>NC_069780.1:148801739-150046784 GCF_027406575.1 Nycticebus coucang | reverse complement strand
TTTCTTTCTTTCTTTCTTCAAATAAATTATTTGAAGCATTACCACTTATGATACAGATACAACTGGTATCTTGGCCAAGGGACCAGCTACAATCCATTTTTTGTAGACAGATCTCTTTCTCATTCACTATTCATTAGTAGTTGAGAATAGGTTGGTAAGACAAGCAAACATATTTCTCCTGTTGTAGTGTTTCCTGACTACTTCAGCAAATAAGAATTAGTTCTGCAGGTAAAATTATTCCATCTTTTTTCTCCAGGGAGTTTATTTTTTCATCTTTTTGCTACAAAGAATAAGATCAAGATTAATGAATGCCCCAAATAATTCTTTCCCTTTCTTCTGTTTATTGTGGTTTTATTAATTACTCTATCCAATTAATCTATTAATTAAAACTAAAATTTTATTTTAAGTCCTAATTATTATTGTTTTGAATGAAATTATTATACCCAAGAAGAATCAGACTCATTAATGTAAGTAAAAAGATTTTGCTTTTTATTAATTTCTAAAATCCCTAAATCCAAGGATTTTAAACAATAATTGGGTTGTATTAATAAAGAATAGAAGGACATGTCTTTTAAGAGAGAATTTCTTTCTAATCTCAGTCTAAATCAGCAGTTCTCAACCTGTGGGTCACAACCCTTTTGGGGATCTCCTGCATATCAGATATTTACATTACAATTCATAATAATAGCAAAATTATAGTTATGAAGTAGCAACAAAATAATTTTATGGTTGGGGATCACCACAACATGAGGAACTGAATTAAAGGGTCATGGAATTAGGAAGGTTGAGAACCACTGGTCTAAATAAATCTTAAAACTATCCATAAAAATGTGGATCTCCCTTTTGAGGTATGTGGAAAATTTTTCAAAACCATTCCAGTTATTATCTGTGGAAACCGGATCACAGAGCTTTTGACATTAAAATATTTTTATGTGGCATATTTCCAGATAGTGAAATTGTTGGTGGTCAACTTTTTGGATTCTTAGCTCTTATATTTGTTTGTCCTTAACCTTAGTATTTGGGTAGAGAGCTAGGTGGTAGGAATTAGCTGCTGAGTCAGGGCGAAAGAAGCCTGTAATACTGAATAATTGTTTCTTTGGTGTGTCATGTGGTTAACATGCTTAAGATACTTAACTCAAGACCAGCTAGATGACAGTCTGGGAAAAGGAAGCAAAATCACTTTTATACAATGTGTAAAACATGGAATGACGAATTGCAGAGTCCAGACTTTACCCTTCTTTTTTTAACCTTTTTGCTTTCTTAAACTTTACACCAATTAGTTTGAGCACTTAATTTGTAAATTCCTGGCTTACGCATATCAAACAAAAAAAATCATTTTAAGCCTATGTATTTCCTTACCTATGTTTTTCAGACAATTCTGGAACAAAAATCTGTACAAAAATGTAGCAGCATAATGACATTTTTAGACATATAACACTAATCTGTCAATTTAACGGTTTTAATTCAGTGCATACCAAATATTCCACACTGTTAGTCTCATTTCCAGGAGAGAGATTGCTGTTAGGTCAACCCAGGGGTTTCCAAGGGAGCAGAGAGAACCTGGAGGTGAAAGTCAGTAATTTTGTTCTTCTCTATAATCACAAATTTATCACAGTGAACTTTTGTGCAATGGGAAATTACGACCTCTTTACAGATCTCAGCAGTTTAAAAAGGGAAGAATTTTGTTTGAGGCCTAGAGAGTTTGACACTCTGCCTCTCTTTCCTATCGTTGGCTATCTTCTAATAGCTCCGATTCTTGAGAACAGCAGCAAACTGAGATATGGTGAGGGTGCGGGGTCCTCTGTCTTTGGAGCCTTCTTTGTAGTTGTGGCAGCAGATTGATAGGAGGAAGCATGAACTGCATGAGAGGCAGTGGGAAAGAACTGATTCCTACTATTAGGTGAAATGGCAAAACAATGGAAGGATAACATCTTGTACAAAATATCACCATTACATGGGTTTTATACCTCTTATGTAAATATAATTGAGGTGAATTAAAATTCAAGTTGAGGTCCATGTTTCCCATCTCTACCCCTTGATACCTCTGCTTAAATTTTGGTTTTGATAAAAGTAACCAATAGCTTTATCTGACTTTCCCCAAAGACAGCTAAACAATATTTCCTTGTCCCTCACTGGCAATTAGCATTGTTTGCAGAGGCTAGCTGCACTAAGGAAAGTTTCCATGCTCTATGCTCCATGGGCCCAATTCAGCAGGTGGAGAGATGAAGAGCAGCTTTGTCTTTTGTAGACGGATCTCATTCTCTTTACTTGACTAATATTTACCTGGAACTTCTCTCCACCTCTTCTTCCTTGGTGAGTTTTGTTTTTCTTTTTTCCCACCCTGGATGCTTTCACCTACAACTCGACTTCCTCAGAATTGTTCTTGGCTCACCATGTACATTTTTCATTTTCATGATTATTACATTTCCTAACCTGAGTGCTTTTCTTTGTTCTGAAACATAATATCCAACACTACTTCCCTGCTCTTGCCCAGAATGCTCTTTGCCTATTGATGTGCCTCTCACCCGCACAGCTATGCAACATGTTTCTTCAGCTAATCTCCTGGCCTATCTGCCCTCTTATATTTCCCTGACATGTTGGATAGCTCAGCCTCAGTTTTATTGCCAGCATATTATCTCCCCTGTAACATCACCCTCCTGCTTGCTTCTATGGCTGTGAATGTCTTTCAGGAAAACCTGACTTTTGTTCATAACTAAGTCAGAAACAATATCTAAAGACTTTCACAACAGGACCTTAGGGCATTTCACAGACATTACCACCTTCATCTTTCATGCTGTACTTAATTAAAAAAAAAAATAGGTAGAAAACAATCATTCAGTTTCGAGGTGAAAAATTGAAGTGAAGGTCAATTGCTTACATTCACTGCATGGATAGAAGCTCTGAGAACTGGCTCAGGTCCTACCTTGAAACAAAGTATAGTGTGTCATCCCATTGTGTGTGCATCTTTCTTTGGGAAGAACTATTCCTGTGACACAATTGCATTGATTTGATTCATTTCAATGGTACTCAGTAAATGCAAGGCGCTCTAATCATCTATAGTACATAAGACTTAGGACAGAAGGGGACAGTCATGCACAGATAGTCCACAGTAAGTGCTAAGATGAAGAAAAAGCAAGTGCCCTGATGTGAGAGTTCAATCTGACTAGGTTGACCTGGAGTACTTTGTGGAGGAGGCAGCACTGAATTTGAATCATGTGGGATGGTAATGGGCAGAATTGGGATCACTACCGTCAGAGGAAATACACTGAGCTGTTTTCCCCCCACCCCCATTTCTTGGCCCACCTTTCCCCTCTTCATCACTGATATACCGCCAAATTCCATCATGTAGGTCAAGCATACCCCTTTTCTTTTTTTTTTTTTGGTAGAGACAGAGTCTCACTTTATGGCCCTCGGTAGAGTGCCGTGGCCTCACACAGCTCACAGCAACCTCCAACTCCTGGGCTTAAGCGATTCTCTTGCCTCAGCCTCCCAAGTAGCTGGGACTACAGGTGCCCACCACAACGCCCGGCTATTTTTTGGTTGCAGTTTGGCCGGGGCTTGAACCCATTACCCTCGATATATGGGGCTTGAACCCATTACCCTCGATATATGGTGCTTGAACCCATTACCCTCGATATATGGGGCCAGCGCCTTACCGTCTGAGCCACAGGCGCCACCCAGCATACCCCTTTTCTAGGAGCCCCTGAGTATGGATATCTCTGTTCACCATATCATAGAAGGCAAATATGACTTTGGCCCTCAAAAGAATGAGTTTAAGGATAATAACAAATTGATAGACATTCTGCCTGCCTAGAAATTAAGATGAAAGTAAATGAAAATGAGAAAACTTAGAGGGGAGACAAGATGGCGGACTGAAGCCAGCTTTCAACAAAGGCTCCCGTCCAGAAGGAGAGTTAAGGGACAGGAATTTAGTAAGTATCCTGGTGGACTTGAGCCTCACCAAGAGAGAAGGCTGAAGAACGCACATCAATACCGCTGAGGCAAGTTGTGATCACAAGGACGCAAACAAAAGGTACAAAATCCACCACCAAGTGGACGGGAGTCCCCCTCCCCCATGAGACCGGCTCTAGAGCCCCACAATTGAACAAGCGGGCAGAAATTAAAGGCCCTCCCACTATACTCCACGGGAGAGACCTTCTAAAAACTGGACCTACCTCCCCTACTGGGGTGCCGTGGCGTTCTCCTGCCGGACATAGGGCTGAATAAAACTTTGGGAATCCTTTGCCGGCAACCCTGAATCCCCGGCGCTCCCCTCCCGCCCACTGAGGTCTGGAGGCCTGTCCCCCAGGACTTCGGATCCTTGGGTGATTTCTCAAGGGGGGTGGACAGTCCCTGAGTTGCGACTGGTCAGCATTGACTCTGAGGCGCGCAAGTGAGGAGAGGGCACCAGGCTGAGGGGGAGTCACGCCTCGCGGCACTTCCCTGCGGTGCAGTGCAGCAACCCTCCCCGGGCATACGGGGCCCAAGACTGAATCAGATTCTGGCCTCCCCGCTGAGAGCTGAGAACCCCTACTCTCACTCGGGGTCTGAGGGCCTACCCCCCAGGAGTTCGGCTCCTTGGGTGATTTCTCGAGGGGAGTGCACAGTGCCTGAGCTGCGTCAGGTCAGCGCTGACTCTGGGACACGTGAGCGAGGAGAGGGCACTCTGCTGAGGGGAAATCAAGCCTTGGCGGCACTTCCCTGCGGTGCAGTGCAGGAGCCCTCCCCGGACCGTAGTATTGCGTGAAACTGAATGAAACTCTAGCTTCCCCCGCTCCACTCCCAATCGGGGTCTGGGGGCCCATCCCCCAAGAGTTCTGATTCTTGGGGGATCTCTTAAGGGGTGTGGACCCAGCACAAACTGCGGCCGCTCAGTGCTGACTCTGGGGCGCGGGACAGAGGAGAAAAGGGTCGCCTGAGTGCCCACACCAGAGCAGCAGTTCCCTGGAGGTAGATGAACAGCCGTTTTTTCTTTAAGGGCAGAACGCTCACTTCTGGATATTCTGAGGCCACACCCCCTGTCTCCCTGGGCAACCAGAGGAGGCCACCGGTGACGTGGCTCACAAACCCGGAAGCCTCCAGGGCGGGGCCTGGGGCCGACCTAGAGAGGTGTTCAGACGCAATTCTCCAGCAGCAAAGACGTTTGAACTCAAAACAGCCCGTCTCCTGTAGGCGACGACAGGAACAGAGGCAGAACCTCACAAAGTTGTCTGTTCTGTTCTGTTCTGTTAGCAGCATGCATCAGGGACGGGGCTAAGCCTGAGTGAACACCTCCTTCCCATCACCTGCATCAAACACTCAAAGATGTCAGGCCCCATCTCCTCCTGCTAGATAGCGGCAGTCTGCGGGGGCCTGGCAGACTTCCTTGTGATTCAGGCAGGTGCAAACCCCTGGAGTGTCTGTTCACTACAGGCAACTGGGTTAGCCATCTGCAGAGATACCAGTGACTGGGTCCGATGGAGGGGCAAAGTGGGGAAGGAGACGTCAACCTTCCCAGACTGCTCTGTTTGCTGGGTGGCTCCTCCTGACTCCACGCTGCACTGGGGTGAGCTGTGTCAGAGGAGTCACCAGGCCCCTGTGATCCAGTTCCCAGAGACCTCTTGAACCCTTCCACCCGAGACAAGTGCTGATTGAGACAGTTGATTCGGACCTTTTGAACTGGGCTAATAGACTGAGGACTCTTCAGGCGGTGCCCTGGGTGTGCGATTGTGGGAAGGTTTGATTCTCCTTTTCCAACTGGGGCCAGAGGTGGGCAGGCGGGGTGATTTAATTGCTGATTTTTCCACACAGCTGAGACTTCAAGCCAGAGTAGAAGTTGCAATAGGATCGAACAGAAACCAGCTGAAAACAAGACAGAACCACTTTGATCCACCACACCAGACAGGGCCCCAGTTTCTCAGGCCACAACACTGTACGGGCCCTCGATAAAACCCCAGGGGAAAAACCAAAGGGAGTAAACCATGGGGCGGAATCAGCGGAAAAACTCTGGTAACATGAATAACCAGAATAGATCAACCCCCCCAAGAAAAGATACGGCAGATGTGATTGAAGATCCCATTCATAAACAACTGGCTGAGATGTCAGAAGTCGAATTCAGAATTTGGTTTGCAGACAAGATTAATAAAATGGAATTAGGAATTCGAGGAGAAATTCAAAAATTGTCTCAAGAATTTAACGAATTTAAAGACAAAACCACCAAAGACTTAGACACACTGAAACAAGAACTTACAGCACTCAAAGATATGAAAAATACAGTAGAATCCCTCAGTAACAGAATGGAGCAAGCAGAAGAAAGGATTTCTGACATTGAAGATAAAGTCTTCGAACGCTCCCAATCTCTCAAAGAGGAAGAGAAATGGAGAGCAAAAACGGATCACTCACTCAGAGAGCTCTCAGATAATTCGAAAAAAAACAACATAAGGGTTATAGGAATTTCGGAGAATGATGAAGTGGCTGCCAAGGACACAGAGGCCCTTCTACATGAAATTATGAAAGAAAATTTTCCAGACATGCCTAGAGAATCTGAAATTCAGATAGCAGACAGCTTCAGAACCCCAGCACGATTCAACCCCAATAAGCCATCTCCCAGACATATCATAATTAGCTTCACTAAAGTTAACATGAAAGAGAAGATTCTCAAAGCAGCCCGGCGAAAGAAAACTATAACGTACAAAGGTAAGAATATTAGAATAACTGCAGATCTCTCTGCTGAAACTTTTCAAGCAAGAAGAGGCTGGTCATCAACTTTTAATCTCCTAAAGCAAAAAAACTTTCAACCCAGGATCTTGTATCCAGCTAAACTGAGTTTCATCTATGATGGAGAAATTAAATACTTCAATGACATTCATATGTTGAAAAAATTTGCCATAAGTAAACCAGCTCTTCAGGATGTTCTCAGACCTATCCTCCACAATGACCAACCCAATCCTATACCACAAAAGTAAACTCACTCAGAAACTTCGGATCAAACTCCAACTTCCACACTGGCGAAAGGATTAAAAATGTCCACTGGACCTTTGAAAAACTCGATACCCAAAATTCCACCAGACTTATCAATACTCTCCATCAATGTGAATGGCTTAAACTGTCCTCTAAAGAGGCATAGGTTAGCTGACTGGATACAAAAACTCAAGCCAGATATTTGTTGCATACAAGAGTCACATCTCAACTTAAAAGACAAATACAGACTCAGGGTGAAAGGATGGTCATCCATATTTCAGGCAAATGGTAATCAGAAAAAAGCAGGTGTTGCAATTTTATTTGCAGATACAGTAGGCTTTAAACCATCAAAAGTAAGGAAGGACAAGAATGGTCACTTCATATTTGTTAAGGGTAATACTCAATATGACGAGATCTCAATTATTAATATCTATGCACCCAACCAGAATGCACCTCAATTTATAAGAGAAACTCTAACAGACATGAGTAACTTGATTTCCCCCAGCTCCATAATCGTTGGAGATTTCAACACTCCCTTGGCAGTGTTGGATCGATCCTCCAGAAAGAAGCTGAGCAAAGAAATCTTAGATTTAAACCTAACCATCCAATATTTAGATTTAGCAGACATCTACAGAACATTTCATCCCAACAAAACTGAATACACATACTTCTCATCAGCCCACGGAACTTACTCCAAAATTGATCACATTTTAGGTCACAAGTCTAACCTCAGTAAATTTAAAGGAATAGAAATTATTCCATGCATCTTCTCGGACCATCATGGAATAAAACTTGAATTGAGTAACAACAGGAATCTGCATACCCATACAAAAACATGGAAGTTAAATAACCTTATGCTGAATGATAGCTGGGTCAGAGATGAGATTAAGAAAGAAATCACCAATTTTTTGGAACAAAATGACAATGAAGACACAAGCTATCAGAACCTCTGGCACACTGCAAAGGCAGTTCTAAGAGGGAAATTTATAGCACTGCAAGCCTTCCTCAAGAGAACGGAAAGAGAGGAAGTTAACAACTTAATGGGACATCTCACGCAACTGGAAAAGGAAGAACATTCCAACCCCAAACCCAGTAGAAGAAAAGAAATAACCAAAATTAGAGCAGAATTAAATGAAATTGAAAACAAAAGAATAGTACAACAGATCAATAAATCAAAAAGCTGGTTTTTTGAAAAGGTCAATAAAATAGATAAACCTCTGGCCAACCTAATCAGGAAAAAAAGAGTAAAATCTCTAATATCATCAATCAGAAACAACAAAGACAAAATAACCACAGACTCATCAGAAATCCAAAAAATCCTTCATGAATATTACAAGAAACTTTATTCTCAGAAATATGAAAATCTGAAGGAAATAGACCGATACTTGGAAGCACGCCACCTTCCAAGACTTAACCAGAATCAAGTGGAAATGTTGAACAGACCCATATCAAGTTCAGAAATAGCATCAACTATACAAAACCTCCCTAAAAAGAAAAGCCCAGGACCAGATGGTTTCACGTCAGAATTCTACCAAACCTTTAAAGAGGAATTAGTACCTATATTACTCAACCTGTTCCAAAATGTAGAAAAAGAAGGAAGACTACCCAACACGTTCTATGAAGCAAATATCACCCTGATCCCCAAACCAGGAAAAGACCCAACAAGAAAAGAAAATTATAGACCAATATCACTAATGAATATAGATGCAAAAATATTCAACAAGATCCTAACAAACAGAATCCAGCAACACATCAAACAAATTATACATCATGACCAAGTTGGTTTTATCCCAGGGTCTCAAGGCTGGTTCAATATACGTAAATCTATAAATGTAATTCAGCACATAAACAAATTAAAAAACAAAGACCATATGATTCTCTCAATTGATGCAGAAAAAGCTTTTGATAATATCCAGCATCCCTTCATGATCAGAACACTCAAGAAAATTGGTCTAGAAGGGACTTTTCTTAAACTGATAGAGGCTATCTACAGCAAACCCACAGCCAATATCATATTGAATGGAGTTAAATTGGAATCATTTCCACTCAGATCAGGAACCAGACAAGGCTGCCCATTGTCTCCATTGCTTTTCAACATTGTAATGGAAGTTTTAGCCACCGCAATTAGGGAAGAAAAGGCGATCAAGGGTATCCATATAGGGTCAGAAGAGATCAAACTCTCGCTCTTCGCAGATGATATGATTGTGTATCTGGAAAACACTAGGGACTCTACTACTAAACTCCTAGAAGTGATCAAGGAATACAGCAGCATCTCAGGTTACAAAATCAACATTCATAAATCGGTAGCCTTTATATACACCAACAACAGTCAAATTGAAAAAGCAGTTAAGGACTCTATCCCATTCACAGTAGTGCCAAAGAAGATGAAATATTTGGGAATTTACCTAACAAAAGACGTGAAAGATCTCTATAAAGAGAACTATGAAACTCTAAGAAAAGAAATAGCTGAAAATGTTAACAAATGGAAAAACATACCATGCTCATGGCTAGGAAGAATCAACATTATCAAAATGTCCATACTACCCAAAGCCATATATAATTTCAACGCACTCCCTATTAAAGCTCCACTGTCATATTTTAAAGATCTTGAAAAAACATTACTTTGTTTTATATGGAATCAGAAAAAACCTCGAATAGCCAAGACATTACTCAGAAATAAAAACAAAACAGGAGGAATCACACTACCAGACCTCAGACTTTACTACAAATCGATAGTGATCAAAACAGCATGGTATTGGCACAAAAACAGAGAAGTAGATATCTGGAATAGAATAGAGAACCAAGAGATGAATCCAGCTACTTACCGCTATTTGATTTTTGACAAGCCAATTAAAAACATTCAGTGGGGAAAAGATTCCCTATTTAACAAATGGTGCTGGGTGAACTGGCTGGCAACCTGCAGAAGACTGAAATTGGACCCACACCTTTCACCATTAACTAAGATAGACTCTCATTGGATTAAAGATTTAAACTTAAGACATGAAACTATAAAAATACTAGAGGAGAATGCAGGGAAAACCCTTGAAGAAATTGGTCTGGGTGAGTATTTCATGAGGAGAACCCCCCGGGCAATTGAAGCAGCTTCAAAAATACACTACTGGGACTTGATCAAACTAAAAAGCTTCTGCACAGCTAAGAACACAGTAAGCAGAGCAAGCAGACAGCCCTCAGAATGGGAGAAGATATTTGCAGGGTATAACTCTGACAAAGGTTTAATAACCAGAATCCACAGAGAACTCAAACGCATCAGCAAGAAAAAAACAAGGGATCCCATCGCAGGCTGGGCAAGGGATTTGAAGAGAAACTTCTCTGAAGAAGACAGGCGCACGGCCTTCAGACATATGAAAAAATGCTCATCATCTTTAATCATCAGAGAAATGCAAATCAAAACTACTTTGAGATATCATCTAACTCCAATGAGACTAGCCTATATCACAAAATCTCAAGACCAGAGATGTTGGCGTGGATGCGGAGAAAAGGGAACACTTCTGCACTGCTGGTGGGAATGCAAATTAATACATTCCTTTTGGAAAGATATATGGAGAACACTCAGAGATCTAAAAATAGATCTGCCATTCAATCCTGTAATTCCTCTGCTGGGCATATACCCAGAAGACCAAAAATCACAACATAACAAAGATATTTGTACCAGAATGTTTATTGCAGCCCAATTCATAATAGCTAAGTCATGGAAAAAGCCCAAGTGCCCATCGATCCACGAATGGATTAATAAATTGTGGTATATGTATACCATGGAATACTATGCAGCCTTAAAGAAAGATGGAGACTTTACCTCTTTCATGTTTACATGGATGGAGCTGGAACATATTCTTCTTAGTAAAGTATCCCAAGAATGGAAGAAAAAATACCCAATGTACACAGCCCTACTATGAAACTAATTTGGGACTCTCACATGAAAGCTATAACCCAGCTACAACTTAACAATAGGGGGAAGTGGGAAAGGGGGGGGGTGGGTAGAGGGAGGGGAATCGGTGGGATCACACCTGTAGTGCATATTACAGGGGTATTTGCGAAACTTGGTAAATGTAGAATGTAAATGTTTTGGCACAGTAACTGAGATAACGCCGGAAAGGCTATGTTAACCACTGTGATAAATATGTGTCAAATGGTTTATGAAGTGAGTGTATGATGCCCCATAATCATATCATTGTATACAGTTATGATTTAATAAAAAAATTAAAAAAAAAAAAAGAAAACTTAGAAAAACATCTTTTGGGTTTTGAAGTTGTGTGTGCTTAACTGATACTCGTATTATAAAAGTTCTTCCCAATCTTGTTTTCCAATCTTGTGATTATCCTTTCGTGACAGTCACATGGGCCCATTTCCTCTAAATCAGCATTAGAAAAGGATGCTTCAGCCAGACCACCTCCAGGTGATAATTGCCTTTCTCAGGAGATGGCCACATGTGCTAGATCCTCTGGGAGGAAATGAATGAATTGCCTATTGTGCTCTGACAGGCAGACAAGACATTTTAAAGGAGAATTTCCAAAGCGTTAAGGCTCAGAGTTGTCACTGGAGTATGGCAGGCTGCCCTCAAAGGACCCACCCTTCCTAGAATCAGTACCCTCTTCCCCTGTAGAAAATTACATAAACATTGAAGGCTTCCTTTGGTCTTCAGAATTCTATTTGTCTGCCAAGATTATGGTTTCATTTGGTCTGAACACTTGGCCGGTTACAATCTCTATTAAGGCACTGGTGGCTGCACTGTTTCCTGTTCTTGCTTCTTTGTGATCTTAGGATTTGCTGGGCCTCTAGAGCCCCTGGACTCATAGGCTGCCTCTGAGAGCCGCCAGCAGTGAGGAAGGCACATGCCCGTGCCTTTTCTATCTAAATGGCAAGTATCATTCTGGAGCTGCCCCTGGTAGCCTCCCCTTGCCTCTTCATGCCAGGTAAAAGATTTTTCCAAATCTGGGTTGACAGAAACCCAGAACCTGTTGAAGGGTATCACTTTCAGGAGCACAACCAAGAATCTTGCACAATATACAAGTGGACCTGCCACACAGCTACTTTGTTTCTCTTTCCTGCTACTCACCTGCCACTTGCCATCTGCTCCATCTTAGCAGAACTTTAGTAGAGAGGAACAGAAAGCCTGGGCAGCTGCACTGCCTCCTCGCTTCTGTCACATACCTTCACTCTAGGCCTTTTATTATCCTACTAACATTTGCTTTAGGAAATAAAAGGCATCTTCTTTGTTTTTGTCTTCAGACCTTCTCATCTGCTGCAGGTTGTGTTACGTTGAGAAACTCTGAGATGGAGTGCAGAACATTTTCTATGGCGTATCCTTGGGACCAACACCTCTGGAGGGATGGGTAAAGAAATAGGATTAGGAAGAGGAGGGGTTGAGCTGAGACACAGATTCCACCACATCTTCAGTCACTTCCACAGGGATCTCTGGAACTAGAATGGCCTTTCAAAGTTGTCCTGAGTTGGCCCCAAATGGTCAGGCCTTTACACGCCTGTATCAATCAGTCATGAGAAGTGAGAGTCCTTAAGCCAAGGCATGACCTTGGGGAGGAGTACTCTGTGAAGCTGAGACAACACCTCAAGGGGTTCTAAGTAGCTGGAACAAGTCTTTTGAAGAGAGTTCTGGGCTGTGAATTACAGTCTCTACCAAGGGTCACCCTGGCTCCATTCAGGGTCACTTGTCAATGTACATTTAATAAGAAGTTCTTTAGGATTCTGCTGGATTTCTCTCCTTAGAATACACCTCAAATATGAAGTTAGTAGGAAAAATAAGCTCCAATACTATAGATAGTTTCAGGGTCACAATTTAGATTCATTGTCTTTCTCCTTTACTATTAATCCTAGATTTTTCTCACTCTGTTGGTCTCACTTGCATAACCTGTTGGCATAGCCCATACCTTCAACCTTGAGTAGTCTTAGCCCATGGTCACTGTGCTGTTTTCAAAACCAGGATGGCTACACATATCCATTTGCCATCATAATTGGGAAAGAAAACACCAAGAAGTGCCCTGCTGGGTTACCTGGCTGCCAGACTTATTCTTATCTGTCTCATTGTGTAATAGCAGCTCAACCTCCACCTGATGATCAGTTACTCACCTTGCAAAAACAGTAACTCTTCTTCTTGAAGGAGGATAACAATGGGATTTTTACTGTTTCCTTTGGCAGAAGAGTTCTCTTTTTGAGAACCAGGATCTCAAGACCCACAGGACCCAGAGTTGCAGAAAGAGGATGTCCATATTATTCAAGCAGGTCACTGAGAGAAACATGAGGTGAGACCACTTATGCTTCCACTCTTCTTAGGTCTTAGAACCATGTATTTTTCCTTTGGAGGGACACAGCCCTACATGAAGTTCTTTGAATCAAAGTGTACATTAGTCCTAGAAGATGACACACAGTCCTGGTAAAACATTAGCCCTGAGCTGGGATTTCAGTTGTGTCTTCAAAAGACTACTTTGGTGCTTTATCAGGCCAGCTTCTGTGTTGTGAAGTATACAACATGCTCAGGGGATCCCATTCTCATAAGCCAACTGATGCAATCTTATGTGAGACCCAATGCAGGTGGATCACACACTCTTTAAACCCTTGGACAACGGTGCTGGCTAAGGCTCTGCTCCCAAGAAAGACAAACTATAATAAGTGGCAAGCTGGTCTCCTCAGGAGATGGTACCATAATAGGGAGTCAGTGTTGGTTTCTGTTGTTGGCAGGTTGGATAGTTAGCAAAAGTAATAGCTAAATTAGCCTTGGTAAGTGGGAGCCTGCATTCATGTAGACATCTACATCTTCATTCATACTACTTTAGTTATTCTCTTCACATGCCCCTGTATCAGCTTTAGGGTAGACAATGACAGAGGAAGGTTGATATTACCTGGTTGAGCCATGTTAGCTCCATGGGTGTTTAGAACCTCTGGAATGCTATATGTCAGGTGTAATAATGTGATGCAAATATTTGTGTGATTTAGGCCCACTCTCATATGTTTATCCATATGCCTTGACCTGATACCCCCATATGTCTGATCATTCCATTTTTCTTTCTCCAGGACCTAATCAGCCTGCCATTCCACTAGCCAGTGCTGATGAGTCCATATATGTGGTTTAAATTTGAGCTTCTCTTTCCACTCAAAGTAGATGGCCTAGGGACACAGAGATGGTTGGCACTAAGGTCTCTGCCAAGATTCTAAATCTTGTATCCCAAGTGCTGTCCAAATGACAAACTGTCCCTTTCCTAAATTATATAAGGAATTTCTTGATCAAGAACCTCAGGAGGGTGGAGACAAGATGGCTGACTGAAGCCAGCTTTCCACAGAGGCTCCCGTACAGAAGGAGAGATAAAGGACAGAAATTTAGCATGTAACCTGGTGGATTAGAGCTGCACCAAGAGAGATGGTTGAAGAATGCACATCAACCCCAGTGAGGCGAGCTGCGACCCCAAGGATACAAACAAAAGGTACAAAATCCATCACCAAGTGACAGGAGTCCCCTCCCCCATGAGAATGGCTTGGAGTGCTCTACAAACAAACAACCAGAGTTCAAAGATCCTCCCACTACACTCCACTGGAGAGACCCTCTAAAAACTGGACCTACATCCCCTACTAGGGTGCCACGGCATTCTCCTGCCAGGCACAAAACTGTATATATTCTCTACCTGCAATTCTGAGCTCCCAGCACTCCCCTCCACTCTCACTCTGAGGTCTGGAGGCCTGTCCCCCAGGAGTCCAGATTCTTGGGTGATTTCTTGAGGGGTGTGGCAGGGCCTAGACTACAGCTGGTTGGTGCTGTTTCTGTGGCATGAGAGTGAGGAGAGGATGGTCGGCTGAGGGGGAAACACGCTGGAGCAGTGGTGCCCCGAGGCACAGAGCAGCAGCCATTTTTGGCAACAATAGGGCTCACCCTGGATATTCTGAAGCCAAACCCCCTGTCTCTCTGGGCAACTAGAGGAGGCCGGGCATCTTCTCAGGTGGCAACCACCGCAGAACAGATCTGGGACTGAAACGCAGGCCCCATGAGTAAAGGGTTTACCTGAGGTGGTACCGGCCTGGGTCAAGCGCAGGGACTAGAAAATGCATGTGCAGAGCCTGGAAATTCCCAGGGAAGGGCTGACCCAGAGGATGGCTTTACTGAGCCTAAGATGCACCCAGCCCTCAGGGGATCTTCAGCCTATAGACAAAGGAAGGCAGAAGGCTAGAATTGACACCTAACCATGCTGCAAATACAAACCTGCAGGAGCAAAGACAGGGCCTAAGGCATAGGTTCTGGGAACTCAAAACAGCTTCTCTTCTGCAGGGGAATTTAGGAGGGACAGAAACAAATTCCTGCAAAGTTGTTCTGTTCTGTCAGTAACATCAATCAGGGGTGGGACTGGAACTGAGTGAACACGCCCCAGCCTCCATCAAGTGCCCGAGGTTGTCAGGCCTCACCTCCCCCTACTGAATAGAGGCAGAGGGCAGCAGCCTGGCTGAGCAGAAATAGATTTCCTTGTGATTCAGGCAGGTGCAACCCCCTGGAGTATCTGTTCACTAGAGGCAACTGGGTCACAGCCCTGCGGAGCTATCAGTGACTGGGTATGACAGAGATGCAAGGTGGGGAAGGAAGCATCAACCGTCCCAGACTAATCTATTTTCTGGGTGGGTTCTCCTGATTTCACGGAGCACTGGAGCAAGTCATATCTGAGTTGTCACCAGACCCCTGCGATCCAGTTGCCAGAGACCTTTTAAACTCTCCCACCTGAGATGACTGAGACAATTGATTTGGACCTTTTGAATTGAGTCAATTGCCCAAGGACTATTCAAGTGGTGCCCTGGGTGTGTGGTTGTAGAAACGTCTAATTTTCCTTTTTCAATTGTTGCCTGTGAGGGATGGGGTGACTTAATTGCTGGTATTTCTCCACAGCTGAGACTTCAACCCAGAGTAACTGTTTCATTAGGGTCAGATGGAGACCAGCTGAAAATAAGACAGAACCACTTAGCCCCACCACACCAAACAGGTCCCTAGTTTCTCAGGCCGTACCCCTGAATGGGTCCTAGACAAACCTCAAGGGGAAAAGTCAAATGGTGTAAAATAATTATGGAGTGGAATCAGTGGAAAAATATGGCAACATAAATAGCCAGAATAGATCAACCCCCCAAGGGAAAGATATGGAAGATGTAACTGAAGATACCATTCATAA
This sequence comes from Nycticebus coucang, assembly GCF_027406575.1. Lineage (NCBI taxonomy): Eukaryota > Metazoa > Chordata > Mammalia > Primates > Lorisidae > Nycticebus > Nycticebus coucang. The sequence goes on along the minus strand of NC_069780.1, from coordinate 150,030,675 downwards.
ACAATTGGCTGAAATGTCAGAAATTGAATTCAGAATTTGGATTGCAAACAAGATTAATAGAATGGAGGAAAATTTGGAATTAGAAATTCGAGGAGCAATTCAAAAGTTGGAATTAGAAACTCGAGGAGAAATTGAAAAGTTGTCTCAAGAATTTAACAAATTAAAGACAAAACCACAAAAGATTTTGACGCATGGAAGCAAGAATTTGTAGCCCTCGAAGATCTGAAAAATACAGTAGAATCCCTCAGTAACAGGGTGGAAAAAGCAGAAGAAAGAATTTCTGACATTGAAGACAAAGCTTTTGAATTCTCCCAAACTCTCAAAGAGGAAGAGAAATGGAGAGCAAAAACAGATCATTCTCTCAGAGAGCTCTGGGATAATTTGAACAAGGCTAATATCTGCCTCATTGGAATCCCTGAAAGTGCTGAAGTGGCTCCTCAAGGCACAGAGGCCCTTCACCATGGAATTATGAAAGAGAATTTTCCAGGCAAGCCAAGAGATTCTAAAATTCAGATAGCAAACAGTTTCAGAACTCCAGCATGACTCAATATGAATAAGACATCCCCTAGGCATATCATAATTAACTTCACTAAAGTTAATATGAAGGAGAAAATTCTGAAAGCAGCCAGATGTAAGAAATACATTACCTACAAAGGGGAGAATATTAGAATGACTGCAGATCTCTCTGCTGAAACTTTTCAAGCCAGAAAAGGGTTGTCATCGAGGATTTTAATCTCCTAAAGCAAAATAAATATCAACCCCGGATCCTGTATCCAGCTAAACTGAGTTTCATTTATGATGGAGAAATTAAATACTTTAATGACATTCTAATGTTGAAGAAATTTGCCATAACCAAACCAGCTGTTCAGGATATTCTCAGACCTATCCTCCATAATGACCGGTCAAATCCTCTACCACAAAAGTAAACTCACTGAGAAACTTTTAATCAAACTCCAACTTCCACAGTGGCAAAAGGATAAAACTGTCCACTGGACTTTCACATAACTCAATACCCAAAAGTTTACCAGACTTATCAATATTCTCCATTAATGTGAATGGCTTAAACTGTCCTCTAAAGAGGCACAGGTTAGCTGATTGGATACAAAAACTCAGACCAGATATTTGCTGCATACAAGAGTTACATCTTACCTTAAAAGACAAATATAGACTCAGGGTGAAAGGATGGTCATCCATATTTCAGGCAAATGAAAAAAGCAGGTGTTGCAATTCTATTTGCAGACACAATAGGCTTTAAACCAACAAAAGTAAGGAAGGATAAGAATGGTCACTTCATATTTGTTAAGGGTAATACTCAATATGATGAGATTTCAATTATTAATATTTACGCACCCAACCAGAATGTGCCTCAATTTATAAGAGAAACTCTAACAGACATGAGCAACTTGATTTCCTTCAGCTTCATAATAGTTGGAGATTTCAACACTCCTTTGGCAGTGTTGGATAGATTCTCCAATAAGAAGCTGAGCAAAGAAATTTTAGATTAAAACCTAACCATCGAACATTTGGATTTAGCAGACATCTACAGATCATTTCATCCCAACGAAACTGAATACACCTACCTCTTATCAGCCCATGGAACATACTCCAAAATTGATCACATCTTAGGTCACAAGTCTAACCTCAGTAAATTTAAAGGAATAGAAATTATTCCTTGCATCTTCTCAGACCACATGGAATAAAAGTTGAACTGAGTAACAACAGGAATCTGCATACTCATATAAAAACAAGGAAGTTAAATAACCTTATTCTGAATGATAGCTGGGTCAGAGATTAAGAAGAAGATTGCCAAATTTTTGGAACAAAACGACAATGAAGACACGAATTATCAGAAACTCTGTAATACCGCAAAGACAGTCTTAAGAGGGAAATTTATAGCACTGCAAGCCTTCCTGATGGGACATCTCAAGCACCTGAAAAAGGAAGAATATTTCAACCCCAAACCCAGTAGAAGAAAAGAAATAACCAAAATTAGAGCAGAATTAAATGAAAATGAAAACAAAAAAATTATACAACAGATCAATAAATCAAAAGTTGTTTTTTTGAAAAGGTCAATAAAATATATAAACCTTGGCTAACCTGAGCAGGAAAAAAAAGAGTAAAATCTCTAATTTCATCAATCAGAAATGACAAAAATGAAATAAGAACAGACTCCTCATTAACTCAAAACATTTTTAATGAATATTACAAAAAACTTTATTCTTAGAATTATGAAAAAAATGAAGGAAATTGACCAATACTTGGAAGCACGACACCTTCCAAGACTTAGCCAGAATCAAGTGGAAATGTTGAACAGGCCAATATCAAGTTCTGAAATAGCATCAATCATACACAATCTCCCTAAAAAGAAAAGCCCAGGACCAGATGGCTTCACGTCAGAATTCTACCAAACCGTTAAAGACGAATTAGTACCTGTATTAATTAACCAGTTCCAAAATGTAGAAAAAGAAGGAAGACTACCAAACACGTTCTATGAAGCAAACATCTCCCTGATCCCCAAACCAGGAAAAGACCCAACAAGAAAAGAAAATTATAGACCAATATCACTAATGAACATAGATGCAAAAATATTCAACAAGATCCTAACAAACAGAATCCAGCAACATATCAAACAAATTATACATTATGACCAAGTCAGTTTTATCCCAGGGTCTTATAGATGGTTGAATAGTCGTAAATCTATAAGTATAATTCAGCACATAAATGAATTAAAAACCAAAGACCATATGATTCTCTCAATTGATGCAGAAAAGCTTTTGATAATATCTAGCATCCCTTCATGATCAGAACACTTAAGAAAATTGGTATAGAAGGGACATTTCTTAAACTGATAGAGCCCATTTACAGCAAACACACAGCCAATATTGTGTTGAATGGAGTTAAATTGAAATCATTTCCACTCAGATCAGGAACCAGACAAGGCTGCCCATTGTCTCCACTGCTCTTTAACATTGTAATGGAAGTTTTAGCCACCACAATTAGGGAAGAAAAGGCGATCAAGGGTATCCATATAGGGTCAGAAGAGATCAAACTTTCGCTCTTTGCAGATAATATGATTGTATATCTGGAAAACCCCAGGGATTCTACTACAAAACTCTTAGAAGTGATCAAGGAATACAGCAGCATCTCAGGTTACAAAATCACCATTCATAAATCAGTACCTTTTATATATACCAACAATAGTAAAGCTGAAAAACAGTTAAGGATTCTATTCCATTCACAGTAGTGCCAAAGAAGATGAAATATTTGGGAGTTTATGTAACAAATATTAGGACGTGAAAGATCTCTATAAAGAGAACTATTACTCTAAGAAAAGAAATAGCTGAAAATGTTAACAAATGGAAAAACATACCGTGCTCATGGCTGGGAAGAATCAACATTGTTAAAATGTCCATACTATCCAAAGCAATATACAATTTTAATGCAATCCCTATTAAAACTCTACTGTCATACTTTAAAGACCTTGAGAAAACAATACTTCATTTTATATGGAATCAGAAAGAACCTTGAATAGCCAAGACATTACTCAGAAATAAAAACAAAGCAGGAGGAATCTCGCTACCAGACTTCAGACTATACTATAAATCGATAGTGATTAAAACAGCATGGTACTGGCACAAAAACAGAGAGGGAGATGTCTGGAACAGAATAGAGAACCAAGAGATTATCCCAGTTACTTAACATTATTTGATCTTTGACAAGCCAATTAAAAACATTCAGTAATGAAAAGATTCCCTATTTAACAAATGGTGCTGGGTGAACTGGCTGGCAACCTGTAGAAGACTAAAACTGGACCCACACCTTTCACCATTAACTAAGTCTCTCACTGGATTAAATATTTAAACTTAAGACATGAAACTATAAAAATACTAGAAGATTGTGCAGGGAAAAATACTAGAAGAGAGTGCAGGCGAGTATTTTATGAGGAGAACCACCCAGGCAGTTGAAGAAGCTTCAAAAATACACTACTGGGACCTGATCAAACTAAAAATCTTCTGCACAGCCAAGAACACAGTAAGTAAAGCAAGCAAACAGCCCTCAGAATGGGAGAAGATATTTGCAGGTTATGTCTCTGACAAAGGTTTAATAACCAGAATCCACAGAGAACTCAAACGTATAAGCAAGAAAATAACAAGTGATCCCATTGCAGGCTAGGCAAGGGACTTGAAGAGAAACTTTTCTGAAGAAGACAGGTGCACGGCCTGCAGACATATGAAAAAATGCTCATCATCTTTAATCATTAGAGAAATGCAAATCAAAACTACTTTGAGATATCATCTAACTCCAGTAAGATTAGCCTATATCACAAAATCCCAAGACCAGAGATGTTGGCATGGATGTGGAGAAAAGGGAACACTTCTACACTGCTGGTGGGAATGCAAATTAATACATTCCTTTTGGAAAGATGTCTGGAGAACACTTAGAGATCTAAAAATAGATCTGCCATTCAATCCTGTAATTCCTCTACTACATATATACCCAGAAGACCAAAAAACACATGTTAACAAAGATATATATACCAGAATGTTTATTGTATACCAATTCATAATTGCTAAGTCATGGAAAAAGCCAAAGCGCACATCGATCCATGAATGGATTAATAAATTGTGGCATATGTACACCATGGAATAGTATGCAGCCTTAAAGAAAGATGGAGACTTTACCTCTTTCATGTTTACATGGATGGAGCTGGAACATATTCTTCTTAGTTATGTATCTCAAGAATGGAAGAAAAAGTATCCAATGTACTCAGCCCTACTATGAAACTAATTTATGGCTTTCATATGAAAGCTATAACCCAGTTATAACCCAGCATGCATTTACACAGTTATAACCTAAGAATATGGGGAAGGCGGAGAGGGAAGGGAAGGAGGGGGGAGGATGAGTGGAGGGAGGGTGATTGGTGGGATTACACCTGTGGTGCATCTTACAAGGGTACATGTGAAACTTAGTAATGTAAAATATAAAATGTTTTAACACAGTAACTAAGAAAATGCCAGGAAGTCTATGTTAACCAGTGTGATGAAAATGTGTCAAATGGTCTATAAAACCGGTGTATGGTGCCCCATGTTTGCATTAATGTACACAGCTATGATATAATAATAATAATAATAAAAAGATCCTCAGCATGCAATTCCACATATACTTTCCCAGCTCCTGTTGGTGCATGGTAGGTCCTTTGGGAGATACTATCTTTTTTCCCTAGTTAGGCTCAATGTGTTTTGGGCATGGTTCTTTTGCACCTGAACCTTAACTATTAGCCAAGTAGCCAGAAAAAGAAGGAGGAGTACACTTGAGGGAGACTCACAATGTCTCGTAGGGGATGATCATCTGCATTTTCTTCCTGGGAGAGGGGAGGTGTGTTAGTTCTTGATGGGGAGGCGGCAGGAGCAATTCTGCATTCTCATAAGATTTTGAGGAATCTTAAGTATTTGGGTTTTTAGGGACTTCCATATTTTCTTTTACCACAGCCCTAATCTTGCCAAAGAACATCTGTCTTCATTAGGCGTTTAACCCTAATGAAGGTTAAACTTAGCTACTCTGATTATTAAATTCTAATTTTTGTTCTCAGATTTCTATGCTTTCCTGCTGTAGAAAATGTGATCCTTTTTGTATGTTACCCAGAGGGCTCTTTACTTTCCCATTTCAGACTGGCTTTCAATTACCTATAAATTTCTCTTAGCTTTTGCTATCTTCCATCTAGAAAAGGGGGCTTAGAAAATAGCTATGTAATCCTACTGCTGTTGAAGTTTCTATTGCTGCCTTATTTCTTGAATGCCTGGTACACAGCACCAGTCAGTGCACCCCATTCACCTTTATAGCATACCAATTCTCTAATGTAAGAACAATAAGACTCCTACCTCGTACCAGGACTGTCTGTGCCCTTCCTACAGCTGTGATGAGGTTCACATGGCCAGCAAAGCAGCAGAGGATTCAGCTTCAAACCCCATACTATTTCCCACATTTTTAGAGCACTCCTGATACCAACTATCATAGGATAGACCAGAGTTTCCCATGAAGTAGCTTTGAGATGTATGTTAGAACATGCTACATGTTTATTAAAGAGGTCCCTATGGACGATATTTATGTAAGAGAGGGAAAGAAAACAGGATTCAGGAAAAGGAGGATTGAGCTGAATTTTAGGCTTAAAAACAGCCTCAACCAACACTTACAGGGACCTTTGGAGCTATAATGGCCTTCAGAGGTATCCTGAGCTGGACTAAGATGGTCATGTCTTTATATTCCTGTGTTGATCAGTTATTGGATGTGGGTGTCCCTGGGAAAGTGTGTGATCTCAGCTCAGAAACTGGGGCAACTGGCAACCATTAATGAGGCTAATAGCTAACAGCTGCCTCTCCAAATAGCTAGGTCAACAAGCCATCCATTGAAGAATGATGTGAATGGAACCAATTCTTTTAGGGAAGTAAAAATTATAAGAGCCTTGGGAATAACTTTCAGAAAGACTGTACTATCTGTACGCTTCTGTGCCTTTGCACATTATGCTATTTCTGATCTAAGTGATTGTTCCTCCACTCTTTATTCCTTTCTTAGCTAACTAGAACATGTCCTTCAAGCACTGTCTTCCCAGGGAAATCTTGGCTGACTAGATTCCCTTTCTTACCATATCTCCTTGCCAAAAAAAAGAAAGAAAGAAAGAGAGAGAAAATCTCTCTGATGCTGACATGCTAATGCTAATCACACTGACTTTTAATTATATGCTATAATTTTCACTGGAATGTGAATTTATTGAGGCTTATAACTGTTTTAAAATTTGTATATATCCAAGGACCAGAATAGTGTGGTACCTTTCATGTATTATATATATTAAATATCAAAAGTATCATCATTTATGTCATAGTATAAGGACATAGAACTAGGGTTAAGAAATCCAGTTTGAGTCCTTACTTGGTCATTGATAGATAATAGGCAAGTCGCTCAGTCTCCCCACATTGTAGTTTCACCTTCCATAACATGTAGGTAAGTACTCTCCTTACTTTATACCATTACTGTAAATTTAAAGGAAGACCAGATATGTAAAAGAATGTTGTGTAATAAAAAGGCTAAACATGTGAGAAATTGTTACTGCTTATCACTCGTCATTTACTAGTGATTGGCGTTCTCCTACTCTGCTGCCTACTAGGTCAGAAAATCAAGTTCGTGAACTCATCCTAGAAAAAGTGCTACATACCTCATTGCTGAATATCATTATGGTCACTGTTGACATAATTACCTTGGGAAGCTATGCACCAGCACCTAGTTCACCCTTCAAAGCACTTTTTGTAGGATGAGTTCATGAACTTAATTGTCAGAACTTGTATGATGATAGCTCTGATGGTCATTCCGCAAAATGAATTCCTAAATTGATTTGAAGGGTAGAGTATAAAATGATGATTAGGATATTGCCTCTGTAAAAAATTATAGTCTGCTGGAGGGAAACATACATGTGATTAAATAAGAGAAATGATATATTATAGGTTTTTATATATGAGAAGAGAGAGTGCTGGTGCAAGGGAAGATGTGATTGGCAGGTGATTTAAAGAGACTTCATTGGCTGGGCACAGTGGCTCATCCCTGTAATCCTAGTACTCTGGGAGGTTGAGACAGGTAGATTGCTTGAGCTCAGGAATTTGAGACCAGTCTGAGCAAGAGTGGGACCCTGTCACTACTAAAAACAAAAAAACTAGCCAGTCATTGGGATAGGTGCATATAGTCCTAGCTACTTGGGAGGCGAAGGCAAGAGGATTGTTTGAACCCAGGAGATGGAGGTTGCTGTGATCTATGATGCCATGGCACTATAGCTAGCCAGAGGCAACAGAGTAAGACTCTGTCTCAAACAAAACAAAACAAACACCAAAACAACAACAACAATAAAAATAACAAAGAGAATCTTCATTGAGGAGAGAAAAATCTGCCAAGTCTGGAAAAAATGAATAGGCCTAATCCAGGCAGACAAGCAACTGAAGGGCAACCAGGATGAACAGAGGCATGAAAGAATAAGATAAGTGGAAGACACCAAGTAGTTCTGTGTGACCAGAACATAGGGCAGGGCAACAGGGGAAAAAGAAGGCAGGCACTTGTGTCTGCCACCTTGGTGTCATGAAGGCTTCATTAGACATACCATTTGTATGGTCCTCTTCTGAAGAACCATCCCTGGTCCTGCAAGAAGGATTCTTGCCCTCATACCATGGGCCATGGTTCTAGGACTACAGAGTTGCCATTTCATTTTTTGTGTCTTTATATATCTACCTGACCTAGCCTAGACTTTGGGCCCTTCAGGGATAGGGGGCTTCTCTGTCATGTATGAGAATAGTAACTGGCATTCAACAAACATAGATTGAGAGATAAATAAAAAGATGAAGTATCTTACCAAAAATTTTAAGTTAAGAAGCAAGTCATCATGAACTTGAGAGAGATAGCTTTATAACTTAAAGAAGCAAGGTGAACATGAAAAGTAACCAGACTTAGAATCTGAGGATCTGGGCTCAACCTGTCAGATATTACCTGTGTGAATTGGGCCAGGAGTTAACTTTGCTGAGCTCCAGGTCATCACTTAAACTTACCTTTTAATGTCATTGGGAAAAAACATGTCAAAGGTTTTTCTACACTAGGCCCAGCACTCCATACCAAATTCTCATTTAACTTCTTTGGTTAAATTATTGCAACTGTATTTATGAAGGCAAGTATTAGATGTAACATGGTAAAGATGATGAAATCTGAAGGATCTGCTCTTAAACTAGTGGCCTTGTGGCACAAAGGCTAACCTATGGGTACCAAAGCCAAATTACCTAGGTTGAGTTCCTGATTTCTGCTATTCATTGTCTGTGTGGCACTATTTATTATCTCTGGGCCCCCATTTCTTATCCACAGAATCAGGACTTGATTCAGTTTTGAGACTGGGAATTGCAGGAGTGAATAAGATCTACAAAACCACTGATTTTATGTTTGTTAGTATAGCTAGTATCAATAAGTGTAGTGATACTACTATCTATATTAGTGGGTTGTTATGAGGATAAAATAAGTCTTTATATATAAAGTACTTAGAACTATGCCTGGTAGATACGAGTTACAGGGTGTCCCAAAAGTTACCCCTAAAGTCACCGTGACTTTAGGAAATCCTAGCAAAATGTACCTGTATTCAGTATTTTCTGAAGTGGGGCACCTTTTTGTAACATTAGTAATGAATATTTCTTTTTTCTTTTTTTTTTTTTTTTTTATTGTTGGGGATTCATTGAGGGTACAATAAGTCAGTTACACTGATTGCAATTGTTAGGTAAAGTCCCTCTTGCAATCATGTCTTGCCCCCATAAAGTGTGACACACACTAAGGCCCCACCCTCCTCCCTCCATCCCTCTTTCTGCTTCCCCCCCCCATAAACTTAATTGTCATTAATTGTCCTCATATCAAGATTGAGTACATAGGATTCATGCTTCTCCATTCTTGTGATGCTTTACTAAGAATAATGTCTTCCACTTCCATCCAGGTTAATACGAAGGATGTAAAGTCTCCATTTTTTTTAATAGCTGAATAGTATTCCATGGTATACATATACCACAGCTTGTTAATCCATTCCTGGGTTGGTGGGCATTTAGGCTGTTTCCACATTTTGGCAATGGTAAATTGAGCTGCCATAAACAGTCTAGTACAAGTGTCCTTATGATAAAAGGATTTTTTTCCTTCTGGGTAGATGCCCAGTAATGGGATTGCAGGATCGAATGGGAGGTCTAGGTTGAGTGCTTTGAGGTTTCTCCATACTTCCTTCCAGAAAGGTTGTACTAGTTTGCAGTCCCACCAGCAGTGTAAAAGTGTTCCCTTCTCTCCACATCCACGCCAGCATCTGCAGTTTTGAGATTTTGTGATGTGGGCCATTCTCACTGGGGTTAGATGATATCTCAGGGTTGTTTTGATTTGCATTTCTCTAATATATAGAGATGATGAACATTTTTTCATATGTTTGTTAGCCATTCGTCTGTCATCTTTAGAGAAAGTTCTATTCATGTCTCTTGCCCATTGATATAAGGGATTGTTGGCTTTTTTCATGTGGATTAATTTGAGTTCTCTATAGATCCTGGTTATCAAGCTTTTGTCTGATTGAAAATATGCAAATATCCTTTCCCATTGTGTAGGTTGTCTCTTTGCTTTGGTTATTGTGTCCTTAGCTGTACAGAAGCTTTTCAGTTTAATGAAGTCCCATTTGTTTATTTTTGATGTTGTTGCAATTGCCATGGCAGTCTTCTTCATGAAGTCTTCCCCCAGGCCAATATCTTCCAGTGTTTTTCCTATGCTTTCTTTGAGGATTTTTATTGTTTCATGCCTTAAATTTAAGTCCTTTATCCATCTTGAATCAATTTTTGTGAGTGGGGAAAGGTGTGGGTCCAGTTTCAGTCTTTTACATGTAGACATCCAGTTCTCCCAACACCATTTATTGAATAGGGAGTCTTTCCCCCAAGGTAAGTTCTTGTTTGGTTTATCAAAGATTAGGTGGTTGTAAGATGTTAGTTTCATTTCTTGGTGTTCAATTCGATTCCAAGTGTCTATGTCTCTGTTTTTGTGCCAGTACCATGCTGTCTTGAGCACTATGGCTTTGTAGTACAGACTAAAATCTGGTATGCTGACGCCCCCAGCTTTATTTTTGTTACTAAGAACTGCCTTAGCTATACGGGGTTTTTTCCGGTTCCATACAAAACGCAGAATCATTTTTTCCAAATCTTGAAAGTACGATGTAGGTACTTTGATAGGAATGGCATTGAATAGGTAGATAGCTTTGGGAAGTATAGACATTTTAACAATGTTGATTCTTCCCATCCATGAGCATGGTATGTTCTTCCATTTGTTAATATCCTCTGCTATTTCCTTTCTGAGGATTTCATAGTTTTCTTTATAGAGGTCCTTCACCTCCTTCGTTAGGTATATTCCTAGGTATTTCATTTTCTTTGAAACTATGGTGAAGGGAGTTGTGTCCTTAATTAGCTTCTCATCTTGACTGTTATTGGTGTATACAAAGGCTACTGACTTGTGGACATTGATTTTATATCCTGAAACATTACTGTATTTTTTGATGACTTCTAGGAGTCTTGTGGTTGAGTCTTTGGGGTTCTCTAAGTATAAGATCATGTCATCAGCAAAGAGGGAGAGTTTGACCTCCTCTGCTCCCATTTGGATTCCCTTTATTTCCTTGTCTTGCCTAATTGTATTGGCTAGAACTTCCAGCACTACGTTGAATAGTAAAGGTGACAGAGGACAACCTTGTCTGGTTCCAGTTCTAAGAGGAAAAGCTTTCAGTTTTACTCCATTCAGTAAAATATTGGCTGTGGGTTTGTCATAGATAGCTTCAATCAATTTTAGAAATGTGCCACCTATGCCTATACTCTTCAGAGTTCTAATTAGAAAAGGATGCTGGATTTTATCAAATGCTTTTTCTGCATCTATTGAGAGGATCATGTGATCTTTATTTTTGCCTCTGTTAATATGGTGGATAACGTTTATAGACTTGCGTATGTTAAACCAGCCTTGCATCCCTGGGATGAAGCCTACTTGATCATGATGAATGACTTTTTTGATGATAAGCTGTAATCTATTGGCTAGGATTTTGTTGAGAATTTTTGCGTCTATGTTCATGAGTGAGATTGGTCTGAAATTCTCCTTTTTGTTTGGGTCTTTTCCTGGTTTTGGTATCAGGGTGATGTTTGCTTCATAGAATGTGTTGGGGAAGATTCCTTCTTCCTCAGTTTTTTGGAATAATTTCTGCAGTACAGGAATAAGCTCTTCCTTGAAGGTTTGATAGAATTCTGGAGTGAAGCCATCTGGACCAGGGCATTTTTTAGTTGGAAGCTTTTTTATTGTTTCTTTGATCTCAGTGCTTGAAATTGGTCTGTTCAGGAGGTCTATTTCTTCCTGGCTAAGTCTAGGGAGAGGGTGTGATTCCAGATATTGATCCATTTCCTTCACATTGTCAAATTTCTGGGCATAGAGTTTCTGGTAGTATTCAGAGATGATCTCTTGTATCTCTGTGGGATCAGTTGTTATTTCCCCTTTATCGTTTCTGATTGAGGTTATTAGAGATTTTACTTTTCTATTTCTAGTTAGTCTGGCTAATGGTTTATCTATTTTATTTATTTTTTCAAAAAACCAACTCCTTGTTTCATTAATTTTCTGAATGATTCTTTTGTTTTCAATTTCATTGATCTCTGATTTGATTTTGGATATTTCTTTTCTTCTACTGAGTTTAGGCTTAGATTGTTCTTCTTTTTCCAATTCCATAAGATCTCTTGTGAGATTGTTGATGTGCTCTCTTTCTGTTTTTCGAATGTAGGCATCTAAAGCGATGAATTTTCCTCTCAAAACTGCTTTTGCAGTATCCCACAGGTTTTGGTAGCTTGTGTCTTCATTGTTGTTATGCTCAAGGAAGTTAATGATTTCCTGTTTTATTTCTTCCTTCACCCATCTGTTATTCAACAGAAGATTGTTTAATTTCCATGCCTTTGGGTGGGCTTGAGCATTTTTGTTAGAGTTGAGTTCCACCTTTAGTGCCTTATGGTCTGAAAAGATACAAGGTAAAATTTCAATTCTTCTGATTCTGTTGATATTTGTTTTGTGTCCCAGGATATGATCAATTTTGGAGAATGTTCCATGGGGTGATGAGAAGAATGTATATTCTTTATCTTTGGGGTGGAGTGTTCTATATGCATCTATCAAGCATAGTTGTTCTAGGGTCTCATTTAAATCTCTAACATCTTTGTTTAATTTCTGTTTAGAGGGTCTGTCCAGCTCTGTAAGAGGTGTGTTAAAGTCCCCTGTTACGATGGTATTATCAGATATCATATTGCTCAGACTGAGTAAGGTCTGCTTCAGGAATCTGGGAGCATTTAAATTGGGTGCATAAATATTTAGAATTGAAATGTCTTCTTGTTGTAGTTTTCCCTTGACCAATATAAAGTGACCATCTTTGTCTTTTTTGACTTTAGTTGCTTTAAATCCACATGTATCTGAAAATAAGATTGCAACTCCTCTTTTCTTCTGAATTCCGTTTGCCTGAAAAATTGTCTTCCAACCCTTGACTCGGAGCTTTAATTTGTCTTTTGAGGCCAGGTGTGTTTCTTGCAGACAGCAAATGGATGGCTTGTGTTTTTTAATCCAGTCAGCCAATCTATGTCTCTTCAGAGGGGAATTCAAGCCATTAACATTTATTGAGATAATTGATAAGTGTGGTAGTATTCTATTCGTCTTATTTGGTGAGAGTCCATTGCTTAATTTTATCTTTTGCATCAGTGTGGAGGTTAGGTTCTGTCCTTTGATTTCTGAGTTCTTACTTTGCTGCTGATCCATTGTGGTGGTCAGTGTGCAGAACAGGTTGAAGTATTTCCTGTAGAGCTGGTCTTGTTGTGGCGAATTTCCTCAATGTTTGTATATCCGTAAATGATTTGATTTCTCCGTCAATTCTGAAGCTTAGCTTAGCAGGGTACAGAATTCTGGGCTGAAAATTGTTCTGTTTAAGTAGATTAAAGGTAGATGACCATTGTCTTCTTGCTTGGAAAGTTTCATTAGAGAAGTCTGCGGTAACTCTGATGGATTTGCCCCTGTAGGTCAACTGGCGCTTACTCCTGGCAGCTTGCAGAATCTTTTCTTTTGTCTTGACTTTGGACAGGTTCATCACAATGTGTCTTGGAGAAGCTCGGTTAGAGTTGAGGCGACCTGGGGTCCGATATCCCTCTGAAAGCAGTGTGTCAGACTCTTTGGTGATGTTTGGGAAATTTTCTTTTATAATATTCTCTAGTATGGCTTCCATTCCTCTGGGGCATTCTTCTTCCCCTTCTGGAATTCCTATAACTCGTATGTTGGAACGCTTCATAAAGTCCCATAATTCTGACAGTGAACGTTCTGCTTTCTCTCTCTTCTTTTCTGCCTCTTTTACTGTCTGAGTTATCTCAAGAACTTTGTCTTCTACCTCTGAAATTCTTTCTTCTGCATGGTCTAACCTGTTGCTGATACTTTCCATTGTATCTTTAAGTTCCCTAATTGACTGTTTCAGTTCCTTCAGGTCTGCTATATCCTTTTTATATTCTTCATATCGTTCATCTCTTATTTGATTCTGTTTTTGGATTTCCTTTTGGTTATTTTCCACTTTATTAGCAATTTCCTTCATTATTTCCATCATTTCTTTCATTGTTTTCAACATGTGTATTCTAAATTCCCTTTCTGTCATTCCTAACATTTCTATACTGGTGGAATCATCTGCAGTAGCTACCTCATGGTCCCTTGGTGGGGTTGTTCTAGACTGGTTCTTCATGTTGCCTGGAGTTTTCTGCTGATTCTTCCTCATGAGTGATTTCTTTTATCTGTTTCCTTGCCCTAATTTTCCTTTCACTTCCTCTTGCTCTTTAAGTTCTTATGCCTGTGGACTAAGGGTTATAGGACCAGAAGGGTGAGAAGGTTGAAGAGCAAAAAAAGGGGATGAAAGAAAGGAGGACCGAGTGATAAGAAAAAAAGAAAGATAGAGAAAGGAGAGGGGGTGGGTATAAGGAATATTGACAAAAAGAAGAGAGGCACAGAAAGAGGGAGACAGGGCAATATAGGTGTACAGTAGGGTACTTTGACACAACCTTAAAAAAACCCCACCTTCTGGGGGTGCCCAGTTGCGTGGTTCCCTTGAGGTCAGCAGCTCTTGGCTAACCTGATCAGACACAGTACCCCACCTCCACCAAGTAGAGAGGAAAGACAAAAATGCTATAAATCAAACCAAAACAAGCAAACAGAAAACTTTACGGGGATAAAATTGGGTGAAAAACCAAATGATAGCGGTAGAAACACTAGCAAAAATGAAGTTGAAGTTATTAAAAAAGGCAGCAATGGGAAATTATAATTAAACTAGGAAAATTGAGAAAGAAAAAGGGATCTGTGTGGAAAAGATTGAAATTAAAAAAACAAAAGAACATCAGCAACGTCAAAATAAACAAACAAAAAAAACAACCAAACCAAAAAAAAAAAAGAAGAAAAAAAATACACAACCAAAAACAAAGCAGTTTGTATATGTTATTGAATATTGTCTGGGCAACACGTGGTCTTCTGGGGTATGAGATGTTAGTCACAGTTCTGATACGACTGGAGGCTGCTGATTTCTCAAACCCCAGCAGGTAGACACCCTAAATCTCTCTTCAGCCTACTTAAAAGGCACTTTGAACTTGTAAACTTGCTGAGCAGAAGCTTTCCCAGCTTTCTCGCTGGAATCGCTGCTGAAGTGGCTATGCACTTACTCAGTGTGCCAAAACCGATCTCACTCTGCCCCTGAGGGTTAGGGCTGCAAGGCGGCTCAGACCCCACCCTTAGGCTACTTGGTTGCTGGGTTACCAGCTCCCACCCGTTTCTAGCTCTGCGACCCTGAGGGCAGAGCTTGCCGGGGCAGATCACTGACAATGGATCCGTGTGACCCACCACCAAACACTATCAGCTCCGTCTGGCTCAGCGGCTCAGACTGGGGCCCTAGACAACGGCCAAAGTTCTCCGCACTCCCGCTCAGGCCTTCCCCAAGGCAGTTCAACTCAGTGCCAAGTCCAAGGACATCAAAACAGTTCACAGGTAAGGCCTTTCTGGTTTGCAGTCTCGCTGCTACTGAACTTACAGTTGTGGGCGGGTTTAGACGGATTGAACACACGCGACCACTTGCCGGCTTTCCACTGTTTTAGTCCTCCTCTTGGGGTCCAGAAGTCTCTCGCTGACTCCCTGTATTTTCATAGGAGTGATGATAGGCAGTTCCCACCAGCCAGAGATGCCTGGAGTCCTATCTCCCCAGACTCACGGTGCCCAGATGCAAGGAAGCTGTTACTCGGCTGCCATCTTGCTCCGCCTCTCCAGTAATGAATATTTTTAAAAGAAAGGTACAATTAGCTAACATTTTCCATTTTCCCTATGTATGATGACTTTAGGGGTGACTTTGGGAATACCCTGTACATAACAGCTATAAAGTATTGTTATTATTATACAGAACTCTGGTATGTATAGACTGAAAAGCTATAAATATCCATGGTATCCCATTATCTTTCATCATGACATATTTCAAGTACCAGTCCTAGAGAAAACTAGACCTCAAATGGTTGGGATTCAGTAAATTCTGGTTTCCCTTCATGTCTTTGTTGAAGTGGTTTTCTCACCATTCCTGGTCCCAGTCTTTGTTCTCCTACTTCTGTCCTATGGTGGTGCCAATTTAACGCTGCCTGGAATACTTCTGGGATCGTTCTCCCCTGACCGTTTTCATCTATCTTGAATAGTATCAGTTACTCACATATGTGACACTCCCCTACAATACTCTGCTCTATCCCTACTTATCCAGTCTACAAGGACATTTGTCAGCTCCCTTCTTAGTGCTTCTTCTCAATACCACTCCTTTCATCCCTGAGTATTTCTTCTCGGAATTGGAGGCCTTGTTTTTCTGTGGTTGGCTTGTGTCTCAACAGGCAAAGAGTATTGGCAGGGGCAACATCTTGTATTTCTTTGTATTTTTCTCTTGTTCTTTGCACAACAGATATTTGTGGTTCATTTCTATTTGGCTTTGATGGACTTTCTGTTTATAAAGAAGCCATGTAAGGGCTTGCCATTTGTGAATACCCTCAGCCTCCTGGTGTGAAGAGGAATTTGAATGGCTCTCAGGGTGAAGGAGGTAGATAAAAGTAATTGTAGATGAGATAAGTCTAAATATTGCAACTTGCATGTTTTGTGAAATTAGCTTATAAAACTGCAGTGGGGGAATGAAGAAGGTGAGTTTCCACTGGCTTTTGTTGCTATGAGCCAACCACATGCAGGTGGAAAAACCAACTTAACCAACATGGTGGGCTGCTTCTCAGGTGTTAGGGATTAATTTCCCATCCATTAGTTTCAAAATAATGCTCTTGAGTCAACAAGTATCAGCAATACCTGGGAGCTTGTTAGAAATGTAAAAGTTCAGACTTCACCACAGACCTACTCATCAGAATCTACATTTTAACAAACTATCACCTGCTTAGTTTGTTAAAATGTTAAAAAGCACTGAATTCTAGACTTGAGCATTTAAATATTTCTGCATCTAGGATCCTCACTAAACCAGTTAAATAGTAATATATAGGTAGGGCCCAGGTACTAGTATGTTTTAAAGCTCCTCAGAGGATTCCAATGTACCAAAGTTCAGGACCACTAATATGTAGCATGGAATGATTTATGCATTGTCATTTAGGAAAGGAACAGATATGAATTTCTTTGCCTTTGAGGTAGCTCTTTTTAAAATCTTTTTCACTCTATGCCAAATGCACATTAGGTGAACTGGCAGATCTGGTTCATAAATCCCAGCCAGACTATATCCTTCCTCTGCCATGCTGTATTGATTCTATCTAGCCATATTCCCAGCCATACCTTTTAGGACTTATTGGTCTCCTGGCCTGTTGACTTTTAGACAAGGCCAGTCCCCCTGTAGTGGTCCTACTCAGACATGAGCAAAACACAAGCCAAAGGCTCTGAGGCTGACATTAGATCAGGAAGTACACTTTTCCAGAGATCTGAAGTGGAATAAAACTTGAGATGGAGTATCCACTTGTGTGTACAGATGAGAGCTGATAGAGGTGTCAGAGAATGTAACCAGGAGACAGGTGTGTGGGCCCAAAATTTAGAGATAAATCAAGAGCCTTAGAACAAGTAAAATGCAAGACTACCATGGGTGTGAGGGCCAAGTCAAGGGAGAGGTAAAGTCAGAGGCTCAGGACATTAATGATAGATCAAACTAGGCCATCTATAGCTTTCTTATTTTACTGTATTCTGGCCACAGATTAAGCTGACCAGAGTTAAAGGCATAGGATTTGTGTAAGTATATAACTACTCTTACAGTTCTGAGATCCTCTGACCTACATCAATGAATACTTTACTCTTTGGTACAAGGGTATATACTTCATTATAATAAAGGTCTTATGCAATGAATTTTCTTTCCTTATTTAAATATGGTTTACTTTGAAAATGCAAAACTTTGGTGATAGGATATAATAGTGTCTATAGAAACTTCAAAGGATCCAGATGGCCACTGTTTCCATGGCACCAATAATAAATGTTATGTCAGGTTAAAGAAGCAGTCTGCCTTGAAAGTTAGTTAGGTTGCCATGAATTGTTATTTTATTTATTTATTTATTTATTTATTTTGAGACAGAGCCTCACCTGGTCACCTTTGGTAGAGTGCTGTGGAATCACAGCTCACAGCAACCTCAAAATCTTGGGCTTAGGCGATTCTCTTGCCTCAGCCTCCCAAGTAGCTGGGACTACAGGTGCCTGCCACAATGCCCAGCTATTTTTTTGTTGCAGTTTGGCTTAGGCTGGGTTCGAACCCGCCACCTTTGGTATATGGGGCCAGTGCCCTCCCCACTGAGCCACAGGTGCCACCCAAGGTTGTTGTTTTTTTTTTTTTAATCAAGGCTGGACTAAAGATGAGGGAGATTTTCTATTCTTTTCCTTTATTGCAGAACCATTTTTTTTCTTTCATGAGTCTAGAATATTGCATAGAACATCAAGGCATTTCTAGAGTGGTAAGAAGTACAATTTATCTGCCTAGCTTTCTTCACACCAAAGAAAAAATAGTGTATGATTATTTCTATAGGGCCATCATGTGCTAAAAATTTTTAAAGAGCTAAAGTGGTAGTGATTACAGTACTGTCTAATTGACTATTGACAGTGGCATCATGTAAATTTCTACGCATTTCTGGAATGTCAGGAGTGCAGTAGTGTGGAAAGATGGAAATGGATACGCCTTTCCCCTGCTGAAGGCAGCACATAGAGGCATAAGCATCAATTTTGCTCTACCATTGGCTTTGCAAATCATACGTTTTCCCAGAGGTGGAAAATCAAAGAAAGAAAATATGACAGAATTTAATTCCCTGTTCCTCAAGTAGAATAGAATGGCAAAGTCACTGTAAAATTGGCAGTCCAATAGTTGTGACATAAAATCCAGATAGAATAAGTTGGGTCTGTCAAGATAATTAAGCTGAGTCCTTTACTAATAAGCAAATTTAGGTTCAAAGAGGTCATGTGGTTTTCCCAAGGTCACAAAGCTCTCTGATGGCCTAAAGTGGTCCCCAATACTGTAACATTTATTGTTTCATAGAACAGAGTTCCTTCTGATCAGAAATGGCTATAGAGAACACAGCACCCTCTGCACTCACTACAAGGAAGCTACTTCCTTGTCAGAACTGCTGCTTGTCTGTGATTAAGATGATCAATTATTTTAGGCTCCACCCATTCACTGATGGTTTATTTCCCTGTTCCTTAATTAGTTTTCAGAAAAAAAAAAAGAAAAAAGAAAGGAGGTAAAAATAGCTTTTTTTTTTTTTAAACCAACTAGTGGTTTGGTGGGAATATAGGGGAGAGGGAATCTTGCTAGAAAGATTGAAATTATTTTTGGTAATTACCTGTTTTTATTTGTTCTGATTATATGAATGGCATATAAAATTGAGGGCTATAAATACATTGGCACTCTTATCCTACAAAATCTCCAACATTTTATAATGCAAAACTCCAATGTTGAACCTTATTCAATCACATAAATCCTAGTTTTTAGCCTATGAGGTATCTCATGATTTATATTCTTGCTAGAAGCATTATGAATTTTAGATATCAAGTTTTGTATTTGTAAATGTATATGAGTGAGCAAAAGAAGGTAAGTTCCCAGGCATTTCTAAGCTGAGAATATCACTGTATGTATGAACAAATGCCTTCCAGCTGGTACTGGGTGTAAACCACTTGAAATATTGGAGGAGGGCCAACATTTCATCATCTTGGCCCATCTCTTTGCACACAGTATAAAGGCTCTCATATGCTGTTCCAGAGTAATGAAATGCCAAAGCTTGTTCAAAATGCCAATGATAACACACGTATTTTTATCTAGCATAGCCACTGTAGTTCACATAGTTACTTTCCGAACTGCAAAATGCTGGTGAACCAGGGTGGTGAGGCCAAGATAAGTACCTGCTTAGAGTTACTGGCAAACAGCAAAAACAATTAAACTTCACTGTTGAGTCACTTGTCGACTGGGTAGCTGACTCCAACTCCTACCACTAAGTTTTCAAGCTGTGTAGGATTTTGCCATTTTGAATTTGCTTTACATTAATAGATTTCCACTGCTAACTTCTAGAAAAGGCAGATTCTTTATAAGAGGCTGTATGGCTGCATTTTGGAGCATGTGTTATACTTACCATCCTAGTTTCTAAACTGAAATCGAGTTGTTGATGCCAGAAGGAGAGATGATTACATGTACTGATGCATTGTGAGCCGACAAAATGTGACTCCTTTTTGCTGGTTAAAGAACCCATGTGAATATCAAATCAGCCTCCCCCACACAAAACTGTTTTTTGTCACTTCTGTGGGAGTTTTATGTGGGAATTAAGAAGAAGAGAAAAATGTCACCCAGAGTGTGTCTGATAGTGATTTGCTATCTAAGCCAAGAAGTCTTCAGAGAGTGAAAGCTCCAACCCATGGAACACTAAATCATAAACACATGCCGCAATGGGTCTTTGAATAAGCCTTGGCAATGATTTGGATGGTATGAGCTGTATGTCATTTTATATTTGATTAAACCTGACTTGATATTCACAAGAAACCTTCCTATTGGGAAATTTAATTGGAATATAAATGACAGCATGGTCAGTGTTTACTTTCATTCTCCCTGTGGATGAGAACTTTAAAAGTCCCTGTCAATATATTCTGGGAGAGGAAAGCCTAAAACAACTTACCCGCCTTCATGACCTAAAACAGGGGAGTGGGAGGAAATAGGGGGAGAATCTGTGTGCAAGAGAGGCAGAGAGTGTATGTAAGAACCAAAGCCTTCCTCTACTAAACGAATTAATTATACCTTTCTGTATGATTAAGACGCATTCACTAAAATTTGGAGTCCATATAATTTTGATTACTATTAAATACATACACCAAACAAGCACAACCATGTTTTATTAAAGTAAATAATGGAGCTTATGGGATCAGTCCCTGGTATCTAAATGCAGTCCTATCCCATGTTTCCCATGGGGTAATTACATGACTCAGTCCACTGGCCACCCAGCCAAGCTGAAGCAGATTTACAGCGAGTGAGGAGAGATCATCCTGGGATTCCATGCATTTGGCTGTGGAGTTGCAGAATTGGGATAGGCTGCACCACTGACCGGGTTCCTGTAACAGGGAAGTACACATAAGGATAGAGTTAGGCCTGAGGTCGTTCTGGTCCTACTCATATTTGGAAACTGATGAAATGAGAGAAACATTGAGATTGAAACTGATGTAATGTGGCATTGATGTAATGTGGCCATGTTGAATCCACAGGGTGTGCCAGTATGATCTGGCAATTGTTCTTTGATGCAAACACATTTGAGCAGTACCCCTGGCTCCTCACACTGCAATATAATAGGTTTTCATTCTTTCCGAGGAAAGACACATCTTTACTCACAACTTTTCAGTAACTTAGCTGTAGCTCCCAGAAGTAGTCCATGCTGAAATTTTCAGGTAGAGAAGGTCATGTTTAGCATGCTTAAAACCATACTGAAGCACCTGTATTCTATTTCTAGAATAAACATATGTAACTTTTTAAGGCAAGTGAGTAAAATAGATAATCATGTTTCAGACAGGGTTTTGCAAATACCTTCCTAGTAGCACTATTGTTACCCTGGACCAAAAGGTTAACCTAAGCTAGATGAGAACTTTTGGGTTTCCTATGACTATAAATGTGGACTGCCCGTTTATTCTACTCTCCACCACTGGATTCTATACCTCAATTTAAACCTGGTAAGTAAGTTGTGTTTTCTAACTGGGCTTGTCTAAAGTTATTGTTTCCTCCTCTGCAGATACAAGTAGCTCCATGCAAGGTAGGGCTATGAATGCGGAGGAGGTCCATACCTCCTTAGGTCCAATTTAACCTTTTGGCCCAGAAAAATTATCCTCAGAGACTTTTTTTTTAAAGCTTATCCTTTCTAGGTTTATAACTAGTGTTGGAAAAATCCAATTCATACAAGATGGCTTCTTCCCATCTCCAGGGAAATTTTAAACTTCTAGATTATTAACTCCCGAGTTACATCATTGCTACACTTTTTCATCATGCATCTGGGTTGTAACTGCTGCAGACTAGTGTGGGTGTTGGTTATTTTGAAGCTGAGTTTATTTGAAAAGAATGCTTTACAACTTGCTGTATGTTGTATTGTTTTGCCCAGAGAGTTGATAGAAGTCTTGAAGCTGGAGATTGTATGATAAGTAACGCAAGGTAGAAACTTGCCCCACTGATTAATCACAATTGTGTGAATCTGAGTGGTGTGAGTCATGGGCAGCCAACAGGGTAGGATTGGTCTGTCAGACTGCTCTAGATGAGAGACAACCACCATTTGGATCTACAGGATATACAAAATAAAGGGGGGGAAAAAAGATTACAAACTTTGGAAGTGATTCCTGGTTTAAGACATTGACGTCCAACACAATTTTATTTACAATTTCATTCAATAATAAACATCAAATAAATTATAAAGAATTAAATGGAGGAGGCTGGGTGTGGTGGTTCACACCTGTAATCTTAGCGCTCTGGGAGGCCAAGGCTGGTGGATTGCCTGAGCTCTCAGGTTGAAGACCAGCGTGAGCCAGAGCGAGATGTCATCTCTTAAAATAGCCAGGTGTTGTGGTGGGTGCCATAGTCCCAGCTACTCAGGAGGCTGAGCCAGAATGATTACTGGAGCTCAAGAGTTTGAGGTTGCTGTGAGCTGTGACACCATGGCACTCTACCAAGGGCAATAAAGCTGGACTCTGTCTCAAAAAAAAAAAAAAAAGAATTAAATGGAGAAAGTCTAGGAGTTATTATTCATATCAAATTACAAGTACAGGGTCTGACAATTAAGTTCAAGAACTCATCCTAGAAAAAGTGCTACATACTTCATTGCTGAATATCACACTATACTCACCTTCAAAGTACACCTCTTGGGAAGCAATACACTGATGCCAGCACCTAGTCTACCCTTCAAAGAAATTTTGGAACTCTTTTTCTACAATGGTCACCAGAGCTGTCATCATATGCAAGCAAATCCTTAACGTGACAATTTGTTAGACCTTATCAAATACCCCATTGATTCACGTTTGTCTCAAATATCTGTGTTTGGCCTTAATAAGGAAGATTTGCATATACAGATTTCTTAGTGAGTTTTCTATAAATTGCCACCTTCTACCTATCTCTTCCTTTTTTATCCTTTATCTTTCTATTTTACATATTTTCCTAAGTCTCTGCATGAAATAATTATTTAAAATCTATTGTATGCCTTTTGGAGAGGGAAGGGAAAGAGAATAAATGCCTTGAACTTCAAAGCAGAACATTGATGGAAAATGCTAGCTGAATATGCAGAAATATTATCAAAGTGTTATCTCATGATAAGTGCTAATCACATAAAAGGTCAGTACTTTTCAGTTAAATTAACACAAATAAATCTGGTAATGGTAATTTTTGACAGTTGAGTTGGCTGAGATATTGCAAATGCTCGAAGTCTAATATCTATGGGATTTTCCCCATATTCTTTATTTTGGAAGTTTAGGTAAGAATTAGATGAAGGATGTTTGTGTAGCCAAAACAAAGACAAGTAGAAAGAGATCTTTTTTTTTTATTTATTTTTTATTGTTGGGGATTCATTGAGGGTGCAATAAGCCAGGTTACACTGATTGCATTTTTTAGGTAAAGTCCCTCTTGCAATCATGTCTTGCCCCCAGAAGGTGTGGCACACACCAAGGCCCTACCCCCTCCCACCTTCCCCTTCTCTGCTCTTCTTTTCCCCACCCCTCCCTCCTTCTTTCTCTCTCTGGTCTCCCCTTCCCCCATCCCCATCATGTCCTTAATTATCGTTATTTGTCCTCATATCAAAATTGAGCACATAGGATTCATGCTTCTCCATTTTTGTGATGCTTTACTAAGAATAATGTCTTCCACTTCCATCCAGGTTAATACGAAGGATGTAAAGTCTCCATTTCTTTTAATAGCTGAATAGTATTCCATGGTATACATATACCACAGCTCGTTAATCCATTCCTGGGTTGGTAGGCATTTAGGCTGTTTCCACATTTTGGCAATTGTAAATTGAGCTGCAATAAACAGTCTAGTACAAGTGTCCTTACAATAAAAGGATTTTTTTCCTTCTGGGTAGATGCCCAGTAATGGGATTGCAGGATCAAATGGGAGGTCTAGCTTGAGTGCTTTGAGGTTTCTACATATTTCCTTCCAGAAAGGTTGTACTAGTTTGCAGTCCCACCAGCAGTATAAAAGTGTTCCGTTCTCTCCATATCCACGACAGCATCTGCAGTTTTGAGATTTTGTGATGTGGGCCATTCTCGCTGGGGTTAGATGGTATCTCAGGGTGGTTTTATTTGCATTTCTCTAATAGATAGGGATGATGAACATTTTTTCATGTTTATTAGCCATTCGTCTGTCTTCTTTAGAGAAGGTTCTATTCACGTCTCTTGCCCCTTGATATATGGGATTTTTGGCTTTTTTCATGTGGATTAATTTGAGTTCTCTATAGATCCTAGTTATCAAGCTTTTGTCTGATTCAAAATATGCAAATATCTTTTCTCATTGTGTAGGTAGTCTATTTGCTTTGGTTGTTGTTTCCTTAGCTGTATAGAAGCTTTTCAGTTTAATGAAGTCCCATTTGTTTATTTTTGTTGTTGTTGCAATTGCCATGGCAGTCTTTTTCATGAAGTCTTTCCCCAGGCCAATATCTTCCAGTGTTTTTCCAATGCTTTCTTTGAGGATTTTTATTCTTTCATGCTTTAAATTTAAGTCCTTTATCCATCTTGAATCAATTTGGAGGTGGGTGTCCAAAAGGTGTGGGTCCAGTTTCAGTCTTTTACATGTGGATATCCAGTTCTCCCAACACCATTTATTGAATAGAGAGTCTTTCCCCCAAGGTATATTCTTGTTTGGTTTATTAAAGATTAGGTGGTTGTAAGATGTTAGTTTCATTTCCTGGTTTTCTATTCGATTCCAAGTGTCTATGTCTCTAGTTTTGTGCCAGTACCATGCTGTCTTGACCACTATGGCTTTGTAGTACAGCCTAAAATCTGGTATGGTGATGCTCCCAGATTTATTTTTATTACTAAGAACTGCCTTAGCTATATGGGTTATTTTTCTGGTTCCATATAAAACATAGAATCATTTTTTCCCAAATTTTGAAAGTATGATGTTTGTATTTTAATAGGAATGCCATTGAATAGGTAGATTGCTTTGGGAAGTATAGCCATTTTAACAATGTTGATTCTGCCCATCCATGAGCGTGGTGGGTTCTTCCATTTGTTAATATCCTTTGCTATTTCCTTTCTGAGGATTTCATAATTTTCTTTAGAGAGGTCCTTCACTTCCTTCGTTGGGTATATTCCTAGGTATTTCATTTTCTTTGAAGCTATGGTGAAGCTTCTCATCTTGACTGTTATTGGCATATATAAAGGCTACTGACTTGTGGACATTGATTTTATATCCTGTAACATTACTGTATTTTTCAATGACTTCTAGGAGTCATGTAGTTGAGTCTTTGAGATTCTCTAAATATAAGATCATGTCGTCAGCAAAGAGGGAGAGTTTGACCTCCTCTGCTCCCATTTGGATTCCCTTTATTTCCTTGTCTTGCCTAATTGTATTGGCTAGAACTTCCAGCACTATGTTGAATAGTAAAGGTGACAGAGGACAACCTTGTTGGTTCTAGTTCTAAGAGGAAAAGCTTTCAGTTTTACTCCATTCAGTAAAATATTAGCTGAATAGATACAAGAGATAGCTTCAATCAGTTTTAGAAATGTGCCACCTATGCCTATACTCTTCATTGTTCTAATTAGAAACAATTGTTTCTAATTAGAAAAGGATGCTGGATTTTATCAAATGCTTTTTCTGCATCTATTGAGAGGATCATATGATATTTATTTTTGCCTCTGTTAATATGGTGGATAACGTTTATGGACTTGTGTATGTTAAACCAGCCTTGCATCCCTAGGATGAAACCTACTTGATCATGATGTATGACTTTTTTGATGATAAGCTGTAATCTATTGGCTACGATTTTGTTGAGAATTTTTGCATCTATATTCATGAGTGAGATTGGTCTGAAATTCTCCTTTTTGGTTGGGCCTTTCCTGATTTTGGTATCAGGGAGATGTTTTTTTCATAGAAGAAGATTCCTTCTTCCTCAATTTTTTGGAATAATTTCTGCAGTGCAGGAATAAGCTCTTCCTTGAAGGTTTGATAGAATTCTGGTGTAAAGCCATCTGGACCAGGGCATTTTTTAGTTGGAAGATTTTTTATTGTTTCTTTGATCTCAGTGCTTGAAATTGGTCTGTTCAGGAGCTCTATTTGTTCCTGGCTAAGTCTAGGGAGAGAGTGTGATTCCAAATATTGATCCATTTCCTTCACATTGTCAAATTTCTGGGCATAGAGTTTCTGGTAGTATTCAGAGATGATCTCTTGTATCTCTGTGGGATCAGTTGTTATTTCCCCTTTACCATTTCTGATTGAGCTTACTAGAGATTTTACTTTTCTATTTCTAGTTAGTCTGGCCAATGGTTTATCTATTTTATTTATTTTTTCAAAAAAGCAGCTCCTGTTTCATTACTTTTGTGAATGATTCTTTTGTTTTCAATTTCATTGATCTCTGATTTGATTTGGATATTTCTTTTCTTCTACTGAGTTTAGGCTTAGATTGTTCTTCTTTTTCTAATTCCATAAGATGGCTTGTGAGTTTATTGATGCATTCTCTTTCTGTTTTTCGAATGTAGGTATCTAAAGCAATAAATTTTTCTCTCAAAACTGCTTTTGCAGTATCCCACGGGTTTTGATTGCTTGTGTTTTCATTGTTGTTATGCTCAAGGAAGTTAATGATTTCCTGTTTTATTTCTTCCTGCACCCATCTGTTATTCAACAGAAGGTTGTTTAATTTTCATGCCTTCATGTGGGGTTGAACATTTTTGTTAGAGTTGAGTTCCACCTTTAGTGCCTTATGGTCTGAGAAGATACTAGGTAAAATTTCAGTTCTTTGTATTCTGTTGATATTTGTTTTGTGTCCCATAATATGATCAATTTTGGAGAATGTTTCATGGGGTGATGAAAAGAATATATATTCTTTATCTTTGGGATGGAGTGTTCTATATGCGTCTATCAAGCACTATTGTTCTAGGGTCTCATTTAAATGTCTTACATCTTTGTTTAATTTCTGTTTAGAGGATCTGTTCAGTTCTGTAGGTGGAGTGTTAAAGTCCTCTGTTATTATGGTATTATCAGATATCATATTGCTCAGACTGAGTGAGGTCTGTTTCAAGAATCTGGGAGCATTTAAATTGGGTGCATAAATATTTAGAACTGAAATATCTTCTTGTTGTATTTTTCGCTTGACCAATATGAAGTGACCACCTTTGTCTTTTTTGACTTTAGTTGCTTTAAATCCACATGTATCTGAAAATAAGCTTGCTACTCCTCTTTTCTTCTGAATTCCATTTGCCTGAAAAATTGTCTTCCAACCCTTGACTCGGAGTTTTAATTTGTCTTTTGAAGCTAGGTGTGTTTCTTGTAGACAGCAAATGGATGGCTTGTGTTTTTAAATCTAGTCAGCCAATCGATGTCTCTTCAGTGGGGAATTCAAGCCATTAACATTTATTGAGATAATTGATAAGTGTAGTAGTATTCTATTCATCTTATTTTGTGAGAGTCCATTGCTTAGTTTTATCTTTTGCATCAGTGTGGAGGTTAGGTTCTGTCCTTTAATTTCTGAGTTGTTACTTTGCTGTTGATCCATTGTGATGGTCAGTGTCTAGAACAGGTTGAACTATGTTCTGTAGAGCTGGTCTTGTTGTGGCAAATTTTCTCAATGTTTGTATATCCGTAAATGATTTGATTTCTCCATCAATTTTAAAGCTTAACTTCGCAGGGTACAGACTTCTGGGCTGGCAGTGGATACCCCAGAAAACCACCTATTGCCTAAACGATATTCAATAAGATATATATACTGCTTTGATTTTTTGTTGTTATTGTTGTTTGTTAGTTTTTTGTTTATTTTGTTGTTGTTGTTTTGTTTTATTTTTTAATTTCAACCTTTTCCATACAGATTTTTTCTTTTCTTCCTTTTCTTTCTCCATTTTTCTGGTTTAAATGCAATTTCCCATTGCTGTCTTTTTAAATAATTACAACTTCATTTTTGCTAGTGTTTCTACCCCTATTATTGAGTTTTTCACCCAATTTTATCCTGTAAAGTTTTCTGTTTGCTTGTTTTGGTTTGATTTATAGCATTTTTGTCTTTCCTTTCTACTTGGTGGAAGTGGGGTACTGTGTCTGATCACGTTAGCAAAGAGCTGCTGACCTCAAGGGAACCACCCAACAGGGCACCCCCAGAGGTTGGGTTTTTGTTTTTTTTTTTTGGTAGAGACAGAGTCTTACTTTATGGCCCTCGGTAGAGTGCCGTGGCCTCACACAGCTCACAGCAACCTCCAACTCCTGGGCTTAAGCGATTTTCTTGCCTCAGCCTCCCGAGTAGCTGGGACTACAGGTGCCCGCCACAACACCCGGCTAGAGGTTGGGGTTTTTTTAAAGATTGTGTCAAAGTACCCTACTGTACACCTATATTGCTCTGTCTCCCTCTCTCTGTGCCTCTCTTCTTTTTGTTAATATTCTACTTTACCCACCCCCTTTCCTTTCTCTATTTTCTTTTCTTTTCTTTCTTTCTTTTTCTTTCTTCTATCCCTTCTTGCTCTTCAACCTTCTCATCCTTCTTGTCCTGTACCAAAGGACTCATAGAAACCTTAGTCCACAGGCATGGGATCTTAAAGAGCAAGAGGAAGTGAAAGGAAAACTAGGGCAAGGAAACAAATAAAAGAAATCACTCATGAGGAAGAATCAGCAGAAAACTTCAGGCAACATGAAGAACCAGTCCAGAGCAACCCCTCCAAGGGACCATGAGGTAGCTACTGCAGAGGATTCTACCTATAAAGAAATGTTAGGAATGACAGAAAGGGAATTTACAATACACATGATGAAAACAATGAAGGAAACTGGTAACAAAGTGGATAATAACCAAAAGGAAATCCAAAAACAGAATCAAATAAGAGACGAACAATATGAAGAATATAGAAAGAATATAGCGGAGCTGAAGGAACTGAAAAGCAGTCAATTAGGGAACTTAAAGATGCAATGGAACATGTCAGTAACAGGTTAGACCATGCAGAAGAAAGAATTTTGGAGGTAGAGGACAAAGTTCTTGAGATAACTCAGATAGTTAAAGAAGCAGAAAAGAAGAGAAAGAAAGCAGAACATTCACTGTCAGAATTATGGGACTTTACAAAACGTTCCAACATATGAGTTATAGGAATCCCAGAAGGGGAAGAAGAATGCCCCAGAAGAATGGAAGCCATACTAGAGAATATTATAAAAGAAAATTTCCCAAATATCACCAAAGGTTCTGACACACTGCTTTCAAAGGGATATCAGACCCCAGGTCACCTCAACTCTAACTGAGCTTCTCCAAGACACATTGTGATGAACCTGTCCAAAGTCAAGACAAAAGAAAAGATTCTGCAAGCTGCCAGGAGTAAGCGCCAGTTGACCTATAGGGGCAAATCCATCAGAGTGACTTCTCTAATGAAACTTTCCAAGCAAGAAGGCAATGGTCATCTACCTTTAATCTACTTAAACAGAACAATTTCCAGCCCAGAATTCTCTACCCTGCTAAGCTAACTTTAAAATTGTCAGAGAATCAAATCATTTATGGATATAGAAAGAGAGTTTTAAGGTCTGATTTATCTGAGAGGTATCCATGCTAATGCTTTCTGAGACTTAGGTTAGAATAAAAAAAATTGGAAAGTTTCCTGGTACAAACAATGATCTATTGAACATGTTTTGAGGTTTAATTACCCTCAGCAGGAGTCTATTTTTTTCAACAGTGATGTGACATGGTCCTTAAAAACAAAAACTTCTTTTAAACTTTCACTACCGTAGATGGAAATAGAAATTGTGTCAATTAAACACTGAAGAAATGCTTTCCCGGGGATTATTAATCTAGGGCAGTGACTTGCAACTGATGTGCCATGAGAGGATCTTAGGTGTGCCAGGACAATTTTTAAATTTTATTAATTAAATTATTATTATCAAAAGAAGTTCAAAGCATAGTAAGTATATTCTCTTTTTACTCTTTTCTTGATCAACATAATTTAAGTAAGGCACGGAAGTTCAACTATTGGTTCAAGTATGCTGTGATATATATAAAAAAAGTTGAAAAACACTAATCTAGGGGAAATTTACTCAATGTCATTGAGCACCTCTAAGTATTAATAGAGTTTTTATTCAGATATTGAAAAGTATTATTTTGTAAGATGTCTTTATCCTCAGACTGTACTATTTGTTGGAAGAGAGGTAACATCATCTAGTTATTAGATGGAAATCATCTAAGTTCCAGGACTAGCCCCACATCTGGCAAACTGTTTGACCTCATCCAGGCAAAGGACAGCTTAAACCTCCCTGGTAACAATGGACTCTACTTCATTGTGCAAACCACTTAGTCACTAGGTCTCTATTTATCTGTCTCTAAAATGGACTCTTCTTTGTGTTCTTCCTTATGGGGATGTTATGAGAATTAAGGAGATAATATTGGTAAATTGCTTTGAGTTCCCAAGAAGAAAAGCACACTTCAAATAGAAGTGCCATTATATTGTTGTGCAATCAACTGGTATCTTCCTTTTCTTCAATTATCCCTTCTGCTCTTGTGTTTATTTCAACAACTTAGGTGTGTCTACTTTAACTGGTCACACCAATACTTTTCTATTATGCCTTTCTCAATTTCTGTTACTTCTTCTATTTTGTGTTTTTCATCAAGTTGATTTGTTTTTTGGAATAATCTATGAATGAGTTGATATTGACCTTAAGAACATAGTTTTCTGAAAGATTCTTGAACTATAATACATAGTAAGTGATGGCAAAACAACACCCAAGAGCTTCTAAAGTGTTTTCAAATGATTATGTACAATAAAAATAATAATTAATGATGCAAATTTAAAGCATACCTTTCATCTGATCATCTCAGAGTGTTTTCGAAATGCTAATTAAACTCTGTAACACCCCTTTACCACATATATTATTATTTCCATTTTGCAGGTGAAGAAACTGAGGTTCAACAAGGTTATGTGAGCAGTACAAATACACAAAATGAGTCAGGGTCAGGAAGGGGATTTAATGTTTTCAAGACTAGTCAAAAGCTTTGCATCTTGGGCTAATTAGTGCTCTATAATTTCAGTGACGGAAGGTGACAGGTAACTACCACTGACTCTGAATATTCCAGAGCAGCATTCCAGAGCTCAGGTTATCTGATGTCTCTCTTTTCCCAACTTATTTCTCTTTTAACTTTTGGAACATTTTCTGGCTTCTCAAACTCATCTACTAGTGGATGAGTAAAAGTTTGGCCTAGGTAGACTATAAATCTCAAATCAGTTAATGTTATAATAGCTGTAGTCTAGCAAAAATACCAAGTGGGAACAACATGAAGCTAATAAATTACCTGTAGGTTTTCATATGCTGCTCTGCCCAAGGTTATGCAGTCACAAAAACTTTTAGTAGACTAAATAGCATTTTATCACTAGAAAAAGAATGCCTATAGCGTTGATTTGATTTGCTTTGAATAAGAAGTAGAATTAGGAATTGACTGCCCACCTCTAATAACCTAAATCCTATCACCTGGCTCTGAGGATTGGAATAGAGCGCAGTCCACAGCCGTAGGGAGGCCATGCCTTCCTCAGTTTCCATGGGTCAGCTTCATTTCACACTTATCTCTTAGTGTTAATATTAGTAATGTCAAAGTTTCAAACTTAAATGACTTTTCCCTCAAAGTACAACATTTTTCTCGTTCGGAATTAAGTTTCTAAAATTTTTCCTGTCCAATTTATGGAATCATTTTATGAAATTCTTTTTGGGAGGGAAAAGTATCGATCTTGGGACAGGAATTTATTCTTCTAGTCAGAACTGCATCTTAGACAATCCTACTGATAGTCTTAGGTGTGGGAGGCAAAAGAGCTCAATAGCAAAAAATCTAGTTTGGAGTCAGATTTAATTCAGCCAGTTTCTTACCAGCTGGGCCACCTTGGGAAGATCACTTAACTCCTATGATTTTCTTTTATTATTATTAAAAGGGTAATAGTATTTCTATATCCTGTATTTGTTGTGCAAAGGAATTGTGTTCTTGTAGGAAAATCCTGAACATGACACCTGGTGTGTGGTAGGCATTTGGTAAGTGGTAGCTACTAAAATAAATATTAATATGAATTAGTGCCTGAATTTACTGAGGAAAAATCCTAATAAAAACTAATGGTATCTATAGAGACTTGAAAAGAGTGAAAAATCAAAGTACATTCAAAACAGCACAGGTGCTAAGCTGAATCCTTTGACATTTGTGACTATAGAAACAAGGTAAGAAAAAAAGAATAACTGGGTGACCAGATGGCTGTCAGGGACTGGGGCAGAGGTGGATGGCACATTTATTACAGGGAAAATTAGGGTACAGAAATGGGGAAAGAGTATTATCAGGCTGTTTCTCTAGCAAAATGTTAATGTTACTTTAGTATATTACAATACACAATTATTCTAAGTCCAGCTTTTCCTTTGATGTTTCCCTGAGAATTGCATTTGACGAATGCCCTAAAGCATTTAACACCATTTTCAAAGAAGTTTTAAAAATGTTTATGAAAATAAGACCAAATTTAGAACTAATGTAAAATAAAAGAAACCATTCCAAATAAGGCTGAGAGTGAAATATACATACAAATAGCTTTTTGTTAAAAAAAAAAAAAAGGACTGATGTATAAATATTCTCTTTGCCATGTAGGTGTAAAGAGTACTTGGAATGGAAAGGGAGAGATAGTGCCCCTTGGTCTAAGGAGAGCAGATGTTTAGGAGACATGAAGTCAAGTTTGTCCTTCTCTTGCATGAAGATCCATGTAATCTGAATTAAATCCACGAGACAGAAAATCTCATTGAAATCCATGATCCATGACTCCAGGATCATGCATAAAAATAAACTTTAGTGATAGAAGACCAAGAGTACAAATTCATCAATACATAGTCTGCAGTCACATCAAAATCTTTATTTCTTTTCAGATGGTTATCTAGCTTTATTTATTAGTTTGTGTTTCCATGTTTATTACAGTTCAACACTTATCTTTAAATGGGTCACTGAGAATTTTTTCTCTCATTAATTTTATAAGTGATTTATTTCAGGGTTATTTCTTAATTGATTTTTCTATCTCTAGTTTCTTTTTTAATGTTTACCATTATTTTATTATTTTTAAGTTCAATATACAAATATCCGTTGTATATCATTAACAATTAGAGAATTAAAGTTAACATGACAACACAAATTATGAAATACATAGAAATAATTCTTCAGAAATGTATAGTATTCCTATATGGAAAACTTCTAATTATTATTGAAAATATTAAAAAAACACATGTCTGTATATATTGCAAAATTATTATTAATTTTTTTATTTGTTTAGTTATTCCTTCTGTTATAACTCGAGTTATTGTCTTTCTAGGTGTATCAGTATACCACATAGCAAATTCAGTTTACTCTGGCTATTCAGAAGGATTGTAGCAAACAGCTGGCCTATGGGGGCGGGGAGTCACACATATCTGATATTGAGTGTTACATATGCAAGTACCTTTAGGTTTTCCTATATATTCATAATGAGAGTAAAACCATATCTATGCTTGCTGACAAAGTGATCATAAATGAAAACACCAAAATATGGTCTGTCACTGATCAGATAAAAATCTTTCAGTATCTCCTTATATCTGCAAAGGGTATAAATATATTTGAACTTATTTGAAGATATTCCTATGACTTCAAAATGAAAACCTAATTTGGTTTTCAAAGCTCATCATGGGCCCCCCCCTCACCTAAGAACATTTGCTATTTTATTCCATTCCAACAGTCAACATTAATAACAAAGTGGCAAAACCAAACCAGCTTGGGGGTGACGAAAAAGAAAAATCTATGAGGCATATCAACTTCTTGGATATAACAAGAAAAGAGAGATTAGGACAAAAATCAAACCCAAACAGAGTCCAAATTCATTGATAAGGAGACAAGGAAGAGGTTATGTGGTAGGTTAAGAATATGGATGGACTTGCCACTACTATGATTTGGGTTGATTTGTATTCTATTATCTGGTCTAAGGAAGGCACAAACAGGAAGCAGCTTTACACATTTTTAGCACTGCTTTTGTAGATGTAAAACCATTCTTTTCTATCCCCAGGTAAAATAGCTTCTCTAGTCACTCTTTTTTTTCCTTTTTTTTTTTTTAGAGATAGAGTCTCCTTTTGTCACCCTCGGTAGAGTGCTATGGCATCACAGCTCACAGCAACCTCCAGCTCTTGGGCTTAGGCTCTTCTCTTGCCTCAGCCTCCCAAGTAGCTGGGACTACAGGTCTAGTCACTCTTAAATAATAAATTTATTTAGTCACTCTTAAATAATAATAATAAGGTTTCAGTTACTTTAAGAATTAAAGAGTTCAATTAGGTTTCAAAGCAGCTCTTGGTCATAGAGGCATCAGAAAGAGTACTCAGCTTGCTGGGAAAATCCTGTAGGAAAATCCTGAACATGACACCTGATGTGTGGTAGGCATTTGGTAAGTGGGAGAGAAGGTCAGTGAGGCCAACGTCATTGTCACCTGTGTCCTTCTGATGAGAGACTCATTATTGCTGGCTTTTTCTCTTAAGAATGCTGCTTTGGGATCCGTGGAGTTCCTCTGCTGAGAGCTCAGAAGACAGTAAGATGAGGGTGAATTCTCACCTGCTGGAAACTTGTGAACTCCACCTCATCCCTGAGGCTTCCTTTGGCCACTTTACTGTAGAGACACAGTATAGCCTCACATGTCTCCCTTTTAAGTGGGTCAGGTGGCTTCCCCCCCCCCCACAGGATCCACATTGAGAACTAGAAAAACAAGTGCCTTTGCTGTTTTAGGGCTGGAGAAACATTTCACCTTCCACACTGCTCCCTTTTTTGTTCTACCAACTCCACTGAGCCCTTCACTTTTTTTTTTTTTTTTTTGTAGAGACAGAGTTTCATTTTATTGCCCTCAGTAGAGTGCCATGGTGTCACACAGCTCACAGCAACCTCCAACTCCTGGGCTTAGGCGATTCTCCTGCCTCAGCCTCCCTAGTAGCTGGGACTACAGGCGCCCGCCACAATGCCCGGCTATTTTTTTGTTGCAGTTTGGCTGGGGCTGGGTTTGAACCCGCCACCCTAGGTATATGGGGCCGGCGCCCTGCTCACTGAGCCACAGGCACCGCCCGAGCCCTTCACTTTTAAATTTTTTCCAACATCAGTCAGATACCAGTCCCCATCACCCCCATATTTTTGGAGACACATGTCAAGCTTCCCCATTAATCTTTTTCACATCTGTTTCGCTGGATTTGGAGTTAGGTTGTGGCCTCTCTCTCCCTGCATATGAGGAGACATGAAATACTCAGCAACTTTTTCCACAGAAATGTTTTCTTTTGACTTTTTTTCCAACCTCAGTTTTTCATATGGGTGAAGAGGGGTGATCACCTAATTCTGGCTTGGGGCCATCCTCTTTTCTAATCTTATCGAGATGGTCCAGCAGCTCAGTCTAGACTGTGAATCCACAGCAGCTACTGTTTTGTTTTTGCTCTTCGCATCTCTGCCAAAACTCCAGGACAACAGGAAGAGCTGCTTTTAATATTCTGTGACACTGATGCCTGCCACAGCACCTCTGAAGGATCATCATGCCCTGACCTACACACCTGGCCCGTGTTACATACACTATGGAATTTCAGGCTCTGCCTGGGATGTCTTTCCCACCTCAAAAATCTTCCATCAACTAAGACTCAGCTCAAATGCAATCTTTTTTGTACACCATTATGAACTCCCTTGGGCAAAAGCAATACTTATCTCAGCTGTGTTTGCCTGCTGTTTAGAAATCACATAATGAAAATCCCAGGTTTCAGAGTAAAACAGGCCTGGGTTTCAATCTGAGCTCAGTATCTTATTATCTCTGAGTGAACTAAACCTCTGAGTCTCTTCATGGTGAGGGAGCAGGGAGGGAAAAGGAAAAAGAAACTTCTACTTTCTTTGAAGTTGTATATGTAATTAAAATAAATACTTTATATGAAGTACATAGTACAGTCTTTTAATATGGTCACTACTCAGTATGATAGGCAAGTACTTAACATGATAGTTAGGCCATTACACATATTACTACTAATAGTGGTAGCATTACAACTATTTTAGGTACTTGTGCTTCTGCTATTACTTCAGAAGTAATAAAATACAAATACAACAAAGAGGAAGTATGTTTCTATTTGTCTTGTTTGACTCTTTTTTTTCCCCCTGCAGTTTTTGGCAGGGCCTGGGTTTGAACCTTCCACCTCCGGCATATGGGGCCGGTGCCCTACTCCTTTGAGCCACAGGCACCACCCTTGTTTGACTTTTTGTTCACTGCTACTTGCCAGCTTCACAACTAGATTCTTTACACAGGTGTATGCTATGCGATTTCATTTACCAACTTGCCTACAAGATAGGTATAATTATCTCTTTTTGAAAGAAGAGGAAACTGAGGTTCAGAGATATGAAGTAACTTGCCCAAGTTTCCACAGCTGGCAAGGGGCAGAGGCAGACATAGAAGTCTGGATCTGCCTGGTGTCAGGGCTTGTGCCAGTAACAACCACACTGCACAGTGCTGTCCACAGGCTCTTGCTGAGCACTTGCTCAGGGTCCAACTTTTACAAAACATCATCATCACCTACTCTGGTGCTTTCTGTGCTTTTTAATTCCAGCACAACTGTAATTCAAATATGATTTTATTATGCAAAAATTCCCCACTATTTCCTGGAGCAGAGCAAGATGAAGAACCAGAAGGATCATTCAGCTGACCTCTCCTAGAATCACTGGGGAAGAAGAGAGAACCCAGCTATACCAGGTGTGGGGTCCTTACCTGGAGTCATAGCTTAGGGGCACAGCGAGGAGGTGGTGAGCTGGAAACATCGTATGATCTGGAGTGGAGGAAATCTGATGAATTAGGCAAAAGAATACAACTGGCTGGGATCAGCTGGCCCCCTACAGAGGCTCAGGATGGGAAGAAGCCTTTCTGGAGTTTTTAGTTGTTGACAGAAGCTGCGCATTGAGTGGAAAGCTTGGAAGAGTGGGTGGACTCTAACAATATACAGCAACTGGAGTTCAATGCCGGCTGAAGTTGATTTGGCATAGGTTTGGTGAGGCAGCCATACTGAGAAGGTCTCAGTGGCCAGGAGGCTGCCATTGTGGGAAGATTGTGAGATGGTCTTAGCAAGGCCCTAAAGCACAACTGTCTTAGTCCCACCTGCTGGGATCAGGACTCCACTCTTGAGACAGGCTGAGGGATCCTGCATACATTAGGAACTGGAGTCAGGGAATGCTATGAGACCTGCCCCTGAAAGATTCTTGTGAGCTTTAAGATCCCAAAACAGCAGGATCTGAAGGCTGAGGAAACAATCAGGTGATCACCAAAGGCAACTAAGTTTGGAATGAGGATCATAGAGGTTGCTGGCTGTGCTGTTTGTCTCCTAAAAAACCCACAGCACCATCTGATGACCACTGGTAATGTATTGCAATATACCGTCATCAAGAGCAAGGACTTCTGTTTAAAACAAAGGAGGCAGTGAGATGGAAGAAGGAGGACAAGGAGGTGAACAAGAAGAAAGAACATATGAGGAAGAACCAACAGAAAACATTAGGGCAACATGAAAGACCAAAAGAGAGGAACTCCTCCAAGGGACCATGAGGCACCCACTGCAGAAGACTCCATCTATAAAGAATTAATGGACTTGACAGAAAGGGAATTTAAAATATGGATAACAAAAACAATAAAAGTAATGAATGAGAAAATGGAAACACAAAACCAAAAGTCAGACAGGTAATATGTAGAATGTAGAAAGGATGCGGCAGAGCTTAAGGAAATGAAGGAGACAATAAGAAAATGCAAAGATGTGGTAGAAAGTATCAAAAATAGGTTAGACCATGGAGAAGAAAAAATCTCAGAGAAGAAAAAACCTAGAGGATAGAATTTGCAAGCTAACCCAGGTAGTTAAAGAGGCAGAAAAGAAGAGAGAGAAAGCAGAACAGGTGCTTAGAGAATTACAAGACTCCATGAAACATTCAAAGATATGAATAATAGGGATTCCTGAAAGGGAAGAAGATTGTTCCAAAGGAATGGAAGTCCTACTAAGACTATCACAAATTTAAAATTCCCAAGTTTTACAAAAGACCACAACATACACCTTTCAGATGGATATTGAATCCTGGATCATCTCAATTCAGATAGAGTCACTCTAAGACACATTGTAATGAACCTGTTCAAAATCAAGATGAAAGAAAAAATTCTGCAAGCAGCCAGGAATAAGTGCTAACTGACTTGCAGAGGCAGAGCCACTAGGCTGATAGTAGACTTTTCAATTGAAACCTTCCAAGACAGAAGATCATGGTCATTCACCTTCAACATTCTTTTCTATTTTTTTTTCTAAGTCATCGCTTCTTTTATTTTATTTATTTATTTTTTAATTAAATCATAGCTGTGTACATTAATGCAATCATGGGGAACAATACACTGGTTTTATAGACCATTTGACACATTTTCATCACATTGGTTAACATAGCCTTCCTGGCATTTTCTTAGTTATTGTGTTAAGACATTAACATTCTACATTTACTAAGTTTCACATATAACCTTGTAAGATGCACCGCAGGTGTAATCCCACCAATCACCCTCCCTCTGCCCACCTTCCCCCTCCCTCCCCTCTTTTTCCCCGTTCCCCCCTATTCTAGGTTATAACTGGGTTATAGCTTTCATGTGAAAGCCATAAATTAGTTTCATAGTAGGGCTGAGTACATTGGATACTTTTCTTTCATTCTTGAGATACTTCACTAAGAAGAATATGTTCCAGCTCCATCCATGTAAACATGAAAGAGGTAAAGTCTCCATCTTTCTTTAAGGCTGCATAATATTCCACGGTGTATACATACCAAAATTTATTAATCCATTCATAGATCGATGGGGACTTGGGCTTTTCCCATGACTTAGCAATTATGAATTGGGCTGCAATAAACATTCTGGTACAAATATCTTTGTTATGATGTGATTTTTGGTCTTCTGAATATATGCCTAGTAGAGGAATTATAGGATTGTATGGCAAATCTATTTTTAGATCTCTAAGTGTTCTCCAAACATTTTCCCAAAAGGAATGTATTAATTTGCATTCCCACCAGCAGTGTAGAAGTGTTCCCTTTTCTCCACATTCACGTCATCTCTGGTCTTGGGATTTTGTGATATGGGCTAATCTTACTGGAGTTAGATGATCCATATAAAAGTAGTTTTGATTTGTATTTCTCTAATGATTAAAGATGATGAGCATTTTTTCATATGTCTGTAGGCCGTGCACCTGTCTTCTTCAGAAAAGTTTCTCTTCAAGTCCCTTGCCTAGCCTGCGATGGGATCACTTGTTCTTTTCTTGCTTATACGTTTGAGTTCTCTGTGGATTCTGGTTATTAAACCTTTGTTGGAGACATAACCTGCAAATATCTTCTCCCATTCTGAGGGCTGTTTGCTTTCTTTACTAAATGTGTTCTTGGCTGTGCAGAAGCTTTTTAGTTTTATCAGGTCCCGGTAGTGTATTTTTGAAGCTGCTTCAATTGCCCAGGGGGTCCTCCTCATAAAATACTCCCCCAGACCGATTTCTTCAAGGGTTTTCCCTGAACTCTCTTCTAGTATTTTTATAGTTTCGTGTGTTAAGTTTAGATCTTTAATCCAGTGAGAGTCTATCTTAGTTAATGGTGAAAGGTGTGGGTCCAGTTTCAATCTTCTACAGGTTGCCAGCCAGTTTACCCAGCACCATTTCTTAAATAGGGAATCTTTTCCCCACTTAATGTTTTCAATTGGCTTGTCAAAGATCAAGTAATGGTAAGTAGCTGGATTCATCTCTTGGTTCTCTATTCTGTTCCAGACATCTACTTCTCTGTTTTGTGCCAGTATTATGCTGTTTTGATCACTATTGATTTATAGTATAGTCTAAGGTCTGGTAGCGTGATTCCTCCTGATTTGTTTTTATTTCTGAATAATGTCTTGGCTATTCGAGGTTTTTTCTAATTCCATATAAAACAAAGTATTATTTTTTCAAGATCTTTAAAGTATGACAGTGGAGCTTTAATAGGTATTGCATTAAAATTGTATATTGCTTTGGGTAATATGGACATTTTAACAATGTTGAGTCTTCCCAGCCATGGGAAGCATGGTATGTTTTTCCATTTGTTGACATTTTTAGCTATTTCTTTTCTTAGAGTTTCATAGTTGTCTTTATATAGATCTTTCACATCCTTTGTTAGATAAACTCCCAAATATTTCATCTTCTTTGGCACTACTGTGAATGCAATAGAGTCTTTACCTGTTTTTTCACCTTGACTATTGTTAGTATATATAAAGGCTACCGATTTATGAATGTTGATTTTGTAACCTGAGATGCTGCTGTGTTCCTTGATTACTTCTAAGAGTTTTATAGTAGAATCCCTGGTGTTTTCCAGGTATACAATCATATCATCTGCTAGTCTTTGTTTTTTAATTTGTTTATGTGCTGAATTATACTTATAGATTTACGTATATTGAACCAACCTTGAGACCCTGGGATAAAACCGACTTGGCCATGATGTATAATTTGTTTGATGTGTTGTTGGATTCTGTTTGTTAGAATCTTGTTGAATATTTTTGCATCTATATTCATTAGTGATATTGGTCTATAATTTGCTTTTCTGTTTGGTCTTTTCCTGGTTTGGGGATCAGGGTGATGTTTACTTCATAGAACATGTTAGGTAGTCTTCCTTCTTTTTCTACATTTTGGAACAGGTTGAGAAATATACATACTAATTCCTCTTTAAAGGTTTGGTAGAATTCTGACATTAAGCCATTTGGTCCTACGCTTTTCTTTTTAGGGAGAGTTTGTATGATTGATGCTACTTGATATGGGCCTGTTCAACATTTACACTTGATTCTGGCTAAGTCTTGGAAGGAGATGTGCTTCCGAGTATTGGTCAATTTCCTTCAGATTTTCATATTTCTGAGAATAAAG
The DNA here is from genome assembly GCF_027406575.1 of Nycticebus coucang. Taxonomy (NCBI): domain Eukaryota; kingdom Metazoa; phylum Chordata; class Mammalia; order Primates; family Lorisidae; genus Nycticebus; species Nycticebus coucang. The sequence goes on along the minus strand of NC_069780.1, from coordinate 149,989,532 downwards.
TTTCTTGTAATATTCATTAAGGATTTTTTGAATTTCTGAGGAGTATGATATTATTTCATCTTTGTCGTTTCTGATTGATGAGATTAGAAACTTTACTCTTTTTTTCCTGGTTAGGTTAGCCAAAGGTTTATTTTATTGACTTTTTAAAAAAACAACTTTTTGATTTATTGATCTGTTGTATAATTCTTTTGTTTTCAATGTCATTTAATTCAGATCTAATTTTGGTTATTTATCTTCTTCTACTGGGTTTGGGATTGGAATGTTCTTCCTTTTCCAGTTGCTTGAGATGTCCCATTAAGTTGTTAACTTCCTCTCTTTCCATTCTCTTGAGGAAGGCTTGCAATGCTATAAATTTCCCTCTTAGGACTGCCTTTGTGGTATCCAAGAGGTTCTGAAAATTCGTGTCTTCATTGTCATTTTGTTCCAAAAATTTGGTAATTTTCTTCTTAATTTCATCTCTGACCTAGCTATCATTCAGCATAAGGTTATTTAACTTCCATGTTTTTGTATAAGTATGCAGATTCCTGTTGTAACGGAGCTCAAATTTTATTCCATGGTGGTCTGAGAAGATGCAAGGAATAATTTCTATTCCTTTAAATTTACTGATGTTAGACTTGTGACATGAGATGTGATCGATTTTGGAGTATGTTCCATGGGCTGATGAGAAGTATGTGTATTCAGTTTTGTTGGGATGAAATATTCTATAGATGTCTGCTAAATTCAAATGTTGGATGGTTAGGTTTAAATCTAAAATTTCTTTGCTCAGCATCTTATTGGAGTATTGATCCAACACTGCCAAAGGAGCATTGAAATCTCCAACTATTATGGAGCTGGAGGAAATCAAGTTGCTCATGTCTGTTAGATTTTTCTCTTATAAACTGAAGTGCATTCTGGTTGGGTGCATAAATATTAATAATTGAAATCTCATCATATTGAGTATTACCCTTAACAAATATGAAGTGACCATTCTTATCCTTCCTTACTTTTATTGGTTAAAAGCCTATTGTGTCTGCAAATAGAATTGCAACACCTGCTTTTTTCTGATTACCATTTGCCTGAAATATGGATGACCATCCTTTCACCCTGACTCTGTATTTGTCTTTTAAGTTAAGATGTGACTCTTGTATGCAACAAATATCTGGCCTGAATTATTGTATACAGTCAGCTAACCTGTGCCTCTTTAGAGGACAGTTTAAGCCGTTCACATTAATGGAGAATATTGATAAGTCTGGTAAAATTTTAGGTATTGAGTTTTTTGAAAGTCCAGTAGACATTTTTAATCCTTTCACCACTGTGGAAGTTGGAGTTTGATCAAAAGTTTCTGAGTGAGTTTACTTTTGTGGTAGAAGATTGGGCTGGTCATTATGGAGGATAGGTCTGAGAATATCCTGAAGAGGTGGTTTGGTTATGGCAAATTTATTCAACATATGAATGTCATTAAAGTATTAATCATACTCCATCATAAATGAAACTCAGTTTAGCTGGATACAGGATCCGGGGTTGAAAGTTATTTTGCTTTAGGAGATTAAAAGTCGATGACCACCCTTTTCTGGCTAGAAATGTTTCAGCAGAGAGATCTGCAGTCATTCTAATATTCTTCCCTTTGTAGGTAATAGATTTCTTACTTCTGGCTGCTTTGAGAATTTTCTCCTTCAAATTAACTTTAGTGAAGTTAATTATGATATCACTGGATTGAGTCATGCTGGGTTTCTGAAACTGTCTGCTATCTGAATTTCAGAATCTTTTGGCATGTCTGGAAAATTCTCTTTCATAATTTCATGGAGAAGGGCCTCTGTGCCTTGCAAGTCCACTTCGTCACTTTCAGGCATTCCAATGAGGCGGATATTAGCCTTCTTCAAATTATCCCAGAACTCTCTGAGAGAATGATCCATTACTCACCATTTCTCTTCCTCTTTGAGAGTTTGGTAGTGTTCACGGGTTTTTGTCAATGTCAGAAATCCTTTCTTCTGCTTTTTCCACTCTGTTACTGAGGGATTCTACTGTATTTTTCAGATCTTTGAGGGCTGCAAATTCTTGCTTCAGTGCGTCAAAATCTTTGGTGGTTTTGCCTTTAAATTTGTTAAATTCTTGAGACAACCTTTGTATTTCTCCTCGAATTTCTAATTCTGACTTTTGAATTGCTCCTTCAATTTCTAATTCCAGATTCTCCTTCATTTTATTAATCTTATTTGCAATCCAAATTCTGAATTTGATTTCTGACATCCTGGTTAGCTGTTTAGGAATTGGATCTTCAGTTACATCTGCCATATCTTTCTTTGGGGTAGTTGATCTATACTGGTTATTCATGTCACCAGAGTTTTTCCGCTGATTTCACCCCATGATTTCTTTATACCATTTTATTTTTCCCCTGGAGCTTTGTCGAGGACCTGTACAGTTCTATGGCCTGAGAAACCGGGGACCTGTTTGGTGTGGTGGGGCTAAGTTGTTCTATCTTTTTGCAGCTGGTCTCTGTTCAACCCTAGTGAAACAGTTACTATGGGTTGAAGTCTCAGCTGTGGAGAAATACCAGCAATTAAGTCACCCCACCCCCCACAGGCAACAATTGGAAAAGGAAAACCAAAACTTCCTACAACTCACACACACCGGGCACCACCTGAATAGTCCTCAGGTCATTGGCTCAGTTCAAAATGTCCAAATCAATTGTCTCAGTCAGCACCTGTCTCAGGTGGGAGAGTTTAAAAGCTCTCCAGCAACTGGATTGCAGGGGTCTGGTTACTACTCAGATATGGCTTGCTCCAGTGCTCCGTGGAGTCAGGAGGACCCACCCAGCAGATAGATTAGTCTGGGATGGTTGATGCCTCCTTCCTCACCTTGCACCTCTGTCATACCCAGTCACTGATAGTCCAGCAGGGCTTTGACCCAGTTGCCTGTAGTGAACAGATATTCCAGGGGTTTGCACCTGCCTGAATCACAAGGAAATCTATTTTTGCTCACCCAGGCTGCTGTGCTCTGCCTCTATCTAGCAGGGGGAGGTGATGCCTGACAACCTTGGGCGCTTGATGGAGGCTGGGGGTGTTCACTAAGTTCCAGTCTCCCACCCCTTATTGATGTTACTGACAGAAAAGAACAGAACAACTTTATGGGAATTTGTTTCTGTCCCTGCTAAATTCCCCTGCAGAAGAGAAGCTGCTTTGAGTTCCCAGAGTCTGCACCTCAGGCCCTGTCTTTTCTCCTGCAGGTTTGTATTCGGTTAACTGTCAGTTTTAGCCTCCTGTCTTCCTTTGTCTATAGGCTGATGATCCCCTGAGGGCGGGGTGCATCCCAGGCTCAGCAAAGTGGTCCTCTGGGTCAGCCCCACCCTGGGAACTTCCCGGCTCTGCGCATGCATTTCTAGTCTCTGTGCTCCACCCAGGCCGGTACCACCTCAAGCAAACCCTTTACTCACGGGGCCTGCGTTTCCATCCCAGATCTGTTCTGTGGTGGTTGCCACCTGAATAGATGCCCGGCCTCCTCTGGTTGCCCAGGGAGACAGGGGGTGTGGCTTCAGAATATCCAGTAGTGAGCCCTATTGTTGCCAAAAAGACGGCTGCTGCTCTGACCCTCGGGGCACCACCACTCCAGTGTGGTTCCCTCTCAGCCAACCGTCATCACCTCACTCCCATACCCCAGAGTCTGCACTGACCAGTTGCAGTTTAGGCCCTGTCCACACCCCTCGAGAAATCACCCAAGAATCTGGACACCTGGGGGACAGGCCTCCAGACTTCAGAGTGACAGTGGAGGTGAGTGCTGGGAGCTCAGAGTTGGAAGCAGAGAATATATACAGTTTTATACAGTTTTATGCCTGGCAGGAGAGTACCGTGGCACCCTAGTATGGGAGGTAGGTTCAGTTTTTAGAGGGTCTATCCCGTGGAGTGTAGTGGGAGGACCTTTGAACTCTGCTTATTTGTTTGTGGGGCACTCCGAGCCTTTCTCATGGGGGGAGGGGACTTCTATCTGCTTGGTGATGGATTTTGTACCTTTTGTTTGTATCCTTGGGGTCGCAGCTCACCTCAGTGGTGTTGATGTGTGTTCTTCAACCTTCTCTCTTGGTGCAGCTCTAATCCACCCGGTTACTTGAGAATTTTCTGTCCTTTATCTCTCCTTCTGGACGGGAACCTCTTTGGAAAGCTGGCTTCATTCAGCCATCTTTTCTCCACCCCCCCCACAACTTCAACATTCTTAAACAAAACCATTTTCATCCCAGAATTCTGTATCCTGCTAAACTAACCTTTAATATTGATGAAGAAATCAAATATTATACTTAGAGTACACCAAAGATTCAACCAAAAGGCTTCTGGATATTGTATAAAAAAATACAGCAATGTCTCAGGATACAAAATCAATGCCCACAAATGAGTACCCTTTGTATATGCCAATAACAGCTAATCAAGGAAATAGTTTCTCAATAGCTTAAAAAAAAATGAAATACCTAGGAATATACATAACAAAAGAGGTTAAAGACCTCTACAAGGAAAATTGTGAAATCCTAAGAAAATAGGAGAAGATATTAACAAATGGAAGAATATATCATGCTCATGGCTGGGAAGATCAACATTGTGAAAATGTCTATCCTACCCAAAGCAATCTACAGACTCAATGCAATCCCAGCTAAACTACTATCATGATAGATTTGGAAAAAACAATTCTTCATTTTGTAAGGAACCAGAAGAAACTCCATGTAGCCAGGGCAGTTCTTAGTAATAAAAAAAAGCTACAGGTATCACCCTACCTGACTTTGGCTATGCTACAAGGCCATAGTGATCAAAACAGCATGATATTGGCACAAAAATAGAGATATTAACATTTGGAATCGAAAAGAAGACCATGCGATGAAATTAACCTCTTACAGCCACTCGGTCCTTGATAAACCAAACAAGAATATGCACTAGGGAAAATAATCCCTGTTCAATAAATGGTGCTGTGAGAACTGGATGACCACATGTAAAAGACTAAAACTGGACCCACACCTCTCACACCACTTACAAAAATTGATTCAAAATGGATAAAAGATTTAAATATCAGGCATGAAACAATAAAAATCCTTAAAGAAAGTGGAGGGAAAATACTAGAAGATACTGGCCTGGGGAAAGATTTTATGAATTAGACTTATGTGGCAATTGCAACAAGAACAAAGATAAACAAGTGGGACTTAACTAAACTGAAAATCTTCTGTCCTACTAAGGAAACAACAACCAAAGCAATCAGATAACCTTCAGAATGAGGAAAGATAGTTGCATATTATGAATCAGACAAAAGCTTGATAACTAGGATCTATACAGAACTCAGATTAATCAACAAAAAAGACCCAACAATCCCATGTATCGCTGGGCAAGAGACATCATTAGAACCTTCTCCAAAGAAGTCAGACAAATGGCTAAAAAACTTATGAAAAAATGCTCACTGTCCCTAAACATCAGAGTAATTAAAGTCAAAACTACCTAGAGAAATCACTTAACCCAGTGAGAACGGCCCACATCACAAAGTTTCAAAGCTGCAGATGCTAGCACGGATGTGGAGAGAAGGGAACACTTTTACATTGCTGGTGGGGCTGCAAACTGATGCAACCTTTTTGAAAGGAAGTATAGAGACTCCTCAAAGAACTCAAACTAGGCCTCCCATTTGATCTTACAATCCCATTACTAGGCATCTACTCAGAGAAAAAAAATCCTTTTATCAGAAGGCCATTTGCACTAGACTGTTAATCATAGCTCAATTTACAATCGTCAAAGTGTGAAAACAGCCTAAATGCCCACCAACCCAGGAATAGATTAACAAGTTGTGGTATATGTATACCATGGAATACTTTTTAGCCACTAAAAAAGATGGAGACTTTACATCTTTGGTATTAACCTGGATGGAAGTAGAACACATTCTTCTTAGTAAAGCATCACAAAAATGGAGAAGCAAGAATGCAAAGTACTGTATTCTAATATGAAGGCAGTAGATGAGCTAATACAATGGTTGTGGGGTAAGGGAAGGAGCAAGTGGGGAGAAGGGAGGAGGGAAGAGGATTGGGGGTCCTGGTGTATGGCACACCTCTTAGGGGTAGGACACAATTATAAGAAGGACTTTATCTAACAAATATAATCAGTGTAACATAATTCTCTGTACACTCAATAAATCCTGAACAATAAAATAATTATAAAACAAAAAAAATACATAAATAAAAAATAAAAAGAATTCCCTGCTATCAAATATCATTTAAAACTTCCTTGAGTGCCCTTTAGGTATATGGTGAGAGAATCTCCGTGAGCCTTTTTGGTTTTAGGCTGAGAATTTCCTGAAAGCATCCTATTTCCACTCTTTCCAGAAGCCTTTAGAGTAGCCACATGGCCACTCATCAAACCCACTCTTCCTCACAGTAACTGGAATTGAAAATGAACAGCTTGAGCCCAGTCAGGCTATTGCTGTTAAACTGTGTCACACTTACTTAATATGTACGGCGCATCCTCCCAGGAAGCCTGGGCAGCAAAGTGCTATTAATTTCCTCTCAGTGTTCTAGTTTTGTTACTGGCACAGCTTTCTCCTCCAGCTGTGAAAGCTACTGAATTTTCAAGTGCAAAGGCTGAGCTACAATGTGTGAGGTAAATGGCACCAAATGTCCCATTTCTGGGATAGGACAGTCCTGCTACCTCCTTCCCTCCTGTAGGAGTTCCAAATGAATCAGAGCTCTAAGTGATGTAGCAGACAGGAGACTGCTCCTAACTCTTCACAGACCTGCAAGTTGTACTTTCATGAAAGTTTTTTCTTTAGCCAGAATGTTGTTTGCTACCAGCTTGAAGTGGCCCTTAAATCCCTAAAGAGTGTGATTCAGTTTAATTTCAGGTAGTTGAAATAAAATTGGCAAGAACATCTTTCCTCTCCATGAAGTAGATCGATTTAGGGACTCAAAGAGATGACAAATGGTTCAGTTGAGTTCTCATCAAAATTTGTGTTAAGATGTCTTAGTTGTTTTTATTATGAGCGAGGCCCAGGTGCTACCTTGCTGGTTGATAATTCAGAGAGGGTCCAACTTAAATGCCATGAATGCTACACGTTTCCTGATAATAATTTTTGCATGTAATACCTCCATTATTAAAAAGCCTATTAATATTTTACTTTTCTCCTCAATTTTGGGTAGGGGTAGATGTAGAGAATAATTAAGAATCTTGGGTGGTGCCTGTTGCTCAGTGGGTAGGGTGCCGGCCCCATATACCGAGGGTGGCAGGTTCAAACTCGGCCCTGGCCAAATTGCAACAAAAAAATAGCCAGGCATTGTGGTGGGCACTGTAGTCCCAGCTACTCAGGAAGCTGAGGCAAGAGAATCACCTAAGCCTAGGAGTTGGAGGTTGCTGTGAGCTGTGTGACTCCATGGCACTCTACCAAGGGCAATAAAGTGAGACTGTTGCTACAAAAAAAAAAAAAAAAAGAGAATCTTGAAGTACATCAACATAAAAAAATCTGTGATTGGAAAAAAAGGTAGATTGATATTATACAGAATAATTGAACATGAGTGCATATCATTTGGTGTTAAATATTTTGTTATATTACTAATTCTACTATATATAATGTATAATACCAATTTTTCTATATACTACGAAGCTAACTTTTTTCTCTTTCTCTCTCTCCATGTATACACATATATTTTATATTTTCCTTCTCTCTATATCAGTGGTTCTCAACCTGTGGGTTGTGACCCCTTTTTAACAATGAAAATACATTGTAGCATTAGGAAGGTTAAGAACCACTGCTCTATATATACAGGTATTATATGGAAGGTGCCAAAAAAGTGTATACATATTTTAAGAGATGTTATCCATATGTTACTTTTCAAAATTGAATTGAAGATACCATTACTGGTCAAGTGTACCTAGACATATTAAACATATTCATTTTACCAGCAATTTGTATGCTTTTGGCAATTGATCAGTTTTATTTCCAACAAGATCTCTTAAGCTGTATATACATTTTTTGATACCCCCACATATATGAGAGAGAGGTGGCTGCTACGTCTATATGGCATCTATGCATATGCACACACACATGCACACATAGAGGATGCCAAAAATGAATACTCATTCTAAGAAAGGAAAAAACTGTATTAAAATTGTAATACTCAAGTTACGTTTCATTTCTGCAATTGCAAGATGCGCTCAAATGTGAATTATATTCATGTTTTATTATTGGTATATATTGAGCATTACAATTTTAATAGTTTTCCTAAAAGAATACTTTTTTGGCACCCTTTGTGAGAGGTACCAATTGTATATATGAGTAGATATATACACACAAATATATATACACCATATATGCATATGTAGATATATACACACACACAGTCATTTGTCACTTCACAGTGGGGACACGTTCTGAGAAATGCATGGTCAGGTGACTACATCCTTGTGCAAGAACCCCAGAGTGTACTTACGCCTAGGCTATATGGTACAGATTACTCCTCCTAGACTATAAACCTGCACAATATGTTGCTATACTAAATACCGTAGGCAATTGTAACACAGTGGTAAGTATTTGTGCATCTAAACACATCTAAACATAGAAAAGGTACAGTAAAAATGCAATATTAAAATCTTGTGGGCCCACTGTTATATATGCAGGCCATCATTGACCAAAGCATTGTTATGTAGTGTGTCACTATATATTTTATGTGCATGTGTGTAGAGAGAAGGGAATATATATTAAATGTATATATGTGTATATATTTGATACTATATTAATATATATGTATATGACCCTGTCCATTTGCCTGGACTGTGTGTTTATTATGCAGCTCTCCCAGGTGGCCCTCCTTCCCATCTTCATGCTCCCCAGAACTCTGTGCAGGCAGATGGCTTCTTCAGTTTGTTACCTAATTGCCTGTTCTATGCCCTCAGCTGACCTGCATCCCCTTCAGGGCAGGGGCTGTGTCTTACACGCAGCCTTCCCAATACCTGGTAGGTTCTTATCATATTAATATGTACCTTCATAAAATAATTTGAATTTTATGCTGATATCATCATCAATATTAAGTTGCAATAGTTTACAGTAGTGTTACATAGTTCAGTGTGTCTCAGTTATTAAACTAGACTCAAAAGACATATACAAATAAAACATGCTGGGCCAATTCACTCACGATGATGATGATTGTTTTATAAACCACAGAAATATATTTCTCATGGTTCTGGAGGTTGAAAGCCGGGAAGGTCAAGATCAAGGGACCAGCAGATTTGGTGTCTGCAGAGGACTCACTTTCTGATTCATGGACAAAAATATTCAGACCATAGCAAGGGCCCAGTCCTGCATTCATGGAAATGCTCAAAAGGAGGTTGTAGGAAATAGAAAGCTCACTTACTCAACAATTTTATCTAGACTTGCCTGGCTTGTTGAAAACTTGAATAAATTTGAATAAAACAATCAGATCTGATAAGGGGCTACGGTAAGACAGGAAAACATTTTTTCTCCATTATAGCAACACAGTTTTGCTTCATTAGATAAAGTGTAACTCTTTTTTTTTTTTAAAGTTTGTTCTCAGGGCCCATCCCCAGAGAGTTTATTAGTTGATTTTAAGGTAGAACCTCAGAATCTGCATCTTTGGTGGGTGGTTAATGTGAAGATACATGTGATTAGGTTACATTATTTGTGTTTACAAGGTGAAGTCCACAGTCTGAGTCGTAGTTGAGTTTTTCACCCAGGAAGTGTGCCATATACCCCTACATTGTACCAGGTAGGTGGGAACTTACTGAGTCCTTTCCCCGCCTTCTTTAATTTAATTGTGTTTTTTTCTTGTGGGCCTATAGTTGTTAATCTACTATTTTCAGATAGTCCTGAGTACGTGGGATGCTTGATTTTCCATTCTTAAGATAGTTTCTTTAGAAGAATGTTCTCCAAAGCCATCCAGGTAAATACAAGAGATGCAAAGTCTCCATCTTCATTATTGATATTGAATAATGAAGCTAATCATGAATGTAAGAGGTATGTTTGGTTGTTCTGCCTCTCTCTTTTTGCCCTAAATTTGGAATGGAAAAAACCACTCATGCACTTACTCCTCAACACTTTGGTGGTCAATTAGTGAAATTATAGGAAATTTTTTGAGTTCTTAACTTGACACTGAGTTTCTTCCATTCCATTCTAAGAGCCTTTACATGCTAGTTATGGAGTGAAAGGTCTATGTAGGTGGGGTGCTCATGTGGTAAGTAAGGGGCATTAACTGTTAGGAAGAGAGAGGTGTTGCCTTTGTTTAAGAGGATTGAGCAATAGCTCTTTACTTGAGAAACAGACTCTGCATGGCTTGGGTCCAAATACACTTTTAAAATTTCTATAACCTCTTGCTTTCTTTTTTCTCTTTTTTAATTTTAAATTAATATAAGGGAAAACACAGTGAGGTTACATTGTTTGCATTTGTTAGGTAAAGTCCAGGCTGTAGTTAAGTCCTCCACCCAGTTGGTGTGCTATATACCCCTACCTTGTGTCTACTAGGTGAGAGTGTACCAAACCCAGTCCCTCCTCTCCTCTGCCCCCTCTCTCCCCAACCCTTCCCTTTCTGGAATTTAATTGTTATAACCTCTCTTCTTAAAGATTGGAATCTATAAGCCTGTATCACTCAATCACTAGTTAGTTTTGCCTATTGTGGGTGCTGTTCAGTCCACCTTTTTAGGTCCCTAACTTTAGTTTCCCTGTAATACTTGTACACACCATGCACACAAACACAAACAGACACACAAGTACAGATCTATCTATGCAAACATTCCCTGTAATACATGTACACACCATGCACATAAACACAGACACACAAGTACAGATCTATCTATGCAAACATTCATGCACACACGTACAAACACACACATACACTGAAGCACATAAAACCACTTACATATACACTTATATACAAACCAGAACATACACATGTGCGAATACCTATATAATTACTCAAGTGCACAATATATAACAAATGTGAGCACACACAGCACACACAAACACATGCATAGACGTGCATAGGCTTTGTGATGGATGGAATGTTTATGTAAATACTGAAGCCTAATTCCTTATGGGGTGATGTTCAGAGGTAGGGCCTTTAGGAAATAATTAGGTTATGAGGGTGGCGCCCTCAAGAATGGGATTAGTGCCCTTACAGAAGAGACCCCAGAGAGCTCTCTTGCTCTGTTTCTGTCATGTGAGGGTACAATGACAAACTGGTAGTATGCAACCCAGAACAGGGCTTCCACACACATGGAATCTGCAAGTGCCTTTATCTTGGACTTTCTAGCCTCCAGAACTGTGAGAAATTTCTGTAGTTATAAGCCATCGAGTGTATGGTAGTTTGTTATAGCAGCCAAAATAGAGTAAGATACATATATCACACAAACACACATACTTATGTAAGTGCCTGCACATGCATACTTATCCATACTGTGTCATCACCAGAGGTGCTTTTCTTCATTGCCTAGATTTTTCTCCTACTCTTTTCCTAAGATTCCCTAGGAATGCTTGGGATATGAAGAAGGAAAGAGGATGATGTTACTTTCTCTTTCCCTTGGGAAGTTAACAAAGACTTGCTGGCATTTCTACTCCCATTTAGGGTGAGTTGCCTGCAATCTCCAGACTAGTGGCTGTCAGGACAACCCTTCCTAGCTAACATTATGTGGTCAGGACGAATGTACCTCTTGGCAGCTGATTTCATGCCAAGGTCAGCTCAAACCCAAGTTCTTTCATTTGTAGCACTCAGAATGAAGCCGCTGGCAACCAGGTCCTTGATGGAGTCTCAGTGAGCATCAGAGAACCCCAAAGCCCAAACCCATTCACCTGTTACTGGCAGAATGTGTACTTTGCTATGTCACTGGTCTCCTTGCCCAAATAGATGGAAAAGACTGCAATTTAAGTGATATGAACTTATTATAAATACCAATTTTCTTCACATCAATGGCTGTTAAGTACTGAAATTGTTTTCTAAGAAAGACTGCTAAATTTCTATATAAAAATCACTTGAAAATAGGGCATATTCTATTTATGTGGGATAGTTTCTGAGTGGATAAATGACCCAGATAGACATTTAGTGTTCTTCTAAGCTCTAACGTTGTCTGAAACTTCCTAGAAAATCCATCCATAGCCCTTGGCAAAATACTTTATGATTTTAATCTCTAAGGTTTAATTTTAAACCCATAGAAATACAATCTTGGTGATTTTCATCTCATGCTCTTTAGTCACTTTGGTCATTTACTTCAATGGCACAGTGCATAGCCTACTGACAGATTTCAAAGTTATTTTAAGAACAAGGTGGGCAATGAGTTTACAATTAGGAGCCAGTTGAAACCTGGCTTCTAATGACAGTTACAGTAATGGCTTCTTTGGCAAGTTTCTTTTTCTAGTGCGCTCTCTCTGTCTCATAATCCTTGCTTTTGTTTCTCAAGAGGGAAACTTAATGTTACAAAGACATTCTTTAAAAAATTCATTAATCCCTGTTTGTACAGAGCTTCAAAGACTGTTACATTTGTAAGAATAAAGCTGTGGAATGCCTTTGTAATTTTAGTTGGAGTTTTATCACTGAAAAATACTTTATTGTTTGTTATTCCTTACTCAGGACTGTGGTCAGTCACTATTATTTCAAAAACATGATTTGGGAATTCCCAAGAGTGGGAGAATTCAAATGTCTCATTGCTGTATCCCAAAGACTATTAAAATCTCAGATATGTCAAATCAAATCTGTCAAAATCCATAAAACTGTCATAAGGGTGGGAACGGGAAATCTTGCCATATGTTGTTCCCTCTATCTGGAATCCTGTTCTCCACTCCCCTTTCTGGTTAACTCTCACCCATTCTTTCAATCTTAGCATGAATGCCATTTCTTCTGGAGAGCCTTGCCAGATTCTTGATTAGTGCCCTGCTTGTTCTTCTACAGTATGAACCTAAATCCATATCATCCTTTTGGTAACTGTGTGGGTGACCATTTGTTTGCTTTCCACACCCAGATCCCAGGCTGTGAGTGTGAGGACTGGCTGGCTGTGTATACATCACTGTATTCCTGTGCTTGGCATATAGTGAGCCCTTCTTTAGCAGATGAAGGAATGAAATTACTGAGCACTTTCTGTTTGCTGAGCTAAGTGCTAGGGGAAAAAAATGATAAATGAGACCCCATTCTTACTCTTGAGGAGCTTACATTTTAGTGAGGAACACAGAGAAACTGATATCGAAAGTGTGCTACACTGCCGGTCTGTGCAAAGGTCTCATAGACATTAGACTTTATTTCAGGAAGTGCTTGATACAAAGGAGAAAATTCCTACTCACTTGGAACAAAAGTGCATGAAACTGGCATGGCATTGGCCTTTTAAAGAATGACCTTAAATGTAAAAAACTCATATTTTCTTCTCTATGAAAATAGTATCCAAGCTAGGTCTAGATATTATTTTATAGATTCAATCAAAAGAATTCTATTCTATAGATGTAATCCTCTGTTTAAATTATAGCAACTTCCTCTGTAAGGCCTGTGATCTTGTTTTCCAATAAGTGAGGCTGCTGCAAAGAAATAGAAATAGATGGTAATAAGTTCTGTCACCCTGTGTTCATGTTACTCCACCAGAAGCCCTACAATGAGGTGAGTTGATAGCATAGATGGCAAATGTATGCTTTCAAAAGGTGAGCGGAATTTGTATTTTTGAGACTTATCTGGAAGAAGAGTTATTCCTGAGACTAGGAAAGCACTTAGAGCTTTTCTAACCCACAGCAGTCTTGGTGTGATCTTTCTCTGTCCTTGCCAGGAGAGGAGCGACATTACCAGACTTCTTTGCAAGCATGACCTGCCCTGATCCTGGGCCTGGAAGTCACCATTCCCAAGAAGCCAGTGGGGAATGATCAGGAGTAGTGTAGCTCCTCTTACTACATTTACAGACAAATGTAGAGTCTGTGAAAATGGACCCAGACAGATTACATGATCAAATTCCCCTAAAAAGCCTAAATTTGTATGGGAGAAAACGAATTGCCCATGGAAGCTTCTGCAAAACTTGTCTCATTAAACTGCGAGTGTCAGCCTCATTTGAACTGTTAGTCTCATACTACAGACATAGAAAAGCTGTGCTCTGCCCTCTGCAACCTCCAGAGAAACAGATAGAATGCAACCTTTGTTCTTGCTTCTCTTAACTTTGGAAACAACAGATGGCAAACTGTACTGTGGTCCACCTACCCATTCCAGCAGCAGTTCTGAGCACGGATTCTGCCTGAGGCGTGTGCTGAGTAAACACGAATAGACACGAAAGCCTGTCCTTATGGAGCTGATACTCAAGTAAGGGAGACAGACAATGATCAAGATAAGTAAAAAATCATGTTAGTGACAAGAGCTAAGAAAAAATGATGAAAAGATAGGGGGCTACGAAATACAGGGTTGAGGGGATCCTCTTAGAAAGGATAGCCAAGGAAGAGACCTACGGGAAGTAAAGGGTTCGCCTAGTGGATATCTGGATAAAGATAAATGATATATAGACAAAGCTTCAAGAACAGCAAAGAGGCTAGTGTGGTTGGAACAGATTGAGTGTGGGGTAAAGGAGGAGAGGAAGGCGAGTTGCAGCTGGGAGCTGGCTTTGCTGGGGTCTTGCAGGCTCCACACTGTGACAGCTGAGAAGCTGCTGGAGGATTCTAAGCACAAGATGTCCTGGCCCAGAGGTACCTGTGGAAGTGTCTTGCCTGAGGGATAGCTCTGCCTTCACACAGAGCCAGGGTATGCATTTGTAATGATTTTCCTATTTTAACAGGTCTTATTCATTTTGAAATTAGAATTGCTGGTGACTGAGAGTCAGTGGAACCCTCAACTGCTTGTCCCTTAAATAATGACATTGATTTCCACCACTTTCTGAGCTGCAGCTCAGGAAAACCTTGAATTAAAATAAGAGTCTTAGGTGGCTGCCTTCTCTTGAACATTCCCCTTCGGGCCTTACTTCACTCTCTTTTTAGTTCTCTGCTCCTTTCTCTTATGATCTCACATTTCCAGCCCAAACTGTTTTCTCATGAGAGGTAGGGAAAACTACCTTTTCTTCCTCCTTAATTATAGCCCAAGTGATTATGTCTGTGGTTTGAGTCATAAGGTTTGGAAGATGTTTCTTTTTTCTCGAAATCCCTTAAATTTTCTTCTTCTGTATAAAATGGTATATAATGATACCTCCTTCAGAGGGTTGTTTAAAGGAACAAGTAAAATCTGGGGATTAAAAGAGCAAAGGTATTTTCCAAATTTTTATTTTGAAATACTTTCTTATGTTATTAAATGTTTTGACTAACCAATCCTACTTTTCTTTGTAGCTCTATGGTCCACCAATACAAAAACAGCATCCGTCTAATGGAAGCAGTTTGGTCAAATTTCTTTGGAGTCTGTCTGTTATAATTAATTGGATCCTTTTGTCCTTGTATGACATTTGTGCATTAGTTATGAATGTAATTCATAGTTATGTGCCGAGACTGCACCAGACCTGCCAGGCACAGGGGTAAAGAGGGCTGATGTTGCCACACACATTGGAGTATTTATTACAGCAGGGAGGACAATCATTTAACAAGCAGTTATAAGACCCCTTAGTAGAACAGATCCAGAACAACACAAAGGTGCCTGGGGATGGGGGCCTAATATAATCCCATTCTGACGCCTAGAAATGATGCTTGGAGGTATTTTTTTTGTCGTTATAGTAATCCACCCAATTCACTAACATTTTCCTGTTATTTACTTTGGGGTTTTGTTTGATTTCTTAGTTTAGGCTTTAAAATGTACTAACTTTATAGTCATCATTATGGTACACTTCAGAATCGCTAATGGGAGTGGCCAAAATCAATTGCCATACTCTCAGAGGCCTGTCACCATTCCACTGCTGGAGGCAACTGCTGGGAGCAAGTTTTGAACTTGCTGACTGCAATTAAAACTGGCGAGATCAATCCACCCATTTTCCAAGTGATGTAAGCTTCCTTGGTTGTGATTTTACCAGCACCCTATGGCACGAGTGTTTCCAACTTACTTTTTTATACTGCAGGGAATCACATTTTATCCTTAAGGATGGAGAGCAGCAAGATCCTTAAATTATTCATTAGAGTAACATTTCTTTCCAAACAGGCAGGCAGATTTAAAGGCTACTATTGACTATGCGTTAAGAGCACATTTTTTTTCACTGAAATATCATTGTTGGCTATGTAAACAAATGAAACCCAATAGTGGTTTCTCACTCGTGATGCCTTTTAAAAGAATCCTGTATTCATTCTCTATTTGAAGAAAGAAGAAAAGGAGACTGCAACTCTTGGACATCTTGTGCCTAACAAAAGATTCTTATCCTTACACTGCTCTCATGGAGCCCAGATATTTACGAACCTACTGCTCTTGACAAACTTGTGGTGATTTCTACAGTCTCACACCGGTCCAAATTTATGGCAGAGTATGTCTCACATTTGGAATATGCTCGTAGCTCCTTGGAATTCTAATGTCTTTAGCTAGAAACACAGTTTCTGAGTAGGCAAGAAGGAAAGGAAAGGAAGAACTGATTACATCTTTTGTTTCCTTTTCAAAGCCTGATCCTAATCCACCCCCCAAATCCCAAGAATCCTTAAAGTTGGGGACATGTGACTAATGGAATTCTAGCCAATCCAGGTGTTTACGTATTAGAAATTGACCACTGCTGTGGGCTTTCCTTGTCCCTGAGCAATACCAAGGCCCTTCCTCAGCCACGCCTGCTGATGGCTGTGATTTCTCTGGGTTTCCACTAGGGACCTCTTGCTGATCACGGGAGGACTGTATGAGCATTTCCCATACTGGGCGTTTCTCTAGAAGCAGGAGAGGATAAGAATTTGCCAATTGCCCTGGGGAGAAGGTGGAGTTTACCATCAAAGGAAAATAATTTTGTAATATGTTTCTTTCTTTCTCTCATATTTTTTGTTAGTCAAACTGAGGTTTACTCAAGCAGGTGTGTTGTGAAAGACAGAAGTGGAAAGAATTTCTGTGTTTTAAAGGAATGCCACAGAAGTGACAAAGTAGAGGTTTTTATAGGTTGAAAGTATCCTTCTCTAAGGGGTTGTTCATGCTGACTTTGGGAGGCCAGGTTTAAGTTTTGGTGTTTGAGAGCTTCTTCCATCAGGTATAAGGGAGGATGAGTTTACTCACCATCCCTGATCTCCTGAGCATTCTTATGAAGCTCATAAAATGCTCCCTTGTACCTCACCTTACCCCCACTTTTCCTGCAACCCTTTGGAAACCCTCTTCCCCATCCCGGGTGCTTGCCATCTTCCCTGCCAGGCCTTTAATCCCAGGCAGCACCAACAGATGGGACACATCTGTAAGGAGAGACTGGTAGATGAAATTTCACCGTTTTTCCAAAAAGGCAAAACACATTAATCTCCATTTGCCTTCGAATGGCCTATAATAGAAATAGAGGACCAAAAGGGGAAACGATCTCCCCTCATTTAACCTGTGCCCCTGTGAAAAATTGCTACAGCTTTTATTTCAGAAACTGAGTGGAACTAATCCTGCCTTCTGTCCATGGTCTTCACTGCATAGGAGTGTTAGAAAATCAAGATAGGATTAGGTTGATGACACTAGAAAGCCTTTTTGGAGGTGGGGATGATCACCAGCCATGAGTTGATCAAGATTTCTTCAGAGACATTCTCCTATCCAGTTTTCTTTGAGACAACTGTGCATTCTTTGCATAAGATTTTGGGAAAAATCTTGCGATTTTCTTTAAAGTAGACTGCCGTTTGTCCATTTATTGATTCATTTATCAAATGCCTACAATGTGCCAGTCACTGTGATTTGAAAGGGAAACCTAAATAGTGATGCACAGGGCTTGAGTGTGAGTTCCTAACTTGGGTCCCGGGGTCTCTAAGAGTGAGTGACAACTATGTCAAGGTGTCTGTAATCTTCCAGAGATATGTATGTGTATGTGTATGTACACTCGCACACGCGTGTGCTCTTGTGTGTGTATGCACTTTAACTAGTGAGAATAATCCAAGATTTTAAATAATCCTTAAAGGAGTTGATATTATTGCAGAGGCCAGCAGTTATCTGAGCAAGTAATTAGAAGACTATACTAGAATTACCATATTATAAAGATACAGTATGTACAATGTCACATAAGCTCACGGTGGAGTTATCACAATTGTTCCTGACACAGAAGTCAGGGAAGGCTATAAGGAAGGTAACATTTGTGTTGTATGTGAAAGGTGAGGAGGAGTTCTCCAGGTGGAGAGGAAAGGAGGGTGGATGGAAGTCAGTGCGCCCGGAGGGGCAGTTCACCTCCAGAGGCTGAGGTCATCCTACAAGTTTGAGCATGATTGGTATTTTCTCTACTGCAACTTGGCAAATGGAGCCCGCTTTGCCATTAGTCAACTGTTACAGGAAAAGGAATTCCACAGGCATGCCCTGGCTGACCACAAACGGCTGACAGTACATGTGAATACGGAATGCCCTAAGGTTGGTGTGAAATCATCAAAAAGACTTCAAATGCTCGGTGCTGACCAGAGCTGTATGCACGCCTAACCTCAAACAGGGCTGCTACTGTCACTCCCCAACTTGCACTGGAGAGGAAGGTTCACTACAACAGACAGAGTCCTATATGAGGTCTGCAAAGCTGGCCTTCATTCTGCAGCTGAGCTGTTCACTGAACTACCAGCCTCCATTTCCTCTCCTATATGTAACAGTTACCACTTACCAGGTATTAAGAGCCTCTGTGTCTCAGCTACTATGGTAGGTGAATTATTTGCTTGGTTTCATTTAATTCTTCCAATATCCTGCAAATTAAATTCCATCATCTTCATTTTCCAAATAGTGAAAAATATACTCAAAAAATTAAAATAATGCCAAAAAGTCATGCTACTAAAATGTGATACTGGTGTGAGAAGTGTAGTCTTGCTCTACCTCCAAAGCCCGTGATTCTTAGGGTCTTCTCATTTTCTCCATAAAAGCAGAGATTGGCCTAGATAAGTCTTCATTTTGAAAATTTAACTGTGTTTTAAATGTCATCATCTTAAAGCTATTTACTTATCAGTGAAACAAGATCAGCCAAGTCTAATTTTTTTTTTTTTTTTTTGAGACCAACTCTTACTCTGTTGCCCAGGCTAGAGTGCCATGGAGCCAGCCTAGCTCATTGTAACCTCAAACTCTACGGCTTAAGCGATCCTCTTGCCTCAGCCACCCAAGCTCAAGAGATGTTCCCACCTTGGTTTCCCAGAATTACAGGCACAAGCCACCACACCCGGCCAGGCAAGTATAATTTGATAAAGTTCTGCAGAGCTTGAATACTGCATTAGGTATATTGCTTATCTGGGAAATTACAAAGCTGAATGTTTCTACAAATGTTCCAAGTTTTGAGGGTAATGGCGGTTTTTGATATGAAATTTCCAAGATATGGGCTAAGATTAAACTGTTTTCTTTTTGATCTGAATCTCATCACTGAGATTTGATTACATCTTTAAAGGTCAGAGAGCTTGAAATTAGTCAGCATGTCTTCCCAAAATGTTTCAAATTGCAGAAACAGTCTGAATTTTAATCTGAGATTTATTACTTTATCAAGATCTACCTAAGAATATAACATTTGACCAAAACACAACAAGTTATAAGCTGGAGGCTGTGTGTGTGTTTTCTTAAGAGAAGAAGGTTGATCAGCTTGATTGATCAATATTTGTCAATTCCATAGTGGACTGAAGACAATAAAAGCAGCAGCATATTTTTGGCATAAATTAAAACTGTGGCATTGCATTTAAAAAGTAGCTTTCAATTGCTTTGCTAGCATGTGCCTGTGGCTCAAAGGAGTAGGGCACCAGCCCCAGATACTAGGGGTAGTGGGTTCAAACCCAGCCCTGGCCAAAAACTGCAAAAAAAAGAAATGTAATCTTTAATCATTTGTACCCTCATATTAATCTGAATTTAAAAAATAAATTAGTATACAAAAATTACAAAAAAAAGAAATGTAATTGTTTGGTAATGTCTTTGGTAGCTTGAGTTGTTTCAGATGAAAAGAGGATTTCTATGTGTAGAATCCATCAAAAACCTTTAAACTAAGGGATTATTTGTGGAATATTATGAATACCAAAAAATTCTGGCCATTATATTTCTTCTTAAAATATAGACTATAGCCATACTAAGAGACTTCTAGCTGTTTTACTTCCTAACCTTTGTACTTAAATTTGAACAATGTTTGTATTCAGAATGTACGTTACAGAAATGTTGGAGGGCCTAACACAGCCACACATAAACGCTTTCCCCTCTTCCTCCTCCTCCTCTCCACCAAAGACAAAGATGCAAAGGGTCTGGCTAGCCCATCCCCCCGAGAAGTTCATGCCAAAACACCGTGACCTGACAGACAAGCGTAGAATTCACTCACCCCTTGAAGTCCCATATAAAAGCGGTCTCTAATTGCCCCCCACACACACACACAGATGCCATCTTTACACTGCCTATGTGGTTCAACCTCCCCTTTCAATACACCTTCCTGCAGCCTTATCTCTGGGAGCCATTGTTTACAGCTTTCAAGAAATATCTTTCTAATAGGAATACTATTTATTTAATCCAATTATAAATTTTGGATGTTATGATGTAGTAACAGTGAATTGACTTGTTGTAGAAGAAGACTGACTTGGATAGTCATTCGATGAACTTTAAAATGACAAATCCCAAAAGTCCTGGATGAGAATGTAAGGTATTATGCTTTCTCAAGACAAGGCAATTTTTTCTTCTTGAGATCTGCAAGATCCCTCTAACTTTCATAAACAAAGCAAGTAAGTGGCTATAACTCAGCTACCCCAAACTTGTAGTTAAAAAGTGGAAAACCAGCCAGTTACTCAGTTGAAGAGCCAGATGGTTGGCATTCTGTACTCAAGTTTCCTGGATTTTTAATTTAAATTTTCTGTGTAAAAAGAATGAACTGCACCTCAGGATCCCAGAATCTCAGAAAATCAACTCTGAGATGGAGTTTGCCAGGCAGGACATTTACTGTGGAGTTCTGCTGGGAACGCCCCGTAAGGAAAGGAAGGAAGGAAACGAGGTCGGACACCTGTGATAGGTCACTGTGGACACCCTGCCTACTCTGGGAGCACTGGACAGGTGAACACCTTTTCAGAGTTGAGGCAGAATGGCTGGGATATTAACCCCCCCAAACAGATTAGTTACTGGGTGTGAGTAACCTGGGAAGGGACCTGACCTCGGTAGAAGTGGCTCTCTCCAGCAGAGATAATACCAGAAGTGGCTGCCATGTGACATTGGCTTTCAGCAGTGCTCCTGGCCAGTAAGGGGACAAGCTCTTCAGTCCTAAAAGGGTTCCAGGAGGCATCACAGTGTCCACCCACAGGTTGATAGACACACACAGAAACTTCATGGTTGCTGTGCAGCAGTCTGGATATTTATTTCTCATTTGAAAATGTACAACAATTCTACTGTAGTTCCTCAATATTGCCAACACAGAGGAACATCCTTGAGGACGCTAGGACTGTATCATCACCATGAATTTACCAAATGTGATGCATCAATTCTCTGTGCTGTGTGAAAACAAGTTTACATTATGATATTATGCCTTTTGGGAATGTCATAGTTATAAATTTATGATCCTGGTGAATTTTTTATTACAGAAGCAGATTTGACCTGCAGTGTCAATGTGGTTTCTTCGCCATTCCATTGACTTCTCCTCTCCTAATACACCAGGATAGATCCTGCCTATCATTAATATCATTGTTTTCTTTTCCTCTAATTAGATTACTGGTCCAGCATTTTTTTTACTCTTCACTTTTAAAAAATGATTAAAGGTTATACATTACACAATTTGAAATAATATTATCGCTATCATCTACCAAAAGCTTATTCTGATAAAAAAAATCCCAGCACTTTTCATGTTGTTAGACACTGCTGAAAAAATATTAGGGGAGGGAAAATAAAATCACGTGATTTAACACATTTTCATGTCCATGAAAATTTATTTTTCATTATGTATTTTGTATCTTATAAAGAACTGGATTTTTTTCTGTTTTCGGATATGCCCTTGAATTCTCCCATTCATTCATTCTCTCATGAAGTATTTAACTGAGAACCTCCCACGTGTCAGACTTTGTTCCAGGCACTTAACATTCACCAAAGAACAAAACAGACAAAAAGCCCACCTCTGATGGAGTCACCTCCAGTGGAAGGAGAGGGATGATAGATAATAAGCATAAAAACAAGGCAAGTAATAAATGCTGTGGAAAAATAAATAGATCAAAGTAAGGGGAATTGGGGGTGAGGACAGTTCCCATTTTAAATGGTCAGGTCAGCGTAGGCTAATCTTTGCTCAAGGTACAATGGAAATGAGGGAGTTAGCCTTACAGATACTTAGAGGACTAGCATTCCAGAAGCCAGAAGGCCCAGATCAGGTTCCAATCTAAGGGGATGTCTGTGTGTGAAGAAGGCCAATAACCCTGGGGCAGGGTGAATCAGAGAGGATCCCAGGTTTTTTTCAAAAAATCAAAAAAGCAATCAATTAAAAGTCCTGCTCATCAACTCTGCTGCTCTAGTTCTTCAGAAAAAGCTTAGGTCAATAAAAGACTCAATTTCATGTTCTAGATGGAAGGCAGGATGGACTTGAGCTGTAGTTCCTAATGGCAGTAATTGATGCACCACTGTATACATTCAAATGTTTTTCTCAGAAAGGCACAAGCTGTCCCACCCTTCAGGACAAGGTGCAGACATGGGTGCAAACACAGCCAACATGCTCACCCACAGAGTCAAGTCCTGGAGAGTTTATTAACCCAGCAGAGTACAGAGAAAAAGTGGTTAGGGAGTTGTTGTTATGTCATGATCAGGGGATTAAATCCTCCCTAACTATGCAGTGACAAAGCAAAGAGGAATTCCACCACACCTTGGAGGATGAGTTTGGGCTCCTGGAAACATTCTCAAGAATTCAGTCAATTCTATGCTGTGTAATCAGAACAACAGGAGACACTTTTGGAAAAAGTCATTAACCTTGATAATCCTTCTCAGTGGAACACATCAGCGAGATTGCATAAAGTGAGGAAAGAAAGAAAGGGGCTTGGTTGAAATCAGAGAGGATCAAATTTTGCTTGTTAGCAATATGTCAAATAGTGCTTTGGTTTTTGTGCAGGATGAAGTCAAATTTATTGAATTATGCATACTTTATTTATATGAAAAATGAATACACAGATACTAAATCTGTTATAGAATGAAACCAAATTGTGTCTCTTAATACTCATTTATATAACCAGTAAAAATAATTCTGTCTTGTGTCCTTGAATTTGTACTATGTTCACACTGCTGTTTTTAAAAGTGTAATGAAATTTGACATGTGGGTCCTAACTGTTTATGCAGAATAACTTGAATGGGATATAATCCTATAAGGAAAGTGGATATGGATTACTTAACACCTAGAATCAAAGGCCTTTCTGTTTACAATGACTTTCAACTATATAAGGACAATAAGAAAAATTATTTAAATGCATCTGTTATTTCATAGAGTATTCTGCCATTGGTCTAAAACCAAAATACTCTTTCCATGAGTATGGTATCACGGTAAGTTTAATGATGAGTCAGTTCTAATGAACGATGGGAATTTTTAAAGTTATTGCTAATTAGAATAAATAAAAAGGGAACATTCTTTTATTACAAACAATGATTCTGATTATAATAATAGCAGAAATTTATTTTAAAGAATTTGAAAAATACAATTTACATAGAAAAATATTTTAAACATTCCATTAATATACTACTCTGAGATTATTGTCAGCGTTGTGGTATGTATACTACCCCTATTATGCATATATATTCTTCTATCTTGGGGAGTTAGTTTCTATATTGCATCAAAACTGAAAACACAACATATAAGTAATTTTGTTTCCTAATTAGCTAATTTTTAATAAAATTATATTTATGATAAAAAATCTAAATGTTACCAAAAGATAAAAAGTAAAGGTCACTGTCTCCAACCTTGACCTCTGTTTCTGGAGGTAATTGCTGTTGACTGTTGTATACTTGTTCAAAATTGACCAACAGATATTACAGCTGTGTCATCCTGCAGAAATATTTTTATTGTGTACTTGTAGTCATTCAGTTCATGAAGAATCTGAAAAATCAAAGAGATTACCTGGGCTTATCGCATATGATCAAGGGCAATGAAGGTCTTCCTTCGAAAGAATTTTTCAGTTAAGGTCTGAAATCAATGATATCAATTTGACACATTTTCAAGTCCATATTTTAAATACTATTTCTACAGCCCTGGTAACACTCTACCTACTAAATTGAATCAGTCACCTAAAAACCCATTCTCTTTCACACAACACTGCTTTACCAAATCTCTTACCTCTTCCCCAACCCACCTCTGAAGAGCTGGTGCTCCTGTCCGTGGAGGTCACAGCCACCTTGGCCTTGGGCCCTCACAGACTACCCCCTCTTCTATTCTCTGTACCTGTGAAATAAAATTCAATGCTTCTTTGTGCTTATCCTGCCAGGCTGCAAACCTCCCTTCTGTGCATAAGTCAGCCATTATTAATACTGAATTCCTGTATTCCAACTGTTCCAAGTGATAGAGACGTTTCTCCTCCTCCAATTCCTATTTATAATTTTTTGTTACAGTCTTCAATATTTAACATCAGGAGGAAGACAACTTCTCATTTCATCCTAATGCCTTCATTTTGCTTGAAACAGACTGTTGGCACTTTCATAAAACAATATTCCACAACGTTCTGTGACTAGGAATTCCCCTATGCATATGGTGGCCTGCTGCCTTCTCATATGGGTACTCAGATCTTTCCAACCATTAAATCTTAGTGCAAATTTATTCAAAGACAGCTTAGGCTAATTAAAAAACTATGTCATTTAACTTAATTCCCCAGTATCTATCCATCTATAATGTTCTTGATCATGAACATTGTCCATTGGCGTGTATTTTCAACTAGGAACATGCCTATTTTCAGGAGTTCTACTTTCTTAAAGTGCCCTGGCTTATGCCATGAGGATTCTTAGGAAATGTTTGTGATAATAAACTAAAGGATTAGTTGGAATGATAATGCGTTTAGGGATTGCTTGTATTATCAATTTCCTTTAATGGATGGATATGGTATTTCATATCAGCTGTCCAATATCATGTGTAATTATTCCAGAATCCCCTAAAATCCTTGAAATGTATTTTCCCTTCTCCATTATTTCCTCATTTCCACCTCATAGCTCTCCTTGTGATATATGTATTACCGATGCTTTATATAATTTTATAGAGTTTTCAACCTCCATTATTAAAGTCGAACTTCTCAATCAAAAGGAAGGTAAATAGGAGAAGAGTGCCCTCTGGCCCTGGACGTTATGGAAGAAGAACATAGCTCTATAGCTTAAATACCCCCTCAAAAAAGCAGAAGATAAGAAAAAACTCCATGAGCAGTAAGTTTTGCCCAATTTTGTCATGACCCAAAGTGAGTTGAGTATCACAGAAGGATGCTATTTATTACTAATTCAATAAGTATATTTAAAAATAATAAAGTCAATGAATACATTTAAAAATGATAAAAATAAACAAATGACACCAAGTTAATCTGGGGTGATTAACTTAATATGAATTATTATAACCCAAACTAGCTTGGTCATGGGTTTGGGGGTCTGGGGGAAGATAGAAAAACTCACACTGGACAACTTTTATTTTTTAAGATTTCTAAATGATAGAACCAAAACTAGGCTTGGATTGAGTTCATGGTAAGTAGAAATAACAACAACTCAAGGATTTCCCCTAATGTAGTTAGTTAATTTAATTTTTAATTATTATGGGTACATAATAGTTGTATATCTTTATTGGGTGTATGTGATGTTTTGGTATAGGCATATAATGTGAATTAATCACATCAGAGTAATTGGGGTGTCCATCATCTCAGTAATTTAACATTTGTTTGTGTTAAGATTTTAAAAGACAGGTGTCCACACAGCTTAGAAGTAGGTATTCCTCCAGTGAGAGCTCTATCTCCTTCCAAACCTAGCAGCTTCACCCCTCCCCACTTCAACCAATGCTAGATTTTTTATACCCCTTTCTTTTTCTCTGTCACAAGATTCCACCTCCAGAGAAAAGCATCTTCACATGTAATCCATCTCACTGACACTTTGTCTTAAAAACTGCAATGAAGGGTGGCACCTGTGGCTCAACAGTGTAGGGCCCTGGCCCCATATGCCAAAGGTGGCAGGTTCAAACCCAGCCCTGGCCAAAATCTGCCAAAAAAAAAAAAAAAAAAAACTGCAATGAAAACATATAGACATGGTATAAAGAACATATATGAGATAATCTTCATTTAGCAACTTGTTGCCTTCAGGTTTACAAGTGAGAGCAAAGCATACTTTAGTAACACACAATTATGAACTAGTGAAATTAGTTTTCACACTGAGGCCCTTTATCCTGCCCCCCTTTTAACATCCTTATTTTATTTTATTTTTTTAAGACAGAGTCTTCTTTTGTCACCCTTGGTAGAGTGCTGTAGCGTCACAGCTCACAGCACCTCAAATTCTTGGGCTTAAGTGATTATATTGCCTTAGGCTCCTGAGTAGCTGGGACTACAGGTGACAACCATAACACCCAGCTTTTTTTTTTTGACAGTTTTTTTTTGGCAGGGGCCAGGTTTGAACCCATCACCTCTGATATATGAGGCCAGTGCCCTACTCCTTTGAGCCACAGTAGCCGCCCAGCTATTTTTAGAGACAAGGTCTTGCTCTGGCTCAGGCTGGTCTTAAACAGGTGATCAACCCACCTCTGCAAGTGCTAGGATTACAAGTGTAAGCCACTGAGTCTGGCCCTTAACATCGTCATTCTTAATGCTTCCTGCTTTCTCTTACTATATTCAAAACCTATTCTCATGGAAGAATCTGCCACATCTATTACCTTTGAACAAAAGAATGAAAACAATTTAAACTGCTACATATTCCAGGAGCACTTGTGCTTAAGACCCCAGTGCAACTTTAGAGGTTACAAAATATTTCAAATTCATTGAATTTTAGAAATTCTTACAGTCTCCTGAGGTAGGTATTAGTAACCTCATTACACAAATCAGTTACTCAAAGGGTAAATAGTTTCATGCACTGTCCCTAGTCACAGGGGTAACAAGTGGCAGAGACTGAGGTTGAGTGTATCTTTCATTGAAATCATTTTTGTTAGGGTACAGGTAACTTTAAAAGTGTTGGAAGCCTGAGTGTAAGTGAACAACCCTGATGCAAGAAAATTTCAGGTAGGTAACATGTGATGAAAAGAGAAAAGCGAAATGTTCCAGAATCTGTCAGATTTTGGTATATTGTATTAATTGAATTGTGATTAATATATCTTTGTAGATATTCAAATATAATTTTCTGGTATGAAAATTATATTGATATTTCTGGTATGAAAATTATATTTGGTACTAAAGTATTGACCAAAGGATCAATACTTTCAGGAGATACTCATTTGATGGATAAGAGGGATTCAGGGGGGTATCTGCTGGAAAGGACACATCAAGTCTGAACTTTTAGCTGGAGAGTCACAGGGAAGCCAACTGCACTTCTGAATGTACCAAAACAAAACAAAAACTCCCTCTTAACTTTATTTGTCTTTTCTTCTCCTTTCCTCGGTGTTGCTTTTTGTCTGTATATCTCTTATTTTGTTTGCATACATCTCTCATGTTTAGCCTTTCAAGAAAATGATGAATGACTTTTTCTAGCTCACCCATTTCCCTCTTCTGCTTTCCAACAGCCTCCAGAGGAAAAAAAAAAAACTAGGGAAAATTTACTTTTCAGCATGTATGTTATGGAACGAATGTGTCCTCACAAAATTTGTATGCTGAAGATCTAACCTTCATGTGATGGTATTGGGAAGTGAGGCCTTCCGGAGTTTAATGGGTTTAGAGGAAATCATAAGGTGAGATTCTGTGATGGGATTAGCGTCCTTACAAGAAGAAAATCATCACAGTCCTCTCTGCCGGTCTGTCTTCTCTCGCTGCCACACGAAGACACACCAGAAGAAGGAAGCCACAAAGTAGGAAGAAGATCATCATCAGGAACTGAATCAGAGGCACCTTGATCTTGGACTTCCAGACTAAATGTCTGTTGTCTAAGCTACCTGGGTATTCTGTGACAGCAGCCGAAGCAGACTGATGCCATCTGGTCCATAATGTGGGCCGTGTGAGTGCACCTAGCTCCAGAACCTTTTAGAAGCTATTGTATTCAGGGAAATTTTCTGTGTACACATTTTTACATTGTTCAATTCTCCTTGGCTAAATTTATAGTGGTATTTGGGCCATTGTAGTACATATTTTATGCACTGAGATGCTGTTTATCACATTATTGGTATAATAATTATTCATTTTATTATTAAAGAATTAAGTAATTCCTATGTCTTCTGACATATAGTAACTGTTTTAAATGTTCTGGTAATACCTGCATTACTTCATTGGCATGCCTTTGGTAGCTCTGAGAGGTCAATATTATTATTATCTTGATTATATAGATGATAAAACAGGTTTGGAAAGATAATTTTTTTATCTAAAACTTTATATGTATATATATGTGTGTGTGTGTATATTATGTATATATATATATAGACATAGGATTTGAAACTCAACAATCTGACTCCTATTCAGTTTGTTATAATTCACCTATGGATATCCAGTGAGGTGGAATGTAGCTACTTACATGTAAGAAATTACTTACCTTCTATAATTATCACCTCAAAAGATTGTAGACCAAGTCTGAACTATGCAGTATTTTTTTTTTGAGTCTGTGTCATTTTAAAATGCTGCATTTGCCCTATATTTTAATTATAATTTTTACCAAGTTGTCAGCATGAGTTTAGGTAGCTGAATATTTTATTTTGAGCCCTGAAATTGAGATGAGACTTGGTTATTATCAGTGATAATCATGGGAAAAGGGATGTTTGTAGTGGAAAATCCAGAACTCTCACGTGGACCTGTGGATGACAGTGTGACCTGCCTGCCTACAGTTCCCACACTAGGGAAGGAAGTCTTACCTGCTCAGGCATTTGGCTGAAAGCCCAATGAAACTACCTTTGTTTTGGTGAGAGCAACTGATCTGTGAGGAATGCTTGAACACAGAGGAGATACACGGGCCATTTTCCAATGTCCAGGTAACTGTAGGAACCTGTAAGGTCAGCATTTTTGGAATACATAAGAGCGTGTAGGGAGCAGGAGCTATTTGGTTGAATACCTGGATGGGGGTGACTTGCTGAAATTTCATTTACTGGCTCCTGTAGATTCCATATAGAATCATTAAATATTTTTTTTTCAAGATTGGGATAAAATAATGAAAATATTATTTTTTCCTCTAAATGCATTAAACTCTTGAATACTCCTTACCAACCTTCTATTTCTATGTATTCCTTTTATGCTACAAGATTAAAATAAAATGGTGAGAAAAATAATAATAGCTTTTATGTGTTGAACACCTATAATGGGCCAGGCACTGATTTAGGTCTTTAATAATTTGTCTAAATAATTTCTTAACACCATAGATTTGCATGTCTGTTTTTATATATAAGTGAAAAAACATAGGTTCTGCAAGGGTCATTTCCAAAGTTCATTTAGCTAAAAAACATAGAATCAAGATTAGAACCTGTATCTGTTTACTCTATATAACCAAATCTAAGAATAGAAACACTGGGCAGTTTCTAATATACTATGTTCCCTATTCCCACATAGATTCAACCTTTGCAGGTATGATAAGTTTCCCCATAAACCAATTAACTTATTTTCATTAGGTCAATTTTACAATTTATTTTAGGTTCTAGGAGTAAACTAGGGATTACTTTTATCACCCACCATAATCAAAATATGCTAACTCATCACTATATTTGCCATAATCCTGAGAGATCATATACCTCCCTTATTTAAACTAGACCTGATTATACTTACTTCATTTGCAAGACAGAATTTATGTTCATTATTATTTAAAATGTCTGCTAGATTTCAGATAGGCAGATGTACAATTTTTTTCTATTAATCTACATTTGTGTTCTATTATGTATATTTGTAATCCTATCCTATTTGTATCCCATTATATATATTTGCAATCTACATTTATGTTCTACATTTATATTCTATTATATATTTATGTTCTATCAATCTACATTTATGTGCTATGATATATATTTAGGCTAGGTTCCATGTCTGGTGGTTGGAAGATAATTACCTATTTTTCGAAGCATTTCGAAGATTTAACCCAATGTCCAGTTTCTCTTTATCTCATGAACTCTTTATGCCATCTTTTCTAAAACCTTTTATTTTTTAGGTTTTAATATTTAGTTTCATTTATATAGATTATAGTTTGATACTGCTTCAAACTTACATAAAGATACGTACATTGAGGTGAAACCATTGGTTCTTATAAGAAATACTGCATTAGCCTATTTAAAACCCTTAAGCACTGACAGATAAAATTTCATTCTAAACAGGTTAGTTTTATTTGATTTATGAGTCCCAAATCCTAGTTTTTGGCAAAGTTCCCTGGGGTGGGAACTTAATACTGAGCCACATGCATAAGCCGGACAAATGAGCCTTCTGTTTAGAATATAACATATTAGATATATCTAAAGCAACGTTTCTTGCACATTTTCATCTTTTGGGCTACAGCCCAGGCTTTGTGGTCACTGCTAAAAATACTAACTTTCTTAAATAGCAGACACAAGAATGTGCCCTTCCATCTTTCTATGGATGAAAGGCAATTTTATCTAGTATTTAAAGTAACAGCAAACGTTACAATTGCATGAAGGAAAAGATTGAATAATATATCTGCTTTATTTGACACCTCTTGAAATCAAATCTTGTATTTGCCCTTATACCCATCAAGTTAAAGAAAGTAGGGGTGATGAAAAAAGCAGAATGTAAAAGAGAAGACTGATATACTCTGTAGTAATCCATTTTTATTACTTTTCTTGAGAATCAATATCTGAGAAAGAAGCAATAATTAGTTACTTGTGGAGGAAAACCAGGGCCAAGCTTGCCCATAAAAAGCCCCTGAGTGGGCCTTCCTGGGTCTTGCAGTAGAGGTACAGGTCAGAGGACATTGCCAGTGCTGGGCTGGGTAGGTGGCCTGGGTAGCATGCTAAGTAGTAGATCTTTTGCCTGATACATTATTTCTGGAAACTGGCTAAAATGTCCTGGGCATAAAAGACTACAGAGCTGTCGTCATCTGACCTGTGGACATATCCCTCCACCCAGGCTTCCAAGGCTACCAACATCGGAGAAAACAAAGGCAGCAAAGGAGTTGGTGTGCACTCACTTACCCTTTTACCCTCTGTAAACTCTTTAATAAAATACGTATGTGAGTATGGAGACTTTTTTGAGACAGAGTCCTGCTCTGTCACCTGGGCTAGAGTGCAGTCGTGTAATCATAGCTCATTGCAACCTGAAACTCCAGGGCGTGAGCAATCTTCATGCCTTAGCTTCCCAAGTAGCTAGGATTACAGGAGCACCCAGACGATTTTTCTACCTTTTTGTAAAGACAGGGTCTTGCTTTTGCTCTGGCTCGTTTGAAACTCTTGATCTTAAGTGATTCTCTTGCCTCCCAGAGTGCTAGGATTATAGATGTGTGCCACTGCACCTGGCCATAAGCTCTTTGCACTCCTTTTTAGCTGCTTTTGGAATGAAGAAGAGTAAAAAGCAATATTGAATTGCATCCAAGGCATCATTCTTGACCATCATTATAAAATGAGCAGACTTTGAAACCTGACCTCCCTAACTTGCAATTTATAAGTTGTTGTATGAGATAAAATATGTCCCAAGAAACGCAATGGATTTAACTTTCAAGGAAAAGAAAAATTTCTAAATACAATGATATTAAAACAACTAAACAGGTATTACTTGGATAAGGAACACATTTTTTTCTCTCTGACTCTGAAATTCAGATATCCTGAATTACACAACTGCTTTCACATTTCCAACCATAGGATGTACACAATGTGGGCAAAGAGTAGGAAAAATATTTTAAGGCACGTATTTTACATAAAACATATTACACAAGTAATAGCAATAAAGGTGGAATCTGGGAGCAAACACAATTCAAAATTAGGCAGATTTATTTTCATGCTCAAAGAGAATAACTTAAGAAATATACGCATAGCTCTTAAAAGGTGGGAAGTACATAGGAGAGCATCATTTTTTACAATAACTAAATCTCTGTTCTTATGAGGTTTTGAAGTTATCAAGCTGTTGAAAAGGAAAGTTCCCCAAATGTCTTAGCTATGGTCTAGTTATAATGATTATCCAATCCACGATTTAACTATAAACACATTATCTACTGCGGCAGGCTTCCCAGCCTTATTAGAGATACACTTTTTATTTTTCCGAGGTCTCCACATTACCATGATTGTATTATTCAGGACCCTCATGGCTGCCAGAGACAGCAACCTAACTCAAACTGTCTTACACCAAAAAGGGAATTCATTTATGCATATGTGAAGAGGCCCCCATCACTACCTTGTTTTTGGACTTCATGATGATAATAAGATGTATGCTAAATCTGTTACTGCCAAATATTTCTGTTGTAGTTTGGGTTTTAGAGTCAAGCAGACATGGGTCCAAGTTTAATTCTATCATATATTAGCTTTGTTATCTTGGGACCTGGGTGAACTCTGAGCTTCTGGTTGCTCATGTCTAAAATTGATATATCATGAAAATACCAAGAGAAAAGGAGAAAAGAAGCACCATTGCCTTCCCTGTGAGGGACCCACAAACTCTGGGTCAAACTAGGTTGGAGAGAACTGGTGTGGGCAGCTGGCTGAGCGATATGCTAGGTTAAGCACAGAGGTTTGCCAGAGCACCCTGATTGGTGGGTGGGGGTTCTTTAGATATCCATGATGCCATTTAATAACTAGATAGAAAAACACAGAAATGGCAGCTAAAGACAGAAGCAAACACACCTCTACTCACCTACTGTGATGAGGGGTGACACCAGTTCTGCTGGGTGACAGCGTGGTGAGTCTAGCCCTCTCACAATAAATACATATTCTATGATAAAATAGACACAAATTTAGTGAATATAATGTGATCTAAATATTAGAAACATTTTTAGATTTAAAAATTTTTTGACATATATTTTCAATCCTTTTCATTTTTTTGTGAAGTAGTGAAAGAGGATGCCAAGTTTAAAGCTTAAAACAATAGACATAAATTAAATTATACAATAGATACAGGTCACAGATTCAGATCTCTATCAGGGAAATTAAACACACAGAGTTTATTGAGGAACTCTTACAGCCTGAAGCAGACAAAATGAAAAAGTCCAAAGTTACAGAAAGAAAAGGAGCAGAAGAATTTTGAGCATAATCGTATACTCAAGAGAATTCTTAGCCCACCTTCTCAGCACACGGTCCTACTCAGGGTCACTGAAGTAGAAACTTGCGTGATACCTGGCACTTTGTCTTTCTAGCGACAACTGGAAAGCAATTCACCTTTCACAGCATGCACAGGCAATAAAGTATATTTTGGATGAAAAGGTTATGTTGCTTCAGGCTAATATAGTTCTTGAGACATAGCCAATTTTTTCCACCAACTTTTAACTGTTTAGTTCTTGAGTAGTCAAATAGATTAAAAGCCATTGTTAGACGTGTTTTTCTTATTAAAAATGTAATGTTAACCTAAAATTGTCCTTTTGCAAATTCAGGTTGCATTTTATACCTAGATTAATAACAAAACACTTAATGTAAGCAGAATAATAGTAACAAAAAAGGAGTGATTGGCTAGACAAGAAGCTCTTTTAAGTCTTCTGAGGGGTTCTTGGACTCAGGAATTGGTTATTTTTTAGGCCTTGTCATTTATAAGGTTGAATTATTTTATTGTCATAATCTCAGCAGCATGTCTATGCAAAAATGGAGAAAAGCGTTTTTCAGAGATGCTACTAATAGCTGTTTCAGCTATTTGGTGCTCTGTAAAAAGCCACCCCCAAACGTAGTGACCTAAAATCACTATTTTAGAAAAATTTTCTGCTTGTCTCATCAGGGACCTCTCATGTGGACGCAGTAGGATGGCAGCCAGGCCTGGGATATCTACATGGCTTACTCAGATAGCTGGTGATTGGTGGGACATCTGGCTGCTAAGACTTCTCTTTCTCCATGTAGTTCTTCCATGTGACTAGATTGGGGGGTTTGTGTGATGATCAGATTTGTCACAAGGCTAGCCTGCTTTCAAGGGCAAGGGAAATAAATTTCCTCTTTCCCTGGGAGGAATACCAAAAATTTGTGGTCATCTTTACACTATCATAACCTCCTCTTGAATGTTGTTAGTTAAATAATATCTTTTCACTTTCTTTTTTTTTTTTTTTTTTTTTATTGTTGGGGATTCATTGAGGGTACAATAAGCCAGTTACACTGATTGCAATTGTTAGGTAAATGTTTTATTTTCTTGTTTCTTTTTTGCAAACCTCATCATTTGTCTTCTGTCTCCAAAGAATACTGGAATTTCAGAGGGAGTCATCCCTTTCCTTCCAGTATGCCAGAACCTTGGCATTATTAAGGGGCTTTTGGAGTTCAGGAACTCAATTTTATCTCTGGGCAAATGACAGCTCAGTGATAATGACTGAGCCCATAAAACTATTTGAAAGTAGTCTGGGAAAGCTGGTTCAAAGGATCCCCAAAGTCTGGGCCAGGATGCAGCTTGAGTCCTGTGTTTGTCACTAGACGGCTGGGCTTGACCAAGTCCACAATGAAGATGTCCCACAAACAGACACATAACTGCTGACTCTGCTTGCCAGGGCAAGGTGACTCTGCTCTTTCCTCTCCACACCCACAGCATAGCACATCCCTGGATAATGACATGTCTCATCTTTATTAAATAAATCACTTTGGCATTACAGCACTCTCATGAATTTCTTGACCTTGCCAACTTTTCAAAAAGTGAAGCATTTATAAATATTTGGCCAGGAAGTTTAAACCAAATGCTTAGATTTTTAAATGACTGTATTTGTAGTTACATGCTGATCTTAACTGCTACATAATGAATCATGTCCATTTGTATCAAAGAGTAGCATGTTTTCTCTTTAGATAGATATGTGGCAATGCTTTCTTCTGTTGTTCTAAGAGGTCAGACATATAAAAGACTCCCAGAAATTATGGGTCCAGTGGATCTTTCCTAGATGTAAAGCTCAAGTTTCTATAATATTTGACCTCAACCATAATCCAAAACCAATAACAGATTTTTAGACTCTTGGGTGCTTTTTTCCCCCATTATTTTAACTGTATGGAACTTATCAGTCTTCATTATAACAGTTTTTAGCCTTATTCGTATAAATAAAACCAATTTCGGTAGAAAATTAGATAGTAAAATCGGTACAGGGGTCATATAAGTAATTTCACATTCAATGTTTGAGTAAATGACCACGCCTTAAGAATTTTACTAGTTCTTCAAAGAGCAGAGAGAAGAAGAGAGAAATAAAGAAACAGATGGATTCCTTCCTGGCAGTGGTGATGATGAGGCCCAATAAAACAGTCTAGATGAACTCATGTTCCAAACCAAATAGTCAAATTAAGAACAACGTTTTATTTGTATAATGCCCTGACCTTTCTATGATAATGGGATTACTAACCACAGAGAATGTTAAGTACCAAAATGAATACCAGGTTCTAAAAGGAGCCCCTAAACAAACGGGGAATGGAGGGTGAAGGGACAAATAAATTAGTGTATTGAAAAAATACTTCCATTATTTTCTTTCATTATATCACAAGAATATCTTTGTGACTACATGGTGATAAAATTTTGCAGTTAGGGAATTAGGCTTAAGCACTAAGGTCTCATGCAGAAGTAGAAATTTTGAAAAAATTAGTGGGAGTCAAGAGGAGATAATTTTCCTATTTTGGAAGAGCCTTGTCAGTGTTCTCGGATTTTAGTCCCACTGATTATTCTGGGACCCTCTGTCTTTATTCTTTCTGGTGTTGGGGTATTGTTAACATTGTATTTTCATCATAATCATGCTAGTGTCTAGATAGTCTTATCATTTTATTGTCATACTTATCTCACACGTAATTATCATGTTGGTCCTTAATAGTTTTTCTAACTATGTAGTAGGTACTTAAAGAGCAGTGAAACCATGTCTTTTATTTCCATTGCAATTTTCTCATGCCTACCCCAGTGCTCTGGGTTCCCAGGCACTTGTACATGCACTTGATTGATAAATGGGTATTACCATGTTCTGTATTAACTAGAGGCCTAGGTCTGGCTTCATGATGACCACTAAAGTATAGATAATTACTGACGTCTTTTGTGCCATAGCTTGTATGCATGATGGTTGAGCAAATAACAGATCTGCTTTTGAGTCTAGACTTTGGTAGAAACAAATTACGGGCTATATAATATCTTAGGTCTGGTTATCTTTACCAATAATACAGGGTACTAATGGTATTATCTCATTGTGTTGCTATAGAGATCAATTGAGATAATATATGTCAGGTACTTACCATGTTTGGCATATAGACAGACTCTGTAAATGTTAGCTGTGACCATTGTTATTATCACCTATATTATGGTCTTATGCCTGTAATTTTTATATACTGATGTTGGTCCCGTCCCTTGTTTTTTTCTAATTTTTGAACTCCTGATAGCATGATCCACAGCCAAATGAAGATGTACTTGAAAGTATCTATTTTGAATAATTCTGTTATTTTACTTATAGTCATGGCTATAAAGACTTTTACAGAACTTAAATTGTGTGTCTGCTCAGTCTTTCCACTGGACATGTTACCATTGGAAAACACCAACTTTTACATACTTCCTTTTGTAACTGTCTCAATCTCTCCCTTCCACTTCTGTCGCAGTATCTGCATGAAATTTCATTGTACTGACTGATGTTTCTATTGTTCATTATCTTTTGTTAGGATTGCTCCAACCAGGCCAAGCCCCAAGACCATTTGGTGGTGACATGTGTAAATAATATTACTGTCATAATGAAAAGGTTGGATCAGAATGTGGAAAGTGAAGATAGCCACTTATGGCTTGTAGTCAGTTGTGGATCCCTGGGGTCATTGCCACTGTTTACTCCAGTATACAGTAAATCAACTCTCTCTTTTGGGTAAGGTGATGGCATGTAGGGTGGAAGTGCCTGACATGTGACTGGTGTGATTTGTCCTGGTTCCAAGTAATTTTTTTTTTCTTTTCTTTTTTTTTTTTTAATTGTTGGGGATTCATTGAGGGTACAATAAGCCAAGTTACACTAATTGCATTTGTTAGGTAAAGTCCCTCTTGCAATCATGTCTTTCCCCCAGAAGGTGTGGCACACACTTTTTTACATAAAAGATACTCGTTGAGGGTCTACTGTGCACTTTTGCTCTGCAGACTTTTCAAATTTCATAAGCATCTATTCCATTGGATAGGTCTTCCAGCTCAAATTTAACTTTATCAATAAAGTTTTTACTTGTTACAAAACACATTAAAATAAAATATGATCATAATGAAATATTATTTAATGACTTGGTAACATTTTTGCAATCAGTGGGTCATCTGATGATCACTATTAATCTGGATTTCTTTCTAGCATCTCTCCTTCCCGTCTCAGTAGGAGCTAAGTTGCCATGCTAAGGATAGAACAATCATGGCCAGGATCTTCTGCAGATTGAGTGTGTATGTGTCTCTGTGATTTCACAAAACTCTTCATGGACGTATGATAGTCTAGCACCTTCTTCTCTGTTCCCCCTACATATAGAGGGCCTCTCTCTTTTTCCGTGTTCTCTCTATGTCTGTTTTAGTGCCCATAAAAGAGGCCATTACATGAAAGAACATATAACAATGTAAATGAAAGTGTTCTCACATTCCTTTAAAAACCTAATTTCTATCCCTTATTTCTTTTCTTTTTTTTTTTACTTATTCAAAGCTAAAAAGAGAATAAAATCCAATAAACACTAGCTTGTCATACAGAAAGAATACAAGGTTGTTTTTGTATTTTTCAAGACAAATACTAAGCCAAATTACCGTAATATTTGCCAGAGTCTGAAAGAATTTCTATGGAAGAAATAGTATCTTGGTGCATGCTCATGGTAGCACATAAATGAGAGCCTATATGAGGCCTTCTTGGGAATTACCATCTTCATGCCTGTGTTTAGCAGACTGATATCACTAGTTTAACAATCTTTGAATGAGGGTATTTAGGATTTAATTTGTTCATATAAAGACCATTTAAAAATAAAAATGTATATAAGTCATCTATTATATACATATTCATTCAATTTTAGATTAGCTGATGGATTTGTATCCTTTCACTATTACTGCTCTGTCATTGAAAAATTATGAAATACTGAACTTTGTGGATATTAAAATAGTGAGAATAAAAAACTTCAGAATTAGTAATAAAACTTGCATGGCACTGATTATTGATTCCAGTTCTCCAGTTGGATCATTGATATTTACTAAAATGGTACACAATACCTTTTTAAAATAAGCTTAATGAGGAACTTTAAGAAATTCAAATAAATTGATTATACCTATTTATCAGAAGAGTTGAAAATTTCTATATCATTCTTTCTTATTCAGACCTGAATATATGTTAAAAGAACAAGAAAATACAAAATCCAAGGGCTATCAAAGTAATTTGGGGAAAGTATTAAAGAAAATATTATAACATATCCTTGATCAAAAAATTATTACTTGTACATCCAATTTTAATTTAACTTGATGACTATTTAGCAATCATATCCATTAAAATATGTATTTGTGCTAAAATTACATGACAAATACGTAGTTAAAAATAAAGTAATAACGTGTAAGATGATCCTACAAAAACATATTTCTGATTCACTTCATATTTCAATTTGTGCAGGCTATTTGATGACAGTTAGCAAATTATAATAAATTTCTCTCATGAGAATTTGACTCAGTCCTCAATCTGACTTTGAAAAAAAGATCAAAGCTGCCCAGTCAAATTAATTCTGCATTGACATATTTGTCTTTGCCTATTGAAATTTGACCTCTTCAGATAGGTATTATTCTTCATTATGCTTCCATGGGAATGGATTATATTTTACTGAGGGCAAACTCATGGCGACTATTCCAAATGAGTATTTAGAAATGTACAAGCTATTTAGTATTTCTTCAGGGGTACATGTTGTATTTGTGCTTCGTACGTACTTTTGGTCCGGCAAAGAACAAGGAAACGAAAGGAGAGGCATGGAGGGCATTCTGGGGTATGTTTTTTGCTGATTCCTCAATAACTTGGACCTGTACAGATCACAAAGGATTCTAAGCTCCAATGCATTTGAGCTTCCAGCCTCTGCTTGTGCAATGTGACAAGTTTGAGACGCTCTTCTAAATGTGCCCAGTTTAAGTTACAAAAAAAAAAAAAAAGTTAATAGCTTTGATCTCTTAAGCTAGTATATAAAGAAAAAGCTCTACCCAGTTAAGGGCCACCTTATTTTAATCTCTATCTTTGAAGTAAGTCACATACTAATTTCCTTTCAGGAAAGATTGAACCAAAATATGTTTACTCGGAACAATTACTTTTCCTCAAAGAATCCCAAACAGTTTGGATTTTTCCAGTATAATTAAAAGATGCCTAATTAATGCATTAATTTTGGAAAATGTGTGTAAGAGATTGCCCTCAATTACTACTAATTCACAGAGCGTTATTTTGGTTATGCAAAAAAGAATTCTGTTAGGAAACTGAATGAAAGTGAAACAATGAAATTTAATCTGGTTGGACGAGACAATGACTGACGTCGTCATAGAAATACAAGCTCTCACTATGGACTAAAAAGACCCATGTAGATATCAGATACTATTGACTGACAGAAGCTTCTTTATTATACTTACAACTGTTATATTAAGATTCAGGAATATAGGAATATTGGAAATAATAACTTGTTTACTGTGTTACTGTGTTACTAGAATAGTGTTACTGTGTTACTAGAATAGTGCCCAATATTTTAGAAGAGCCTTGGAGTTCTAATTTTTTTTTTTTAGTTCTAAGTATGTTTTGGTAAATAGAACATAGTCCCAAATCATGCCTCTGATCACGACTTCCAGGATCTTTGTATTAAAATAATAATAATGATAAAGAAATGTTAATAGAGCATTTATTCCATTAAGGAGTTTTGATAACCTCATTATTTAGCCATGGTAGTTATCTTAAAAACCTTAAAAACGGACACAGTTTTTCTGGGGCCATTCCAGAGTGTAAATCTGCCCTCTGACCTGTGGCCGTGGATGTTAGCTGGCTGATGGATTAGAAATCACACAGGTCAACTCCATTTTTACATCCTTAAAATCAGAGCACACCCTTCATGGTGTTTTATAGTTTAATTACAGTGGCATTTCTTGTTAATCCGTACTATTAGGGGACATGTTGCGACTGACAGAGTGAGAGAGAAGACCGAATTTAGTAACTCCTGTTTTCTGATTTTATCTATCAAATACATAGGACAGACAAAAGACTAAAGAACTGATATTTCATGATTATTCTGACAGTGAGAATCCAGGACTGAATGTCAGCTTCTGAGTGTGGGTAAGAAATCTTTCTCACATTTCTCCACTTTCGACTTCTGAGCTGGCAATATCATCTTCTTCATTTAGTTATGATAGTCTAGGCCTTCCGGGATGCATGTTTAGGGAAGTAGAATTTCTGAGGCCTAGGGTATACAATGTTTAACATAAGATAATACCAAATTATGTTCAAGTGATTAACCAATTTAGACTCTTATATACCAAATGTATAAGATTTTTCTCTTTTTTTGTGGTCCACATTTGGCTAATATTCAGTATCACCAAACTTACATTTTTTTTTTTTTGGCATAGTGGGCATAAAATGAAGTATATATTTTTAAAAAATTTTTATTTTTCTGATCTAAGTGAGCATCTTTTGCTATAAACATTGATCTTTTCTGTTCATAAGTTTTGCCTGTTACTTTTTGCCAGGTTTCTATTTTTACATAATAAACAACCTTAATTTAATTGCATCTGCAAAGACCTTTTTTTCTCAAATAAGGTAACATTCTCAAAATAACATTCATATTCCCCTGATTCTAGGAATTAAGACATGGACATAGCTTTTTGAGGGACACTATTCAAACCGCCAGTGTGGGTTTGATATGCTCCTGTACCCAGCACTGCTTTCAAGTCATTATGTTCCATTATTTCTTTCCAACATTCCTGCTAGTTTGAAACTGATATCATCTTGTTGTGCCCTCTTATGCCCCCTCTTCTTTGCTTTATTTTAGTTGTCCTCCTCTTCCAAATTTGCATCTTCATAGATAATACAATCAATATCCAATTTCTCGATCTCATGCTAGAGAAATCACTGTAGACATCACTACCACCTTCACTTCATTTCCATCTCAGTCATTCCACCCTATGGCTGTCCTGAATCTTGTTACATTTTTGAACTGCTTTACCTGTTTGCTTTAATTCAACAGATTGTGTTTTTCAGTTACCACATGCATTCCTCAATGT
Source organism: Nycticebus coucang (assembly GCF_027406575.1). Taxonomy (NCBI): domain Eukaryota; kingdom Metazoa; phylum Chordata; class Mammalia; order Primates; family Lorisidae; genus Nycticebus; species Nycticebus coucang. Next base: position 149,948,210 of record NC_069780.1, on the reverse strand, counting down.
TATTGGGACCTGGAGCCTTTTGATCCCTCATTTTATCCTGTTTATAAGTTTCTTCTTGTTCTTCTTCTTTCTTCTTCTTTCTTCTTCTTTCTTCTTCTTCTTTCTTCTTCTTTCTTCTTCTTCTTTCTTCTTCTTTCTTCTTCTTTCTTCTTCTTTCTTCTTCTTTCTTCTTCTTTCTTCTTCTTCTTTCTTCTTCTTTCTTCTTCTTTCTTCTTCTTCTTTCTTCTTTCTTCTTCTTTCTTCTTCTTTCTTCTTCTTTCTTCTTCTTTCTTCTTCTTCTTTCTTCTTCTTTCTTCTTCTTCTTTCTTCTTCTTTCTTCTTCTTTCTTCTTCTTTCTTCTTCTTTCTTCTTCTTCTTTCTTCTTCTTTCTTCTTCTTTCTTCTTCTTCTTTCTTCTTTCTTCTTCTTTCTTCTTCTTCTTTCTTCTTTCTTCTTCTTTCTTCTTCTTCTTCTTCTTCTTCTTCTTCTTCTTCTTCTTCTTCTTCTTCTTCTTCTTCTTCTTCTTCTTCTTCTTCTTCTTCTTCTTCTTCTTCTTCTCCTCCTCCTCCTCCTCCTTCTCCTCCTCCTTCTCTCCTCCTCCTCTTCCTCCTCTTCTTCTTCTTCATTAAATCATAGCTGTGTACATTAATGTATCAGGGGTACCATGTGCTGGTTTTATATACAATTCGAAATATTTATTTTATTTTATTTTATTTTTATTGTTAAATCATAGCTGTGTACATTAGTGCAATCAAGGGGTACAATGTGCAGGTTTCATATACAATCTGAAATATTTTCATCAAACTGTTCAATGTAGTCTTCATGGCATTTTCTTAGTTACTGTATGCAGGCATTTGTATTCTGCATTTAGTAAGTTTTGCCTGTACCCATTCTGAGATGCACTGTTGATGTGGCCCCACCCATTCCTCTCCCTCCACCAAAACCTCCCCCCTCCCTTACCCTTCCCTGGCCCTTTCCCCATAGTCTTGTGCTATAGTTGGGTTATAGCCTTCATGTAAAAGCTATAATTTAGCTTCATAGTAGAGCTGAGTACATTGGATACTTTTTCTTCCATTCCTGAGATACTTTGCTAAGAAGAATATGTTCCAGCTCCATCCATGTAAACATGAAAGAGGCAAAGTCTCCATCTTTCTTTAAGGCTGCATAGTATTCCATGGTATACATGTACCACAATTTGCTAGTCCATTTGTGGGTCGATGGACACTTGGGCTTCTTCCATGACTTAGCAATTATGAATTGGGCTGCAATAAACATAATTTGAAATATTGTCATCAAACTAGTTAACATAGCCTTCCTGACATTTTCTTAGTTATTGTGTTAAGACATTTAGTAAGTTTTACATGTACCCTTGTAAGATGCACTATAGGTGTGGTCCCACCAATTACCCTCCCTACCCCCAAACCAGAGATGTTGGCATGGATGTGGAGAAAAGGGAACACTTCTACACTGCTGGTGGGAATGCAAACTAATATGTTTCTTTTGGAAAGATGTTTGGAGAACACTTAGAGATCTAAAAATAGACCTGCCATTTGATCCTACAATTCCTCTACTAGGGGTATATCCAGAAGACCAAAGTCACATTATAACAAGGATATTTGTACCAGAATGTTTATTGCAGCCCAATTCATAATTGCTAAATCACTGAAGAAGCCAAAGTGCCCATCAACCCATGAATGGATCAATAAATTGTGGTATATGTACACTATGGAATATTATGCAGCCTTAAAGAAAGATGGAGACTTTACCTCTTTCATGTTTACATGGATGGAGCTGGAACATATTCTTCTTAGTAAAGTATCTCAAGAATGGAATAAAAAGTATCCAATGTACTCAGACTCTTCTTCTTTTTATTAGAATATCTTCTGACTTATAAAAAGCGCTCAATGCTATCTGCTAGTATTAATATCTAGATTCATGTACTGTACATGTACTGTACATTTCTTCCTAGTATTCTCAATACTTGTGTCTTATTTTCCTTGGATTCTCTTACCTAATTAGCCCCAAAGCTAAATCAGCTATCAAAAAAAAAAAAAAAAAAAAAAAGCAAGCATACTTTTTACCCTCTCAGGGACTTTCAGACAGATTGCAGTGAGAGTCATGTAATGGAAAGTGTCATCAGTGTTCAGAAAGCAAGGAAATGACATTTAAGCTGATACCTAGATAATGCCAAGCACTGGTTAAATGAAGAGAAGATGGTTCTGGCAGTTGGAGAAACACGTACAAAGGCTAGATTATCAAGTTTTTCTGGTCTCAACTTAGGCATTACCTCTTCTGTGAAGTCTTCCTGCACCTCCTGGGTGTAAGTCAGGCATCCTTCTTTGTGCTCCCTCAGGAATCTTCAGTTGTTCGTTCTTAGCAAATATTAACAATATGTTGTATTCATCTGTTTTTTTGACTCTCTTCTTCCCCACAGACTTTCAAATTTTGTTTGGTGTTTGACTTGTTTCCTATAACAGCTCAGTGACTATAAAGTATCTGGCACATACGTGAGCCTTAATGAAATTTGTCAATTAAATTGCCAGATTAATGGGAGAAAAGTTCCCAAAGAGTAACAACTCTATTGATACTTTATAGGTTAAACGAGTTACTTTGCTATTGTGGTAGCCATGCAGAGGGGATCTATTTGAATCTGTTAAATTCAAGACCAGGTAGATGTATTGTGGGGTATAGGTGTTATTCTAGGCACTGTTGAAATGCTATTCATTTTTTCTCCATTCACATGATACGGTGATATTACCCTTCTTTATCTGAGGAATTGTGCATAAAATATGTAATCTACAAGATGTGTTGGAGCGATAGAGTCCTCAGTCCAGTGGTATTGTCGTTAGAGCATTCAAAGCACATTTTTATACTCACTCTACCGCTGCTTAGTGTTCCAGTTCTGCAGCCATGAGGGATTTGGAAATCAACAATCCCTCAGTATGTCCCAGTTAGTTGTAAAGGTAATATCACACAAAAAAAGACATGTGAGGCACTGTAGTTGGCCATTTTTTAAAACTAATTTAGAAAAAAATATAAAATGAGACATGATTTGAGATTTCCCTGCTAATATCACTAGTCTCATTCATTATACTCTGATATGCTTTCTTGAGGGGATAATTGCAACTAATGAAGTGGCAACAGACCTGTCCACAGGAGCGTGAGGCTGTGAATATTGTGTCTGTTACGGATGTCACTGATGTTGCCCTGGAAGTGACTCTTGTCTTTATGTAAAGCATATATTTTTTTTTATATTTATTTATTTTTATTAAACCATAGCTGTGTACATTAGTATGATCGTGGGGCACCATACACTTGGTTCATAGATCGTTTGACACATTTTCATCACATTAGTTAACATAGCTTTTGTAGCATTTTCTTAGTTATTTTGCTAAGACCTTTACATTACACATTGCACATGTAAAGCGTATTTAACTCTTCCTGTTACACGGGCGTTTTTATAGCTTTTGAAACGTTTTCATGATTTGGGGAGGAAAAAGCAGGTGGTTGCTTGGAATGGAAATTTAAATGAAAATAAACCATTTGCATATCACCTATGAGACTCTCATAGATCAAGGGTTTCACCTGTTTCAGACAGCTTTATGCTGTTACAAGCTTAAATAAAAGCCTTTTGAGGAAAGAGGTTAGGATTGGCTGCTGGCAGACACTGTTTTCTTGTTTAGAATACATTTGGGGAAAATCTTTACTTTGAAGTGCATTGATTAGGAATTTCCCCTCAAGAATGAACATTCTAAGTATTATCAAAGCAAATCTCATAATTGTGCTATGAAGGCACCACATTTACAGTCTTCTTCGGTGATAAAAAGGTGAACCAGCCCCCTTCAAGAACTAAAAAAGGAAACATCCATCTTTAAGAGGTGCTGGATTTTAGACATTGTGACAGGCATGTCAATAGAGAAAGAAGATTGGATGTGGGCCTCTTGACACAGTTCCTATGAAGGCTGAGTTAATACCAGGTTATTTTGAGCATGGTGCTGTCATGTCAGCAATCATAATTCTGTTTTTAGTAATATCCACTTATAATTTGGGGACAAAACAGAGATTGCTGTGATATCATATTTCTCTAATAACTAAGACTGGACTGAGAATTTGAAAGTCTGGACTGGTAGGAAGGTTTAGGCACTAATTAAGTTGAGAGCTTGGATGAAGTACTGGAGGTCTTAAGTAATTTAACTCAAAAAAAATGGTGAGGTTGGCTAATTTCAATCTGTGTCCCTCAGTGAAGTTAGGACTTTATAGAATCCATGAAAGGCCATGAGGAAAAGCGAGAGACAGAGAACATGTTTCTATATCTGTTTTAAGTTGGAGCCTTCATTTTTGTCTTTTTTGTGTTGTGCTTTCTTAGAATATTTTCTTTAGAGAAATTATTCTTCTGTTCATTTTTCTTCTTCCTCTTCCTCTTCCTCCTCCTCTTCCTCTTCCTCTTCTTCTTCCTTTTTTTAGCAGTGGACCAGATAATCTTCAAGATTCCTTGCTACACTATCATTTCACTCCTCTGTTCTGATTGATAGTTAACATTTTAATAAATTGACATATTAAATATATTAGAAATTCTGCTTGAGATGTTTCCAGAATAAGTCAGACAAAAAAAAATAATAATTGGCAGAAAAGACCAGTTTAAATCTTGTCATGTCATAAATGTTTCAGTATATCTAAAAACAAGAATAACAAAATATATTTTACTTTATAGCCATCATAAATATTCATCTGGAAATAGATTTTATTCTCAGAATAGAGCACCCAAAGTTACAAAAAATAACATCTGCTTATTCTTGGAATAATTTGCTAAGGGCTAATATTTTAAGAATTTATTCTAACCAACATTGTTTTAATATCTAGTATGTACTAGCCAGTTACTGTTAGGCTTTGGAAATAAAAAATAAAAATGTCCCCCATTTCAAAGAAATAGTCTAGCAGGAAGGACACATAAACAGTTTATTACAAAGTAGTGAGATATGTACAGGGATAAAAGCATAGAACACATAATTAAAAAGTGGTAGTTATGTGTGGTAGTTAAAAGCTGAGGCATGTGTTCAAATTTCAGTTCTATTAATAGTAATATTATAGTTTCTGGTATTATGACTTATTAGATTGAAGGTTTCATTTTCTTCTTTTTATAAAATAAGGAGAGGAGCCAAAGCCACCTCATAGGAATGTTTTCTGCCAGTTAAATGCTATAATCAATGAAAAAAAACATGAGATGCAATATATGCATTTATTACTACTTATATGGTAGCTGTTATTAATATGCCACTTAAATGATAGTTTTTAAAAGTATTTTTAATTTAGACACAGTAATTATACATGTTTATGGAATACACGGTGATGTTTTGATACTGATAATATCAGGGTAAGTAGCTCATCCATCTCAAATATTTACCATTTCTTTATGCTGGGAACATTCAACATCTTCCTCCTTTCTATTTGAAACTATGTAATATATTATTGTTAAGCATAATAATCCTAGAATGCAAAAGAATGCTAGAAATTATTTATCCCATCTAGCTATAATTTGACATCCTTTATTAAATCTCCCCCATCCCTCCCTTCTGCCTAGTTTTCTTTGCCTCCAGTATCCTCTGTTATACTTTTACTCCTACGGGATCAACATCTTTTAGCTTTCACATAGAAGTGAGAACATGTGGTGTTTAACTTCCTGTTCCTGGCTGATTTCACTTAACATAATATCCCTCAGATCCATTCTTCTTTCTGCAAATGAAATGATTTTATTCCTTTTTATGACTGAATGGTATTCCACCATGCATATATATATATACACACACAACATTTTCTTTATCCATTCATCTGTTGTGAGACACTTAGGTTGATTCCACATCTTGACCATTGAGAATAGTGCTACAGAAAAACATGGTAGGAAAGACGTCTGTTTGATATCCTAATTCTCTTTCCTTCCGATGCATTTCTAGTAGTGGGATTACTGTATCATATGATAATTCTTTTTGTAGTTTTTGGAGAAACACCATACCGTTTGCCATAATGGCACTACTTGTGCCACAGTAATATATATGAAAGTTCCCCTTTGTCCTTATCCTCACTAGCATTTGTTACATTTTCTTTTTCATAATAGTATCCTAACTGGGATGAGATGATACTACATTGTGGTTTGGTTTTGATTTGTATTTTCCTGATAATTGGTTATATTAAGCAGTTTTTCAAGTCTTTTTTTTTTCATTTGGTATTACAAGTTCAAAGACAATTTTTTTCTTCAGGTCTTACAAGCAGATGAGTCTTAAGTCTTCTCATGGCATCCACACAACTATAGTCAGGCTGTTAGCTTGCAAGATGGGTAAAATGTTAGACATTTCATAATTTTAGGTACTAATGAGGTACCAAGAAGGAGATCTTTTCCCATCCAGAGGATCACCATTTTAAAATACATTTTAAACTATTAAAAGCATTGTTTCTTAATGGTTTATTATGAAAATTTTCAAGCATGCCGCAAGATGAACACCCTCATATGCATCATCTGGATTATACCAGTACAGTGGCATTTTACTACATAGTGCAGGTTTTTAAAAAGTGAGGATAGAGAATAACATTTTGATTTTTTTCTTATGCCTGTAACTGACATCTATACTTGACAAACACAGGACACATATTTAAGAACTTTCCTAAAGCCCTATTGCTAGGGATTAACTCAGCTGCTTAGTCTTCTGACTACATATTAATGGATTTCAGTAAAAGGTACATGGGAGTTTCACAAGATCAGGAAATAATTATATTCATTTCACCTTTCTTCAATGAGCAAAGAGTATTTAAACTTGGAATAAGGCTGAGCATAGATGAAGCTCTTGGCCCAGTTTGTCTCTCACTGAAAATATAAGCACTCGGGGCGGCGCCTGTGGCTCAAGGAGTAGGGCGCCAATCCCATATGCCGGAGGTGGCGGGTTCAAACCCAGCCCCGGCCAAAAAAACCACAGAAAAAAAAAAAAAAAAGAAAATATAAGCACTCAGCTTAGAAGCATTCTGAACTTAAGACTGGCTGCTGTCTTGGGTCTCTGAATCTGGTTTAACTGACATAATCAGATTTACTTGTATCAGAAGCACTGTGTTTACTCAGAAGGGATCAGCCTGTACCCCTAGAGCTTCCCCAAGATCTTCATAAGCAGGTGGGAGGCATTTATGTTCTTGTCATCACTACTAGGAGAAGGACTTGAGGGGAATGCAGAAGTTATGGGGTGTGAAGGAGGAGAAACTACCCTGAGTCAGGAACGTCTGTTGTGGTCTGAAACAAAACTCGAGTATAGTAAGTCAGCTAGTTTGGAATTAAACAGCATTTATGATCTGGCCAAAAACTTGCCAAACACCTTTTATATCATTTTTATAGAAACCACATTGATTTAAAAGTCAACTTTTGGTTGATAACATGTTGTACTCTGGAGATAAATGATAAACACCTCTGATCCTTAGGCTTTAAACTTTTAACATCTGTAACTTTAAAGATATATAATTTTTCTTGCATACAAGTGTATCATAACATGCCAGGAAGGAACACGCTTTTATTTTCAGAATACATTTATTCTTAACCTTAGAACATTGTATACAGTTATCAGTGGGTCAATTCCATGAGGCTGTTTTCTTAAGATTCATAAAAACAATACCTGCTGACTGATAACATAAAAAAGGCACTTTGCATAGGTAGTCAGCACATTGGAGGTGCTGTAAATATTCATTAAATAAATTAATGAATAAAGAAACTCAAACTGCAAGAATGGTTACATAAGAACACATTCACACATAAATACCACATTTCATTGTTTCTAAGATGCAATTCTTTCACATTCTAATACCTCTGAAATAAAGATGTGCTTTAAATCAATGATAACGGCAGACTTTTGGTTTCATGTAAGACTTAATGATACATCTTTTGTATATTGAATGAAATGCAGTTTATGCTTTCCCTTTACCTGTGTATTACCCGTGTATTCCTGCTAGGTAGGCGTGCATTACATTATTACATTAAGAGATGATATATTCATTTCTCACAATTCATAATTTTAAATAAAACCCTTTCATTTGCATTTCTTTTTATGGCTTTAAGCACATGCTCATCCCTGCTGTCATTCATTTACATGATGGATGGGGCTTAAAACTTTTTTCTCTGCTGCCTGATAAGTACTCTACAAAACTGTCGGCTGCAATTGCTTTCTGACATAGAAATGACAATTTAGTGTCTACCAGAAAGCAGGGTGAAGGCACATGTGAACCTACTCAGATTTTAGCTGTCTAAACTGTACCTCAAGAAAATTTCCCCATCATTCAGGGGCCACTATTAAGGGTACCAGAAACCTTGCATTGTCTGGAGTGTGACTTCTTAGTTCTGATATTCATTTCTATGTGGACCCCATTACCCATCTCTTTTATTATTTTAAGTGTTGCTGTTGGAATGGGGAGTGGTATTCTGTCTTTTTTTATTATTAAATCATAGCTGTGTACATTAATGCGATCATGGGGCACCATACACTGGTTTTATGCACAGTCTGACGCATTTTCATCACGCTGGTTGACAAAGCCTTCCTGGCATTTTCTTAGTTATTGTGTTAAGACGTTTATATTCTACACTTAGTAAATTTCACATGTACCCTTGTAAGATGCACCGTAGGTGTGATCCCACCAATCACCCTCCCTCCACCCATTCTCCCAACTCCCCTCTCCCCTTTCCCCATATTCTTGGGCTATAAAGCTATAAATAGCTTTCATATGGAAGCTATAAATCAGTTTCATAGTAGGGCTGAGTACATTGGATACTTTTTCTTCCATTCTTGAGATACTTTACTAAGAAGAATATGTTCCAGCTCCATCCATGTAAACATGAAAGAGGTAAAGTCTCCATCTTTCTTTAAGGCTCATAATATTCCATGGTGTACATATACAATTTGTTAATCCATTCATGGATTGATGGGCACTTGGACTTCTTCCATGACTTAGCAATTATGAATTGGGCTGCAATAAACATTCTGGTACAAATATCTTTGTTATAATGTGATTTTTTTTTTTTTGTTTTCTGGATATAAACCTAACTTATTTTTCTATTGTTGGCTATTATTTATTACTTTCTAAATCCATAATATAGAAAGGCTCCACATGCTGGATCTAACCCACCATGTATAGGTGACTTTTCTCCAAAATGTTTTAGGATAAATTAGACATCAAATCTCAAGCTGGTTTGTTTGTTCATTATTATGTCAACAATCTGAAATAAAGAACAATGACTATTTAGTGAGTTTGAGTCAGTAATATTTCAATTCAAAACTCATAGTGCCTGGCCATTTGTCAAATATATTTTTCTCTTTTTAGTATTCTGAGATGATGAGACACAATTATAGAAATTTTAAAAAGTAGAACACTCATATCCTACATGTATAATAATACTTTAATGGGTCATTCTGAGGAAATTCACTGGCCTATTCTTTTGTAGATATAAGCAGGTTCTTTTTCTTCTGTTAAAAATCTTACAGCTTCCTCTACCAATGCTATTAATAAAATCCTAAAAGAGGTGCTAAGTGCTATCTCGTTGTCTAACACCTGGAGCACAGAGCGGCAGAAGGAATAGAAGAATGATCCAACTTGAACATGGAAAAGTGTGCTTTCAAGAACGTTAGTTTTAAATTAGGGTTTCAATTACAGCTTACTTGTGATAATATCGGATTTATATAAAAACAGAATGATTACCAGTTGCTTACGTAGACAAGATTCATGATGGCCTTGAAGGATGTCAATGTTGGTAACAAACACACTTGCCTAGGATTTCCACTGTATCTCAGAAGGCTCTTACCACCTAGGGAACAAAATTAGGATGCTCGCACTGGCAGCTCAGTGGCTGGGATAATTTGCCATGTGTTATGTAGTCTGGAATATGCATTTTATACATATTTTATGGACCATCAACTTATTGAATAATAACCTAGCTAATTTTTTAAATAGAGAAAATGGTACCTTCTTTAGTTTTTTATTATTCTTTATGTCATATGTTTTAATTTCATTTGATGGCTTTCTGGATAATGTAGGTACAAAAAAAAATAGGGAGAAGTTATTATGGTTTAAAAATACTTGATTTGGCATCTAGGCTTGAATTCCTTAAGCCCATCTAGTTCAAACAAGGCTATATGTCAAAGAAAACTTGAGAAACTTTGTCAAATAAGAATGTCAGAACCATGTCATTCCTTTCGATTCAGAAATCTTTAGGAAGGGCTCTGAATAAGTCCCTCCAAGTTTCAGGTGCCTATGGCCCTTCACTGGCTGCTTTATGCACTTAAAATTTATAGCTCTTGATTTTTTTTTTCTTTTTTTGAGACAGGGTCTCACTTTCTTACCCTGGAGAGAGTGTAGCGGCATTGTCAAAGCTCACTGCAACCTCAAACTCCTAGGCTCAAGCAATCCTCCTACCTCGGCCTCCTGAGTAGCTGGGACTACAGGTGTGCACTATCACACCCGGCTATTTTTTTTCTATTTTTGGTAGAGACAGGATCTCCCTCTTGCTCAGGCTGGTCTTGAACTGTCTTTCAGCAAAATAGCAACATGTACATGATAAAAAATTAAGCTATACCCAAAGAAAGTTTACAATAAAAAATAACAGTTACACTCCAATTCTCTCCATCTTCGCTCCAATTCAAAAAAGAGCCTTGCTTAGTAGTTGATGATTTTTGTTTTTCTGACAACCAGCATGATGTGGAAGCCATAGGCAGAGGATGGCAGAGAAATAAGGTGGAAAGATGTTAATGATCTGGAAGCCATCAGAGCTTCAAAGCCATGACTATATTCAGGCCTATACATTTTCTTAGGTTTGTATTGCACCTTAAATTTTGCAAGCTATCTTCATTTCATTTTCAAAACTAACCATCCTATGAGATAAGCCATGGTCAATGTATGCTGATGTGCAAGTTTGTTCTTTGCACATGAGCATCATTTGAGGGAACATGTGGGGCCTCAATCCCAGGCCACACAACTATTGCTAAGCTGTGAACCTACAACGTGTGCTGTAGGCTAGAGGCAGTTTTGAGGTGAGCACAGCAGGAGTCTTATCCTTGTGTAAGGCATAAAGAGCCCGAGAGGCTCAGAGAAGGTCCATACTTCTTCTAAGGTCTAATGGGGGATGAGTAGCCAGCTCAGACAAAATCCCTTGGCTTAATTAATTTCCAGTGTGCTTTTCACACTGGAAATTATTCTGGCATAGTCTTTGTGATACCCCTCTAGTTCGATCTAAATAGTTTAGCAAAGCTCTAGTTTACTGAAAGTGGTTCCTTGGCATATAACTGAATAGAAAGAATTTGTTTTTCTTTTAGATCAAGAGCAATTTTTGTTAGTTTGGGTTGTGATGTTTAAACATTATTTCTGGGCATGACATGACTGTGAGGGGGTTTCTGGATGTTATCAGCCCTTAAATTGGTGAATTCTATAAAGCAGATCATGCTGACCAATGTGACTGGACATAATCCAATCTGTTGGGGGCCTGAACAGAACAAAAGGCAGAGGAAGGGAGAATTCACTCTTTTCCCCTGATAGCTTGAGAAAGGACATTGGTCTTCTCCTGGCCTCAGACTTGAACTACGCCTCCACCTGGGTCTCAAGCTTGTAGACAAGATCCTGAAACTTCTCAGCCTCCATAACTGTGTGGGCTCATTCTGTGTATGTGTGTGTGTGTGTGTGCGCGCGCGCGAGTGTGTGTGTGTTTCTGTTTCTCTGAAGAGTTTAAGACTCACATTATTTGCAACGTAAATGAATCCTTCTACGAGGGTTTTGTTTCTCAGAAACAATTATCCAAACATATAAGTCACCATGAAAATAAAGATCTATGTTCTTTCAGATGCAAGTTGTATATGAAGTGTTCCTGAATTTTTATGTGTGTCAATTGCTGATAGAAAATAAAAATAAGGCTCTTATTCTTAATCCAGGACCTTGCAATTTGAAGTGTAACTCCAGGACTAGCAACCTATGTGTTACCTGAGAGTTGTTGGAAATGCAGATTCTCAGGCCCACCTTAGCTACTGAATCAGAATCTGGGTTTTGCAAGGAGCCCCGGCTGATGTGTATGCACATTAAAGTTTGAGAATTGCTGGTCTGGAATGGTTACACATACTATGTTCTTCACTATGTTCAAGCACTAACATAAAAGTATAATATCACCCTACACGAGCAGCAGCTGTTTACCAGATGTGCCCAGGGAGGGGATCCACGTGCTGGGATATTTAGAGTGAGTCTGAAGCCTGGCACTGTTCACCACCTGGAGAACTTTACACTAGCGAGTGGCGTTTGTGACTAAGAAGCATTCCTTTTTAAGGTCTCGTCTATTTGACCCGGATGTACCAGGGCATCCCTGTCAAGGTCCATTTACGGGCCTGGAGGTGATGAGGATCCCACGTAATCACTGCATTGTGTAACTTGTGCATCTTCCTGTGCACAGGCACGTAAGCTCAACTGAGTTACCCGGTGACGGAGGCTGTTCTGCGATGTCACTTGAGTATTTCAGATTCTTGGTGCTTTTCTGTCTGGTTTACACTCCGACCCTTCTTCTCTAGCCCAGGGGGTTTCTCAATCCCAGCTACGCATAATGTCCTCCTGTTTGGCTCGGACCTCTGTGTGCTGAATTCTGGTCTGAATAGTCTTGCCAAGTTTTTCTCATGTCTTTTTGTCCTGCTTGGAGAACCTGCTGTACAAACACTTCTCTCCAGATTCTGAAAATTATATCCTCAAGTTTATCCCTCCCGTGGACTCTATTCTCAGTGCTCACAGTAGCTGCATAAATGGTGCCTATTGAATAGTTCACACACACATGGATGACCCAGCTTCTGATCCTGCTCTTCCAGGCTTGCTGTGCCTCTTATCAGCCCATCAGCATCCCTTGCTCTGCACAGAGGCAGAGGAACCATAGGTACTTTTCTGTTCAGCCTGAGCATGAGAACACAAATGTACTGCAAAAACAAGTGACTCTGAACACGTTCAATCACTGGGGGCTGAATTCTGCTTCAATTACTACTGTCAGGACAGCCTGTTCTGCTAAACAAAAACATAGGTAAACCACAGTCTAATTGGGTTAGTAGGAAAAACTGATTTGGATATTTTATGATCCAATAGTTGCTTAGATTAAATAATGTGCCTCCAGCTCCTAGCAGGCGCTTGGCTTTGGTTTGCAGCATGTATGTTAATAAGTGCTAGTTTCCTCCCCACCCCTTGGAAATCAGTCCAGGTAAAATAGAAAAGTAGTGCTTGATGTAGTGAGTAAACCTGGCTTTAGTGTCTGTATTTTAAATATGTTTTCCTATGGGCATATTTTAAACAACATAAGCAGAGTCTGAGGCTATAAAATTCTAGTGGACAGCCCAACCATTATAGTCAGCGGCACACCATCGAGAAAAATTGTTATTTTTTTTGACAATGATTTTTCCATAATTGGTAAAAGCTACAGAACAGTCTTTGTAAAACCCAAGGTTGCTGTAGGAGTGTGATGCCAGCTTGTGAATGAACAGTGTGTATTCTGCTCAACTTGGTTCAAATCGCTGAGCATCTGGTTTATCCAGATAATAGAGAGCATTTGTCCAGACACCTGGCATGTGCAAATTGCTTCTCATTTATGTACTTGCAAATTAGGAATCCAAGACCCCTGCAAGGTTATGAATAAATAATAGGGCTGAAGGCTTATAGACCAAAGTTATTGTTACAATAATAAACAAGCTTTAGCTCAAGATTTAACAAGCCGGCTACTCTGCCGATAGTACATTTTGAATTCTTCGTTGTCATCTTTATGACTTAAGTTTACCAGTTATTTCTTTTCCTTTCTTTTTTTTTCAAGAGATTTGCCTCATTTTGATGACCTTTGGAAGCTGGTGCACAAAAGAAATATGGCTTAGTATGGTGAGCTTTGTTGACACAAGAGACTGTTGATTTCACACCCTTCATAAAGTCTCAGCAAAAACTTGGTAGCAAACAGAACTGTGAGGAAGTGTGCCTTTTCTATAAGGTCCTCCTAGCTCTACCCTGACTTTGTCCTTTAGGGAATGACCTCTTCCCAGTGTTCTTTTACTTCTTCCCCTTGCTGAAAAGTTATTTTCAGGAGATAAGTAGAAAAACTCATACTAATGAGCAGACAGCTAGAAACATCATAATATGTTCCTTTTACTAGGAATCTTGGTATTTTTAACCTGAGACAAGAAAACCACATGTCAGAGGAAATTTGTTAATTACAAAATGTTCGGCATTGGTAGGCAGGGGAGGACATATTTTGATGTGGGAAAGGAGGCCATAAAGTCCATTAACTTCACTCCACACAGGCTGTTTGCTCTGCCTACACGTGAGAGAGGCTGTGCTTTAGGGCTGGCAAGTCAGGAGTGAAAAGGAGGGAACGTCAGTGAGGATCATTAAGAGACAGAGAAAGAGAGCATGTCTGCAGAGTGGAGAGAGGATGAATTCTGCTTGCCAGGCAAGGACCTAATTAATGATAAGTCTTTATGTAAAACCTTCAAGTAATTTTTCATTTTGTTAGCATTTCCACTGGTTTCATGTTTGATTTGCTTAAAATAGAGCACTTTGCATGGATAATAAACCCTAAGCTGTAACATTCAATCAGATGTAGCAGAGTAACAAGCCTCCGAGAGGGTTCCCACTAACCCCTGTTCCCAGTACCCTCACCCCTGCGTAGCCTTCACTATGTTAAATGGTGCTGTCCTATGCGACTAATAAGATACTGTGCAAATGACAGAGAATGACCTGTGCAAGCCTAGGCCACACACCCATTGAGCCTTCAGTCTTGGCTCTGGAGGAAGCCAGGTGCCATGGGATGACAGTGCTCACAGTTGCATGGAAAGCCCGTGAAGGGAGGAAATGAGCTCTCCCCAGGTCAGCCAGCTGCAGCTTGCCAGCCACATGAGTAACTCACTCTGGACACAATTTCTCCATCTTTGGTCAAGCCTACATGTGACTATAGCCTTAGCTGACTTTTTTTTTTTCTCAGACTATTACAGGGATAAACACATTTTGGTTACATAATTGGCTTTAGTGCATTTAAATTCAAAGTTATAATGTGCTCTTCACTCAGAATGTGTGTGTTGTACCAGTTAGGTGTGAATTTACCCCCCATCCCACATCTGTTTGATTTCCATATGTGTACCTAAGTGTTGATCAACTGGTTCTAATTTAGTTTTCAGCACGTGTGGTGTGTGTTTGTCCAATCTTCACTTGGAAGAATGGTCTCTGGTTTCAGAAGAATGGTCTCTAGTTTTGCCCAGGTTGTTGCTAGAGATACTAGATCACATTATTTTATGAGTGAGTAGAACTCACATATACCACATTTTATTAATCCGTTTATGTATTGTGGGGCACTTGATATCTTTTCATATCTTTGCAATTGTGTATTGTGCTACTATAAACATCTGAATCAGAAAAGATTCTGAATAGCCAATGCAACAATTACATAGTAAGAACAAACTGGAAGGAATCACTTTACCAGACTTCTAGCTATACTAAAAGTCTCTAGTAACAAAAACAGTATGATACTCACATAAAAACAGAGCCATAGACTTATGGATTAGAACAGAGAACCCAAAGATGAAACTATCCTCATATTCTCATCTGCTTGTTGAAAAAGCAGACAAAAACATATACTGGGGAAAATTATTATTATTCAATAAATGGTGGTGGGAAAAGTGGATAGCCACATACGAAAGACTGAAACAAGAGCCACACCTCTCACCACTCACAAAAATTAATTCACAATAGATAAAAGACTTCAGCCTAAGGCATGAAACTATAAGAATTCTAGAAAAAAATGTTGGTAAAAGCTCTTACAGATGTCAGCCTATGAAGAAGATCTCAAAAGCAATCACGGGAACAAGGAAAAGAAACAAATGGAACCTGAACAAATTAGAAAGTTTCTTCCTAGCCAATCAATAAGCAGACAACCTACATAATGGAAGGAAATATTTGCATTTTATACATCTGATAGAGGGTGATAATCAGAATCTACAAAGAATTTAAGCAAATCATCAAGGAAAAAACCAAACAACCCTATCAAAAAGGGGACAAAAGACATGAACAGAAACTTTTCCGATGAAGATATACTAATGGCTAACATATACAAGAAAAAAGTGGGCTTGGCTCCCATAGCACAGTGGTTACAGCACTAGCTACATACACTGAGGGTGGCTGGTTAGAACCAGGTCAAGGCCAGCTAAACAACAATGATAACTGCAACAAAAAATAGCTGGGTGTTTGTGGGGAGCCTGTAGTCCCAGCTACTGGGGAGGCTGAGGCAAGAGAATTGCTTAAGACCAAGAGTTTGTGGTTGCTGTGAGCTGTGATGCCATGGCACTCTACCAAGGATGACATCATGAGACTCTGTCTCAAAAAAAAAAAAAAAAGCTCAACATCTCCAATTATCAGATCAAAACCACAATAATATATCACCTAACTCCAGTGAGAATGGAATCAAAATTCCAAAACTGCTGGTGTGGATTCAGAGAGAAGGGAATACTTACATGCTGTTGGTGGGACTGCAAACTAGTACAATCTCTGTGCAAAGTTCTATGAAGTTACCTCAATAAAACATTTTTGAGACAGAGTCTCGCTAAAAGAACTACCATTTGATCCAGCAATCCCATGACTAGGTAGTTTCTCAAAGGAAGAAAAAGAAACACTAGCTGACATCGTGATTGCCTTCTCATGAGAACCACTAAGCCAGAACCATCTAAGTTACTCCCAAATCCTGACCCACAGAAGTTGCAAGCGATAATAAATTCTGATTGTTATCTGAAGCTAGTAAGTAGCAAGGTAGTTTGGTATGCAGCAATAGATTACTAATACCTAAGTGTAAGGCAAGGATCTAGGTTGAAAATTTAAACAGCAAGTCAATGAATCAAGTAAATGACATGATACAGTGGCCTACATGGCCCAGAAGCATAATTTCAGACATTGAAGTTAGAATTAAAACAACTCAAGGCCCCATCATCACATGGAGAGATGTGCTTACATTCTGCAGATATTTTGAACTGTAAAGAGTGGAAGGACAGTGTCTGGTAGAAAAGACTGTTAAAGACTTGTGGAGGAGGTGGCACCAGATGTGTCTCATAATAGAAGATTTAAGAATGGATTCAAGAGAGGTTTTCTTGGTGATCAGAAGAAATGGTGATGGAAATGAGCAAAGTCGTTGTGGGGGATTTATTGTGTGCATGTATGTAATGGCCTTAAATCTAGTTTCGGGTCTTGGAACACAATCTGAGAAGCAGAAAAATATTAAACATTCTCAAGCATTAGAAATAATCTTTGAGTTAGATTTTAAGAAAGCTAATTTGGTTTTAGACTGCGATATGGTTTAGACTATAATGGCAGTTATAAGGATAATTTGATTGATATCTGGCTATCCTATTAAATTGCAATAAGTTAGACAGGGAGAGGGACCACGTCTACTGAAAACACTGTCACATCTCCAGTGTGTTTTACTGCATGAATCTAAGGGAAGGATGAGATACCATGTATATCTGTTTGTCTGGTCCTTCACACATGTTCTCTCACTGCCTGGATACCCCATAGCCTCTATTTCTCTTCTTGAATAGCTTTTTATTTCACATCCCATATTCCCTCTGTGCAGAAAAGAGTTAAACTAGTAGGTTGAAGACTGCTGTCCTTAGAGAGGTTACTTTCATGATTGCTCTTGGCTGGTGTCAGGAATTAAATTTATGTAGAAGCCCCACCATTCCCTTACTGAGCGGAGTGACTCAAGGTATCTATCCTGTTTGTATACTGCTCATGGTGGACGCCTGCATTCTTCTGGGAGTCTGGTAGGCAGAGGCTTCCTATATGGCCAGCCCTCCATTAACCTTGGGTACTGAGTCTCTAATGAGCTTCTTGGTCAACAGTATTTCATATGGGTTGTTACAATTCAGTGCTGGGGGAAATGAAGTGCATCCTGTGTAACTCCATGGGGAGAGACATATGGGGAACTTGTGCCTGGTTTCCTCCAACCTTCCTCCATGTGCCCTTCCCCTTTGCTGATTTTGTTTTGTATTCTTTCACTATAATAAATTATAGCTGCAAGTACAACCATCTACTGAGTCCTGTGAGTCATTCTAGAGAATCATAGCTCCTAGAGGCTGCCATGAGGACTCAGACACACCATCCATTGTAAACTCGGTCAGCATTGCTTTCAAAAAACATATACCCTAAATATGACTTATTGCTCATGCTCTGCGTGGATTCTATCCTTAAAAAAAATATCATGTCTCTCCTAATCATTGGTTCCCCTAGCTGGTCTCCCTAGTCCTACTCCTCTTTTTTTTTTTTTTCCCAGCAGTGAAGTGAACTGATTAAAACATAAACATGAACCTGTCACTCCTTTACTCAAACCTTCCAATGACTAGACATTGTCCTTGAAGAAAGAGCAAAGTGTCTCAATGACCTGAATGGCCAGGCTCCTGCTGCCTCCTGCCAATCCCCCATTCAATTCACTCTAGCTGTGTGGGTTTTCCTGCTCTTCCTCACAGGTATGTTGCCCCACAGAGAGAAAGTTTATGTTCAGGGTCACTTAGCAATAGAATGTTCTGCCCCGAAGTTACTGCTGGACTCAATCTCTTGACTGCTTTAGACTTTTTATCAAATGTTGCCTCTACCAGGAGCCCATCTGTGACACTCTGCCTAAAATATCAGCCCCCAGACTCCTCCATTCCTCTCTTTTTCTACTTAACACTTATTATCAACCTACTGTACATGCTGTTTATCTGCTTTGTTTCTTTTCCATCTCACCGATTAGAATGTAACCTTCATGAGACCAAAGATTTTGTTTATTGTGCTCACTGCTGTATCTCCAGTGTCTATAACAGCTCCTGGCATACAGAAGGAACTCATTAAATCCTTGATGAATGAAAAAATGCGTAAGTGAATAAATGAGATGATTCAGCCCCAAATCTCACTTCTTCTCTACAGGCCTTTCAATTCACCAGAGCATTCTCATGTATTCTCTCTCTCTTTCTTTCTAATTTATCTCTTTCTCCTTTTCTGTTACTTCCAGTTGACAATTGTTTCCTATTTTTCTTTTTTTGTATTCCCTAGGACTTACTGTAATTGTTAAAAACAACAATCATCAAATTTTTGAAAAAATAAATAAATGAATGAATGATTTTTCTTGTGATTTCAAACTGCTTCCCGAAGGAGCATTCCAAATCACGCTGCCATTAGCAGTGTAGGAGTGTACCATTTTCACTAAAGGCAAATCAAGATCTGGGCTTGCATTTTGCTAATTTAAGCATGCTCAATGGTTATATTGTATTTCTGTTCACTTATTTCCTTGATTACTACTGCTCAACTATTTTCCAATCTTTTTGTTAAATGTGCAAATCCATTCTGTTTGTGGTATTTTGCAGTATATACTCGAAATCATGGGAAAACACATGGCTTCCAAAGAATGTGGAAGTTAATTATTATCAGGACTGGAGACTGTGGGAGCACAGACCCAGATGCTTCCAGGTATGAATATGGGGACAGGGAGCTTATGTGAGTGAACCTGGAAAGGATTATTTGGGCCCTGAAGACAGGACAAGTGTTTTCCCAGCTTGCTGCTGGTGCTCAGTACAGCTAACGAGTGCCACCTGGGAAAGCAGGTTCAGGTCGCCAAAGGTCCATTTTCAAATTTAAACCTTTTATTTCTTAGGTCCAGAGATTAAAACCTGGAGGTGAAAAATACAGTAATATCAGTAGTAAAAATATTTACCTAAAAGAGAACGCAATGGTAAAAGTACTGAAAGGTAATCAAGGGTAGTAACGTGAGAAGCTGTGCTATGTAGATGCTTCACCCTTTCAAAGTGTGGACCACAGTATGCGTTTCACATCTGGGTCTCTGGGAAGTATTAGAATAGCTTATGATGATGAAGAATTAATCTGTTTTTGTTCTTTTTATTCTACCAGATTTTCAAATTGTAAAGATTATAATAATGGTTGGTTGACGACCACTCTTCTGTTTGGTTTAGAATATCATGATTTGTTACAGAGTCCATCAAGTTCCTAGCTGATTGTAGCAGAATCTTTTGGATAGCAGCGAGCACACACTGAACACGTTTGATCAACCATACTAGACAGCAGACTATCTCATTTGCATTGCCAGATGCCCTACACAAACACTTTCCTGGAGTTATGTGCAGTATAAAATGAGGCTTATTGTAAAAATTTGTATTCTGGAATAAATTGTCCTGTTTTCAAAGAGTTTCTTGCCAGCAAAGGGAAATGGCATTAATAATACAGGATGGCTTATCATTTGGAGAATTCTCTTGGTAGTCAGTTATAGCTGGCATCCTAGGGTGAACAGCATCTGTTATAGAGACTTTAAGCTCTCTTCTCATAATAGAAGATCTAGGAGCTGTTGAATGTCTCTTGAGACTTTTTCAAAGTTCTGTAGGTGGCATTTCCAAAGCTTAATGCCTGGTGATCACCTTGTGCCTTATCTTTTTAAAATATTTCTTTTCTAAAATTGGAGATTTTCTATGGCTTCCTAGGGGATTCCATAACATAAGAACTCACACATGTCTTTATGTGAAAATATCTCAAGTGACTATGTACTACTTAAAATTCGAGAGAAAAGAGTGTCTGTAAAGTTCAGAGCTTTCAACCAGGTACTATGGAAGGATTTATAAGAGACAGAAGTTTGGTTTATCATGCCTAACTAGAAATATCTAATAGTGGTTTATTTATCTTTGCTTAGGACATGATTGTTAGATTGGTGTATAAAAAAAATTACCCAAAACTCATTTTCCCAATACCAAGTAATGACTGTACTTTATCACAGTCCCATTCTCCTGGTGACTATTGCCTTATTCATCATACCAATAGAATTATTTTCATATCATACCTCTGTTCATTTCCACTGTCAAACAAGGCAATAAATAAACTAACCTGCCTTTGACTTTCTTCAGCCAAAATTATATAGTAATTGACTCTATTACTTTTTAACTTAAATCTTTTTGAAATTTAGAATTCTATCCCTGATGTTTGAATGATGGGGTCACATTTTATATATCCCTGGTAAAAGAGATAAGATTACCAAGACTACTTAGGAAGTCGTTACAGCTCCTTTTAAAGACAAAACTGAAATAATAAAACACAATAATAACATGTTTAAATGCCATGTCATTAGTTTCCAAGAATACAAGAGATTCAGACTCTGCTATGTGTCAGGTATGAATGTGGGGCTTTGAAAACATTCATTGTTTCTCCAAATCAGCTTTATTCAATAAGTACTAAATTTCCCCTTTTACCAATAAATAAAAAAGAAAACAACAAAGTTTCAGAGGGGTGAATATCTTGTCCATTGAGCTAGTAAGGGACAAGAGTTATTTACACAAAACATTATTTGAAATGAAATCCTCCCTTTGCACAAACAACAGACGGATTCAGGATAAATCTATGCAGATACACTAACTGCACGGTGGCACTTAGGTTTACAGAGATTGCGGAAGGAACGAGGTCAGCAAATGAATTTACGACAGTCCTGTTCTGCTCTGCTTTCGTTGCCCTTTATGATGGAATCGATTTTTCTTAGCTCGTAGCATCAGAGGTTTCCAGGTGAGATCTGTGTCCTTCACAGCAGACACCAAGGAGATCCGGCATGTCAGGAGTGTGAGCCCGAGGTTTCTCCCTCCTCCCCTTCGCTTGCCTTGACAGTACTGCCACTTTCTTTTCAACATTTTCAGTGGTGACAACTCTTCAGTACTTGATAACTGGTTTTGAAAAATGTGAAGAAAGGAAAAGCCAGAGTGAGTCTAGAGAACACGGTGATAATTGGATCACTTAAGCTCCAATTCAGATGTGACTATAAAATGAGGCGTATGATTTTTTCCCTCCTTCCCTGCCTTCCTGCTCCTCTGCCCCTTCTTCCCCCTTCCTCTCTCCCTTTAACTCCCTATTTGAAAGGAAAATATTTGAAATAAGTAAATATTCTACCAAAGTAACAACTTTGAATACTAATACTTTGAGAAGCAAGTTCTAGTGTATTCATTAAAAAATATCCTTCTGTCTTATAGTCAACCCTGATGAAAGCATCTTATCTGTTTATCTATTACTGTGTATGAACCACCCCCTAAACTTAGTGGTACAAAACAACAGTCATTTTACTGGTCAGAAAATTGGGCAGGGACAGCTCACGTTAAATCACTACAGCTGGGGCCTCTGCTGGTGGTGCTTGGGCTGGAAGTGGCTCAGATGGGGCCATTTATCTGCTGCCTCAGTTCTAGCTTCTAAGTTCCTTGGCTCTGCAGCAGATTCAAGCTGTCTTATTTTCATTCACAGGTCCAGAACCTGGCCTGACATAGCTAGATGCTGAGGCTGGGGCTGGCTGCTCTTCTCACGTGGTCTTTCAACTTGCCTCGCTTCAGCTTCCACCAATGATGTCTCAGCAGCCAGACTTCTTCCATGGTCCATGCCTTTCCCAGCACAAGTACTCCAAGAAGCAAGAAATGGGAGTTGCTAGTCTTGTAGGGCCTGAGCCCAGAAACTGAGGAAGTATCTTCTGTGCCATATTCTGTCAGTAAAATCATTAACAGAGTCAGCCGAGATCAGGGGGTAGGGAACCCCCAGAACTCAAAGAGAGGAGTGTCAAAGAATTTTTTAGCCATTTTTAATCCATCAAAAAATCCTAAAGCTCTCTGAGTACAAAACCGACATATTCTTCTCTGGATTTTTCCCTTTTTTGGAAACATCAGATATGTTCAGGCTGCTCTGTGAACTAAAGATGAAATGTGAAGCATACATTTTTCTCCAAATATTGCATGTATATACTCAGAGTCCAGATATATTTATCCTAATATGGAGAGCACTCTGGTTAATTTTTATGTTTACATTTCTTAATCATTGAAAGAAGCAAATTTTGGAAGCCCTATTTGTAGAACGATTGTCAGACAGATAAATACAGTTTACCCACGTCGTATTTTCCATCATATATCCCTTTCTGCCTTGCTTATGTTCACCTCTTCTCCTGAAATATCCTTCTCTTATCCAAGATTGCTTGGCTTCTTGAAATTCTTATCTACCCACAAAAATCCCTATCTTCCATTAGCCTTTTCTTATCCCCAGACCCGATATTTTCTTTCTTTTATTTAAGCCTCCACAATTTTGGGCGGGGGACAGGGAGAAGGTCCTGTGTTATCCTTTACATACTTTACCTTGAATTAATGTATTCATTTACTTATTATCTTCTCACTCTGCATCAGCTCTTAGGAGGCAGGACTACTTCTCATTTATTTTTCAGCTGATGGCATTCTCAGAGCTGGTGCTTGAGAAATAGTGTTCAAAATGGACGATTGAAAGACTAACACATGGGGATTCCTGCTGGCTTTGCTGCTTTTTAAAGATCCATCATGGAAAAGATGTGATAAGTTGAGCACTTAACCTGGTCAGGATGATGGTAAATCCTCTTCATGCCACATCCATTTGGCAAGCATCAAATGAAGATTATAACACCTGCCTAATGAAAACCGTGCTAGGCAAGCAAGTAAGCAAAGTTTCCTCACTGAGGAACACTTATTCTAGTGCAGGAATTCAACATCAAATAAGAAATTAAATACTCATTCAGTAGAATTGTGGTAAGTGCTGTAAAAGAGGAGCACAGTGTGCACGGGAGAGCAGAGCGGAGAGATCTAAGCAGGGAAGCTAACGACAGCTTTTCTCTAGAGTTTTGAGCTGAATCCTGAAGATTGACTGGTTATTAGGAAAAGAAGGAGGACAGGTAGCTTTCTGGGACTTGAGGGAGAAGGATGTATGTCCTGTTGGACAAGGGGAAGGAGTGATGTTCGTACTAAGATCTGAAGGATTTGGAGGCGTCAACAGAGTACATACCCAGTTGAGGAAGACACTAGTATAATATCAGGTGGAAGCGACAGCTTAAGTGAAGGACCTGAGGTGAAAAGGACAGTGTGACATGAGAGGAACGGAAACAAGGGCCATGGCGGGTAAACAGAAATTAGGTGGGAGCCCTGGGTCAATTTGTGTAGGCCCCCCAGTGGGCCACAGAAAAGATCATTAATTAGCTTTATCCCTAATACAAGATGAAGCCATTAAGACAATTTGGGTAGAGAGGTGGTCTGTGCAGATTTGTGGTTTCGAAAGACCATCTTCATTATTTATCCTCACTTTTAAAATTAAGAAGGGTCAAAAAGAAATAGAGTGACAAAATGGCAAAGGCAGGTCTTCAATTCAGACTCTGAGATTCAAGACTCAGAGCTTTTGCTTGAAAGAATATACACAAATGCCATTTCTCCTTAAGCTTGGGTGGTCTATCTTAGATTTTGGACACATAACCTACATTTCATGCCCATTAAAAGCAAACTATAGCTTCTCTATGCTCAAGGTGGCTTCCCTTTCCCTCTCCATCTGCCTCAGGGACACCGTTAGAGGAGGCCTGTGGATGGTAGAAGTACCGAGTTGTAAAGAAAAGATTGCAGCTACAAAGGCCAGGCGGCATTTCCCAGGTGGAGGTGACTAGCGCCCTCTGAGTTCTCCTCCACAGTGAGGAGCCAGGCTGTGGCACTCTCTTCAGTCAGCATAGAGTAGCAATCTGGTTTAGGAATCAAAAAGACTTAGGTTAAAATCCTGGCCTGGCCTATAGTCTTGTATCCTAGACTAAAATTACTAAGTCTATGACACTCTTAACTTCACTAAAACATTGAGAAATAAAGAATTTTAACTTGTAAAATTTTTATATTCAACATTGTACACAAAAGGGCTTTTTTTTGCAGTTTTTGGCCGGGGCAGGGTTTGAACCTGCCACCTCCTATATATGGGGCCAGTGCCCTACTCCTTTGAGCTACAGGCGCTGCCCAGCATCTTTTTTTTTTTTTTTTAAGTATCCAATGTACTCAGTACTTTTATGAAACCAATTTATATTTACTCACACTTTCTTATGTAAGATAGATCACAACTATAGCCCAGGATGAAGGAGAGAAATGGAGTGTGAAAGGAGGGGAGGGGAAAGTTTGATAGAGGGAGGGTAAACAGTGGGACCAGACCTACGGAGCATATTGCAAGGGTACAAATCAAATCTATGAAGTATAGAACATAAATAACACAATAATCAAGTAAATGAGGCGAAAGCTATATTAATTAGTTTGATGTAATCACTCCAAATTGTGGCAAAAAAACACATTGTACCACACCTATGCATAAACGTATTCATGATCTATGTGTATATGACTTAATAAAAGGAAAAAAAGGGCATCTTTGTTTCTACATATTGGTCTTAAATATTTATTATTTTCTCATATTGATTGATGGTGATTTAACGATGAGGAAAAAGCCTGCATTGAACCTAAATTTATCCCAATAATTACTTTTTTCTCCTTTACTTAGAATATTATTTTTTCTTATTTAATAGGAACCAAGAAAATAATAATAACACACTAAAGAATATTTTAAGAAGATTTCCTAAGATGCTGCTACCTTTGGCATGACGAGATAACTCCTCCCCTAACAAAATTTATAGCTGGAAAGCACTAAACTCTTCAGAGTTTACACAGAGTGAGAACCTGGCCTCTTGGGCAGGAGGAGGCCATCTGTCTTCACCATGACATTCTGCCAGAGTGATCTCCATTCATCCAAGGAAAGAGATTTTTAGGCAGTATCTACCAGTCTAATCTACCAAAACAAATATGAGATTTCTAGAACTTTTTGACAATTGTGCATTATTCTTGGTTTTGAATGGTTTGGTTAACGGAATTTTTTTTTTTCCTTTCCTCACATCCTTTCTTACTTTTTGGACAAATCACCATCTGATCTCTAACCTACATCCACTTACTGTGTAGCTAACATAGCGACATCCTAGCCTAGCTGGATGTAAGTCTTCTATGTGCCAGTTAGAGTATGCTTTGAGTTGCCAGAAAACAAAATTTAAAGCATTTAACAAACACCCTTACTTCTGATGAATAAACACAGAACCAAAGGAGCAAAGCATGAAATACAATATAAAAAGGGAGGTGAATGAAATTTTAGCATGCTCTCTGAATTGTGTTTTTCTAAGAGTTTATTAACTTTCTGTACCTTATGCCTACTGCGTACGGTCTTCAAGACCAAGACAGCACTGTGGACACAAAATGCCAGGCAGAGTTGAATGGCTCATGTCTTGTATTATTGAATACTGCTCTCAGAATCAGTTTTGTCCCCCCTATGGAAATAAGTCTTGGCTTCACAGACAATCTATCAGTGCTACTCCATTTAATGAGCCATTCTTCCCATTTGATAAAGAAAATTATTTTCTTAGAATAGTAGTTTGTCATCCCTATGAGCTGAAAGAGATACTTTAGTTGAAACTTGTCATAACATCTGGTTTACTGCAGTAGAATTAAAATTACTCCTTTTTTTTCTTTCTTTTTTTTTGGTTTAGAGACAGAGTCTTATTTTGTCGCCCTTAGTAGAGTGTTATGGCGTCACAGCTCACAGCAACTTCCAGCTCCGGGGCTTAGGCGAGTCTCCTGCCTCAGCCTCCCAAGCAGTTGGGACTACAGGTCCCGCCACAACACCTGGCTATTTTTGTTCCAGTTTGGCTGGGGCTGGGATCAAACCTGCCACCCTCGGTATATGGGGCTGGCGCCCTACTCACTGAGCCACAGGTGCCACTGTCTCTTTTTTTTTGAGACAGAGTCTCAAGCTGTCGCCCTGGGTACATTGCCGCGGTGTCACAGCTCATAGCAACCCCCAACTCTCGGGCTTAAGCGATTCTCTTGCCTCAGCCTCCCAAGTAGCTGGGACTACAGGCACCCACCACAACGCCCAGCTATTTTTTGGTTGTAGTTGTCATTGTTGTTTGGCAGGCCCAGGCTGGATTTGAACCCGCCAGCTTTGGTATATGTGGCTGGCGCCCTAGCCTCTTGAGCTACAGGCGCTGAGCCTGAAATTACTCTTAAGTCATATTTTCTCTGCTCAGTGCTGAGGTTATACTTGTGACAGCTGTTGAACTCTTTAATAATTCTTACGTTTTTTCCTGTCTAAACCTGCTTTCTTACGCAACAAATCTCCTCTGTGTAACACAAAGCTTTGCTTTACTTGGGAGGGAGGGGGCATACTTATTTTAATATGGGTGTTTCATGTGGTTGGGAAGATCCCACATTTGATTCTGCTCCAAGGAACCCCATCTTTCCCCCCAACTCCCCATATGAAATGTGCTTCTTTAAAATATCTCTCCATCAATGACAAACTTTAAAGCAAATAAATTATCCTCTCAGTGAGGCAAAGGATGGTACTAAACGTCATAAGCCCAAGAAACTGATAGGACCCTCTCTAGAAAGAAATAGTCCAACAGTTTTCACCCCGTTGTGATAAAAGTGGAACTGCACCAGATCCTGTTGGCACTCTGCCCATCTCTGCTCACCTGTACCGGTTCTGTGCACTCTGACCAGATTCCAACCACATTTTTCTGCCCCAGGCTCTCTCCATAACCTGCAGTTCACTTTGCTGTCCACAAGGCAGGCTAGAAGAGACTGGGAATTATTGCCCTGTCTAGAAAGAGGCTTCAACTAATGACTGAAAGGGGTTGTTGTACTAATAACCCAGCTTCAGCGCCCTCAGGTGGGATGACTCTGAGGCCTGTGATTTATGCTGGATCACGACCTTTTCCAGGAGCATTAACCACCAGGTACCCATAGAGAAACTTGCTTTAGTAAAAAACACCATTTCTTGCCTGCTTTCTTTTTTCTTGTCTCACTCTTCCATATATCTGCTGGTGTTTCTGGAGTTAACTTCAATATAAACCACAGTGTAGGTTCCTGGAGTCCATCTCTAGAAAAGACGTGTTCACTTTTTGAAAAAATGACCTGTGACTGGGTCCTAATCAGGATGAAGCTCCTGAGCATTGGGCCCTGAGTAACCGTAAGTCCAGAACTGCTCACTGTGAGCTGGAGCCTGTTGGCCCCACCATGTTATAAGGCTGAGAAGGACTGGGAACAGCACGGAAGTGATCTCCTTTCAGCTGATGGAGGATAAATTCGAGGTGGCATAAATCCAGGTTGGCTATGAATGGATGGCAGCTTATCCAGCTTTACCCAGTGTTAGTCTTCAAGGAAGTAACAAAGAAAATTCCTCCCAAAGGGTGGATTACCCTTTCTATGGTAAGGAAAAGTGGCCTGAAATTAGAATACACAGTAGAACCTCCAGAGTTGACCATCTCCTTACACTGACCACCACCTTAGGTTGACCTAATGTTCAGAGACTAGACGTGCTCCACATGTACCTATCAGTACAGTAGGCCTAGCTCCTTGTGTTGACCACATCCATATGTTGGCCAGTTTGTTACAGTACCTTGGTGATCAATTTAACAGAAGTTCTACTATATACTAATTCACATGCAGGGGCAGATGACCTGGCCAACTGGTGAAGGGCCTGGGAGGGAAATGATTGCAGGATTGGAGAAAGGAAGTTCTTGGATGGAGACATGTGATGGGACTTATGGGAGTGAGCATGAGGCATGAAGACCTTAACATGCTCCAGGGAGTGTAGGCTGTGCTTGAGGCACTGAACCACCAAGTAGACAAAATGCCTTAACTAGTTGGCATCAACTGGTCTCTGTCATTGGCCAACTTGGTGCTGGTATGATTGACACACCACGTGTCCATAATGGCAAAGAAGGCGGCTAGGGATGAACCAGCCAGCAGATACTCCCTCACCTGCACTGGCCTGGGCCAACATTGAATGTCCATCCCATTGGCTATACAAACTAATGCTGAAGACCCCAAATAACTATTCCTTAAAGGGAACAACTAGTGTCTTTGTGGCATGGTCATTACATCAGGTCCCTTCCATGTTAGAAAGCCTGCTGGTTTGTTTGCACGAAAGAGACTTGTGTTAAACATAGAGAGCTAACACAACATTACACTCACTGGCCCAGGGTCTCACATAATATTGTGTCAGACCAGGGAACCCACTTTGTAGCAAGACAAATGCAGAAATGAGAGAATTACTAAGGTATTCATTACTAAGGTCATACCTGTGAAATAAAAATAGGGCCTTTGGACCCCCAGGCAAAACAAAACAAACTCCTTGTGGCAAAAGAGATCCCAGAAAATTATGGAAAACTAGATCCTCCAGCTTTGACAAGACATGAGGCCAGTCACGTCTCAACACTTCCCTACCTCACTAATTGCCTCAAACAAAGACAAGTTCCTGAAAAACAATGTCTGGAAGATTTCTCCTTCAACCCCAACAGACCACCTGATGTCTTGGCTGACCGGGTGACCTCTCCTCCCTTATCACAGTTTCACCATGACAACTGACCAGCCTGATAACTGACCACTGATCACAGACTGTCCTGACTGGCCCACAGAGGCTTCTTACAAGATGTCTTTGTGCCCTGTGTTTCAAAAAGCCAAGTTTGGCTTCATTTTAAATATTACAACCTTCGCCCCTAAGTGAACTTGGGACATATGTAACACATATGTTTATTCACTATCTCCCTCATAAATATTCATGAGAGTCTCCTATAACCTACTGAATATGTATATATAGTTAATCTCTTTTGTCCCCTAAGTGCCCGCTTTTGGTTTTGGCTGGAGGCTCTATTTCCCAATCTGCAGTTTATGACCCTTTACAGGAAATAAAGCTCTCCTATTTCCTCCTCTACAGATCTCATGGTCTTCAGTAAGCATACCATGCACTAAACCAGCCAAAGCTGCCAGTTTGCTAGAACACTGGAATGGCCTACTGAAGGCACAGCTGGAGTGCCAGCTCTGATATACAAGAATGGGGCACCATTCTTTAGGAAATGCAAACAGATACTGAATCAAAGATTTTTATGGGGCTCTGTCCTCAAAAGGAAGCTACCAAAAAATAGAAGCAGGGTTGGCCTCACTTGCATCGTTTCTTATGGCTCAGAGGGGGACTTAGGCTTTTCCCCATGTAACTCTGGTCTTCAAATGGCTTCTTTCACCAGGGAACACAGAAAGAAACTCATTGCTCTATGAGCTATTGAAGTCCTTTTTTTAGAAACAAACAAATAAAAAAAGGAGTCACCATCTTGCTAAGGATAATTGACATTGATCATCAGGAAATTGTGCAGCTGCTGCTGCAAGAAGGGGTCAAGGAAGAAAGTGTTTGGCACACAGGTGATCTACACGGACTCTCTCAATACTTCCTTGCACAACTGTGACTATAAATGGACAGACACAGTGACTCTGGCCTGTAAGACAATGGTGACCAGTAGCAGGGAGCTCTTGGTGACCAGGGTCTGAGTCACGCTCCAACAGACGTGGTAGCCAGAATTTAGACTGATTTTGAAGGATAGAAACAATGAGTAATAATTGTAGCCCAATACCAGTGGCAAAGGTTGTCATTCATCCTAGCAACCTCTCCCTTCTGTTTTCTTTTGGGAAGTAAGGTACCCCAGAATCCTGGAGGAGCTGCCACTTGAGTGGAAGAAAGGAATCTGACTGAGTGGCACAGGAGTGAGCTGGGGTGGAAACAGAGCCCCACTACTAGGATCCCTGTTTGGGGAAGGGTGATGCTTAGCTGTGGGGAGAGCCAGCAGACAAGATCTAGCTGTTGCCCCTAGGGTCTGTCTCAGCCACAGAAACCTGTTTTGCCTGGGGAGATGTCCTTCAGTGACAACACACATCTGGCGATTAAGAGAGGCAGGGCATGAAGACCCAGACATTTTGGCTTAATATGAAACAACTCTACTACTCTACTGGACAATATTCATTCCAGAGCTCCTTGCCAGAATACCTACATTTCACTTTTGCAAAGCAAAGATGCTGAAATACAAATAATTCATTCTTTTACAAAAGAAGAAACACTTTACATCCAAAGATTTATTGAGATGTAAAGAGTTTGCTTATCTTCAAGGAAAACTCACTACATCATCTTCAATTTTCTTGTAAACCATGGACTTGTGATAAGTCCTTTAAGGTAAGCACATTACATAGACTAAGATGTTGGGACCCGTGCTTTGAAAGAGTTGGTGCAGATTGGTATCTAGATTAAATTCATTTGCTGCTAGTACAACCCACAGTGTTGAATCAAACATGTTTCCCAGCAGGAAAGAAGGACTTCCAGAAGGCTGTCACATACTACCCCACTGATCCAGGAGCCCTCCCCACTTTTAACTTCAAAATAGCTATTCCGGGTGGCGCCTGTGGCTCAAAGGAGTAGGGAGTCAGCCCCATATGCTGGAGGTGGTGGGTTCAAACCCAGCCCTGGCCAAAAACTGCAAAAAAGAAAAAAGAAAAAAAAAGTTCCAAAGTAGCTATTCCATTTTTCAGGTTAGAAAACTTAAGGTCTAGCACAATTACCAAGAGGGGTCAGTAAAGGACAAAGAAATATGAAGCCCAGGTATAGAAAATCAAAACCGTCTGTATCTCTTCAGGGCTTCTCCTCAGAAAGCGACTGTATTGTTAGTAAAAATGGAAAATGTGTCCCTGAGAGTTCTAATGAGATTAACCTGCTTTCTGCGTTTTAACATAGCATCACAAGAAGCATGACCATAATAAGTAAGATGACGTCGGCAGGACATGGAGATCCTTGC
The DNA here is from genome assembly GCF_027406575.1 of Nycticebus coucang. NCBI lineage: Eukaryota > Metazoa > Chordata > Mammalia > Primates > Lorisidae > Nycticebus > Nycticebus coucang. The sequence continues at coordinate 149,916,722 of NC_069780.1, read as the reverse complement.
TGAGACATCCTGATTGAGGAGGGAGCTCATTTTCTATCAATTAAGTTGCTAAGTTTTTCTATCAAACAGGACTACAAGCTATGAGCCAGAGAAAATATTTTCTTAATAAAAAGTTTCAGCATGAAATTTAGTTCTGCTTTAGCAAAGAAATAATAACCTAGGAAACAAAGTGTTTCTGGGTATTAATAGTTCATGTTAATAATTCAACAGCTTGCTGTTTGCTGCATTTTAGAGAGGACCCTTTAGGGGGATGGTCGTGTTTACAAAATAATTCACTCTCTCAGTGTTCTGAAAATGTGATTATCCATTTGACTCTAAGCAAGGTTATGTTTATTATTTGGGTTTTGGCTCTTCTGTAAAATTGTCTTCAGATATTTCAGCATCTTTCCATTAACTTTCTAATGATTTCCATTTTTTATTATTTTATTTTTCTCGGCCCTAATGAGAAAGAGAAATGTCCAAGGCAAATATGCTGTCTAGAGTCATTATTGGATTTGGCCTTGATTTATTGTTTATGAGTTGATTATCCCAGAAACATGTTTGATTCAACACTGTGGGTTGTACTAGCAGCAAATTAATTAAATCTAGATACTGATCTGCACCAAGTTCTATAGGATTGCCCAGGGTGGTAGTGTTTGAATTGAAACTCCAGGGACAAATATTGGACTAATGAGATGTATAGTTGAGTCAAATTTGCAGACTGACATGTAAAATGTATTGCATTTCTGCAATTCCTGGGAACTGTAAACATGCTTAAAACAAATGAAGTGGAAATTCTTTTTCTTGATGATAATGTTTTTAATTCTTCCTGATTTTCTATCATAAACATTTTTTTTTTTTTGAGACAGAGTCTCAAGCTGTCACCCTGGGTACATTGCCGTGGTGTCACAGCTCATAGCAACCTTCAACTCGAGCTCAAGCAATCCTCTTGCCTCAGTCCTAGCATGAACATTTAAAGAAAGTTCAGAGAGTTATGTAAATTGACAACCTATCAACTCATAAAATTATACTGAGGTCAAATGGAAAAATTAAAATACATATTAAAGATATTGCATTTTCTTAGGAACCTGGGGAAGGTTCACTATGTCAGAGGAAGTAGAGCAGGGACTGGTTGGGAAGAGCAGGTACGGACTTCGAGTTCTGGTAAAAGTCTTTGCTTCGCTTCACTTGGATTAGATTAATTGATTTAAGGTACTTCCTTCAATTTCTTTAAAATATATAGAGAGTAATAAACCCTAAAAACAATTTGTTAAAAGGGAAATATTCCCTTTTGCAATAAAACTTCTAAACTATTTAGAAGATAGGAGTAGTAGAAAATAGACACGCATGAGTAAATGGGTTTAAAATTGGTTTGCTTCTGTTATGGGTTAAAAATGGGATTGCGTGAAAAAAAAATAAACTGTTTAGAATTGTTTAAATTAGGTTAGTCCTTTCTTGGATCACAGAAAACCTAGTAGTCTTTGTTTGTTTGTTTGTTTGTTTGTTTGCAGTTTTTGGCTGGGGCTGGGTTTGAACCCATCACCTCCAGTATATGGAGCCAGCACCCTACTTCTTTGAGCCACAGGTACCACCCTGGTAGTCTTTTAATCAGTCTGCCTCCAGGGCAGCACAATCCTGCTATTGAAACAGGGAGAGTAGAACTAATTAAAGTTCTTGCAAAAAGTAGTTAATAAGCAGGGAAAAAGGGTGATCACAGCCATAGAGAATTTAAATGGCCACCACACTGGTGTTACAGACCAGGATCTGTCAAGTGTTGCTGACTGACTCTAAAATTCAACCAGAGGAAAAGAATCATTTTCTCTCAGATTACCCCACTGTCTAAATTAGGGTACTGCCTACAGCAGTCCCATCTGCTGATCTTCTGAAGCCCTTCCAATGGTTCAAGCTTTGACAAATACTTGGACACAGGACTGCTTTAGATAGTATAGCATTTTAGATATAGCTTTTGGGAAACTAAATTCAATTCTTTGAGGCTTAGTTTTAGTCACTTTTAAAATAATTATAATTTTCATACTCCTTTCCAGTAATTGCAGCTTTAAAAGTTTTAAACATTTATTTTTTCAAGTAAATTTATTTCAGGTTAATGGGAAGGCACAACCAACCAGGTCAAAAAATTGATTTTGTTACGTAGTGACCCTCTTGTGGTTATGTCACACACACAAAAGGTGTGCCAAATACCCCCACCCTGTGCCCATTCAGTGAAAGCACCCCAACCCCTTCTCTCCCCCTCCTTTCTTACCACTTCCCCCAACTTGAATTGAAATGAGTTTTTCTCCTATGTGGGCATACATCAGATTCTCTACTGCCTTTGGATTAGAACTGAGTACATTGAATAATGGCTTTTGTGATACTTTACTGAGAAGAATGTCTTTCAACTCCATCCACGATATTACAAAAAATGTGAAGTCACCATCTGTTTGCATGTACCACAATTAGTTAATCCATTCCTGAGTTGATGGGCATTTAGGTTGTTTCTATGTCTTGGCAATTGTAAATTGAGCTGCAATAAACAATCTAGTGCAAATGTTAAAAGTTTTATACTTTTAAAATTTTAGTACTAATGGAATGCCCTCCTAGTTTTGGATTCTCTGCTAATTACCTCATACATTACAATATTTCCTAATATGCATTATATAGACAGGGAAACTGACAGACTATGTTTCTATACTGGCTCTCTTTGTAGGTTGCTGGCCAACTTGGAAATTGACTATCCTTGGGTTGTGTAGGTGAGGAAAGAGAAGTAGAAGTATTTGGTGAGAAATGTATACTTAAGGGCTATCCCCTGTAGGGAATAGAAACAATTTAGGAGCCCTACCTAGAAAAAAACTGTTGTTAAACAAGGTACTGTGATTAAATAATGTTTCCTGAAAGCACATTGTGTTTGGATTATATAATTGAAACATATGAAAACCTAACTAATTCATAGTATGACCTCAAAACTTGAAATACAAATACTTAAAAATATAATTAGAGACTGAAACTACACAAGAAAAGTAATTAAAACATCATATCTCTGTTTCAGGTGAATGATCATTATTTTAGAGGGATAATACACAGGTAAATTATTTCTTCTAGGGCTTTAGAATTAACTGGTATTATGGACTGAATTATGTGTTCCCCAAATTCATATATTAAAGTTCTAACTCTCAATGGGACTGTATTTGGAAATAGGGCCTTTGAGGAGGTAAACAAGGTTAAAATACCATAAAGATAGGGCCCTAATCCAACAGGACTGGTGTTCTTACAAGAAGGGGAAGAGACACCAAGAATACACATGCACAGAAAAAAGGCCATGCAATGACATATCAGTAAGGCTGCTGTCCACAGGCCAAGGAGAGAGGCTTCATCAGAACCTCAGAAACCAACCCAGTCTGTACCTTGATCTTTGACTTCCCATCCCCAGAACCATAAGAAAGTACATTTCTGATGTTTTAGCCCACTAGTCTGTGGTATTTTGCTATGACACCCTGAGCAAACTGATAAATCTGGGTTGACTTTTTGTGGGTCTGGTGTTTATTACATCCTGCCTGATACAATTGCAAGCTTACTCGATATGACAGGTCTTATAACATATACACAGTTAAGTGGTCTTATGGGGCCACTCTCTTAAACATTTATATTCAGCTTAAAGAGAGGATTACATAGATAAGCAAAAAGACATGATTGCCAATTAGGCCTATCATTATTTTTATAAGTAACAGCAATGCAGTCTTTGCTTATATTTCCATCTCTATTTCTTACTGGAGAAAAAGTTTCTTACCAAAGCAAAAACGGAAATTAGTTTCTCTTTACATGTAGAAAACCAAGGGATGTAATCTCCCCTTGAATGAAGATAAAGTCATTCCATTTCTGCCAACACATTCTCAGAACAGTGTTCCTATGTCAAACACCTGAGTCTCCTTTCTAGGTCTCTATTTCCTCACTCCCTAACTCCATCAACCAGTGATCTTGAAGGTCATATCAAAGGTCACGTGCAGTAGTCTGGCTCCATCTTTTCCAAAGAATTTGCTAGAATCCCTATTTCATTAGCCTCAAAATTTTCTTCTTCATTTTTTTTTTTTTTTTTACTATTTAAAGTGTAATATGTTAATATATATTTGAAGTTTTTAAAAAGAAACCTCATCTTTTTGGAGGTACTGAAATGTTTATGGATGAAATAAGAGAGCTGGGATTTGTTTCAAAATCCAAGGTGAGTTGGTAGATAGGAATTATGGAAATAATAAGTTGGGGCATGGTGGGGAATTTTGAAGCTTCATCATTAGCACAAGGAAGTTTGTGCATACATAATTTTTCAAATATGCATACATTTGAAATTTTTCATAACAAGTCAAATAATTATTTCTCTTTACAGAGAAATAGGAGTGTGACTTACAGCCTTTAGGAGTGTGATACATGTGCTTTAAAAGCCATGCCTAACTCATCAAGGCCATCATGGTATGCTGCATTTTTCAGTTTTGACCTTAAACCCATATTAGTTGTTTCTGGCACACTAAGGCAAGGCTCTTCAGCTTCTCTTCGCCAATCACTTGACTGAGGTTATGACAGTTTCTTTTTTTTTTTATTAAATCATAACTGTATATATTGATATGATCATGGGGCATCATACACTCGCTTCATAGACCATTTGACACATTTTCATCACAATATGTAGAATGACAGTTTCTTACTTGCTCTTTGTTTTTACCTCACCACTAGAAACAGCTGTTTTTCTGTGCATTAGGTTTTTTTAGTTTGTAACAGTCAGTTTCTATTGGGAGTTTAGGATTGAAGTATCAGTTGACTGACAGCACATCTTACTGCACTCAAAATAATTTCTCTTTGCTGATTCTCCTAACCATCTCTTCCTCCTGTTTTCTCTCCTCCATCCAGTAAATGCTGGACAAAGCTTGTTGTCCTTGATTCTCTATAACTACAATGTGCATCTATTTCTGCCAGTAATCTCCCCAGGAAGTCAAGAGTTGACCTTTGTCCCCCAAATGCTTAAAGACAAATCATTGTCTCTCATTTAGTATGTGAGCCCTCATTCATAGTTACTATTGGCCCTATACCATACCAGCCCCATAACTTTTTTTACAATTTCTTGTATTCTTAGTGTCTACACACAAACACATACATACATACATACACACACACACACACACATCTCACTATAATGATTCTAAAATAATTCTGACCATCATTCCTGATTCTGGATCAACCTAATTATACATGATCCTTGGACTCAGGGACATATTTGTAGAGACTGATATTCTGGGTACCTAGTAATTAAAATTCCATGAAAATAGACACTTGCTGACCAAATGTTGGTTCTGAGTTGGTTTAAAAATGGTTCTGATTTTAAGCCTGTAACATGGCCCGAATGCCTTGGGATACTAGAACTTAAAAATGACTTTCTTTTTTCTCTGAGAACATTATGTTCTTTGGAGACACAGGGAAGCTTTGGAGATGGAGCAGGCAGCCTCCAGGGAAAGACCATATGTTCAACATTGACATGGAGGCTGGTATGACAAGAGTGGGTGGAGTGCGCTGTCATGCCAACCTGGCATTTGGAATCCCAAAGAACAGGTTGTGGCCTTGATGACAGCTAGAATTATGCTGCCAACCTTTCTTCTCTTGAACTTACTCCTGTGCCCTTTGAAAATATTGACCTCAGTAAGCTTTATTCAAGAGATATGATAGTTTCCTTATAACAACCAGATTCTAGAAATGCAAATCAAAGCTTCACTATATGCATTAGACATGAATTATTACATTTATTGAATATCCTTCTAAGAAGAACAGTTTGATTCTGACTCATTCCTAGTACTAATTCGCTCCTGAGAGAGGAGAATATTAAGACTATTTAGTGACTAATGAAATGTTAATCATACTGTGTCACACAAATTACTTGAACATAAAGTTACTTCATGGGGGTTCTGTTAAGGAGTGGGAGAAAAATGATACAGAGCATTTTCCTACAAAAGAGAAATATATTTCTCAAGGATAGATACAGTTGGAAAAGTTTTCAGGAAAAACATGGCCTGGCTTTATATGACAAACTCCCCGAGAGATGGTTTCCTTCCTGAAAGTAAAGATCCTTGGTGAAGCCAGCCCACCCCTTCCTGTGGCAATCTCAGCTGGTGTTTAAAAACATTTACGCATGGACAGCTCTTACACCTAACATTTTTTTCTTCCTTACTTCCTCTTTAGTAGGCTTGAAGGAAATGGAACCCGCTAGTCATTCTTCTTCACTCAAATAAATGAAGACAGTTTTTTCTGTGTGTGTTCAAGTTAAATAACCACAATTTCTTAAATATTTACTTAGAGGCCCTGACTTCTAATCCTTTTATTGTTTGTACTTTTCCCCCTTGTGCTATTAATCAGTTTTCTACATGAATGTGTAAGTTGTAATACCCCAAATAGACAAAAATTATTACTAAGTCCTAAATAATACTTAAATTGACAAATACTGTACCATTCCTATTTCTATTTTTTAAAATAACACACTGAGATTCACAGTCAGGGCGTGTCACATTTCAACCCTGGCTTTTCTGTGACAAAGATGAAATATTAATGACATGAGTCCTGTAAACCTTCTGATATACTTACATGCTCAAGTTTTAAAATTCTGAGTTGTCTCTTAGTTTTAGTTAGTGAATTTGAAAAATGATCATTTTTAGGAACCCAGCTAATTTTTTTCCCACATTTTAGTAACAATTGAGTTCACTGTCATGAACATGAATAATAAAGCTGAAATCAGAATTGAAGAATTCTTTCCCTTTAAACTTAATTCAGGCTGTGAAGCTTGTTTACCACACCAACATACGGAGAAAGACAAGATAATCTGCCACTTCAGGGTTTAATTGAGCCATCAAATATTTAATTGTGGTATCATTTTGTTTCAGGGAAGGTGATTTGCAACTGGAATATCAAGTGATGCCATGATCCAAGACACAAAAACCGACCAGAGCATCATTTCATGAAGTTACAGATGCTGTACTTGCTTTCTTATGATGTACCTAAGCAATACTGTCAAGATCCACCCTAAATTCTTGCTCATTGACTTAATTCCACCCAGCTCTTTCAAATTTGCTTTAAAATTTTCCCATCTTTAGCCTTTACATGTAGTTCTTACACGTCCTTATTTTATCCAAGACAATCTTTTTAAAAATTGCCCCTAGATCCCGTTGGCTTTACGTTGAATTTTAATTAGTATTTCTCATTTTCTCATGATCCTTTCTCTGAAACCCTGGTTTGGACGAGGGATCAGAGTAGAAAATAAGCATAAATAACCTGCTTTGGGAAAGACAGGCTGTTAGCTGAGGTGCTTATTCACAACTTTCACTTATGAGCTGTAAAACCGTATCAGTCTTTTATTCCAGGGCAGAAAAATAGGACCAGAGGTCCAGGGATGTGTGCATTAAAATTCTCTTTTTATTTCAAGCTTTTGGAGACACAGCAAATTGAGAAGAACAGACCAGTAAAGCATTGTAGCATGGGAATTATCTTTCTGGTACCATAATCTAGAGGCCTGTGTACATTTTGCCAGAAGTGGGAAGTCAGGAGCTAATTGTTTTGGTGCAAAATGTAGAAATTTATGATTTTGTAGTAACCTAGAGCACATGTTTGTACAGCCCTTCACATACTGCAGTTCCGTGCACATGAATGTATTCTATCTCCTGATCTTTTCCCATTCCTGTGAAGCAGGAGCCATGCCCTCCAGGTAAAAAGAAGCCAGAAGAGTTAAAGGACTTTTCCAAGCTCACTCACAGACACTGTCCATTGTCGTTTGCATTAGACTTGAGCCTCCTTATTAGTGTAGCTCACAGCATGTGATTGTTGGATTGGAATTCACTTGATAGGAATTGTCTGGAATGTTGTTCATTAATTCTAACAAGACCATGAGGTTGGTGACAATAGAGGTTCCACCTTTTCTTTTTTTTTCTAATACAAAAGTAAGTTTATTTAAAATATTTACATAAAAGCAAGTAACTTCACTTTGGTAGCTGTTTATAGGAAGAGAGGGAAGCAGAAATGGCCACTTTGGAGTTTATATTCCTTCTTTCACACTCTTATCTCATGAAATGTTTTGTGTTCTTCTAGCTGCAACCTTGTGCGCTCATGTCACTAAGGGGAAACATAATTTGTCCAAAAGGCAAGGAAGAAGGTCAGAAATATATCAGAATAGGTTTGTGTTGCTGGAGAATACTATATAAGAGACTAAGGAAACTGGTTTATGAAAATTAAAAAACCATCAAGTTCAAGAATCCTCATTGTTAGACATTTATATATCGTACGTCCCAAAGAAATGTATGTAGTAAGCCTGGATTGATGTTTGAGTTGATAATAAACGACGTATTTAACTTCTTGAACACAGGGATGTGGGCCATGTACCAACCATATCAGTTCACCTAGAAATTATGGGATTTGTGCATAGTAACTATGAAGTTGTTCAGGGTTGTCAACAAGATTTCAGGAACTGTTGCAAATGAACGCTCTGCTTGGTAACACCCTCGAGTGTGCTGAAAATGCAACTCCTAACATTATACTAATTTTCTCACCAATGAAAGGGAAGAATTAGCCTGAATGTCCCCAATATCTTAGCCAATGGTTTTAGCTATTTGAGCAAAGTAATCCTGGTCAACTTGGTTGATAATTGTCTTCCATGGAAGTATCCTTCAATCTCACAAAGATTTAAGACTGAATATGAAAGAATTTAAGATAATCTAAACCACATCGTAAATATTTTTATATTAAAAAGAAATAATATTTGGAGTTTTAATAACTTTAAAATAGTTCTTTTTTTTTTTTTTTTTTTTTTTTTGTAGAGACAGAGTCTCACTTTATGGCCCCCGGTAGAGTGCTGTGGCATCACACAGCTCACAGCAACCTCCAACTCCTGGGCTTAAGCGATTCTCTTGCCTCAGCCTCCCGAGAAGCTGGGACTACAAGCGCCCGCCACAACGCCTGGCTATTTTTTGGTTGCAGTTCAGCCGGGGCCGGGTTTGAACCCGCTACCCTCGGTATATGGGGCCGGTGCCTTACTGACTGAGCCACAGGTGCCGCCCAACTTTAAAATAGTTTTAAACAGAAGTTTTGCTTGTTAGAATGATAGCCTTACAAATTAAAATTAAAATCCAACATTGAATTATAAATTCAATGCAAGTGACTGTAAGTCTTAAGAGGAAATCTTTCTTATTTTATGTACTGTTTTGAAATATGTGCAACATATTAAGTTTTGTGATATTTTTAAGTTGGCTAGATTTGTAAGTGTAATTTAATATTTAAGGGGATTTTTATTTATTTTTAGAGAAGAAAAGCACTTGAAGTGGAAATGAAATATAAAATTAGAATTTTGAACTAATTATTGAAATGGTACATTTTCAACCAACTGATTTTTTAAAATTTGCTAGACAGAGTTACATTTTGAAGAGAAGGTTAAAAGCTTAATAAATGACAAGATTTTTAAATCTAAACCTTTAATAAGCTAAATATTTATGTTTTAAGCAAGAATAAATGTTCTTTCCTCAGTACACAAAGTACTCTCAAGAGCACCAGAAAAATCTCCTTAATGCTGCCATGCCCTAATCTATTCATTTTAGTATTTTTAAATTAATTTTTCCCTGAGTATTTTCATTTTATTTACTCTAACTCTCTAAAAAAAAAAAAAAAAATCCAGAAAACACTTTGGCATCCATTAAGCATGCAAAATTTTATTACATGGAAAAGACATATTAGAAGTTGGCACCAAAATGATGGATCCCTTGTAATTATTGTAACTCAAATCTAGTTCAGTGTTAGAGACGGGGAAGAAACAGAAACACCAGCTCATCAAATCAATCGACAAGAGGCCCACCTCTCCCTTTCACATTTTCTGCACAGATGTATAAACACCTTTCCCAAAGGAGTGGTAGCCACCCAAAATGAGATTTTAGAATGTCACCTATTTTTTTTTCTTTTTTTGAGACAGAGCCTCAAGCTGTTGCCCTGGGTAGAGTGCTGTGGCATCACAGCTTACAGCAACCTCCAATTCCTGGGCTCAAGCGATTCCCCTGCCTCCACCTCCCAAGTAGCTGGGATCACAGGCGCCTGCCATAACACCCGGCTATTTTTTGGTTGCACTGAAGCCTTCATTTGGAAGGTGTCTGAGCCTTTATTGATTCTTCCTTGTAAGATTGCTATAGTTTTCCATCACCTTTTATCTCTGTACATGACAGTACTAGAAACACCTCAGAGGACCTTGTGTTGTTTAGCAGCAACACCATCTCCCTATAACAATAGGAACCACTCAGTCCAGCCAACAAAAATAATTGACTTTTATGCCCCCCTCCCCTTTTTTTGTGACATAAGAAGCTTAAAATTGCCAGGTGCTTATTTCAACCTTGAATTCAATGTAACTATTGTTGCATGCCCTGGTCTTTTGAATATTGAGACATTCCAAACAACACAGCAAAAAGCCAGAATGATGCAAACATTTTATCAGTAGGTCATTGAATATAGCAGGGACAGGCCTGCCTTTCAATTTCTTAGATTTTATTCCTTTGATCCATGTATTTAGGTAATGAATAATCTTTGTCTCTCTGCTATGTGAGGATATAGCAAAAAGGGGACCAGACACTGAATCTGCTGGCACCTTAATCTTAGACTCTCCAGTCTCCAGCACCAGTAAAAATAAAATGTTTGTTTGCCAAGCTATCCAATCTATGATGTTTGTTATAAAAGCCTCAGCAGACTAAGATGGAAGGCAACTAGTATCCTATAATGTGGTAATTAGACCTCTCTGCCTTCAAAGTCAAATAGACAAATTAATCAACCTTATATATTTTTTTATCTTAGAAGATCTATTATTGCATATGGCCCTTTTTGATGCCTAATACTGTATTTGTCAGGATTTTGTTACAGGTAAAAGGCACTACTAAAAAGGCACTACCACTACTAGGTATTTTTTTTTAAAGTGCTTTTGTTAGGTAGATAGGATCTCCAGCTGTTCTAGGAACAAGGGTGCCCTGCTTTGGTGCTGTCTGCAGAAATTCCCTCACCTGGGAAGAGGGACAGGGCAGGCACTCCGTTTTTGGCATCACCCCACTCTTAATTCTACCCAAGAAACTTCTATACCCAAGGAAGGAGGAAATACTTTATGAATCTGGGAATAACCCTCAATCCCTCCAGATGGGCTTTCAGAGATGGAGCTGCTATACATGGACAGAACTGAAGTCACCTGCTGATCATTTAGTAACGTCCTACACTCCTGAGAGCCCTCCCTCAGACTAGGTCAGTCAAATAAACTGCGAGAGTCAGCGAGGAAGGGAGTGATTCATTTAGTCCGTCTCTGCCCACTTCTGGAAACAGACAATAAAAATATGTGAAAGTGTTCCTGTGGTCTCTCTGTCATATTGGTCCTGCTGGTGATTTTTCCTTCCTAAGGAGTCAGAGAATCAGGACAATAGAACCAGGAGGATGGACTTGACACTTTGGTGTGTCTGGTCATCTTTTGGCCAAGAGCACATGAAAAACTGAGGGCAGACTTCCACCCTGAAAGTTTGACAATGTAGACTGGACTAAAAAAATTATTGGAAGGTGTGATTTTATGTGTCAAGTTGGCTGGCTGATGGTACAGAGATATTTGTTTAAATTTCATTATTATTTCTGTGCAAGTGTTTTTTAGATGAGATTAACATTTAAGTCAGCAGACTTTGAGTAAAGCAGATTATCCTCCATGGTGGGCCACATCCAATCAGTTGAAGACCTTAAGAATAAAAGACAGGTTCCCTCAAGAAGAGCGAATTCTGTCAGTAAATGGCTTTTATACTTGCACTGCAACATCAAATCTTCCTTAAGTTTCTGGCCTAGTGGCCTACCTTGCAGATTTTGGACATTCCAGTCTGCATAATTGGCATGAGCCAATTTCTTAATATAAATCTCTCTTTCTCTCTCTCCCCACCCCTCTTGTGTACACACACACGCCTATTGGTTCTGTTTTCCTGAAGAAATCTGGCTAAGACAGAAGGTCTAGAGGAGTTGATTCTAGACTTGTCTCAGGAATCACTCTCAAAACACACTTCTGAACTGCCAACCCAGGAACAACATCAGAAAACAAGAAATTGACATGGAAAGTTTGGTTACTGAATTATATCACTTTAGCTGAAATCCAGGTATCAGAAAGCTGTTCCACATTTACATCCTTGCTAAATATTTCATGTCTGCACTGTTAAATTAAATTCAATCTAATAAAATTAAATATAAAATAAAATAAATACCTTTACCCTGCTTCTTTCTTGACACTCATGAAACTGGCAACGTGTCATTGCAACCTCAGTTAACATTGTTGCAGCACCTCCCAACTTCAGAACTTCAGAAACATGGCTTCTTCATCACTTCCTCTTTAATATCTCCTGCACATCTGTATGATTGGTCAAACCAAAACTAGAAATTCTGACTTCTGGTGCACATACCTTCTTTCCCAGTGGACCTGGGCACATATGGTTTTAGGACTTAGAGGTGGTGATATCTCCCTCTGATATCTGGAGCTGAGTGTGCTAGGGACAGAGTCTACATGGAGGTTTCCACTTACATTTTTTCTCTTATTAATAATTTTGGAAGCAACAGGTGAGGGGAAGATAACGGAACAGATGGAAATAGAGGATTAATAATACTCTATAGAGTATTTCAACTTTTCTACTTACATTTATATTTTTTAAATACCATGTATTATACTATAATATAAAAAAATACTATTTCAGAAAGTCTAAAATAGTATTTTTTATATTATAGTATAATTTTAGACTTTCTGAGCTAAGCGCAAATTATACTATTTCTATCATCTTTTTTTCCTGTGAATCTGCAAAATGAAGAGCTATTACACCCTGATAACAAAAGCTCACCTCATTCACTGAAGAGAACTATTTTATTGCCCAATGCTTTCCCTCCTAGTTTTGTCTTCCATATTCTCTGCATACTTCATCAGAAAGCTGGTTACTGTGGAAGGAAACTATTGCAGTTACTGTGAGAAAGATGTAGTCATACTTCATACTGCTAATTGTAGGAATGGAATGAGTTTGCATGTTTTGGTTCATTTTTACATCAATAAGGTGCATACAATATTTGATATCTTACCTATGTGACAAATGTAAGTTTTAATCAAGAGTTTTCTCACTCTTTGACATTGGTGGAGGATCCTTTTGTAAGAAGTGTTGTTTCATCCTAAGTGTCCAATTTAATCTATTAGTCTCTATTCAGTGGATCTTGGGGGAAAGTACTTCCAGTCCAGAAGCCATAGCCCACTCCCCACATCCAGAATTCTTTCTTCCGCCTGTGGACCCATAGCAGTAAAGCATTGCTGTCAGGCAACTAGGGGACATTAGGGAGGGCTTCTGCAAAGGTGCCCACTACTTGTGACTTCATGTCATGGAAATCCAAGAAGAAATACATAGTGATAGGGTGGTCTTCATATCACACAATTGGTTCTAATACTTGCATTTTTTCCTGTGGTAAAAATTTGTCAGTATCAAACAAGAGGTCCTGCTTGCACCAAATATGCAGAAGTAATTAAATGTATGCTATTTATTATGGTGAACTCTTGCACCAAATAATCAGACTACCATGCACCAAATATGCAGAAGTAATTAAATGTATGCTATTTATTATGGTGAACTCTTGTAGTTACTTTTTTGGGCTATTAGAAAGTCTTCCCATTAGCTTTTTTTTTTTTTTTAGTGTCATGCTATTTGTCTCTCCCTGACCACTCTCACTGACCAGCATCTCAAACTCTAGCACACAGTGGGAGAGATGACTTTTTCTAATATTTTATTATCTAGACTCTGGGATTGGCTCAGCAAGGCACATGTTATTTAAAGCAAGCAATCAAAGAGACTTACTATTGAGTTCCTTACTTATGGAAGTAGTAAAAATATTCCTCCCTCTTGAATTACGTACTATAAGGACATTAAGTTGGGGCTACTACCAGTCATCTTCCCAGCATACTGAGGCCAGTCTAATGTAGGACAGAAAAAAGCCACACTGATATAAGATCTATCATCTTTTTTGCTCAGAAAGGCTAAGACATCAAATATACACTCTCTTGTGTAAGCAAGCAATAGGTTCAATTCTTTGTTTTAAATACTGAGTAGTGGCCTCTTTCTTCAGTGAGTAGAATAAATAATATTGTTGAAAAAATGTCAGGGGGCCCAAGATATCAAAAATGTGACTTCTCCTGGTTCATAGCTGTTGCTTGGCATTTTATGGTAATGTCTCTGTTGTTTTGTCTTGAAAATTTACCCTCTCCTTTTGACTAAGAATGCTTTCACTGAGGAGATAAGATCTTAAATCCAAAACTTAAATATAACTCATTAACTTTCTTGCTTACCAAAAAGAGCATGTTGAGGTTGGGATAGAGAACAGAGTGCAGTAGACAGGAGATAGACTTTGAAAGCGGAAAGTCTTTTGCATCTATAATCTACGTGCTCTTGAAAATATTCCTTAATATCCTTCAATCCCAGTTTTCATCTTGTGTAAGAATCAATAGTGAAATTTTCCTTTCAAAGTTACTGTGAGGAGAAATAACAGTATGAAAATGTCATATATATTGCACCTGAGTATTAGTCCTGACTTCCTCACTTATAGATGGTATTAACTTAGGGAAGTTACCTTTTCTCTCTGTGAGTCTTAAGTTCCTCATCCATAAAAAAAACATTAGTGATTACTTCATAGATTTGTTTTAGGTATAAAAGGAAGTAAAATATATAAAATGTCTAGTGTTGGACCTGGCCAGTAGCAAACACACAAAAATAGTATTCTATTTTTGCTAAGGTACATAAATTACTAATCACAGTGCTTTAAGCACATTAATGTCCAAAAAATATTTATTTCCTTATCTTCTCTCCTCCCACATTCAACCACTGAATGTTGAAAAGAAACAGACATCTTAAGAGAGGGGAAGGCCCAGCAATGTGTGAGTTGGTTTGGACCAGCTTGTAAGAATCAATGATTAGCTTTATAAGAATGTTGTGAGCCAATGTTTAAAAAATTTCATAGTTAATAATGAATTATATAAACTTACAATTAAATCAGTAATATTGGAAACAAAAGTAGTAAGAACTCAAAACTCATCATTTTCTTATTATTTTACTATATTTGTATGGTAGAAATATAATGAAGACCTATTGCTAATCTCT
Source organism: Nycticebus coucang (assembly GCF_027406575.1). Classification (NCBI taxonomy): domain Eukaryota; kingdom Metazoa; phylum Chordata; class Mammalia; order Primates; family Lorisidae; genus Nycticebus; species Nycticebus coucang. The sequence goes on along the minus strand of NC_069780.1, from coordinate 149,901,573 downwards.
TTCTAATTCCATGTTCAGTGTGATATCATGTTGGCATTTTGAAATCAGTCATGATGGCAGTATTTAGATCATGGAAATCAGCAAATGCTATAAATCAGATTGTTTTCCCGCTAAGAGAGCCAATAGTTAAAAATGTCCTTGAATATTACTGGAAAGGGCAACCAACTGGGTTGCCAAAGAGACAGACCACAGAAATTTCATGTCTGCACCGGACTTCTTTTGGTTCTAGAATCAACTATGTTATTCATTAGGAAGTTGTCAACCTTTGAAAAAGTGGTGCTTTTGAAAGTAAGATGTAGAAATTACACCCAGATTATGATACAGTGGGTTTGTGTGGGCTGAATAATTTGAGTTCGGCTTCCTATGTGTCACTGAGAAATGAGATGACAACTGCAAGGAGGCAATCATCAGAGGATGCCTCAGTCACCCTCCACTTCATTCTGACAAAAAAAGAAGGGAAGATGAAAAAGAATGTACTGTCTAAAATAAGTCGTAGCCTTTATAAGTAGAGATTTCAATAATTAGAGCTGAAAATAGTTACAGTTTTTGAATAAAAGAACAACAGCACTCTGTTTTTGTCTTGCAATTGCTACAGTAAAGAATTCAGCAGTTATCTAGTTTTAATTTTTGTCCCTAATGACAGAGGAGATAAGAAGAAGAGGGAAAAAGAAGAGAATCAAATAAAAATCACTTTCAGGATGCTAGTAATAGTTTAGAGCAAGGACATTCAGGTCCCTGCATAGTCACACATTATAGCTCTTAGATTATTGAAAAAAAAATCATGGATGGTCCTCAGGTAAATGTATTCTGAGAGATGTTTATATAATTCAAGGTGTCCACCAGAAGAGTCATAAAACATATATAAATAACAAGAGCAGCTATCTTCTAAAAATAATGAAGAATTGTAGTTTTAATATAAAATTTACAAATACTAAAAAAAATACAGTCAATATCTGTCAAGTTGCACACTGATCAAATAAAAGTCACTTTTTTTTCCACTTTAGCTAATGATGCCTAATGAAAGTAGCCAATTCTATAGATTATTAAGCAAACTGATTTATCAAGGCCTGGGAATATGATGAAAATGGATACATTCCATGTACCACATTGCATCCCTGGAGTTGTGTATAGTTATTCCAAACCATGCTGTCCATTCAGTCTTGCTTTTTAGAATTGCCATTCATTGTGGTGAGAGGAGTACTTGCAGGGTGGTGCAGGTGCCATGATATTTTCTGATGTGTATTTCCAGTGAAAGACTCTTCCCAGTGAATGACTGGCATAAGCAACAGACCAAGTTGTGACTCTAGAATAGGCTGAACTTACTGAAGTCAAGTTAGTAAAAGTAGGAATGGCCTCATTCCTCTGTACCCAACCCAATCCTCTCCAAAATATTACTCAGCTATGGATCAAAGATACTCACATCCATATGCAGGGTGTAAAATTTATAGCTTTTTTGTTTGTTTGTTTAATACTGTGATGTTGATGGCCTGACCATCTACTAATATAATCATTTAGACATAGAAATCTGCTGAATTCACAAGTAAACAAACTTTTAGGTTAAATATTGAAGAATATTCATGAGGTCTCAAGGTTAATTTTATTCACATGAAAAGCCATTAAATTCCTTCCAATTTTTGTTGTTGTATAATAGTCTTCTACTCAACATTATCCCTTTTTCTTATTTGCATGAATTTAAGGGATGCACATACAATTTTGTTATATGAATATACTGCATAATGGTGACGTGTGGGCTTTTAATGTAAAAATCACCCAAAGAAGTATATCTTACCTATTAAATATAATATTTTGTCATCTCTTTGCTACTATTCAATCCAGAAATATCACTGCTAGATATCTACCCAAAAGGAAATCAATTGATCTTATTCTTTTCTCTTTTGGTACACTGACTTTCTCATGAAGTTATTTGCAAACTTGCACGTTAGTACATTTGGGATGGTATAATAAAATGCCTTAGACTGGGTAAAAGTAGAAATTTATGGCTTAAATTCTGGATCCTGGGAAGTTTAGGATTAGGCTTCCAGTAAATTCAGTATCTAGTAAGAGCTTACTTTCTGCTTTGAAAATGGTGTGCAAGCTCTCTCAACCTCTTTTATAAGGGCACTGATCCCACTTATAGGAGCTCCACCCTTATGACCTAATCACTTCCCCAAAGGCCCCACCTCATAATGCTATCATATTTAGGATTAGATTTCAACATGAATTTGGGAGTGGGAATACCAAACAGAGGCATTCAGATCATAGAATTCTCTTAGCAGGGATCATCCTAACTCTGATTTTTATTTCTATTCTCTTATTTGACTTTTCAGGCCCTTCTACTATCATAATCATCTCTGGTTCTGAGTTCTTAATTCCTCTGAATTAATGCCATTTATAGAATACCTTGTCATGGAACCACATTCTTTTGCTAATACATATGCACACACACACACACACACAAACACACTCATACACAAACAAATAAGCACATCAAAGTTTATGCAACAGGCTTTACTGAAAGTTTAGAAGAAATGAACAGGAGTTGACATTGAGACTCACAAACAAAAGTAACTGAAAATTACATCTTAGATATTCTTGCTATCAAAAATCCTTGCATATTCTACTATGTTACTTGAATAACCTCTTATCTCTTATGTCCCTTCTTTTCTTTGTTTTATTTTTACTTCCAACTTCTTATTTATTGCTAACACAGCATCATTTAGGTCTCTTTTGTTACCTGAACTTCTACTGATCCACCTTTTCCCCTAAGCACTTATTTAAGGTATCCAAAAATAAGTAAAATCAGATACCTCTTTTAGAGAACTTGTGGTTCTAGCTGTTATTATAATAATTTTTAATTCTATCTCACAACCGTAAGTAAATCACACAAAGTCATTGAGTAGCTAAATATTACTTAGCTGTGTGACCATATTTCCAGATGTCCTGTTGACCCTGCAAATAGTAAATAAATGTATACTGTATATATATCACTGCCCATGGGTAGAGAAGGGGCAATGTGGACACAAAAGAAAGAAGATGAATAATATTTCTAAACATACATTAAATTTACAAGAATGAGTTCATAATTCACCTGAATCTGAGGATGGCAATGAGGGAAATCAGCTGAGGTCCCTTCAAGGAGGGAGACCAGGAGGGGGGACATCAGAAGATCACAGGAAAATATTACCCTCCTTTGCTGAAGAGGTGCGGCACGAGGAGAGCTTACTGTGCTGGGTCCTCCAGAAACAACACAAGTGAGGCTCGGGGGCTAATGGCCTTTCAAATTCACTGTGTGTTAAAGTGACAATTAGTGGACCTTGGTTAAAATGAGGTCAATAATAGCCATAAGAAGGGAAATAACAGGTATTACCTATTTAGCAACTAGGTAGCCTGTGCTAGGAGCTCAGGGAGCTACATTCCCTGAAGTAACTGTGAAGGAGAAATCATTCAGGGCAGATGGCTACTTCTGAGACCTGTGAGAAGATGACATGGAATGCAAAGAAGCAAGTTACCTCCCAATATTCCATGTCCATTTGAGAAGGACTAAAGCACCAATGTTCAAAAAAAGACAAAAGAGTGTCAAGTTAATCAGAATATGCAAGAATATCCCGTCTCTCATATCACAAAATCCCAAGACCAGAGATGTTGGCGTGGATGTGGAGAAAAGGGAACACTTCTACACTGCTGGTGGGAATGCAAATTAATACATTCCTTTGGGAAAGATGTTTGGAGAACACTCAGAGATCTAAAAATAGATCTGCCATTCAATCTTATAATTCCTCTACTAGGAATATACCCAGAAGACCAAAGATCACATTATAACAAAAATATTCGTACTAGAATTTTCATTGCAGCCCAATTCACAATTGCTAAGTCATGGGAAAAGCCCAGGTGCCCATCCATCCACAAATGGATCAATAAATTGTGGTATATGTACACCATGGAATATTACACAGCTTTAAAGAAAGATGGAGACTTTACCTCTTTCATGTTTACGTGGATGGAGCTGAAACATATTCTTCTCAGTAAAGTATCTCAAGGATGCAAGAAAAGGTATCTAATGTACTCAGCCCTATTATGAAAGTAATTTATGGCTTTCACATGAAAGCTATAACCCAGTTATAACCTAAGCATATGGGGAAGAGGGAGAGGGAGGGGAGGGAGGGGGGAGGTTGAGCAGAGTGGGTGATTGGTGGGATTACACCTGCGATGCATCTTACGAGGGTACATGTGAAACTTAGTGAATGCAGAATATGATTGTCTTAACACAACAACTAAGAAAATGCCAGGAATGCTATATTAACCAGTGTGATGAAAATGTGTCGAACTGTTTATAAAACCAGTGCATGGTGCCCCATGATCACATTAATGTACACAGCTATGATCCAACACTAATTAAAAAAAAAAAAAAGAATATCTCGTCTCTCTTCTCTTCTGTAATACTCTCCTGCAGTGGTCTCTATACTTATCACCATTCCCCCAACCCCCTGAATAAAGCCCACCTTAACATCTTTAACAAGCATTTTGTTAAGTTTTTGTTACAACAATGTGTTGTAATTTTAACAAGTTACAGCCATTTATTATTAGGCACCCATCCAATTATAAACATATGACCAAATATTATCTCATGATCCTTTTTGGTTTTTGCCTTCCTAAGACCAGTCTCTAAATTGAGAAAAGTATAAAATTTTTAAATATACTTTAAAGCTAAAACTGTATTTCAGATTTCCCAGTAGGCTCCTGGATTCATTTTACCTATGTAAAGAATGATGCAAGAATAATTAAATTCATATTGTATGCCCAATACTTTTTAATTAGTTCAACACCATTGTGAATTCTGCATAGGTAAAGCTGTAAATTAAAAAATAAGCTTTACCTTCCCTGGGTTGATTTTGCAGAGATAAAATATTATTAATTAAATGTTCCAAAGATTGTACACTACACAGAATGGACTAGAGGGTCATGGTGTCTGTCATGTCCTCATTATTTTTATGTTCTTATCCTCATGAAAACCTTGATCAACCCTAATAGACAGCTGTGCATTGTACCCCAATAGAGCACTTTATTTTCTTCCCGTTTGTTATTATTAATTACTGTGATAAATTAACTACAGCTCTTCAGTCTCCTTTAACAAGTGGTTCTAAATTCTCTGATGCTTGTCTGAAGGCTCTGCTATAAACTTCGGGTTGAATTTGTTTCTTCAATAAAGCATCATAGTCTCAGAGCCTTGTAAAAAAGACTGTATTTGATATCCCAGCCACTGATATTTCAATGAAAAAATATGTGAGTAAATGCTGCAGTGCTTTAATCTGAAATTATTTAGATAGCTTTCTGACCACATAAGCAAACTGAAGCAAACTGAGTCTTTTTAGTTAGAAGACATGACATTATTAAAACAGACTGTGGACACAAGACCCAGGAGAACAAGAAATGCTTATATAAAATCAAATGAACTGAGGAGGGACAATCAGCATTTACTCATTTATTTTTTCATTGAAATATCAGTGGCTGGGAATATCAAGTACAGTCTTCTTTACAAGGCTCTGAGACTACGATGCTTTATTGAAGAAACAAATTCCAACCCGAACCTCTAGCAGCATGTGTGTGTCAACTGGTTATTCACTATAACTGGTTATTTCTCTAGGTATTATTGATGTTGCTTTGATGTTCTATTTTCCAAGTGGTATGTAAGGAAGTACTTTGCTTTTATTCTTCAATTTATTGTTAATCTTCAATTTAGTAGACTATACTTTGCAACTAAGAAACAGTTTTTAACAACATGGTACCTGATTCTCATTGATTCTTGAGAATTCTGAAAAAAAAAATATTTTTTCTGGGTCTTGTTGCTTTTCATGGCAGTATATTTTTTTGCATAGGCTCAGTAAGAATCTTTTCTTTTACTTGCTAAGATATAGATAAATTAATTTTGCAACAAACTCTTAGCTGGTATGTCGTATTAGAGTAACACTCATTTAATAAGCTATAACAAGCTTACCATCAAGGTGCAAGGATTGACTTTATATATGAAGTTAATGCCTACAAAATCCTGGCAGGAAAACTGGACTGGTGTCTGACTTACATGGTTCCAAATTCACAGCTGATAAAAAAGGTCATTTCCTGGCAGGATGGGGACCTTAGCCAATTTTACAAACTTCGAAAAGAAAGAAATTCATCTACATTTATAATAGATGAAGAAAGTTTCTTGGGCTTTGTTTCCTAACCCCAAATATCGAAGCAAATAATTAGAAGTATTTAAAACTCAAATCTGAGATTCCTTATAAAAATTTCCAGGCAGAAGCTAATTACTGCCACAAACGCAATAGCTCTAGATTTGCTGAGCAAACTGAAGAAGGCTTGCAGAAGTGATCAACTCTTCTTGCTCTGCATATGTAAATAATCAGGCCAAGTTACGAGATCAGCTCTCTTTTGTGTAATCAAGAATACACAAAATTCATGAGCAAAATGGGGATTATTATGAAAATATTATCCCAAACCTAAAAATAAGTCAAAAGCAGAGTTAGGTATATCCTTTCAATGTCCTTAGGGTTCTACTAAACAGGCTCATAGGGCAATTACTCAACCTCTAGCATTGTGTGTGTGTCAACTGGTTATTCACTATTTAATTTGCATCCAGGCACCCATTGTGTATTTCTGTGCATTAGAAAATATAACCTCAAAGTTTATGGTGTTATTGCCTTATAAGACATCAAATAGTATCTCACAAACCTTCTATTCCTTCCTTCCTCCCTTATTTATTTATTTCTGACGGTTTGTGTAATGCTTGTAAGTATCCAGTTCCTCAAATGCTCATGGAATAATTTTGTCACTTTACTGGTTTCTTTATTACTGAATTAAGCAATATTTAAGCATGCATAACATTTATATTTATGAGTCTTCCTTTTTTACTTTCCATAAATTATAAATTCCATAAATTATACTCTGATCCCCTCAGAACACACCTCATAAGGATATTTTGGGTTCTGAACATAGCCTCTTCTGCATTTCTGCTCCAAATGAAAATATGGACTTTTATTTATATGTGGATATAGGCCATTGCTCTTCTACTTCTAAAAAGATATGTTGAGGTAATTTACATTTAAAATAACAGTGTGACATGTTTGAACCCATACAGAATCCTCTGCTACCTTTGAAAAAAATGTCTGAGAATGTTTGGCAAACGAGAAGATGATGCCCATCAGAACACCATTTTCCTGATGATCTAAGAAATTGCTTGGCACCAAGAATATGGTGACAGAATGTCAGCTTTTTCAATGATGGCACCCACAGTGTTACTTGACACAGTGGCTGGTACCCAGTAGGAGCTGGTAATGTCCAGGGGAGGACAGTAGTATCTACTAGAAGGGAGCAGTGCTTAAGGTGGTGGTGGTACCCAACAAAGAGGGAGCCACCTTTGGAGAAGACAGCTGGTCTGTTGGCAAGGGAGGCAATTGGAGAGGGAATTAAGCAAATGCAGTCCAAGTGCATTGCTTATTAGGCCTTTCTGAAAGGAAGGAACTTGACATAGATGCTGCTTTAATGATGTCTCATGAATATCATTAAGTTGAAATTCATTTTTGACAGAAGCTCTCTGGAGAATGACTGCAGAGCAGCTATTTTGAATTTTATCATTAATTGTGAAGAATTATGCAGGCTCTCAAGGTGAGCCAGCAGGGTTGTTAGTCTTTTAAAGAAATTAAGGGATTTTAATGTTTTCACCTAAACAGAGTACAAATCTCTTCCTGAGGAGGTGAGTCATTGCATGCCTAGAGGCAGAACCCACAAAGTCTTCAGAAATGAGACTCAAATAGGCTCAAAAGTACAAACAAATGAAGTTGGGAAGCAATCTCCTGTCAATAGTTTACAAGTCATTTGAAAATTAGGATGTCTGTAATAGATACTTTCTTTTCTTTTTTATGATTGTATTTTAGAAGATTGGTGATAATAAAGAAGTTCATGAGCCTACTCAATTACACAAACACTCCATGTTACCTGAAAGAGAGTTAGCTAGGTAGGGCGATTAGAACTCTTATTCTGGGACCTCAGAGGATTTAAAGTCTTGTGAATGCCCATGAGAATACCTACTGCCACTGTGGTAACGGCAAGGTGTTTGTTAAGTGAAAGTTAATAAATAATCTGTAGAATCAAGTCAATTGTTTCAGTCCAAAGTATCCCTGATGTTTTTCTCCTATAACAATTATGAGACTATTAAGAGCAAAAATGGGAATGGAGTTAATAATAATAACTGGATGGAAACTCAACTCCTTTGACTGAAAGGCGACATTAATGATTTCATTGCTTTTAAGATATAAATTCTGTTTCTGAGGGAAAAAAAATCTCCTTCGGAATTACCTCACATGTGCTAAAACATATAGGGTATAGAGATTAACAATATTTAGACTTCTAGAGACTACAGGAACTGTGAGCCAACTAATAACATAGGGAAAATAGCAAGCCAAAGGCATTTTCCATGCTAAATATGTTTGTGTTAGAAAGTCGTGCCCTCCACAACGTGGGAGAGAGAATCTGGTTGGAGTGAGAAAAGGGCAACCTGGGAAGAAACTGTCAATCTGCTGCCCACTTCCATATTTTATAATGACCCAAACTCAGTGCCATGAATGAGGGATTAAGGAGAAATTTCTGAGAAATATTTTAACACACATTGTCTGTAAACATTCTCTAAAGCTTCCATAGTATTCAAAGTATATGCTTAAAAGGCAAATTCAATTTTTGTAGAACTCGTAAAGCATTGGGGTCCTTGAGAGAGCTGGTTTGTTTGTTTTATAGGAAGATATGAAAAGTAGAAAGAAGAGATGTGCTGAAGGTCCTATGGGGTGGGGGTGGGGGGCTCAGTTATCCAGTCAGGAGGGCAGCCTGGGTCTCTACATTTCTCAATGGTGTTCTTTCCTGGGCTGCAGTACAGCACCCAGGGAAGCGGTGCAAGAATCCTGAAGCATCTTTTCCTCCTCTCTCATCAACCAGGGCAGATTTAATCTTTCCTGTTCTACAACAGCTTTGTGTGTAGAACATGTTTGTGTCTACATAGAATCTTGTTGCTGTACAGGGATAGAGAGAAAAAATTTAATTCTCTGCCAGGTAGAGAAATCCATTTAACTTTTTCTGAGTCTTAATTTCTTTTTCCCCATCCCCCCCAAATCTAAGAAAATCTATCCCATGTTTACCACATTGTTTAATTCAAACTTTCATTAAAATACCAAATGACAAAAGACAATTTTATCATGAATGCCAGATCAAATCTGTGGTGGTGTCTGAATAAAAATTCAGACTAATTCTCAGCAGCTGATGATCTAAGCAAGAAAGAATGATGTTTATATTGATTAATGCCATGTGTTAAGATGGTGGAGAAGGGAGTTAGTCAGAAAGTAGATTGGGAAAGGTTTTTCAAAGGCCTCAATTGCTATTTAAAGAAGACCAGAAACTGCCAAATTAGGATTTGGAGGCAGGCTTGTGTGAGTATTTGGATGTACAGTGCTGTTTGGATATAAAATAACTCTGATGTGTCTAAAAGGTAGATGTATGGAAGACAGGTCAAGGGAGCCATCAAAGACTGTGGCTGCATTGGAAATGTCCTGGTTTATTGGGCTCTAGAGTTTGGACACTGTGGAAGCCATCAATTATTTGGGCTAAATGCAGAGTGAGATTGAAGCTGTTTTTCAGCAATATTACCCCATCAGGAATGTGATTCCAAGGGACAAGAGAGGAAGTATATAAATAGCAATTAGTAGGGTGTCTAAAAGAATAGGTTAAAAGCAGTGAGATCTTAGAGCTTTGACTGAAAACTCTGAAAGATGGTGTGGACCTGTGAAGTAGAATCAGTAGTATTTGGTGTCCAATAAGAAAGCTGAGCAATGAAAAAGGTACGTCAAAGTAATACTAACATTTCAAGCTGGAAGTGTTATGGTGTTAACTTTAACAGAGGGGTCAAAGATGGGGTAAGGGATAAAATTTGTGGGCTTTTATTTGTTAAGTCTACCCTTTATCAGATTTAAAGATTTCAGTATTGCGGAATACTCAGGTGAAAAGTGACTTTAATAGGTAACTGTTCCCATAAAGCCATACTTAAGGACGTTTCTATTTTTTCTTATCTCCATCATATATTGCTATGGCTTTATTCTCATTTTCAGATAGCTTGTAAAATATTCTAAGCTGATGTTGTTTTTTGTTTTTTTTTTTTTTTCTGAAAAATAGTTACCCAGATAGGGAATGAATCATTTTCTAATCTTTAATTTGAAATTTCTAGGTATTTATTTATGTTACTACAGTTAAGTGATTCATATCTTATAATTAGTACCCCATTATGGGTTATTTCAAAATCTAATCATTAACTTTACATTTTCTTTTTTTTTTTTTTTTTTTTGTAGAGACAGAGTCTCACTTTATGGCCCTTGGTAGAGTGCCGTGGCCTCACACAGCTCACAGCAACCTCCAACTCCTGGGCCCAAGCGATTCTCTTGCCTCAGCCTCCCGAGTAGCTGGGACTACAGGCGCCCGCCACAACGCCCGGCTATTTTTTGGTTGCAGTTTGGCCGGGGCTGGGTTTGAACCCACCACCCTCGGTATATGGGGCCGGCGCCTTACCGACTGAGCCACAGGAGCCGCCCTTAACTTTACATTTTCACATTGCAGAGAGCTGTTCCTATTGGTGATGACTTATTAGAATGAGACTCCCTTTGTGATGGATGTACAAACTCGATACTTCTAAAAGCAGCCAATTCCCAGTTTTGTCAACTGTGAAAGTCAACAAAGAAAGTGTCAAAATAAATGTTGAAGAATATGAAAGGCACTTTTTAAACAATGCTAGTTTAGATGTATCATGGATATAAAAACTTCTCCAATTTTTATTTTCCTATCATCCTAGCCTTGAAAGTTCACATTATGAATAATATTCCCTTGAATTGAGTGGTTAAATTCATAACCACAGAATGAATGGCCAGAATTCCAAAGCTTTGCTTTCAAATTTTTTATTTGCTACATATAATATTGCAAACCGGTTTATCTGGGCCATGCCTAGCTCCAGCAGAGAGTGCACAGACTTCCTGTGCTTTATGTTATATGTGTGGTAACCATTTTAGCTTTGTGTGGATTTTATTCCGCTCTCCCACCTTTTAATTTGAAATGTTAAAACCTCATTGTCATATTCAAAAGTGAATGAAGTGAGAATTTTGCTTATAATGCAAAGCCAGTGTGCCTAAATCTAATAATAGTTAAAACTAATTGCATTTTTATGTATTACACCAGGCTGTGTTAGATACTTTACACATGTCACTTCATGTAAACCTTTAACAATTTCTGTGGGGTTGGCATTTTTAATCTCCTTATTTCCACAGATAAACTGAGATTTTGAGTATAATTTGCCCAAGGTCATGCAGGTATGACCCAGAGATCAAGGGCGGAATTAAGATCCATCACTATTATTGATTGTTCTCAATACTGACATAGAGACTATGGTCTAAATAAAACCATGTAAATTGTGGAACCAGTCAAACAAATGAAATAAAATAAATTTGGCAAGGATTAGACTGTGAATGTCCCTTGCCAAAAGGCAGCTGCAACCCAGAAATGAAATCAGAAGGATCTTTAAACATTTATAGAGTCTGTAGCTTTAAAAAAAAAAAAAAGCCTCTGTTGTCCACCTAACATTCCACAAGTTAGAAGGTAAGTCTAACCTTATCACATATTTTTAATAATTAGATTTGTGAAAGGAAACCTTCTTTCAAAAACAGCTCCAGTCTTCTCCTTCATAGATTAGGTGACAGTTCCCCTATAGAAAGAAAAAAAAACAAGGAAGGTGTGGCTGTAAGCCCCAATCAGGGTACCACTCATCACCTTGCATTAAGGTAAACTGGCATGTCCAGGGTACTTGCAAGAAAGATGGCCATGTGCATAAAAATAAGCTTGCTAAATGAAAGAAAAATCAACATATGGATATTTGACAAGAGGTGAAATTACATCTATTTTCTCTTAAATATGTCTTATTTTGTTGCATTTTTTTTCCATCCAAGATTCTTCTGTGCAGCAGATGGTATGCTGTGGTACTCACCATTGGGACTCACCATTTTACCCACCCAATGCCATGGCTTCCAATGACAAGCCCCTGAAACTCTTTGGGAGGCCTTTCTCTGTATCAGAGATTGCTCAGTCTGTGTAGGACAGATGGGAAAATTGAGAGTTACTAGCCCTTGGGAGCAGCCCTCTAGTGACTCATGGGAGTTGGGAGCTAAATAGTTCAGCTGGCTTACCCTCTGTTGGGATGACGCTGTGTCATATTCTATCTTGTCTCACAGAGCATCCCTGTGGTTCTGAGATACCCTCACCCACAAAATAATGGGTATAATAAGGAACCTTTTATTAGCTTCTTTCCCTTTTCTGTCTTATTTCTCTATACTTAGCATCATCTCTGAAATAAACTACATCCCTACCTCAGAGTTTACTCTTGGAGAAACAGAACCTGAGACATCTAGATTTCACATATCAAAGACTTAAAAGCCTCCTCTTTTTTGCCCTGTGAACCGACCATCTTCTAAGAATCTTTCCTTAGAAGACAGACTTCTGCTGAGCTCTTTCGAGTGCTGGCACACTGGGTGGGATACTGGGGATCTAGACACAGGGGATCTAGAGGGCCCCAGTTTTTAAGGAGCTTGTGGCAGGTGAGTGACGTAGCTGAGGGAAGAGACAATCACGAGGTAGTGCAATACCTTCTCTGACAGGGAACACAGGGGAGGACTCACAACTTCAGAAGAGCAAGAAAGGATTCCCAGAGGAAAAGAAATAAAATTTAAACTAACCCCTAAGAAGGAGCTAAAAAGGAAATAGTGGAAGGGAGATGGGAAAAGTTAATGCTGTACATGTTCCCTTCAAAAAGAGGCCTGAAATTTGGAAAGGCTCATAGCAGGTAAGGGCAAAGGAAACCCTTTCGTAAGTGTGGTTGGAACCTACAGTAGTTAACCCCAAACTATGCACCAAGGGACCTCAGGGTACTGTCAGAAGCTCACAGGGACACTACTAGCACAGGATGATTAAAGTTTGTGTGGGAAATGCAATGATGGTCTACATCTGTGCTATCACACAGGCTGCTGTCTCAAGATAGTTTATAATCGTACATTCCTCTGATGATACTATATTTTTGTGAAGGTGAGCTTTGGGACATTGATGTGACAGAACCAAAGTGCCCTGAGAAAATCAAAGTGGGGTGGGAAATGAGGGTGGCAGTGTCAAATTTCAGTCCAGGGTCTGAGAAATCAGTTGTTCAGTGCCCATTAGGTACATAATCTCACTAATTGATAATCGTGGTTATTTAAGAAAAATTTAAATGTTTTTTTCCCTCAGTTTATATGAAGTAAGTATAGCTTCACTGGCTAGTAAGATGTTAGGAAATAAATACTCATTAAGTTGTTTGGACGTAACTATGTAATAAAGGGACCTGTTAGCCATTTCTTTGCACCTAGGAATATTGTGAAAATTTTATTATAAAACTAAAGATGCTGTTAACCCAGAGAGTTTGGGAATCTCTGACCTTGAGTAATCAAGGGACATTTGTGTCCAGAAATAAAGTTGGTGGGGTCAACAGCAGACAGATCTGAGGAGTCTAAACATTTTTCTGAAAATGAGAGGAAGTCTGTAAAGTATTTTAAGCAGGTCATGACATGGTCAAGGGCCTCTTCATCTGTGTTGAAAATTGATTAGGGTAAAGGTTGGGGAAAGGAGAGCAGGAAGGTCTGGGAGAGACAGCTGGAGACTGGGGGGTCATGAGGACTGTCTTCAACATTTTTATCAATGGTGTCCTGGTATTACTGTCTCGTTGCTGCCATAAAAAATCACCACATACTTAGTGGCATAAAAATACACAAATTTGTCATCTTACAATTCTGTTGGTTAGAAGTCTGACATGAGTCTCCTTGGACCTGTGCTCCTGTCTGGAGGCTCTAGGGGAATATGTTCCTTTGCCTTCTCTATATTCTAGAGGCTGTCAAGAGTCTTTGGCTCACAGACCTTTTCCTTCATCTTCACATCCAGCCACACTGCATTTCTTTTTTTCTTTTTTTTTAAACATTTATTTATTATTAAATCATAGCTGTGTACATTAATGCAATCATGGGGCACCATACACTGGTTTTATATACCATTTGACATATTTTCATCACACTGGTTAACATAGCCTTCCTGGCATTTTCTTAGTTATTATGTTAAGACATTTATTTTCTACATTTAGTAAGTTTCACATTTACCCTTACAAGATGCACCATAGGTGTGGTCCCACCAATTACCCTCCCTCCACCCATCCTCCCCAATCCCTTTCACTCCCTTTCCCCTTTCCCCATATTCTTAGATTATAATTGGGTTATAGCTTTCATATGAAAGCTATAAATTAGTTTCATACTAGGGCTGAATACACTGGATACTTTTTCTTCCATTCTTGAGATACTTTGCTAAGAAGGATATGTTCCAGCTCCATCCATGTAAACACGAAAGAGGTAAAGTCTCCATCTTTCTTTACGGCTGCATAATATTCCATGGTGTACATATACCACAATTTATTGATCCATTTGTGGATTGATGGGCACTTGGGCTTCTTCCATGACTTAGCAATTATGAATTGGGCTGCAATAAGTATTCTGGTACAAATATTTTTGTTACAATTTGATTTTGGTCTTCTGGATATATACCTAGTAGAGGAATTGTAGGATCGAATGACAGGTCTATTTTTAGCTCTCTAAGTGTTCTCCAAACATCTTTCCAAAAGGAACGTAGTAGTTTGCATTCCCACCAGCAGTGTAGAAGTGTTCCCTTTTCACCACATGCACATCAACATCTCTGGTCTTGGGATTTTGTGATATGGGCTAATCTTATTGAAGTTTGATGATATCTCAAAGTAGTTTTGATTTGCATTTCTCTGATGGTTAAGGATGATGAGCATTTTTTCATATGTCTGTAGGCCGTGCGCCTGTCTTCTTGAGAGAAGTTTCTCTTCAAGTCCCTTGCCCACCCTGAGATGGGATCACTTGCTCTTTTCTTGCTTATACATTTGAGTTCTCTGTGGATTCTGGTTATTACACCTTTGTTGGAGACATAACCTGCAAATATCTTCTCCAATTCTGAGGGCTGTCTGCTTGCTTTACTTACTGTGTTCTTGGCTGTGCAGCAGCTTTTTAGTTTGATCAGGTCCCAGTAGTGTATTTTTTGATGCGGCTTCAATTGTCCGGGGGGTGGGGTCCTTCTCATAAAATATTCACCCAAGCTGATTTCTTCAAGTATTTTTTATAGTTTCATGTCTTAAGTTTAAATCTTTAATCCAGTGAGAGTCTATCTTGGTTAATAGTGAAAGGTGTGGGTCCAGTTTCAGTCTTTTGCAGGTTGCCAGCCAGTTCACCCAGCACCATTTGTTAAATGGGGAATCTTCTCCCCACTGAATGTTTTTAATTGGCTTGTCAAAGATCAAATAACGGTAAGTAGCTGGATTCATCTCTTGGTTCTCTATTCTGTTCCATACATCTACTTCTCTGTTTTTGTGCCAGTACCATGCTGTTTTGATCACTATCAATTTATAGTATAGTCTGAGGTCTGGTAGCATGATTTCTCCTGCTGTTTTTATTTCTGAGTCAAGTTTTTTTCTGATTCCATATATAACG
The DNA here is from genome assembly GCF_027406575.1 of Nycticebus coucang. Lineage (NCBI taxonomy): Eukaryota > Metazoa > Chordata > Mammalia > Primates > Lorisidae > Nycticebus > Nycticebus coucang. Next base: position 149,885,932 of record NC_069780.1, on the reverse strand, counting down.
AAGTATTATTTTTTCGAGATCTTTAAAGTATGACAGTGGAGTTTTAATAGGGATTGCATTAAAATTGTTTATTGCTTTGGGTAGTATGGCAGCCACACCGCATTTCTCTGACATTTCTTTTCCTGCTATGTTGCCCTCTGACCACAGCTGGGAAGGATTCATCACTTTCAACAATTCCTGTGACTAGATTGGGAATACCTGAAAATCCAGGATCATTTCTTCATCTCAGGGTCCTTAACCTTATTCACGTCTGCAAAGAGCCTGTAACATATTTATAGGTGGTGAATATTAAGATGTGGATGCCTTAAGGAGGCCGTTATTCTGCCTCACACTGTTCCCACTGAAAACACCCTCCTGGGTATCCAGAAGAACTTAATCTACTTTGCTTTATGCTTACCTGATTATACTTTTGTAGCAATTATTACGCTTTGTGGTCATCTTGAGTCCTCTCAGAGTGACCTGCCCTCCTGTTTTTTTTGAAATTCTAAGTCTGCCCTGCACCACCATAGAAGAGCAGACAATCTTGACTCTATTTGTATACAGTAGAAAAGAAGAATCGTCACATTCCACAGTCTTCCCCTGAAGCCAGTGTGCTACTTCTCACTGATGTAGGAGCTGGTGAGACATTGCAATGTCCCTTAACTTATTCTCATCTTATACCTGAGAGTCTCAATACCAGGTATTCAGTGGGGTCACAGTCTCATCCAAGGTAAAGCCTTGGCTTTAAATGTTCTTGAGTTGTTCTCACTGTTAGAACTACTTCAATTCCAAGATGGAAATTCCAAGGTGTTTGGTAAGCATCAAACACCCTTATCCGTGGGGTATATGTTCACCTTTATCCATGGGGTATGTGTTCCCAGATCCCCACTGGAGACATGAAACTGCAGCTAGTATTGAGTGCTATGGATACTGTATTTTCTTAGCCTTACAATTAAGAGGGCTGGTAAATGACTGAAGGCTGGGGAGCATATGTGGTGTGGATACACTGGACAAAGGAATAATTTGAGTCTCAGGTAGGACAGTACAAAATTTTATCACACTATTCAGACTCTTGTGGCATTTAAAATATATAAATTGTATATTTATGAAACTTTTCCTTAAATAGTTTTTAGAATGCAGTTGACTGTGAGTACCTGAAACCCCCCACAAAAAGCAAAGCCACAGGTAAGAGGGGCAAGCTTTAGATTGAGTTTTGAGCTGAAACAGTTAAGGGAAGCAGTTAATGCATTTAGTAATAATGGAAAAGAGAAATTGTAAGATTTTAAACAATTTAATGCTGAGGAAGAGCTACCCAGGTTTTCTGCTATTCAAGGGAACTTGACCCACTCACCACTTCCTACTCACCACTTTATTTTAGATGTGGAGGCTTCATGGACCCAGGTAGGTTTGAAAGGGCTCTTGGCCAAGGTTATGTTTCACCTAATTTGACATGGAATAAGCTAAAATCAGTGTCAATAGTAATCTAATCCAAAATTTAAAAGTTTTAATCACAAAGAATATAAATTGTAGTGGTTTGTGTAAAATACAAAGCTTCATTTTAAATTTAAATTTTGGCAGGTTGTTCCTAAAACCAATGGCTTACTAGGCTCACTAGAAAGAGAAAGGTTTTTTAAATATTAAACACTCTTTGAAAGAAAGTAGTAAAAGTCTAAAGAAGGCAGCCATAGACTGAAGCTTTTCCTTTTTTTCCCCCAGGGACCCTACTCTAAAGCACTCAAGGAGAAAGCCCAGAATGTAACAACAAAGCTGAGTGGATAGTCCTATGGAAGACAGAGAAAACAGGAATTTATTCTTTACACACAGGTCAAGCAGAATTAGTATATCCATTTTATTAAGTGTATCAACACTCAGGACTCAGAATGAGCAAATATGCATAAATATACATAAAAAGTAGAGCCTCCATAGTTGTCTGCCTCCCACGGACCACCTCCTTAAGTTGACCCAATTTTTATAGACCAGATATGCATCACATGGAAAACTGACTTCTAAATATTGACTACCTCTGTAAGTTGTATCTTGACCACTTGGACTGTGACACACAATATTAATTTATCCTATATAACTTAACCACCTGAGTGTGCTCTACACTAAGGGGTAGATGGTGTGGGCTTTGCCCTTAGTTGTATTGTTTTTTCTTTAGTATGAGTTATTTTTTCTTTACCTTTTTAAAACATTTCAGAATATTAGAAGGTGCACATGTCTTGTTTACTTACTTTGTTTTTGTATAGACTCAATCAAAGTTAAAAGTGTGCCCTTCACCCAGATAGTGTGTGCTGTACCCAATAGGTGTGAATTTACCCATCCTCTCTACCCCCTTTCCACAGCTTGATTTTCATTGAGATTTGCTTCGGTATGTGTGCTTATGTGTTGATTGATTAGTTCCAATTTGATATTGAGTACATGTGTTTATTATTCCATTCTTGTTCATGTTTTATCATTACCATGTGTTGAATTAGGCCTAACATCCGATTGTTTATTACTTGTTGCAGAAGATTTTTTCAATGTGAAGGACTGGTCTGAATAGTAGTACTTCCTACAATTATTGAAAAATTTTACAATTAATCGACATGCTGGTCCCAAGGCAAGAACTCAAAGAGCTGATATTGAAGGAAAGAATTGATTTTCTATATTTTCTGGAAAGCAGCAGGCAAAGGAAGATTGGAGAACATTTTGGTGTTAGCAAGACCATAGTTAGCAACATCCAAAAATGTGAACACGAGTCCTTGGAGAGATATGGTAAGGAAAGCAGAGATCTATAATGTAAAAGGTGAAAAATTTCCCTGGATGAAGTCAATGAAGCCACATTAAACTGGTTCGAACAAATGAGGGCAGTTAACACCCAAACCTCTGGGCCAATGATGCAAGAAGTTGCTAAAAAATTCACACAGAAATTAGGGGTGGCAATTTCTCACTCTCAAGTGGTTGGCTCAAGAAATTTAAACTGTGACAGATCTCCTGAAAAGACTTGTGGGGTGACTCCAGTGACGTTCCACTACAGTTTGTGGAAGAGTTCATCAAAAAGTTCCTGGAACTCACCAGTGACTTCAAAGATGAGGACATCTTTATTCCTGACAAGGCAGACTCTTTTTAAGGTGATGTCTGAATGGCACTTCGTCATGAAGGGTGACAAATGTAAGAGCAGAAACCTTTCCAAAAAATATTCCATAGTTCTGCTGTGTGCTAGCTCAACCAAAAAAACTAATGCACTCTTGGTGACTGGTAAATTGGCAAAGCCACACACCTGAAGACCTCCCCATCACTTGGAGATCAAACAAATGTGCATGGATGACTGTTACCCTGTTTGGTAAGTTGTATGGTCCAAGAAATGAAGAAGAAACTGCCTGTTTTATGACAGTAGACAACTGTCCTGTCCACTACCCACAAGTAAGCCATCTCACAAATGTGACACTGAAATTTATGCCTCCAAACACAGCCTTAAAAATCTAACCTCTAGACCAGCGGTTCTCAACCTGTAGGTCGTGACCCCTTGGGGGTCGAATGACCTTTTTCAGAGGGGTCACCTAAGACCATCCTGCATATCAGAAGGATGAAGTAGCAACAAAAATAATTTTATGGTTGGGGGGTACCACAACACGAGGAACTGTATTAAAGGGCCAGAGCATCAGGAAGGTTGAGAACCACTGCTCTAGACCAAGTCATTATCAATCCACTACCGAGCCTAGCTCCTGCAGTGGGTCATTACTAAAACACAAACCTGTGGCAGCAACTTCATCCACTGCATCAGTTAATGCTCTGGAGGTTGCTCTCTGGATCATAAAGTTGAGCCAGGAATGTTTCAAGAAAGTTAGATTTGTCACAACCCAGGAGCATGATGTTTTGGACCCATCAGATAGTCCATCCCCTATGGCAGAATTTGAAGGAGTAGATTTCTCAGGTCTTGTTGCCATGGATGATGAGGTGGAAACCTGTAATGAACCTGAACCAGAAGGAATTTTCCAAGCAATAATGACTGAAGTAGAGATGAGAATAAAAGTTTATAAAGTGGCTGATGAAGTGGAAGAAGCAAGTGAAGATGACACAGAAATTGCAGAGACTGCAAAAGAAGAGGATGGCAGGCGTATGATAATGCAGTTGAAGTCATTTGCTGTGAAAAAATGGCCAGGTATGCTGAGTGGTATAGCTAGTGTTGAAAGTGCTAAGTTTGTAATAGTTATAAGAGAAAGATCAAGACTCACTCTTTTTTAGAAAGAATGATTAAACTATGATAAAACAGTAAATGTGTTGATTTTGTATGATATTGTATTTATGATTTTATTACATTTTTATTATTTCGTATGATATTTTCTAATAAATGCTCTATAAAAAAGTAAAGTACATGCACATATTAGTACAGTATGCCTAGTTCTTTATGTTGACCACCCCAGTATGTTGACCAGTTTGTTATATTCCCTTGTATTTAAAACATAAAACAAGTGTAACTTGGGGTTGAGAAAAAGAAAAAGCAATGAAAGCCACAGGGTTGACTCCGAAGAGAAATATAAGTGTGGAGCCTCTTTCTCTGGCTTCATGTGTCCATACAGAGGGGTCTCTACTAGAGTACCACCCTCTGCACACTAGCCTGAGATCCTCCCCAAATCCTTCTTCAGTCCTTCCTAGGGCAGGAAAGGTGATTTATCCGATTTGATGATCACTCCTTTGAGTTATTAAATGGTACCATTGATGAACAAATAAGCCTGGTGAGAAAAAGTTCAGAGTAAAAAAATATAGCACTTAATTACATCAAACCTACAAGGCTTCTGGTGCTACCTAGCAAGAAAATGGGTGTTAGGGATGACATATTTCAACACCATTGCACAAATTTAATAAGAGAACACTAGCAGTCCATACATTACTATGTGGGCTGTACCTATATCTTTCTGTGAATCAGGAAATCGGGAGTGATTGGGGCTGAGACAGTTAATAGGAAAACTGAGAATCACTAGCATTTATATTGTGTGTCCAACTGTCTTGAATTCCTGTAGGTTGGTGTCCCAATGGGAAGGCAGTTGCGTTCAGTTTGATGATTATAATTGACTTTGGGCAGGATGGTGAGTGCTCCAAAGGCAATGCAAATTCAATTCCAATAAGTTGGATAATAGAGTAATTGGGCCAGCCAAAAACCCATACATTTTTATTGTTATTACTAGGTGTATGTACTCATGCATGTGTATGAATATATAAATACTCAATAGAGATATTTAAACTATCAATATGTATGCATTCGTATTTATAAGATATATATTTCTATGTATATAGTATATATAGAAAAATATATTATGAAAAATTTCAAAGATATACAAAAGCACAAATGATGGTATAAAGAATTCCTCATGTACCCATGACCCAGGTCAAAAACTTTTTGTTCATGGTCAATTTGTTTCTTTCATATGCCACCTGTTTCCCCTGACCCTCTCCTGATTATTTTGAAATACCCCCGTGGCATGATATTATTTCATTTGACAGTATTTCAGTGCTTGCTTCTAAAAGGGAAAAGCCCCCTTTAAAATAGAAGCACAATATCATCATCATATTTTACCTACCACTCTACCACATCAACAAAAATTTCTTAATAAAACCAAATATCCAGGCAGGATTCAAATTTCAATTGTCATGTAAGTGTTGTTGCTGCCCTTTTTTTATTTTTATTTTTATTTTTTTTGTGAGACAATGTCTCACTCTGTTGCCAGGCTAGAGTTCTGTGGCTCCAGCCCAGCTCACAGCAACCTCAAACCTCAAACTCCTGGGCTCAACTGGTCCTCCAGCTTCAGTCTCCTGAGTAGCTGGGACTACAAGAGCCTGCCACAATACCTGGCTGATTTTTCTATTTTTAGTAGAGTTAGGGTCTTTCTCTTGCTCTTTTTCAGGATGATCTTGAACTCCTGAGCTCAACCAAGAGCTCAACCAATTCTCCTGCTTCAGCCTCCCAGAGTGCTAGGATTGCAGGTGCCAGCTAACTGATCACCATTTTGGTAGTTGTTAGTCTTTTTGCTATTGCAGACAAGGCTGCCATGAAAAGATTTTGGAACATATCATTTTTTATTTTTTACCCAGAATATTTTGAAATAGATTCCTAAAAATGATGCTGCTGGTAAAGCAGTAAATGCACATGTAATTTTGAAAGATGGTCTCGAATTTTCTTCCGTATTTTATAATTTTACTTTGTCACCAACAATTTTCAACCATTTTCTATTTCCTCCACTTAAAATTGTGCCCATGTGATAGGGGAAAAATATTTCTCAGTATAGTTTTAATTGTCTCTTATTAGTAAGTTTGACAATATTTTCATATAGTTGGACATTTTTATTTATTTATTTATTTTTGGTAAAATATCTATTCATATATTTAGCTCATTTTTCTCTCTCCCCCTATCTCTATCAGGGTCATTAATCATTGGAGATAGGCTGCAAATGTCCCCCCTCCCCGCAATTTACCCTTTGTCATTTGATTTGCTTAAGGTGAGTTATTTATTTATATATTTTCATCCTTAAAAGATTTTTAAGTTCTGGGCGGCGCCTGTGGCTCAGTGAGTAGGGCGCCGGCCCCATATACCGAAGGTGGCGGGTTCAAAGCCGAGCCCCGGCCAAACTGCAACAAAAAAATAGCCGGGCGTTGTGGCGGGCACCTGTAGTCCCAGCTACTCGGGAGGCTGAGGCAAGAGAATCGCGTAAGCCCAAGAGTTAGAGGTTGCTGTGAGCCGTGTGACGCCACGGCACTCTACCCGAGGGCGGTACAGTGAGACTCTGTCTCTATAAAAAAAAAAAAAAAAAGATTTTTAAGTTCTTTATTTCTAATATTGTCCAGTTTTTATATATAAGCAGTTTATGGTGAATATAGATTGTTTCATGAAAGGTGATATAGAGTACTTTTTACACAGTTCCCTAGACTTTTTATATTATTAATTTTATGCTTAAAGTTGATTTTGAGGAAGTCTGACAGAATTCTAAGATCTACAGCTTATAGCAAATATATTAGAGAAATAAAGAGATCTTTGCTTGAATTAAAGCTTTCTCAACAGCTTTTGATATGTGGATTAAAAGTACCAGCTTACTTATTAGTAAGAAATGAATCAGCAGTTAAATATTTAAAAAAAAAACACATGTAGGCTCGGCGTCCATAGCACAGTGGTTACAGTGCCAGCCAGGCTGGTGGGTTCGAATATGGCCAGCTAAACAACAATGACAACTGCAACTAAAAAATAGCTGGGCGTTGTGGCAGGCGCCTCTAGTACCAGCTACGTGGGAGGCTGAGGCAATAGAATCTCTTGAGCCCAAGAGTTTGAGGGAGCTGGGACGTGTGAGCTGGGATGTCACAGCACTCTACTGAGGGCGACATAGTGAAACTCTGACTCAAAAACAAACAAAAAAAGCCACACATGTAATTTTTTAAATATATTTAATTGACATTTAAATATACCACACATATACTTTAACAATTCAACTTTTAACAAAGACTAAAAATTTATTAAGGCTGAGACATATAAATATATGCCTGGGTGAATTATCTCCTAAAACTGGTTTATCTTACCCTGATCCTGCAAGTAATTGTCTCTATAACCTTGATCGCATGTGCTTTCATACTTTTCTTTGTAAGATAAGGTGGCTGAGAAAACATACTTTCATAGCCCATTTCAACTCTAAAATATATTAATCTGCTTCTGTGATAAGGATCTCGTAAGTTTCTCAGAAGACTTTGAATAGATCATACGTCTTTCAATTTGGATGAAAAATTAATTTCAGCACCTCATGGTTGGTAAATGCAAAAATGAAATTTCACATCATGTCATTCCCTTCCTGTACTGTAGACTGAATGCTGCTGTGCACATTTATGGTAGAGTGGTGCTATAGAGTGAAGGTGAGGGCTGGAGGTGCAGGTAGACTCATGGACACCCTGACTTGTGTGTGGATACCTGGCAGGGAACTCCTTCAAGATGAGCTGGAGAATGTTTTCATCTCCCTCTGGTGTCAAGGAAGAGGGGCAATGCTGGGACAGAGGAGGCTCACCAGATTCTTCCTGAATTGACATTGGTTTCAGATGGGGATAGCTTCTCTTACCCAATTTGGAAGCAAAAAAAGCTTCAGTAAATTCTGAGCACTCAAGATAAAAGAGCCCCACCACACAGTGTTCCCTTATGCCCCATTCTTTTCCTTAATATGAGTTCTATTTAAAAAACATACATTATTTATTGTTTACATGTTTACTGTTTACCTCTGAGATTAGATTACAAGCTCCTTAAGAACAGGGATCAGCTTTTGTTTCATTTTATTTTAATCTAATAAATATGTAATGAATTATTTACATTCATTTTAATTGCTTTCCATTCAAATTTATTAATTATTAAATTTAATAATTTTAATAAATTTAATGGTTAAGTAATGCAGTTGCAGCTGATCCTCATTATTCAGGAGTTCTTTATTTGTGAATTTACCTATTCACTAAGGTTCACTGTGACCCTATATCAATACTAACAGTGCTTCAATGTTCCTTCCTTGACATACACATGTGCAGAATGGGGGAAAGTCACATGACCCGAGGTGCACATTCTTGGCTGAGATTCCCAGCCATGGTTGAATAAGGTGATGGATGCTCCACCAGCTTTTATTTCGGGTCTCCTACGTAAACAAGTGTAGTTTTCATGATTTACATGGTACTATAATTTTTACATTTTTGTTACTTTTTGTTGACAGTTGTGTTGTTTTAAATGGTCCTCAGGAGTGGTGTTGAAGTGCTGTCCAGTGTTTCTGAGCATAAGAAGCCTGGGATGCACTTTATAGAGAAATTCCCTGTGTTAGATAAGCTTCCTTCAGGCTCAACTTTTGTGCCATTGGCCATGAATTCAGTGTTCATGAATCAACAATACATTAGGTACAGTGTCCTAAAACAGAAACAAACAAAAAGGCTATGTATTGACTGTTTAACAAAAATGTGAACAGAGGCTCATGTGAACCTATCCCTGCTTCCCCCCCTTGAAAATAAATAATAATAAATAAATAATGAATAAATAATCCATTATTTGCTATTTCAGTGTTCATGAAGCCTCTACAGCAGATGTGCTACTTTGAATAATGAGACTTGACTGTCTTTCATTTTAGTTTATTTTTCTTTTTAACTAATGAATATCTAACTAACAAATACTCATACCCAGCATATAGTTCATCAATAATAAATGTTAGTTGAATGAATGATGAATAGTGAATGTATGATGACTGTGTTCAGAATCATAATCTTGATAAAGGATTTGTTCAGATTAATTAGTGATTGTGATCAGTAGTCATTAGTGGGTGAGTTGGATCATACCTCATGGAAAGAACAGTTGTCGTAGCTTGGTGCTACCATACGCAGCTTGGATTTTCTTGACTAAATCCTTTAATATTAATATTTATGCCTGGTGGCACCTGTGGCTCAGTCGGTAAGGCGCCGGCCCCATATACCAAGGGTGGCGGGTTCAAACCCGGCCCCGGCCAAACTGCAACCAAAAAATAGCCGGGCGTTGTGGCGGGCGCCTGTAGTCCCAGCTACTCGGGAGGCTGAGGCAAGAGAATCACTTAAGCCCAGGAGTTGGAGGTTGCTGTGAGCTGTGTGAGGCCACGGCACTCTACCGAGGGCCATAAAGTGAGACTCTGTCTCTACAAAAAAAAAAAATATATATATATATATATATTTATGCCTTTGTTTTCCCATCCATAAGAAAATGATTATGAAAAACTTACATTTTATGATCACTTAGAGGTTCTACACAAGATGTTTTCATAAATAAATATGAAAGCATTTTCCAGGCTCCTGATCATTATTTAAGACAAAATTGAAGGTCTGGAAGTCAGGGGCCTATGAGTCAGTCTTAGCTCTAGGAAAATTCAATACTAGATGCTGAGTTCTCTCACCTCTCAGTGTCTGTCTCAGCGCTCTCCTTTAAAAAAATATAAATTTTTGAACAATTTCCAGGATTTTTTGGTGGCAATAACCTTCTGAGAGTCTAAGATTATTCTTTGAAGGGATTTCATGAAAATTATGAATAGATCACAGATTAATTTTCATCTCCAGAACAAGGACAATGTCATGGTGGTGGTCCTGGTCCTTGTTGTAATCTGATTTTTGCTTAGGCCTTTGTCAGCTGGTTGTGTCCACGAGAAGCCTTCTTTTAAACCTCTGTTACCATGACATTTCTCTTGTGAGAGCTAAAGATAAATAGCACTGAAACTTGAGGTCTTCCCAAGCAGTGTAGAAAGGACATGCTTGAAAATTAACAGGTATTTGAGAACTCTTAAGACTGCTGCCTAAGAGACTGCTAGAAAGCTAGGAAGTTAAAAATAAAGATGGAATATAACACTAACTAGTATTATTTATTTTATATAGATAGAGCCTTACAGATAAAAATCTCCACATACAACAATGAACCATCTAAATTTTATAAGGCTACATTCTGGAGGGTATAGATCAAATAGCTTCCATTTCCTCAGCAGTGAAGTGGTGGTGACAAGATCCAGCTTCTAACAGTGCTGATGCAACAAACAGTACATTGCTTGCTGAGCACACAAAGAATGTGAAAAAATCTTATTAGCACTATTTATTATAGCCAGTATAAACTCAGTGATTATTATATAATGACTATAACATATCAAACAAGGGAAAACTCTTGAAGTTTCATTTTGGTTCACTGTTTAAGAAATTCACCCCAAATAATTCAGTCTGGAGCCACAGCCTTTAAAGTCTTACTACACTGTTTGATGAGAACACAACTGTTGTTCTTTTTTGTTCTTATCTTAAAGCATCCAGTGCTTGTCAATGGCCCAGGAATGATGACTGCAATAATGAAAATCTGATGTCTGAGTTTTCTAATATAAAATATTCCCAAATACACTAAATAACAAAATCAATTACCCAGAAATATATTGAGTAACAAAAATAAACTACCATCCATGAATACCCCAGTCTACAAATGGACTTTTAGTCTTAAATAAAATCCCTTAAATCTCTTAAAATCTCTATTCCCAAAGCAAAACACTACAGGGATTTGCGTCTAAACTTGACATGTGCCTCATTAAGACTGATACTGGCCAAGCAGCCAAGATGCTGGTAGCAAGAGGCATATTCACATTAATTAAGATTGTTTTGGCAAATCCCTTCACCAGGAATCAAATAAATTACATCAGGGAAAAACTATATAGTAAATAAAGATAAACAGGCTCATTTTCTGTAGGTAGATAATTCGTTCAGTCTCTGAGTGATTCTGGCCCTTGCTCTTCCTTTCCTTGGATTTGGCTTTCCACTTTCATACCTGTCAGTGTGAGGAACTAGGCTCTCTCAAGCCTCCATATGGCTTATTCCTAAAGTCATTTTCCAGTAGCAGCATGACTCGTCTATATGTAATGACCTTGCAAAAATCATCTAAAGGGAGCCGTGGAAGAGTTATTTAAAGCGATAAAACATTAAGAAGTCCATGTATAACTCAAAGCAACCTTTTCTGTTTGCTAATTTTTTTTCATGTTTTTGATAGTGACAATGGCTAAAATAAAAAATAATAATATGAACAGAGAAATATCTTCGCATATCCATTCAAGGAAAATTGCCATTTTCTGTCACCAATCAGAGCTGACAAATAGTCATATGTATATTTCTTTATTTAATTTTTAGTTAACGGGTCATTTATACAAGGGGTATTCACATCAGAGATTTAGTGGAACAAAACTAACTTATGGGGTATTCTTGGGCTCTTCTTACAAGCAGGTCTTATACTTTATATTTTTAAATCTATCTCTGCCACTTATGAACTGTGAAAATTTGATAAATTCCTTAATCTAGCATCATCACTTCTAAGGTCTTTTCTAGCCCTAAGTCTATTGTTCTACAATGATAATGGCATCTAGAATTATGGCCAATTTCAGTTAATAGTGAGGTTGGGAGAAGAAATAAAGCACTTCTTATAAACCATAAATAACTTTTAAAGCTTAAAACATCCTATTCCCTAAGCACCCATATTAATGATGAGATTTTTATCAGAGAAGCTAATTAAGAATAATATGCTAAATCTGCAATATTTCAGTATTTTAGTGATCACTTATGGCTCTTTGGGTTCTATTTTATAACAAAAGTGGACATCTGCTGTAGATAAGTAAATACTTTAGCCAGAAAATACAGATGATCACAGTGATGTGACCAATGATCCAGAACAGTTGGGCAGATGTGCTCCTGTGGCTGCCTTAGCAGAGGATGTCGATTCTTGCCTAATATTTCCATTTGGATATCAGTCCTGCAACAAATGCATATAAACACAGCCTTGGGATGCAAATAGATGGTTATTACAAAAAGATCAAATTCTTTCATCAAGTTGAGAACGAAAGTATGAAGAGGCAAGAAGCAGGAACCAGTTCTCTATGGGATCCACTTGGTGAGACTGCCTAGATTTCCTCTCTTCCTACTGCTCCTGAAATGTGGCCTCTGGTTCAACAGAGAGTTGAAAGGCATCACTGTCCTGCATCCGAAGAAGATACGGATTTAAGCAACAATTTAAATTTTTTTTGTCAATCATGCACATAATGTGTTCTGTGTCTTGACAAATGAAATACTTATGTATGTATTTATAACAGAATTGAAAGCTCATTTTTTATTAATAGGAGAATGTTATCCTTTTATTAAATATCTATGTAATAGAATTACAACAGATGAAGTAGGGAAACAGAGCATACCCTAGAAAATCAGAATTCTTATGTGCCAACTAATTTTGTCAATGGTCTCTATAATGTACATGGCAGTTGATACGCCATAAGGATTGAAGACTACTTGGAAGCCGTATGAATAAGCTACTCATTTGCTAAGACATTTCCCTCTGAAGCACCTCTACTACCAAATAGCCAAATGGTTTTACTTGAACACCTCAACTGATGGGGAACTCATTACCTCTGCAGACAGCCTCATTGTTGAAATGTTAATCACACTTGTGGTACACTCACACACAGAGAAAGGGAGAGAATGGAATATTCTGAATGTATATTTTGGGTATAACATATACACCTTTGCTTTCCACTAAAAGTTGTCTAAAGATTAGTTCAAATAAATCAATGTATTCCTTTGACTGGCATAGTTAGTGGAAACAATGTTTTAAAGTCATGAGAACAGAAGAAGACAAAATGCCACAACAATGAAAAAGGCAAAGGTGCATTTTACATAAACAAATAAATGAACAAACCCTAAACAGTCTGCATATGTTCAGGGTTTTATTTTTTTATTAATTTTTTAATTTTAATGTGTAGAAATTTATGTTTTTATGCTGTAAGCTGTGTCAGTCACCTCAGACCTGCCCCCTAAGAGCACCTGGGATACAGGGACTGCACAGGGCAGATGCTCTTGTCACTTCATTTTCTTTTTTTTTTTTTTTTTGGCCAGGGCTGGGTTTGAACCCACCACCTTCGGCATATGGGACCAGCGCCCTACCCCTTTGAGCCACAGGTGCCGCCCTCTTGTCACTTCATTTTCAAAGCATTCCTGGCATAGGACTGTGAAAGGTGTCCTGGAACCCTGCCCAGAAGAGCAATGGCATAGCAGTAGGAAAGCCCTGGAATAGTCCAAGAGTGTGTTTCTCAGGGGTAATCAACAGACAAAGAGCTCTAGGAAACAACTAAGAGCCATCCTTCAGGCCTATGAGCACTGCGAGGACAGCTCCAGCCCAGTGGGCTGTAGGGATAGCACCTTTGATTAGGATTGCTCAAGAGCTCAGAATGTTATTTGACAAAAGCAGGCCTTTTCAAATATCAGCTATAGTTTCATTCATTCATAAAACACCATTTGAAGACCCATCTTTTTCATTCTAGGACATATCCTAATTATAAAATAATCCCCATTCTTTTTTTTTTTTTATTGTTGGGGATTCATTGAGGGTACAATAAGCCAGGTTACACTGATTGCAATTGTTAGGTAAAGTCCCTCTTGCAATCATGTCTTGCCCCCATAAAGTGTGAGCTGTGTACATTAATGTGATCATGGGGCACCATACACTAGTTTCATAGACCGTTTGACACATTTTCATCACACTGGTTAACATAGCCTTCCTGGCATTTTATTAGTTATTGTGCTAAGACATTCACATTCCACATTTACTAAGTTTCACATATACCCTTGTAAGATGCACCACAGGTGTAATTCCACCAATCCCCCTCCCTCTGCCCACCTCCCCCCCTTTCCCCCTTCCCCATATTCTTAGGTTGTAACTGAATAATCCCCATTCTTAAGATGTCTTCTTCTCAGCATGGCAGTGCCCACAGGTGGGTTATAATCTAATCGTGTTCCTTCAAAGCCCAGGGCTCAGGTGATCACTGCATCCCAAAGACAAGGAATCTAACTAAATAAGGTGGATAAGGCTCATGAGTCTGAGCCAGGAATAGGAGTTTTGTGTTAGTAGGTTTGCTGTTCATAATGTGCAATCCTAAATCCTGGACAACATTGGAGCTACTAGCACAATGAATGTCTGTAGTAATTCACATGGGAATAGATGCCATGCCTTCCTCTCAGGGTGTGGTTATCTGTTTAACTTTCACCCACATAGAGCTGCCACTGATTTATATTTCTAAAGATGTAGTTCCTCCTAGGCCAAAAATCTATTCTGTCCAATGAAAATGGGACTTTTTCAATCCAGTTATTTTTTAATATAGGGAAGTGTTACTTAAATAATAATGTTTATTTTTTGGTTTTTGCTTTTTCCCTTATAACAAGCCAGGGTTAAATTACCATAAAGATTCAAGTCGAAGTGGAAATTATCTAAGTGTTTTTATCTCTACTTTTTCTAGAAAGTGTGATTATTTTCCTATATTTTACATATGCCCCTCAAATTCTTTTTGAAGAATTAGTACACATGCCTTTTTTGCATCTTTTGGGGAGGGTAATGAGAGGGGAACAATGAAAGAAGACAAACCTATTGGTTACCCAGATTACTTTTTCCTAAGTGGAAGATCACAGAGAGCTTCCACATCTGCCTAAAGGAAGTGAAATTCTTCCCATAATAAACACTCTGTCCTTCTTTCCCTTAGTCCTCAACCATATGAAAACTGATATAGCTGGGATTCACTGGAAGGCAACTGGGGAAAGTTTTACCAAGGCATCTATGACTCTGTCCTTACTCTAAGAGATGTATTTTTCAAATATGGGGTTGGCTGAAGAATGAAAAGTGGAATCAAAATCCAGGTATCAATTAATTTCATTATATGATGCTTTTTCACTATTGTGCAAACAGATTTATGGCAAGAAATCAATCAATAAGAAAACAAAAATTGCATTTACAAGCAAAGGAATATATCTATAGCTGAAAAAATGGTTGAATTGTTTGAATGGTATTTCAAACTTCAAAATGATAAAGGGAAGTTCTTTTTTGGTTGATGACAACTTCTACCTATGGTGCAACCACAATCCTTTATCCCAGTCAGCCTGTGAATGTCATGGGAATAGAGTTAGGGGTTCAGGTCAGGCAGATGAAGAATCACAATATTTTCAAACTGCCTTATGCCTGATTTCCAAGGACACTTAGGGCAGCTAGTCTCTGGAAGAGACTGAAGCAATTTCTTAGTTCAAACCCCAGCTTTCCCATTTATTAGCACTGCAACCTTACACCATTTTCCTTAGCCTCTGTTTCTTCATCTATGGACTCAATGTATCACTCCTAAATTCATATGGTCTTCACTATGAGAGGGTACAATGAGAAGAAGGCCACTTTCAAACCAGGAATCAGGACCTCACCAGTTTATCTGCCAGCACCTAGGTCTTGAACTTCCCAGCCTCCAGAATTGTGAGAAATAAATTTCTGTTGTTTATAGTCTTTTTGTTATAGCAGCCTGAACTAAGAGAGGTTTGTAAAGCTTACTTTAGACAATTTCAACAATTATATTTTTCTTAAAATTCATTTAACATGGCTAACCCATGCTTAGGCATTGAGGGTGTTTCAAAATAATTGGTTTTTATACAGACAACCTGACTAGTTAATTTAACCAACTACACAAAATTGCAACATCAAGTACCAATTGTGGTTTAATGTGTGAAAATGTCATTAAATTTTAGAGCTAGGATATTTCTTAAAGAGCATCTAATGCAAAGTCTTTATTTGAAATGTAGAAAAAAAGCAAGTTCATGCAGGAAAAGTGGCTTTCACAAGGAGTTACAAATGCTAAGTGGCAGCTCCAGTCCTAGATCCCAAGTCTCCTAACTCTAAATTCTCACTTTCTCCAGCATAGCATGCCTCTGACAACACCCTGTAAAAAACAGTGTCTATGCTTATTACATGTTGTACTTGGAATTATGGCCTTTGATGTAGTTGGCAGCAACACAACTAGTTTAAGGAAAGCATCAGTTGTCTCTAGCCCTTGATACTTAATTGATATATTCATGTAGACTACTCCATGGATTAGACTGTTTAACTTTCTGTCACTAAGTTTTAAAATTCCTAGTAGACTACATTTATTGGTTTATTTATTTAAGGGACTAATCCTTTTTCAGTAGTTTTTTTCTCCATACCTACATTTCACCTCTCATCATACGCTCTTCCAAATATGAAGAAGTCACCTTGTTTTGGTTTGTTTATTTGTTTCATTGATTCATTTCATATCTTTGACCACCAGCTTCACAATGTCAAATAATTATCTAACTGCTTTGTTTGCTTCTTACAGACTGGTTGATAAATCCTGGCCCACAGTAATTATGAGGAATTATTTTTTATTCCCTCTTGAACCCTTTCTCCTATACATTTCTCCATTATTTCAGTCTCAAGGCCAGTGAATAAAATCACTGATTTTTTTTTAAATGTTTAATTTTTTACTGTAATGACTAGGTCAATACCTTTTAAACAATCTTCAAAACAGCCTTATCCTTACCATGACTAGTTAGGATTGGGTAGAGACTGGCTGACTTTAAAACAGAGCCAGCTTGCACTATCTCACTAAGCAGGTCCTCAGAGTCTCTGGCTGCAGTTCTGAAAGGGACCTTTGTAAGGCTGTAGGGGGAAAGGCACAATCACAAGCCCAAGTTCATTGGTAAAGGGTTAGTTAACTCCACTTCCTGGGGACCCCAATTCAATCTCACTCTATCTTTTTAAAATCCCAAATTGCAGAAAATACTCAAGGGGTGGTACCAGTGGAAGAACTCTGGCAACATGAGTAATCGAGTAGATCAACTCCCCCAAGAAATGACAAAGGAGATACAACAAAAGATGCCATTCATAGACAAATGGCTGAATTGTTAGATACAGAATTCAGAATATGCATGGCAAATAGAAGGAACAGAATGGAGGAAAAGATGGAAATAGAAATCCAAAGATTAGTTCAAAAGTTATCCCAAGAAATTAATGAATTCAAAGACAAAGTCACCAAGGATATGGACACAATGAGAAAAGATGTAGCAGAGCTCAAGGAAGTGAAAAAGTTATTTGAGGAGCTTAGAAATACAGTAGAATCCCTCAGTAATAGAGTTGAGCAGGCAGAAGAAAGAATCTCTGAAATTTAAGACAAGGCTTTTGAACAATCCAAAGTCTTCAAAGAAGCAGAAAAATGGAGAACATTACCTGAGGGAGTTATGGAATATTCCAAAAGATCAAACATCTGACTTACAGGCATTCCAGAAGGAGAAGAGGATGGTCCTAAAGGTACAGATGATCTACTCCAAGATAATATGGAGGAGAATTTCCCAGGCATTGCAAGAGATACGGAAATTCAGATAGTAGATAGATTCAGAACCCCAGAAAGACTCAATCCCAAATAAAGTATCTCCTGGACACATTATAATTAACTTTGCCAAAGTTAATATGAAGGAGAAAATCCTGAAAGCAGCCAGATGTAAGAAAAGCATTATCTACAAAGGGAGAAATCTTAAAATGACTACAGACCTTTCAGCTGAAATTTTGAAGCCAGAATATGGTCATTGACCTTCAATCTTCTAAAATAAAACAACTTTCAGCCCAGGATCTTGTATCCAGCTAAACTGAGTTTCATTTGTGATGGAGAAATCAAACACTTTACTGACATCCATAAGTTGAGGAAATTTGCCATATCCAAAACAGCTCTCTAGGAAACACTCAGACCCATTTTCCATAATGACCAGCACAGTCGTCTACCACCAAAGTAAACTCACCCAGAATTTATTGAACAAAAGTTCCACAATGGTGAAAGGATTAAAAATATGCACTGGGCCTTTGAAAAACATGACAGCCACAACACAACCATACCTATGAATTCTCTGAATTAATGTGAATGGCTTAAATTGTCCTCTAAAGAGGCATAGGTTGGCTGACTGGATAAAAAAACTCAGGCCAGATATATGTTGCCTTCCAGAGATTGATCTTACCTCAAAGGATAAAAAAAGACTCAGAGTGAAGGGATGAACATCTATAAAACAGGCAAATGGAAATTAGAAAAAAACAGGGGTTGCAATTTTATTTGCAGATACAATAGGATTTAAACCAACAAAGATAAGGAAAGACACTACATATTTGTCAAGGGAAACACTCAACATGAAGAGATTTCAATAATTAACATTTATGTGCCCTAGAGGCTCCTCAATTTATAAAGCAAACCCTAGTGGATATGAACAATCTGATATCTTCCTACACTATAATAGTTGGAGATTTTAACACCCCTTTGTCAGTTTTGGATAGATCCTCCAAGAAGAAGCTGAACAAAGAAATAATGGACTTAAACTTGACCCTAGAGCAAATGGACTTAACATACATCTACAGAACATTTCATATTAGTAGAATTGAATACACGTTCTTCTCATCAGCCCCCAAGTCCTCCAAAATTGATGATCTTCATACTCAAAGTCATAGAAACTAAATAACCTTGTGCTGACTGATAGCTGGGTCAAAGACTAAATTAAGAAGGAAATCATAAAACTTTTGGAATAGAATGATAATGAAAACACAAATTATCAAAACCTGTGGAATACTGCAAAGGTATCCTAATAGGAAAATTTATAGCATTATAAGCCTTCATCAAGAAAACAGAAAGCAAATCAACAACCTAATGAGTTATCTCAAGCAACAGAAAAAGGAAGAATAATCCAACCCCAAAGCCTGCAGAAGGAAAGAAATAACCAAAATTAGAGCAGAATTAAATGAAATTGAAAGCAAATGAATCATTTAGAAGATTAATAAAACAAAAAAATGGTTCTTTGAAAAGATAAATAAAATTTATAAACCTTTGCTAGCCTAACTAGAAACAGAAAATAATATCACTAATAACATCAATCAGAAACAATAAAGGAGAAATGCCAACAGATACCACAGAAACAAACAAACAAACAAAAAAATCCTCAATGATTACTACAAAATACTCTATTGTCAGAAATATGAAAATCTGGAGGAAACAGACCAATACCTGGAAGCATACCACCTTCCTAGACTCAGCCAGAAAGAATTAGGCATTTTGAATAGATCTACATTAAGCCCTGAAATACCATCATAAACCTTTGCTAGCCTAACTAGCAAAAGTTTATGGAAAACAGTTTTTAGGAAAATCTGTTTCCTCCAGATTTTCATATTTCTGACAATAGAGTATTTTGTAGTAATCATTGAGGATTTTTTTGTTTGTTTGTTTGTTTCTGTGGTATCTGTTGGCATTTCTCCTTTATTGTTTCTGATTGATGTTATTAGTGATATTATTTTCTGTTTCTAGTTAGGCTATACGTGGTCTCATAAGAAAAAAAAAGTCTGGGACCAGATGCCTTCACATCAGACTTCTACCAAACCTTTAAAGAGGAACTAATACCTATATTACATAACCTTTTCCAAAACACAGAAAAAGAAGGAATCTTCCCCAATACAGTCTATGAAGCAAATATCACCTTGATCCCCAAACCAGTAAAGAACCCAACAAGGAAAGAAAACTATAGGCTGATATCATTAATGAATATCAATAAAAAATATCCAATAAGACCCTAGAGAACAGAATGCAATGATACATCAAAAAATTATACACCACAATCAAGTTGGTTTTCTCCCAGAGTTACAAGGTTGATCCAAATTATGTAAATCTATAGATATAATACACCACATAAATAAAATAAAAACAAAGACCTTATGAGTCTACCAATTGATGCAGAAAAATCTTTTGATAGTGTCTAGCATCCTTTCATGATTAAAACGCTTAAGATAATAGGCTTAGATGGGACATTTCTTAAACTGATAGAGGCCATCTACAGCAAACCTGCAGCCAATATCATATTGAATGGAGTAAAATTGAAAACACTTCCACTCAAATCTGGAACTAGACAAGGATGCCGATTGTCACCACTGTTATTCGACATAATAATGGAAGTCCTAGCCAGGCAAGAGAAGGGGATCAAGGGTATTCAAAGGGGGTCAGAGGAGATAAAACTCTCATTCTTCACAGATGACATGAACTTATACCCAGAAAACCCCAGGGACTCAACTACAAAGCTCTTAGAAGTGATCCAGTAATGTAACAGTGTCTCAGGATACAAAGTCAATACTTACAAATCAGTAGCTTTTATATATGCCAATAATAGTCAAGCCAAAAATACAATCAAGGACTCTATTCCTTTTACAGTAGTGCCAAAGAAGATGAAACACCTGGGAATTTATCTAATAAAGGATGTGAAAGATCTCCATAATAAGAATTATGAAATCATAAGAAAAGAAATAGCTGAAGATGTTAACAAATGAAAAAATATACCATGTTCATGGCTTGGAAGAATCAACATTGTTAAAATGTTCATTCTACCCAGAGCAATCTACAGATTTAATGTAATCCCTATCAAAGCACCAATGTCATAGTTTAAAAACTTGAAAAAATAGTCCTTTGTTTTATATGGAATCAGAAAAAAAGTCAAATAGCCATTACATTTTTTAGAAATAAAAACTAATAAAGAGACATCACATCTCTAGATTTCAGGTTATAGTATAAATCTATGGTGGTCAAAACAGCATGGTACTGGAACAAAAATAGAGATGTAGATATATGGAACAGAATAGACAATCTAGAGAGGAATTCAGCCACATATCATTATTTGATCTTTGATAAGCCTAACAAAAACATACACTGGGGAAAAGATTCCCTATTTAACAAATGGTGTTGAGAGAACTGGCGATCAACCTGTAGAAGACTGAAACAGGACCTTCACCTTTCACCACTAAGAAAAATTGATTCTCACTGGATTAAAGATTTAAATTTAAGACATGAATCTATAAAAAGACTAGAAGAATGTGCAACAAAAATGCTTGAAGATATTGGCCTGTGAAAACATTTTATGAAGAGGACCCTCCTGGCATTAAAGCAACACCAAAAATATATTACTGGGATCTGATCAAGCTGAAAAACTTTTGCACAGCTAAGAGCACTGCAAATAAAGCAAACAGATAGCCTTCAGAATGGGAGAAAATTTTTGCAGGTTATGATTCTGACAAAGATCTGATAACTAGAATCTACACAGAACTCAAATTAATCAATAAGAAAAGAGTAAACAACCCCATTTCTTTGTGGGCAAGAGATTTTAACAGAAACTTCTTTGAAGATGACAGGTTCATGGCTAACGAACACATGAAAAATGCTCATCGTCTTTAATCATCAGAGAAATGCAAAGCAAAACTACTTTAAGATATCACTTAACTCCAGTAAGATTAGCCCACATCACAAAATCAAAACTGAAGATGTTGGTATGAATGTAGAGAGAGGGGAACACATCTCCACTGCTGGTGGGATTACAAACTAATACAGCCTTTGTGGAGAATACTCCGGGAACTAAAAGTTGACCTACCATTTGATCCTGCAATTCCATTACTAGGTATTTACCAAGATGTACAAAAATCATTTTACAAAAATACATTTGCA
This sequence comes from Nycticebus coucang, assembly GCF_027406575.1. Taxonomy (NCBI): domain Eukaryota; kingdom Metazoa; phylum Chordata; class Mammalia; order Primates; family Lorisidae; genus Nycticebus; species Nycticebus coucang. The sequence continues at coordinate 149,864,120 of NC_069780.1, read as the reverse complement.
CCAGAATGTTTATTGGAGCCCAGTTCATAATTGTCAAGTTATGGAAACAGCCTAAATGCCCATCAACCCATGAATGATTAACAAAATTTGGTATATGTATATCATGGCAACCCATGAATGGATTAACAAATTGTGGTATATGTATACCATGGAATACTATGCAGCAATAAAAAGAGTGGGACTTTACATCTCTTATGTTTACTGGATGGAGCTGGAGCATATCTTCTTAGTAAAGTATCTCAACAATGGAAAAAAAAGTATCCAATGTACTCAATACTATTATGAAACCAATACATAATCACTTATATATTCATACAAATGATAAACACAAATATAGTCCAGAATGAAGGAGAGGAGAGGAGGGAGAGGGGAAGAGATGGGGGAGGATGAGTGGAGGGAGAGTATGTGGTGGTATCTCAACTAATGTGCACAATGCAAGGGTACATTTCAAAACGACAAAGAATATATTATAAATATGTCTTACCACAAAAAATAAGTGAGGCGATGGTTATGTTAACCAGTTTGATTTAAGCATTCCACATTGTATATCAAATCATCACATTGTACCCCATAAATGCTTACAGTATGATTTAATAATAATTAAATTAAAAAAAAAGCTTTAGTGCAACTTCCTGTGGGCTTCTTTTAATCACACATCTTTGGGGCTCATTAAATCTTATCTGTGACAAAAGATGATGCTTACCATTTCCTCTCCAACTGAGACTTTGGCCCAAGACTGTCCAAAGAAGTAACACTCTTGAGTCTGGGCCAAGGTGAACACTTGGCAGCAATCAAAGCCCTGGCAAGGACAGAGAGCTGAGGAGTACTTAGGTCACCAGGACTTTCTTCAGCTGGAAGCTGGAGCTATGGTGATGACAGGACACAGGATTTATAGGGTGACAGGGGGCTGACCCAGAGCCATATGTAGGGCAGAGATTGTGTCACAAGCACATTTGGGGCTGGGCCCAGCTCTGGCAGCCTCTACAAGGGTGCTTGGAAATTGTAAGCATTCCAGACCTGCGTAAATTCAAGCCAAGAAATTAGCCAGCACTTTAATCCCATTCACCTCTTTTCATTCACATTGTTGTGCTTTCTTCCCAAGTGGATATTGACATGCGTGTTGGAAATAAATGGATAGAAAAATAAGGACTCTCAGATTTATTGAGTACCCATTTTCCAGGTTGTGAAGTTTTGTGTTTTCTTTGAGCTCATGTCGACCTTGCACATCTATGCTTCTGAGATCAGTTCCATGGTATGTAGTGTGTGATGATCATTCGGTGGAGGCATATTTTTAAAATAAAGGTTTTGGCTCATTGTGTCCACAGTGTGCATGCCATGTTGAAATAAGATAGTGATTGGCAAGTCTTTTGCTCTGGTGACAGTGTTCTGTCTTGTTATAACTAAATTTTATCTGATTTTATATGAAATGACTCTTCAACAAGATTTACCTGTTTGATGTGAGCTGAGTATGTGGCTCTTTCTTTTGAGAACTATATAGGAGTGAGTTAAAAGTTTCTCTCTCTCTCTCAGTAGAGATACACTGTTGTACATTAAAATAGTATAAATATAGAGTGAAATTCATGCATATTATTTTCTAGACTATTCTACACTCCAGAAATTATAAACCTCCAATTGAGAAGCACACACTATTAGGTGATTTGACACATACCATTTATTTCAGTAGTAAGCATGTTTAAAGTTGCAAATAATAATAGTTATTTGCTATGGCCCGGATTTTTATTTTCCCCTCAAATTTATATGTTGAAATGTTAATCCTCAAGTTGATGTTGTTCAGAGTCCTCGTGAATGGGATTAGTGTTTCCATAAATGAGGCTCAAGGGAGCTCATTTTTCTCTCCCACTACGTAAAGACACAGCCAGAAGGTGGGCTTTCACCAGATACCAAATTTTCTGGTGTCTTGATCTTAACATTTTATAGCCTCCAGAAATGTGAAAAATAAATTTATATGTATTTTTTATAAGTCACCCAGTTTATGGTATTTTTTTACAGCAGCCCAAACAGGTTAAAATACACCCCCCCCCAAAAAAAAATCAGAGAAATACTCCAAACAAAAGAAAGAAGGCATATTGTAGTTTTTAAACCATTAACACTAAATTTTATGTACCTGTATATGTTTTCATTAAGATTCTTTAACCAAAACAGTGCCCTACAGTACATAAGGAAAATGTGTAAATGTAATGATATTCCTGTACTTTCCTTCTTCTGGAGAAGTAGGGTCAGGAGGCAGCCAGAAGAGAAAAGCATTGGCCGACAAGACTAGATTCATTGATGGTAGCTTTTTTTGAGAAACTACAAAGGGCTCTTTCCAATTAAAGTAAAAAAATTGAAATAAAAAGGAGATAAATGGTTAGATCCCATATTTAGTTCCTAAGAGATGGTAAGTAGGTTTAGGTATACTGGACATTTTGCTGCTTCTGCTAGCAGAAACTTTTTCCTTTCCGTCATTCCTTAATTCTTATGATTTGGAGATCTGTGGAGTTCACAGAAGTTTATTGTACTTCTGCCCCCAGGGAGCATCACCTGATAGACCAAGCCAGTCACAGCATCTCATTCCCTATCGCTCAAGATTGAATCAGGTGACTTCAACTACACCAGAACTCTTCCTTGGAATGCTGAGTCAAGGATAACCTTTTCACCCCTCTGGGCACAAACAGTAAAGCTATAGCTCAGAGAGCTGTTGGAAGCTATCTCAGGACCCTAAGCAAGGCTGTGCCAAAGAAAAGTACTACAGAAGAGTTGGAGCTAAGAAGGAAGGATGACTGAGGACTTTGAAAATAGCTCTACTTAGGAATTTTGGGGACATGAATCAATAAATGTCCTTTCTTACTTGTGCCAGTTAGTCAGGTTTTCTGTTTCTTGCAATTAAGGACATACTAATAAACTATTAAGTATGTATAATAACTTTGAACCCTGTCTCACCCCTACTCTGCGATCATTTCCATAGTATGTACTGTGCGATGGTCATTTGGTGGAGGCAGATCTCTTCATTACTCTATTGAACCCACAAAGCTTCCAGAACTTGGTAGACTACTTCCCAGATATCAAGGGCTCTGTGGAGAACAGAGCACCTACCTAGAGATCACCGGGGCTCAGTTCAAAATTTGTTGATGCAGAAATAGCAGATATATCAGCAAACCCATATCCCTGGGGCTGGACAGACTGATGGGCCATCTGCAGGGCAGGAATAGCCAGAAGACAAAATTGAGTAAGAAGCTAATGAGGAGCTAGAGGAGAACCAGGAAACAGAGGACATGAAAACAACCTAGATTTGGAAGCAGAGCAGCAAGCCCAGTTACTCAAGAAGAGTGAACCTACTTGAGAGGAGTAGTGAAGCTTTCCAAGCAAAGACCCTGCCCTTGTTGCAAAGAAGTAACACCTCACTCTGCTGCCACATCTCTCATGCTGAGAACTTCTCCTGCCCTGGTAATCCCAGGGGCTTGAAGGAATACCTGGGAAGGCTGTGGAGAGTTCCCATGTATTCCTTCAAGCCCTTGGAATTACCAGGCTGTCTCAGTTTTCACCTTCCTGGCCCATGATGGGGAGAGAAGGAGCCAACCAAAGGGATGTGCAGAATAATATAAAAATCTACTCTTCCTAGAGCCTCCTTAGAAGATTTGTTGAAACATTGAGCCTCTGAAACTTACTTCCTTCTCCTCAGGAGGTCCCTAAGCCATCTCCTGTTCTCTTCCTCATCACCACCAATGAAGGTGCATAATGGACCTGATATTAAAGCAGTGTTGTCTGTCTCAGCATATTGTGAATTCTGCTTACCAGAAAAATTGAGCATCTTGGTCAATTTATTTTTCCAAAGAGATAGATGACTTTCTTATTAATTAACTAATTAACTTTTATTGTTTGGGATTCATTGAAGGTACAATAAACTAGGTTACGCTGATTGCACTTGTTAGGTAAAGTCCCTCTTATAGTTGTGTCCTGCTGCCAAGAGGTATGCCATACACCATGAACCTCCCACAAAGAGTTCAGAAAGGATGTACTGAGAACCTAAATTAATCAACAAAAAAGAGTAAACAATCCCTTATACCCCTGGGGAAGAGACATGCACAGAACCTTCTCTGATGAAGACAGATGAATGGCTAACAAACATTTGTAAAAATGCTCATCTTCACTGAGCATCAGAGAAATGCCAATGACTTTCTTTAAAAAAAAAAAAAAATCCCAAACTGTCTCAGTTCTAGGAAATAAGCAGAAGCAATAATGAATTTCAGAGTTTCTTAAGCTAAGCATGCATGTAAATACTAAAAGAATAAGAATGGAATAAATAATTAAAAGCTAATAGAGTAGAAAAATAATGACAGAGAAAATTTGATTGATTTAGTAAAAGGCATGAAAGGAGAAAAATGCAAAGAAATGGTACAAGATATGATTAAAATAATTAAATATATCAGAAATTGCAATGAACATGAAGGAATTAAGCCTACCAGTTAAAAGATAATGATTATAAAATTAAGTTTTTAAATACATTCAACCATATATTAATTGTCAAATATACATTTTTAATGATAAAGACCAAAAGTAGAGAAATAAATAAAAAACACACCAGATAATTGCTAAGAAATAGTAATAAAATAAGATACACATTAAGGAAGAAACATTGCCAGAGATAAAGATTCTTGTTACATAACCATGAATGAATCAAACTGCCAGAAAGCATAATAGTCTGGAATTTATGCATATTGAATAATTTTTCCTCAAGATATATAAAATAAAATTTGAGATTACCGTAAGGAAAAATGGACAAATCTTCCTAAAATGGAGGATTTTAGACACTTTTCAAAAACAACAGATATAATAGGTAAAGAATTATTAAAGTTCAGAAGACTTAAGAAATCCATTTAATAAACTTTATCTTATGGACATAATGTTCCCAACAATTAGGTATTATATAATAATTTTCAATCGTACATAACAGTTACTTTAGGAGAAAGCCTTCCTTGTCCTTCTAATAGCTTCTTAATTTTTGAAATTCCTTTAGGCTGGTTTATAATGAAGTGAGGGTATAGAAAGTATGACAGTAACAGATCCAGAATTTCAATACAGGGAAAGCTGAGGTACCCCTTGTACAGCGGTTCTCAACCTGGGTTGTGACCCACAGGAACTATATTAAAGGGTCGCGGCATTAGGAAAGTTGAGAATCACTGCCTTGGTAGGATCTTAGCAAGAAGCCAAAATGCAGGGCCCAGAGGGCAGATAATTAGTCCTACAGAATTCTTTTACACAAGAAGATCATGTATTTACTTAGACAGTATGCTTCTTCAACTTAGTGGAGATTATCTGGGGTAAGTCCATTTTCCTACCCAACAAAGTCACTCCTTGGTGCTTCTGCTATTCAGTGATGACATGCTCTTGGGTCTTCACCTCTTGTTAAAGACTAAGCCCTGATCTACAGTTGACACAGTGTAGGGTCTTCTATTGCAAGATTTCATGAACAGAACAAAGATAAGTTTCTGTATACTTGTTCCCAAATCTAGCTTGTAGAATTATCTGGAAAGTTTCCAAAATGTAGATTTCTAGGCTGTACAGATGGTGTTCTGAATTGAAATCTACAGGGGGCTAGCTATAGAAATCTGATTTTTAGAAGCTCTCCGGTGACTGTAATACAGATTTCAGGTGACTGTGATATATACATCAGCTGAGTAGCATTTTAGAACTACAGCTTTAGCCAAAGGACCCAGGCTTATGAATAAAGAAACATTGGCTTTCATCGGTACCCTGTAACTGCTACCCTAACAATTTCCTTAACATCTTAGTGTATTTCCCAACCTGAAGCACATTTCCTAAGACTTGGAAACTGGTGTATAATTAAACCTGTGGCTCACCTACCAACCCTGCTGAGTTTTTTGGAGGAAGAATTAAGTGCACTTAAACTTCCATCTTAAAGCCACAAAAATATCAATTTTATTTTTGCAATTAAATTTTCTTTCTTCCCTCCTAAACCAATTTATTTGTTATTCTTGGATGTTTAGAGTAATTAAAAGAAGCAAATAAGCTCTCCATGACAAGTTTTAGGTCAAGGTTTAATCCTAATTTGCCTTCTTATAGCAAAAATGATGTGGCTTGCAGGGTAAGATGTCTGCCAAGGGGAAAACAAGTACCTACCTAATAATTACGTGTGTGTGTATATATATAACACACACACCAGAGGTTCATACAGAATATGGATATATAGTTTAAAGAAACTTGGATGGCAGGAGATGGTTATAATAGGTCTGTTCTGTGAAAAAATTCACAGATTTAATCATTTGCATAAAGACTTAACTACATGATAAAATTAGATACATCTTTTACATAATGTGTCACTTGGGATAATTAGTTTCTCAAATCTTAACCTTTCAGGTTGTGAAATGATTCCCAAGGGAGATGACAGCATTAATTCTTATCTATCAATATTTTCATATGTCTACTTTGCCCATACTGAGGCTCTGAGGACAAGAGAAGGCAATAACGGATACAGTAACTTGAAGAATAGCATAGCTACCTGGTGTTAAGGAAAGGGAAAAAAATCTGAACTTATGCCCCAAATAAAGGAAGATGAGGCTTATTTTCAGCCATGACCCCAAGCTGAAGACAGATTGGCATAACAAAGATTGTGCTTACAAAAGGATGGATTGTCCTAAACAACACCAACAAAATACACGGTTCAGGGTTGGGGGCTTTATTCACTGCTATTGGGCAGTAACACATTTCAGAGTCACATCTTTCAAAAAGCAGACGTGGGTTGGGTGGCACCTGGGGCTCAAAGGAGTGGGGCGCCAGCCCCATATACTGGAGGTGGCGGGTTCAAACCCAGCCCTGGTCAAAAACTGCAAAAAAACCCAAAACAAAACAAAAAGTAGATATGGGTAGAAAGCTCAACATCCCTAGTGGGGTGAGCACAGATACCAGCTCTAACAGAACTCTGTGCACAAACTTACAGCTTTGCCATTTATAAAACCTAGTCATCAGATGCAAATAAATTTTCCAAGTCTTGTTTTTCTTCCAAGTAAAACTCAAGACTTGAGAACTTAATCTGTCGTTTTGCTTTGAAGCTGAAATCTGCAGATTGCAAAAGTTGAGTCTGGTAGCCTCTCTTTGTTTCCTTCTTTATGTTCTTATATAACATAGCAAGCTTTCCCAGAAATAGATGAGAAAATTTCACATGAAAAGTACAGAGTAAAATTCCTGCAGATTGAAAGAACCTTTTTCCTTTCAGGAGGAAGATCACTGTCATGGGCTATTCTCCAACAGTGAAATTTCCTCAGGAGTCCTTAGTGATAATAAAGGAAATAATGGGTTACCAAATAAGTAATCAAAGGCAAAAAAAAAATGCCCAAAGGAAGCATAAGTTCATAGTCTACCCTTTCTTTCAATTATATGCTACAGTGCTTTAGAAAAATTAAGGGAAAAAATGTATTTAGTTGGTCATTGTTTAGTGAGCCTTGTTGCATAGCTACTATGAATCAGAAACAATGTTAGGACCTGAGAATGTAAAACTATGATCAAGTCCACACTCAAAAGTAAAAGTGTTTCGTTCTACAGATAATAACACTGGTTATTGTTATTATTGTTCTGAAATTTAGTGCATACTCTTACAGAGGTACTACGTATATAGGGTTATAAAGAAAGCAGAGAGTGGAAAAGTGCTTAATCGTTACACAGGGGTTGGGAAAGTAGAGATGGATGGCGAAGACAACAGAAGAGCAGAAATGACACTGGGTGGACCATAAGAGCTTAAGCTATGGATGTCAATTAATAACTCTTTGTTCTCATTTGGGGAAATTTTTACTATCTCCTCTGTGCATATTAAGACAGTAGAGCCAAAAATGATAACTAATTTTTTATTTTCATGCTTGTCATAGCTAATTATCTTTAGCAGTAAATGACTTATCACAAATTTTAAAGTCTTTCATTGGAAAATCATTCATGGCCATATTTGAAACTTGCATGTATATATCATTGATCGTCTTGTAAAGATCAAAGCATGAGTGGCATAAAACAGCTATTCTGATAAAAGTGATTGATGTTTAAGTCAATTAATCTGATAACTGTCTTAAAAGGTCAATTCTATTTTAATAAAGAGAATCTTTTGAAAAGCTCAGTCTGGCTCTTTGTCTCTGAATTTCACCACCTACCAGCTCGACCCCGTCTCTAGTACAAATTCTGACCTACACCTGGAGGTGCTTTCAGAGTTCCAGCTTGGAGCTCAGAGAGGAGGCTTTGACGTGGAAGCCTAGTTTTGCAAGCGGGGATTCTGACCTATTCTTATGACTCAAATACCATCTTAAATTTAAATTCTTATAACAACGTTCTTCTTTTATCATAGGCTTAAGCATTATTTTTTGAAACTGTATCTGCTGCTGCAATCCCTTCAATGCCTGAAATCTGGCTCTGAAAATTCAAACTTGTCTGGAGTTTGCTAGCTGAAGAAAGATGACCTTCATATTATGGCCTAAATTTCTGATTATTGCTGGACTTTAGAGTCCTTTTCATCAATCCCAACTGAATTTTGGAAATTTATCTGCTCTGTTTTACCAGTCCTTGACATACATGGTGGCTAGACCACTACCTATTGACCATGGTATATTAGATGTAGTTCTAGGTATTGTGTATGCCATCTGGACTGAATTTTTTTCCAACAGTAGGACCAGGGCTTTTCCTTGCAGTTTTCCACCTTTAATTTGTTTTCCTTTGCTACTTTTAAGGACAATGTCTTAATCCAGCAAAGGAGAGGAAAACCATGCATTATTAACACAATACTAGAATTACAAAATGGCTATACTTCACCTCATTATATTAGGCATTTAATTTCTACATTTCTGGCTTGATAAACTGCTGGATTAATTCTCCCAGTGCACCACTCAGGTGATAATTGGACTTTGAATATTACCCTATCTATTTTTAATCCCTTTGGGGCCCTCAAAAAGTATAAATAGCTGTTTCTTTCTGTTTAGCTATAACCCAGACAAACTGATTCTGAAGGCTTCTGTCTCAACTCCATGTAGGTGACTGGATGTCAAGTGCTAGGTCTTAGATGTTCCCAGCTCCTTCACCACTAACCATGTACACCTTGTTGAAATTGTATCACCAATCCCTCTTTCTGTTGCTGGAAAACAGTAGGCACTTAACAGTGATTTGCAAATAAATTAATACATCAATAAAATGCATTGTGGGTAAAAATCCCATGTCTGCTTGGGTCTTAAGACACAGCTTCCTTACTGGTCCCCTTCTTTCTCTCTTTCTTTCTTTTTCTTTTTTTTGGCAGAGTCTCACTTTGTCACCCTTGGTTGAGTGCCTTGGCATCATAGCTGACAGCAACTTCAAATTCTTGGGCTCAAGTGATTCTCTTGCCTTAGCCTCCTGAGTAGCTGGGACTATAGGCACCCACCACAACTCCCAGCTATTTTTAGAGATGGGTGTCTTGCTCTTGTTCAGGCTGGTTTCCAACTTGTGAGCTCAGGCAATACACCTGCTTCAGCCTCCCAGACTTACAGCCACTGTGCCTGGCACTCTCACTTTCTTTTTATGTCAGGTGCTGCCTTGATTTTATAAAACTTATCTGCACTTAAATGTAAAGGGTACTGTGGAAATCCTTCAAAGTGAGATTGGAAAGACTGTTGAGGAATTTGAAGAGATTAAATAATCAAATATTTGATTGATTGTCTTGTTTAGGCCATCATTTCTATGGTTTACTAAAGTTTCTCTGCTAACTTAGGTAGGCTGTGCTGTCCAGTGGTTTGGTCAAACACTAGTTTGCATGTTCTTGTGATAATATTTTATAGATAGGATTAACACATTTGACTTAGATAAAGAAAATCATATTCCATGATGTAGATGACCCTCATTCAGTTGGGGGACTTAAGATCAAAAACTGAGGTTTCCTAGAGAAAAGAAAATTCTGCTTCAAGACTGTAACATAGAAATTTTGTCAGAATTTCTAGCCTGCGAGACTATCTATAGATTTTGAGCTTGCCAGTCCCCAATATCACAAAACCAGTCCTTAAAATAAATCTAGATATAAATTTAGATCTAGATATACATCCTATGGGTTCTATTTCCGTGGAGAATCTCAACCAATACAAGGTCCCTGGCCACTTTAGGTCTCCGAGTTCAATGGAGAGACAGAAAGTTATAAAGTCCTAAAAACTATAGCATAGCCAACACTGAAAGACTTTGCCAAGACCTTAGAGCATTCCATTTAAATCTCAGAAAGGCCACATCTTAGAAGTAAGAAACTACCCTGGAGTAAGGGACTTGTGTTAGATTAAAAAAAAAAAAAACCTACTAAACTTAAGAAAATGAATAAAAATTAAGCCAGACAAGATTAAGTCTGCCAGTAATTTGACTGCTTTTCAGAACAAAAATAAATAGATTTTTAAAGATGAATAACATTAAATGGACTCCATGCAATGTATCATTTTTATGTTCAGTTAACAGTTGCAACTAAAGAGAGAGCCAAATAGGAAAGTAATTATGACTCATAATTTAGGAGGAAAAAGAGAAGTCAATGGACTTGTCATTAAGGTAACATTAAGTTACCTTAATGTTAGAATTATCCAGTAAAGATTTTAAAATATTTATTATAGAAGCTTTTATAGGACATAAAAGAAAAAATAGATACAATAAGTGAACAGATGAGGAACCTCATCAGAAAAAATAAACTATGAAGGAGAATCAAAGAAGCATTGTAACATAGAAAAATACAATATTTAAAATCTTTAAAATTCACTGGTTGAGTGCTGGGAGAACTGGATATCCACATCTAAAAGACTAAAACTGGACCCAAATCTTTCTCCACTCACAAAAAATTGATTCACAATGGATAAAGGACTTAAATTTAAGGCATGAAATGATAAAAATTCTCAAAGAAAGCATAGGGAAAACAGTGGAAGATATTGGCCTGAGGAAAGACTTTATGAAGAAGACTGCCATGCCAATTGCAACAACAACAAAAATAAACAAATGGGACTTAATGAAACTGAAAAGCTTCTGTACAGCTAAGGAGACCACAACCAAAGTAAATAGACAACCTACACAATGGGAAAGGATATTTGCATATTTTGTATCAGAAAAAAGCTTGATAACTAGGATCTATAGAGAACTCAAATTAATCCACATGAAAAAAGCCAACAATGCCATATATCAATGGAGAAGAAACATGAATAGAACCTTCTCTAAAGAAGACAGATGAATGGCTAGCAAACATGAAAAAATGCTTGTTGTCCCTAATTATTAGAGAAATGAAAATCAAAACCACCCTGAGATATCATCTAACCCCAGCAAGAATGGCCCACATCACAAAATCTCAAAACTGCAGATGCCGGCATGGATGTGGAGAGAAGGGAACACTTTTACACTGCTGGTGGGACTGCAAACTAATACAACCTTTTTGGAAGGAAGTATGGAGAAACCTCAAAGAACTCAAGCTAGACCTCCCATTTGATCCTGCAAATGGGTTATTGGACATCTACCCAGAAGGAAAAAAAATCCTTTTATCATAAGGACACTTGCACTAGACTGTTTATTGCAGCTCAATTTACAATTGCCAAAACGTGGAAAAGACCTAAATTCCCCCCAACCCAGGAATGGATTAACAAGATGTGGTATATGTATACCATGGAACATTATTCAGCCATTAAAAAAATGGAGACTTGCCAGCCATCACCATCCAGATTTTTTTATTGTACTATTCCTCCCTCCTTTAACTGTTCTTTATTTTGTTGGGGGAGGTGGGGCAGCTGGCTCAGACTTTCAGAGTTTATTTGGGGGGATTTTGATGGATGAATGAACACTCCAGTTTTCTTTCCCATGAAGGTTTTTCAGCCACAACCTCTTCATTTTTCTGTTTCAATTTCAAAATAAAAGGAAACTTATATTGAAAAAAAAAATGGAGACTTTGCAACCTTTGTGTTAACCTGGATGGAAGTGGAACACATTATTCTTAGTAAAGCATCATGAGATGAAGAAGCATGAATCCTATGTATTTAATTTTGATATGAGGACAATTAATGGCAATTAATAACATGGTGGGGGTGGGGGAAGGGGCGAGCAGAGAGAAGGAAGGAGGGAGGGGGGTGGGATCTTGGTGTGTGACACACCTTTTGGGGTCAAGGCACAATTGTAAGAGGGACTTTACCTAAAAAATGCAATCAGTGTAACCTGGTTTCTTGTACCCTCAATGAATGCCCAATAGTAATAATCATAACAATAATTCACTAGTTGAGCTTAAAAGCAGATTGGAAATGGCAATAGTGTAAATCAGTAAACTTCAAGGCTAATTAAGAGAAAATCCTCAATCTAAAGGAGAATGTTTTAAATATTGAAAAACGTGAACAGAGCTTCATGTAATCTACCATACTAACAAATAAATCCCAGGAGAGGAGTAAATTAGGCAAAAAAATTTGAATAAATAATATTCCTCAATCTTCTAAATTTTAGTGGAAAATATATAGGTCTAAGAAGCTCAGCAAATTCCAAGCAACGTAAATACAAAGAACACATCACTTAGGTACATCCTAGCCAAACTGTTGAAAATCAAACATAAAGAGTAAATATTAAAATCGGCCATAATAAAAAAGATGATAGACCAATATATAGGTACATAGATATACAAATAGACCAGTTAGGGAAACCAGAAGTCAATGCAACATCTGTGAGATGCTGCATTTTACAACAACCAAAAAGTTATCTTTCCTGAACTAACCATCCATTAAGCTACCTCCAAAAATTAGTGTTCAATATATAAATTTTAAAAAAACAAAATCAGATAGAATTTATTTCTAACCAATTTTTACTATGAGAAATGTTAAAGGAAGTTTGTCAGGCTGAAGGAACCAAATGCAGGCAAAAAAAATGAAGAGAAGGAGAGTAATAATAGAAGAACAACAAACCAAATCTATTTATTTATTTATTTATAGACAGAGTCTAAAGCTGTTGCCATGGGTAGAGTGCGTGGCATCATAGCTCACAGCAACCTCAAACTTTTGGGCTTACGCCATTCTCTTGCCTCAGCCTCCCAAGTAGCTGGGACTACAGGTGCCTGCCACAACGCCTGGCTATTTTTCTTGTTGTAGTTGATATTGTTGGCTGGCTCAGGCCAGATTCGAACCCGCCAGCCTCAATGTATGTGGCCGATGCCCTACCTACTGAGCTATGGGCGCACTGCCCAACATTATTCTTAGTAAAGCATCACAAGAATGGAGAAGCATGAATCCTATGTACTCAACTTTGATATGAGGACAATTAATGACAATTAAGGTCATGGGGGGGGGAAGGAAAAGCATAGAGAGGGAAGGAGAGAGAGGGGTGGGGCCTTGGTGTGTGTCACACCTTCTAGGGGCAAGACATGATTGCAAGAGGGACTTTACCTAACAAATGCAATAAGTGTAACCTGGCTTATTGTACCCTCAATTAATCCCCAACAATAAAAAAATAATAATAATAATAATAAAAAAGATGACATGCTGGCATGGTTATGGAGAGAAGAAAACACTTTTACACTGCTGGTGGGACTGCAAACTAATATGACCCTTTTGGAGGGAAGCATGGAAAGTCCTCAAAGAACTCAAACTAGACCTCCCATTTGATCCTGCAATCAATCCCATTATCGGGCGTCTACCCAAAAGAAAAAAAAATCATTTTATCATAAAGACATTTGGACTAGACAGTTTATTGCAGCTCAATTTATAATCACCAAAATGTGGAAACAGCCTAAATGCCCACCAATCCAGGAATGGATTAACAAGCTGTGGTATATGTATACCATGGAATAATATATAGCCACTAAAAAGATGATGACTTTCATCTTTTATATTGATTTGGATGGAGTTGAAATACATTCTTCTTAGTAAAGTATCACAAGAATGGAGAAGCAAGAATCTGATGTACTTGATTCTCATATGAGGACAACTGATGCTAGTACATGGTGGGGGAGGAAATGGAGGAGGGGCTAGAGGGAAGGAGGAGGGTTGGGGCCACAGTGTGTGATACATCTCTTGAGGGCGGGACACTATTGATAGACTTCACCCAGCAAACACAAGGTGTATAACCTGGCTCATTGTACCCTCAACGATTACCCAACAATAACAAAAAATAAATAAATAAAAATAAAAATAAGAAAAAAATAGAGAAAACTAGCAGCTAAGTGGTATACTTAAATACAACCTTATCAGTAATTACAACTGCAAGTACAGATGTTCTAATGGAATAAAAAAGCAAGAACCAAGTATGTACTTTCAAGAAAGAGAGTATTAACAAATTCATTACACTTTCAAAATAAGAAAAATGTTGTTCTATGCAGATGTTAAACATAATAGGCCTGGAGTGGTTCTATTAGAAGAGGCCTAATTAGACATCAAGACAAGAGGTATTGCCAGAGCTCAAGTGGGATGTTTCATAATGATGAAAAGACCAATTTATTGAAGTGCAGCAATCCTTGCATGCACCTAAAATTAGAGCTTTGAAATATGTAAAATGAATCTGACAGAAATAAAGGGAAAATAGACAAATCTGCAATTATAATTATTTAAAAACCTCTCTTTCAGTGATTAATAGTAAAGGAAACCCAAAATACCAGTAAGAATAGAAAAAATTTGAATACCATCAACCTCGTTGGCCTAATTGATATTTTTGTAGACAGTATGCCCAACTCGTGAATATATATATTTTTTTCAACTACACATGAGAAATTTACCAAGTTAAACTATATGTTAAACCAAAAAATAAGTCTTCATAAATGTAAAAAACTAAAATGTTACATCATATGTTCCCTGATCTTGTGATCCCTGATCAATAAATTTAAATTGAAAAACTATAATAAAAAGACATTTAATAAATTTAGAAATTAAATAGCACATTTCTAAATAACCCACGGATTAAAGAAAAAAATCACAAGGAAAATTTTTAAATATTTTGAATGGAATGATAATGAAAATACAACATCTCAAAATTTGTGGGGTTTGGCTGAAGTAGTACTTAGAGATGTTTATCATTTCAAAAGCTTTCTTTATTAACGTAGTCATTGGCCTATGTAATATAGGCAAAATAACTAATATAGATAATATAAGTTCAATGACTTTTCATTAAATTTATTCTGAAGCATTTGGTATTTCTGATATCATGAATGGTACTTTTAAAAAGTGATTTTCTAATTGTTTACTATATAGAAATGGCCCTTGAATGGATTGAACAAGTAAATCTTGTCTACTACCTTCTAGTATTCAGTTTTATTTTAAAATGAAAAACTACTTCTTTTATACTAGCATTTAGTTAAAATCAATTCTTTAGCTTCTATATAGGGAGAAATCATAATTCCATGCTTGTGTTGCATATATGATTCACTCAGGAATGAAGCTGGATCTCACAGCAAGAACCAGAACCCCACAGCTCAGGGTGGGCAGGGATGGGCAGGGCATTTGCAGATCATAACTTGCTTTGCTTCTCAATGTCCACCAGAGATCCACCAGATGACAGAGAGCACAGGGAAATGTGGCATGTAGCTGTCAATTTTCCATTTTAATATACTTCTTATATAACTGTCTTATTTCTGACTGCCATATTGTGTTGAAAATATTTGAGAGGAAAATGCTAGTTGTGGATCTCATATTGACTATGCAAAGATATAAGGGGCTATAAATTATCCCAACTCATCAAGCTTAACTCCTTACTAATATTTTAAAATATTTTATTTCTTTGTAAATCTGCAAAGGCATAAAGAGTGTTCTCATCATGACTATTCACATAGGAAGCAGGAATAGAAGGCAAATGTCTAGATTATTAGTAAATAATGTCAACCTTGGTAAAATGTCAATGAGTGATTAGATCTGGCCATCTTAAAATATACTGATGATCATATAAAAGGATCATATTCTTACCTCACAATATACCCCCAAACTGTTATGTGTTTGTCTCAAGCACTGAGGAAAGGTAATTTCATCAAGCTAGAGATTGCTGAGTTATGGTTTCCTAGAAATAAATTGGAAATAGATGGTACTCTTCGGGTGCTTATTATTTAAATATATTTATTTAATATATTTACATTAATATTTATATATTTATATTAATAAATTTATTTAATATAATTAATGTATTATTTAATACATATAACCATCAAGACAAATTCACTTACCACCCTCAGAACAACAACAAAAAATCCAAATAAATAAAATGCAGAGAGAAATCATAGAAAAACTATAGAGAAGATACTTGGTATGCTGAGAGAAACACTTGTGCACTGAATTAAAACTTACAGCAAAATTTCTTCAACTATTTTTAAAATCACCAGAAGGGATGGGCACAGCAAGTCTTTTCTGAACCCTCCACCTCTGGACAAGGACACAGTGGAGATAGGAAAAGGAAGAAGAAATAGTGGGAAAGGAGTAGGTAGATTGGCAGGCATGAGGTCAGGGAGGTAAGCCAAGGACTTAATAATATGTGGGCATGTAAACTATGGTAAGAATTGTGTTTTTTATTTTTCTAGGAGTGAGAGGAAAGTGTAAAACGAGTTTAGTTTTGAGCAGAGAAGTGAAATGATCTGAGTTCAGTTTTAAAGAATCATTTTGCTGGGTAAAGAATAAACTGGTGAACAAGAAAAAGAGGAAGACCAGAATGATGAAATTGTTCTATTCCAAAGAAGAGACGATGGTGGCTTAGTTTATGTTAATGATGGTGCTTTAGTGTATGTTGGTGATGGTGGAGGTTGTAAGATACTGTCAGTTTCAGGATTTGGTGATGCTGTTAGGGTCTTATAAAGACCATGAAAAAGTACTGAAGGCCACCAAGATTTTTTTATATGAGCTAAAAGTAAATCTGTGCCATTTCTTACATAGATTACAGAGAGAAGAAGAGTTTAATTTTGGACATTTAAGTCTGATGTGCCAAATAGGTATCTAAGTGGAGATGTCAAATAAACAATTACCTGGGAATCTTGAAGTTATGTTAGAGATTGGTCCTAAAGGTATACAATGAAAAGTTATCAATATACTTATGACACTGGATAATATCACCTAGGGGGTGAGTATGGATAGAGATGTGAGAAATTTGGAAAGTGAGCCTTTGAAAGCTTCAATATTTGGACTCAGGAAGCAGAGACAGAGTCAGCAAAAGAGACTGAGAAGAAACCGTCAGCCAGGTTGAACAAAGAGAGTATGATGTCCTGGAATTAAGATGAAGGAGTGAATAAATCAGCTAGCTCAACTGTTGCTGGAACATTAAAATGAAGGTAGAGAATTATCCATTGAACTTTGCAACATGGAGATCATTGGTGGCCTCAAAAAGAGCAATGTGTGTGTGATTATATTGTACACTATCATTTTTGAAATGCTTGCTATCTCTTTTAGTATTCCTGACTTTATATTCCGAAGTCATACTCTCATATTGTTTCTGTAATTCAGTTAGATTAACCATGCCAAGAGGAAGTCAGGGGAAAGCACCAGAATGGCAATTAGAGGACTTAAGTCCTCATTTAACCTCTTTCCACTAACAAGCTGTGTGGCACTAACACAGCCCCCTTAAGGCCTGGGTTTCCTCACAAGCAAAATTAGAAGACTGGAAAAGATTTCATTTAAGCATGTCTGCATTAAAGTCAAAATCAGAGGTGTGTTTTGCATTTTAAAAGAAAAGTCTAGGAAAAACAAACAAGTCTCCATTTATTTTATGTATACAGAGGGAATTATACATAGTGGGGAGATATTCCTTAGGAAAGGCCTCCTGAGACTCCAGAATTTATTAATCCATGCATGTGTTGAAGGGCACTTGGGTTCTTTCCACAACTTTGTGAATGTGAATTGTGCTGCTATAAACATTCAAGTAAAAATGTCCTTATGGTAAAATGTCTCTTTTTTGTTTTGACTAGAAACCTAGTACTGAGATTGCAGGATCAAATGGAAGGTCCTTTTAGTTCTTGGAGGGATCTCCATACTTCTTTCCACAGAAGCTGTAGTAATTTATAGACCTACCAACAATGTGTGAATGTTTGTTCCTCTGTGTACCCCTGTCAACATCTGTTGCTTTGGGACCTTGTGACATGGGCCATTTTCATTAGGATTAGGTGATATCTCAAAGAGGTTTTGATTTGCATTTCTCTGATGATTAG
The DNA here is from genome assembly GCF_027406575.1 of Nycticebus coucang. Taxonomy (NCBI): domain Eukaryota; kingdom Metazoa; phylum Chordata; class Mammalia; order Primates; family Lorisidae; genus Nycticebus; species Nycticebus coucang. Next base: position 149,846,014 of record NC_069780.1, on the reverse strand, counting down.
GGACAATGATCATTTTTTTCATGTGTTTGTTGGCCATTCCTCTGTCCTCATGAGAAAAGTTTCTAGTCATGTCCCTTGCCCACTTTTTAATGGGGCTATTTGCTCATTTTTTGTTGATTTGCTTGAATTCTTTGTAGATTCTGGTTATTAGCTCTTTGTCAGATGTGCAGCATGCAAATAACTTCTCTTATTTTGTAGGTTGTCCTTTTGCTTTGTCGATTGTGTCCTTAGCTGTGCAGAAACTTTTTAACTCGGTCAGCTTCCATTTATTTATTTTTGTCGTTGCTACAATTGCCAGTGGGGTCTTCTTCATAAATTCTTGGGCCAGTAAGTTAAAGAGTTCTTCCTACACTTTCTTCCAGGGTTTTTATAATTTTATGGAATTAGTTTTCTGAAACTTCTGACATTCTATTTGAGTTTTCAAATTTAATTTTAGAAAGATTGCCACCGTACAATAAAATCACAGAGTTCAATGAAATAAACAAGTCCACATTAAAAGGAAGCCCACCAAAATGTGCCTGTGGACTGGAAAATAAGACATCTTGAAGTCCTTAAATGCAATGCTGGAAAGATGTGCACTGTGCCAACTTTCAAAATCCACTTGAAGTTTTTGTGTTTGATTTTCAAACAAAACTTTTGGAAATGTGGACTCTTTTTTCACTCTTATTCAAAGGGAAAAAAAGAAACGTTAATGTTTTCCAAAAAAGCTTAAAAGCTTTTGGAATTTCTAATAGCTTATATTAAACATTGTAACAGATAAAATGTAAACAAATTAAGAAACAGATGAGCCGGGCGCAGTGGCTCACGCCTGTAATCCCAGCACTGTGGGAGGCTGAGGAGGGAGAATCGCTTGAGCTCAGGAATTAGAGACTTGCCTGAGCGACAGTGAGACCCCAACTCATGAAAAAAATGGAAAAACCCAGCTGGGCACCAAGGTGAGCGCCTATAATCCCAGCGGCTTCTGGAGGCTGAGGCAGCGGGGTGCCCACAGCCCGAGTCTGAGGTTGTGGTGAGCTACCACGCCCACTGCACTCTGCTCAGGGGCATAGGGTGGGACCCTGTCTCAACAAAAAAAAAAAAAAAGAAACAGATGAATTACCTTGCTCTTGAAATATTTATGAATTTTAAAATTAGAAATGTTGGAAGAGAAAAGAGCTAGTGAGAGATAATAAACTGATCATGGCTGACGACATTATCTTATAATTAAAACATTCTTCACTAATTGAACATCCATTTCTAATATTCTGAAGTTTGAGTTTGCTCCAGGATCCCTAATGTTACAACACTATTAACTTATTTATAAACAAAAACTTTTGTAATATTTTCTAAGAAAGCTTGTATTCCCAGAAAGCTTGTATTTTCTCATTTGTTCTGATTGACTACACAGTCAGTATTGTTCTCCTTTAATCTACCTGATTATTTACACATAATTACCTAAACTATACATGAGCACACAGCCACATGGGACTGTGGTTGCCTAATTTTCTGCCACTGGATCAACATAAGAGAAGATATTATAATATTTCAATTTTCCCATTTATGCCACCTATTTAATTCTTTTTTAATGCTGTGAATTGATATGAAATAATTTGAACTCAAAATCTAGATATTTCCAAGGTCACCAATTGAAAGTGGAAACTCTTGGTGACTCTCCCACTGTTCACAGAGAGGCTACATTGGGAACCAGGAGAGTCTGTTTAATTTCCAAATCTACCATGCTTGCTCAAATCCAGATGAGTATAGAAAGTAGACTGTGCTAGTAAGTTTATAGCTTCTGTGCTCTCACACTGAAAGAAGTTAACTGCGCTGAAGGAAATTAACTGTTACTTTATCATGAACACATAGACCAATCATAAGTACATAAGAAGTCAGAAATACAGATAACACTAGCAGTGTAGATGCTGGGGGTGTGACTAACAGGTCCAGGAAGAAACTAAATTCTCAGCATGATCTTCAACCCAGTCTCCAAGACTGGGTTGACCTTCAGTAGTCTCCTTTTCCTTGGAATTCAGATTTGGCTTAGAATTTTAGTTACACAAAATCTGAATGAGAGTGTATTCAAAGAGTCTGTCTGGGAGTCATGCCTGGGGAGGCTGTGGACCATGTTGTTTAACATAGCATTGTAGAGGGATTGCTCTGGAGAGTAACCCTTGACATTCTTGAAGCAGGCTGAGCCTACCCCCTCCAACTCCTTTTTAAAAAACATGTTTATGGATGCCACATTTTGGTCTCTGAGTGTACATTTACTGGAAATAAGAAGTGCTTTTGTGAAAAATCCATTACTGTACCGTACTTCCAGACTTTACAAACTTTATATCCTTATTCCCCAGATGGCTGAACTTTGAACACTTCCCCTGGATTTATTCTATTATGATACTAGCCATAATTTATTAGTTCTGTAGGGAAGTGAAAGGTGGCAAGAAGATATATATATGTGGGTGTGTGTGCGTGTGTGCGTGTGTATATGTCACTTTGGCATAAGGATTGTTTTGAGGTAAAGACACTTGAAAACAGGTGTGAGAAGGGCAATTTGATCTCCCCATTTTCTTCCTGAAAGAAAGAGATAAAACTACCATATAACCGACTGGGAAATGTTCTCCCCATGCCAAGGGGAAAGTAACATTCTTATCACTGAAGATGAGAAATGAGAAATTTGTACAAACAAACCTTGTTAACTAACCATTATCTTATTAGTTACTTTGCCACTACTAAATACCCAAGTTCAAGAGTGTCAAGTTTTTACACTTTACCTTATTTTCTTCAATTCAGTATATAAGTGTTCAACTTTCACTTCTTTGGGTTTTACCTTTCTATGTTGCATACATTTGTATGCTTTTATCCTATTATTCTGTCTTATGCCAATTTAATTCCTTAGGACCTGTCAGAAATCCTAAGAGAGTAGAGAAGAAATTTTACCTGTTGTATAGTTCAAAAAACTTCTTTTTCCTTCTATCCTTCTAGGATCTCTGGCTAAAGACTTGTAAAATTAGACTGACAAAAGAGAAGTCAACAAGAGATTAACAGTTTATTAACATGTGCAGTGTATGGCATACAGGAGAAGCTAAAATGAAGAGTAACTCAAAGAGGTGGTTAGAACCTGGGTTTCTATAGCAGCTACATAAAGAACAACACATTTGTAGAGAAGGGACAAGATAAAGAAAAAAAGGTTTAACTCTCAAGAACAGCAAACTGTGGAAAGGAAATATATGGAGTGACATTCCATTTTCTTCATGGCTATAAAACTTCTTCAGGAGAGAAGATCCATGGCAGTCCTCATTTTCCAGAAGTCTTTGCTTTTAGTCAGGTAAGAAAAGCTCTGAGGGAAAAAAAAAGATCTCTTTCTGTATCTCTTGATTCCCATTTGCCTCCAGCTCAACATAATCCTTCTTCTAAAGTGGTACATTTGGGGGCCACATATTCTGGTCCTCTGAAGCTTGTTGCCCTGTTGTAGAGCTGTCCACTGTAATTAAACTGTTTACAATATGTGCACTGAAACATTTCTGTCTCTGTTGTGTTCATCCCTTCTGCTTGACATTGTTTTGATATACACTTTGCCATGTACTCAAAGTTTAAAATATTAGCATCTTTCTTCTTAAACTGTTTTCCAAATGTCATCTACTTATTATACTTAATAAATTTTCTTCTATTTATTTTGTCTGTCACTTATAATTTCTCTCTTCTTTATCTCTGCCACATTCAACCTGGTTCTAACTTTATAATCTTTCAATATACTGTACATGGACTACACAGGGTTCAAAGTCATATTATTCAACAGTATGAGGACAATGTAATCTTATTGACCAAACTGCAGGTGAAAAACTTGTCCTTTTCCATGGAATATTATGCAGCCTTAAATAAAGATGGAGACTTTGACCAAACTGCATGTGAAAAACTTGTCCTTTTCCATGGAATACTATGAAGCCTTAAATAAAGATGGAGACTTTACCTCTTTCATGTTTACATTGATAGAGCTGGAACATATTCTTCTTAGTAAAGTATCTCAAGAATGGAAGAAAAAGTATCCAATGTACTCAGCCCTACTACGAAACCAATTTATAGCTTTTATATGAAAGCTATAACTCCATTATAGCCCAAGACTATGGGGAAAGGAGAAAGGGAGGGAAAGGGAGAGGGGAGGATGTGTAGAGGGAGGGCAATTGGTGGGACCACACCTACGGTGCATCTTACAAGGGTACATGTGAAACTTCCTAAATGTAGAATATAAATGTCTTAACACAATAACTAAGAAAAAGCCAGAAAGGCTATATTAACCAGTTTGATGAAAATATTTCAAATTATATATAAAACCAGCACATTGTACCCCACGACTGCATTAATGTACATATTAATGTACATAGCTATGATTTAAAAATAATAAAAAAAAAGTTGCAAAAAATCTTATTCTTTTGAGGGTAGTTGTGTTTATTTATTTGAGACAGAGCCTCGCTCTGTCATTTTGGGTAGAGTGCTGTGGCATTACAATAGCTCACAGCAACCACAGTCTCTTGGGCTCAGGAGATCCTCTTGCCTCAGCCTCCTGAATAGCTGGGACTATACGGCCATGACGCCTGGCTAATTTTTCTATTTTTCAGTAGAGACAGGGTCTCGCTCTTGCTCATGCTGGTCTTGAACTCCTGAGCTCAAGCAATCCACCCAACTTGGTCTCTTGGTGTGCTAAGATTATAGGTGTGAGCCATTGTGCCCAGCCATGTGCCCATTTCACCACACCCTTGTCATGTGGTTAAGGGTATGTATATCTTCACTGTGCGTGTATTATGGATGTTCACTTAGGCCTCCAAACACTCCCAGGCCAATTATATTCTCAACATTTTCCCCTTCTGCTGCTTCTTTTTGGCAAATGGCGTATTCTTTTTTAGCACTCCTTATCCCTACTTGTTAATACGTGCCTGTATGTACGTTTGGATGTCTGAAATTTATTGTTATTGTAATATTTACCTAGTAGCAAAATTATAGGTGAAGAAGACCTACAGCTCAGTCTTCAACCTGAGAGTTGACCAATATCTGTCAAAAAGGAATGGAATGACTTAGTTTGTTGGCAACATCCTTTACCACCACCACTGTTATCTCTACATTACAGTCTGATGGTATAACACATTTATCTAGATTGCTAACTTTTAAAAAAGTAATAAAACCATAAGACCTTTCTCTTAGAAAATGTACATATGTACATATAGTTATCAATGCCATTTCCAAGGGATTAAGAGCCCACAGGTGGAGGGAATGCATGCCCAATGAATAATCTCTCCTTTATAGTAGCACTTTCTGAGAGGCACCAACACCATTAACTCCAGCAACACAGGGATTCAGCAAAAGTAATGAGATGGAGCAAATGTGGGAAGATACGAACAGTTAACTTCAGCTAGAAATTCTGAATAATCTCTCTTCCCCGTCCTCTCTCCATTGGAGAGTCAGTTGTCATAGTCACAGTCCAAACTCCCGATCACATTTGGTTTCCTGATAAAAATCAAAAGATGCACTTGGTGTTTGCTGAGTAAAACAATATATCAGCTTCTGATGACCAGATCAATAGATCCATAGCCATGTGAGAAATGTGAATGTGTTTCTTTAGAGAGTATAGCTGTAGGCATGGGAAATGGCCAGTGTCAACAATAAGAAAGCAAAAGGAAAAGTGTTTGTAAAAAAGAGTCTGGCTTAATGTTTACCCAGGTTTGTCAAATATATCCATTTCACTTTCAGGAAAAATTATGGCTTGTGATTTCTTATCTATGGATCATTCCTTTTGTGGGAGTTGAAGTGATGAATAATGACTTTTTTTCCAAGGGAGTTCTCTGGAAGAGCTATGTGCCAAAAGATGTAGCCTTTTTTCTGGTTTAATTTACTAGAGAGATCAATGATTAAAGAACATTTTTTAATTCATTCAACACACATACTGACTACTTACCTGTAGTTGCAGGACTTGAAGAATGCAATATGGTCCCTTTTCACTGGAAGCTTACAGTCTGATGCAGAGGAAGCATATATCACCTCTTGTCCTAAAAATTCTGAGATTCACTGTCTATCCCACCAACACAGGTGGCCCACATGAAACTCATCTTTTCTATCATCATACTAACTGACACATTCTCTTAACTCGTCAAGTTCTAAGGGCTTTGACAACATAAAGAGTGTTTGAAAATTAGGTAACCTTGAGCAGATTATGTAAGCAATGATTACTGAGTTATCTACACATGAGAATGGAGTGTCAATGAAATGACTATTTTTAACAGTGTAAAGGTAAGTAATTCAAAATTTCAATTAAGCTGTTGAAACTCTAAATTATTCTGGGCCTTTAAAGAATATGATTATGGGGCCTGAATCAGGTGACAGAAGCAGTAACCTAGTCAGCTGTCACTTTTGTTTCTCTGATTACAGATTAACCCTCTTTCTTACTTGCTTTTTTTATAAAGTTGTGGTGGGATCCTTTTCCTCTTCACTGTTGATCTTTAGTATAGATTAGGTCTTTCTCACCTAAAAACTCTATCACTATCACATTGTCTTAAGATGTAATCTTAAATATACTCTTTTAAATTGGAAAGGAAATAAAAACACACAAGACATAACTAATTATATCATTATAACTCTTCAAATAGCCTTTCATAGAAATGTTATAATTTTATAAAATTTCTTTGTTTTCTGACTATGTAAGAAATAACTTGCCATTAAACTTTGGAACACTGACTCCATTTCTCTGAAGCCTGTGCCTCTTGAATGCCATTCCCACCTTATTACTTGAATAAACTCTTTAACACTGAATTCTGATTCTTTGAATTATTTCAGGTTGACAACAGACACACACACCTCCCACACTGAACAGTCTGGCAATTTTTGTTGTTGTTGTTGAGTGGTTGCTGAAGGAAGCCTATCTAGAAGAAAATCCTATCATTCTCTTTTGGCCCTGGACATTTTCCATTTATTTCAGGTGTGTCAATTGGAATAAGGATGAGAAAAAGAAAAAGAAAACATAGAATAATAAAAATTGCAAGGTACCATGGGTCGATGATAAAAGTGACTGGGTACAAATAATGGTTATGTAAATATTCATAAAAGTCAAAAACATACCCTATAACACCTTTACCATATTCTCAGGAAACATATTGTCATAACACTAATACAACCTCTATAGACATAGTATGGAGATACCTCACACTTAAAGTAGACCTGTCATTTGACCCAGCAATCCCACTGCTGGCTATATACTCAAAGGAAAATAGGTCATCTTATAAAAAAGATACCTGCACTCAAATGATTGTAGCAATATAATTCTCAGTTGTGAAGATGTGGAAACAACTCCCACTAACAAATGAGTAGAGTTACAAATTTATAAATTATAAAACATGGTATATACATACCATGAAGTACTACTCAGCTATGAAAGAAAAGGTGATCTAGTATCTTTGGAACAACCTAGATGGAACTGGAAAACATTCTTCTAAGTGAAACATCATAAGAATGAAGAAACAAACACATATATTCAATACCAAGTTGGAACTAATTGGCATCAACATTTATGTGCACATATGGAATCAATATCCATGAAAATAAAGCTAGAGAGAATAAGGAGGGGGGAGAGGTAAATTCACACCTATTGGATACAGTGCACACTATCTGGGTGGAGGAAACACTTATAACTTTGACTTATCTGTACAAAAACAAAGTATGTAAACAAAATGTGTACCCACTAATATTCTGAAATAAAAAATAAATTACTTTGAAAGTTGGAGATGAAAGACAGACTGGGTATGAATATTAACACTTGAAAAATGACACACTATTGAGGTCTTGAGTATTCATTTTTTCTTTTATGTCCCAGACTTGATCTTGAATAAGTCAGCAGCCTGGAAACACTAATGAGTACAGACAAAAGCAAATAAGTATGCAAAAGACTAAGAAAGGGGCAGCCTAGCAAGAAGGAAAACTTCTAGATGATAACCTGTATAATTCAGTCGAACACCACAGAAAACTATTATTGCATCCTCATTTGAGCCAGTAAATGCTGAGTCGTGCAACATGGTGTAAGGGTATAACATGATGTTCTTGCATCTTCCGGGATGCTATCAGAGAAGGCTAGGCAGGGAACTGCTAGCTAGTAATGAAACCTTTCCTGCCTATTTTGTCAATGGAGACCATGCAGGGAGCTAAAGCTCCTACATCTAATTGGTAACAATAAGCCGCCCTCCCTACCTTAGGTGTCAATGAAAGCTACATAAGAATATGGTTTTCTAATTCCACCTGGCAGTAATTATTGCCCCCTTTCCCTGCAGGAGCAGTGTTAACAAATAAAACAAAATAAATCTAAGAGTTTTACATACACATAAGATCAAGAGTCTCAAAATATAATATGAAAATGCTCAGGTTTCAACAGAAAAAGACTCACTCATCACATTAAGGACCAAGAAGTGCTTATACAAAAAGAAAACAAGTGATGAATAGATATCAACACCTGAGATGACAGGGATTTACAAATTATATGGCAAATATTTAAGAGCAGCCACTAAAAAATGCTTCAGTGAGAGCAATGCCTGTGGCTCAGTGGGCAGGGCACTGGCTCCATATACCAAGGGTGGTGGATTCAAACCCGGCCCCTGGCCAAACTGCAACAAAAGAAATAGCCAGGTGTTGTGGTGGGCACCTGTAGTCCCAGCTACTTGGGAGGCTGAGGTAAGAGAATCGCCTAAGCTCAGGATTTGGAGATTGCTGTGAGCTGTGATGCCATAGCACTCTACTGAGGGTGACAAAGTGAGATTCTGTCTCTAAAAAAAAAAAAGCTTTAATGAGCAATTATGATTATAAACAAATAGCAAAGAAATAGAAAATCTCAGCACTGAATTAGAAGACATATAGAAGAAACAAATGCAAATTCTAGAACTGAAAAATACAGTAACTGAAATAAAAAGTTCAATGAATAGCGTTAACAGTGGGACATGTAAACGAAAGAATTGGGCAACTTTAAGGCAGAATGATAGAAATTAACCTGAAAAATAGAAACTTGATGGGAGGGAAAAAAAGGATCAGGGACCTCTGGGACTGTAACAAAAGATGTACAGTTCATGTCATAAGAGTCAAGAAAAAGAACAAGCCGAAAATATACTTGAAGAAATAATAATTAAAAATTCTGCAGCCTTGGCAAAGGACATAAATCCACACATTCAAGAAGCTAAGTGAACTCCTAAAAGGATAAACTTGAATAAATTCAAGACAAAATATATCATGATTAAATTTTAAAAACTGAAAGTAAAAAAAAAAATCTTGAGAGCAGTCAGAGGAAGAACACACCTTACAAACTGAGGAAAAACATTTGAATGGCAGTGGATTTCTTATTAGAAACTATGGAGGCCAGAAGAAAATGACACAATACTTTTGAAGTACTGAACAAAAAACCCCATCAACCCAGAATCCAATCCCTACTGAAAATCCTACAGGAATGAGGGGGAAATCAAGATGTTATCAGATGAAGAAAAGCTGAATCATTGTCACCAGCAAAGCTACCCTGACAATAAAAGTGAATGACATGAAAAGAAGGAAAAACTACACATTATTATTTTCCGTGAATATAGAAGTAAAAGTCTTTCACAAAACATCAGGAATTAAAATTTAACAATATTTAAAAATAATCACATACCTTGAGCAAGTGGGATTTATTGAATGAACATGTAACCCTAAATCAGTGTACTCCTCCACAGTAACAGGCTAAAAAAATAAAGATAGACATTATACTGCTACAGTAGTAAAGACTGAATGATATTGACTGAGGAATAGTCACCTATATTAGTGGAAGAAAACAGAAAACCCTGAAATAGACTTACACAAATACGTCCAACTGATTTTGACAAAGGCAAAAAAGCAATTTAGCAGAGGACAATAGCTCTTTCAACACATGCTGCTAGAATAATTGGACATTCATTCCTAAGCAAAAAAAAAGGACTTTGACCTAAGTTTCATACTTCATAAAAAAAAAAAACTCAAAATGGATTATGAGCTTAGATATAAAATATAAAGCTATAAAGCCTTAAAAATAACTAAAGATAATCTGTTGAAAGCTACACAAAGAATTTGTAGACTTCACACTAAAAGTATGATTCATAGAAATAAAAATTGTTAAATCTAACTTTAAAACATTTAAAACTTTTGATCTAAGAAGGATTCTATTAACAAAATATAAGCTACATAATGGGAAATAATATTTTCAAACCACATACTCAACAAAGAACTAGTTTCTAGAATGCATACCAAACTCTCAAAAGTCAGCAGTAAAAAACAAATTAGAAAATAGACAAACACAAAAAGGCAGTTCATGAAAAAGAATATACAGACAATGAACACATGAGATGTTCAACACAATTAACTATTAGAGAAATGAGAATTAAAACCCATAGAAGGTAACACTATACAACTATCAGAATGACTAAAATGTAAAATAATCACAGTATCAAACGCTGGCTAAACTGCAGAGAAGCTGGAAACAACCCAAATGCCCTTCAGTGGGGTAATATCGAAAACATTGAGGTATGTCCATATCATAATACAGTAACATAGCAATAAAATATATAAGTATAGCAATAAAAAGGAACAAATTAATGCATGCAGCAACCTTAATCAATCTCCAGAGAATTCTTCTTAATGAAAAAAAAAAATACAAAAAAAGTCCATATGGTATATATATATATATTTTTTTTTTTTTTGTAGAGACAGAGTCTCACTGTACCGCCCTCGGGTAGAGTGCCGTGGCGTCACACGGCTCACAGCAACCTCCAACTCCTGGGCTTAAGCGATTCTCTTGCCTCAGCCTCCGGAGTAGCTGGGACTACAGGCGCCCGCCACAACGCCCGGCTATTTTTTGGTTGCAGTTTGGCTGGGGCTGGGTTTGAACCCGCCACCCTCGGCATATGGGGCCGGCGCGCCCTACTCACTGAGCCACAGGCGCCGCCCCATATGGTATATTTTATGATTCCATTTCTGTAACACTTGGGAAATGGCAAAATCACAGAAATGGAGAACACGTTAGGGCTGTCTGAAGTTAAGGAGGGGGTGGAGGCAGAAAGGAAGTGGTTGTAGGAGAATAGCTATACAGGGCAACATGAGGGACCCTTGAGGTGATGAGCATGCTCTGTGTCTGGATATTGATAACAATGTTGATATTCTGTTTGTGATCTTGTACTATAGTTTTACAAAATTTACAAATGATGGAAACTGGATGAAGATTACACAGGGTCCTTCTAAATTATTTATGAGTGTATGTGAGTATTTAATTATCTCAAAATAAAAAGGTGAATTTGAAAACATGTGGTTTCCATTTCTACAGCTGGACTTTGTGTAGGGTGCTTCCCCTATAAATCTGGATCTAACTTACAAAAAACAGGGTTAAAATATAATAAACATATTTATTGGTAAACAAATGCATCAATGAACCCCAACCTTTTTGACACCAGGTTCGGTTCCAGGGACAGGTTTCAGAGAAGACAATTTTGCCATGGACTTGGATGGGCAGGACAGATGAGAGGCAGGGCTCAGGCAGTGATGCCAGCAATAGGGATCGACTGTCCCTCACTGTTGCCCAGTGTAGCTATTCTCCTACAACCACTTCTTATCTGCCTCTATCCACTTCTTAACCCCAGACAGCCCTAACGTGTTATCAGTTCCTGTGATTTTTGCCATTTCAAAAGTGTTACAGAAATGAAATCAAAGCATATACCAAATGGATTTTTTTTTTGTGGGGGGGATTTTATTTTTCTCTATGTAGGGGGAGAAACTTCATTTGCTCTCGGGCTGCTCACCTCTCCTGTGCAACTGGGTTCCTGACAGGCTGTAGACAGGAATCTTTTGGACACCAGGAACCAGTTGTGTGGAAGAAATTTTTCCATGGACTGAGGCAAGGAGCAGGTCAGGGGAGAGACAGGAGGCGGAGCTCAGGCAGTGATGCTGTCTATGCCCTTGTCCCTAGCATGCCACGCACTGCACCATACCGGTCCGTGACCAGGGCTTGGTGACTACAGAAGTACATTATTACTATATTTGATAATTTAGTACCTAATTTACAAACCTCTATTATAGGAACTACTGGTTCCATACCATAGATATGTCAGGCCTGAATTTGTCCTTCCCTTCTAAACTGAAAATTTCTTTTTTCTTGTGGAATGGGGACAGCTCTGGGACTCATGTGACAAGGAGGCTCATTCTCGCAAGGTCTTTTTAGCACTTGTTGCCTTTTTTTTGTTTTTGAAAATGATGCCCTTTCTAGACAGAGAAATTGCCAAAGCTGTCCTCAGAGCAAACCATTTTCAAAAAAAAAAAAAAAGGCTCCATTTACTCCAGATTTCCTACAGTACTGGCTTTGTCAAGCAGAGTCCAGGCACAATTTCAGCTCTTTTCATCCTCCTTGGCAGTCACCCTGGTTGGGCACAGTCTGCATAAAGCACTAGTTCCTGCCTCCACCCCAGGATCATTGCTTCTCCTGTGGGTAGAGGGAAGGAGACCTTCTTGAACAAGGCTCTTCCTGGCAGCAGTGTTTCCCACCTGAGTGTCAGATTCTTCCATTTTCTGGTAAAGATTGGGAAAGAGGTGAAATAAGAATACTAGAACACCTTCTATATGCCCATAACTTTAAAATTTAAGATCAGTTTTGAGTTTGCAGCAAGATTGAAAGAAAGGTACAGAGATTTTCAATTACTCTGACACATACATAGCCTCCTCCATTGTCAACATCCTCCAGAAGAGTGGTAAACTTGTTACCATGGATGACCTTATATTGACACATCAATGTCACCTAAAGTCTTTATGCCTGTAACTTCTCATGGTGTTTTACATGCATTATGTAGCACTTTATGATCCTTTCTCAGGTGACCCACTAGATCCAAAGAGGTTAAATCCATTTTTTAAGGCCACTCTGTAAAGAGAAGTTGTAATGAAGTAAGTCCAAGACCACCTGACTCTAAATACTGTGTCAGTAAAAGTCCATCCTATATATTTAGCCAACCATCATGACAGGACCAAGTCATTAGCCTTTAGCTGAGTCTTGATCTAAATGAGGTGAGGGTCAAGAAGCCTAAGAATACATTTATCAACTAGAAGGTCCTGCAGGTGTAGAAAACTTATAGTTTGTATGAAAAAGGGTGACATGATCCCTGTCTCTACTTAGTTAGGATATGATGTCAATCTGGGATGACAGACTCTAAAAACAGGAGAAAGAAACATGGAAAGTCAAAGAAAAAAATAACACAGTAGTAACCCTGAAGAAACCACAGGACTAAAAAGAAGGCAAGTAAATATCAAAATTTTTGTTTTAGCAATTGAATATATTCTATTGACTTCTAAATGCACACATGTTCTTTTTTTTTTTTTTTTGTAGAGACAGAGTCTCACTACTTTATGGCCCTCGGTAGAGTGCCTTGGCATCAAACAGCTCACAGCAACCTCCAACTCCTGGGCTTAAGTGATCCTCCTGCCTCAGCCTCCCGAGTAGCTGGGACCACAGGCGCCTGCCACAACGCCCAGCTATTTTTTGGTTGCAGTTTGGCCGGGGCCGGGTTTGAACCCGCCACCCTCGGTATATGGGGCCGGTGCCTTACCGACTGAGCCACAGGTGCCGCCCCACACATTTTCAAATAGAGTGCACAAATTCCTGTTAGTAGTTAAAATGAAACAAAATATGTAATATGGCATTTTGATATTGGTAGTTGAGACACTTTCGTCAAAGAAAGGAAACCTCTTGTGTTTGAGGCAAAATCTAACACAGTAAAGAAATGCCATCTTCAGCCTCTAAGAGTCCTTGGAAGTGGCGAAAGTTCCAAACAGAGTCTCCCACATAAGCTCTGTACAACCATAAGTCAACCATTCTGTCACTAATTTTTTTTTTTTATTAAATCATAGCTGTGTACATTAATGCAATCATGGGGTACCATGTGCTGGTTTTATATACAATTGGAAATATTTTCATCAAACTGGTTAACATAGCCTTTCTGGCTTTTTCTCAGTTATTGTGTTAAGACATTTATATTCTACATTTAATAAGTTTCACATGTACCCTTGTAAGATGCATCATAGGTGTGGTCCCACCAATTATCCTCCCTCCACCCAATCTCCCCCCTCCCCTCCCTTTCTCCTTTCCCCATATTCTTGGACTATAATTGGGTTATAGCTTTCATATGAAAGCTATAAATTGGTTTCATAGTAGGGCTGAGTACATTGGACACTTTTTCTTCCATTCTTGAGATACTTTGCTAAGAAGAATATGTTCCAGCTCCATCCATGTAAACATGAAAGAGATAAAGTCTCTATATTTCTTTAAGGCTGCACAATATTCCATGGTGTACATAAACCACAGTTTGTTAATCCCTTCATGGGTCGATGGGCACTTGGGCTTCTTTCATGATTTAGCAATTAAGAATTGGGCTGCAATAAACATTCTGGTACAAATATCTTTGTTATAATGTGATTTTTGGTCTTCTGGGTATATACCTAGTAGTGGAATTGTAGGATCGAATGGCAGGTCTATTTTTAGATCTCTAAGTGTCTCCAAACATCTTTCCAAAAGCAGACAGCCCTCAGGATGGGAAAAGATATTTGCAGGTTATGTCTCCAACAAAGGTTTAATAACCAGAATCCACAGAGAACTCAAATGTATTAGCAAGAAAAGAACAAGTGATCCCATCTCAGGCTGGGCAAGGGACTTGAAGAGAAACTTCTCTGAAGAAGATAGGCACACGGCCTACAGACATATGAAAAAACGCTCATCATCCTTAATCAGCAGAGAAATGTAAATCAAAACTACTTTGAGATATCATCTAACTCCAGTAAGATTAGCCCATATCACAAAATCCCAAGACCAGAGATGTTGGTGTGGATGTGGAGAAAAGGGAACATTTCTACACTGCTGGTGGAAATGCAAACTAATTTTATTTTTAAAAAATTTTAATTACCAGTATTTTAGATCTACATTTAAAAACTTTAGATTCTGTAGCTGTTCAAATATTTATTAAATTTAAAAGAAATATTTATTCTCTAGCATTAGTTTTTCTCATTCACAATTACTTACATAATGAGTTAAATGAGCTTTGGTGAACTCCTGGGAATTCAGCCAGCATTTGTGAGATTGTTTCTGAGATAACATGCATTCCCAGCTCTCAATACCCTAGTAACAATAAAACTCTGTGAACACAATGGGTATTGCCAACTAAACTGTTCAATGAACAATAGGAGAAAATCTTAATAATTCAGTCTATTCTTCAAATCTTGATTCTTCTTTCTTAAATTACATTTTTTCTTTTTCAATTTGATGTACACTCTTTAGATTGAGTTCTGTTTTCTTGCTCATAGTAAAACTAGAAAGCAGGGATATGAACATCTTTAGTTTAAATGATAAAAAAAATTTAGTTATGAATATGCCTGTTATTTGAATAATGTTGGAAGGTTTTCTAACATCCCTGAAGTAGTCTCCCTGCACATGAACATGTGGAATCACGTATTTAGTTTGTAGTAAGAAATTCACATTTTGAAGTGAATTTGAAGTCCTATCCAAGAAATCATTGCCAAATCAAATATTATGAAGATTTTGTCCAATGTTTTCTTTTAAGAGTTTTATCATTTTAGATATTATATTTCAGTCTTTGGTCCATTTTAATTGTATTTTTGTATGTGGTATTAAAGGTCCTACTTGTCCTTTGGATGTGAATATCCCATTCTCCTTGCATCATTTTTTGAAGATTGTCTTTTTTTCCTTGAATAGTCTTGGCATCCTTGTCAAAAATCATTTGACTGTATGGTGTGCTTGTTCTGTATATGTGTCTTTATGCCAGTATCACACTGTTTTGATTACTGTAGCTTTGTAATAAATTTTAAAATTGGGAAGTATAAGTTTTCCAATTTTATTTTCTTTGTCAAGATTTGTTTGGCTATTTGTGGTTTCTTGAGATTCCATATGAATTTTTCAATGAGTTTTTCTATTTCTATAAAATCATTACTGGTATTTTGATATAAATTTCACTGAATTTGTAAGGTTACTTTCTGTTATATTGAAATCTTAACAATATTAAGTCTTCCAAGCTATGGAGATGAGATGTGTTTTCATTTTCATTTCTTATTTATTTTTTTATTTTTTTTTTTATTAAATCATAGCTGTGTACATTGATATGATCATGGTGCATCATTCACTAGCTTTACAGACCATTTACCAAGTTTCACATATACCCTTGTCATTTTCATTTCTTTTAGCAATGTTTTGTAGGTTTCTTTGTACAAGTCTTTTATGCCTTGTTTAAATTAGTTTCTAAGTGTTTTATTCTTTTTGATGCTATTATAAAATAATTGTTTTGTAATTTCCATTTCATATTATTTGTTGTTAGTATGTAAAAAAGAAATAAATTTTTATGTGTTTACTTTGCCTGCTGCTTTGCTGAATTTATTTTTTATTTCTGCTAGTTTCTTTTTGTGAATTTTTTAGGGAGGGTTCGCTACCTATAAAATAGCATCATGTGAAAACAGGGATAATTTTACTTCTTCTTTTCCAATTTGGATTCTTTTTCTTTATTGTTTTCTTGCCTAATTGCTCTGGCTAGAACTTCCAAAACTATGTTGAATGGAAGTGGTGAAAATGGGCATCCTTGCCTTGTTCCTGATCTTAGAGGAAATGTTTTTAGTATTTCACTATTGAATATCATCTTTGCTCTGTATTTTTATATATGGCTTTTATTATGTAGATATACTTTCCTTTTATTCCTTTTTCTGTTGAGTGCTTTTTAATCATGAAACGTTGAATCTTGTCAAATGCTTTTTCTGTGTAAATTGAGATTATTGTGTGTTTCCCCCCCTTAACTCTATTAATATGGCATATTATATTGATCAATTTTTGTATGTTAAATTATCCTGGCACTTCAGGAATAAATTCCAGTTGGTTATGGTATGTAATCCTTTTAATATGCTGCCAAATTTGATTTTACGATATTAAATTAATTTAAAGAGTATTTTTTAATCCAACATATCAAAATACTATGCATAGAGTTAACTACATAAACCAGAAATTTCACTCTTATGTATATACTCATGAGAATTATAAACATATTTACTGTTGATAGCAGCACTATGCACAATACCAAAAGGTAGAAACAATTCAAATTGCTATCAACTGATGAGTGGATAAATGAAGATGTAGTATTTCTATGCAATGGAATACTACTCATCCAGAAGAAGAAATAAAGTAGCAATTCCTGCTACAACATGGATGAATTTTGAAAATATGATATTAATACATGAAAAATAAAACAGATATGCCATTCACTCCTATAATTCCTCTACTAGGTATATACCCAGAAGACCAAAAATCACATTATAACAAAGATATTTGTACCAGAATGTTTATTGCAGCCCAATTCATAATTGCTAATTCATGGAAAAAGTCCAAGTGCCTATGAATCCACCAATGGATTAATAAATTGTGGTATATGTACACCATGGAATACTATACAGCCTTAAAGAAAGATGGAGACTTTACCACTTTCATGTTTACCTGGATGGAGCTGGAACATATTCTTCTTAGTAAAGTATCTCAAGAATGGAAGAAAAAGTATCCAATGTACTCAGCCCTACTATGAAACTAATTTATGGCTTTCAAATGAAAGCTATAACCCAGTTATAACCTAAGAATAGGGGAAAGGGGAAGAGGGAGGGGAGGGAGGGGGGTGGATGTGCAGAGGGAGGATGATTGGTGAGTTTACACCTGCGGTGCATCTTACAAGGGTACATGTGAAACTTAGTTAATGTAGAATATAAATGTCTTAACATAATAACGAAGAAAATGCCAGGAAGGCTATATTAACCAGTGTGACGACAATGTGTCAAACGGTCTATAAAACCAGTGTATGGTGCCCCATGATCACATTAATGTACACAGCTATGATTTAATAATAAAAAAAAGAGAAAGAAAAGAATAAACAGGCACAAAGGCACATGTGGTATGATTCTATTTATATGAAATGTTCATAATAACCAAATACATAGAGACAGAAAGTAAACTAGTGTTTTTCAGGGAGTGGAGGTAAGGGAAGCATGGAAAGCTATAACGCTATGAGGTTTCGTCTCAGAGTTAACAAGAATGTTCTGGGATTAGATAGTGGCAATGCTAGCATATACTTTGCGAATATGCTAAAAAACCACTGATAATATAATTTAAAATGGTGAATTGTATAGTATGTGGATTAATCTTTATTTAAAAATAGATTTTACAGAAAGAGAACATGGAGGAAGCATAAGGGGAATGTAAGAGGTTATCACGATAGTTCTAGAAAGAGATATATATGTTTTGGACTAAAATAACAGCAGTACAGGTAGTGAGACATGGCAGAATCCAGGGCATATTTTAAAAATTAGATGGGCGGCGCCTATGGCTCAAGGAGTAGGGCGCCGGTCCCATATGCTGGAGGTGGTGGGTTCAAACCCAGCCCCGGCCAAAAATCACAAAAAACAAAAAACAAAAAACAAAACAAACAAACAAAAAAAAAAATTAGAGCCAAACAATTGCTTTTTTTGGGGGGGGAGGGGAACCTTGTATTAGTGTTTTTTTTTTTTTATTTCAGATTAATATGAGGCACAATTAGTTTACAATGTTTGTGTATGTTAGGTAAGGTGCCAAATAATTTCTTGATGGATTTTGGTGTATCTGTAAAAATGAAATTTCCTTATGTGGTGGGATATTAAAGAATTGAGGGTAGTTAGAAACAGAAGTTCACTTTTGGACATAAGCTTGAGATGCCCATTAAGCATACAAACAGAGATATCCAGCAAGCAGTTCTGTATACAGCTGTATGAAGAATCAGGAGAGGAGTGAGAGCTGGAAAGAGCGGGCATCAACCACGAACATACATGGGCACATGAGTAGTATGTAAAGTCATGAGACTAGATGAACTCACTTAGGAGATGAGTTTGATAGAGTAGAGAATAGGCCTGAGTCCTGGTTCACTTCTATGTTTAGTATTCTCAGAGATGAGGAAGAGCAGAAAAAATGACAGAGAAGCAGTGACCAATTAGGTAGAAGGAAAATCAAGAGTGAATGATGGTCTGGAAACTACAGAACAGGTGTGTTTCAAGAATTGAGTGATGCATAGTGTTAAATGCTGCTGTTAAATTAGGTCAACTGGCATAAGATGAGGCTGAGAAATGACCATTGGATTCAGCAGCATGGAGGTTGTTGGCAACCCTGGTGTGGTCAAAATGAAAGGTTAATAATATTGGGTCAAGAAAGAACAGAATTATTATTTTAAGTGGGAACAGACAAACTGGGCCCATAGATTAAAGGGAAGTGGGGGTCACAATATTCTCTTAAAGTAGAAATAATAAATCTATTTGTATGGTAATATGGACAGTCTAGTAAAAAGAGAAAAGCCAAGATTCAGGGAAGAAAAAAATGGTGGAGTGCAAGTGTAAGTAAAACAAGGGGTGCAAAAATACTTCACTTATAAACATATTTTACAATGAAAGCAAATGTATGTTTTGGCCTTTGAAAGGATTTCTTCTTGGTTCTGTTTTAAAGGAGTTTGTTGTAATATATGTAGACTTACTTGGGTTGCTGATATACATTTTTTTTTCCTCCAAACTTTATAATCACATTGGGAGTATGCTTGAAGTATAGAAATGAGACACAATTCAGCCTGCTGAGGAAGAGAGTAGATGGCAGTTTATGAAGGGTGCTGAGACAGGAAACCAAGAGATGCTGGTGTACCAGACAAAAATGAAAGCAAGACAGACTGCATTAGGTGATGCAGGTTGTCAGGAGGGAGATCAAAAAGTTTTTTCAGCATCAGTGAATTGCCCAATGTTACAGGCAATATTTTTCTCAGGGCCTAAACATTAGGCTATTACTGAAGTTGCTAGAAACTGCTTATCAGACATTTCCTAAAGATTACATAATGCAAGCCCTTCAGGAGTCACAATAAGTCACCAGCTTAGGTCAGGAAATAGTTGTCTTGGTCATCTCTTGTCCTTTTTCTCTCCTACTTTATGCATGCTCACTCTTTGATTTCAGCTGAAAGGACTGTAGTGCTTGGCTCAAATATCAGCCAGACAGTTCCAAGAAAAGCTCTGGGAATGTTCAAGGAGCTTCTGAGACTCTCCAGGAATCCCAGCACCTCTGTTGCTGTCCCCAAAGGACCTGAAATCTGTAGGCTCAATTGTCACTTTCTGTAATGCAATAGATGCTCTGTTGGGAGCAGCTTCCTATTGTGCTGGGGATGGGAGGCTGGTCCTCATTGTCCTGCCTTTTGTTTCTAATGATCCTCCTGATCTTCAGAAATATGGCTTTGAAGGGGAAGTCACTGCTCTTCCTTTAGTAACCTGTCCAAGATGTGGCTACATTATTCTTCCTTAATATTCCTTAGTCATGACTAGGGTGAATATTTAAACCACACCTGACTAAGCAGCAGAGTTTAACCAAAAGGAGAGAAATGAAATAGAACAAAGAGAAGTAACCCAAATAACCTGGATTAGAAGACTAGGTTTATAAATTTTGAACTTGGGGTATAAGTGCTTTAAGTCTGCTAAGTGATCAATGCCTTCCAACCTAACTCCCAGGTGGCTCACAAGTTTAAAAAAAGAGAAAAAAAGTACAAAAAAAAAAAAAAAAGAAGAAGAAGAAGAAGAAGAAAAGAAGGGGGAATGCCTTTAATTTCTTTGTTCCTTGAAGTCCAGAATTATTGAGCAAGATATGGAAAACAGCAAGAATTGTATTCTCCAATCTGCCCAAATCTAATTCTTGGGAAATACCTACATACCTCCACCAGCATCAGGTTATTTTAATTTTGTCTACCCCAGTAAGAAATGAATTTTTTAAAAAGATAAACCTCCAGGTGCCTAGTCCAAATTCTTTTTCCAGGTCTATAAAATCAGAACTTCTTCCCCAATTACCACCTCTCCCCTACACACACATACACACCAAAATTAGAACACGTGGGCCAGTGAAAGATCTCAAACAATGACCACTGTCCTGAAGCTTCTTTGACTAGCCTGTAGATTTCCATTTTCCACCTGCCATGCAGTGGTGGTGAAGTCATCCCTGTCATTCTAGATTTTCAGAATGTGTCACTCTTAGTTAGGGCAATTACAGAGGGATTGAGTTAATTTGTTATATTTCAGTGATACTACTGCATTAGAATTGACAGAAGGTAGTGATTCATTTGAAATGGTGTCTGACTGATCAGATATGCTGAGATAGAAGCTCAGCTGCAGGGTAATTCTCAGGGTCCCTGTGGCACAGATGAGTCATGCCCTCCAGAATCCTTGTAAACCTCATTTTGAAATGGTCTTTCTTATATGCTTACAATTAGCTCCAAGGCGTAGGGTCTGCTTTGCTCCCATGAGATAAGCTTCACTCTGGGGGTGGTATCAATTTTGTGTCTTGTCAGGAGGAATTTGAGAGGTGTGAAAAGTTGGCTTTACTTCTGATCTAAACGACCCTTGTCTTTACATTACAATGGCTTTTGTCTTTTTCTTCAAACATTAGCAACCAGTCTCCTGACTTTTACAAAACTTCTGAAGCATGTTGAGAACTGGGGCTAACTAATCCCCTCTGCCAATTCTGGAGTCCTGCTCTAGTGACCTAATTCCAACCTCCCTAAGTCAAACACCTGCATTCTTGGATGCTTATACATTTTCTCCCAGTAGAGTCTCCACCTCTACTTCCCACCCAGCTCCTGGGAGATGTCCTGTAGCCCGTATTGACGCTTTCCCTTGTTAATCAACTGTATATTGTTGTTTAGTTTTGGTCACTGCCTTGTGATGCCTGGCCATCTGCCTCTGTTTTTCAGCCACTGACATACTATTGTATTTCTTTAAGTATCTTCCTACCAGAAGGTTTCCTGATGTTGGAAGAGTCTTTTCCTCTTCAATTTGATATGATTAACCAATACTAATCCCTTGATAGGTCCACTAACACTCTCCCTAAGAAGTGGCCATCTGAGCCTCCTCAATTTTTATTTGGAACATCTCATCCTAAATCCATTTTGCAAAGGTTCATATTCCTTAAAAAAAAAAAAAAAAAAACTAAACTGAACAAAATAGATTAAAAGTGTATTTTGAAAGTATATTGATCATAGGAATTTCACCCATTTTGATTTATAGTAAGATGTAGTAAACTACTTTGAAGTCATTTGAGGAAAAAAATCTTATTTTGATCTCAAGATGTTACAAAATTTTACAAGTTGTCATTACTTGACTCATTAAGGACTTGAATTTAAGTAAATTGGAATTAGACCAGAAGTTTTAACTTTGGTTGCAAAACAGAATTACTGGGGAAGCTTCAAAAAAAGTACCAATGCCTGAATCCTGCCAGCAGAGATTCTGATTAATTACTCTGGGGTACATCTGGATATTGAATTTCTAAAAGCTCCCCAGATGATTCTGATGTGCCGCCAAGTTAAGAATCATTGAATTTGATTAATGACATTCAACAGTAATTTTGAAGACTTTAATTATTGTATATATGAGTTTTAAAAATATAGAAAAACAAAAGAAAATTTTATACACTTCTTAGACATAGCTACTTTTGACTTTTTGGTTTGTCTTATGCACACACAGGTACATATATGGTATTTGAAATAAAAAATTAGCAATGTTAAATTAAATTAAAGTAATAAAAAGTGAGCTCAGCTGATTGCTACGAAGGGAACTATTAAGGAAAAATTTAATGAAAATTAAAATCTGTGTAAAAGGATTTTTTATATTTGGAGAGGTTGAATCACTAATGCAAAATCTAGTAAGTGATAGAGCTGTCATTAATACCAGGCAGGTACATTCTCTTATCACACACACTCCCACCCCTTGCTGGTCAGGTCTATATGGGGTGGTACATGGACAGGATCCATTTGGTGTAGACTTTAAGTGTCTGCTTTTGAAAATCTGAAAACTTGATCTTTATTCTATACAATGCTGATCAGACTCAGAGGAACTGATTTGTGCTAATCACATTCACAAGATACCAATGTACAAAAATGCCAATGTATAATTTAAAAACCGTTAAATAGACCAGAACATTTGTATTGGACTTTTCTCCCTTGTAAAGAATTATAAATTAAATCTTAAAAATTTGCTTAGTAAACTAGATTATTTAGTGGATCCTGCCATTTAGCCACAGAAATCTCAATGCATACATCTTTAATTCAGGGAAATAACCACCATGAAATCATGATTGCCCATACTGGGTGTCAAGACATTTCTCTCTCTCAAAGGTGTGGGGTCAAAAATCCCTGAATTTATTAATCCATTCTTGGATCGATGGGCACTTGGGCAGCCTTAAAGAAAGATGGAGACTTTACCTCTTTCATGTTTACATGGATGGAGCTGGAACATATTCTTCTTAGTAACGTATCTCAAGAATGGAAGAAAAAGTATCCAATGTACTCAGCCCTACTATGAAACTAATTTATGGCTTTCATATGAAAGCTATAACCCAGTTATAACCTAAGAATATGGGGAAGGGGGAGAGGGAGGGGAGGGAGGGGGAGGTGGGCAGAGAGAGGGTGATTGGTGGGATTACATCTGCAGTGCATCTTACAAGGGTACATGTGAAACTTAGTAAATGTAGAATATAAATGTCTTAACTCAACTAAGAAAATGCCAGGAAGGCTATGTTAACCAGTGTGATGAAAATGTGTCAAACGGTCTATAAAACTAGTGTATGGTACCCCATGATCGCATTAATGTACACAGCTATGATTTAATAAAAAACAAAACAAAACAAAAATCCCTAGGCTTTAATTTTCCCTTCTGTAGCCTGCATGCAAAGCTCTGCCTCTTCCCCCCAGCCTTTCTCCCTTACTTCTGTTAATACCATTGCTTGGGGTATGGCTTCTGCTCACCTCTTAGGTTAGATTTCTGAGAGCTTCTCTTTTTGCTTTGTCTAATGAGACATCATCTTCTTTGGCCGAGTGTTGCTCAAATTGTATTGCTGTCAATACCAGCATCACTGTCAGATGAAGGACTTGCAGGACTCATGAAATCCCCACCAAAAGTATTAAGTCAGAATCTGTTATTTTGGAACCTGAGAACCTAGATTATAAGGAAATGCCCACATGATATAAATATGAGCTGACTTCTGGAGAGGGCTCACTTCATGTGTTATGTGATGGTTGTACTGGTTTAAAAATGAATAAACCATTTTATTTTCAATATATAGGGTAGTTTTTAAGGTGGCACTGGTATACTGAGGACAGTAATAAAAAAAAGAATTATAAAATCTGACAACTGATAGTTCAAGTGATAGGCAAAATTAATCTACATTTTATAATAAAATCAAATAGAATATTGCAATGCGTTACTGAGTTTTCAAAATAAAGGACCCATGATAAGAGAAAACAAGGAAGCTTTGACTATCACCTTAAAAATAAGGAGATAAAAACTTGTCTAGAGCTTTTGGTGGGTTTAACATCTGGTTTGTGTCATAGCATGGTTGATTTAATTATCTCTGATATTTAATATGGCTACAAAAACATGAAGGATCAAAAAAAAGATCATTGCTGAGACCCTACAAAGGGAAAGGCAGAGGCAGCTTTATCTAAAGAAAGGGGCCTCCAAGTAAACCAAAAGGGAAGAAAGAACAGTCTTCTTTGTGGTTTGTTGAGGGCAAAGTCAATAGCTTGAAACATATGACAAAATGATCAAAAGGGATTTTTTTATTTAATAGATTTTAATTGACTTAGTTCCTATAATTGTATGCTGAAAGATGGTAGTGGTTATGGAAGATGACCGTCTTCAAAAACTAGCAAAGATCAACAGGTACTTATTAACTTGGGAAAGAAAGAGTTTAGCTTTTTAACCTTAGTCAGAATTATCTGAGAGATGTCTGCATTTAGGCTAACAGGCAGCTCTCTACCCTCTCCCTGGTGATTAGTAGAGGAAGAAGGGTTTGCATTACAAGCAGGCCTTTGCTCTAGCTCAAAGGAAATGCTTCCAGCATGAAAGGGTAAAGAGAGGTTGTTAATAAGGAAACGTTTCTCTCTGTCTCTCTAGAGATCTTTAGAAATGGACCCAAACTCTGTAAGAGTAAACAAACTATTGTTTACTTTTCTGTCTGTCTTTCCCCTGCCTCATTCCCAAGTAAGAGAGGAGGGATGCATCCCAGGTCACCCTCAGATTCCAGTTGCTCCTTTACTCTCAACCTTCCAGATTGCTGTTAGATTTCTCATGGCGGGTGTCAGAGCATTGTCAACACCTGGCATGGTCCTACCAATCCTGGGAGATTAGTTATTTTACAGTAAACTTGCATAGAACAATACATTCAAGCCTATTGGAATGAAGGAAAATTTAACTTTTTACTCCTAGTTTTTCCTCCTAATTTTAATTGTAATGAATTTGAAATAAAATGACAATTCAGCTTCAGGCCTTGAATTTTAACAGTTCAGGTACTCATGAAGCCTCTTTTGCAATATACTAAAGTGTGATAAGCTCTAATGAGAAATGTGTCTAGAGAGGTAGGATTTTCTTTTTACGTATCAAATGAAGGCTGAATGGCTGTATTTTCTTCTGTACCTCAGTTTCTCAACCTTGCATTATAGTCTAAGTTATAGGGGACTTGAAGTGACTTAGTAGGTTCTCAAGGGATTCTTAGAACATATTTATACTGTAGTCTCCTAGACAAATTCATACAGCAACAAGGAGCTTTTTTTACAATGGAGTGGAATAATTAGATCTTGACCCCCCAAATAGGCAATAGCATCTTTGGTAGCTGTGAGGTTGCTGTTTGCTGGATGGACCAGCTGACCACCAGATCTACAGGTTGGACGCTGCTCAGTACCCTCCACTGCATACGTAGGTGACCAGAACTTTCGGGTGGGATGGGGACATCAGTATTCAGGAAAGCCGTTGGAAAAGCTTGAAGTTGATCAGTTTCTGCACTGTCATTAACACTGATCTGTGATCTCTAGAATTTTAAAATAAGTTCCAAATATTTTAGAACTGAGGGTTGTAAGTTCCATGATTTAGGAACATGATGGGAATATTTTAGGAGGCATTGCACCATACCTAGAACCAGGTGCCTGGATACGCAAACGGAGGAGCTCATTATCCCCTCTCTAAAATAAACTTGCACTCTTCAGTATGCTAGGTGACAGGGCCCGCCTCATTCGAATGTTTCACCAACTTCCAGACCTGCACTGGCAGAAGAGAAAAAAAGCTCCCGTTTTTCAGGATATGTCCTTAACTAAGAAATGCTGCTGAAATTTGAATGGTAGCCAATCCTTATATATTACAGAAGTGGAACGCTCCTTATTTTATCTTTGGAAATAAGCACCAAGCTCAAAAAGTTAGGGTTGGCTTAATCAAAGACAAACTACGACTTTGGTAATAGTTTTCAATTCTTATTTTTAATTTTTGTCATTGTTTTGTTGGAGCAAGAAGAGCTTTATTGGGTCCATTTCAATGATTGACCTGCCAGTTTGATCCAAGCTTACGTCAATTTTGTCAAATAATTAGTTGATATTAATTTAAATGGATTGAGAGGTAGTTTTGAGGTCTTTAAGGTATTACCTCTAAGGCTATTTACTCTGCATGTGTGTGTGTATGTATGTGTGCGGTGTATGTTTTTGCTTTAAAAACAGGAGTGTGCTGTGAAGCTAGTGAATGATGCCCCATGATCATATCAATGTACACAGCTATGATTTAATAAAAAAGAAAGAAAAATAAACATAAGAAAACACACCAAAAAATAAAAATAAAAAAATAAAAACAGGAGTGTGGTGCAGGGGACAAACACAGCAGGGTAACTATAAGAAAAAGAATATGACTGTGTGTAAATATAAGTAAAGCCAGTGTAAACATGACAGGTCAGAGGTAACCCTGTGTGACCTAGATTCTTTAAAAAAAAAATAAAAAATAAAAAGTTCAAAAGTGAGTTATTTTCATATAAAAAGATCAACTCTTCTTTAAAACAGCCATATAGATACTGTTAATCTACTTTCCATAGTTTTAGGAATATCTACTTGTAATATTTAAAACATTGCTTTGAATTGTATTATATTCTCAAAAATTTCATGTTTTGAAGGTAAACTATCTTCAATTATATCTGTAACTAAAACACATTAGCATCCCTTCTTTCAGCAAAGATTGTGTGAAAAATAAGTTGTTGACATTTCGTATTGTCTAGGACATTACAATGCTTATTGAGTTGTTTGACTTCAAGTACAAGTAATCAGAGTGGCTGCCTTTGCCAAGAAGGGGGGGTGGTGCTGGCAGAGAAAAGGAAAGAGAACAATAACCATGGAGATGTTTTATTCTTTGTTCTGAATATTGGATACAGACTAGTTCATTGTAGGGGCCTTAAATCACATCATATGTCTGATATATTTAGTGACAATTATTCAAGCACTTCCAGCCTGCATAGGCTCTATGAGCCCGTGATATATATATGAACACATTTGAAAAATGAATTGTTTCTCAAACTTCAGTTTTTTCTACCTCTCTACTCTGTCTCAAAAGGAGATCTTTTTTAAAGCTTGCAAGTTGCTATAAATGACTGAGCTCTGGAGAAAAGTAATGAAATCATATGTTTGTTTGTCTTTATAGCTTCCATGGAAATAAGGAGAAACTCTCAGGGTATTTATTTGAGGAAATTTTCATAGATTTTACATACATTTTAATAGTTCATTTATAATAAAAGAAAATCCTATTGGAAAACTACAGTAAAGTGAAACTATAGTAAAATCCTATTGGAAAACTACAGTAAACTATAGTAAAGTGAGGACTGATGAGTGATCCCTGCGTGGCTGCTGTATAATACAGCTACCTGTAGCTACTTGGTAACGGAGAATGTTCCTACCTACACAATAGCAAGTTCTTCGTGCTCCTCGTCATCATTTTCCCTCATACTACCTCCTCAGACCTCCTCATCCAACTGGCAACTATTAGATATTGCCCTCATGGTCTCCATCTATCTACAAAACATTCCTGTTTCTCATTAACAACTGGTCATCACCACACTTCGTATACTTATTCTCCCTGTCGTCTGTTAAGATTAAGCCTGAGGAGTGTCAAGGAAGTGGGAGGGAAAAGTATTCAGGTAATACTTTAATTTGTATTCCTTCCTATAGAGGAGAGTTTACACAGCATGTATTCTATTACGGGTATCAATTTGCTATTTATACAGGCGTCCTGAGAGCCAGATGGTATCAGGTTTGAGGTCAGTCCTATCGCTTCAGTAGCAACCTCCACTTTTGAAGTCACAGGCCCCAAGAACAATGACCAAGGTCACCCTCCACAGCCAGGCTATGCTTTGCACTGAGAAGAGATAGCCCTTCAATGCTGAGAAAGCCAGCTTCCAGGAACTGCAGGCCCTCGCTCAGTCTCTGCAGGCCCTCGCTCAGTCTTTCACGTAGCCTGGCAGAGAACAATTGTGTGAAGCACAGTGACCTCAGAGGCCCAAAGTCTCAAAGGCTATTTATGAATGCAGTTGTGCTCAGAAAATGAGCTCAGGATGAGGAAGCCATATCAGAGCCCAATTTAGCTCCCATTCTGCCTGGGAGAGCATCGTACAAGCAAACAAAAGTAAATATAGCAATAACTGGGTTCTTCTGGGAGCACAAATAAGAGATCTCTAGGGAAGTTTGAGCCCAACAAGTAGAATTCTGGGGATGGTCATTGCTGAGCTAGATTGTCAAAGTCTCCTCCTCCTCTTCCTTCTCTTGCTCTTCTCGCCCTCCCCCTTCCCTTCCTCCTCCCCTACCTCTTCCTTCTGCTTTTTATCTTTTTTGAGGAGGATGAAAATCTGGCCAATGAATTCTCACTATGTGTAAGAAAACATTTCACAATGAATATGAGAATAAGTAATATCGTTCATCTTTGAAATATGATGAATTCATTGTTATTTCCAGAACAATCTAAGTGGATGGTCTTTGGTCTTTTCCCCAGCAGTTCAGCCGCTTTAGGTGAAGGCAGATTAGCCTCTGTGAGAATTAAGTCTCATCTGAAAGTGTCCATAGCAGCCTTCAGTATTTGGTAGCAATGACGGAGGGCAGTTTTACAAGTGTAAATCAGCGAGCGAGAACAGGACAAGAGCTTCTTCCAATGAATGCAGCAGCCAATGGAGAGTGCAAGACCCAGCTTCACTGGTTTGAAACCTCCTGCCATTTCTTTCCTTCTCCACAGACTGTGTATTGCCTTCTCTGAACACCTACATTTTATTTAAGATCTAGCGGGCCTTTCATGAAGTTTCATGTGCTTAGATTGAGGCAGATGCTAATTTAATTAAAGCGTCAGGGAACCCATGTATTATCCGCTATAACTGGCCCTTGAGGGAGACGGGAATGGCAATTCATAGCAGTACAGGTTGTGATCATCAATCAAGTAACGGTAACAAAAATGTTGGGAGTGGAAAATGGCACAGTCATGTTGAAAAGCAACACAGCTACATGATGCAGAATCCACAAAGGAAGCCCAAAGTCAAGCCAATAATTATTTTTGACTTTTTAAAAATAACTAATCAATAAAACCCCAAAGCTGTAAGTACTAAATTGCTCATTGCAATGACTAATACCAAATCTCTATGAGTACAGAAAACAAAATTCCTATACTCATAAATATGCATATTGATAATCTCAGTGTGGTCATTGATACAGTTAAAATAACTTTTCATTTTTTAAAGTTATATGTATTTACATATATATGTTCAAAAATGTGAGTTGTGTGTTAGCTGTTCAAAGTCATTTACCAAGATAGTTCCAATAATCTTGATGCAATTCCTTAATGTTTTCTGGAAAGATTATAAAACTTCCTTTGAGTTTTTCTATGTTAAAATGAAATAACTGTATTCTACTTTCATGTTCTCTGGGAAGAATATAGAATTGTCTTATGTATTGCTTGCATTAAAAATGCATTTTCTACCCAGTGCTAGGTGGAGAATTTTTTGGTTACCATTTGTAATTGTGGCCTGGTGACGATTTCTCTTTAGAATCGTAGGTCTATATACAATGAGAATAAAGGACCTCAGGCCTTGCCCTTTTCCTTCTTGGTCTTTACTAACAGATGTGGAGTATATACCCAGGACAATGGAAGGATTTATGAAACAATATAATTCATGTTAACACAATGACCTCTTAAAAACAAATCTTTGCAAGTGGTGTGGAGGAAATGACATCATTTTTTGACTGAACAGAAGTCTTAGTGTTTCATTTAATATATAGATTCAAGTTTTCTGCCTTGATAAAATGCATATTGTCATAAAGTAATCTTCAGAGAATGGCTAAGATGAGGATAAAGTCTGGGGGAATGCCAAAAAAAAAACCTTTTTTTTTATTTTGCATAATTATTCTAGTGGTTTTAGACATGATTAATGATCATGACTCCCTGACTCTGAGTTTCACCTGTCTGTGACTTTGAAGAATTAAAAATGCATGAGTTTTTAAAAAGTCAAAGAGAGAACTCAGAACTGTTAAACCAAAAATAATAAAAACCACTTTCTCGAAATCATTTTTTACCTAAGGGAATGTATTTCAAGATTTGACTGATGAGTTGATGGATATGTCTGAACTCCACAAAGGAACATGAGTTCAAGGGGAATATGTGTTTGGGGGAGGAAAAGCTTTATTTAAGAGGCACTCAAATAGACATTCAAAGAACGTATGCTTTGGGGGAATAGGAAAGGACAAATTTTTCAAAAAGAGCAAAGAGTGGTTCTGAAATGGAGAGAGAGAGACATACAGAGGTTTACAGATATATATGTAAGGACTGCCCCTACCTGCAGCCTGAAGAAGTATGGAAGATAACTTTCTGGGTGCTCTGACATATAAGAACAGTATTCGATTCTATAGTAGCCTCTATGAATTTTAATACCACAGCTCATGTCTGCAAACAAAGAATAAAATGTCAAATTCACCAGTCTAAGTTTTGCAAAGAGTTTTATTACTAAGTCTAAATCCAGCAACTTAATTAGGAGCTAGGTCTTAACAGTAAATGTCAGAATGTGTAAATATTGCCTGCATCTGGTCATGATTTCTGAGCAGAGTTCAGGAAACTGACATGTGGACCTTGATTAGCACACCCAGCGAGTCTAAAGGCAGTTGTGACAAAACTTATTTCAAACAGATGAATAGGGCTGTAAATTTAAGTATAAGCAGGATCTAACATAAATCTTTTATCACTGTATACATTTAACCAGCTTTTCAGCTGCCCCAAACATATCCAAAAAGAGGAGCTAAGATTATTGCATGATTCTTATTACAGACTCTATTTCAGATTATATTTAGAGAAGATATGTTTCCAGGTATGCACAGGTAGATGTACATAGATCTTCCTGTTCAAAACAGAGTGATAGTATTGTTCATCTCTGGATTTCTGGTATTGCTCTTAGCCAGTGATTTGCCTTTGATAAATAGTTATTCAATGAATAAAATATAAATTTCTTCTCCTTGCATTACCCCCTAAGCATAATCAGGAATATTATTTTTATTTTTATATCAAGAAACCTGCTGTATGTCTAGCTACAATTTACACACCCTATGGTGGATACCACTGCACTTAACTTCAGGTAGAACCAAGTCCAACTGCTGATCCTTTTATTCATTAAATGATCTCTAGGGTGGTCATAACCATTTTAAATACTCTGCATCCAACTGGAGGGCAGGGAAGAAAAACTCACCTGGTTTACTTCATGAGATTGTTATGAGGTTTGATTGAGATATTTGAATGTGAAGTGTAAAATCCATAATCTATACCAGAACTCATTTTTGTGAAGTCTAGCCATCTTTCCAACATGCTGTCTGCCATGTGAACTTAGTTCTTATTATTTTTCACGCATTTGTATTGACAAGACGTTTTTCTTTTTCATCCAGAAATGAACACTAGGATTTAGTTGGTACAGAGACTATTCAATGGGGCTTTCACAGAGTATTACAGCCTTTTAAAGGCATTTCTCATATTGAAAGCTTTAACTTCAAGGAGAAACTTACGTTTTGCCAACCAAGGAAACATGTATTCTTTTGTGTGCAAACAATATAAAATTATTGTTTTCAAGTCTTTTACTACCTAATTCTAGGATTGACCTGGAAAGGAAAGATAAAAATGAAATATATGTATTTGCTTCAAGCTCATGGCTTGCCTCAAATCACCCACTTTGTAAGCACTAAAGTTTGAAGTTAGTTTCTAAATTCGGAACAGTTTCCTAGAGGTTCTATATTTGGGAAAAGGAGATTTCCCTTGTCTAGAAATACACCCTTTCCGGTGCACTCTGCAGAAACCCAGATGGGAGATTTCTAAAAACCATGTAAACAATCTCAACTCCTTTGTTGTTATTTTAAATTTGAATTGAGATCAGTAGCTTTGGAAAAATAGTTGGTAATTAGACTCAAGTACTGAAGTGTTCTAGTGGTGTGTTTGGAGAATTGGACCATGCCTCTGCTTTCAACCTGGTTCAAAGCCAGCTCTGCCCCTTTATCTGACATGGGCAAGTTGCCACAGCTCTCAGTAGTGATTTTAATTATTACATCTTTTGGAGCTTCGTTCTCCTCATCTGTAAAGTACAGGATAGGTAGCAAGACTGAAAGAGGTAGAGCATGCAAAATGTTTAGCAAAGGTCTGGCAATGCAGCTAAGATGTTAGCTCCAGGCCTTAAATGGTAGTCATGGTGGAGACATAAAGAATGTCTTAATAATTTTTTAAAAAGCCTTTTAACCACTAAAAACACTATGCTTTTTCTCTTTAAGTAGTGTCTTCATATAACTTTTCATTTAATCTTAATGGAAGTCAGGTTTTCCTTTTGACAAATCATTTCATTTTTCGTTTTCCTTAATGGATGAATTCCTTTCCTCTTTATGATAGAATGAATAGGGGCAGCCAATAGCCGCAAATCACTCTAACTTCCTTTGGAAATTACTTCATTGATTTCCGAAATGAGAAAAGACCTGTAATGTACCTATAAATACACTCATGAAGTCACAGATTGCTCATGGCAGCACAGGAAATCGCAATATACTGTCCAGGCATCTTCCATCTCCAAATACACATTTTCCCAAGGGTGCCAGCCCGGATCCATTATCACAAGTACAGCTGGAGCTGGAGTCATGAATCAGAGGGCAACTTTCTAGTTCCTCATCCTCTTGAGTTCATTACAGTGAGCAGGTTTTCAGGCTAACTTGATAGGTCAGAACTAAGAGTATTTCCGTAAAACAAGTTGATATTCAACAGCCAAATTTTCTGTGATGTAGTAGGTCTGGACCCTGAAAGGAGCCTGTCTTGAAATACAGAGGGATCTAGTGAAAAGTGGTTCCCAAGTGGAATATATCCCCTCGCTCCAGGCGTTTCCTGTGAAGGCAGTCACCTGTCTCTAGTGCTCTGAAGTCTTCTTCAATGTTGTCTTCACAGTTGAAGAAGAAAACAGTCAGGGGCAGTGCCCGTGGCTCAGTGAGTAGGGCGCCGGCCCCATGTGCCGAGGGTGGCAGGTTCAAACCCAGTCCTGGTCAAACTGCAACAAAAAAAAAATAGCCGGGCGTTGTGGCGGTCGCCTGTAGTCCCAGCTGCTCGGGAGGCTGAGGCAAGAGAATGGCGTAAGCCCAAGAGTTAGAGGTTGCTGTGAGCCGTGTGACGCCACGGCACTCTACCTGAGGGCCGTACAGTGAGACTCTGTCTCTATAAAAAAAAAAAGAAAACAGTCAGGATCTTGGGCAGTAAAGGATATAAATTGTGGTTTCTTTGTTACGTAAATTTAACTGTACAAAAGCAGAGAGTTTCTGACATCTCTCCCTAGAGAAGAGACTATCTTTAGATCATTACATGTAAAGGCTGGTGATCCACAGCCTTCCTAGAATCATACCCAGAAGTGAAAACTTAAGCTCAACCAAGCTCTGAATTTTGTTGGGAGGCTTACTGGCTCAATTCTTTAATTCATATTGTCTATGCCTTCCTCTTACCCCACACTAGTGTTATTTTCTTTCTGGATTTTATTAATTTGAATGAGACTGTTTCTCCCCACCTCTTCCAGGATCTCCAATCTGATGGTCTGAGTATTTAAATAATAGATGTCAATGTCATGTTGAAGAACACACAAACAGTGGCATCGGGGTTAGACTCCATGGCGTAAAACATGAACTCATCAATGCCTTCATGTTCCTTCCACCATACCTCTCTAACAGGCTAGCTGGCAGCCACAGCTCACTGCTTTAACCAATATGAATTTCACAAGGAAACACAGTTTTTGTGCCAAAGGGAAGTAATCCAATCCAAGAGCAGAATAATCTCCTTCTGGTACGTTGTATTTATTTTTTAATGTGTCCTAGTTGAACTTTTAATCATCCAGCAGGAGCAGGAATTACTATCCACCATCATTCTTCACACTGCCTTTGGGAACAGCACCAATAGCAAGAACTACCTGAGAGGCACATATTAAATTGCTGTTTTCACTTTCTTAAATGTGTTCCATTATCTCTGCATTATCCTTGGCTTTTGTGAAAGGAAAAGAGGCACAATAAGCCTGAACTTGTTCAGACTAGCGGCACTTGGTGAGGAAAAAGAAAATCTCCTGGGTAGGGCTTATTCAAATATTTTAATGGAACACTAATTGTATATGACCCTGTTGGCAATTTTGGTGTCTCTTTAGAAAAATTATCAAGTGTTTATCCCTGGGGTTTATGTTGTTTCTCTTGGAAAGGATCCACCAAGTGTCTGAAATGACTCTAAGACTACTCTCCTGAACCTGCCCTGCGTAGCTTTGTTACTAACTGCAGGTGGTTAGTGCAAGATTAGAACTATTCAGTACTACAGCCTGCTTGGTGTGATGGATCTATTAAGTATAGAGTATAAATGTCTTAACACAATCATTAAGTAAATGAGATGAGGTATATATTAACCAGTGTGATGTAAGCATTCCTAATTCTATATGAAGTCAGCAAATTGTACCCCATCAATGCATTAATGTATACATGATCTATGTGATTGTGATTTAATAAAAAAAAGATTAGAACTAATCAGAAGCTTCAATGGAGGATATTTAAATCCTCCTCATTGCTAAATTCTGTTTTCCCTTATTTGATGCTTTAGCCAATCGCGTAGCATTTTGGAGAAGGTCTGAAGCTTTTTCTCTTTATCATTTACTGTAAATTTTCTTCATGACATACTATGCATATGTTTTTAAAGGAAAATTTGATGAAGACAACCTACTTTTTCATATAGGATGAAAATTAATCTCTTCTGGGTTTGCCCTCGGCTGTCAGAAAACTTCCATATCTCTCAGTAGCTTTTTATATCTTTCCTATTGCAATTCAAGTCTGGCTAAGGTTTGTACGGAGATTGCTGAAGTGCTTGGCATCTTTTGCAAGCTCTTTCTAATAAGGGATGATGTATGCTTTAATATTTCAAAAACAAATAATTTCAGAAAGTAGCATTTTTCTTGAGAGATGAACAATAAAATATTGTCCATTGACAAATTTTAGGTAGAAAGTTTCCTAAGGCATATGGTACACCTGATTTTCTTTGGTTTTCCTATGAGTGTTTTTAATGTTTTAATCACTTAAGCAATATCATCATGGACATTGATTATTTTCTTTTGCCATAAAACATAATGGCTTTGGGAACGATTGAGCTACGTGTGGCTATTTGCCCCCTTATCAAATGGTTCCGCACTGCTGGTGCTTTGCAATCCTCTGTCTGGCTTTTGTTAGCTTTCTGTCTTCTTTACTCCTCTCCCTGGGTCGATTTCACTTACTGCTGTACTCTGGGTATTGCTGAAGCCCTCGGGTAACAAAATAGACAACTCCGGCTGTTTTCTCCCTTGAGAATATGGGATTCAGTTGGTTTCCCTGTACCACATATAACTATCATATCCATTATTCTGACATTGAAAGTAATCTTTTTAACTAATTGGTCAAAATCATGGGCCACAATGATAGGTTTATCCTGTGACTTTAAATGAGCAAAAAACAAACAGATATAACCTGTAGTAATAAGCACACATGGGATAAAATTAAAATTTTACATAAGAACGAAGATGGGATTGTTATGTTAAGAATGCAAATTCCTGGACAGACTCCAAACTTTAGAAGGTTTTCTGAAGTAGGGTCCTCAATTTTTTCACATGCAACCAAGGCAATTGACACAAAAGTAATCAGTTTTGGTCATATTTTGCAAAAAGTTAAGTGAGGATTATTACTATAACAATTATTAATAGGCTGGTGAATCACAGAGATTGTACTTCAGAGAGAATTCTGATAAAAAAAATTTCCTATAATTCTTTTATCATTATAAATCATTCATTTTTAGAAAAGTTTTGTGAAATGGAAAATTTACAGTATCAAAAAACTTCAAGGTGTTTTTTTTCTCAAGACTTTGATTGGGTTGCAGAGTATTGGTGACCCCTTAAAAGTGTATGCAAAACATTTTGGATACATGCATTTTTACAAGAAGAAAGTTGATAATCTTCAAGTGATTATCCCCACTGTAGAGATGAGAAAATTAAGTCTCAAAGATGTTAAGGAACATGGCCTTTAGTAGGTAAGAAATGAGTCATTCTTGTCCCAAATAGTTACAGAACATCCTCACTAGGTAGAGCAGGGATCTTAAAGGTAGGTTGGTTAGATTTCAAACCCATGCTGTTTTCCCTGCCAGTTCTTAAGTGCCTTTCAATACTTCCCTCCATTATTCTTGGAGGACCTGCTCAATTTTATCCTTAGGTTGCCCTTCTCACAGCCCTGGTCATGCTTTACCAACTTGGTTCACCTGCTACTTCTGGCAGGTCAGCGTTGTCCCAATAACCTAATCACACTGTAATCAACTGCTTTTTCCCTCTTGGAGAAACAAAGTCCCTGGTTCTCCGTCCTATCTGATCTCATTTTGTTTCTGGTGATAGCATACTCAGTTTCACCAAGAGAGTTTCTCCAAAATTATCAGGTAACCACAGCGGACCTACTCAGCAGGTTTTCAGTAGCATGCTTCCCTACCGTCTCATGTTCTGTTCATTCAGCTTCTCTTGACTAAGTTCCTGAAGCAGGCAGGTAACTTACACCGCCCTCTGAGGAAAGCCAGCTTGATCTCTGCCTAGTAACATGAAGCAGAACCTCTTGCCACTGGCAAAGTTTGTTTATCTCACTCAATTGCCTACATCTAAAAAACAAATCTGTTATTTTGGTTGAGTCATTATTATTGTTTCTAAATAATTATTTCTGTTTTATTCTTTATCTAAGATGAGCCCTTTTTTTAGCAAGTACCTCACCTCCCCCACTCCCCGCCAACACACACACCTTACAAGGCTTGGTAATATTTGTAATTCGATGACAGATGTTAGAACTTTCAAACTCCTCTACAGAGCTCAAGAACAACAAAGAAAAGAAGACAGGAGAGGTGTTGCTGGAGAACACTTGATGGCAGGGAAGAGCAGACATCTGGCAGCCTTGCGATGTCACTAGTGATACTACTTGTGCTTGATGCAATAAATATTTATTCAGGCATCTGCTACATGTTATGTGTTTGGCTAGGAGCTAAGGATATGTGCAATTAAGAAAGTCTTTGTCCTCATGAAGCCCAGCACCAAATTAAGGAAGATAGAGGCTTCTAGACAGGGAGGTGGCTGCCCGTTGTATGTGCAGTAGGGCCACGCTCAGTGACAGAGTAGACACAGCTGTCATCAAGGAAGATCAAGGAAGCAGCTGCTGCTTTGGGGGGCTGGCCTTGCATTTTCTTCTCACTCATCACCACCTGGAATTACATCTGCTCTAAGAAAAAAGAGGAAATGCACATGGGGATGGATACATTTCCAAAGACCTTAGAGACTTGACCATCTAGAGTTGCTTCTCTAAAGAGGCTGAAAGTACATCAGTCCATCACTGAGAGCTGTCGTAAACATATTGTTCACCCTAGAGGAATTAGGAATTAATCTCTGCTAGAGATCCCATGATTTGAAACTCTGTCTATGGTTGAAATCAGAACTGACCCCAGAGAATAATACTACTGGGAATATACATGCTACAATGAAAAGAATAAATGAATAAATTTATGGCTAGACTGAAGGTATTTTTTTTTGTTTGTTTGTCTTGAAATATCTTGTTGGATTAGCTAGCACCTTGCTGTTTAGATTGTCTTCCTGAGATACATTACAAATATTACTTTAAACATTTTATATTCAGACTTGGACAGAGTTATAATATTAAACTGATTGGATTAATTTTAGCCAATTTAAATGCAATTGGGAAAGTAAATAAAATCAATCTTATGCCAATTAGTTAACACTGTGCTAACAATGTAATAATGTAAAGCAAATGCATTTTTTTGAGTAGTGCTTTGCAAAGCCTATTGCAAAAGAGTTAATTCTTTATCTTCCTTTATATGGAGGATCTCAAAAAAATAATAACTCATCATTCTACTGGCACTTCCAATGTGAAAAGCCAGCCAGGAAACCCACCTGTTCACTCTTTCTCACAGTAATATCCCTTCAATATTTTGGCTTTGAGCCCACTCAACTATCTGACCTGACCTTTTTCTTTTTAGTAGGGTCATTAGGAAACTTTTGAGATATGCAAAAATAAAGAAATGTAAAATCTGCATGGACAGAAACAAATGAAGCCCTCCCAGAAGCACCGATAAGCCAAGCAAGTTCTAACTTACACAGGTGGATCGGAAAGGACGCTGCCTACTGTGCTTCTTGGATGTGAAATAATGAACCATAAGATAGCCGGTCTCAAAACTTTCATAGTGGCCCACGTATGTGCTCAATGCTCTTCCCACCCTTCCTCAGCTACTTATTTACACATCTGATTTATAGAAGAAAATAATTTACTTTATTCAAAGCTCAGACCTCTGTGTGTAAAATACATTGATAGAATTATCTCTCTAGCTACACAGGGTGACTGAATTGTTACTACAGGCCTCTGGTGCCCCGAAGTCCTTGTTTTATATATGAATCACATGTAAAGACACTCAAGGGAGAGACTCAAACCATGTTTTTCAAGATTTTTAAAAATATTCCTCATATTTCAGCACAGAATGCAAGAGCAGCTCCATTTTACCCACTCTTTAAAACAGACAAAAAGGGGTGGCACCTGTGGCTCAGTGAGTGGGGCGCCAGCCCCATATGCTGAGGGTGGCGGGTTCAAACCCAGCCCTGGCCAAACTGCAACAACAACAACAAAAAAAAAACAGACAAAAAGGATTTTGTCCAATTCTAATTTGTTTTATTGATGTTCATTTTCTCCATTAATTTTCAATGATACATGTTTATTGTAATTTCAGTGAGAGGAAGGTATACAAAAGTCTGGGAAAATTAAAAATGCCACTATTGTGTCTTCAAATGCTTTCTCATCTCTCCCTAGTGCTATCAGTATTTTCACCTCAGGTTTCTAAACTGATGTATGGATGCCATTTTTCTGTCTAAGAAAACTTTCCTTAGGGACAATCACTACCACGCAGGCCGCTCTAATAAAGTGAAGAGCTAGGTGAAAGGCCAAATGAATCATTGCATGCCTGTGGCATTGAGTCAGCAAAACAGGAAGTTGTGCCAACTGTGGTCAGGCTGGTTTCAGCTTAGACACTCTTCCTCCGGATGGATGGGCAGCAATGATGCTCCTCTAGCTGTGAGGCCCAGTGGTCTAAGATAAAGTGCATTCATGAAGAAAGGCTAATCTTACCAGCTAATAACCTTGTCTATTCACTCCAACATCTGGGTAAGAATGGAAATTTTGTAGTATTTTTCATTGTCCATGGAGGTTTATAGGATCACTCAGCTAACCAAAGAGGTACCTTGAGGCCACATACATTTGTATTTTTATGCTGCCCCAGATTTCTTTCTAATCTGACCAAGTGCTGAATTTAGAAAGTCCAGTGATGTTAATCCATGGGCTCAATTATCTGAAGGGTTTGGGGAGTCTTTACTATCGGTAATTCTTTTAATGTTTCATCACTTTTTTTTTCTCAGGCAAAACAGAATAACTAATGTAAACACAAGTTTTTCCACATTGTCAAATCGAACTCACAAATAAAAATTCTCTGGTATTCTAGCCCTAAAGGATTGGAATTCTCAAGACATTTAAATAACCTAAAGTTTGGTTAATATAGCCTACGGCAACCTATAGTTGTGTTAGTTGAGACCACATTTAATTGCACTAATACTATTACCCTCAAAATTTGCAATGAGATTTCCATAGACTTGTGTATAGACATAGTCCTTTAAACTATTTTGCATATTATAAAATATTATACCACAATTAAATTATATAAAAAAGAAATTTGAGTTTTGCTGTATGATATAGTAAACTTTTCCTTATGGCAGCTGCTTATTAACTTGCATGTAGAAAATCAGGCTGTCTAGAACTTCCAGGTTTCCCAAAAATAAGTATGGACGAAGTATATTTACCAGCTATAGATCTGTTTTCCATTAGACTCTCTCTTTCTCTTCTTCCAGTGCAAAAATAAATGCACTAATGAAAAAATTTTTGTGTCAATATTTTCATAATTTTATAACACATGTGGCAGCATAACTAAATGGATTTAAGACTTCAGTAAACATCATTATCAAAGATCACTATAAGAATAAATCATTTTTGCTTTCTTTTCTGAAGCTCCGCCCTATAACACATGGTGTACCTATTCTAATTAATGTACATTATCAATACAGCCCACAGAAATTTGCTTAATGAGGAAACTGAGTTTTACTTGAGGTTCTCTCCCCCAAAGACCTTGTCCCATGACAGAGGATTGACAGTAGCAGGGGGAGTGGGTTGGATGTGAAGGGAAGGAGTTCAGCTACTGGGATCCTAGGAGAGATGGTTGGTGTCCTCTGGCCCTCTCAAGTGTGATAGTAGAAGGGGCTGGGGCAGGGCTGGGGCAGTGCTGCCAGGGCCTTGCTCAGCATGCTCATAGAATGGATTGTTATGGGATGAGTTGGGGCTGTGGAGAAATAGCTGGATTACCACTGTCATTCCTCTAGAATGTCCAAATACATTTTGGGAAAGAAACCCACTCTTCTCTCAAATAAGAAGACTAGAGAAACACTGGAGAAGTAAATGATTGATTTACACACCATGCACTAAGATCCTTCACAGTCCGAGGTGCTCTGTGTGTGCAGAAAAAGGCATTGTGGTTAATTCTGAAAGCTAAGCAAGGCCAATGGTGGTCATTGAAAAACTGTGAGGAACAAAAACAACCCATAAAATTGAATAAGATTCAAGCAGGTCTTAATATTCATATCATAGAAGGCAAATAGTAATGAGTGAATATAATAAAAACAGGAATTTAGATGCAGTTCAAATGGCTTTCAAAGGCTAAATGCCTCAATATGTTAATTCCATGACTTAAAGATACTGACTTTCTTGTAAAACGGAAAGAATGTTTTCCCTTTAACTTTAGCAGAAATATTTAACAACATATTTATAGACTTGAACCTCTAACTAATTCAGACTTAGGTCCTGAAGACAAGACAAATCACCTCTCTGCCTATCTAGGCTTTTGGTAAAGGTCTATACTTTAAAAAAAGATCTTGGTTCTGTGGTCTGTCAGGGCCTATTAGCACCACAGTTGGTGTCTGGAAGGCTTGAGTGTGCATTCTCCAGCCCTCTGTGTCCTTAAAGCCACTCCATGTGATCACATACCTGGTGGTTTCCACTGCAGGAAGTGGGTACATTTGGGGGAAGAGTGAAGTGAGGTCCATGTGTAATTCGTTTAATAGGTTGTAAACAACTCTGGGATATTTCAGGAGAAAAGACTATGTTTAAAGGTAAGATGTTATTTTAAAGAGTGATAATAATAATGATGACAGTAATTAGTGTCTAATACAACATAAACAAAGGAAATGAGAAAATGTATCTTTAATAATCTGATGCTAACACAACAAACCGAACAAAATAAATAAGTGAAACCAGATCTTTGTTTGTTCTTTGGAATTGACAATGACTTGTCCACTGGGTTTCTTGTGGTCTCTCTTGTGGGCCTATTAGCACCACAGTTGGTCTTTGCAAGAGGTCTATGAAAGCCACCATATGAGATAAGGGAATATAGATATATGTGTGTGTGTATGTGTGTGTGTGTAGAATTAACTGGTTTCTATATTTTTTCAGTGCATTGAATGCAACTTTAGCATTTACTGAAAGTAAATAACAACTGGGCTGGGTATACAGTATAAACCTACATGCTGTCAACTGGCAAGAAAAAAGAAGTATTTTCCCATTTCTAGCCCATTCTTCCTAACGGGGTGAAAGCAAAAGAGCATTAGTTCTATGTTAGGGAGGATTTTTTTTTTTATTATTATTTTATTGTTGGGATTCATTGAGGGTACACTAATTGCATTTGT
Organism: Nycticebus coucang; assembly: GCF_027406575.1. NCBI lineage: Eukaryota > Metazoa > Chordata > Mammalia > Primates > Lorisidae > Nycticebus > Nycticebus coucang. The sequence continues at coordinate 149,803,773 of NC_069780.1, read as the reverse complement.
TAGGTAAAGTCCCTGTTAGGAAGGATTTTATGAGCACATGGTTACTCTCTGATTACTCTCACTTGTAGGTACTTCTTATTAACATGAGATTTGAAAAATGAAGATTCTTGTTGGTGGCAGAAAGGTTGGGAACTAGCAAACAGAACTTTTAAATCTATAGGTGTGTCTGAAAGGTAATGCAGGTATCCAGGTGTTTGTATTCTCAAAGGGAGAAACTGCCCTATGGAAATATTCTCAAGTGGTGATAAAGACAGGTTAGTAATAACAATGTGTGTTTGCCATAAATTAAGCAGCTTTCCTACCCCCACATTTCCTTCCTTTGACACATACGTGTTTGTGTGTGTGTGTGTGTGTGTGTGTGTCTGAATGTGTGTTGTTTCTCTCGTCCATGTGACCAGGTATGCCAGTGGACATTAGCAACAGGAAATTCAAGGCCTGAGTGTCCGGAGGTGGTGACTGACACTGGCATTTGACTGAGCAAACCATTGAGAAATAAGAACCTCTTCCAGGAAGAAGGGGCTGGGAAACGCCTTTTTCCCTGTTACTCTTTCTGTAAAAGACTGCCCTGAAACATCAAGAGATAGAGGTTTTCTCTTGGGAGAAGCAAGTAGGATTTAGACAAAACAAGTATTGATTCATGGTATAATCTTGTTTTAGAAGGGAATTAGAAACTATTTTCTTCTCAGCTATGGTTTGGCTCACAATGATGTGTGCACTACAGATAAGGGGATAAGGTGGATCTGCTGTTCTCATTGTAATGATATTTTTCCCCTTTGCTTGAGACAGGTGCTTCTACATGTTAGCTTAAAGGGAATTACTTACCAAGAGAATACAGACTACTATATATCTATTATGTTTACAAATTCATTCATTCATTTATTCATACAACAAAGATATATTGAATACTTAACATAAGACAGTCACTGCATTACTTCATAGGTATATGTAGGTATGAATAATTCTAAACCATTTTCTATTTGAAATTTTCTAATTGTCTCACTGCTGTAGCTAAGTGGTTAGGATGCTGCTACGTGCACTGGGGCTGGTGGGTTTGAACCCAGCCTGGACTTGCTAAAACAAAAAAAAATCTGGGCGTTGTGGTGGGTGCCTGCAGTCCCAGCTATTTGGGAGGCTGAGGCAAGAGAATTGCTTGAGCCCGAGAGTTTGAGGTTGCTGTAAGCTATGACGCGACAGCACTCTATCGAGGGTGACATAGTGAGACTCTGTCTCCAAAAACATATGTAAAATAAAAAAATTAATTTTCTAAGATTATGATACTGATAACTATGACATAGGAAGGATACTGATAACTATAATATAGTTAGATTCTAAGAAGAAAGAAAATTTGTGGCTAATATTTTTCAGTAATTTTTATAGTCCCATCAATATAATAATATTATGCACATTGATAGGCATTCATGTGCCACATAATTGTGTTTTAGACAATGAGGGGCCAACATGAATAATGTGGCTGTGGTCCTATAAGATTATAACGGAATTGAACGGTTCTGATCACTAGCAATGCTGTAGCTACTGTCAGGTTGTAGGGTGATGCATGATCCCTTCGTGATCCACGTGTTTGTGGGGATGCTGGTATGAATGAACCAGCTGCCTGGCCAGCTGTGCAGTATACGGCACTGGATAATAATAACGAACAACTGTTTCTGGTTTCTGTATTTACTGTGTTATACTTGTTATCATTATTTTAGAGCCACGTTTTTCAACCGTTTTTATCTCATGGGACACTTGAACCTATGGTTAAACTTCTGTGACACACTTGAATAAAAAGTAAAAAAAAAAAAAAAGGAATATGCTTACTGTGCTTTGAACTTCTTTTTTTTTGTTTCTTATTTTTATTTTTTTATTAAATCATAACTGTATACAATGATATGATTATGGGGCATCATACACTGACTTTGAACTTCTTTCAAAAATAATTTAATTAATGGTCTTTAAAATTTTTCATTCCACATGAGTGTGCCATAGAACACCAGGTGAAAAAAAATCATTGTTTTAGAGAGTATTTCTTTTCTGCTTATAGAAAAGAATTTAATTGTAAAACAGGCTCAGGTAGGTCATTCAGGAGGTATTTGAGGAGAAGGCATCATGATCAGGGGAGGCCACAGCTCTGTGCCTGTGAAAACCTTCCAGTGGGACAAGATGTGGAGGTGGAAGACAGTGATATTGATGATCCGGACCCTGTGTAGGCTGAGGCTGATGTGTGTTTTTGTGTCTTAGTGATGTAAATGCTCCTAATTCTACATGAATTTATCCCTAAGTCTAAGCGTTTATGAAATCTACAGAGGTGTACAGTAATGCCCTAGGCCCTTCAGTTCACTTAGCACTCACTCACTGACCCACCCAGAGCAACTTGCAGTCTTACATGGTGAATGTCCAGGGAGGTGTGCCATTTTTCTCTTTTTCTGCCATATTTTTACTGCATCTTTTCTACATTTAGGTATCAATGCATCTACTTATGCATATACCTACTATTATAATTGCTTACAGTATTCAGTATAGTAACACAATATACAGATTTATGGCCTGAGAGTAACAGGCTGCCCCATGTAGCTTAGGTTTGTGTAAATACACTCCATGATGTTTGCACAACGAAATTTCCTAATGATGCACTTCTCAGAATGTATCTTTGTCATTCAGTGTTGCACACCTGCATATGATTTCATTCAATCCTCAATTAGCAAAAACTGTTATGACCCTTATATTAGAGGTTGTATCAGTTTGTTAGAGCTGCCATTAAAAAAGTACTATAAACTGGGTGGCTTAAAACCAGAAGTTTATTTTCTCACAACTCTGGAGGCTACAAGTCTAATACCAAGATGTCAGCAGGGCTGGTTTCTCTGAGCCTTTCTTTTTGACTTATAAATGGCCGCCTGCTCCCAGCATCTTCACGTGGTCTTCTCTTTACTCATGTCTGTCTCCAAATTTCTTCTTTTTATTAGGATACCATCATCCTAGATTAGGTCCACCCTACAACCTCATTTAACCTTGATGACATCCTTAAAGGTCCTATCTTCAAATACATCCATATTGTGAGGTACCAGGGTTTAGAAAATATAAATTTTGGGGGGAGAAGGGGATAAAGTTCAGTCCATAACAAAGGTTAGTTTCTCAAGATCGCCTAGAGAGTAAAATCCCTTTCTTCCCTCTTTGGGAGGAAATGGCTTTATGGAGTGCTATTTGTCCTGTTTATCTGGCCAGTCTTTATTGCATACCTACTATGTGCCAGACACCACTATGAGTGCTGACAGCAGCGCAGAGAGAGATCCCCAAGCCCTCTACCCTTATGGAGTCTGTTGTGTCCTGCGGGAGACAGATGACAAGACAGTAAGCAGATACACACCAAGGCAACTTTACAAGTACAGTAAGCACCATACAGGGAACAAACAGGGCAACCTAATAAAGCATGACTGGGTGGAGATTGGGAGGCCATTTTGGAGAAGAGTGTTCACAAAAGTCTTCTCTAAAAGGTAACTTTGAGACAGAGACCTCAGAGAGGGAAAGTGCTAACCCTGTGGAAGTTTGGAGAATGTTCTGCGGAGGGGAAAGGACATTGCACCAGTGAGGCAGGGAAGAGCAGGCCTTTTGTTTGAGAGGACTTGTGCTTCCTACATTACTTTCCATTCTGCTCTGCATAGAGGAGGGTCTAGCATTGTTGTGTAGAAAGCTGTGAAGCCCTGGGTTCTGATCTCAGCCGCACTACTCCCTAACTGTACAACAGGCAAGGACACTTTCTCCATCTGAGCCTCAACTTCCTCGAAAGAAGGCAGGAATATTGTCAACACAACACTCAGCACCCGCTCTACTATGGCCCAGAGCTGCTTGTGGTGCACAAATGAGATGATGTTTATGACAGTGCTTGCTAGACTGAAAAGTACTACGTGAATAAATGTGGTGTCGCAGAGAAGGCCTGGTCATTCTAAGGTGACTATACTATTTTCTATTTTTTACACATCTGCTTGCTAACTTTTACCTAAATGTAATCCTCACTCAAAGCTGCTTACTTTATTAAGCGATTAAACTCATCTGCCACAGCAAAACATACAGGAAGCTAAGTAGGTCATTTCCCCTCATTCATTAAACATTGAAAGTGAAGTCAATTATTTTTGTTTACGGAGAGGCTGGTGGAGTGCATTGCATTCCTTTAGAGAACTCAAGCATGAGCAGGCACGTTGCGACCAGCCAGCACGTGGGGTTGGGGGAGGGGGCTGGTTAGGGCATTATTTACAGGCAGGCCCACAAAGTCCCAAGAGAGGAGTTTACAACTTTGGCTTGGCATCTACAGCTCCACTTTTCAGAACTAAAATCCCTGCCCCCAAGGTACAGGGAAGCAGTTTTTGGCACTTTACCATGCTGAGGAAAAGACCACCGCAGGTTCACATCATCAGGTCGGTCCAGTCTCCACGTCTCTGTGCACCATTTCCTCTCCCTGGAATGTTCTCTCCTTGGCTCTTTATGGGACTTGCTCTGTCTCATCTGTCTTTTCTTACCTCAGCTGGTGTTCAACAGAGACACCTTCCCCCACTGTGCAGGGCCAGGAAGGGCCTCTGACTCTAATCACTTTCAGTCATTTCCCCCCTCTTCTATTTGTCTTCACAGCACTTAACACTCTGAATGTATCTCAAATATTTATTTTCTAATTTTTTACCATCCTACCCAACCAGGCAACACAGCCCAGGAGAGCAGGGATACTACTGTGTTCATCACTGCACCCCATTGCGTGAATCAAAGCAGACGGTCACTGTGAATCAGTGAAGGGGTAACAGGATGGGTGGATGCTTTTAGGCAAAGCTGGCTCCTGGGCAAGGGGTCGATTTTGTGGACAACTTATTGTTCCTTTACTTCTAATCTGATCTTGGGTCCCAAGGGCTTGGTTTCCTGAAGAGAAGCGATATGGAGCTGCAGTGGGAAAGTCAACTGATGGTAAAGCAAAGACAGGTGAACATGGGTTCACAGCCCAGGTTTGCCACTAACTGGGTACACAGACTTGCAGAAATCACTGAACCTCTTCATGCCACAGTTTCAGTACAAAAGCACCAGAAATAATAGTACTAGCCTGCAAGATTATTGGAAAGATCAAATGATGTAACATTTTCAAAGCACATGGCACAAAGATCAATGAATGGTGTCAGTTATTATTAATCAAGTCACTAAAAGAGCAAGCCATTCTGTCATTTGATCTAATAAAGGAAATTTAATGTAGGTGTACAAAGCGAAAAGCCATGCTGACAACTTAATGTGAAAAGCTGATGGATCTTACCCATCTGGGAAATGTGGGCCAGATTTCAAGAGCTTTTCCTTGAGGTTCCTTCTAGAGTTCACTGGACTTCTTTAGATCCAATGAATCCCACACCTGAAGGCCAGAATGACCATTTTCTCAGGAGATGTCTCTTCACACTGATGAAAATTTCCCAATTTTCAAAAAGGTTGTTAAAATAGTTTCATATTTAATTACTTAATATCATGGGGAGAGGACTTTAAAAGAGCCCAGGGCCCATTTCTGCAGCATCAGTCATCTTGAGGCCAGCTTGCTGTGACATTTCTCAGCTACATCGTGAGGAAAGGCGAGGACTCACAGCGCCTCCTGAGTTGGTCTATGCTGGTTTCAGCAGGCTCACAGCACTGGCACCCCCAGGAAGGACGTGCACAGGATGTGTGCAAGTGTTTCTCATGCTCTGTTCTTATGTCATGTTTTGCTGAGTGATGACAAGTCATCATTTTTCCATGAGCAGCAACCTAGTCTTTCTTCAAAGTTCTGAATCATGACAGGCTTGGGGCCATTTTTCCAGCATGAACAATGGCCAGGAAAGGACAGAACACCATAAAGCATCCCTTCTCATCTCCTCTTCTTGCATGAAACAATCCCAAGGAGACACTCTGGGAGTCCAGTTTACAAGGCTAAGTACTGGAGAGGCCAAGGATATTCATTAGAGCCAAGCACACACCAGGAGAATGATGAATATAGTTCTTGAATTTAATTCCTGTGATATCTCAGCCTCTATCCTGCTTTATCTAGAGAATGGTGTCTCATTGCCCACTTTCTCTTCAGAGGCCACAGGGCTCTTCTTGGGAGAGTGTAGGTGCCCCCTCTTCAGGAGCCTTCCAGACAGCCCCTTCCTCACCAGCTCTGTCATCTTTCCCCGGCAGGGATCCTGTACAGAATGACAAATGATGCTTTTTTTTCACTATAGAGCTCTGGAATAAGAACAGAAATAAGAAGTTCATTTTTCCGTATCCCTCTGAAAGTAAAGAGATTTGAGTCAAAAATATCTGGGTCTCGTATCATAGACCCAAACCCCCATCCTGCTCATGGTTTACTTCCAACTCAATGCACTCTCAATCTTCCATCCTACATTCAGCCTTTTGAAAACAGGTTTTACATCATCACTGCCTTCACCCACTGCAGCGTCCCTCACAGGAAGGACAAGCATGGTTTGGCTGGCAGACTCCTCGTAGTCTAGGCCTTTATAGCCTACTTTTTCTCCTTACATCTTAACCATAGAAATGGCGGTGTTTTTTTTTTTCTTTTCTTATTTATTTATTTATTCATTTTTATTGCTGAGGATTCACTGAGGGTACAAAGAACCAGGTTACACTGATTGTGTTTGTTAGGTAAAGTCCCTCTTATAATTGTGTCCCATCTCCAAGAGGTGTGTCACACACTGTTACCTTGTTTTCTATGTGTCTAACCCTTGCACGAGCTGTTACTAACTCCCAAAAGCAGTGATTCTCAACCCCAGAGAGTCAACCAATGTCCCTGAAAAACTACTTGGGAATCTCTAGGGAAGACTCCGAAAGTTGCCCATGTAACTTCATTCTTTTCTTTTAATATCAAATTAATATATGGTACAAACAATTAAGTTACATTGTTTGCTTTTGTTAGGTAAAGCCCAAGTTGTAGTTGAGCCTTTCACCCAGGAGGTGTGCCATACAACCCTACACTGTACCTGTTACACCTAACCAATTCTACTTCCTCCTCATCTCTTCCCCTTCCTTCTACCCCCTCCTCTCTGTGATTTTAAAATTCACCTAATATTGAGAGCCATCAGCCTAGATTCTCAGCCTTGGCTAGACATTAAAGTCACTTGGGAATTTTTAAAATACAAATGCCTGGCCCATGCTCAGACCCATTACATCAGAATCTCTGAGCGTGGAATTTAGGCATCAGTATGTTTTGAATACTCTCTGGGTGCCTCCAATTTGATAAAGCACTAGCCTCGATGGTTCTTTCCTATTGTCTCTGGATACCTTTTAGTTATTATTGAGGTTTCACTTATTAATAAGTAGGCGAAGGTTTGGGAGAAGGAAAAGTTTCAAAGATATGTGAGAACATATCAACCCTAGTTCTATGAACTGAATCATTTACCTAAAAAATTCATACACTGAACCTGCCAGCAAACGGATGTAGGAGTTCCAGCCTCCAGAACTGGGAGAAAATGTATTCTGTCGTGTAAGTCACCCAGGCGGTGGTGTCGTGTTTTGGCAGCTAAAGCAAACTAAAACATCTGGAAAATAATTGTGATGAAGTTAAACCATACTGCTGAAGGCAAGGAAGGTTAAGTGTCATTTTTCTGGACTGTACTTGTTGGGTTTTTCTTATATCTATTCTGAGAAACTACTGTGATTGTTGTATCTCAAAACCTTTACATTGCTGTTCTTTGTTTCTTTCTTTCTTTCTTTCTTTCTTTTTTTTATTAAATCATAGCTGTGTACATTAATGCAATCATAGGGCACCATACACTGGTTTTATAGACCATTTGACATATTTTCATCACACTGGTTAACATAGCCTTCCTGGCATTTTCTTAGTTATTGTGTTAAGACATTTATATTCTGCATTTAGTAAGTTACATCTTGTTCTTTGTATAATGTTTCCTTTAAGAAGCTTTCCATGAGTTTAGGCTTTTCTTCTCCATGGACGTTTTCAGTTGACATTTTCTTCTTTACAAGTTTCAGGGGCATAAGGACGTGGATGAGAGAATGGACTTCACATCAGATCACCCCAGGCCCTCATGTTCAGCACTCACTAGTACTGTGATAACAGAACCTATGACTTTGACACCTATGACCTCTATGACCTTTCACAGGCTTTTCTCAGCTGCACGTAAGTTCTTCTAAAGGGGGACTTAGGATGACATCTTTAATTGGTTCCCCTACCCTTTCACTGCTTTCCTGGCTATGATACATTGCCAAGGTTTAATTTCCACTTCAGGAGTCCTATCAAAATATTGTTTGTGATAATTACAGAGGCAGTAAGTTACGTTATGAGTCAGAACACGTAGATCTAACTTATATATTCAATTCTGTATGCTCTGGAAGATGGTGGTTTGATAAAATGCTAAGTTGGGGACTGCTATTTTGCTTAGAAAAAAGAATCATCTGTAATACTCAGTAAAACCATCTGTCAAGGCATCAGAACTCACACATGAAGGAATAAAATCCTCAAATAAACCACTGCAGGAGGGAAGGGCCTTGGGGACCCTTCTACTTCAGGATTCCATCTGGCACACTCCCTCATTCAGCTTTGCGACTTCAAGAGCTTCAGAACTGCCCTGAGCTGTCATATAAGCTCCCACAGTCTCTGCCAAACATCACAAGTGAAGGGCCCATGCCCTCTTGCTTTTCACCCCTTAATATTATTTTCTAATTGCAGTTTATTGCATAAATGGGTAGAACAGCCAGGATAGGAGGAAAGTGCAGTCTTTAAAAACATGTTTCCCTTCCCTTTCTCCTTGCATTCTTGGTCTACTGTCAACCTTTATCCTATGTGAGACATTCATCAACTACAAAGACAACTGGAAGATCTTTAATTTTGGCATTTACCTTATTACTCAAGATTTGTCTTCACTTTTCTAAGATTCCGTTTTGTCATCTGTAAAACAGGGATAATAACACTTTCATATTGTGGAGATTTACTGTGACAGGGCACATCTTAGCCCAGGGCCTGGCATGTGATCAAAGATGTTAGCTGTGACCCGGTTATAATTAGCCTCAGACCACAGGTGCTGTCCCCATAGAGACATTGCACTTTGTATTTCTCTTTGAGGTTTGGCGGTTTCACCTTGGTTGTTCTATCGGCAGGTTTCTGAGATTTTTTTTCATTAGTCTATCTTGATATTGATTTCACTGATGTTAATTGTCAAGAGTCAATTCCACTAGGTGGCTCACTGTAGGGAATTCTCCATGTTCTCTTAGGACATTGATTTTGGTGTTCACGATTCACAGCAAAACTTCACTTGTGTCCCCATATGCTTTTGGTGTCTATCCTCCATGTATCGTATTCTATTTGCTATAATTGCATCGATTAGACTTTCGTCTAGTTTCTCTGCGGTTCTCAGTGTCACCAAATCAGCCACTCTAGGTAAACAGCTCTCCACATCAAGCAATCAAGCATGGTGTAATAGGTCAGAGACGAAAGCACCATTCCCCAAACAAATTTCAAATAGGGCCAAAATTCTCTCAGTCCCCGGCCTTAAACATCACAAATTAAGGTTTACCCACCTCACTGATCTGAAGTTCCTCTATTTTCTGCCATTAACCAGGTAATTTTTTTTTTTTTAGGGGGCTTCTATCATGAGAAGCCTTATTTTCCTATTCTAGCTTATGTCCTAACTCTTTGACCACTCTCCTGACTTCTGGGGTTACATATTCTTAACTGCATAATCTACTGCAGTCAAATATGTGCAGCCGATAGCACTTCCTGTGATGATGTAAACATACACACATATACAGATACGTGCATGCATGTATACACAACGTATGTACATGTATGCACGTGTATGTGTGTTACTGCCCAATGTGGGAGCCAGAGCCTCCTATGGCCACTGATCATTTGAAATGTAGCCAGTGAAACTAAAGAAGTGTGTTTCTAATTCTAGTTAATTTAATTAAACAATCATATGTAATACTATATTGAACAGCACAGCACTAGCACACATGAGATTATAGCAGGAAAAAAACTAGATGCTAATCAGGGATGTATATGAGCTTGTTCCTCCAGGCAGACTTAGAACCACCCCGTCACCTTGTCCTTGGACGAGAGAATTAAAGGCAGAAAGCAGCCCATCTTTCTTCATAGTAGATCCTCAGTAGACTAATAGCTGTCACTCATCGCCTTCTGCTAGGGACCTAGATGTATATATTACCAAAAATACTCAAAACATCCCTGAAAGAGAGTTATTACTTGCATTTTGAAGATGAGACTCAGAAAAAATGAAATAACTGGCTTGATTAACTTGATTGACTCTCAGTTAATAAGACACAGGTTTGAGATATAAACCACAGTCTGCATTAACTTAAGGAGATCCCATGTCCTCCTCATCTCTGGTCCCGGCCCTGAGACACACATCCATCTTTGAGATTCTTTGTCATCAATTCACATTAAAAACATGGGCTGCTACTCAACAGCCTCGGCTTGTTGGTCAGATTATCTGGCTTTCTCCTTCCTTCTATAGCCTTTGCTCTGTTCCACATTTTTCTTTCCTGGATTTGTTCTTCCTCTTCTATTTGTCCCCTAAAAGACCACCTTCTCCCTAGTTCTCCTGGTTTTATGCCCTGCATGCCTATCCAGCTGGCACCATATGTGCTTAAATGTTCTGGTTATATTGCATTTCCTTACCATGGTTCCTGCGTGAGTGAACAATGCACAGCTGAGTTTTCAGTACAGCTCCATAGATTCCTGTCGTATTTTCCAAAGTTCATATTTATACTTGAACACTGACAACTTCAGATCTCTCTTATACCTTCTTTCTTAAATTCACTAGTACCCCTTTGAGGAGACTGGATGCACTTTCAATAGGCCAAATTTTTTTTCCCCATCAATTTGTAGGAGGTTTATAAAATAATCCAATGTATATTTCATTCTACTCACCCTCACAGCTCATAGATTTAATATTCTCTCCCATTATACTAGTGAGGATGTAAAGGTCCAGAATGATTATTCACTTGATGGCAAACATTTCAGGAAATCAGAGGGAACTCTAAAAATAGAAGCCATCTCCATGTGCAGCCTCAGGGTAAAGTACAGTTCCCAAAGGTATTAAAGAATCACCCCTTCCCAACAAAACTCAAGGGTATTTATTTACAAACAGTTATTATAAGTAAAAATAGGGAAAGCTGAAAATAATATTTCAGACCACACGTCTAGACTGCTTCTCAAAATGACCTGGCATTAAAATTTCTCAAGGCTAAAGTAGCTCATCTCCTCCTCAATTTGCTGAGGACAGTGAGTTAAGGGTAGCCACGCAGTGGGGCTCCTCTTCTAAGCATGAATGGATTTCTGAAAATGCTCTGACAGCAGCATAAAAACAGTGTTTTCAAGCATGAATCCATTTAGGGTTCTAATAACTTGCATAGTACATAATGGGTGGTAAAAGTGTTCTGGAAATGGGATTGGAAAAGGGTTGATATAAGCCAGCTCACTTATCATATTGGATTGCTGTCTCCCTGGGCAGTTATTTTCAGACTGTGCATCCTTGCTAAGGCCTGAGTTATCTTCCTGAGTCAAAAAGTACTTTTAAGTACAGGAAGTCAACAACATTATCTTCCAAGGCTTCTTCATTGTTTGTGTAAAGCAAACTTCCATTTCATGAGATATTTTAAATGGAACTTCCTTTGAAGTCTTCACTGGATTTTTTAATCATCCTTTTATAAGATGAATAGCAGCTATTTCAGTGTGGAAAATGTGGTTCCTTTTTGAAAAAAAAAATCACAAGACTGATGTTCTATAAATGTAGGTTCAAGGATTTTTCTCAGCATAACTTATCACTACTCATGAAGAAAAACTAGAAAGACATGGAAGGGCATTGGTATGTCCGGAATTTATACCCAGATCAGCTAGTTTAAAAAAAAAAAAAGGTGTGTCTAACTGGGTCAGTGATGGGAACAGCACAAGAAGGCTTTTCAAAAATAATATTAATAAAAATTAATAGTACTTATTTAGTTTCGGCTGTATTAGTTTTCTAGGGGTGCAATATGAATTACTACAAACTGGGTTTCTTAAACAACAGAAGTATATTTTATCACAGTTCCGGAGGTTAGAAGCCCAAAGGCAAGGAGTTTGCAAAGTTTCTTTCTTCTGGAGATTCTAGGGCCGAATTGGTCTTGTGCCTCTGTCCTGGCTTTCTTGACATCCCTTGATGCTCAGCTGCATTACTGTAATCTCTGCTTCACTACGATCCCTGAATATCATGCCAATTCCCAGTGACAGTCATCACATGGCCTTCTTTCCTGTGTCTCTCTCTGTCTTCAAATGACCTTCTTCCAAGGATACCAATATACTAAAACTTCTTTTTGACTAAACTAATTATATCTATAAAGACTCTTTTTCTAAATCAGGTCACCTGTGAGGGTCCAGGTAGAATGAATTTACAGGAGATGCTGTTCAGTCAGTATCATCACTTTAAGAATGATTAGCAATCCCTTAGCTCAGAGTTCTGTGTAGAGTTTATAGAATGATAAAGAGTAGGTAGATTGGGAACCTGGATACCTGGATATCCTGCAAGCTTGCTCTGACCTTAGACTTGACTTAGTCATTCAAGTGATGGCGTTGGAGGAGTTCTGGAGTCCATAGCATGAGATTCCTGAATGGACTTCAAAGCCTTCATTAATTTTCTGAAATTGTATGTACATTATGTGTCAGATGTGTTTTATGTGGATACAATGGATATTCCTTGCCTTTCCTTAGATTCCTCAAGGGACCTTTGACCCCAAGAGTCTAAGAATAACCATACCAAGTCACCTATAAAGGCCACCAAAGTATTCCGGTTTCTGGACATATCTGTGTTGTGTTCCCCCACGTTTATGATACTTTCAAGGTTTCTGAACAGCATGTCTAACTCTTACAATTATTTTATTTTGAAATTTTCTGGCTTAGTGATTTCCAGTCTGCCTTGTTCTACGTAAACTACAGGTGGATCGATTTTAATAGGGCTCATGTTTTATGCATTGACAATGTAAATGAACTCAGGACTAGGAGAAAACAAGCTAATGTCAGCATAAGGAGAAGAAAGAAACACAGGTGAACAGGTTTACAGCTCTCTCTATATGTAGGATTTGGTGTCAAAGGATTTGGAAAGGAGACAAGCGGGGGAGAGGAAGAGATACTGGAGGTTAGGCTGTGGGATTTGCGCTTTGTAGGAAAGGCCCCTTTCCCTCTTAACCTGGGTTGATGCTCCCCTGACACAGCAGTGCCTCTCTAGTGAAATAAATCACAAATTACTTGTTATAAAAAAATTCAATTTGATGACAGCTCTCATCAGACTACACAGCCTCTACTGTACTTTTCAAAAAGCACAGGCACTGTTCTTCACAGCACGTTTTATGGGGGTTAACACAGCAGCTCCTTGAGAGCCAGGGTAGTTCGTTCAGGCCGCTCACCATCTGGCTTCCTTTTTCTTCTCTCTCATCTTTCTTTTCCATCTGCCAATTTTTATTTCTTCATCTCTTTGGAGCCTTCTCAAGAAAGTATGAGCGAGAGAAGGAAGATGAGTTATAATCTACGGATCCATACTATCGCCTTTCTATCATTTGAAAAGGTAGGGTCTAGAGCAGCAATTCTAGCTACTTACATCTTTTCTTGTTCTGTTATCACATAAAAACAAATGAATCTTTTTAATGCTATAGGGTAGAATTAAAAGTTCTCATTTCTTCTGTGAAGGCTGAGTTTCAAAGTAAAAAAATGAGAAAAAAAGATGTTTTCATCATGGTAAATTTGTGCTTGTTTTTCCTAATTTCTTCAAGTCTGACTTCTACTTCTGTAAATAGAATATGTAAAAGAAAAATCAAATAATAAAACAAGTCTTTATTAGATTTTCTACTTTAAGGATGTTCTAGAGGCTCCTAAATTCTTGACCAAAGAGTCTGTTTCTCTCCTGTATTCTTGAATTGATATTACTGAGTGTTACTTTCAGGTTACATTACACAAAGCCCCTGAAAAAAAGGCCTTCAGCAGTCAGTGTTAAGTCTTTTGCCAAAAGCAGACTTTCTGCACATCCTTGTTAAATAAAAGAGTAAACCACAATATAGTCTGAGCCTCCAGTGAATGTTGAGTTCATGATTATTCTTCAGTGAAAAGAATGAAAAGCACTGGGCAGTGTGTGAAATGGCATTCTCAGTCATCTTGGCTGGGAAATGAATCCCACTCAGGCAGGACTTGAAATCTTCCAGAAGACAAATCTTTTAAGGTTGGAGTAAAAGGGTGAGGGGTACAACTGGGAAAATGGAAGGAAAACTACAACCTAGAGTTGCTGACGGCCGCATAGCGCTGATAGAGACCACAAAAGGCCAACATGGTCATTGTCAGCTGTATCCCTCCTTTTAAAGAGTTACAGTTCGTCAATGTCAGTTGAAAGCTCAATAACAATATAAGTTTTTAGCCAGGTTGAATTGTCAATTTAGCTTTCTTATGATCAATTTTTATTTTCTAGATCACTGAAAAATAGCCAACAAATTAATCTGCTTTAAGTTATGAGAGGACCTAGATGTAAAAAGAGTTTTATGTACATGTATATGTAAAGGTATATACAGGGTGTCCATAAAGTTCATGTTCAATTTAAAATATAATATATACACATTTTTCCCTTGTAGGGTGACCAAGAGCACATTACCTGGATGAGAGTTTACTTTTATTTTTATTTTATTTTAGAGACAGAGTCTCACTTTATCTCCCTCAGTAGAGTGCTATGGCATCACAGCTCACAGCAACCTCCAACTCTTGGGTTTAGACGAATCTCTTGTTGCAGCCTCCCATGTAGCTGGGACTACATGTGCCCACCACAAGCCAGGCTATTTTTTTGTTGCAGTTTGGCCGGGGCCGGATTCAAACCTGCCACCCTCAGTATATGGGACTGGTGCTCTACTCACTGAGCCACAGGTGCTGCTCCTGGATGGGAGTTTAAAGAGGGAACTTTAACCAAGTAAATTAAAACCTTTGTGAATAACTTCAAGTTCATAAGTTTTCTTTTGTTTCTGTTTGTTTGTTCATTTTTTTCAGATAGAGTCTCACTCTGTTATCCTGTGTAGAGTTCTGTAGCATCATAGCTCACAGAACCTCAAACTCTTGGGCTCAAGCAATCCTTTTGCCTCAGCCTCTTGAGCAGGTGGGACTACTGGTGCCCTCCACATCACCTGACTATGTTTAGAGATGGAGGCCTTGCTATTACTCAGGCTGATCTCTATCTCCTGAGCTCCAGAGAACTGCCTGCCTTGATCTCCCAGAGGGCTAAGATTACAGACAGGCATGAGCCAGTGGGCCCAGCGAAGTTCACAGTTTTGAATTGATCTTAATTTTTGTAATACTCTATTCCAGTAAGGAGAGCTCAGTTGAAGTCATTCATAATTAAGCCCTACCCTTTATTACGGTATTTCTTTTGCTTTTTTAAAAAATTCTTTTTGTCTCTCTTTCAAAAAAAAAAAAAATTACTATTAGGGGCCACTGCAATATACACAGGACATAAGGTAAGGATTTAAATTTTACTTAGCTAATTTCATGGATCTTTACTAATAATTAAATGGTATCTTTGACAGTAACAAGTTTTAATTTTCTTTCCCTGCCCTTCCCCTCCTGGCTCCAAATGCTTCAGTAAGAGATGAACCACACTGTGAGAAAGACACAATAATACCAAGCATAAAAGGGCTGCTTAGGGTTTTTCCTACAAGATTGAATGTGCAAAGTGATGGTGTTGTTCGAGAATTAAAATGTAAAAGTTGTTATTATACAACAAGGAAGGAGTAGTGGCCAAGGTAAATTATGACTCAAGTCATATCAAAAAGCATTTCCTAAAGTGGAAAGTTTCCCCAAAAGCACTAGGAAAAAAAGTGTCGCCAGAACAATTTAAAAGAGAGGGCCAAAATATAAAGGAAACCCATATTACCCCCACAGAGAATTGGCAGTCCAGATACTTCTACTACTCCTAAGTTATTTGTGTGATAGAAAAGAAAAACAGAAGCTGATTCAGTATTTACTTAGTTATTCTAAATGACCTTGCTTGGTGCTTAAAATAAAGTTAATTTAAAAACTAAATACCTTCTCCTGATTGTGCTACACTATCACAACACAGATCTTCCTCCCACACATGTCCATGATCTGGCACCTTCTACTGGTATCTATGGGATCTTAAATAATAAATTGCTTTTGTTATTGCTAATGAAACTTCTTCTGTTTGTTCTTGAAATTTTACTACCCTAAGACTTGGCCATTCGTTATGGAGTTTCCCTCAAGAGAAAGCAGCAGTAGGTAAATGATGACTGAAACAATCTGTAGCACAGAGTGGCATGGGCCATGACAAAATGTCCTAATACATGCAATTGTTAGAATTAATCAGAGTTTATCTAGAGACTCAGATAACTGGTAGATTTCTGGGGCTTGTGAAGACTTGAAATGGCAAGTTAAAATATTGAGAAATGCTTGACCCTATAGAAATTTTGAATTTGCTAAATCTTTGCTGGGCTTTGGAGAATGTTTGGCAGCCTTCCTGGTCTCTACCAAATAATGCCATAGTACACACCACCCTAAATAAAAATGTCCCTAGCTGTGGCCAAATGTCCCCTCAGGGACAAAAATCACCCTCAGTTGAGGAACACTGCTTTAAATCATGGCAGAAAGGTGAAGCAATTCACTTTGCAATGCCATTTTTTCCTTTTCTGCTTAAATGTATTTGTAAACAGCCCCCACCTTTTTTTTTGCTTTTATGCCTGAAAAAATGTGACAAATGTTTGACAGCTTTGTGTTTTTACTGCCTTTATTTATTCTTGTAATACTGGAAAATGACTCCTGTAGATTGCCACCTCCCTGTCTGGTCTAGTGCCTGTCCTATGCTGCTCAGCCCTTGTCTCTCTGAGAGGAGAAAAAGCCCCTCCCTCTTCAAAAGGGAAGTGGCTCCTGTGCTCTCCCATCCCATCATGAGACACACAGGCAGCCACCTTCTGGGCTGGGGGGTCTCCCTAAGGGCACAGACTCTACCCACCCCTAGGATTTTTAATTTTCAATGGCTATTTTGAAGGGACATCCTAGCAGCTTCTAAGACTAAGCTTAGGGATGCTGGGGGGCTAAGAAGAGGTTTGAAGACTCCCACATGGGGCTGCCTGAACTCCAGGGAGACAATAGGACTCTGTTTTTTGACCAGACAGCAAACATTTTCTCTTCTTTGTTATGCCACGCTCAGACACAGCCCTGGTTCTACAAACATTTTCTCTTCTTTGATAGGCCATGCTCAGACACAGCCCTGGTTCTGGGCATTCCTTAGGCTAAACGAGTCAGCTCTATCTCAAGAACAAATGTAAAGACTTCTTTCTGACAAAGTTTTTCATCCTTCTCCAGCTTACCAGAAACCTGCTAGGAGTGTTTGCTTCAATGTTTTTGAATAGATAATGGGCAAAGACAAAGTAAACCAGGCCTCCTCCTTCTTGTTTGTCTGGCCATGTCTCTCCTATGTGCATATCCAAAGCTTTCAGGTACAAAGAATAAATCACTATTTCCATTATTAAAAATGAGTAAAGTGCCTTCAGTGTTCTTTGTCACTTCATCTGATCCATACTTCAGTTTTTGACTCTATATCACATCTACTGCTAATGTAGAGGAAGGATCACATCAAAGCACCACAGTGTGATGACAAGCTATTAACAATACCATTTATTGTAATTCACTGTGTACTAAAGATCACACTAGTTATTTATTTTTAACTTTTTTTTTTCACATTTAGTCACATATAGTCTTTATTGCAACCTTGTTGATTAAGTCTCACTATTCTATTTTGAGATAAGAAAACGGATGTCTAGAGAGATTAAGGTCACATATTTTAAGTGACAGAGTAGGAATTCAGACTCAGTTGTGTCTAACCCCAAAGGTTTTATTTGTAGAAAAATAGATGATAGATAGATGGATAGAGGGGTAGATATCCAGGATGATACATGATGCTCTTCTCCCTGCCAGGAATTCTCTGAACAGAACACTTTGACATGAAAGTGTGGTACCCAAAGGTAGTCCACCTTGGAAGCCATTTCTCAGTGTAAGCCAGTGAATACCTTCTTAATACTCTCACTGTTGGAGGAGCTGATTCATGAGTCTTATCTCAGACCTAATGAATTAGAATCTCTGGAATGGGTGGTCATCTGCCCCATGTATCTATATTAAAAAAAACTAAACTAAAAAGATTTTTCTGCCTAGAACCACTGGAACCACTTAGCAAATATTTCAGAGTCACTGACCTCTGCTGTCAGAAGAGATTTACTCACTGGGCTGGATAGCTCTGGGTTTCTCCTCCAGATTTATTCTGTACACTTTTTCTCACTGTATTCTGCCCCAGGTGGGAGGACATGTGAATGCCTTTAGTAGGCTCCTGGGTCTCTGGCTTCCAGGTGAGTTCAGGTAATGGGAGGGGGGAAGGGGAGAGGTCTTAACAAGACACCAAGAAAGGGAGAGAAGTGAGAACAAGGTCAGTGTTCCTCAGGCTCCATCCTGCCCATTGGGTGCATATTGGCTCCCTCACACTCCCAAGGGCCACAACACCTATCAAGTCAGCCCTCTCAGCATTAGAAATGTCCAGATTCTGGTTTATTGTACCCTCAATGAATCCCTAACAATTAAAAAAAAAAAAAAAAGAAATTTCCAGATTCTAGGAACCATACCCTCTTTTTGTCTATTTAGGATCTGCATAAAAAATTGATCTTTCTCCTGCTAGCTCCAGGGCACAGCACTATCCTCTGTTGGTGTTTGGAAAGTCTGTTCACATCTCTGAATAGTCTCTTTGTTAACGTCTCCACAGTTTACTCATGTGAGGGCATCATCTGTTTCCTGGCAGAACCCTAACCCTATTTCTTCTGGGTTATTCTTGTCATATGGCACCTATTAGGGACTTAATTCCCTGCGGTTGCCTCATCTGTTAAGTCTTTCTAGTTTATGTAATGATCAAGTGAGATAAACATGTAACATGCTTTCCATGTGCCCTCTACAGATTGTTGGTTCCTGGTTCCTGGCCCCTGTTGACAGCACGACTGTCTCCATCTCATTTGGTGGATCTTGGTTGGTCTTATGGCACTGCTTACTCTCTCCAGGCCCTCCTTATTCCTTCTTCTTTTCCCCTCTAGTCATCTGCCACCTGTTCCCATCAGAGGAACCTTATGTTCACTTGTTCTTTCATGTTTTGCTCAATGGTACAGGTACTATGTTTACTGAAAGAGCTATTCTGCTCGCATGGTCTCCAAGGAAGACCTTTCTGTTCCTTCTGTGTTTCTGGGCATCAGACTTCCCCACCAATTCCTAATTGATTCTCTTTTCAGTGCTGGTCCAATTTCCCGCTTTCTTCAGAAAGCTTGTGGAACTTTCCTGAACTAATCTTTCATGGGGCCAGTAGTTTTTCATCTCCCATGGATTACCTCCATGATTCAATAACTTGCTTTTATTGACAATTATCCTTCTAGACAATAACATCTCACCCTCTGAAGGTTCAAAAAACTACCCTGGAGTCGAATTCTACAACTTGCTGTCCTCATGCTGTCTCCCCCATCCAAACACTCATGTGCGGGTGATAGGCCCTTCTCAGCCTAGCTGCAGTATAAAATCAGTTCTCTAATGTAAGGGAGATTGAATATATCTGTTCATCGGAGCCACAAACAAGTGCAAGGCATTCTACTAGGTAGTTGTTTCTGCCCACACCATACACAAGAATGCAGGCAAGGCATAAGCCAGGGTCTCCTCACTAAATCATCTTTTATAACTCCTAAAGAATTAACCTGTGAATTTTTAAAGATGGAATTTAAACTTATGGAGAATGACTGAGCCTAGACCATGCAACTGAACCCCCCTACAGGCTTTTCTGCATGGACTAGTCAATGAATTATAGAAGATTTACAGTGGATACCAAAATAAGGTGTGGTTTATATCTGCTTACCCGTTCTAGTCTGGCATGGATCCCATGTTTTTGCTGGAATATGCTATGTGTACTGACCAGGATACCTGCTTCCTGCGTCAGGAGTCTGATTTCCTTGGTCTCAGAACCTGATGGTGATGCCCTTTTACAATGCAGTTTTGAAGTATTCGTGTGTTGATCAATCAGCAGGGCCACAGTCTTCCTATGAGGTTTTCTGGAAATGTGGACTCTGGCTGTCAGGACTTCTTACTGTGCACTCTGGGGCTTTCCTCACGTGACCTATGGTGGTTCTGTTTTCTTTGGGAGATCAGTGTTATTTCACAGTTACTCTTTCATTTGCTTTTTGTTATGTACCCTGTGTCTGGAAAAAAAGTTTAAATTTTTCTTGTAGGGAAAAGTCTATAATGTTTAGAGTATGAACCAAATCTTCATTTGTGCACATTTAGAAGTCTTCTGAGGTTACACCAGGCACCAGTAGCATCAGATGCAGCTGTTTGATTCCTTCAATCCACAGAAACCTGGGGTTACGCAGACATATGATTTATCCATAGAGAAAATAATCTCACCCAAAACGTCTAAAATTACATTTGTGTTGAAAATTGTTATAACAGCTTATTTTTCATATAGATTTTTATATGAAGAAACTAGTCTGTAAGTTGAAGAGATTGTTTTTGCCCATCCTTTTTCACATTTTTGTCTTTGTAGCATACATAGGGTGCCAAAATATGTATACACATTTTAAGAAAGAAAAAATTGGGCAGTGCCTGTGGCTCACTGGGTAGGGTGCCAGCCCCATATACCGAGGGTGGTGGGTTCGAACCCAGCCCCAGCCAAACTGCAACCAAAAAATAGCTGGGTGTTGTGGTGGGTGCCTTTAGTCCCAGCTACTCAGGAGGCTGAGGCAGGGGAATCGCCTAAGCCCAGGAATTGGAGGTTGCTGTGAGCTGTAACGCCATAGCACTCTACTGAGGGCAATAAAGTGAGACTCTCGTCTCTAAAAAAAAAAGAAAGGAAAAATTTGCATGAAATTCGTAATACTGAAGTCATGTTTGACTCTTGCAATTACAAGTGTTCAATGTGACTTCCATTCATCTTTTGTTATTGTTACATATTAAGCATTATAATTTTAATACAGGTCTTTCCTTTCTTAAAATGTGTATACATTTTTTTGCACTCACTGTATTATATAAGATTTTAAAAATGTTAAACAATCCGCAAGCTAGATAATCCACCTATGGTAAACTCGAACACTGCCAGAACAGTTTTTTAGCAAAGTAGAAAAACTCTTCACTCTCAGGGAGAAACAGGAAAGGAAGATTGATTGCTTTTTGAACTTCCTGGAAGCCATCTATTTCCAGATTTCTAAAAGAACTAAACATTGTCACTAAGGGTACTACATCTTCAAATATTGGAAGACAACCTGTGTCTGTCTGTTCTAATTGCATCTGATACCAAACGCAGGTTAAATTACACCCCCAACAGCATGGATAATATGCCCCAAATGAAACATATTTCCTGTACTCCCTAGTGGAAACCTGCTGAGTTTTCTTCTCAGATCACAACAATGTCCCCTTCTTTGGGGACCCCATTGCTGTGTTGCAGCAGTAGGATCGTGTAGCCAACCCCCTATCATATGACACTGCTTCCTGGCCACAACTAATTGTCCTGGCGTGAACACTGGACACAAACCAGGCCAATCAGAATCCCTTCTAAAGCTATTTGAAATTCATACTGACATATACTTCTCTGTATACAGGGTGTTCATAAAGTTCCTGTGCAATTTCAAATAGGTTTACATGTAAATTGCACATGAGCTTTATGGACACCCTGTATATCTGTCATATGTCAATTTGATGACCATGATTTCTGCAACCTTTATGGGAGAATCAAAATATCTACACTATTGTGGTAATCTCCTAAGTAATCTTCCAGAAATCATAATCACAGTGTCATCTTACCTACTTCCAAAACATGATACCTTCTTACAAAAAAAAAAAAGATCACATCACTTCATTGCTGAAAACCTTAAACAGCCATTATACACAAAATAAAACCCAAATCCTCAGTATGGCTTATACAAATCTTTGTACTTTCATCTCCACATATCTTTGAAGCCCCACATATCCCACCAGAACTCACCCATCCCCCATCATCAGATCCTCTAAAGGACCACTGGCATAATTTCACAGCTTGGTCCTGCTGGAATATCTTCTGCTCTTCAAAAGTGCCACGTGTGTCTTAATAGTTTAACTTTGTGAACCCACTTTTCCCTTCATGAAAAGGGAGAGAGAACAGCAGAGGAGAGAGAGCAGATTTGGGGAAAGTATTATTCATTTTTTAAGTCCTAATTCAAATATCACCTCTCCCAGAAGCTGCTTATGTCTCTCGTTCACCTTCCAGCAATGATTCACCTCCTCTGAGACTCTCTGACAAATCCTTAATGGAAAAACTTCGTGACCCTTCTTTCCTTCTGTCACAGGACTTTGTTTCTGTTAGCCTCTGATAGCTTTATCAGTATTTTACTATAATTTTTAAGGTTATGTCTGTCTCCCCTTCAAAACTAAGAGTTACTGGAAGACAATGATCACAACTTACATCCCAGAGGCAGCACGGAGACTAGCTTGACTCAGAGAAGTCAGGATACTGTGTATCCTCAACAAATTTTTGCTTCATGTGTCCATCACCTAATTCTTCTAACTGGCAAATTTATTAATAGGTCTAACTATAAAAAGGAAAAAAATCCATTTAAAGCTTTCAGCAACATAAAGCATGTCAAGGATATTTCCACTTAAACATTGATTGAAAACCATAAAAGGAGTTGCTGTCAGGTGTACATACATTGGATCCCTGTAATAGCCCCAGTAATATACTTGAGTTTGGTATGTGAGCTTCCTAGAATACGGATGGTTTCTGCCAGCTAACTAACCTCATATGCTTCTGGGAATCTTATCAAGTCGACCTTCAAGGTATAAGACCATCTTCCCATGGATGTTCAAATCATAGCTGATCAAGCTGCCCATTAAAAGAAAACCACTTCAAATACCTATACACCACACAAATGTCTTGCTAGTGATGAGACATTAATACCTAGTAAATAGGTCATTAATAGTGAATTTAAATAGCAACCCCCCTCCTGACAGCCCTATAAACTCTCTGTCAATGCTTGGGAAATTTAAGCATTCTCCTACGTGTCCTCCATATTCTGTAATTAAAACCCAATGCTAATGTACCTAACTTTTAAATTCTTCTACAAATTATACTGTATTAGTTGTCTATTGCTGTATAATAAATTACTCCAAAACTTATTGGCTTGATACATTTAAGCATTTCAGAAGTCAGTAGGTTAAATGAAATAAGCCAGGTACAGAAAAACAAATTCTCACTCTTTTGTGGGAGCTAAAATATTTGATGTCATGGAGGAAGGGAGTAGACTGATGGTTACCAGAAGCTGGGAAGGGAGTGTTGAGTGGATACAAGGGGATGAAGAGAGGTTGGTTAATGAGTAGAAGCATATAGTTAGATAGAAGGAATTGATTCTAATGTTTCATAGCCGAGCAGGGTGACTATAGTTAACACCAATGTATTGTATATTTCAAAATAGCCAGAAGGGAGGATTTAAAATGTTCCCAATGCATAGAAATGATGACTACTAAGATGTATCATTACACAGTCTATGCATATAACCAAATATTACATGTACTCCCAAAATATGTGCAAAATTGATATATTAATAAAAAAAGAGCATCTATTGTCTTAGTTTCTATAGGTCAGAACTTAGGGAGCAGAGTAGGTGATTCTGGCCCAGAGTCATTGATGAGTTTGCAGTTGATATGTCAGTTACAACTTCAGTTTCCTGAAGGGCTTGCCTTGGTCTGCAGTATCAACCTCCAAGCTGACTCACCAACATGGCTGTGGACCTGAAGCCTCAGTTTCCAGCCACGTAAGGCATGGAGCACAGGCAGCTGAGGGTTTTGACAGCTACCTCTTGGAAAGTAAGGGTTTCAGAAAATAGAGCAAAGGGAAAAACCTAAGGCTTTTCATGAGTTAGTCTTGGCAGTCACATAGTTAGCGGTGTGCTGAGGCTGGTTCACACCAGCTTGTGAGAGACAGAGACAGTTATTAGCATCTCTATCCAGTTCCATTTTCTGTAATACCATGTCAGAAGCTTGAAATCAGTCATCATGGGAAGTTTTACATGATGGAAGTTGATAAATCTTACAAATCAGCGTTTTCTCTTCAATATGACTGGCCCTAACTTACAGATGAGAAAAAGGGAGATGAAAAGTTTTCAAATTTCTTTTGAAAATTCTGCTGATACTTTTGCTTCCCTCAAGGGCAAGTAAATGGAAATACTAGGATTTGAACCCGGTTAATGCATCTAAAAGTCACTTTGTTTTCAGGATGCACACTGCATCTCTATGAGAATTAATGGCTACACATTGCCCAAACCAACATTTTCCTTGCCTTCATCATGACAGTGCTGATAAAGAATAGGGCGGCACCTGTGGCTCAAAGGAGTAGGGCGCTGGCCCCATATGCTGGAGGTGGTGGGTTCAAGCCCAGCCCTGGCCAAAAAATGCAAAAAAAATACCAACAGCAGCTAATTCATTGACCATTTATGACTGGGAAAGAATTCTATCAAAGTTCACAGATTTAAAAAAAAGGATTAGCAAAAATCAAAATAAAAAGAGTTAATTGAAGTCTGATTTTAAGTATAAAAAATGTGTAGAGAGAAGGTAACATATGAGGAAGCTTCATTTTGTTAAATAGAAAGTTGCTAGAAATTAAATCTATAGGGCATCTCTGCCTTATCTGAAGTGTGAGGATGTATTTTCCACACAGAAAACATTGTCTCCTTTCTCTAATTTGACATTTATCTCTTAAATACAATATTCATTACCTCTAGCCTCCGATGAACACCACTGAAAAATTATTTCTTATTTATACAAGAAATGCCCTAAATATGCCCTATTTTGCATATTTAAGACATCTTTATTCCACACACACGCAGAGATATGCAGACTTACTCCTGTGCAGACAACCACACAAACACTAATGCACACATCCCCCATCATGAAAGCTTTAATGTGTGGAGGGGAGAAAGGATGAAACTGACATCCCTGGAGTAACTGACTTTCAGCAATAATCCTAATAGCTCAAAAATGATCCCATTTATAGATAAGAAATAAAATACTGTGCCAGACACTATGGACATGTGCATTAAGGCACACACATGAAATCTCACCACCATGCTAGAGATGAAGACAGCTCAGTTACCATGGAGACAGAAGCAGAGACACCAGCTACTAACTCTGAATACCAATTAACATTGAGCACTTCTTTATGTTACTAAAATTGGTTGCCAGGGCAACTTCAAGGATTGGCTCAGGTTATCAAATTAATTACAAACCAAAGCCAAAAAAATCAGATTCTTTAGAATTTTATGGATTTTAGCTTAAAGAAATTATTTATAGAGATTCATGCTGCTCTCGGGATGGTATCTGTTATTTGCCTGTGAGTCTTTCTTTGTCATTCTCCCATCCTTTTCTTTCTCTTAAAATATTCCTTAGGCAAAGACCATGATGTATACCTTACTTATCTCATTTATGCTGAAGAGCAGAAGAAAGATGAAATAAAACCGGCCTAATGACAACTTGTTTTGATATATATATTTAAAAAACTTAGTTTGAATCTACATAAAGTACTCAATCTCTGGGTAGCTATTGTTGTTATTAAGCAACAACTTTCTGACTATGTGACAGATGCTTAATATATCTTATTTAGTCCTCAGAACCCTCCAATATGACCATGTACCTATCAACCATATTTTATTGGGATTCAAGTATTAAATTAAAAGTTTGCTATGGGGAAGAGTCACTCTGAAGCCTTGCTGTCTTCTGAAGTCTGTGATATAAGCAACAGGCAGAGACCAACAGACAAGAGACAGCCTGTCTCATCTAAACACAGCATCTACTGTTCAATGGCTAGAGAACCTTGACAAGAACATCTAATTTTTCTAGTTCAGTTTCCTCATTTCCCAAGAGTTTTTCCGAAAATCATCTCTACTGAAGTTTCTCTGCTCTAAAACACCAACCTCTTTCCCTTGGATTATTAAAATGACTTCCAACTTGTTACCCACAGCCAGAGGAATCCTAATAAATCATAAGTCAGTTCGTATTCTATCTCTTCTGACCCCAACTTCATAGGATTGTGGGAAGATTAAGTGAAATATCCCCTGTAAGTGATTCAGCATAGTCCCAAATACAGAATAAGTATTCATTCATTGGAAAGTTATTTACTGAGTGCCTATTTTGTGTCTGATGCTGGAGAGACAGCAGTGAAGAATACTGAGAAATATCCCTGTAGAAGTTCCCCCCAAATATAAAATGTGTTAGACTGTGCTAAGCGCTAAGAGAAAAACTTGGAAGATAGAAGACTTGCCTGGAAGAGGGAGATCTGGAAGGGTCTATGAGATGAGCACAGAAGACATAATTGAGAAGGTGAGTTTTGAGTAAAGACCCAGTGGTGAGAGAGTGAGTTATGTAAATAATTAGGGAGCAGGAATCCCTAATGTGGATAGCTCAGCTCAGGGGCCACGTCCTTCTTTGGAAGCAGGGCCTGGTACCTGTGGGGAAGGACTGCCTGCCTAGTGGCAGGTCAGAGACATTGGAGAAGCAGGTGCACATCACTTAGGGCCATGTAGAGCACATGGCTCTTACTATCAGTGAGATGAGAAATCACTAGAAATTACCATGAGCTGACTGTGTTTTATTAGGATCCCTGTGGCGGCTGGTGACATAGTTGGAAGTTATTATAATAACTCATGGCAGACAGGCTGATGTGCCATTGTATATGCATATGTGTGCACTCAGTATTTTGCACATAATTATAAAGTTATTAAAGACATTTTTTGTTGTTTTCCCAAAGCTTTGCTTCCAATGCACTACATTTCTCCATGAAAGATAATAAAAAAAACTTCTCTCTGTTCCTTTATGAGAAGAATTAGATTTGTCAAATGTAACAGCCTGAAAGCTCCCCCTTATTTCCTGGACCTCAAATAAATCTTCCTGTAGTCTAAGATCTAATCATACTCCATACACTTACGTGGTTGGAAAACTGTACAAAATGTAACATGCAAAAAACTCACGATTCAAGCTTTCTAAGTTGAGGTTTTCCTTGGTTTCAGAAATAAGGACCAAGTAGGAATAAGACTTTTGTTCTAATTAACATTTAAATAGTGGTTAATGCTAGGACAGCACTTACCAGGCACTATTCTCAGTGCTTTAGGCCTGTAAGTTCATATGTGGTGATCATGACGATCCTATGAGCTAGGATACGGGCATCACTGCCAACTTACACCTGAGGAAAAAGGCACAGATTCAGCAACTTGCTCCGCGTGGCTCAGTTAAAAAGTGGCAGAGATGAGCGTCCTACCAGGCAGCCCACATTCCCTGGCGGTGAGACTGCCCTCTCAACCAGCACCATTCCTCTGCTACCAACATGAAGAACAGAGAAATATCTGGACTATTATCCCCTGTTGTTCTTCTTGGGCTTTCTCCTTTCCTTTCCTAACTTTCTCTCACCTTTGCAGTTCAAAGTCAGGAAGGGAATGACGTTTGCATCCCCAAATTGCAAGCCTTTATGGATACTTAACAAAGTTTCGCAAAGAAAGTTAAGATAGCAAATGGGTTGGAGGGGTGGGTAGAACTGGCTCTTCTAAAGAAAGGAGAATAGCATCACTGACCCCAAAGTAAAAGATGATTTTTCCCCTTGTGATCCTGGGGAAAAGTGGGAAGGGTAGGGTGAGGGCCTCTGGGGCTCCCTTTTAGTATTACTGGGAACGGGGAAGATCCCTAATATGAATTGGCTGTCTGACATGCCCAGGTTGATGAGAGGGTAGAAATGAGGGTGAGAAGATTCTTAAAAAGACATTTTAAAAAAAATTCTACAAGTCCAGTGGGATTGTGGCTAAAATAGAAACTACGTTGAATTGTTGAAAATAAGGTAAGTCATACTTCTTATAAATCTGAGTTTGTGGCTTGAGATCCAGGCACACGAATAAGATAATACAGGTTCAAAAATTGCAATCACTGTTCAACCACTGGTAACTAAGAAACCTAAAATGTTTATTTCTCGTAGTTCAAATAGCATTTGAGTGCTTTTCTTGGGACATTTGAATTTATCACCAGCATATGGATGATGAATCAAATCACATCAGTCTTTACTCTGGTCTTACAGGGCTAATGTATATCCCTCTCTATGTACCAATAGACTTGACCCTAAGGTGCTTTGTAAGTAAATCTTATTTTTGAAATAGGCCTCAAATAGGAATAACACCTCCCCCAAAAGGAAGCTTTTTTGTTGTTAAATAATGATGCCTGGATGACTATTGTTTTTAGGCATATAATCTGTTCTGAAGTTGGAAAATAAAATACAAACATGGCAGAGAAAAATCCTTAAAGTTCTTCAAAATCATGCATGCTGAAAAATCATGCGTGCTGAAAGGGATAGGGAGTCCTAGTCAATAGCATATTTTAATGTTAATTCTGTTGTGCGCTCTATTGTTTATTTCCTCAACTGCAAATTTAACAGTAAATATTGTGTAGTCCGCTATTGATTCAAATGGAATTCACCATAATGAACACCTGTCAAAGTGATGTGGAAGCACCAATTGTTTAACACTGCTGGACAAGGGAGAACTTATGGGGCATTGCTTAGTACGTGAATGAATTTGACCTCTTGACTGGCAAGAGAGCAAAGTACACAAACTTTATACCTAAACATTTAGGGGCTGTGTCTCAGCTTGCCCCTCACTAGCCATATGAGGCTTGCAAAAATATGCCCTTTGGATTTAAGGCATATGTGTTTAAGTTAGCTTGATTTAACCCTAAACCAGTCTCGGGGTCTCATTCTCCCCATCAGATAAATTAAGCACACTCTTAATACTCGTCTTAAAAGGTTGTCTGAGAATTAAATAGATTATTATGTGATAAGTATTTAGAGCAGACACTAGAACATAACGGATGCTATTCAAGCATTAACAATTGTTATTGGCCATGAGAAAAATAGACAATGTGGTTTGTACTGTTCTTTTTTAAAAAATCATATTATAAATAATCATCCTTGTATTTAAAAAAAAATACGTACAGCTATAGATACATAATTGAGTCCATACTAGGTGTCAAGTTCTGTTATTAGCAATATACCTATTTTAAGCCATTTAATATAGAAACAAGATTTTTAATATATTTTCTTATTAGTGGTTACAGGGAAATAAAAGATAATTTTCCATTCAATATTTTTTGTTTAAAATATTTCTTATTTTAGCATTTATTGAGATAATCAGTTCCTGGGAATGTGAAGAGTTCCCACTTTTTATCCCAATTTTTATCCCAATATTGGGATAAAGAGCACTGAGATGCTGTCTGGCATGACCTAAGCACTATACAACTTGACATTCTTAGTGGTCGAGGTCAAAGCTGACACACGGTCCTTAGACCTCCTTTCAAGACCTCTACCTACATTTGCTTAGCTGCTAGGAAGGCTTTTGTTTTACATATAATAACCATTGACCATACTGAATCAAAGCTAATTTGGGGTCAAATCAAGTTAATTTAAACACTTGTACCCCAAATCCAAAGGGCGTGCCTGCAGCCCCTTTCTCCCTCTCTCCATGCAACAGTATCTCAATCTGTTCTTGTATCAGTGTAAGCCACAATTTATGGCACCCTGGCCCTGAGATAAATACTAATTAAAGAGCATTTCTATGCCAGTAAACACTTGCCTCTCAAACCAGCACTTTGAAATATGTTATCATCTGGCTCTATAAAAATCAAGCTGAGTGGGGTGGCTCCCAGACCTGCTGGGATAAATATTTGTCACTACCCCTGTGGATGCTCCTTTGCATACCTCTTTGTAAATATTGCTCACCATTATCAACGTGAAGCACAGGGAAATGAGTTTCTGTGGAGAAAACAGAACTGTTTGCTTATTCCCACAGATCCGGCTATTCTGTGCCCACCACTTGTTGGCACGCAGTGACAGCTGGCCATTCTGGGGTGGATAAAAACATTTCCCCCTGGCATGTTCTTTTCACTGGCTTGTGTTGGACAAAGGCCAAGTTCGTTTACAGATATTTCAAGGACAGAACTTAAGATTTCAAGCGCTCTAACAGCATTTGCTTTTCTAAGGCAGCAGGGCACGGTACCCAATCTTGGTTGGCTCCAACATTTAAACCTACAACCTCTCTACAAGCTGGGCAGACTTTCATAATTATAAGGCACACATTCTTTCCATCTAGAAGCCTTAACAAAACAACTCAAAAACAATGTACACTTTCTCCATTTCCTCCAGTATAAACTTCCTCAGTGAGCTCTCAGGTTTCTTGATAGCAGAAGGAGGTTAAATAAATGTTGAAAACAAACCATTGGACTTGCCAGGGTGGATTTTTGAATGGCCTCCAGATTCCAGCTCAGCCACTTCTTTCTGATGTGCTCCATTTCAGGATATCAAAGCAGTTGGTAAACATTAACTCATGGATCCTCTTATAAGACTTTCTGGGTGGTAAGTGACTTATTTCATAAGTGGGAAAGTGTGTCTACAGGCCTCTCTGGATGGCAAGGCAGGAACCTGGGCAGACCCTCTTCAGATGGGGGCAGGTGCATTTCCACTTTTCACAGTCCCCGCGACTCGAGTGCTTGGATCAGGGTCTTCTTCATTGTTGATGCTCTATGTACCTTTGTTGAATGAAGGAAATGCTGCCCCTTGTTAAAACCATCTTTTCTCTTGTTACTTCAATGTTGTTATCATCTAAAGTGTAAATTCGGAACAGAAGGGCTTAAATTCACTAGAAAAAAAAAAAAGCTGTGATTTTTTTTTTTTTTTTTTTATTGTTGGGGATTCATTGAGGGTACAAGAAACCAGGTTATAATGATTACATTTGTTAGGCAAAGTCCCTCTTACAATCGTGTCTTGCTCCCCAAAGGTGTGGCACACACCAAGGTCCCACCCCCCTCCCTCCTTCCCTCTCTCTGCTCTTCCTTTCCCCACCTCTCCCTCCTTCTTTCTCTCTTTGCTCTCCCCTTCCCCCACCCCCACCATGTACTTAATTGTCATTAATTGTCCTCATATCAAAATTGAGTACATAGGATTCATGCTTCTCCATTCTTCTGATACTTTACTAAGAATAATGTGTTCCACTTCCATCCAGGTTAATATAAAGGCTGTAAAGTCTCCATTTTTTTTTAAATGGCTGAACAGTATTCCATGGTGTACATATACCAGAGCTTGTTAATCCATTCTTGGGTTGGTGTGCAACTCCCTTCACCATAGCTTCAAAGAAAATGAAATGCCTAGGAATATACCTAACAAAAGAGGTGAAGGACCTCTATTCAGAAAATTATGAAATCCTAAGAAAGGAAATAGCAGAGGATATTAACAAATGGAAGAACATACCATGCTCATGGCTGGGAAGAATCAAAATTGTTAAAATGTCTATACTTCCCAGCAATCTACCTATTCAATGCCATTCCTATTAAAATACCCACATCGTACTTTCAAGATTTGGAAAAAATGATTCCGCGTTTTGTATGGAACCAGAAAAAAACCCGTATAGCTAAGGCAGTTCTTAGTCATAAAAACAAAGGTGGGGGCATCACCATACCAGATTTCAGACTATACTAAAAGCTGTGATTTTAAAAAAATTCTTCTGAAAATGAGGAACAATTCATTCTCAGTAACACAGTGAATTTGATATGTTACTGTTCTGTAAATCACATGCCTTCAATTTCTCCCTTCTGGAACTACACTTTAATACTTATTCTGCATTGGAATAGCAAATCTAATCTTTTTTTTTAAGCAGTTGAATAATTTCTAGGCAGTTTCTTATTTATCTCCTAAATGTTCTCTTTTTAGAATTTCTTCAATACTTTCTTGAAAATAACAGACCCCAGATGTAGAGCTGGGAGTTCAAAATATGTCTTTTAAAACTAATATGAAGCACTTTTTAAATCCATTAATATTATGAGTTATCATCAAATAAATAAATGAAAGGGACCACATTGGCCATTACATTCTTAGAATTGTTCTTTTCATCAGTGTGGCATGTTTTGGAAATTTTTGAAGCCTTGTAGGTTCCAGAGCTATCAATAATTTCTGCTGTACTATTTTCAGCTTATGGTAAAGGAGATAAGAAATAATTTTATGGAAAAAATATTTTCATACTTTAGCTTCTTGGAACATTTCTTCATATCAGGAGTCAGGAGATGTTTTCTGTAAAAGGCCAAATAGGAAACACTTCAGCCTTTGTGGGTCACATGGTCTGTGTTGAATCTGTACAATTCTGCCATTGCAGCAGGAAACTTGCCAAGACCATACAGAACAAATGGGCATGGCCGTGTTCTAATAAAATTTTATTTACAAAAATAGGCCAAGGGTAGAATTTGGTTTCGTTAGCTATTGTTTGCCAGCCCCTTTTCATATCATTCTTTTTAGATTTTATGCGGCTAAAGGAATACAGTTCTTCACAATAATTAAGAGTTAAAAGTTTTAGCATAATTATACAAAAACCCCTCCAGTACTGAGAGAAATGACCATTCACAAATTTAATCTAGATTTAATTTGCACAGTAAATTGTGTTCATTATAACTTCCTTCTGGATCTATATTTAAGTCTATCAACTACATATACTTACTTTTTAAAAAGTAGGCAGCAGGTAAGCACACAGTAAAAATACTTCCCATTCACAAAAGTCTTCATTCAAACTGGGAAATCTCAGCTGATCTGGTGGCTGGCATTCACTAGCTCCCAAGGAACATTCACAAGGTTCAGCTTCCCACCCTTCTAGCCCTGCCTCTTTATTCCCACCAAGACCACAAAGACTTTGGCCTCTGAGACCTTCCTAAAAGGGAGGCCTGAAAGGAAGGCTCAGGGGCAAGAAGACACTGGGCCCAAACTTCATGTAATCTTCTGAGTAGGTGCATGAGGAAGTGAAACAGTTACCTGTGCATCTGCTTCTCACCTCAACTCTCTGCAGTTGAAGTCATCAGTTGGAAATAATAGGTTTCTGTTTTACTCTTTAAATGTTGACCTTGCTTAAAGCACCTAATGAATTTCCACACTTGAGAATACTTAACTTGGTTTTTGAGATTTTCTTATTGCCAACACCAAAACATAATTGTGCAATTTTGCCAGAGACAAGCAATAATAAGATTTACAACATCAACCTAATAAATACTACTGGAAGGTACAGTTTTTAATAATTCACTAGGTGATTGCTCAACTGTATTTTAATACAGTTAAAATTTCCACAAAACTTAACTTTGGTAGAACTTTACTATTTCGAGATAAGGCAAATATTCTCACATCGATAATGTCACTTTTTATTTTTAATGTTTGTGGCATTGGTAAAATAGCCCCGGCCCAAGAACTTAAAGATACGGAAAGTAATATTGTCATCTTAGAGTTAAACTGGCAAAGCAAACATACTCTCTGTGATGGACCATCTGTCACAATTAATTAAGAACTTTCCTGTAAACCTGTTTCCCCCTTCAAGATCTCTGTCAGAATGCCCTGGAGAGCCAGGCTAAAGTAAGATTGCATTTTAGTAACCAGAAACTTAGTCAATTTCAGTCTGCTATATTTGGGGTCAGGCTGTTAAAGCAGCTCCCCCAGTTTATTGAGCATCAATTTGTAAATATATTATTTCTTTATTTTCATTTGTTGACAGTAAACCACCCTTCTCCCCACCAAATTCTAACATCAACAGTTGCAGGGACAAGGAGTGTTTTCTAAAAGTAGGTGTGTGCATCACCCAGAGAAGGCTGCTTCTAAATACTCATTCTCAGGCAATTTTTTAAATGCATTGAGGTCCAGGGTCTGGTCCTCAAACTTGAAGGCAGATTTTCCTGAAGCCAGGGATTCACAACAACCATAGTCACAGAGATCACTGTGTTAAACTTGAATGAAGGGGCTGACATGCCTAGATCAGCAGGTCAACGTATTCTTTCTGGTCGATGAGCTACGTAAGAAGCCATATTTTTGCAAGGTTTGGTGAAATAGAACCAGGACAGAGAACATTTATTGTAAAATAAGAATGTCAAATAGTGTCAAGGTATCACAATTTTTCATCTCCATACATGGTCACATCTATTGGAACGATAGACCTTTGATAACTAGACAGGGCATACTTTCAAAAAGTGCTTGAATGGGCTAGTGCTTTACAAGCCGGGATGAGCAGCAGACTATCTTACTTAGCTTTAAAAAGATACAAATGTCTTACTTTCCCATCCCCTCTCTATCTCAAGATCAACTGAATTAGAATAAAGCTAACCCGGAAATCTTTCTTAGGGGATTCTGATGGAGCAGCAGTTCTCAACCTGTGGCTCGTGACCCCTTTGGGGGTCAAAGGACCCTTTCACAGAGATCGCCTAAGACAATGAAAATACATCGGGCATATGAGATATTTACATTACAATTCATAACAGTAGCAAAATTACAGTTATGAAGTAGCAATGAAGGTAATTTTATGGTTGGGGGTCACCACAACATGAGGAACTGTGTTAAAGGGTGGTGGCATTAGGAAGGTTGAGAACCATTGTGCTAGAGATAGGTCCAGTATTTGGCAACCACTATTAATTGAAATCAGATAAGCATGAATCAAAATTCTGTATCCATCACATAGAAAAATAATCTTGGGAGAATTGCATAATCGTTCAGAGCTTCCATTCCCTCATACGTAAATAGGCATGATAATATCTTCCTATCAGGGATGTTGGAAGAGTTAAATGAGATAATATTTATAAAATCCATTGTTGACTAAGCACTCAGTAACCTAGGGTAGCTGTTCACTGTATTTCCTAAATAGAATGGGATGCAACTTGATTTCATTATTGTTTATTAAGCTACATTCCTGTTTTTGCCCTGGACTCTTGAGAAATTTTCTAACCATTCTGACAGTAGTCTTAGGCATAGCAATGTGTGATTACTGACACAATCTTGGTTGGTTCTCACAGACTGATGACCACACAGAATGAGTGGGCTTTACCAGTTTAACACCCAAGGTTTTTTGTTCTCCCGATTCCCAAGTTCTCGGGACTAGATGTCTCATCAGTGCTCCAAAATATAAGCAAAAAATGCTTTTTGTTTATATTTTTATCACAAAAGATGCAAGGTTCTTATCAGTGGGCCGAGAATATTTTCACAGAAAAAAAAGTCTCCTAAGAGTTACATTTCGAGAAAGCAGCACTGGCTGTCTCTGCCCCGTGCTCTGGCTGCTTCTGATCCCATGGAGCCACCTGGGTGGCAAGTCAGGCTGAGAATGTTCTCAAGGGACTGACTGCAATGTTGCATTGTTATAAATGTCTCAAGTGTCTCATAGAGCATTTAGTAAAAATAGCCCGCTTGGTATTTACTCACTGAAGACCCAGACTTAACTCTACAGTGAGCTCCAGAAACAAATTCTGCTCTTTCCTCACA
The DNA here is from genome assembly GCF_027406575.1 of Nycticebus coucang. Classification (NCBI taxonomy): domain Eukaryota; kingdom Metazoa; phylum Chordata; class Mammalia; order Primates; family Lorisidae; genus Nycticebus; species Nycticebus coucang. The sequence continues at coordinate 149,768,416 of NC_069780.1, read as the reverse complement.
CACACACACACACACACACCTCACACTGATATTTACTATCAAGCCCATGTTATTTTTCTGATTTAATTTTACCTCTCCACTAGTGAACACATCTTTTTCACTATTTCCTCCTGTTGAATAGGTAAAGAGCTAAATTTTAGCAACCAGTAGCTTAAACTCAAACTTCAGGCCCTTTAAAGGAGAAAGATCTAAGTAGGGGAATTTGACAACACTAAGGAAGAAAGCTGACAGGGAGCACTGTTTTGGTGGTGGTGGTTGTTTCTTTTTGTCCATTTTAAAATATAGTCAACAAGGCAATTTACCCAGCGGTGACTCTCCTGCTCATTTTGTTCCTTCTGCTCTTACTGCACAGGCTCACGTGGGTTTATTTCGATTTAACTAGTTATTTCAAGTCAACACTGCTGGCAGTTCGTGCTCATCTTTATGTGACATACCTGAAAAGCACGCGTGTGGCCTGTTGCCTTGTCTCAATGATGTTTCACCCTCTGGTTTTCTGGTCCTGCAAGGATAAAAGAAGAACCCATGAAATGGGAAATTGAAAGTAAGTCTTCTTCGCCTTGAGAGATCTCAAGAGAAGCCACTGACCAGGGCAAGTGGACAGGTGCCAGCCACCTAACATTCTAACACCCCTGATCTGCTCCAGAGAGTCAGAAAACTTCAAGCATGAACTATGTTTGGCTTAGCATGTCATATCGTCGCAAGCATGTTTTCAATTACTCACCGGTTTTCAAGGGTGAAATAATCACTTGATTATTATGTATGTCTTTTCTCAGTCTTCTGTGGATTTTCTTTTTCTTTCTTTCTTTTTTTTTTTTTGCTAGACGGTTCGTTACAGGCAGTGAAAATCTTAAATATCCCCACATAACTAAATATGACAGATTGAATTAGAGGAAATATAAAGAGTTACATGACTCAGTGGTAACAATAAAGAATTTTTAAATTGCATTGTAAAGAAACATACTATAGGAATTGTCAAAAAGCCCTGGGGTGCAAATATTTTAATAACACCACTTCAAAAAATCACCACTTTTGAAAATTTTAAAGAACGTTTAATTTAACCAAACCTGAGCGGGGCAACCTTCTGCTATTTCTCACCTCTGGGCATGTGCTCTGCAGACACGAATGACAGATGTAAACCCAGGAGCTAAGCCAAAGTTACAGTTGCTATTCATAACATTGAGACTATCTCTGTGAAGCTGGTTTCAAGTCCATGTTCAGATCATATTTATGCTCGATTTTATTTCTTTGAAACTTCAAATTTGTGAATTAACAATTATTTTTACAATAGTCTTTGCTATTGTACAAATTGGTTTGTTGTTTATACCCCAGGCCAGGCTGAGAACACTGAAGTTCTTTTTTTTTTTATTTTTTGTTTAAAAATATTAGAATAAGGATTAAACCTGAAAACAGAACAACCAGAATGCCAGTCCTTTGAATAGTACAAGAAAGAAAGGAGAAAGGGAAAGAAGGAGGGAGGGAGAGGGGCAGGCAAGCCCTCTTCTCTTAAGTTAGGAGGAAGGAACACTGAAGTTCTTAAGGGGCCAACTCCAACACACATTGTTTTGCAGTTCAGGAAAAAGATTTAAACGTAAACTTTTTTTTTTTTTTTTTTTTTGAGACAGAATCTCCCTCTGTTGTCTGGGCTAAAGTGCAGTGGCATTATCATAGCTCACAGCAACCTCAGACTCCTGGAATCAAGCAATAGCAATCCTCCTGCCTCAGTTTCCCAAGAAGCCCACTGCCACCACACCTGGCTTATTCCCGCCCTCCTTCCCTTTCTTCCTTCTTTCCTTCCTTCCTTCCTCTCTCTTTCTTCCTTTCTTTCTTTTCTCTCTCTCTCTTTCTTTCCTTCTTTCCTTCCTCCCTCCCTCCTTCATTTATTTATTTATTTATTTTAAAGATGAGATCTTGCTATTACCCAGGCTGGTCTCAAATTCTTAGCCTCAAATGATCCTCTCATGTCAGCCTCCTAAAGTGCTAGGATTATAGGCATAGGATAGTGCTAGGGTTATAGGGTTCAGTGTCTTATCTGCACCCAGGCAAAAGTAGATTTAGATTTTAATGATAAAATACTGTGTTCTGCAGTGGATTTTAGAGGAAGCTGTTGCCTCAGGACTGTGAACTTTACAAGGTGTAACTCTGCTTCACATTCTGACAATAACAAGAATTGCAGTTGTTATAAACGTGTGATCAGCAATGCATCTAAAATCTCCAGCTCTTCAGGTAGCTTGGTGGAGGAACAGGTGCTAGAAGTCATGGGCCAAAGGCAGTATAGAGTCAAAACACCTTTTAATACTCACCTTCCCATTGGGGTAGATATTTTTTATTGTTCTCAATATTATGTTTAGATACATGCATCAAAATACAATGATCTTGTGCTTATAACAGAGATTGTGGTGGAATATTTTTATATGTATACTCCATCATTTGATCCATGCGCAACAATAGTATTACTTTTACTTATTGGATGAAGAAATGAAACAAAGTCCAGAGAACCTTGTGTTTTAAGATGATGTACCTGCAGCAGGGAACAAGTCAAAGAACCCACAAATTCTTGCTCCTCCAGGTGGCCACTGTCACCTGTGGACATCAAGGGTTTAGGGGAGTGGAGGGATCTATACATCCCTTCTATAAGGAAGGTGCTCTTTTTTGTTCCCTCCCCATGACACAAACTTTATAGGGATGATATTCCAGAGAGTAAATGTTTGAAAGAAATACTCTTTCATATCATATCACCTGAAGTATAAAAAATCAGACTAGCTGACTTTTCTGAAGCCATAAAATCACACAGATACAAATGTGTCCTGCTGAATGGTCTTATTAAGTATACATGGGGGTAGGGGAAGTGGAGAGCAAGGAGATGGAAGGAGTGGTGGGGGAAGGGAAGAGCAGAGAGAGGGAAGGAGGCAGGGGGTGGGGAGTCACTGTGTGTGACACACCTTTTGGGGGTGGGACACAATTATAAGAGGGACTGTACCTAACAAATGCAAACATTGTAACCTGGTTCTTTCTACCCTCAATGAATCCCCAACAATTAAAAAAGAAAGTTATTGTAAACACTTCAGTCTTGGTTTTCCCCAAAACTTTTGGGTGGGGACTGAGGAAGGTTGTGAGCCTGCTGCCATTTGCCTTTCCAGGGACTTCCCATGTGTGCTAACCAGGTCTAATTCCCCAGAAAAGTGATGCACCACAAAAAGGGCAGAGTTTGCTCCAAACCTCATGGAACAGTGCCGGATAAGACCAACAGCTCAGGGATACTGTCAGCCAAACAGATGCACAGTGGCTCTGGGGCTGTCTGAGACCCAAGCAGTTCATCCCCAGCTTCATTAATACATTCTTAGGAATTCTAGATCTCTAATCGTGATGCCTCAGTTTGGCCCAACACCATGTCATCAGTAAGGAGAGAGCTAAACAAAAATATCATTCAGACCATTTGGCTTTCTACCTCCATCCCTGTAAAAAGTCCTACTTAAGCTTTATAAAGGCACAATTATTATTCAGGCAACATCATCCTCAGGGTGACTAAAGCAAAAGTGAGTAATGTATGCTAAACCCCTTTGTGTAAAGTGCTATGCAGCATGTATTATTTTTATTGACTTCACATCTTTAAAAATAAAACAGAAAACATAACCAATGCTTTCCTCACTTTCATTACTTACACAAGCAAATGGGGTCATGATCCCACTCCTTATTGTGGTTAGATGTGTGGAGGGGACAGATGAGTCCAGAAGAAGGAAGAACAAACAACAAGCAAACAGTAAGGGAGGGTGCAGGTTCTGAAGGGACTGCAAAAGCAAAGTCACGTCATGTCCTTCGTTTAGGCTACCAACCTTCAATTAGGTCTTCAAATGACTGGTTAGCCTAACTCTTAAATTTTAAGGTAGTCTTCTATATCATATAATGATAAAAAAGTCTACCATAGTGAATATGACCATTGAGGACTAAGAACTTAGAGATGAGCCATCCCCCTCTCAGGTGCCACGTGACATCAGCAAGGTCAATTCCATGGCCCATGACTCCCAGCCACACAGGATCCCCATCCCTAGGGCAATCCACACTTGGTTTAATGCTCTGTTGTCCTGATCTTTCTGTTCTTAATAATTCATGAATAAAGTCCTTGCATTTTCATTTTCCACTGGGCACTGAAAATTATATAGCTGGTCCTGCATGTGAGCATGTGTGTGTGTGCACAAGCATGTGTAATCCTCAAAAACAAATAGTGTTAGAATAGTTTTCAAAAAGAAAGTTTGTTTTTCTCAAAGTCACACATAACTTTATTTTTTATTATTTTTTTTTGTTCGGATTAATATGAGAGTCCAAATGATTAAGTTACATTGTTTGCATTTGTTAGGTAAAGTTCAAGTTGTAGGTAAGCTCTTCCCCCAGGGGGTGTGCTGTATACCCTTACATTGTGCCCATTAGATGAGAGCTTACCAATCCCCCATCTCCTCCCTCTCCCTTTTCCCTTCTCTCCTCTGTCTCCTCCCCTCACCCCCACTTGAATTTAATTTTGTGTTTTTCTCTCATGTGGGCATGCACTTGTTTATCTATTGGTTTTTTATTCGTTTTGAGGGCACGTGAGACTTGCTCTTCGATTCTCGTGATGCTTTTCTAAGAAGAATGTTCTTCAGCTCCATCCTGTTAATACAAAAGATGTAAAGTCTAGATCTTTTTATGGCTGGATAGTATCCTATGGTAGACATACATCAGACTTTACTAAACATTTATGTGTTGATGGGTACATGCCTTGGTTCCATGTCTTAGCCATTGTGAAGTAAGCGGTAATGAACATTCTAGTGCAAATGTCCTTATGGTAAAATGATTTTTTCCCTCAAAGTAGATACCTAATAGTAGGATAGTGGAATCAATGGAAGGTTTACTTTCAGTTCTTTGAGAATTTGCTGTACTTCTTTCCAAAGAGGCTATCTGAGTTTGCAATCCCACCAGTAGTATAGAGGTGTCCCTGTAGTCCATATCAATGCCATCATCTCCAGCTTTGGGACTTTGTGACATGGACTATTCTCACCGGGGTTAGGTGATATCTCAGGGTAGATTTAGTCTGCATTTCTCTGATGATTAGGGACAATGAGCATTTTTTCACGTGTTTGATGGCCATTCATCTGCCTTCTTTAGAAATGGTTCCGTTCAAGTCTCTTGCCACTTAGAAAGATTGTTTGCTCATTTCTTGTTGATTAGTTTGAGTTCTCTGGAGTCTAGCTATCATCCCTTTGTCATATTTGTTGCAAGGAAACATCTTTTCCCATTCTGAAAGTTGTCTGTTTGCTTTAGTTATTGTGCTTTTAGCTGTGCAGAAGCTTTTTAGCTTAATCATGTCTCATTTATTTGTTTTTGAAGTTTCGGCAATTGCCAAGGGAGTCTAAAAAGGATTCTTACTTGTAGAAATTGTAACCTTCTCGGTGTACCTGCTTATTTTTTGGACATTCTATGTTATTCTGACTCAAAATGTTTTCTCTTTACTTAGCTGTTAGGTGCTGAAGAGAAAAAACATGAGGAAAAATGTGAATTGAGCAGTGATGAACATTCAAAATGAAAATCAATTATATTTCACCATTAATAATTAATAACAAGGATGGTGGTTATAAATATGTGAAGAATGATACATTGAGCATCTTTAGCTCTAAGGGCCATCTGGAGGAGAAGGGGAAACTGAGGGGCCTGGGCTGAAGTGAGCAGAAGATTGGAAAGCAGTTTAAAGATTTCCCTGCATTAATCACATAACTATCTCTCTGAAAACCACCTTTCTTGTTCCTGATTCCCATCCATATTTTTTGTTTGTCCATGATTTGAAATCATATGCGTAAGGTCAGCTGCTCACTGTGAACATCCATGACTGTGGGAAATGTGTGTTCCTTCACTGTTGGACACAGGCTGGTAACTGGACCCAGGCAGCTGCGTACTTAGGATGTTGTATCTTCTCAGAGATTAATTTTGTTATTTCAAGCATTTTTTTTTTCTGTCCCAAGTCATGGGTTAAATTGTGCCCCCCACTTCCAGAAAATAGATGCATTGGGCTGGGCCTGGTGGTGCACGACTTCTGTCCCAGCTGCTCAGGAGGCTGGGCTGGAGCCCAGGAGTCCTGTCTGGGCATCACAGAGAGACCCCAGCTCTTAACAAACATTAATAATGACAAAGGAACAAAGAAAAAAGTAGATATTTTGGAATTCTAAGCCCCAGTACCTCAGAATGTAGCCTTATTTGGAGACAGGGTTTTTACAGAGGTAATCAATTTAAAATGAGGTTATTAGGCTGGGCCCCAATCCAGTATGCCTGGTACATCTACAAAAGGGGGAAAATTGGGTATAGAGACAGACAAGCAGAGGGACAGTGATAAAAAGTAACACATACAAGGAGAAGATGACTATCCACAAGACGGAAAGGCCTGGACGAGACCTTCCCTCCCTGCCGTCAGAAGTAACCAACCCTGTTAGCACCTTCATTTTGGACCTCTAATCTCCAGAACCGTGAGCCCATAAACTTCTGTTGTTTCCTACTTTGTTACAACAGCCCTAGCAAACTAATACACCAAACACATCAAAAATCTTTAAGCGTATGCTTTCATGATTTCCTAAGATGATCGTTCTCAATTACGGCATTTCAACATGCTGACATGTGAGAGAAGTTTGTGAGGTTTATTATAAATCATTGCTCTAATTAATAACAGTTAAAGTAATAACACACTATGATAGATTTTCTTGTCGTACATGTAGGAATTGGTTAAGATCCTCCCTACAAGAAAATCCATGACTCTGATTAGTTTGCATTCTCAGGTGTTTCCTGGAAGTTCATATAAATAATAGAAATAAAGCTAATGTGCTTTGAACAAAATCACCCTAGGTATGCTTAGTGGAGCGTTTAGCATGTGTGGCTGTCATCTGCCTTGTGAGCACAGGGAAATATATTTGCAACTGTTCTTCATAAGATTAACTTTCAACCACTCACTACAAATATAATAGACCCATTTTGAAAGAAATCTTCTTACCTGGGATTCTATTTTCTGAATAACTGATGCATTGTTTCAGGACATAATTTCTCTCTCCCATACTACCATGATGTAATTTGCACCAATATATGCTGTGTCTATATGATGTTCACTATGATACATTAGTCAAAAAGAGAGAGATTTACCCTAACTAATACCACATAGCCATATTGTATCTGTTTTTACTAAATTAACAAACTCATTTAGAATCATAAAACTGGTGGTCAGATAACAGCCATTATTGCTACATCTATACATTCAGTAAATATCATTTTCATCAAAATAATTAATACATGTATAATTTTATTTATTCTCTGGGTCAATGTTGAATCACTGATAATTATTATTTTATACTGGACTTCCAATCAGTTTAAATTAATCATAGATAGATATTTAAGAGCATATTTGCTTTTTTAAAGGTACTTGTCAGTGATATTAAATGTCAAAAACTAAGCAAAAATACTGCAAGAAGGCTCCCCCTCTAAATGACATTTTCTAACATAATCTTATTACTCTCCTCCAGGGCTGAAGATATTCCTTACAAGTATTTTAAATAATCATTTCACAACCTCTTTTGACTTGAGTCTCAAGTCAAAGTCTGAAGTCCTTTTTATCATTTTTGCACTGTATTGAATAAGACATGATTGCAAGAGGGACTTTACCTAACAATTGCAATCAGTGTAACCTGGCTTATTGTACCCTCCATGAATCCCCAACAATAAAAAAAAAGTAAAATAAAAAATAAAAAAAAGAAATGATTTCAGTAAAGTATTTTATTTTAAACTCAAGATTAAAAATTATTCTGTTGAGAGATTGAGTTTCACTTCAATTAACTTTTTAATAATATTCATTTTATATATGTTTATATATGTTTATTTATAGATGTTTATATATATTTAATAATATCCATTTTATATATGAGCAAATTGCAACTTTCCACATTGATTGTACACAATTTCATTTACTTGAAATTAATTATTTTGTAAAATAATAAAGTTCAAACAAACTTTTAAATGACATTTTATGTTGGTTTAGTGACAATGTCTATGAAAATATAAGTTGAAAGTAAACATGTTTTAGCAATCAAATTAGGCTAAATCTATGTTTATAACTGTTAAAACATCAACTCAGAGTTTTTAAATTGCACAAGCTTACCCTCTATTTTGACATGTATATAATGCGCACTTTTTGCTCAAAATTTTCAAGGGAGAAATGTGGATGTGCATCATATATGGATGGTACTGATTCCATATTTATATAAATGACTTTAATTCTTTTATTCATGTTTATGCATTGAAAGTATAAATCTAGAAAGCAATAATGATATCCATATGCAAAAACAGTACCCTGGAATATGGTAATTGGTTTTGTTGAATTCACAGTGAACTTACAACAAAAATATTTTCAGCCAACAAATAGCTATGTATTTCTTTTCATGTATTTTAGTGGGACCTAGAAATCTAGATGATATTTTTGTGTCACACCTTCTGGGGGCAAGACATGATTGCAAGAGGGACTTTACCTAACAAATGCAATCAGTGTAACCTGGCTTATTGTACCCTCAATGAATCCCCGACAACAAAAAAAAAAAAAAAAGAATGAATAAAAGAAAAAAAGGCACAAAAAATAGCCGGGCGTTGTGGTGGGCGCCTGTAGTCCCAGCTGCTCGGGAGGCTGAGGCAAGACAATCGCTTAAGCCCAGGAGTTGGAGGTTGCTGTGAGCTGTGTGAGGCCACAGCACTCTACCGAGGGCCATAAAGTGAGACTCTGTCTCTACCAAAAAAAAAAAAAAAAAAAATTCCTTAATTATATGAAAAAAGTACCTAAATATAAGCAAATAAAAAATTGATTAAAAAATTAAAACAAAAGTTTTTTTCCTAAAGTTTGGGCCAAAAATATAGGCGTGCCTTAAACATGGGAGCACATTACACACTGCAAACACTGTGTGTTTACATTTTATCTGGGAAAACACCAGATGAAAAAGAATCCTTTAAACTCCTATTGCAAGCATTCTTTTACAAGCATCCCATTTTAGTACAGCTAGCCTTTATTGCCAATAAATGAAAATCCAAATTGGATATAATTTTAAGGCCAATGTGTTTTGGCCTTAAAATGGGTTATTTCGTAAAAGTTGTAATGACGTGTTACCATTCTACAAAAGATTATCTATGAAATGAATATAACTTACGGATAAGGCAAAGATCACTGAGGCAAATTTGTAGAATTGTTATTTTTTATACTTGTATGTTTGTCTTCAGGTTTTATATTCCAAGATCAGTGTTCCTTGTGCCCACTGTCTTTCAACAATGGTCAATTGTAAGTCTAAATTAACATCCAGTGACTGTAAATGAGGAGCATCTAGGGCTGTGTAACTGTGAATGGAAGTAGAGGTGTCGGCTGAATCAGGGTTATACTGATCGGAGCTCTCCTGCCCCCTTACCCTGACTATTTCGTAGGCCACTGGGGGCTCTCATGCTGTTATGTGTTAAAGGCAAAAAATTCTAAAATAATCTGAATTACTTTAAGATTGGATTAAGATATCTGTCTGGGTGTGCATGTGTCTGTTGCCTCCTCAAATGTTTTGAAATGAAAAAGAAAAAAGTTATATTTTTAAAAAGAAAACTCAATAACAGTTGAAAAAGGAATCTTCTTGGAATGCTAGAAGCCTGAAGAAATTTCTGAAAGAGAGAAAGCAAATAGGATTAGAATGACAGAGACAACACCAGCGAGCATCTTAACCCAAAATGCACACATGGGATGATTGGCAGTGGCTTGAGAGGGTGTTCAAAATTGAAAATAAACCAATATAAAGAGCAGGAGGGTTTTCTGGGGCAATAGAAAAGGTCCTAACCTCTGTGAGGCCTTGCAGGAGCAGAAGTTTTCCCTGGATTAAAATGTTGAGAATAAGCAGAGAGAACAGAGAATGGGGCAGTGTTGTTGGCAGCAGGTGATCCTAGGAAGAAATGAAGATGCCACAGCTGAAGGAGGACAGGTCCTCAGACTATCCCAGAAAGACATGCTGGGCCATCCACTATCACCAGAGGCAAAGTCTGTAATTAGTTGGCACTTGCAGGTGGATGAACATAGCTTCTTAGACACCAACATGAAATAAGAAGCAGAAGAGAATGGATAGTATCTACATGGATAAACCAAGAAACACAGCCCAAACCACATGATTTAAACTAGTGGTGATAAGCACCAGATAAACCATGTACCTAAACATTGAAAAGGGATAAGATAGTACAATGCCTTGAGGATGGGAGACTGTTGTTTCTGTTCTGTAGTGTTTGATCTTAGTTTTGGGTTTTCTTCTTAGGTTACAAGATATGCTATGGAAAACTAGTCAATTTTTAACAAGATAATTATAAGAATAATGATTTTCTTTGATTTATATGATTTTTAAAGTAATCATCATTCTCATACAAAAACAAAAAAAAATTGGTAAAGCTGTTTCCATCATGATAGTGGCAGAACTTCAAAATATCCTGGAGAGGATCTTATAAGAAGTGAGCAGATATATAATGAGAACCACAATACTTAAGAGCATAAAAGTAGGATTAAATTAGCATATTAGGGAAAAAATTCATTCCCATTACTAGATGGAAATAAGCAATCATATATATGTCAGTTTTTCCAAGATTAATCTAAAAAACTAATGGAAACTCCATGAAGATTAAAAAGAAATAAAACCAGAGAAGGTGGTTCTTGAGTTATCCATTAGAGATGTGCAAGAATATCTAATTGTTTTCCCCTCAAAGGAATACCGAGGAGACTTTCCCTACAAAGGACAAAATATAGATCAAATTATAGCAATTTTAAGAGTGATAATGGCACATAGATGAGCAGATCAATGGAATAAAATAGGGTCCAAAAACAGGCACAAGAATTGTCATGATTTATGTTATCAAAGTGGTATTTCTCATCAGGGGAAAATAAAGAAGGACCATTCTGTAAATCATGTCAGAGCAATTGGATATCTACTGATAAAAAAGTAATTCTACCTCATGCCATATATAAAAGCATATTACGTGTGAAATAAAACTGACTTTTACAAATAAAGCTATTAAATTATTAGAAGACAATATAAGAATATTTCTTCACTATTTTTCTTTGGAAGGGAAAAACCTTACATAAATCCTGTATCAAAAAGGAGAAAATGAGGCTGTGGACTTACATATATGTTTAGAAAAGGGAGTAAGATTTGGGTAGAAGGTGAGAAACGTATGCTCTGTACATATTTTTGTATTATTTGAATCTTTTATAACCATAATAAATTTATATATTACTTTTTTGTTTGTTTTTTCAAAAATACAAATTATCTCCAAAATCTCTCTAAAAGTCACCATACATAGGGAAAATGGGAAATTGTAGCTAAATGTACCTTTATTTACAAAATATTCATTACAAAATTTTACAAAGAAGTGGCCAACACATAGAGAATATTTTGTAAATATTTTGGGACACCCTGTAGAAACAATAACATATATAAATCATTTCACAATTGCCTGTATAAATCCCTGCTTTGCCTTTGGGAACCTGGACTAGGAGTCACTAAGTTAAGCCAGCTGAAGTCCCTCCTTCAATGGCATGAGCCCTGGTCCCTGGGGTAAGGTTACTAAGATTGTAATTTCATCTTGAATCTGTTTATTATTCATAGGATACAGCACCATTATCAGGAATTTGTGGCTCTAAGTAGAAAGATAATGTTGTAAGGAAATATCTGTTCACTGGCATTGCAATCATATGGAATTTAAAGTTGGTAAATTTATCTTTTGTCTGTTTTCAACTTTTTTTTGGTAACCTTTCCTCATCTCCTATACAGTCCTGTCTTCATGATTTCTGGACTCTCAATGTCCTATATGATGTATTCCCTCCTCACCACACAGAACTCACCCCGATCTTTCCTTCACTGGAGTTTCAACTTTCTCAATCAACTTTCTCATTTTACAATTGATAGTTGTATGATCAAATCTTGTCAAACAGTATGTACTAATTTCTTTCCCCCTTTTCCCACAACGAAAATCATAAGGTTAAAAAAAAAATGACCAGCACTGTTGCTGCAGGCTCCTGAAAGGCTCCCTAATCTTTACTTAGACCCATAACTAAGCATGCTAACTGCACAGGAAAAACTTGATTGAGAGCCGAAATACTGCTATGATGACTTGAGCAGAGGAAAAATGAGAGGAAGCTGAGCTCCGTGTTGTTATTTTTTGGTCCTCTGTGAACACTCGGGTGTTTGAAAATTGTTACTGATAGTTTCAACATTTGGTCTGGCAATTCTTCAGAAATCCAAGTTGTATTGACAAAATCTAAAGCATCTGGAGTTGGCTTTTCTCTGATCTAAAATGCCTTAATCTGACCATTTTTGAAATTTCAGATAAAACAGTGCATTTTTATATTCCTGTTCTATTTTCTGTCCCTAGTAGAATTAGTCACATGTCACCTCTAATAGTTTTCCCTTTGTAGGATTCTACATCTTTCTAAAATGATTGTGTTTTCCTTATGTCATTAGATATTAATTGCTACCATCTCAGTTAACTAATTGCTGAAAGTGATTTCCCCAAATCCTGGACCCTCAACACAGCTTTTACCATATGCTGCCTTGAGTTCTGCTGAGAGCTAACAACAATACATGTAAAATTCTTAGCTCACAGTCTGAAACATAGTAGATGCTAAAATGTTAGTATTATCATTCCATGCAAAGGATTTTTCTGTTCTTTTGCATGGAATAATCACATCAAGGCAGTCCTTATAGATAGTCAACACGTATTGAATGTTTACAAAGTGATAAAACGCCAGGCTAAGCATGTTCCAGGCTCATGAAACAGACAGCATAATGGTATCCTCATTTTACAGAACAGGAAACCGAAGTTTTGAGAAGTTGAATCATTTATTCAAGTTCACACAGTGGAAGAGTTGGGATGGATACTAAGCAGTCTGCCTCCATAGCATGGACTCTAAGCAGGGAATAGAAACAAGAATCCTCTTATTAGCTGACGTCATCCTGTTGCAGAAGACTCTCAGGAAACATCAATACAGGAGATATTAGGCAACTAATTTGTCTGCAGAACATGGCATTCTACATTTGCCTTCCGCTTTTTATAATCATTACCACTTACTGTAAGGGTGCATTTGCTCTTCGCTGCATCTCCTTATCTTGCTGTCTGTATTAAGATTAGAATTCTCAGTTTTTGATAAAGTCAGAACTCAGCTTTGGGAGAGATGGCGAATTAAGCAAATGAGAGAGGATTTACTGAGGTCAGTTGTAACAGATCGCCCTTCAGTATTCTGCAAAATCTCCTGTAACTTCTACTAAGAATCAAATGTGGCCTATGGACTTCCATCACAGCTCCGATTTAACTTCTAATCACTCTGCTGAATTCCTTCCACTCTCCCCACTCAAAGTCACTGCTCTCCGTTCTTCAACTTGATTTCCTTCTCCTTATTCAGGTGCTGAACAGCTATCTGGAAAGGCACTATCAGAGGCTTCTTCCTTCTGCCAAGAAAAGGCTTCAATAGCAAAATGCTCCCACTGCTTCAGAGTGCATGAATGTGCAAATCCATAAATAGTACACAAGTAACTTGGAAACATGGCTGAGAGATGAGGCAGTGGCCATACAGCACCAGCATGCAGACTACAAGTCAGCCCCTAAGCGAGTTGTTTATTCTTGTTACTATAACAACAGGGTATTATTTTATCTACATTTTTACAGAGTGTACCAGGTAAGAGGAGAAACCTAAGTAAATTCTGGTAACAACGGCTGCATTTTTTTCTTTGTTATCTATTTATGAAATCACCAATGTTCAAAATAAAAAGGACCTTGAAGTGTCTATTTGCCTAATTTCTTGTCTTAAGTATTTGTCTTTCTTAAAATAATTCCACAACCTCTCTCATTCATCTATGCCAGTATTCATGACAGGGCTTATTGTCATGTTTCATTAAGATGTATCCATCACTGCTTCAAATATAAATTCTTTAAATAATAAACACTGCATTTCCAGTCTACAAAGGGCGAGAATCTCAGTATGTTTGGTGCTTCTGTGACTGAGGGCTCATCAGATGATGATAGCACCTGATAATTCTCCTTGAGAAGAAATTTAATTAGTGCAGTGTCTACAGGGTTTGACAGCAATTGGAAAATTACTTTGGGGAAAAGTATGAAGTAGAAGCAATGTGCAGTTTCTTCTTTACTCATCCAAATGTATCCTATTCTTCACTTTTTTAAAAAATCAGAACAGTTGAGGTTGTTACACCCTCTCTCAAGGTCCCCCCAAGGTTAAGGTTATTGATGTTCATTACTGGCAGATGGTGCTATTTCTGTTAAACTAATCCTATTAGTTTCTGTTTCTTGAAAGATGGATCTAAAGAGAACTTTTTTTGAGGGGGGAGGCAGACCACCAGATTTTTATGTCTTACTGGATTGAATATGTTGTTTCTGACAACAGATAGAAAGTTCATTGAGTTGTGCTTGACACACTCCTACCCTCTTCATCTGTACAGGAAAAAGGCTGGCCTAGAAGCTGTCTGAATCTATGAAGTCAAAAAGGGATTAAAATAGAGACATGAGTTCTTCTGAACTTGAAATGTAAACGAGTTTGTTTCTGGTACCTATTCATCTGCCTAAACCAAGTAAATCATTTCAGAAGACGTTTTCAGCAGTCTATCAAAGTGACAGGAGTGGGGAGGTAGCAAGTAGAAAGATCGTGACAACTTTATTTTTATTGGCAAGATAAATAACCTTCACCACCCGAAGTTATGAAACCAACCAGAAACAGAAACAAAATGTTCATATATTAGTCAAATAATAGGACTTGAATCCCATAGGAGCAACAGAAAAAAGTGAACATTGGGAAGATAATGTCATAGTATAATTTAGAATATTTTCCAGTGTTAGGTCATTCCCAGATACATTTGACAAATTTGTTATATGTTCATTTAGGGTGAATGCAAATTTTGCATAAATACACTGAATAGCCAATATATGTGAGCTAAGTATCATGTGGGTTACCTTATATATCTACTTTAATTTGTCCTACAATATTGGAGGACAGTTTTTGTATCAGTGTTTTAAGGATGAGAAAACTCAAAGTTAATAGAAGTTAAAAAATAACTTTCCAACTCTATAGAACTAGTAAGTAGCAAGGCCAAAATTCAAATCCTCATCTGTTGAACCCAAAGATTGTATTCTAAATCACTTATAATGTGTAAAGGAGGCTTCCTAAGGCTTTATATGTAATAATATAATCTTGAATGAGAAAAAAAAGGTAGGTTTTAAACTGTATGTTGTGACTTTTCTGATGCAATATGGTTATGATTTTCTCCACTTGACAAAAAAGAAGCAAGTATTAGACTAATTGTTATTGGGATTCAGAATGAGTATGTTTTGATTTAAGATGTACAATAAACTATGAGCAATTAATAGTGGACACCCCAACCTAACTAGAGAAAATGTAAAAATTTCCCCTTGGTAGTCATTCTCTGAGAATGTAGGTTTAAGCCCCTGAAGCCTTGACAATGTTTTATTAAAACATAAGACAAATAGAAGAAATTTCCATTTTTTGATGTAGTAACCTTGGATAGCAGAGGCTAATAAGAGGTTCCATTATGAGTGTTCTATAAATAATTTTTTTCCTATGAATCACTCTATAGACTGAGAGGAAGCTGTGAAATTCTCTTCAAAATGATGTTTTTAAATGCTTAAAATAACATACACAGGATTATCCATGAAACGAATTGTATTGAAATTTGGTTATCAAGTGATTTTTAAATATGGTACTGTGATGTATGAACTTTTCTTGCCCTTTTTTGACATAAGGTCTCGCTCTGTCTCCCAGGCTAATGTACAATGGCATGATCATAGTTCACAGCAACCTCAAACTCCTGGGTTTAAGCAGTCCTTCTGCTTTAGCCTCCCAAGTGGCTGGAACTACAGGCGTGTGCCACCACACCTGGCTAATTTTTCTGTATTTTGTAGAGATGGGTCTCACTCCCGTTCTGGCTGCTCTCAAACTCCTGAACACAAGTGATCTTCCCACCTCGGTCTCCCAGATGATTAGGTACAGACATGAGCCACCACACCCAGCATGAACCTCTTTACTAATGCACTAAAAAAGAAGATCTAGTGCCAAGTATAATAACTACTTAAACTTGAAGTGGGAGTGAATGTAAAAAATATTGGAAGATCTGTAACAACTGCAAGGTGGTATGAAAAAATATGTGTTTTCTATTGGTAAGAAGGTTGCAAGTACTGCTAATAATTATGTGACACCCTGCCTACCTTTGTATTTGAAGGTAATGCTAATTTTTTCTTAGAATTTAATAAAAATAAAATGTCCTTGTTTCCTGCCCAAATACCCACCACGAGTTTTGAGGATGTTAGATTATGTTAGATTACAGCCCCTATTCTAATGAACGAGAGCTGGAGGGTAGGGTTGCTGATAGGGAAAAGGGCCACAGCAAGCTAAGATTGCTTGGAGACTAGGACTGCTATGGTGCAAGCACTTGCTTGGGCAAGTGATGCTTTGAAAGCCAAGTCAACTCTGATGACTTTATCTGCAAGAACAAATCATGAAGTAAACAAACAAGAAACAAAGGCGCAGCCTTCAAGAGGTCAATGATGTCACATTTCTTCTATCCCCATCTGAAATGGGCCAGAGTCCCTCTCAGGTTGTCGTCTCTCTGGTTCTTCCTCTTCTGCCACCCTCTTCCGTATTCAAGGATGTTCATGATTCTGTTGGGCCCACCTCCATAATCCAGCATAATCTCCCTAAATTAAGGTCAGTGGATTAGCAAAGTCAATTCCATTGGTAACCTTCAATTTAAAGTATACCACTTGCAATATCAGAGGGCCTGTACAGATATTATAGAATTAAATGATTAGAAGTGGTCACTAGGAAACTAAACCTAGATGCCTCTTCAACAGCTGCTTCTCCCATGGAGCTCTTTGGATTTCATTAATCACACAGTGAAGTAATGTACTGAAATTAGATCCATTGAATGGATCAACACAACAGCTCATGATGCTGACTTGGAATGTTTTTACCACCTGTAGTTATTTTGCTCTATTTGGATGTCAACTCTTTTAACCTTCCCCATCTGAATTCCACACATCTTTGCAGGCTAAACTTTGCTCCTTCTTTATCATAAAACCTTTTTGATTATTGCAATCCCAAGAGACTCCCTCTTTTTCAAACACATATCAAATGTACATATTTTATTATTTTGCTTCTAAATAAATACTCTAATCTGGTACCTACCATTGTTTCATCATCATTGTCCTCTTCATTATTTCTGTTTACAGATACCAGAACTATCTGACATGAGTTTGTTGCTTCTGATCTATTTACTGCTTCTGATGATGCTTGTTTTGTTCTTAGATTGTAAACTCCTCTATGAAGGGGACACCCTTATAATTTTTCTGAAACTCCTACAGCACCAAATACAGATTTAGTCATGTGAAAGGAATGCCATATAAGTACTGAATGGGCAGATTTGGCACAAATATGAACTTGAAGCAGAAGGTTGCCATATGCAATGTAAATGACCCCATTGTATGAGTGAAGCAATTGTACAGCAAGAAGAGGAATCTATTCCAACAGCTTTTATTTTGTGCCTTTAAGGGATGCCCCGTAGGTTAGGAAAATTTTGGGAATTCCCTTCATTTGTTTTGAAAAGATGACTATGGTAACTTTGGTCAGGGAGTCATCTACCTGAGACAGTGTGGCTCGGAGAATGCCAAAGCCTCTACCCACCAAATTTACATAGTTTTCAGCATCCAATCAGTTGTCACTAAAATGATTCCAAATAATTCCACTCTGAGGAGTGGTAGTGATTATGTCTAAATCTCTGTGAGCCAGCTCCCTGCTCCCAGTCAGCCCTCTGGGGAAACTGAAGTGCTAGCTCACAGAGCCCCACCCCAGGATGAAATTCCAGAGCATTTACACTTGTGTTTAATGATAATAATTAAGGATTAAAGAGCTCTTCAATGTAGACAGATAATGCATTTTATTAGCCATGCAGTAAACATATCTTTTCTCAGACCAGAACACCTCCTAGCATAAAGTATCCCACATCTATGCCATGCCCAGGAGGCTATAGATGCACCCAAACATGTTTTTCAGACACTCAGGTACTTTGTGCTCATGCTTCTGGAGGACAGACCAAAGCCCTCCTGGAATCCGTGTGAATTGCAGGGGAGGAGCTCATTCCTGGGGCTGTCCCATAGGTACTATTAATCTAGGTGAATTGGCCAAACGAAGGCTTAGAGAAGCAGATAATGCAATATGATACAAAGGAAAGAGGGCAGGGGCCACTACTCAAAACCAGGCTCTTGGCCTAAGATTAGGTTTGTAGAGAAGCCCAGCCAGCAAGAGGAGGCACCTGGAAATACTTCCTGGGCCTGTGCAGACATCTTGCTTTGAGAACAGTGCCTGTCACAGAGTAGGTGTGCATAAGATGCCTTTCAGCACTGGGTTCTCATTTAGATGGGTATACGTCGGGCACCTGAATTAAACAGGATTATAAATCAGACAAAAATTAGACAAAATCGTTAGCATTGTTCTTGTCGAACCCTCATCTTTGCTCAGCCTACTTTGTTCTTTTGGTCTTCCATACAGCTCTCTAGTCTTGATGCAGTTGTCTCATTTGGCAGAATCTGTCACTTTGGCCTCCAGGAGTGTCTGGCTAGATGCCCAGGCTGACACCAGGGCTTCCAAGCTCATATTGCACAGCACCACAGACAGTGAAGGGAGATCTGGAATGGTCACCCCTTAGCTGTGGGGACACTCAGGGTTGGGCATGTGGGCCATCCTTTCTCATACCCCCATCCCATTGAGCTTCTAGACACAAGCAGCTTCTTCCATTGGCCCCACTGAGTCATTATAACCAATGTCATTTTTTGTGGGTGCCATGAGCGAAAATATTAAAGAAGTACTGGTAATTGTTGCCAATGTGATCAGTAGATGCAATCGCTATCCACCATATTTTTCAGTCATTGGTGTGCATTAAATTTACTGAGATTTTAAAAACGGTGACACCTGTTTCCTACCACCTGAAATTCTAATTCAGTCAATGTGGGGCCTGAGAAGCTGATTTAAACACTGCTCTTCAGGACATGTTTATAAACATTGTATTTGTCAAGATATACTTAGGCATTTGGTGAAAATGATCCCCAAGCCTGGAAGGTTTACTTCTTGCTCATGGTACATGTGTTTCCAACATGCATTGGACAGGGGTGGAGGGATCGCACAAAGTATGCAGACTGATGGGGGTATGATCTTCTAACACTTCCCTCCAGAGAAAGTCTTTAGACATGGCAAAGGCAAGGGGAGACAAAACAGGGCAATTGAATGGACTTTCGCTTGTTCAGAACTACTCACATGACCCTGCATAGGGGCCACGGCTGAGATGTGGAAGAACAGATGGAGATTCGGTGAGCACTGCCTCTAGAAACACCATTAAGAGAGTAGTCACTTTCTCCAACAAGAATATCTCTTTCTGGTAGATTCTCCTGGACACAATTCCATAATGTCAAGCAACTTTAGCGCCAAGAACTAGCGCCACTGAGTTCTTGGTGCTAGTTTTCTTTGGAAAGGAAGACCTTGGGTATTTGGTCACAGGAAGCAATGGAGGGCTCAGGAGGGGTTGAGACAGAGCGTGCCTTTCCAGGCTGCTCAAACTGCATCTCGAGGCAGATTTCACTTGTCGGGACTAAATATGCCCACCTACAAACATGACAAAAACATGGAAATATTAGTGGTGTTTTGGCTGGTAGTTATTTAAAAATAATTATTTTATTAAGAAGATTGGATTTCAACTCTATTCAGGTAAACACAAAAGATGTAACATCTCCATCTGTTCTTATGGCTGAATAGTACTCCATGATATACATATATTATTTAGGAGAGTATCTCAGGAATGGGGGGAAATGTATCCAATGTACTCAGTACTAATATGAAACTAATATATAAATAACAACATGCCCACAGGAAAGAAAAAAACACTAGTATAGTCCAGCACAGGGAAGGGCAGAGGAGGGGAAGAGAAGGGGGATGAGGAAGGGTGATTGGCAGGATCTCACCTAATGTGCATCAGGGAGTTAAGTACACTCCCTGGGGGAAGGGCTCAACTACAACTTGAACTTAGCCTTAGAAATGAAAACAGTGTAACCTAAACATTTGCACCCAAATATTAATCTGAAATTAAATATATAAGTTTAAAATAATAAAAGAAAATAATTCTTTTATATTTCTTAATTAAATAATAAATTTATTTACTAAATAAATATAAAATTTGTTAAAAATAAAAAAGTTTAAATTCTATTCAAACAATGGGAATATTAATATTTAATAGAAGAATTTTTTCATCTAGTCCAAGAGTCGGAAAACTTTTCCTTTAAAGGACAAGATGGTAAATCTTTTAGGCATTAGCACAAAAGCAACCATGGTTGACAGGTGAATGAATAAGTATGGTTGTGTTCCCCTAAAACTTTATTAATGAACACTGAAATTTGAATTTTATACAATTTTCATAGGTCATGAGATATTCACCTTCTGGTTTTTGTAACCTTAATAAATGTAAAAATCATTCTTACCTCATAGGTGATCCAAAAAACAGGTGCAGGCTAGATTTGGCCCATGACTTTAGTTTGCTGAGCTTTCATTTGGTCAAATCTTCTCTGCACAAATGAGGAAGCTGAGGTACACTTTAAGTGAGCTTCCTTCTTCAAAGCCACAGAGAAAGTTAGAGAGATAGAGTCCTCATCTTTTGGCTGGCATTTCCCCCTCTATTGCACACTATATTCCAGCTTCAAGACAAATGCTAAGATGCTAAGAGACAAATGCTCTCTCTGTGGAACCTGGTCCTATTGGGAAACTAGATGTGGAGAGGCAGCACTGGGAGGGGGGTGGAGTATAGGCAATCACTGACAAGTGACAGGTGGGTATAAACTTACTGTATTATAGTGTATTAAAGATATTTTAGTATTAAAGATATTTAGTGTATTAAAGATATTTTAAAATTTGGAAATTCAGAGCCATAACATATTATAAAATCATAACTTTTGAATTTGGGAGATCAAGGTCACTAAATCTAATTCCCAGATGAGGAGGAGGAGTCCCCTGAATGGATGGTAATTTTTGACAGAACTGCAACAAAAACCCAACATTAAGGTCAGTGGTCTTTCTGCTATTTTACTTTCCATCATCCTCAAAATTTTTTCCTGGCATGGCTTATAGGATCTCAATAAAAGAAACTCATAATCGTTCAGTTTTGAGAAAGCTGTACTTTTCTGCGTAACAAAATCATCTCTTCAGCCTGTGTTTCTCTCCATGTCCTCACAGAGCTTCTTCTGGTGCCCTTAGAAGTTCGAATGCTGCAGCAAGGAACTCGTGCTATTCATCACACACCCATAGCTAATATCATTCCTGGCCCTAGCAGGTTCTCAATAAATGGTTGACTATGAATAGAATAATTGAAAGTTTGAACTTCTGTAAGCTCCATGAACTATTTTCATCCATATTCCTTAGTCAGGATAAGTTAGTCTTAAGGAGCAAGCAGACCTAAGTTTCCATGCTAGTCTTTTTCCATTTACCAATGATAACATATTGTTTTTTTTTTTTTTTTTAAATCCTTGGACAACTTTCTACATATAATCTTACCAAATGTAATCTCGTTCAGGTCCCAGACTGTTATTTGCCTCTTTAGACCTAGAACAGAACCTGATACTTAATATATCCTAGTGGCATGGATGAAGGACTATCCTTCATCTTCCCTACTCCATCTTCCACACTCCCACCTCTCCTGTCCTCTCTGCCACTCCTAGGGGCGCTGATTAGCACGTTAGAAATCGCCCACATGTTGTGGAGCTGAGCAGTTTTGCACATATGTGTAGGGGCCACCACTGTTCTGCCTCCTCCTCACCACTTGTGCCAATTTAGACAGAGGACCTAGGAACTGTGTGACAATTCAGACAGGGGACCTAGGTTCTGTGCCAGGGCAGCCCTAGCACTGTGATACATTCAACACAAGTGCTTGTAATTCTGTCCTTTGCAAAAAGTGATGCAGTCAATACGAAGCTTTGCTGTGGTTCCGGGCTGTTCTGCCTCCTCCTCACCAGCCTCCTCCTCCTTCTCCTCTCCTGTCACTGCTGGTGCATGCATGCGTCATTAGCAACCTCTCACTGTGGCTTTGCCTATGAATAGATTTTTAACAGCCTCCTTCCAACTTCCTCTGAGGGCTGCATTGACTCAGCTGGAGCTGAGCACATTGACTGACAGCTAGTTTTACCATCCTAAGGGGCCAGGGTGTGGATGCAAAAAAGAGAAGTTCAAGAGGACCTGAGGGCTTGGCTTAAAGGAAGACTTCCTGAAGGAATAAATCCATCAGGGCAAACTAAGAAAAGAAAGCAGTCAGCAGCTGGAGAGCTATAGTGAGTTTCTGTAGATGAAATGATAGTTTGGAATATAAAATTAGTGATTTTAAAAAAGACATCTTTCAAATTTGACTTTGATCTGAAGATTAAAAAGAAATTGCTTCCCCTGAGAAAGGATATTTAGGGAGCCAATTTGCAAATAGCCAAGCTGGGAGAAAGAGGATTTCCAGAAGGCAAATCCAGGTCATCTGTTTGGAAGTGATGGGTGCTTATTGTCTCTCACACTGAATTCATAGCTACTGCCTTTAATTAGTAACAAGAATACATTCACACAGCAGCCAGCTGCAAAACCTGCTTCCGAGGGCTTTCAGAGAAAAGAGGGACCATTTCTGGCTCAGGCAGACACAGTTGCTTCACGCACTCGGAATGTGTGGGAACAAACCTTGCTTGAGTCTTATGTAGGATGAAACCAGCTAAAGAGGTTCTTCCAGAAAGAGGCAACCTCATGGCTATAGGACAATGGATTCACCCTATAGAAATGTTTGGTGGTGTCTGCTTAATTGTTCTCAGGCAGTTATTATTGCAATTAGGAACCTGCAGCATTGCAAAACCTCGTCTAGACTAGTACATATTAAAAAGAACCTGTTTGTGCTTTTGGTTGGAGAGAGCAGTTCACCTTAGAGTCTGGGTTGACTCCAGAGGCTGTATCACTTGCTCTCACTCTCTCTCTTGCTCTGTCTTTCCATTCGGACTACAGCTTCTCCTGGATGTTCATGAAAGTGAATGGCGCACGTGTACGTGCACAGCTTCCTTTGGCTCACTTGCCCTTAACCCGACATGCTCCTATCAGTGATGACTATTCAGGTTGGGGGTATCCTTTACCTTTTCTTCTTCATGAGAGGAACCCACATTCAACTCTCTTTGAAAGTTCTCTAAACTTTTTCTTTATTCTTCCTAAATGAAATATCCCTGATACCCTGGAAAAAAAAATAAAAGACTCTGGGTTTGATTTTCTTCATCTGGAGAGTCTACCAACAAACAAACTAGAATGAGAAGAACAGCTTCAACCAAAAATCAAGTGGGGTTCAGGAATGTGGTGACCAGGAAGATACTCATTTCCAAAAATATCACACTCCCAGGAGACTCGAACCCTCTTGAATTAGAACTTGAACCCTCTTGAAATTCTCTCTGCCTCAGATTCTCTGAATCCCTCCTGTTGAGATATTCTCCAAAATTTACAGCAGCTCTTCTCTCTCTTCCTTTGTCATCTACAGCTGGGCGTGTCCTCGGTTCCCCTTTTTTCCTAACGGCAGGGTTAACTGGAAAAGTAAATTCAACTTCTTAATCCTAACCTGATTTTTTTCTTTTCTGACAGCATTTCACGTCTATTCCATTTACCTGTGTCCTCCATGGTGTGAATCCTTGGGCTGTTGCTAAGCAGCTTGATGAGTGTACATTATCTTGTCAATTACATGCTAAGTCCTTGGGGACAGTGACATAATCAGGAATCTCTGTGATCAACAACACATTCTGACAGGGAAGCCTTTTAAGAAACACTTGTACTTTGAAAAAAATTTTTTTAATTCATAAACTTTTTGGAGCAGTTTTTTAGATTTATAAAAAAATTGAGTAGAAAATACAGAGTTCTCGCATACTCCACCCTCACCCTATCACACCTTTCCTCTCACAATGGGCAGTGAGTGGACACAGAGAAAGCAGACCTGGGTGGTACTTTCACCTGCTACTTATGGAAGCAAAGCTCAGGTTGGTTAAGTAACTTGTTTCCATGGTGAAAACAAGTTACTTAGCCAACCTAAGCTTTGCTTTCTCCTTTTAAAGACTGAGACAATGGTATCAACTCCCTTGGACTGTAGTAAACATTAAAAGAGGTAATGCATATGCAAAGACTGAACATATAAGGAGCACCCAACAAGAGTGTTTCCATTAGAACAACAGGGATTAAACTAATTTTCACCAGGATTTTTATAGTTACATGATAACTAACATCCACTTTCTCTACTTCAAGTTCCTTTATTATAACTGTAAAGTCCTGTGACTATCACAAGAAAATGACCTCAGAATTCTGGGTGGGAGCAGAGTGTCCTAGTTGCTATTTCCACCTGGTAAAAAAAATTTAAAGAACTGAGGGCTGGGGATGGTGGCTCATGCCTGTAATCCTAACATTCTGGGAGCCCCAGGTGGGTGGGTTGCCTGAGCTTGGAGTTCAAGACCAGTCTGAGCAAGGCGAGACCCTGTCTCTACTAAAAATAGAAAAAAACTGAGAGATATGATGCCATATCACTCTAGAGAGAGCAACAAAGTGAGACTCTGTCTCGAAAGAAAAAAAAATTAACTGGAAATGTTATTTAGAGTCCTTGACTTTGGGGACCACAGACTATTGAACACTAGACTACATACCTCCAAAGTCTCTCCTTACCCAGACACATCTCAGCAGGGAAGCCAGTGTGGGGTGGGTCAGTATCATCGGCCCCATTTGATTGTCTCCTGTGAGAGTTTCACTGAGCCTGCGCCTTTCCTCTTAGAAAAATGGTTAGCAGCGTCTTGCAACCACAGCTTAATTGTAGCCTTGAGAAAGGTCAAAAACTGCAATGACCCTGTAACATTTTCACTCATCTTCCTGTACTTACCATGAGACATGTCGCTGACCAGTCTTACAGTTATGGTCTACCACAAAAGTATTACATAATGCTCATGTGGTAGACCATGTTTTCGTACTTTCCCTTGCTCTGACTGTATTTATGTGGGAGTGTGTGTTGCCTGCAGCTTAATTCTTTTAAGCTATTTTAAGTATATTTCAGACTCTGCTTCCCTTGCCTTAAGTTAATAGTCATCTTTGCTTTATCAGTAGAATGTAGTTCAAAGTGCAACAACAGCCTCATCTCCCTGTCCCATATGACTATCTTGATCTGCTGATGTCCAATTAAAGACCATTTGAGAGAAAAGTGAATCCAGAAATGTTACAGAAGGAAACGAGAAGATAGAGATTGATGCAGGAGCTTGCAGAATGGGTGCAGGTGTTGAAATAAATAATCCACAAGCTAAAACTAACTAGGCTACTAGGCGAGGAGCCAGATACAGGGGCTGCAGAGTGGGTGCAAGTGTGAAAGTCTAGGAAGGGGGGCTGATAACCACAGACAAGAACTGACTTCTACCAGCTTTTCGGCTATCTAGTCTAGTCACCTTACATGCACTTGGGCTAATTACAATATCATTTGCATTGTGGTTTCCAAATTTCTCTACCTCTGAAATCATCATAACATTTCTAAAACAACTGTATAAAGGTTAAAAATGGGAGAGAATCCAATTGTAGGAATTACTACCCAAATTCTCAGTATAAACCAACCCCTTAGCCTTGAATAGTCCTCTCAATTAGGGAAACTTTGTAAGACCAGAAACTCTTTTCTTTCCCGACAGCTGCTCTTTTCAAGCCTGTATCTCCCTCTCTTTTGAGACACCATTCTTTTGCTTTAGCTTTCAATAAAAGCAGTTTGCGTTAGCTTACATGGTACATCCTGACATTCTTTTATTCAAACAGTCGCCAAGAAACAGAAAGAACCTCCACTCAGAGGATAGTGATAATAATAGTGTTTGATCATACAGGTGGAGCAGGTGTCCACATTGGTCATTATTATATATATGAACAGTCTTCCAATTATTGTTTAGTTACTACCATTTCATAGCATTGTGCTGAGTTGGAAATGATGAGTAAACAACAAGAGGAAGTGAGACTCAAATATAGAAAATCACAATTTCCCCACTTTCAAGTATTTATTCCTAGGAATAAATTATGGGTCAGTGACCAGAGGGAAACCTTGTTGATTGTTCTCTACTACCAAAGAATTATTAACATATTACCTTCGGTCCTTGAAAGAATTATTGACATATTCCCTGAAATCCTTCAGTTTATACAAAGATCTAGTACTATGATCAATGGAAAACCCTACAACAGGTGAGCTGTGGAGATGAAGTCACTTCAGCAATACTTTTATTAACAGGAAAATGTGGGTATTTGCAATTTAAAAATTCTATATTGCATCTACAAAGGCTAGTAAGAAGGACTGGGCACATTTCAGTAGGAGTCTGAAAGGATCCTGTTAGCATATTACTTACAGGGCAAGTGATATTTGGGAATCAGAACTCCCAAGACTAAAGAAGGTTCTTCGGTCTAAGAAGAGAAGGATTTGCATTGTCTAAAGGAAACAGAACTGTGAATTGGGTTTAATGTTTTTATTTCCTCAACATAATATATAAACTGAGATGAACATGCTGCATAGTTCCCAGTCCTGTTGGGGGCCCCCTGTCCTGGTTGACCTGGTTTGATTATGTAGCCCTTTTTCTAAGATGAGTTTGTGAGCGTAACTATCCAGCCTCCCACACTGTGGAATGATGAAATCAAGCTCACATATTTCTTTATGTTCAGAGAAGAAAAATGCATTTTCTTAGTAATTTTAAAGAATATAAAGCATCAGTTATGAACTATAGTCACCATATTGCATAATAGATCTCCTAGATTTATTCCTCTTATCCAACTATAATTTTGTATCCTTTGACCCCAGACCCGAACCCACTCCCCACCCTCTGAGCTTCTGTTAACCACCATTCTACATTCTGTTTCCATACATTCAACATTTTTAGATTCCACATATCAGTGAGATTATGCCATTTTTGACTTGCTGTGTTTTAAAACTTAAATTTATAATGTTATTTTCAGGGCCCATTGTGCCTACTTATGTACCTGCTTTGCATATTAAAATATTGAAAAAATGTCTGCAGAGATTGGCTAATAGCTGCTACCTCCACATCCCCACATGCCCTCCCAGAACCGTGGCTGACTCCGAGATCCTCCTGGGCCCTCCCATCAACAAATTCCCCATTTTATTTTGCAAAAATATTGACATCTCTTCTCTATCTTCATACTCCTTTGCAAGATGACTTGTAGTTCTTCCTATCAAGAGGCACAGTCTCTTTTTCCATCCCTTGAATTCGCGCTGACCTCGGGACGTGACTTCACAAACACAATGTGGTATGAGTGATGTTATGCAAATGATAAGCCTAAGTCTAAACAGGCCTTGTGCTTATCTGCTTCCTCTCTTAGGAACATGTTCTGGAGTTATGAGAATAAGCCCAAGATACCCTAGTGGACCATGAGCAACCCAGTGGAACAGAGACGAACCATCCCAACTGAGGCCATCACAGACCAGACTGGACCTGCTGCTGACCAATGACATGGGAACAAGCCCAGCTAAGATCAGGAGATCAAGATGAGCCTATCCCTGATGCTCAGGTTTGTGACCTAAATAGATGGTTATTATTTTAAGCCTCTAGATTTTGAGATAGTTTTTTACGTAGGAACATTTATTATACATTTATATTGTTACGTGTTACTTATCATATATACACATATATAAGTAAATAATATAAAATAATATATTTATACCAACAAGTCAGCATCTAGAGTGACAAAAGCTGACATAGCAGGAGGTCCTAAAGAAACCTGCTTTCATGGAAATGCCAGTCTCTACTTTGTTTGGTTGGTCTCTCTCTATGGGCCAATAATAATTTCATTAGGACATGAGTGGTGTGAGTTTTTACTTTTATAAAATTCTATATTGAGTAAATAGAAATCATACTTTACGCATTATAGAAAGAATATTTATCATGTTTCACAAGAAGTATAAATGGAAACTGAAGAGATTCTCCATATATAAGTAGAGTATATTACATATACATCTAACTATCATCATTAATTTGTTAAATATAATTAGAAGCATTTTGATAATATTTTAGAGAAATTTCTTAAAAGTTTAAATTCTGCATTACAATTTGTTTTTAGTAATCACTATTTTTCTTACAAAGATTAAACAGAAAGTAAGGCTTCCTACTATGGTTTAATGTCTTTCTAAGAGAACTGAGTAAAAAAAGAAGACAAAAATCTAAATCTTTAAAGTGGAAAAAAAAAAAAACGAGCTAAAAAGTTATGGTCATACAAAAACCTGCACATGGATGTTCATGGCATCAGTGCTGCACATTGTCATACTCTTGTCAAAACCCACAAAACCAAGCGTGCACCCTAATGTGAACTGTGTGTTGCTTGACAATAACATAACAATGTTGGTTCATTAGTTGTAACAAATGCACCCCATGAGTGTGGGATGGTGATGGTGTGGGTGCTGTGTGTGGGTTGGGGAAAGAGGAGAAGGTTTGTGGAAACTTTGTATTTTCTGTTCTATTTTGCTGTGAGTCTAAACTCCCTCAAAAAAAACCCCAAAAAACTCCATATTTAAAAATTGAAAGACTTCAACAGATACTTTATAAGGAATGATCAATGAGAACATGAAAAAAGTCTTCAACATGAGTAATCGTTAGGGAGTGTAAATCTGATGTTCAGTAAGATACCACTGCGCAACCAGCAAAGTGGCCAATCCTAAAAATAATGTCAACACTTAGTGTGGAGCACCTAGATCCCTTACATGTTGCTGGAGAGAGTGTAAAATGATGCAATCAATGTTTCTTACAAAGTTAAAACATACACTGACTCAGCATTTCTACTCTTCAATGTTTACTCACAAGAACTGGAAACATAAGCTGATAAAAAAACTTGGATACAAATGTTCACACCAGCCTTATTCATAAGAGCCCCAAACTGGAAACAAATCCAAAGGTCCACCAACCAGTGAGTGGAAAAACAAATTGTAGTATATTTTTTCAAACAATTTTGTTAAGCAATAAAATAAAGTGAGCTACTGATTCAGGCCA
The DNA here is from genome assembly GCF_027406575.1 of Nycticebus coucang. Lineage (NCBI taxonomy): Eukaryota > Metazoa > Chordata > Mammalia > Primates > Lorisidae > Nycticebus > Nycticebus coucang. The sequence goes on along the minus strand of NC_069780.1, from coordinate 149,739,268 downwards.
TGACATGAATGAAACTCACAGTTATTGTGCTGTGAGCAAAAGAAGCTATACCTAAGAGTAAAGACTATATGACTGTATTTATGTGAAGGGCTATCACAGGCAAAACTGATCTGTAGTCATGAAAACAGGTCAGTGGTCAGACTGCAAAGAGGCACAAGGCGACTTTTTGGGAAAATAAAAATGTTCTATATTTTTAATGGGCTGGTGATTATATGAAGGTATTCTTACAATATGTTATATAGTGTAACTAAATTATACCTTTTTAAATAAGGGGATTTAATACAATATCCTTCTAAAGTCAGATCTCATTTCTAGAGATGACAAAACATATCCTATGCTCATGCTAGACATTGCTATTCAATTAGGGAGTAATTTAAGTTTTCAGGCACTCAAGTATGTTGTTCTAAATAGACACTCTAAGTCACTGGGGTTGGCCAGTCCTTGAAACCTCTTTGCTACTCCAGACTAAGGCTACCCCAGGCTATACCCACCAGATAACCTTCTGTCCAGGGCAGGGCTGGCCTCATGGCTGTGAACACATGCAGTTCATGTTATCATGGCCCCAGTGCTTGGTTTAATTTTCTGCTGTCACTGTATTGACATTCTTAGTGGATTGATAATGATGGTCCCCTTTTTCCATTTGTCGCTGGGTCTTGAAAATTACGTATCTTATGCTGGCAACAAGCCTCTGAAATCATGGAGCACTTGAAATTGCTCCAATTTTAGTTTTTAGCCTTTAGTTACAGTGTTTAGTCTTCATATTTTTATAGACTAAAACAGCATTAATTCTTTCCTTAATCCTTATTGCTTTTCTTTTTCAATATCTGACACTCTTCCTCAGACCAAAGCAAAATAGGTTGAAGACATTGTTTTCTTTTATGAATTAGAGATCAGTAACTGATACTTAGAATGGGTTTGATTTCTAAAATTGTTCAGTTAATTGTTTTTGTTTTTCCATGGGCCTTCTTGTAAAGAGGTTAGGCCCTTAGCTAGGAGTTTAAAAACACAGGATGGAGCAACTGGATGGTAAACTCAGTTTGCATCCTTCCTGTTTGAATCTTATTTCTTTCAAATCCCTGACACCTGTCCCAGCATAGAGTAAAATAAAAATTTTTGTACAACTGTCACAGGTTGAATTGTCCCCCCCACCAAAATCTGAAGTCTTAATTCCCACTATGTATAAATGTGACCTTATCTGGAAATAATGTCTTTGGGCCTGGTCAAATTAAGATGAGGCCATCAGATGGCCCTAATCCTACATGACAGTTAGGCTTACATAAAGAGGGAAACTGAATATACAGACAGGCTTACATTGAGAGAAGACGATATGAACACACAGGGAGAATGTTGTCTACCAGCCAAGGAATGCCTGAGACTACTGGAAATTAAGAGAGTTATGGAACAGATTCTCCCTCAGCCTCAGAAGGAGCTCATTGACCTTGGACTTCTGGTTTTAGAACTGTGAGGCAATCAATTTCTATTGTCAAAGCCAGCCATTTTGTGGTACTCTGTATGGGAGTCCTAGGAAACTAATACAGCTATTAAAACTAAAGGGCAAAATATATTATAATCAAACTCTAGGGTAAATTATGGGGTTTTCATTTTCCTCTCCATTATTTTCCCTCCTTACCAATACCATCTCTGTTTCCTGTGACACACCCTTCGCACATTTTTCTTGGTTCTCATGAAGGTAACTTCTAGATAGCAATGTGAGGCAGTAACCCTCAGACTGTGGTCCACTAACTGCCTTCATTAAAGTCAAGAGGCATGCTTGTTTTAAAACGCATGTTTCTTTGTGAAACTAAGACTACAACCACAAAATTGCATTCTTTAGAAAGGATGGCCCAGCAATCTGTATCTTTTAAAAGTTCCCCCGGTGATTCTGAAACAAACTGAAGTTGGAAATCAATTTAAAAAACCTTTGTCTGGTTAGCCAATATCACAGAAGGGAATAATTTGCAGGCAGTGACAACCTACCCCACCCTCCCATACATCTCCATTCTGGAGCTAAATAAAAGGGACGCATTTCCTCTGAAAGAAAAATCCACTTGATCTCCCTTTTTATTCTCCTTATCTAACGCAACAGAGGGAACATTCTAAGCCTATGTCTAACCCTGATATTTTCCAGGGGAAAGGAAAATGTTTGAGTAAAATACTTGAACTACTGATTACAGTAATTTTTACCTTACCCTTTACCACAGAAAACCAGGTTCCACACCGAGTTTAATAGCTAGACTTGCTTTCTTAAAACTCTTTTAGGGTAGAAAAGAATTACCAGATTGTGTTGAAAATTGATTTCTTGGGGTTCTAAAGCCCAATAAGGCCTGAGTTGGATAGGCTAGAAAACCCCTCTTTCTGTTTCCCTTTTGTTGGAGTCTTCTTATTTAGTATGTTAAGTTCACAAGACGTAGAAAAAATAACTATACCACAAAAGAAAGAGAACCAAAACCAAAATAGAGTGGAGATAGTATAGAAAGGAGCAGACTATAGAATTACTACTGTTTTGCTTGGGTATAATTTGGAAATCTCTAGGCAAACCTGGAGTTCCCCAAAACTTCTACTGGGAAGTGAGGAAACTCTTCCCTCCTCCGTGCCTTTTATCTTATCTGTAAGACAAAAGGTGACTGATGTTGGAATTCCACCCTTCCTCTACCCGCTCAGTTTAAAAGGCCAAATCATACCTTGTCTAAGGACTTCTTTGTTTTCCTGGGACAAAGAGTCTGGGACTTTGGTATAATTGTTGTCAGGTTTGAATCTCAGGTTACTTGCCTAAATAAGGGGACTTTGGGGGTCTCTATCCGAGGGACATTTATCAATGAGATATAAGATTTTAAATGGGCAGTGAAGAAAGATCTTTTGTTAGAAAGATAGCCTCTTTCTTAAAGCCTGTTTTCTAATCAGAGATAACATCTCCTTTACCCATTTCTCTCTTTTGTAGTAAAGAGCTGATGTAATATACAATTGAATCTAAATCTAATTCAGTTTTCACATTACCACAGCACTAATTTTTTTTTAAGTTTATTCAAATTAATACTAGGGTACAATACTTAGTTTACATTGTTCTCATTTCCAAGGTAAAGTTCCATTTGTAGAAGAGCCCCTCACCCAGGGAGCATGTTATGCACTTTCACAATGTGCACATTAGGTGAAGTCCCCTCATGCCCTCCCTCCTCTGCCAAACATCCTCCCTCCCCTTCTGGCTTTCCTTTTCCACTGAACTGGACTATAATAATGTTTTATTGTTCTTAGGAACATGTAATTATTTACATATTGATTTCATATTAGTATGTAGTACATTGGATATTTATTTTTCGATTCTTCAACTCCATCCAGGTAAATATAAAAGATGTAAAGTCTCCATCTTTTGTAATAGCTGAATAGAGTTCCATGGTATACATATACTACAGTTTGTTGGTAATAGCTGAATAGTGTTCCATGGTATACATATACCACAGCTTGTTCGTTTATTCATGGGTTGATGGTCAGTTAGGTTGCTTCCACAACTTGGCAATTAAGAATTGAGCTGGGGCAGCGCCTGTGGCTCAAGGGAGTAGATCACCGGCTCCTTATGCCGGAGGTGGTGGGTTCAAACCCAGCCCTGGCCATTGCAAAAAAAAAAAAGAATTGAGCTGCAATAAACATTTTAGTGCAAATGTCTTTGTGGTAAAATAATTTTTGTTCTGGGTAGATACCTAGTAATGGGATTGCAAGGGTCAAATGGAAGGTCTACTTCTAGATCTTTGAGGATTCTCCATTCTTCTCCCCCAAAAAGGCTGTATGAGTTTACAATCCCACCAGCAGTGTAGAAGTGTTCCCTTCTCTCCACATCTACACCAGGATCTGGTGTTTTGGGACCTTATGATGTGGGCTAATCTTGCTGGGGTTAGGTGGTATCTTAGAATGGTTTTGACTTGCATTTCTCTGATGATTAAAGACAATGAGAATTTTTTCATGTGTTTTTTGGCCATTTGTCTATCATCCTTGGAGAAATTTCTGTTCAAATCTCTTGCCCACTTAATAGAAAGGGTTGTTTGCACTTTTCTTATTGTTTAATTTGAGTTCTCTATAGATTCTAGTTATCAGGCCTTTGTCTGATTCATAACATGTAAAAATCTTCTTCCATTTTGAGGGCCATCTGTTTGCTCTGTGTGGGTACTTTTAGCTGCATCAAAGCATTGATTTTTATGGCTTGAGCAAATTGGACCACTAGGGTACTAGTGACCACTATTTCTAGACCCCAAACCTTAATATGCTGTTTCTTTACCCTTTTCTCCTTTGGTTACAATTTCTCACCACTATTAATTTGCATAGTGAATTTCTCATCATCTTTTCAATGTTCAAGTTTAAGAGGGAAGTGTTTGCAAAATGCTCCCTGGTGCTTTCCCTTTCCCTCCTCAATTTAATTACTCACATGGTTGTGATGGTGTAGTGTGCACATGTGTGTGTGTGCATGTGCACAGTCGTGTGTATGTGTGTGTGTGCGCATGTGTACTGTCATGTGTTTTTGTGTGTTTGTATGTGCACAGTCATGTGTGTGCATGATTGTGGTGTGTGTTCAAGTGCATGGTCACATGTGTGCATATGCATGGTCACATGTGTGAGTATGTGCATAGTCATGTGTGTGAGTGCGGGCTTGTCTGGGCCTCTGTTCATATGTTTGAGAGGGCATGTGTTTGAAAATTGAAGAGAATGAAAGAATTTATTTCCCTGTGGAGTATCAGCTCAAATTTATGTGAAGTCTGTTTTCCTCTCTCAACTCAGTTTTAACTTTATTTGAATTTCCAAAATAATTTTTAATTTTTACTCAAAACATATGACTTTTCTTTTTTTATTATTATTAAATCACAGCTGTGTACATTAATGTGATCATGGGGCACCATACACTGGTTTTATAGACTGTTTGACACATTTTCATCACACTGGTTAACATAGCCTTCCTGGCATTTTCTTAGTTATTGTGTTAAGACATTTATATTCTACATTTACTAAGTTTCACATGTACCCTTGTAAGATGACTTTTCTTCACTAACTCTCTTCACGCACTTGAAAAATAGAGACTATTGTATAGGAAAGGATGGTAAAAGAAGCTATTAGATTTTTAATCTCACATTTCAAGAAAAATTCAGATAAAATTAAAAAAAAAACTCAAAAAACCCTCCAGGTACTTCCCCAGCCCCAAACAAGTCAACACTGTCAGCCATATCAATTTTTATATGATCCCTTATTTAATAGAATATATATATATATATATAGTTTATTAGAAATAATACTGTTTTAAGATTAGGTTGTATTTCTAAATAATGTGATTTCTTATTTTAAAAGAAAGCCCCCTAATGGTCTAACCAGTTTATACTGACCTAAAGTTTTTATTCTTTTCTATTCTAAATTATTTGGAATTAATGAATGAATACCACACACTCATGGTCCTTTTTTTTTTTTTAACCAAAAGATATGAATGATCAGCATTTTATAATGGAGAAATTTATAGTGTTGAATATATTACTGTAGTACTCTGGAAATACTGACTGAAGTATAGGATAAATTTTTATGCAGACAAATGCTAACAAGAAAGATGGATGAGAAATAGAGGAAGAAAAAAAATTCTAGGAAACAATTTTTACAACCAAATTGCCAAACCTAATACCACTTGAAAGAAAGTGATAAAAAGTGCTGCCTATGTTGACTAGAATTAGTATTGTCTGTCACCGAAAAATCACCAATTCAGTACCTGATCTTAGTATGGAGGCAAAAATAGGGGGCTTAGTCCTTTTTCACTAGGAACTGCTATTTTATTTTAAAAAATACAATTAGATTAAATGTGAATTGATAGGCCATAAGTGAATATTAAGCTACCTTCCCCCCAGAGAAATGGCCATATGTTGTGTTATTCCAGAGAATTCTGCCATTCCCAGGAAAAAGACATTCCAGTCCTACCCTGGCCCCCTAAAAAGCAAATAAGCATACAAAATGAAACAATGGCAACAACAACAACAACAACAACAATGTGATTAGTTTAGTTAGTACCAAAAGTACAGATAGAAACTCTAAGAAATTGCTGCGTACAGCAACAGGGTAATGGAGTGTACATTTCTCTTTCAAAGCCACCAACAAAGAGCTGAAGGATATGCATACTGTGGCTGGTACACAAAAGCTGTAGGTAAGAATGGCTAGTGCCATTATTCATGCTTGTTGGCTGAATAGTACTCTTGAGAAAGAGTTAGACTCTGGATGTTTTTCTTAATAAGCAGTTTCACATTAACAAGCTTTGGTCAATAGTGAACTAAAATGAATCTTAATCTACCTTTTTGGTTCTTGGTGAAATGAAAAAATAATATCAATCACCTCCTCTTGACCAATGTAGGGCATGTTTTAAATTGCTTAAACCTACTTAATTAATTTGGCACGAATTTAAAACAAAGTAGGCTCTTGCCATAGTTAGAAAAGATTTTATATTCTTTATTCTACAATCGCATCCCAATTTTAATATTTTTACATGGAAATCAATTTTACATACGGTGGATTTATTTCAAAGCACCAGGTCTTACAAAAACACCTACCTTATACATAAAAGTGACAAAGCATTCTAACTGAAGTTGTTCCTATATTTTTCTAGGTACATTCTGTATTTAGTTTAAAGTTGTATTCTATAATTTTCTAGAAATATTCTGGATTTGTTGGATGGCAATTTCATGGAAAGAATTAGGCATGCACTCACATTGTTTTTTTATCTTGTGCTTGCCCATCATGAGGTATGCAACAGCTGCCTCTTGTTTCTGAAGGCAAATTCTATTAATCTGGTCTATAGACTGTATGTTTTTGAGCCTAGATATAAGAAGAGTCTAGTCTAGACTAGACTTTTTTTATGAAAACAAACCTCTTCTGCATCGAGGTGTGACCTCGGGATACAATTCAGTTGCAGTAGAGAAAAAGTATCTTTGTTTCTTGACTGGGTTCAGTGGTAGGACACTCAAATAGTCTTCTTGCTAGGGAAAGGAGATCTAATTAAGACACAATGCTATTTTCCTGGACCATCTTCTCTTTCTCTTTCTCAGATAAAAGACAGTTCCTATTATAGATCAACTTTATAACTTCGTTGACAAGTCACATCCAGTGAACTTCCTCAGTTTTGCATAGAAGTGCCCAAAATTTTATCCATCTTCATTATCAATCTCTCGGTTCCCATAGGAACATATGAAAATGAGAAACACTACTTTTCTTATTCACTATGAATCTTGATTGATCCTTAATAATGGGCAAATGGCTATTTTCAAGGTTACTCTATAACAAAAAAGCACTGGTCTTAGAATCTAGTTTCAGTCTATGCCATTTAGAACCTCAGACTCTAATAAAGGTCTGAACCTAAACTCATTTCCTTCTCCCTATTTGATTCTCTTCTTGTGACTGCTACCTACCAACCCAAGTTAGAGACATGGGTTCATCCTTAACTTCTTAGTCTTCCTTGATCTTCAGATTCAGTGCTTCTGTGCTTCAATATTTCCTACTGACTTCACTGTTTAAATATTTCTCCAGTCCGTTTGCTTCTCTCCAGATGAGCAGCCATCAACCTGACTGGGACTCTTAGCATCTCTACAATGGACAATTGTAGTCATGTCTAAATTGCTTTCCCCACTCCAGAATTAGTGTTCTCAAGTTCATCTTCAATACAGCTAACAGAATGGCATTTTTAAAACTGGAATATTTGACAATGCCATTTCTGAACTGAGAATCCAGCAATGTTTCCTTAACATCCATTATATGATAAACACCAGACTCTTTATTATTCCTTAAAATATCTTCATGGTATAGTACTTGTCTTCTTTTTCATGCTGAAAAACTTTGTGTATTATGGCTTCTCGGCCTTTTGGCTAAGATCAAGTGAAAAACTTTGTGCATTTTATTTTATTTTATTTGTGTGTGTATTTTATTAATCTTGGTTTTCCAGTCTTCTTTCTCTACCCCCACTAGGCCCAGCAATGATCCATGTACCCAACTCATTTCTAAGCAGGCTCTTTAAATTTCAACTCAGATGAATTCTCTGTTAGGAAGTTTTTTTTTTTTATTATTAAATCATAGCTGTGTCCATTGATATGATCATGGGGCATCATTCACTAGCTTCACAGACTGGTGGGATTACACCAGCGGGGCATCTTACAAGGGTATATAGGAAGTTTTTTCTTATTCTCACTCCTGCTTCAATAATATAAGTAACTTCCTCATGTTCCCTTGAGTTTAGTTAATATTGCATTTTCCACATTGAATTATTTCATAATTATTTTGTTTATATGTTTGTTTTTCTCCCATTTGAAGACTGGTGCAAAACATTGATCCTGGTATCTTACTGAATGCGTTGCACAGGATAAATGCTCACTCAATGTTGGTTAAATGAATTTGCTGTTTAAAAAACCATGCTGCTTAGCTGAAAGAATGTAAGACTTAGGATAAATTACTTAGGGAGACCATGAAATTACCTTTTCATTAATGAACGAGGTGATAGTTTTTAAGTTTCCAAGCTTCTTCTTTTTTTTTTTTTTTTGTAGAGACAGAGTCTCACTGTACCGCCCTCGGTAGAGTGCCGTGGCGTCACACGGCTCACAGCAACCTCTAACTCTTGGGCTTACGCGATTCTCTTGCCTCAGCCTCCTGAGCAGCTGGGACTACAGGCACCCGCCATGACGCCCGGCTATTTTTTTGTTGCAGTTTGGCCAGGGCTGGGTTTGAACCCGCCACCCTCGGCATATGGGGCCGGCGCCCTACTCACTGAGCCACTGCATCTTCTTTATTCTGCATACTTTAATTCCAAAATAAAAAAACAATACACAACATCCAGTTGGTCAAACTCAGGAGGGAATAGGGCTTGAGACCTTAGTTTCCTGCCTTACACCCAAGGACAGTCAATTAAAGAAAAAACTAGACATCAGCAGAAGAAGCCAAGTGGGACATGGCCACTCAAAGGCTGTGGGAACCATGGGTAACACGATACAGAGGGCAAAAGGTTTCTAAGTATGAACTCCTAATCTACTTCTTCCATGCGAGATGCATCCTCATCACCTTCAAGGGGTGGGATTTCATCAGGAACAGCAGTACTGGGTTCCTCTGCTGTCACTTCATCTTCATCAATGCCTAGGCCTAGCTTGATCGTGCGATAGATGCGGTTGGAGTGGGTCTGGGGATCCTCAAGGGAGAAGCCAGAGGAGAGCAGTGCAGTTTCAAACAGCAGCACCACCAGGTCCTTGACAGCCTTGTCATTTTTGTCCTCCTCAGCCTTCTGCCGCAGCATCTCCACAATGGGGTAGTCAGGGTTTACCTCCAGGTGTTTTTTGGCCATCATATAGCCCATTGTGGAGTTGTCCCGAAGCGCCTGGGCTTTCATGATCCGCTCCATGTTGGCTCCATGTTTCCCAGCCATAGGTACTGGTCACGATGCAGCAGGGTGAAGACACAAGCCTATTGGAGATTGTCACCTTCTCGACTTTCTTATCCAAGATTTCTTTCATGAGCTTGCAGAGGTTCTCAAACTTTGCCTTGCTCTCTTCCATTTTCTTCTTCTCTTCCTCATCCTCGGGTAGCTCCAGGCCCTCCTTGGTAACTGAGACCAGGGTCTTCCCATCAAACTCCTTGAGCTGCTGCACGCAGTACTCATCAATGGGCTCAGTCATATATACCACCTCAAAGCCCCACTTCTGCACTCGCTCCACAAATGCAGAGTTGGCCACCTGCTCTTTGCTCTCACCGGTGATGTAATAGATGGACTTCTGTCTTTCCTTCATGCGAGAGACATACTCTGACAGAGAAGTCATCTCATCTCCAGACTGGGAGGTATGATAGCGCAGCAGCTCAGAGAGGCGTCGCCGGTTAGTGGAGTCCTCATGTATTCCAAGCTTCAAATTTTTAGAGAATGCCTCATAGAATTTTTTATAGTTCTCCTTGTCTTCTGCTAACTCAGAAAAGAGCTCAAGGCACTTCTTAACAATGTTTTTGCGAATCACTTTCAAGATTTTGCTCTGCTGAAGCATGAAGCAAGAGAGATGTTCAGGGGCAGATCCTCAGAGTCAACCACACCACGGATGAAGTTGAGATACTCTGGTATCAACTCATCACAGCTGTCCATGATGAACACACGATGGACATATAGTTTAATGTTGTTCTTTTTCTTTTTGTTCTCAAAGAGGTCAAAGGGAGCCTGACAAGGGATGAAAAGCAATGCCCTGAATTCCAACTGACCTTCTACAGAAAAGTGCTTGACTGCCAAGGGGTCTTCCCAGTTATTGGTGAGGCTCTTGTAGAATTCTCCATACTCCTCCTGGGTGATGTCATCAGGGTTTCTTGTCCAAATGGGCTTGGTTTTGTTTAATTCTTCCCAATCAATGTATTTTTCCTTAATCTTCTTGGTTTTCTTTTTCTTATCCTTACTGCTATCATCCTCCTCATCTGAGCCCACATCTTTGATCTAGGGTTTCTCTTCATCATCTTTATCTTCTTCTTCTTTCTCACCTTTCTCTTCTTCTGCCTCATCGTTGCTGATTTCCTTCTCTCGTTCCTTCTCCAAATAAAGGGTGATGGGATAGCCTATGAACTGGGAGCTCTTCTCAATACTCTGTCTGGTCTTCTTTAAGGTGGAGGATCACTTTAGTGCCCCTGCCAATGGGCTCACCATGATCAGCACGCACAGCGAAGGAACCCTCAGCAGAAGATTCCCAGGCATACTGTTCATCCTCGTTGTGTTTTGTGATCACAACCACTTTCTCTGCCACCAGGTAGGCAGAATAAAAGCCAACACCAAACTGCCCAGTCATGGAGATATCTGCACCAGCCTGAAGAGCCTCCATAAATGCTTTGGGAACCATTACCAGACTTGGCAATGGTTCCCAAATTATTTATGAGATCAGCCTTGGTCATACCAATGCCTGTGTCCACCAAGGTCAGAGTTCGTTCCTGAGGGTTAGTGATGATGTCAATTTTTAACTCTTTACCACTGTCTAACTTGGAAGGATCTGTCAGGCTTTTGTAACAAATCTTGTCCAAGGCATCAGAAGCATTAGAGATCAACTCTCGAAGGAAGATTTCCTTGTTGGAATACAAAGTATTGGTGATGAGCGACATAAGCTGGGCAATTTCTGCCTGAAAGGCAAAAGTCTCCACCTCCTCCTCTCCATGGTACACTTCTTTAGGCATCTTGAAGAAATAGAGCTATAAGTACTAGTAATCAGGTGGGTCGGGGCTATCAGACTCGCACGCAGCACCACAGCTACGCAGGGATGACTCAAGAGCAGTTTCCAAGCTTCTATAAAAATTAAATTAAAAAATATAAGACAGGGCGGCGCCTGTGGCTCAGTGAGCAGGGTGCCGGCCCCATATACCGAGGGTGGCGGGTTCAAACCCAGCCCCGGCCAAACTGCAACAAAAAAATAGCCGGGCGTTGTGGTGGGCGCCTGTAGTCCCAGCTACTCGGGAGGCTGAGGCAGGAGAATCGCCTAAGCCCAGGAGTTGGAGGTTGCTGTGAGCTATGTGATGCCACGGCACTCTACCAAGGGCAATAAAGTGAAACTCTGTCTCTACAAAAACAAAAAAAAAAATAAATAAATAAAAAATAAAAAAAAATAAAAAATATAAGACAAAATATGAATTTCATCCTTTAAAAATCTATCGGTCCTTCAGTACTTCCTACCTCAGTGAATGGGCCTTCTACCCACTCTACTTCTTCTACTAGAATTTTGGTATCATATGTAATAATCAATGGTAGAATATGTTACCGATATAATAATGTATATATATAATATAAGAAATATGTGTTCATTAATATTATTAGTTTAAAAATATTTAAGTACCCACTGTATATAAAACTCTATGCTAAGTTAATGACAAACTGGAGAGTCATAGTCCCTGTTCTAAGTGAGCTTACTTTTATAATAGGGGAAAAAGGAAGTTAAACCAATAATTATCAAATTAATAGCATAACATATTTGCATAAAGAAAAAGTTGATTGCTTTCTACAACAAGGAGTGATCTAGTCTGGAAAGGTAAGACTTTTTCTTTATTATAGATATTATTAAAACTGGGGGCTCATGACTAATTTCCACTGATAAACTATAAACTACTGAAAGATAAAGCCTGTGTTTTAAATGTCTATTATGTCTACAGAGCCAGCACACAGATACTTAAAAAATGCCTCTTGAATTACTGTTTTTATGAATCACTTGAGAACAATTAGCATTTGCTAAATCTTTTTGGACTTTAACAATGTTATATGTTTATTATCTTCACATCTGCTCTATGCAATTTGTCTATGTTACACTGTAGTTTGTCTACAGTACAGTTTACAATGCACCTTCTGCCTCCCTAGTTGTACATTGACTGGTCTTCCTGGTTATAGGAAATAAGGAATAGATATTTAATAGATTAGATGGACTTTTCTTCTTTCCAGTATGTAGTATAGTATTGTGTTTTTAAAAATTACTCAAAAACTACTTACTTGTTGGGATGGCTACTTAATGAAATGGCCAGGACTGTCGCCCATTTCAATGATGGAGGAAAACTACCATGCTAAGAGGGTAAGGTACTCACATTTAAATATTATGTAATGAGTGGTAAAATAAGAATCTTTGTGTCTTCTCACAGATAAAGATTTCTGCTTCTTTTTTGAGTTTTAGTTGCATATCTAGCGTAGTTCTTTTCCTATTGAGTACCTGTGGGAAGAAGGAAGATGTCTCACTGGAGGAAAGTGAGACTTTATTGTGGTTTTGATTTGCATTTCCCTGATGATTAGAGACTTTGAGCATTCTGTCATATGTTTATTAGCCATTAGTGTATCTGCTTATGAAAAGCTTCTGTTCATGTCTTTTACCCATATCCTCATGAGGTTTGATTTTTTTTTCTTGCTGATTTGCTTGACTTCTTTATAGGCTCTGCTTATCAGCCCATTATCAGATGTATGGCAAGCAAATATTTTTTTCCATTATGTAGGTTGTCAGTTCACCCTGTTGATTGTTTCCTTGGCTGTGCAGAAGCTTTTTAATTTAATCAGGTTCCATTTGTTAATTTTTTTCTGTTGCTGGGATTGCCTTTGGGGTCTTCATCATAAATTCTTCACCTAGGCTATGTCTGTAAGAGTTTTTCCAACTTTTTTTCTATAATTCTTATATTTTTGTGCCTTAGTTTAAGTCTGTTACCCATTGTGAGTTAATTTTTGTGACTGGTGAGAGGTGCAGATCCTGTTTCAATCTATTCAATGTTCCCAGCACCATTTATTGAATAGGGATTCTTTTTCTCTACATCAACCAATCCCAAACCCAGTAGAAGAAAAGAAGTAACTAAGGTCAGAGCAGAACTAAATGAGTCAACAACCGAAGAATTATACAGAAGATCAGTGACACAAAAGTTCTTTGAAAAGAAAAACAAAATTGACTGGCCTCTTGGCTAGATTAAACAAAAACAGAAAATAAGGGACCCTAATAAGCTCAATCAGAAATTAAAAAGTAGATATTACAATTAATACTACAGCAATATAAGACATCATTTCTGAACACTATAAAAAAACTCTTTGCACATACACTGGAAAACATTGAGGAAATGGACCAATTCATAGAAACACATACCTCCTTAGGCTCAATCAGGAAGAAACAGAACTCCTAAAGAGACCACTATCAAGTTATGAAATTGAAGCAGCAAAAAAAATCCTTCCAACGACATGTACTTGCTCATCTACTAGTTTCGTATTAATATTAAGGACATTGGATGTTTGCTTTTCCATTCTTGAGATACTTTATTTAAGGGATGTTCTCCAGATATTTCCAGGTAAATATAAAAGATGCGAAGTCTCTATCTTTCTTTAGGACTGAATAGTGGTCCATAGTATACATATACCACAGTTTATTTATCCATTCATGGGTTGATGGGCACTTGGGTAGATGAACAACTACACTCCCATGAGCGAGAATAACACACTTGAATTCAAGAAGGAGGGGATAAGGTATGCTCTCACCTAATTGGTACAATGTGGGTGTATATGGCAAACCTCTTGGGTGAAGGACTCAATTGCAACTTGGACTTTACCTAACATATGTAAAGAATGTAACCCAATTGTGTGTACTCTTACATTAATCTGAAACTTAAAAAAAAAAAAAGCCAAATTTTACCATACCTACAAATAAGAACTACTACCTATATTGCAAAAATTATTTTATAACATTGAGAAGGAAGGAATCCTTCCTAACTTGTTCTATGAAACCAGTATCACCTTAATACCAAAGGCAGGAGAGGAAACAACATAAAAAGCAAATTACAGATCAATATTTCTTATGAATATAGATGCAAAAATTCTCAATACAATTTTAGCAAAATGAATTCAATAGAACAACAACAACAAAATAATTCACCACACCCAGGTGGACTTCATTCTAGGGATAGAAGCATCTTTCAATATACGCAAGTTTATAAATGGGATTCATCACATAAACAGAAGCAAAAACAAAGAACATATTATCATCTCAATAGACACAGAGAAAATATTTTGACAAAATCCAGCATACTTTTCATGACAAGAACTCGTAACAAATTAGGCCTACATGGAACATGCCCCCAAATTATAAAAGACATATACAACAAACTCACAGCCAATATCACACTTAATGGGAAAAAATCAAAAACACTCTTACTTATGTCTAGAAATAGATAAGATCACCACTTTTATTCAACATAGAGCTGTAAGTCCTAGCCAGAACAATCAAACAAGAGAAGGAAATCAAAGGCATCCAAATGGAGACAGAAGAGATCAACATGTCATTCTTTGCTGATGATATGATCTTATATCTAGAAAACCCCAAAGATTTTCCCAAGGGCCTTCTGCAATTAATACATAAACTCAGCAGAGTCTTAGGATACAAAATCAATGTACACAAACCGATAGCATTCCTATATACCAAAAACAATAAAGCCAAGAATCAAATAGGTGATTCATTACCTTTCACAATAGGAACAAAGACAATAAAATACCTAGGAATATGTTTAACCAATGAGATAAAGGGCCTCTTATGGGGGAGAAATATGAGTTGCTGAGGAAGGAAATTTCAGAGGATGTAAAGAAATGAAAACATACATCATGCCCATATATCAGCAGAATCAACATTGTTAAAATGCCCATGCTACCCAAAGTGATTTACAGATTCAAAGCCATCACCCTTAAAATACCAATGCCATTTTTTGCAGATATAGAAAACATAATTCTATGCTTCATATGGAACTGAAAGAGTCCAAATAGCCAAAGGAACCTTAAGCAAAAGGATAAATTGGGAGAGATCACTTTTTCAAACTTCAAGCTATTGGATAAGGCTATAGTAACCAAAGCAGCGTGGTATTGGCCCAGGAACAGAGACATATACCAATGGATCAGAGCAGAAAACCCTGATCTAAAACCATCCTCATAGTACCATCTGATCTTTGACAAAGCAGCTACTTCAAAAAACTTTTCTATGTGGTCTCACAAAGGTAGTCCAGGGACACCTCTTTGACAATGCTATCACAATCAATTAATAAAAAATATTCGACTGTTCTTGTAAGTAAGCCTATCAATGAACCCTAGGCTTTCTTTGACCTCTCAGCATTGAGATTCTAATATTCCAAGTACTGACTGGAGGCTGCCTCATGCATCCTTTCAGAGCATGGCCCTGCTCTTTCAATTGTCTAAGTCCAAAGAAAGAACAAACCAACTGGCTATGAAGGTAATGTCACAGTTTTTCTTTGTTTTGTTTTGAACTTCAGACCCTAGAAGGCCTTCCTATCCTTTTTGAACTCTACAAAGGAATTCAGTTCATCCCTACTTCAGATGGATCAGAACAGAAACCTCTGGAGAATAGGAATGACAGCTCAGGGCAGGGTCGCAGGCGACTCTCCTCAAAGGAGACCCCAGAGAATGAGGCTTTTCCAGATCTTGGCCAGAAAAGACCTTAACATGTAACCTCTTCTTAAAGGACAAATATCTTCTGGCTCAACAAATGTGGGCAGTCTAAAAGATGTAACTCATGGGCAGACGTGGTTGCTCGTACTTGTAATCCTAACACTCTGGGAGGCCAAGGTGGGTGGAATGCTTGAGCTCAGGAGTTCGAGACCAGCCAGAGCAAGGGCAAGAACCCATCACTACTTAAACAAACAAACAAACAAACAAACAAAAACTACCTAGATATGGTGGCAGGCACCTGTAGTCCTAGCTACTCAGGAAGGCTGAGGCAAGAGGATCCCCTGAGTCCAGAAATTTGAGGTTGCTGTGAGCTATGAAGCCATTGCACTGAGACTGTCTCACATAAATAAATAAATAAATGAAAGATGCAACTCATTTCTAAACCTGAGGCAGAGTGGCTCAGTTGGTAGGGCGCTGGCCCCATATACTGAGGGTGGCGGGTTCAAACCCGGCCCCGGCTGAACTGCAAACCAAAAAATAGCTGGGCGTTGTGGCGGGCGCCTGTAGTCCCAGCTACTCGGGAGGCTGAGGCAGGAGAATCACTTAAACCCAGGAGTTGGAGGTTGCTGTGTGATGCCATGGCACTCTACCGAGGGTGATAAAGTGAGACTCTGTCTCTACAAAAATAAAAATAAAAAAAAAGGAAAAACTAACAAGTGGGTAGTAATTTCCTCTTGGCTTTACCACGGTAGAGGTTATTTTTGACTAAATTGTAACAAGCAGTTAGCAAGTAGCTAAACTACAAAATGCTGAAACCAATTTCAGGCAGTTTAAATTTCCATGTTAAAGAAATTGGGGCGACGCCTGTGGCTCAGTGAGTAGGGTCCCGGCCCCACATGCCAAGGGTGGCGGGTTCAAACCCAGCCCCGGCCAAACTGCAACAAAAAAATAGCCAGGTGTTGTGGCGGGCGCCTGTAGTCCCAGCTGCTTGGGAGGCTGAGGCAAGAGAATCGCATAAGCCCAAGAGTTAGAGGTTGCTGTGAGCCGTGTGACCTCATGGCACTCTACCCGAGGGCGGTACAGTGAGACTCTGTCTCTACAAAAAAAAAAAAAAAAAGAAAGAAAAAAAGAAATTGTGATGGTTTGCCTTTCTTTATCTATAATCTCTAGGAAAACTTCTTGGGAACCAAATCCCCTACTCAGTTTGTACCACACGGAAAGGTTTTCTTAGTGGTTTTATACGGAAAAGAAGAGGGGCCAGATGGGTGCCCCAGAGACAGGATTTGCCCCAGGAGGAGGAGTCATTTATTTTGAGAAATAGAGACCCACAGGATATTTGCAGATATGAAATTGACAACTTGTGTTCATCTCTCTTAATATTGCCTAGAAAATTCTCAGCGTAATCTGTGATGTATGCTATGCTTTTTCTAACTCTTTGAGACCCAAAAGAGGAAAAGCAATGCAAAATTGGCTGTGCATTGTCCAACACAAGTCCCCTGTAACTACAGAAGTAAGTGAGAACAGATTGTACAATTTGCTTCATTTTTTCATCTGGAAAATGCTCACAGGTCTCTCTGAGGACAAAGACTTTAGCCCAGACATCTGGTCTTCAGGGCTACAGATCCTTAGAAGAGTATAATAGGTCAGCCTGCTTGGGAGCCCATTCAGATGCCACATAACAGCTAACAGTTGGTGGAGAACTTGTGTCCATTCAACCACTAACGTCTGCCATCACAAAACTGTGTGTTTCTCAGGAGTTCCTTTATGTGTGTGCCAAAGACAAAGGACTGACCCTTTCCCTCTTTGTCTTTGGTGTTCATACTCTGAGTTGTAGTGTCTATGTATTCGTGGCCGTAACGCCCTGACTGTCCAAAGGCAACTTAGATAAACACCATCTATACCATCTCTTGAGTGCTACTGGTCCAAGACCTTAAGACTAAGGAGGTGAGAGGGCAGCAAACTGCATTATTCAGTTAACTACTCAAGTCAGGTATCAACCTCAAAATCAAGCTGTGGTCATTGAAACACTGACATTATTAACAGTTAAAATTAAAACTCCCACTCTGAGTCACTGAAAAACCCTAATGCAACTAAATGGATATTTTAAAGTGCTTGAAAACCAGATCACTATTTTTATTACTATGACCTTTAGAAAAGAATACAGTCTTTTCGTTAATGTAAAGGGGTATTTAGTAATGCAGGCTATTTATGGGGTATGCCCACACATGATGCCTGTGCACTTCCTGTTGTGAAACAATACAGCCAGGAAACCAACTGGGTCTGAACACTGTTTAAGATCCAGGGTAAGGACGTAACGAATAAACTTCTTGAACTCGTGATAAGTAGTATGTCTGTTCATTCTGCTCCCTCATCACTGACATCATCTGGAATTGTGGGTGAATTAGTATTGGCTATTTTATGCTTTGAAAGTTAAGGATTCCAGAGTAGTATTTTACATTTTTCCTGGCTATTTTTCAGATGTGCAGTGGAGCAATTTAAGCTTAGTACTTTAAATATTTGTTATTTCGTCATTAATTGAGCACCTGTTATGTTCCAGGTCTGTTATAGAAACTGAAATTAGAAAGTCAAAGAGGAAAACCCTGCACGCCTCTGGGGAGCTCATAGTTTAATGAGAGGTGCAGAGATGAATAATGATTATTTTATTACAGAATTTACAAGTTATCTGAGTGGTGGTACCACAGGAGAAGACCAGCAGGAAAGGCGTCTGGCATAAGGTAACTATACAGGAAGAATTTGACAGACTGATATGAGAAAGGAGAAGATATTTTGGCAGAGGGAGGAGCATGAAAGAGGCAATGAGAGAGCCTGGAACAAGTAAGGAGTTGCAAATACTGTAGTATTTGTAGTTAGACTGAGCCAGAGAATAAGAGGAAATGAGGCCAAGGAAACAAGCAGGGCCCAGATCATGCCAAGGAGTTTGGGTTTGATCCTAAGGGCAATGGACAACCATTGAAGGATTCTAATGGGAAGTGACATTATCTGATTGACAGCTTAGAAAATCCATTCTGGCAGCTTTAGAATAAATTGGAGGGCAATAATCTTTGAGACAGGACAAGATAGGAGGACGCAATTATAGTTACAAGAAGAAATAGAAAGAGGAACTGGATAAATCTGAGTTAGCTCAACAACAATAGCACATATGATTGTATAAGCACTCAGGAAGCATGTGCAGGTGCACCAAGAGCTTGCACAGATTATAGTCATATATGAGGAGATACACATGAGAAGCTGTGTCTGTACAATAGACATCATTTATTCCCTTCCGTGTACTTTTTAAACATACACCTGAGCCAGGCACTTAGTGTAAAGTTCTATGCTAGGGCTTGATAATTAATCATTATTTCATGTTTCCATAAATTTGGATTTGGAGGAAAGGGACTAATGAGGGTCTTCCTTCCTATACTTACCTAGTCAGAACCTGGTTTGGGAGTTAGGTAGGTAAACAGAGATGAGTAATGCCCAAATTAATGCTTGTTCTTCCCTGCAGATTTTATTTTTACCATCTTTGCTTGAAACTCTGCCAACCAAGTGATGAAAGGCTACACCAACGGCAGTAGCTACATAGACACATCATGAGTCATCTTGGGATTAACTGCACTTATCTATAACTTACAAAATATTGACATGACTCTAAAAGTATTTTAAATATGTCAGGACTTTAGGGGAATTCCCTTATTTATTAGTGATTTGATAAGGCTAGTAAAATCAGTGCTGGAGATCTCTATCAATGCAAATATTGACTAATATATGTGGATTACCAGATCCCAGAATAAGAAATATATTTTTGTATAAAACTAAGTCTAGGAAGCCAGTATGCTATGTCACACAATAAGTATAGCTGAGTAAACAAAATACTTTGAGCACTTTCTCTGCATCAAGGCCTACACAATGTGTGTGTGTGTGTGTGTGTGTGTGTGTGTGTAATGAATGTACCTTCTCTCCTTTAAGGCCTCTTTTTCCTCCAGGTAAGCAGCCAGATGTTCTGATATGAAACGCTAGGGCCCTTCCCTTGTCCTGTTCATTCTACCTTACCTGCTGCCTCCGTGATAGACACTCATTTCTGCCTTTCAGGCCATTGACTACTGAGTCACCAGGTTAGGATTCAAACTCAGGGCTGCCTGCCTCCAGAACCCAAGACCTTAAGCATCCCATTGCCTGCCTTAGACTTAAAAATGTACTAGAACAGCGCTACTCACACGACCCAGTCCTGAAACTGTCATTGGTCCCTAAGGAGTTAAAAGAACTTACCCCAACATATAAATGAACAGACTTCTTGCTTTATGGGAAATTCATGCCATCAGGAAAACATTTTAGTTTACCAGTATAGTTGGCGTAGATCCCGGTTGAGCTTCTAGTCATCTTGTGGCAGCCTAGTAGCAACGAGTTCACAGGGGCATTGGCTCATGGACCACATTAGACTAGCAATGCACCAGATCACTGCCTGGGCACCAAATTCACCCAACTAGAATATTCCAAAACATTGTATGAGCCCATAAATGCATCATAGTTAAGCGATATTTAGCTAAGGAATAAAGAAGTTTTATAAGCATACTTAAAATTTTTGAAACATATATATGTCTTCTTTTTAAATTGTTTCACCAAAAATTGTTTCAAAATGAAGTTAACATTTTATTTAGAGTATTGAAGTAGACAAAGCTTTATTATTATACTCTGATTTTGATACTACAGTTACAGGAGTCATGATGACCACATTAGTCAATGATTTGTGCAC
The DNA here is from genome assembly GCF_027406575.1 of Nycticebus coucang. Lineage (NCBI taxonomy): Eukaryota > Metazoa > Chordata > Mammalia > Primates > Lorisidae > Nycticebus > Nycticebus coucang. The sequence continues at coordinate 149,718,626 of NC_069780.1, read as the reverse complement.
GTGATTAATGTTAATTTTTTAATTTAACCTTGAAAAATATGAATCAAGTGCTTTCTAGAACTTCAATTGACATATTTACATATGTAGCATTAAAATAATAGAAAATAGGTAGAAACTTAAATGAACAATTATACAACTCTTCACAACTAATATCTTTTTCTTCTTTCTTATTAGAGACAGGGTCTCACTATATTTCCCTCACACTACCAGACTCAAGAGATTCTCCTACCTCAGCCTACAAGTGCACACCATAACTAACATGGTTTTCATGGATATTTAAAATCTATTTTGAGATGCGTGATTCCCAATGGTAATTTATTTCTGAAGTCAACAAAGTTTATGTCATTATCTTTGCTTGATACAATGATGTTTACCAACAGCGTATGGGGCAAGTTTTATTTCCAACATCACTGGACATTCTCTTTTTATCTCTTTTCTTCTTTCCTTCTCTCTTCCTCTTTCAGAAAAATCTGGTCTTTCTAAAGCAAAGTCCAGTGCCTATATAAATTCTAATAGGTAATAAGACCATTATTTAATTCAATCTGTACCATTTAGCTAGAAGCTACTTCAAGCCCAGTAGAAGTAATATTAATAATTTTTTAATTCTGTTCATACAATTCACAGTACATTGAGGTTTCTAATATAATTTTGAAAACTAGAACTACTTGTCTTAGGATATAATTTTATAATTTTAAGTGGTATACAGGTTGAAAGTTGCTATATTTTTGCCCATTGTTTCTCAGATGCTTGACTGGAAATGCAATATGCAACTATCTAATGAAGCAGGAATTACATATCCAGGGTTAAGCTTTTAATCCACAAATGTTTACCGAGTACCAATAATGCACAAGTAATTAGGAGAAGTCTTGGTCTCTGAAAAGTGCTAACTGATAAATAAGTCATTCTTCTGTGTAAGCTATAATTCTGTTCAGAAACTAAAGAGCAATAATGTGAATGTCACTTTTTTTCTTTTCTAAGAATCGATAGGCAATTACACTGACCCAAAAGGCAGAGTATTTCACCTTAGTATGTGAGTTTTCCATTCACAGGCCAGGCAACACTTTTAAAAGCCCATTTAATGTTTAAATGTGTCCTGCTATAGTCATTTCTGAGCTTACGACAAGGACTTCTTTCTACATTAAAAAAAACTATTAACCCTAACTGACAGAGTAAAGGATTTTAAGTGTACAAATAATACTTTCAAGAATAAGAAATTATTTTCAATTCTCTCCTAGGCAATGATACTGAGATATTAAGGTTCACTAAAAAATATGTATTTCGTTGGCAGTCAGCACCTGGAATGTTCATAACATCACATTGTTTGTAGTTTTATCTCAGCTTTACCCTATTTCACTGTTTCATTATATAGATAATGATGCGGTTTGGTTAAGTAACTTAATAATAATCATTCTGTACATTTATACAGAATGTATAATTTATTCTGCAATTCCAGTGCAGTTTAGATTGATTATTGCATTAAATTCTTGAAATGACCCTGTAGGATGACTGGAGGGTTATCATTCTCATTTTTCCTTTGGGGAGACTGAAGCTCAGATGGTAAGGAGGCTAGGAAGCGTGGACTGGGAGATGTCTGGGCTCAAATCCTGGCTCCTCCGCTTACCAAATATGTGCAATTTGGGGGAAGTCGCTTAACTTCTTTTGCATAAGTTTCCCTATCACAAAATGAGCACCATTGTGACCACTTAGGTCAAGGTATATTAGATATTTGCATAGTAAATGCCATGTGTATGTTAAATATTGAGCCTAGATTTCTAACCGTATGTCTACTGTTCCTTTCATTACAAGAGTGTTTCAGCTATGCCTTCTTACACCGCTTCATGTAACACAGTACTGGCTGGAGGAAAAGGTTCTACCACAGAAGCACGTTCTTCTGTTGTCACTGCTGTGTTCCCTGCTTTACTTACTGTGTTCTTGGCTGTGCAGAAGCTTTTTAGTTTGATCAAGTCGCAGTAGTGTATTTTTGAAGCTGCTTCAATTGCCCGGGGGGTTTTCTTCATAAAATACTCACCCAGACTGATTTCTTCAAGGGTTTTCCCTGCACGCTCCTCTAGTATTTTTATAGTTTCATATCTTAAGTTTAAATCTTTTATCCAGTGAGAGTCTATCTTAGTTAATGGTGAAAGGTGTGGATCCAGTTTCAGTCTTCTACAGGTCACCAGCCAGTACCCAGCACCATTTGTTAAATAGGGAATCTTTTCCCCACTGAATGTTTTTAATTGGTTTGTCAAAGATCAAATTACGATAAGTAGCTGGATTCATCTTTTGGTTCTCATTCTGTTCCAGACATCTATTTCTCTATTTTTGTGCCAGTACCATGCTGTTTTGATCACTATCGATTTGTAGTATAGTCTGAGGTCTGGTAGTAATTCCTCCTGCTTTGTTTTTATTTCTGAGTAATGTCTTGGCTATTCAAGCTTTTTTCTGATTCCATATAAAACGAAGTATTGTTTTTTCAAGATCTTTAAAGTATGACAGTGGAGTTTTAATAGGGATTGCGTTGAAATTATATATTGCTTTGGGTAGTATGGACATTTTAACAATGTTGATTCTTCCCAGCCATGAGCATGGTATGTTTTTCCATTTGTTAACATTTTCAGCTATTTCTTTTCTTAGAGTTTCATAGTTCTCTTTATAGAGATCTTTCATGTCCTTTGTTGGATAAATTCCCAAATATTTCATCTTCTTTGGCACTACTGTGTCACTGCAATGTGTTCCTGAATTAAAAACAGTCTGGGTGGGCAGTGATAATGGTCATGTAGACAGTATATATACAGTAAACTCTCATGTCAGGGCTCAGTATCAAGTAAATAATGCAAGAAAGGCATGCACTTATCACATGCTTTCCTGTATTATTCTAGTCAGTTTCCACAGCAGACTTATTTTCCCCCATTTACAAGGCGAGGAAGAGAGAAATGGACACACCAAGAGGCGAAGCTGTGCAGCTGGTCAGAGGATAGGGATGTGTATCAAGAGGGAATTTCACATTTGACTTCATATTGGTATCTGTGGAATGAAACAGGAATGTGCTGAATCATGTCAAGTGATCTGATACTCAAATCTTTCTTCCCCAGAGGCCACCGGCCTGGCAGTTACAGCACACTGCCAAACTGAAATCAAAACTAGAAGCCTCGGAACTTCTAGTCTAAGCCAAAGCTGATTATTTCTTACTGGGAGAAATTCAGATAAGTTCCCTAAAACTGTAAACTTAAAGAAAAAGTAAATTAACAGACTTCTAAAACTATCCACAGTCTTGTATAAAGCTTTCTTTTTTTCCAACCTAAAATTTTTCTGTTAAGGATTTGACTTAATTTGCTATTTAAATTATTTCTAACATGTACTACTTAAAACTAAATTACAATTTTTCCCCATAATCCAAGGTTAAAATAAATCACATTATAATAATACTGATATGGAATTATATGAAAGCATAATGTTAATATTTTCAGCACCTGAGGACACTTGAAATTTTTGGAGAGTCTCACATTGTCTCTTTATTCTTTGCATTATGCATGGTTTTGCTGCCTCAGGGACAATACTTAACCAAGAAGTTGGAATAACACTTTAAAAAAAAAAAAAACACTTAATCCAAAATAGTTGTTCCATATTGTCTGGCTTCAGAGTGCAATTTTTTATCTTTTCTAATTTTGAAGCTAAACAAAAGTAATCTTGTAGAGAAAGCCCTGGAAAGCTAATAAGAAAACTCTGAGGTTAGCCAAACCCAACTGACAATCCAGAGCTCTATTTCTACAGATGCTAACCCCTAATAGAATGAGGTATAAACTAGAAACCAATGAAATGGAATGCCCAATCAAAGAATATGATGTGAATTTACATATATTTTATTCCTCCTTGCATGTTTTTGCTAACGTATAAATTCTAGGTATCTCAGAAGGCCAGATCATCATTCACCATCATCCTTCTGGGGAAATAAGAGAACAATGAAAGAGCGGTAAGTAGAAATTTTAGTACTGATTGGTTTTTATGATGCCATGTAGCTTCCCACTCATCCTCAGCTGGGTAAGGATAGGACACCCCACAGACTTGGACGAACTACCTCTCCATCCTGTTCTGCTATCAAATCACACCAACTTCTGGCACAGGAAGGGCTAAGAGGACGAAGAGGATTGCACCTCTGCCTCCCTCTACTCCTTGTTAGAATAGAGCCCTCACTCTTTCAGTTGGAGTAGTTGTAGATGAGGGGTGGCATTTCTGTTGGGTCATAATTTCCAATTTCATTTTTCTAGAATTTAATAATATTATTGTTTTAAGATACTGTTTTAAAGACATAAATCACTAGTATATTTTGAAACATTTTTGATGAATGACCTACTGTTTTCAATAGTTGGTAAACAATTAGGCTTTAAATATTAAACATCAAAGCACTAATAAATTCAATTGAAGTAATCAAGAGTAATGTTGATGAAGAAAAAGTATGACTAGAAAGGCGTTCTGGAGTATTTTCCCCTCAGAATCATGCTGGATAAATTTAACAGATGAGTAAAGATACATGCAAACATAAGTCTATTAATTATATCACTAAGTATGCCATTTTAAGATGACCATCACCCAATTTATATTAAGGCAGTTTCTAGGTTCCACCTGAACTCCTCTGATAGTTATGCAAAGATAGACAAGACCTTCCTAATCGTATTATAGACTCAACCAAGTAGAGGTTACAATCTGTGGAGCACAATATTGTAAATTCTTCTACATGAGGCAGTTTCTCAACTGGATAATTGTTTTCTTCCTTGCAAATAGCTATTGTTAATCATGTGAATAGTTTTCCAATTCACCTACTATGTCTTCTTTTTTTTTATTAAATCATAGCTGTGTACATTGATATGATCATGGGGCATCATTCACTAGCTTCACAGACCGTTTACCAAGTTTCACATATACCCTTGTAAGATGCACCGCTGGTGTAATCCCACCAATCCCCTTCCCTCTACCCACCTGCCCCCTCCCTCCCCTCCCTTTCCCCCTTCCCCCTATTCTTAGGTTGTAAATGGGTTATAGCTTTCATGTGAAAACCCTAAATTAGTCTCATAGTAGGGCTGAGTATATTGGGTACTTTCTCTTCCATTCTTGAGATACTTTACTAAGAAGAATATGTTCCAGCGCCATCCATGTAAACATGAAAGAGGTAAAGTCTCCATCTTTCTTTAAGGCTGCATAATATTCCATGGTGTACATATACCACAATTTATTAATCCATTCGTGGATCGATGGGCACCTGGGCTTCTTCCATGACTTAGCAATTATGAATTGGGCTGTAACAAACATTCTGGTACAAATATCTTTGTTATGATGTGATTTTTGGTCTTCTGGGTATATGCCCAGTAGAGGAATTACAGGATTGAATGGCAGATCTATTTTTAGATCTCTAAGTGTTCTCCATATCTCTTTCCAAAAGGAATGTATTAATTTGCATTCCCACCAGCAGTGCAAAAGTGTTCCCTTTTCTCCACATCCGCGCCAACATCTCTGGCCTCGGGATTTTGTGATATAGGCTAGTCTCACTGGAGTTAGATGGTATCTCAAAGTAGTTTTGATTTGCATTTCTCTGATGATTAAAGATGATGAGAATTTTTTCATATATCTGAAGGCCGCATGCCTGTCTTCTTCAGAAAAGTTTCTCTTCAAGTCCCTTGCCCAGCCTGCGATGGGATCCCTTGTTCTATTCTTGCTAATGCGTTTGAGTTCTCTGTGGATTCTGGTTATTAAACCTTTGTCGGAGACATAACCTGCACATATCTTCTCCCATTCTGAGGGCTGTTTGCTTGCTTTACTTACTGTGTTCTTGGCTGTGCAGAAGCTTTTTAGTTTGATCAAGTCCCAGTAGTATATTTTTGAAGCTGCTTCAATTGCCCGGGGGGTCCTCCTCATAAAATACTCGCCCATCCCGATTTCTTCAAGGGTTTTCCCTGCACTCTCCTCTAGTATTTTTATAGTTTCATGTCTTAAGTTTAAATCTTTGATCCAGTGAGAGTCTATCTTAGTTAATGGTGAAAGGTGTGGGTCCACTTTCAATCTTTTACAGGTTGCCAGCCAGTTCACCCAGCACCATTTGTTAAATAGGGAATCTTTTCCCCACTGAATGTTTTTAATTGGCTTGTCAAAGATTAAATAACAGTAAGTAGCTGGATTCATCTCTTGATTCTCTATTCTATTCCAGACATCTACCTCTCTGTTTTTGTGCCAATACCATGCTGTTTTGATCACTATTGATTTGTAGTATAGTCTGAGGTCTGGTAGTAATTCCTCCTGCTTTGTTTTTATTTCTGAGTAATGTCTTGGCTATTCGAGGTTTTTTTCTGATTCCATATAAAATGAAGTATTGTTTTTTCCAGATCTTTAAAGTATGACAGTGGAGCTTTAATAGGGATTGCATTGAAATTACATATTGCTTTGGGTAGTATAGACATTTTAACTATGTTGATTCTTCCCAGCCATGAGCATGGTATGTTTTTCCATTTCTTAATATTTTCAGCTATTCCTTTTCTTAGAGTTTCATAGTTCTCTTTATAGAGATCTTTCACGTCTTTTGTTAGGTAAATTCCCAAATATTTCATCTTCTTTGGCACTACTGTGAATGGGATAGAGTCCTTAACTGTTTTTTCAACTTGACTGTTGTTGGTATATATAAAGGCTACCGATTTATGAAGGTTGATTTTGTAACCTGAGACACTGCTGTATTCCTTGATCACTTCTAAGAGTTTTGTAGTAGAGTCCCTAGTGTTTTCTAGATATACTATCATATCATCCGTGAAGAGTGAAAGTTTGATCTCTTCTGACCTTATATGGATACCCTCAATCGCCTTTTCTTCCCTAATTACAGTGGCTAAAACTTCCATTACAATGTTGAAAAGCAATGGAGACAATTGGCAGCCTTGTCTGGTTCCTGATCTGAGTGGAAATGATTCCAATTTAACTCCATTCAATATGATATTGGCTGTGGGTTTGCTGTAGATGGTCTCTATCAGTTTAAGAAATGTTCCTTCTATACCGATTTTCTTAAGTGTTCTGATCATGAAGGGATGCTGTATATTATCAAAAGCTTTTTCTGCATCGATTGAGAGAATCATATGGTCTTTGTTTTTTAATTTATTTATGTGCTGAATTACATTTATAGATTTATGTATATTGAACCAGCCTTGAGATCCTGGGATAAAACTGACTTGGTCATGATGTATAATTTGTTTGATGTGTTGCTGGATTCTATTTGTTAGGATCTTGTTGAATATTTTTGCATCTATATTCATTAGTGATACTGGTCTATAATTTCCTTTTCTTGTTGGGTCTTTCCCTGGTTTGGGGATCAGGGTGATGTTTGCTTCATAGAATGTGTTGGGTAGTCTTCCTTCTTTTTCTACCTTTTGGAACAGGTTGAGTAATATAGGTACTAGTTCCTCTTTAAAGGTTTGGTAGAATTCAGATGTGAAACCATCTGGTCCCGGGCTTTTCTTTTTAGGGAGGTTTTGTATGGTTGATGCTATTTCCGAACTTGATATAGGCCTGTTCAACATTTCCACTTGATTCTGGCAAAGTCTTGGAAGGTGACGTGCTTCCAAGTATTGGTCAATTTCCTTCAGATTTTCATATTTCTGAGAATAAAGTTTCTTGTAATATTCACTAACGATTTTTTGGATTTCTGAGGAGTCTGTTGTTATTTCGTCTTTGTTATTTCTGATTGATGAGATTAGAGATTTTACTCTTTTTTTCCTGATTAGGTTGGCCAAAGGTTTATCTATTTTATTGACCTTTTCGAAAAACCAGCTTTTTGATTTATTGATCTGTTGTATTTTCTTTTGTTTTCAATTTCATTTAATTCTGCTCTAATTTTGGTTATTTCTTTTCTTCTACTGGATTTGGGGTTGGAATCTTCTTCCTTTTCCAGTTGCTTGAGATGTCCCATTAAGTTGTTAACTTCCTCTCTTTCCATTCTCTTGAGGAAGGCTTGCAGTGCTATAAATTTCCCTCTTAGAACTGCCTTTGCGGTGTCTCAGAGGTTCTGATAGTTCGTGTCTTCATTGTTGTTTTGTTCCAAAAAATTGGCAATTTCTTTCTTTATCTCATCTCTGACCCAGCTATCATTCAGCATAAGGTTATTTAACTTCCATGTTTTTGTATGAGTATGTGGATTCCTGTTGTTACTCAGCTCAAGTTTTATTCCATGGTGATCCGAGAAGATGCATGGAATAATTTCTATTCCTTTAAATTTACTGAGGTTAGACTTGTGACCTAACATGTGATTGATTTTGGAGTAAGTTCCATGGGCTGATGAGAAGTATGTGTATTCAGTTTTGTTGGGATGAAATGTTCTGTAGATGTCTGCTAAATCCAAATGTTGGATAGTTAGGTTTAAATCTAAGATTTCTTTGTTCAGCTTCTTGTTGGAGGATCAATCCAACACTGCCAAAGGAGTGTTGAAATCTCCGACGATTATGGAGCTGGAGGAAATCAAGTTGCCCATGTCTGTTAGAGTTTCTCTGGTAAATTGAGGTGCATTCTGGTTGGGTGCATAGATATTAATAATTGAGATCTCATCATATTGAGTATTACCCTTAACAAATATGAAGTGACCATTCTTGTCCTTCCTTACTTTTGTTGGTTTAAAGCCTATTGTATCTGCAAATAAAATTGCAACACCTGCTTTTTTCTGATTACCATTTGCCTGAAATATGGATGACCATCCTTTCACCCTGAGTCTGTATTTGTCTTTTAGGTTAAGATGTGACTCTTGTATGCAACAGATATCTGGCCTGAGTTTTTGTATCCAGTCAGCTAACCTATGCCTCTTTAGAGGACAGTTTAAGCTGTTCACATTAATGGAGAATATTGATAAGTGTGGTGAAGTTTTGGGTATCGAGTTTTTCAAAAGTCCAGTGGGCATTTTTAATCCTTTTGCCAGTGTGGAAATTGGAGTTTGATCCGAAGTTTCTGAGTGAGTTTACTTTTGTTGTATAGGTTTGCGTTGGTCATTATGGAGGATAGGTCTGAGAATATCCTGAAGAGCTGGTTTGGTTATGGCAAATTTCTTCAACATATGAATGTCATTGAAGTATTTCATTTCTCCATCATAAATGAAACTCAGTTTAGCCAGATACAAGATCCGGGGTTGAAAGTTATTTTGCTTTAGGAAATTAAAAGTCAGTGACCACCCTCTTCTGGCTTGAAAAGTTTTAGCAGAGAGATCTGCAGTCATTCTAATATTCTTCCCTTTGAAGGTAATGGTTTTCTTTCTCCTGGCAGCTTTAAGGATTTTCTCCTTCATATTAACTTTAGTGAAGTTAATTATGATATGCCTTGGGGATGTCTTATTGGGGTTGAGTCGTGCTGGGGTTCTGAAGCTATCCGCTATCTGAATTTCAGAATCTCTAGGCATGTCTGGAAAATTCTCTTTCATAATTTCATGCAGAAGGGCCTCTGTGCCCAGCGAGGCCACTTCATCTGTTTCTGGAAGTCCTATGATTCGGATATTCACCTTCTTCGAATTATCCCAGAGCTCTCTGAGTGAGTGATCTGTTTTTGCTCTCCATTTCTCTTCCTCTTTGAGAGTTTGGGAGCATTCAAAGGCTTTATCTTCTATGTCAGAAATCCTTTCTTCTACTTGCTCCATTCTGTTACTGAGGGATTCTACTGTATTTTTCATATCTTTGAGGGCTGCAAATTCTTGCTTCAGTGTGTCTAAGTCTTTGGTGGTTTTGTCTTTAAATTCGTTAAATTCTTGAGACAACTTTTGAATTTCTCCTCGAATTCCTAATTCCACTTTGTTAATCTTGTCTGCAATCCAAATTCTGAATTCTATTTATGACATCTCAGCCAGTTGTTTATGAATGGGATCTTCAACTGCATCTGCCATATCTTTCCTTGGGGGGATTGATCTATTCTGGTTATTCATGTTACCAGAGTTTTTCTGCTGATTCCGCCCCATGGTTGTTTTACTCCCTCTGATTTTTTCCCCTGGGGCTTTATCGAGGGCCCATACAGTGTTGTGGCCTGAGAAACTGGGGCCCTGTCTGGTGTGGTGGGGCTAAATGGTTCTGCCTTGTTTTCAGCTGGTTTCTGTTCCACCCTAGTGAAACAGACACTTTGGATTGAATTCTCAGCTGTGGAGAAATATCAGCAATTAAGTCACCCCGCCCCCCACCGGCAAACAATTGGAAAAGAAAAATCAAACCTTCCTACCACCGTGCACCTAGGGCACCACCTGATTTGTCCTCAGGTGATTGGTTCAGTTCAAAAATGTCCAAATCAATTGTCTCAGTCTGCACCTGTCTCGGGCGAGAGAGTTTATGAGGTCTCTGGGAACTGGATCACAGGGGTCTGGTGACTACTCCGGTGTGGCTTGCTCCAGTGCTGCATGGAGTCAGGAGAAGCCACCCAGCCTATAAATCAGTCTGGGAAGGTTTCTGCCTTCTTCCCCACCTTGCACCACTTCACACCCAGTCACTGATAGCCCTGCAGTTGGCTGACCCAGTTGCCTGTAGTGAATCCGTACTCCAGGAGTTTGTACCTGCCTGAATCACAAGGAAGTCTGCCAGGCCGCTGCGCTCCGCCTCTCTCCAGCAGGAGGAGGTGAAGCCTGACAACATCGGGCACTTGATGAAGGTTGGGGGGTTTTCACTCAGGTCCAGTCTCATCCCTGACTAATTTTACTGACAGAACAGAACAGAACAACTCTGCGTTTCCCTTGCAGAAGAGAAGCTGAATTGAGTTCCAAATCAGCTTGTCTTTGCTCTTGTATTGTCTATAGGCTGACGATCCCCTGAGGGCCAGGTGCGTCTTAGGTTTAGCAAAGGACCTCTGGGTCAGCCCAGCCCTGGGAGTTTCCCTGGTTTGCAAGTTTATGTTGCCTCAGGCAAACTCAGAGTCTCTGGTTGCCCAGGGAGACAGGGGGTGTGGCTTCAGAATATTCTGTAGTGAGCCGTATTGCTAGCAAAAGAGGGCTGCTGCCTTATGGCTCAGGCAACCATCGCTCCGGTGTAGCTCCCCTCAGACCAACCGTCCTCTCTCCACTCCCATATCCCAGAGTCTGCTCTGACCGGCTGCAGCCCAGCACTGTCTACACCCCTTGAGCAATTGCCCAAGAGTCTGGACCCCTGGGGGACAGGCCTCCAGACCTTGGAGCGAGAGCAGAGGGGAGTGCGGGGAGCACTGGAAGCCTGGGGTTGCGGGCAGAGAACACACACAGTTTTACATAGTTTTATGCCTGGCCGTATTGTCACCAAAAGATGGCTGTCGCACTGTGCCTCAGGGAACTGCCACTCTGGTGCAGTCCCCTCTCCGCCAACCGATCAGGACTGGCCCCAGTGTGAGCAAAGGGGGGCGCTGGGAGCTCAGAATTCTAGGTAGAGACTATATACAGTTTATACAGTTTTATGCCTGGCAGGAGGACGCTGTGGCACCCTAGTAGGGGAGGTAGGTCCAGTTTTTAGAGGGTCTCTCCCGTGGAGTGTAGTGGGAGGACTTTTGAACTCTGCCCGGTTGTTTGTGGGGCACTCTGAGCCGTTCTCATGGGGGAGGGGACTCCTGTCCGCTTGGTAATGGATTTTGTACATTTTGTTTGTATCCTTGTGGTCGCAGCTCGCCTCAGCGGGGTTGACGTGCGTTCTACAACATTCTCTCTTAGTGCAGCTCAAATCCACCAGGTTACTTGCTGAATTTTTGTCCTTTAACTCTCCTTCTGAATGGGAGCTTCTGTGGAAAGCTGGCTTCAGTCAGCCATCTTGTCTCCTCCCCCCTAATTCACCTACTATGTCTTGCCATAATTAAAGTGCATTAGATTTTACAGCTAGTTTAAGAAATTTTCTCAAAAGCAAAGAGAAAATCGTACAAATGAGGTACCACAAATGATAACTGGGACCTTCTTTGCCCCCCAACACAGCAGCCCCCCTACCACACATTTGTAACTCCTCCTCTCTTGGCTGTTTGCAGAGATTATGTTCATACAGTGATAAAGTAGAAAGGTTGAATTTTTTTGCCTTCATATTAATATGAGGGTGCAAACAATTAGGTTACATCATTGCTTTTGTTATATAAAGTCTAACTGTTACCATAGCCCTTCACCCAAGAGGTGAAGGTCATATGGCTATACCCTTACATGTGTCCATCAGGGGACAGCACACCACTCCCCCTCCCTTCTCCCTCTCTGTCCTCCCCCCTCCCCATTTGAGTTTAATTTAGTTTTTCTCTCCTGTGGATGTGTAAATATTCATCTACTAGTTTCATATTAGTGTTGAGTACATTGGATACTTGCTTTTCCATTCCTGTGATACTTTACCAAGGAGAATGTTCTTCAACTCTATCCAGGTAAATACAGAAGGCTGACTTTTAAAGGCACAGATAGAACCATCACCACTCCTGGGTGTTGCTCCCTTAGGGCAGATTAGTGTTCTCTACCCCAGGTTTTTCTCTTTGGCTACAATATTTTTCCTTTTCTCGAATTGGCAAAATCTGAAAAACTAAAATTTGCCCTTTAGGGTAAACATACACTGAGAAAATTTTTCATGTGCTTCAGTTCCAGGTTAGTAGAACTGTATTTCCCTGGGCAAGAGAGTTCCCTGACTGGCATTGCTGGTTATAATATGTTTCTCTGCCTACATTTGTACTTGAGTCCGTATCCCCGTTGGGTTTCTCTCAGGAAGGGGTGGGTGACGGGTCTCATGGCTGGGGTTGCATGACCTGGCCTCTACCATTCTTTCTGTGAGTATCTGCAGGACCTTGGCTGCCTGGCTTTCCTTTGTGTTTCTTTCCTCTCTTCTCCCAGATCTGTGTTCTCCGATCACTATGGCCACTCATCAGTTTCCAATGTATCATGAGCCCTCAACTTTTTGACATTACCATTTCCTCTGCTGAGTGAATATTTTTCTTTTGTAGCAGTTTAATTCAATTTGCAGTTATATGGTTACTTTGTAACTATTTGCTCATTATTTATTTCACTCACCAGACCTAACTCCATGAGAAAGAGACTTTATGTATGTTGTTCCTCTTTGTAACACCAGTGACTTTCATAGGCCAGGTATATCATGAGCTATCAGTGCCCTGTGGATAAATCAAACCATGTTCTGAATTCTGAGCAATCATAGGATGGTGCCAGTATTTGCATTTACAGAAAACAACTAATCAGATTGTTTTCATCCCATATCGGTTCTATTTCAGAATGGATCCCCTATATGGAACTTTAGGAGATTTCCTGAGGTTTATTGGGGGAGCTCTGCTAAATTTGTGTCAGCAGCCATATTTATATAAAATAATTTATAATTGTCAAGGGAAGCATACCGCCAAAGAAAGGAGCCTGAAGTGGAGAATACGATTAGTTTATGTTTATTCCATGCATTTCATTTCAGAGAATAATGTTCTCCTGTCTTAGAATTTGAAGGTTCATTCATTTATCCAATAAATACATAGTTATTGAGTGATTTTTATATGCCCAGCATTGCCCAAGCCCCTGAAGCAAACCAGACATGACCAAAAGTCTTCTATTACACAACTACAAATCATTCCCTAAGCTATATCTTTCCCATTCACTTCCCAGAACAGTGATCTGTTTATCTCATTATTAGCTGTAGATCATTCAACAAAGTGGAAAGGAAAGGCCACTGCTTATGAAAATTTTCTGGAGATAGATGGTATGTAATAAATACAGATTTAGCCTGAAACTGAAGTTGGAAATAACAGATCAGAAAAATTGGAGAAAAAAAGAACCTGAAATTTTAAATATAGTAACAAAAATACCTTGGTGCAGTGGTTCTCAACTGGGTGCTACTTTTAGTGATATATTGTAATCACCTAAACTGCTGTCCTTTCTCCCCCTTGAAGGCAGTTCCTTGTGGTAATACACACATTCCACTTCAGAGTGTACTAGAGAGTGTATGTTTGGGTCATAGCCCTTTACATGTATTAAAACAATGATCAGAACTTCTATGCTCAATTATTATGATGAAGATAAATTATGAAGCTCCTAATTCTTTTTTTGTTTGTTTGTTTGCAGTTTTTGGCCGGTGTGGGTTTGAACCTGCTACCTCCAGCATATGGGGCCGGCGCCCTACTCCTTTGAGCCATAGGCGCCACCCAAAGCTCCTAATTCTTAATCACATATCTATCTTGCTTTGTCACATTTTGCAGTCCTGAATATGTGGGCACTATCCTGTGGGGAGAAGTGACAATATATTTCATACATCATGTAATTAGTCAATGAATCTTTTCAATAAGGCTCTTTGTCATATTTATAGGGGAGAATTCTCAAGAAGAAAATGTGTTTTCACAGTTACATGAGCAAAGCAGTTAATTCACTTTGCTTTTTTTCCTAGGTACAATTAGTGAATCATCTTTTTCACCAGGAACTTAGCTTGGTTGTTGTTTTCATAATAGATGTTTTTTTTTGTCTTTTTGATGGAGTCATGTGTTACCATAAGTTTGAATACTGTAGAGTGTCTTTGAAAATAAAAGAGGGAAAGTTTTAAATGTAAGCAACTAATTTTACTTTCATTAAACTTCAGCGAGGGAAGGATAGCTCATCACTTTTTGGCTATGGCTGTTGTTTTCACTGAATACACTGGCCCTCCTCTAAGCTGGAAGCATTAATTGGATATAATAAAACAGGTGTTTGGTATTAACCAAACAATAAACAATTAACATTTTTATATGATGGATTAAAAGTGTGATTATCCTGTTAAGAAGATAAAAATACTCAAATAAAATTGAAATAAACCAACAAAATCATGGCTCCCTTTTTGTAGGAGTCTTTATAATTGTCCTATTTTATCTATCAGTCATCTGAAAAATAAAGATCTTAATATTAATCTCTATATTAACTAAAACAGTAGGTCTTACCTTCCATAAAATGTACCTCAATATGTATAATCTCATTTCTTTAGATATTTGACATTTCAAAATATGTTAACTACCATGTTTAAAATAAATCCAAGCTATTATGATATTAAATATGTTTATCAAAACATATTCACACAACCTAGCTCTCTCACCCAGGTATTTTTATATTTCTCCAGGGAGCAGCCCAGTCACTTTCATCTCACCACCAATTTTCTGCCTGCATCCTGTTAAGAATCTAAAACTTTTCTTTTTAAAACCCCTTTATTTTCTGGTCCCTCCAGTGTGCCCTAGAGGAACGTTCCCATTGACCATTGGACCTGCTCCCTGGTTTCACCTCTGCTCTCCTTGGAGTGTTCCACTGCTGCTTTTTAGGTAAGATACTTCGGGGTAGAAGGACATCTAAGCCATTCTCTTTGTTAACTCTAAAAGTTTATTAATCTTCATCAGTCCTTAAAATAGCAATACTTTAAAAGGGATGTACTCTTTAATTGACTTCAATGGAAGGTACATGTTTTCTTCTGTACAGTTTTATTTGTCCAAGTATGTGTATTAAGATAATTATGCACCTTGGTTTTATTTACCCTAATTATGTATATTATACTTATTTATTCTGTTTCCAGGAGTTTAAAAATCATTTTAGTGATCAAAGACTCCTATTGAGCATACTTCAACAATATTTGGGATAAATGTATCAATACAACACATCGATATGATTCATTTTCTAAGATTTTTAGGGACCAAGACCTAATACCTGGACATTAGCGGAAGTCAGTCCTGCCACTAAAGCTTTCAGGCCAAGTACCATGCTACCTCCTTTTGCTTTATAGCATCTTACAATATACTTGGTTTCGATTTCATTACTTGCAAATCAGTAGAATAGGTAGCTAATGCTTCAGCTGCAAGGGCCAGAAAAGCTTGAAATATAAAAATGTAATCTTTTGAAAGTGATAGAGTGCTGTGGAAGCAGCAAAGACCAGACGAACTAAAATTCCACTGAGAGGAGAGCCATTCCAAGGTGAGCTGTAATCAAAGTGCCTCCCAGAAGGTTTAGTCTATTTTGGGCTGAGACTAATGGCTGGATATAGGCCAGTCAGGGGATTTCTGTTGGTGGAAAGAAAAACCAGCAAAGCTGAGAGATTCAAATAGACTCCCAGTTTTCTCCGTGTGACATGTGCTAAAGTCTGAGGCTCTCCAAGAGGAGAGGGGACCAGGAGAGAAACTTCCAAAACCCGGAGTGAAACTTCCAAGGTTGCTAGGGCTTAGGAAATGTACTATCAATCTTCTCCAAATTTTGACAAACTTTAAAACCACATGGGGCAGGAGCTTAAGAAAAAGGCTTCTGAAGGGAAAGAAAGAAGCTTCTAGAGTTTTGGGGAGCTGAGAGACAAAGAGCCACAAGATTTTCACTGAGGCACTCAGGAAGCCCAGGCCCTAAGTACAGGGATGGATTAGGAGTGAACTGAGTCTTGCTGAAACTGCAACCCAGACAGGATCCAGCTGCCCTGATGGGAACAAGGTCACCATCACCTCACTTTAATCACCTATCAGAAGAAAGGGAGAGTTTTCTCTGGAGGAAGGTAACATTAATTATTTAAATTATTTACATTATTTATGTAAACACAGTATGTAGCATGAAACTAAAGTTACCAGCTATGCCTACAAGCAAACCATAAAGCTATTTGTAAAGAAGAAGAAAAAGACAATAAAAGCAGATAGATGACCTAACTGTTGGAATTACCAAAGAATTTTTTAAAACTTTGTTTAATATGTTCAAGAAAAACGAAGAAAAGATGGAACTAAAACAATAAAGAACAGAAAATTTCTCCAGAGTTCATCTTTGAACTTGAATCTTTTTTTTTTACTAGAGAGTCTCACTTTGTCGCCCTTAGTAGAGTGTTGTGACATCACAGCTCACAGCAACCTACAGGTCTTGGGCTTAGGTGATTCTCTTGCCTCAGCCTCCCAAGTGGGACTACAGGTGCCCACCACAATGTCTGGCTATTTTTTATTGCAGTTTGGCCGGAGCCAGGTTCAAACCCGCCACCCTTGGTATATGGGGCCAGCACCCTACTCACTGAGCCACAGGTACTGCCCTGAGCTTCAGTCTTTAAATCTATACTTCCCTGGTTTCTGGTGTGGCCCTTTTGGGTTTTGACACCACATCAGGATTCACTTTCCATTTTAATCTCTTTCTACCTACAGGCTTGTATATGTGTGAGTTCAAATCTTTACTAAACTAGAGATGTAATTCCCCACTGGGTCAGGATTGGTGACATGAGTGTGCAATTAATTCTGTATACAATTGTGTGAATGCTTTTTCCTCTCAAAGCAATAGATTTTAAGGACTACTATTGCTGAAGTTGATATGGTGAAGGGTGGTAGGGCCCAGCCTAGAGGAATATTTTATCACTGAAATCCTTTAGACTTTCCAGTGTGTCATGAAAATAAAAATCAGACAGAATTTTCATTGGTTTCATTATTTCTTTTAAATGCTTTTCAGCCAATGCACACCCTTACTGCCAAAACACACATTGCCTCGTGGCCACCACCTCCTCCTGTTCCTTGTTCAAGCTTCACGTATTCTCTTGCAATTATTCATGTAGTCTCATAATTAGAAAAGTTTCCTGAGTCTCCTGTTATTTCCCCAAATATTTATTTAAAAATACAACATAATACACAAATATACACAATAACTGAGAAAATGCTGTGAAGGCTATGTTAACTGGTTTGATGAAAATATTTCAAATTGTATACAAAACCAGCATATTGTACCCCATGATTGCATTAATGTACACAGCTATGATTTAATAAAAAAAAAGCACTACCATAATGCTTCCAACAACAACAACAAAAAATAACTATAATATCAGAAAATGTCTATAAAGTGATCAACAAAATATCTAAGACACTAAATGCTTAGCAGGGGTGAGGAAAGAAAGGGAGACTCTGCTGATCATTTTATCCTGTGGAGAAAGTTAAAGGACAAAGTTGATTCACAGGAGGTGACAACCTCAAATGCAGAAGATAGAGCCTAAACAGTTATAGTGCCCAGTTGATATATTTCAAAAGGAAATCTTCTAACAAAGATGACATATCTCTAAGACATTCTTGAGCAAGCATGCAAACACTTAATTTTCTAAAAATCAATTATCCATCAACCTCGCCAATCTAGAAAATAGTGCAAAATATTAAAAATCTATGAGTAACTGAAATGGGAATTAGTAAATCCACATATAAAATTGTGTTGGTCTTTGAGACTATTCACAAAACTTCTGATCCTCTAACTTCCTAAATGTGGTAGAATTTCGGTACCCAACCTCTTTGAATTAGGATACAATCATGTGACTTGATTTAGCCAGCGAATTGTGAGAGTTCTATGCATGTATCATGAGAACACTTTTTAAGATGGCACTTCTGTAAGTCCTGAGACCAGAATGAATACCCTGAATGGAATATCTCTGCTCCTGTGTTTAGACATACAGCATGACTAAGAAATACACCTGTATTGTCATTGGTCTTTGAGGATTGAAAGATGTTAATTACTGTAGCATAACCTATCTTATAGGGACTGACATAATAATCTTCACAGAGTGGGCATAAAAGGGTCGCAGCCAGAGAAGAAATGTGGAAGATAACTTCTTCCCATCAAAGAGAAGTCCTTTACATTGGGTTTAGCTAGAAAATTGTTCTCCCACCAAAACCCAAAAGCTGTAAGAGTGTTCAGAGAAAAAGAGAATATCTGGGGCCGCACAAGTCAAATGACATCATTCTCAGAATGTCATTTTGCAATCGGAAGTAATTACATTGTAGGGTGGCAGGCCTTGAATTTTCATATGTGCACTGGCCAGATCTTAGAAATGCAGAAAACAAAGACTACTAGTTTAACCCTTACCTTTGAACAATTGTAAGTTCAGAATCCCTGATAAGAGCAATATGGGCCTGGTCAAAAGAATGGCCTTTCAGGCCGGGAGCAGTGGCTCATGCCTATAATCCTAGCACTCTGGGAGGTCAAGGCAGTGGACTGCCTGAGCTCACAGTTTTGAGACCAGCCTGAGCCAGAGTGAGATCCCATCTCTAAAAATAGCCGGTGTGGAGTCTTAGCTACTTGGGAGGCTGAGGTCAGAGAATAGCTTAAGCCCAAGAGTTTAAGGTTGCTGTGAGCTGTGATGCTATGGCCCTCTGCTGAGAGCAAGAGAGTAAGACTCTGTCTCAAAACAAAAAAAATGGCCTTTCAAGAAATAGAAGGGCATGATGCAGACAAAGCCAAATCTAGATAAGAAATGAAGAATGAACTCCAGAGCAAATCAGAAATGCCTGAAGCCTCAATAAAATCAAAAGTCAATTCAAGAATTATACTGCACAGTATTTGCAAATTATGCGGATATTTATGATTCAGTCAGTTGTGCAGGTTCAGACACTCCCAATCCTTTTATTATGGTCATACATCTTAAAAGGACTTTTTCTCTAATCCTCAGTAATTTATAAGTGAATATTTATTTAAAAATAGTCATTGTTTCCTTTCCATTACCAGCAACTGAATTAAAATATTCACAAGCTTATCACTAGAGGTAGGAAATATTTTGATGCCTAGAGGATCCAGGTAGGTCAGAGCACCTCTTTGGTTCAAAAATGCTCAAAGAACTTAGGAAAATTCCACGTTTCTAGATCATGTGTGTGGACTCTAATTTTCTGAGGATGGATTTCATAATCTCTGCCACTGAATTATATGCAAATGTGAGTATGAGAAGAGTGTCACGACTTTTTTTAGATGCTCTCTTGTTTCTATGGTTTCCAAAGATGAAGAACTGTGTTCTTAGGATATTGTCTTTATAGAGGTTATTATTATCTAGCTATTTTATCTGTTATTTAGCCACCAAAACTCATGCATATTTTCAAGAAATGGTAGTAGGTAGCTTGGGTGTAAGAAAGAGATGGCGGGGGGCGTCAGCAGGTGTAAGTGCTAATGATATCAGGAAGGACACAACGTGACATGACAGCTAAGGAGAAGAAGGAGAAATTTAAAAAAAAAAATCTAAGAACTATCTAAAAATCTAATAACACTCTACGATGTCACATTTCAGAGTAAGGGACCTTACAATTCCCAATATCCATCAAGGTATCTCAGTCTGTCAATACTGAGGAGTCATGAATGTTCATAACTATGGAAGAATTTCATCAGCAGAACATGAGATTCTATTTTGTGTCCTGTTTGTATTGCAGATTTTGGAAAAAAAAACAAAACATTAACCCAAGATAGTACCAATAATAATAGTTCTGATGCTTAAAGGAATATGCTTCACTTATCTGGAATGTTTTAACTTTTAACACCACATTTTATTCTAAATCAAACTCATGCGACAATAGGGATGCCGAAAGTCAGAAGTTTAGTGAGCCAAAGAGGTACGTGTGACTAAAACAGAATTTCACAAATTTCATGAAATTTGTTTCCTGTGCTTTAACAGTTGGTGAACAGCTGATGTTCATGAAAATGCTGTTGTTTGAAAATCATCAACTCAACTCCTCATTAAACACATTTGCAATTTGTTTGTCAGCTATGTTACCCTCTCTTATGTGTTTTTCCCTCCTTTTTTCTGATTGAGTTACTCCAATATGATTACAGCCACATGGCCTCTTTCAGCCTTAATCATCACATTAAAGCATTTTGTCACAGAAGGAAGCATTTTGAGGAGTAGATGACTCAAGACTGACAATGAGGTAAATATTATAAGGTAGAATCATGGTTAGCTCAGTTTTCTTATTCCATAAATCCAGGTATACTTCATTTTATTATGCTTTACTTTATTGAACTTTGCATATATTATGTTTTTACAAATTGAAGGTTTATGGCAGCCCTGTGTCTATCAAGTCTAATGGTGCCATTTTTCCTATAGCATATGCTCACTTTGGGTCTATGTGTCGTATTTTGGTAATTCTCTCAACATTTCACATGTTTTAAGTATTATTATATCTGTTATGGTGATCTGTGACCCATGATCCTGGATATTTCAATTGTAGTTGGTGACATCACAAACTACACCCATATAAGACAGTGAATTTAATTGATAATACTATGTGAGGTCGAACTGCTCTGCTGACCAGCCGTTCTCCTCCTCTTTCCCACACCAAGCCTCCCTATTTCCTGAGACTCAGCAATATTGAAATGAGGTCAATTAATAATCCTACAGTATCCTCTTGGTGTTCCAGTAAAAGGAAGAGTTGAACATCTCACTTTAAATCAAAAGCTAGAAATAATCAATTCAGTGAGGAAGGCATGTCAGAAACCAAGACGTGTCAAACGCTAGCTAGGCCTCTGTGTCGAACCGTGCATCAAGTTGTGCATGCAAAGGAAAAGTTATTGGAAAATGTTACAATGAAAGTGCTACCCCAGTAAACAGGTGACTAATAAGAAAGGGGGTTTTAAGTAGAAACCTAATCGAGAGCAGGGTCTTAACTACTAGGAAGGCTGAGGGAGGCAAGGAGGCCATAGAAAACATGTTAGAAGGTAGCAGAAATGGGTGCAGGAGGTGTAAGGAAAGAAGCCATCTTTATAACGTACTGTGGAAGCTGCAACAAGTTATCAAGATCTAGTTAAGACAACTAATGAAGGAAACTACACAAAACAACAGATTTTCCACATAAACAAAACAGCCTTCTGTTGAAAGAAGATGACATCGATAGCTTTCCTAGCCAGAGAGACAAAGTCAATGCGTCATTTCAGAGTTTCAAAGGGCAGTCTGTGACTTCCAGAACTATGCTGAATAGAAGTGGTGATATGGACTCTTCTCTGGTTCCAGTTCTAAGTGGGAATGCTTTTAAGTTTTTTAATCCTCATTCGGTATGATGTTGGCTGTGGGTTTTTCATCTATGGCTTTTATAATTTTGAGGTATGTCCTGTCCCTGCCTATTTTGTTAAGCATTCTTATTATAAAAGGGTGCTGAATTTTGTCAAATTATAAATTTGTGTATGTTGAACCATCCTTGCATCTTTTGTATGAAGCCCTTTTGTTTGTCAGTTTTTTTTTTTTTTTGATGTGCAACTGTATTAGGTTTGTTAAGATTTTAATGAGAAGTTTTGCAGGCATATTCATAAGGGATATTGGTCTATAGTTGTCTTTTATTGTTGAATCCCTTTCTGCTTTTAATATCAAAGTAATTTTTGCTTCATAAAATGTGTTGGGGAGGATTCCTTCATTCTCAATCTCATGTAATAATTTCTGTAGGATAGCTGCCAGTTCTTTGTATGTTGCGTAAAATCCAGATGTGAACCCATCTGGTCTATGACTTTTTTGTTGGAGGATTTTTACTACTGCTTTAATTTTGGAGCTTAATATTGGTGCGTTCAGTAAATGTTCTTCCTGATTGAACTTAGGGAACTTGTGTGTTTCTAAGAATTTGTCTATTTTCTCCACATTTTCTAGTTATTGTGTATAGAGATTTTTATAGTAGGCAGAGATGATATTTTGTATTTCTCTGGTATCAGTTGTGATTTCTCCCTTTTCGCTCCTATTAGAGCTAATTAGAGGCCTTTCTTTTCTGCTTCTGATTAATCTACTGAGTGGTTAGCAAAGTATCTCAGGAATAGAAGAAAAAATATCCAGTGTACTCAGCCCTACTATGAAGCTAATTCATAGCTTTCACATGAAGGCTATAATCCAACTATAGCACAAAAATATGGGGAAAGGGCCAAGGAAGGGGAAGGGAGAGGGGAGATTAGGGTGGAGGGAGGGTAATGGGTGGGGCCACACCTACAGTGCATTTTAGAATGGGTACAGGCGAAACTTACTAAATGCAGAATACAAATGTCTACATACAATAACTAAGAAAATGCCATGAAGGCTATGTTGAACAGTTTGATGAGAATATTTCAGATTGTATGTGAAACTAGGACATTGTACCCCTTGATTGCACAAATGTACACAGCTATGATTTAACTATAAAAAAAATAAAATCTTTGCTTATTTAAAAGAAAAAAATTTTCACTTCATTAATCTTCTGTATAGTTCTTTTGTTATTGACTTCATTTAGTTCTGCTTTGATCTTCGTTATTTCTTTTCTTCTGCTGGATTTGGGATTGGTTTGCTCTTCCATTTCCAGTTTCTTGAGATTATTCATTACATCATCGATTTGTGATATTTCTGTTTATTTAATATAGGCATTTATGGCCATGAATTTTCCTCTCAGCACTGTTTTAGCTATATCCCATAGATTTTGATAACTTGAGCCCCCTTCATCATTTAGTTCAAATGGTCTTTTTGTCGGGGTCCTGCCCCAGGAGCAGGGTCTGCTAAGACCTGTGAAAACTGTTGGCAACCAACTGAAGAAATATAGAGTTAGGAACAATGGTAAAGAAAGAGACATGAGACATAGAGTGGAATTAAAGGTGGGAGCTCGGGGGGTCCATTGCCCCATTTGTGGGCTTCTGGTAATGGCACCAAGTATTTGCTCCACTCTGCTTTTATGGAAGTCTATTTGCCCAGAGGGTAAGATGAGGGAGGGAACAAAGATGCCAGTAATTTCTGAGTGAGCATATCAGATCCTATTATTATTAGTATTATTAACCTTAAGGGTAGCCTTGAGAAATCTGAAACCTGAGCCTTGTATTGGGAGAGTCTTCTGCTTGAGATCACACTCACAGATTTTTAGGGAGGTGTTGAACACCACTACTTCCCTGTGGAGTAAAACGCCACTGGCGTTAATCTCCTCTGAGGAATTAATGGGAGGGAGGAATTTTCCTCCTATCACCACCACAGAGGGTATTCCTCTGCAATAAGGAATATAAGCTCTTCTGTCCATATCTCAGGGCTCAAGCTACTCCCTTGATCTCTGCCCCAGGCAAATACAAATCTCCACAATGGATTTCAGCTTTGCCTGTTTACTAGCCATGAAATGACCCAGTTGATGTTTCTTTCTACGTCTTTGCCATAGCCTCTTCTGTGACCATTGTTCCTCAGAGTGCTCACAGACCCAGCAGAGGTGTTTGTAAGCTATATCCCCAACAGGCTAGAATTTCAGAAAAGGCAGGAAGCTTGCTAGTAATGGCTAGATTAAATGTAAACTAGCTGACTTTTTTTTTGTTCCAACTCACTCAGCTTACTTTTTAATTTTCCTCTTTTTCTGGGGGTACTTTACCTTGCAAAGAATGGGTCTTTGGTCTCCATTCTCCCTGCACTTTTTATTTTCATCTTATTTTGTTCCTTGACCCACCTATTATTCAGCAATAGGTTGTTTAGTTTCCACAAATTTGTATAGAGATGAGTGTTCCTATTAGAGTTGATTTCTGATTTTATTCCATTGTGGTCTGAGAAGATGCATGTAAAATTTTTATGTTTTCCTTAATTTGTTGAGAGATGATTAAATCCAAATGAGAAAAAAAGAGGTAAAATTATCACTCTTTTATGATGATATAATCTTATATCTAGAAAACCCCACTGCCAAGAGGCTCCTGGAATTGATAAAGAAGTTCAAGTCTCAGTTTAAAAAATCAATGTACCCAAATCAGTAACATACATACATACATACCAACAACAGCCAAGCTGATAACAAAATTAAATACTGTATACTCTTCTTAGTAGCATCAAAGAAGGTGAAATACTTAGGAATGTATTTAACTAAGGAGGTAGAAAACTTCTACAGAAAGAATTATGAAACATTGATGAATGAAATAGCAGAGTATGTAAACAGATGGAAAAATGTATCATGCCCAGGGATTGCTACAATCAACATTGTTAAAATGTCCATGCTACCCAATGAGATCTACAGATTCAATGCAATTCCCATTACAATACCAATGCCATCTTTCACAGATCTAGAAAAAATAATTCTACACTGCATATGAAACCAGAAAAGAACCTGAATAGCTAAAGCAATCTTAAGCAAAAAGCACAGAAAATCAGAAGGCATCAATTTACCAGACTTCAGGCTATACTACAAGGTTATAGTAACCAAAACAACCTGTACTGCCACAAGAAAAGAGACATAGACAGAACAGAGAACCCAGATATAAAATCTATATATAAAAATAACATTGCTTCTGATACTTGGCAAAGCAAACAAAAACATACACTGTGGAAAAGAATTCTAATAAATGGTGCTGGGAAAATTGGATAGACACACATAGAAGACTGAAACAGGATCTCACCACTCATGGAAATTAACACATGATGGATAACATACCTAAATGTAAGACAAGAAATAATAAGAATTCTGCAAGAAATGGAACAACAAAGCCTGCATAGCAGCTCATCTATTTACACCATGCTTTACCGAATATTTTTAGCCTGCTGTTAAGACTCACTTCTCAGAAAAAAAGATTCTTTTCAGAATATTACTGCTCATTAACAATACACCTGGTCACCAAAGAGCTCTGATGGAGATATACAAGGATAATAATATTGTTTCCATGTCTGCTAACAGAATATTCATTCTTCAGTTTATGAATCAAAGAGTAATTTTGACTTTCAAGTCATATTATTACATTTAAGAAATATATTTCGTAGGACTATACTTTCCCTTACTAGTGATTCTCCTGATGGTTCTTGGCAAAGTAAATTGGAAAATCTTTTGGAAAACATTTGCTATTCTAGGTGCCATTAAGAACATTCACGATTCAAACTATCAACATTAACAGGAGTTGATGAGGTAAGAAGTTGATTCTGACCCTCATGGATGACTTTATGGGCTTCAAGACTCTAGTGGAGCAAGTCACTGCAGACGTGGTAGAAATAGCAAGAGAAAAGAATTAGAAGTGGAGCCTGACAGTGTGACTGAATTGCTGCTCTCATAATGAAATTTTAACAGATGAGGGGTTGCATCTTATGCATAAGCAAGGAGAGTGGTTTCTTGAGATGGAATCTATTCCTGGTGAAGATG
The DNA here is from genome assembly GCF_027406575.1 of Nycticebus coucang. Classification (NCBI taxonomy): domain Eukaryota; kingdom Metazoa; phylum Chordata; class Mammalia; order Primates; family Lorisidae; genus Nycticebus; species Nycticebus coucang. Next base: position 149,692,901 of record NC_069780.1, on the reverse strand, counting down.
TTGTGAATAGTATTGAAATGACAACAAGAATTTAGAATATTATCTAAACTTAGTTGAAAAAGCAGTGGCAGGTTTTGAGAGGATTGACTCCAACTTTGAAAGACACGCTACTGTGGGTAGAATGCTATCAAACAGCATCCCGTGCTGCATCAGAGAAACTTTTCATGAAAGGAAGGGCCACTCAATGTGGCAAACTTTCTTGTGGTCTTATTTTAAGAAATTGTCATAGCTACCCAACCTTCAGCAACCACTACCCTAATCAGTCAACATCCATCAACATCAAGGCAAGAACCTCCACCAGCAAAAATCTATGACTTACTAAAGGCTCAAATAATAATTAGCAATTTTTAGCAATAATGTATTTTTAAATTAAGGTATATACATATTTTCTTTAAAAATAATGCTATTTCATACATAACAGACTATAAAATATTATAAACATAACTTTTATATGCATTGGGAAACCAAAAACTTTCTGTGACTTATTGCAACATTTGTTTTATTGTGGTGGTCTGGAACCAAACCAATAATGTCTCTGAGATATGCACATCCATTAGTTGCTGTCACCAGTCTTCTTTAAGAAATTTCCTTGATAAGCACCAATAATAAAAAGACTATTAGATTCTATTCCCAAAATCTACTGTGTTGGGGCAAGTCACAGCTTTTGCACTGTGATTGCATCTCTTATAAAGTTGAGTTGTATAATTGCAGTTCTCCTCCTGTCACCAAGGATGTGGTAAAGATAAATGAGATGATCTACTTAGAACATGCTAAAATACTTCAAAAATGCTTTGTCAATCAGAGGGGATTTTTTTTCTTCTTGTTGCTGTTGTCATCACCATGCCCTAGTCCATTAGCACTCATTATTGTGCTCTGAAGGATGGAAGCATCAGCGAATCTGGGGCTGTCAGTGGGGTTTAGGAAAGAAATTAAGAAACAATAGAATTAGGTGGAAAAATTTAGTATGTAGGAATGAGGGGGCTTCTTTCTGTGTAAAGACATCATCTAAGTGTGAGCTGGCTTTGTATTGACCATGCTTTTCTCCACACTTATCCCTCACCATTCCCTTCCCCATGTCTTGGGAAGTGAGATCAGGCCTTTTCCCTTCTCTTTTTGCAATGAGGAGTTGTGGGTGAATTCAGAGGCAGGAAGGCTTGATGGGGCTGAGGCGACCTCCACATGTGAAGCAGGCACAAAGTCAGCCAGCACTCATTAGCCCACCCATGGGAGCCAGGAGCTTCCCACGATAGGCTGTGAAATGAAATAACACACAAATTTCTTCAACCACAACCGATGCATAGAACCCAAAATTATATTTTATAGTCACTCTAGATAGATAAAGCCATATTCCCAGAAAGCCACGAATATCTGCATTCATCAACTACAATGAGATGTGGATACCTGGTGTAGTTCCCAGCACATGGATGATGGCCTGAACCTCTTCCCTTGCTAGCCTTTGTGAGCAGTTGTGTCTAATGGACTGAGACATTTGGATAAAAATACAGGGGTGGAATGAAAGTCAGTCAATGCAGAGAGCAATGCAAATGACTCCGAAGAGGAGAGAGGGCTGGATTTTTAGGGTACCTGCATAAGAACCCCAGGGAAAGCAGAGCTCAGAGATCTCAGAATTCTAATGTGGGCAACCTTCTCAGATGGTGTGATCATGTTTACTCCCAAAGAAGGATCAGTGCTTTCCAGTAATACTGTCCTTCAATGCAGCAGGGGAGGATAAAAAGAATACTTACTAATTAAGATACCAAGGTTTTAATACAGTAAACTTACTAGTGTGTATTTGTACACTTAGGGATTTGGAGAAGGAAAGAAGGCTTAAATTCTTGTATCTCTAAGGAGAGTAGATGTGAGAAACTTCACAATGAAGCCATAGGGGAACAGGCTTTTATACCACAACAAAGTTTGCAAATAATTTCTGATAAATCCCTGCCAAAGGTAGAATTTGACATTTCTATTTAAACCTGGGACTATATCAGTGACTGGGCTCTGCTTACTCTGCAGCTTGTGTGTCTTTCACTGCAGTTGTACACAACAGAATGTGTTTACTTGTGACCTGCTGGATGGAGATTTTAGCCACCACACAGTGGGCACTTGGAATTTAATGTCTTTGTCTTCTACACACATGGTATCTTGTTCTCCCTCACATCACATCCATATAAAGTATGGATTAATAACCATGAACAGATGAGGAAGTTGAAGCTCAAAAGATTTAAATGACATACTTAACAACTCATGTGAAAAAATGGCAGAGCTAATCTAGAAATCAAGATCCCCTACCCTGAAGTTCGTTTGTTACACAAGAACCACTTCTACTAAATGCTTTTTAAAAGATTCAATATACTGCATACTCAGTAGATGTAAGGCAAAAAACAAAAAGTATCATTAAAAATTCATGCATATCAGAATTTCAAATTTTAGAGTTACACTAGCCCAGATCATTTTTTCCAACATGGAAAACAGAAAGGAAAGAAAGAGAGGGAGAGAGCAACTTATTATTGGGACTCCTCCTCCTTGTCTACTTAACAGATCATTAAGTTGATAATGAGACAGATTTTCAGCTTTAACTGTTCTTGGAAACTACCTAACTTGCTTCACATTTTGGCTCTCCAGCTCTTCCTCATTGTGTTAGCAGTGGTAATCTACTCATCCCTCCAAAGACACTCTTAGCTCACCTGAGTTATATAGCCAAGGAAAGGAGAAAAAATTAGAGCTTCAGATGTGAAATGCCCCACTGTCTTGACAGTCAGGAGGCGAGAGGGTCATTGGGATTAAATATGAGACGACTATAAAACTTAGAAGGATAATCTAGTACTGCCTCTCATTACTTTATAGTCATTTAAAAAAAAAAAACTAAGCTAAATGGAAAATGTAAAGCTACTCTACTTTTTAGTTGAGAAAATATAAACTCAAAAATGATAATCTTTGACTTGCAAATCTATGTAGAAACCAAGTTTCTGTTGGAACTCTTCCAATACGGTGGAGCGCTTTCAGCAAAAGAAGAGAAAGCATAATTACAAGCATGAAATTAACACATGTTTTTTGAGGGCTAAACTTGGTTAGGTGTTGTTGTGGGTTGAATGGTGACTCCCAAAAAGTATATTCATGTTCTAATCCCTAGAACCTGTGAATGTGATTTTATTTGGAGAAAGGATTTTTGCAGATATAAGTCAATATATTGAGATGTAATAATCCTGGATTACCTGGTTGGGCCCTAAATATAATGACCAGTGTCCTTATGAAAGACAGAGAGAAGACAGAGAGAGAAAGGAAAGGCCATGTGAAGATGCAGACAGATTGGGGTTATAGAACTAGAAGCAGGAGAGTGCCTGAAGAAGTTGAAGCATCCAGAAAAGGGTCTCCCCTTCTCTGGAGTCCTCTGACAGAGCCCTGCCAATGCTTTCATTTTGGACTGCTAGGCTCCAGAAATGTGAGAGGATAAATTTTTATTGTTTTAAGTAACCTAGTTGGTCGTAGTTTATAGCAGCCTTAGGAAACTAATACACATATGAAGGGGAAAAATCCATAAATTATGATCTTTGGCTTAGATGCCAAAGTCTAGTTGGGGAACTGGTGAAGAAATCTATAGAAGGTGTTTTCCCTGCTTCTGAAAGTCACTGTAGGTCAGCAGAGCCAGCATAAAGCTAGATGTGAGGACCTGTAAAATTCAACTGAAACCAATATCTAACTCTCTTTGCCTTCAATTTCAACAATGCAGTGAACCTCCATAAGGAGTTGGCACTTTCTGAGTAGTTGCCAGACAAATTTAGTATACCCTATTAAATCTGAACTTGAAAAACAAATAAGTTTTTAGTATAAGTACATCCCAAATATTGTATGGAAAAACACTCACATGAAAATATTATTTGTTACTTATCTTAAATTTAAATTTACTTGGACATCTTCTACTTTTATTTGAAAATTTTGCCAGCCTTTACTCCTTCCACATAGTGGCTCAGGACTCAGAGATGCGGCAGAAGAAGACCCAGAAGGGGCTGCCTCTACCGACACAGTGCTCAGCAGAACAGTAGAAATGCCTGAAACCAGGACAGACCCCTGGTTACATTTGCAACTGTTCCATTTCCACCCTCTTACTTCCAAGTCTCCCACTAATTCATCTTGTGGCCCACCCCTTACTCAGAATCAAAGACAAAGGGAAATTATAGGAAAAATGATTATAGCTTAGCTAAGTTGATGCAAGAGGACAGCAATAATGCTGTTTTAGACACTATTCAAAACTTACCAACAAAAATGTGTATCTTTCTATTTTCAAGAAAAGAACTTGAAGTGGAATAAACAAATAAATTCTCCATTAAAATCATTTTTGCCATTTTCCACTTTTTATACTCTCTACAGAATACTGAGAGTTTTAAACTGTTGAAGTCGTGAATAACCTATTTCTTCCAAAAGTGGGGCAGCTGAGGTCCAGATATTTACCCGAGTTAGCGAAGTTATTAAAGTGGAAGAGCTAAGCTGGTACTGCGGGTCCCCTTTTGTCTTTCCTCACTATCAGTTTACTTTCCCACTTCCTTCAAATCTGCATCCCATTTTATTTAAGGAAGATTTCCCTAATTAATTCTGCTCCTTGACCATTGTCCTGTCCAAAATTGCTTTAAACATTTAGGTCTGGTGGTTATATTATAAATTCTACACAAAACAGGTGTTTAAAATAATCACTTTCATTGTATAGCTTTGCTTTTTAAGAGAATCAATGTTATTCCTCTCAAACATAAAATCTCTTTTGTTACAAATACTCTGTAACAAAAGCTCCATTTTATTTGGCAAAAGGGCATGCTAATAAAATTTTATACAATAAGTGGGAAAATACAACTTTGTTGTTGAATTTTTTTTTTCTGAGTTAGGATGTAAATACTAAGGTATTTTTTTCCTATCAATTAGGGTGACTGATAACCCTGTTGATATTGGGATTTTGTTACGTTTCACTGTCCTATCTGTGGATAAAATATTAGGCTTATGTTTGCAGGTATTATTGGAATAAAAAAAGTGCACATCTTCATTGAAACATTAATTGAAGGAATCCAAAGTATTAATCATATGGATAAATTTTTGCAAAAACAACAGCTTCTATGTGAAATATAAAGGCCAGTCAAAATTTCTGACAATTTAATGAGAATAAATAGTTATTCTGTTTATTTGTTATAGTCCAAAGTGGAAAGATGGATGACTAAAGCCCGCTTGCCTTTGGCTATAGATACAGCAGAAATGAACCGAACTGAGGATGTTAAAGGGTACTCTGTGGCAATACCCAGGAAGTGCCATGGCAGGGCACACTGCATTCTGTCCCCTTACATTTATGCAAATAGGGAGAAAGAACTCAGCAGGCAAAGAAAATGCAGTATGTATGCTACTGTGAGGTTCAAGTTTAAGAAAAGGTTAAAATGTCATCATCAGGCTAAGCAAGTAGAATAAGATGCAATATTTTGCAGAATATGATGAAATACTGCAAAATCCCCAGAAAGACTATTTACAAGAGGTACTTGAAGTGTGTGCTGAAAGAAAGACTAAAAGCTATCTGCAAATAATGATAGAAACATTGGAATGAGCCAAGGGCATTCTATCATACAACAGCATTGGATCACAAACCCCTGTGGCTCACCCAGAGAAAGGTCAACAGTACTGTGTAGAACACTAGACTCAGTCAGGGAGAACTGACAGATCCTTGCTGAAAGTTTATCTTGTGGTATCCAACATTTAAATATATAAATAAGTAAGTTAATGCACTGAAAATAATTCATTGCCAGAGATCCACAAAGTAGCACTAGTAAGACAGAGATATAACACTGTGTGTGCTTGTATCTGTTCTCCCACCTCCTCTATGCAGTGGACTTTATTTTTTTTAATTGTTGGGGATTCATTGAGGGTACAATAAGCCAGGTTACACTGATTGCAATTGTTAGGTAAAGTCCCTCTTGCAATCATGTCTTGCCCCACCAAAGTAATGACATGCATCCCCACTCTAATAAAACAGTGAAATCTTGATGCTTTTCTTAAAGCAATAACCGGCCTCTTTAAGTACTAAAGTTGTTATCCTGGAAGGATAGACCATATATACATATGTTTTGGTTCTTTGACTGCTAGAGTCCCACTAAAACCTATATTGAATTTTAGGGCTTCCCTTAAGAAGTATCCCAAACTAGGTGGCTCAAAACAACAGAAATGTATTTTCTTACAATTCTGCAGCCTAGAAGTTTGAGACAGTACTGCCAGGGCCATGCTGACTCTGAAGGCTTTAGGGAAGAATCGTGCCTCATCTATCCTAGCTTCTGGCGGCTGCCAGAAATCCTGGGCATGTTACCTTCTAGAAAGTAGTAATCCTGACCCTGACTAGCTAATTGTTCTAGACTGGTTCCTTCTACTTGCATATTGAAATCACCTACACATTTTTTTTTTTTATGTACAATTTTTGGGTTTACCTCTGCCCTGAGTTTTATCATGAGGTTGGTAGTTGTTGATAATTAAGTCATAAGCTATCAAGATAGAGCACAGCAGGACTAGAACAAATGCCTTCGATTAATAGCAGGAATTTACCCAGTAAATGCTTAACAGAAATGTTTGCCCGGTGATCATTTCTAGTCTCTGTTCTCTCTCTATTTCTTCTCCACACCTCTTTCTCTTTTCTGCTGTCCGATTTGCATCTTAATCTTAGAAGCAGCACATCTGGCCCTCCTTTCCAAGTCACAAACTGAAAAATCTCTCAACATGAGTCTTGATTTCCAAAAAGAACAACGGTTTGCCTCTTGGTTCTCATGGCTGATGAATAGAAAAACCTTTAGAAGTAGAATCCATCAGCTCCTTTAAGCTTCTGGCCTGAGATTCTAGGGCTGCTGAGAGAACAGATGTTCAAGTACACTGAATCTCTAAGTGTGTCCTGCTCAGCGGGGTCCGTCCTGAGGCTGCAGTCCCTGATTCCCAACAGTGTGAAGCGGCCTGAAGATCCCCAGGAAAATCTATTTTCCACCCTGCCCAACCTTTATCTCCTTCTTCCTACTCCCACATGGGAAACTTTCTTCCTCTGGAAATAGCAGATAGCATTTGTTTTATGCCTTCTGCCTGTAGGCAGCGTGCCTTGTGCTTTACATAGAAGTCAGTATTATCTCCATTTTGCATGAGGAAACTGATGATCAGAGGAGCTAGTGCTGTGTCCAACATCATGCAGTAACTGTAACAACCACAGGACTGGGCTTATTAACTCAATCTAGCTGGCTCCCAAGCACTGGTCCTTCTATCCCACCATACTCTAAGTCGTCGTCGTCTTTTTTTAATTTCTCCCTTAAATGTTTTATTGTTGTTGTTGTTCTTAGATGTTTATTTCAAATTTCAAAAGTAACATACTTACCCAGAGAGGCCTAGCCAAAATAAAATGCTAAATCTCCCTGGTGCTTCCTATTGTACTCAGCATCTTATTTTCTCCTCAATTTGAAATTTTTATTTACTTTTCCCTCTAGGTATCCTGTCCCTCTAGGTAAATACTTTATAGTACTAATTTTTTCTTTTAATGGTGACATAATTTTCCACAGAATGAATAAATTAGAAATTCATTTTTTCAGTTATTTGATGAGAAGCTACATTTTCCCTATTTTGGGGAGGAGGGTGTTGTTTGGTTTGCCTGTGAGTAATATAAATAATGCCAAAATTAATATGTTTGTGCATGTATGCTACATACTGTGCTTTTCTTTCTGTGGAATAGGTTCCCAATGCAAAAGCATATGAATGCATTTATTTTAATAGGAACTTCCAATTAACCTTCTGAATATTTTGTGTCAATTTACTTTCCCATTCACAGTGGGAACCCTATTTCCCTATACTATAGCCATCATTGGGTATTATCAACTTGTCTTTTTTTTTTTAATTCTTGGAATAAAATAGTCTCCATTAATCTTTGCAAAACAATTTTATTTCAGCACAAGAGTAATTTCCACAGCAAATCCTTATTTTGTAGTCAGGAGAAAAAGTGTATCTCTATATGTGTGTATCTTTATATGATTTCCAAAAGACAAAAGCAATTATGGTGTTGGAAGACAAAAAAGACAAACAGCTGTCTACACATCGGGAAAGCAGTATGGGTGATGGAGAGTTTTAATTTTTAGGTACCTGTCATTGAACAGCCAGAGGTTATGGCTATGTCCTTCACTGTGAAATCAGGAAAATAATATCTGATCTTTAACTACTAAAATGAGAGTAGAAAGATTAATGAGTTCATATTATTAGCACATTTGAAACTCCCTAGGAAAACATGCTTTGAAAATGCAATATGTCTTATCTTTGTTCCATAGATTACATAATGCAATTTCAAAGTACATAGTACTTATTTTCTAAGGAACTCCAAAAATTTCACTTTGTGCATAAAAAGAATCTCATTAAAGAAACTCCATCTCACCTTTTATGTAAGATGCATATCATAACTAGATGCTTTTCAGCTTTAGTCCCATAGCAGGGTGATGCTGACAGCCTCAGTTTAATACATTCCTAATTCCAGGGCTGTTCTTTAGGAGATACTACATTCTGTAGTCCTTGAGAGGCAAGAAAGAAAAAAGAATATGAGAGATGGTTAAAAAGAGATCAAAGATATTCAGATGGTGGGTTTTGTATAGGGGTATAAAGCTGCCAAGTTTATAACAAAAATTCCCCTAATGAGGAACTATTTAACCTGAGTTTTTTTAATTGTGTCTTTTGAATACATCTGAGCAAGTGACCTGAGATATGGCTAGTTAATCCTTGAAACTGGTTTCTATGGAAAGAATAAAAGTTTGTCCATGGGAATAATCATGAAATATGCCACTTGAAATAAACAGCTGGAGCAGAAATGTTCACAACAGGGTCAGCCTCAAAGCAGATCCCTTAGATTGGTCTCCACCATGGCAAAACATCTGGTCAGGCCTTTCCACCAGTTCAGTGAAAGTGACTCTCAAGCTAGTTGTTGTTTTCCTGGAGATATGCTTAAATCATGCTTACCATTTACCATGTAATGAGTGATCTAGGAAAAAAAATAAACCATGCAGGTAAAATTGATCATGTAGTGTGATTACAGGTGGCACCTCTAAAGTTCTATTTTCCAATCTGGTTTATTGTATTTATGAATATTCTGATATAGCAAAGAAAATGCAGTTTGCATCTATAGGTGTGGGTATAGATTGCAGCTGGACAATTATCTCATCCAGCTTCATTTGGTTGATAGTTATAAGAGAAATGAATTATCTCTAGAAATATGAAAGTGGAGATGATTCTCCTCCAACTTAGGGGTTCTATACCCAGGATCAACCAGGGCGGGTAGATAGGTCTGAATGAGAATCTAAGATCTTGGGCTATGAAAGTTGGAACATTAATTTAAATTTTGTAAAAGCCTCTGGTTTCTCACCTGTCCTCTTTGTTCTTTCTCTGACCTGATTTAGGATCAAAAATCCCTAAATTCTTCATTGATTTAGTCTCATAGCAAGATGGTGCTGACAAGCTCAGTTTAATACATCCCTAATTGCAGCCCTGTTCTTTAGAAGATATTGTCTTCTGTAGCCCTTGAGAGACAAGAAAGAAAAAAACAATGTGAGAGATGGTTAAAAAGAGATCAAAGATACTCAGATAGTGGGTTTTCCATGGTGATATAACACCTGGAGCTCTCTTTAGGTATCCACATAGCTAACTTCCTCACTTCATTGAAGTCTTTGCTCAAGTATCACCTCTCAATGAAGGCTACCCTATTGGCCTTATTTAAATTTCAACCCCCACCGTATTTTAAATCCTCTATTTTCTTATTCTTTCTATTTGTGTGTATTATATATCATCTAACACACTTCATCATATATTTACTTTACTTTAATACTATTTTGTGTTTTCTCCCTGTAGAATATAATCTCTACAATGGCAGGTTATTATATTATGCTCATTCACTGATACAGACCTAGAACAGAGCTGGGAAAATAGTGGGTGCTCAAAAAAGCATTTGGTGCATGAATAAATAAAAGTATCTGCTAGATTCTCCGGCATATAGTAAGCACTGAAAGATATTATTTTCCTTTCCTTGCCTTCCCTTCAAGCAGCTAAGCTTAAATATCAATTCTTGCTCAAACTTTCACCCTATTATACGTGTATAAATCCAACAACCAATGCAATGGAGTCCTACATGTTTATACTATTTTCTTTAAGAGGTATAGTCATGAGCAGTTCCTGTGGCTCAAAGGAGTAGGGCACCAGCCCCATATGCTGGAGTAGGGCACCAGCCCCATATGCTGGCAGTTTCAAACCCACCCCCCAGCCAAAAACTGCAAAAAAAAAAAAAAAAAAAAAAAAGAGGTATAGTAATAAGACTTCAAAAAAAAGACAACATCTTCAATGGAATAGATAGTACATTAAAAAAAATGCTTAAGAAAGAACCATAAACCCTTCCCCAACTATTTATTCAATATCTAACAACCCTCCATTGTCAATGTACCATTTATTTCATACATTCAATATGTTCTTTATTGTGTTTTCATTGACTGCATTTTTGTCTGGCTGAGTTCTAGTGATAAGCTGGGGGAGTCTTTGTTATGTCTAGTCCTGCTATAAAAAAGATCTCTCCAGTCTGACTTGCCTGTTGACCTGTATAAAGTAGATTCTTGTGTAGTTTGAGTGGAGAGGTTGACATTTTCCAAACTTTTCATTAAAATTAGGTATTTGTTACAGGTGGGGTTCTTCAGGACGTAGATGCCAAGATGGCACAATGTTTAGTAGGTAGGAGCACCCAAGAAAGGAGCTAAAACGTGAGTGGGTGGAGGAGCCATCAGGCTGAAATGAACCTAAGAAAGTCTCTACCATGAGGGGCCATGGAGCAAAGATCACCTATTGTTGGAGTCCTCCTTTGGGCAGATATAGACAGGTCCTTGTGGCTTTCCCTCAGTCAGTCATTGGCTGTGTGTTACCCCAAGCCAGTCATTGGCTGGGTTAGCCCCCAACCTGAGGAGGATCCTGAAGGCACTAGCAGATGGAGGCTGTCAGCTAACCATTCCTAAGCTTGGCAGCTATATGATCTTGAAGCAAGATCTGAGCAGCGCCTCCCACCATCAGCCATAGGATTGTGATACATGGCCAAGACCCTACCCATATCTCCTCAGTGCTCACCCTCTCCTGTGTGCCAGTGGCTTCCTTGTGCAGACACCTGTACCAGGGTGCCTGTGGAATCTCTGTCATGCCTGGCAGGCTGGAAGACAGGGTAGCTTCCAAGAGTAGCCCTCAGCCAATGAAAGTAAAGAATTTGAGCAATAATAACCAACTCCTTCTCTCCTCTTATGAGACACTTTTTTTTTTTTATTATTGTTGGGGATTCATTATGGGTACACAGAACCAGGTTACATTGATTGCTGTTGTTAGATAAGGACCCTCTTACAATTGGGTCCCACTCCCCAAAAGTGTACCATACCCCTTGTTCCCCCATCCCTCCCCTCCTACCATTTCTCAGCCCTCTCCATCCCCCACCTCCCACCCTCCACCGTGTACTAGAACCTTAATTGTCCTCATATCAGAATTGAGTACATAGGATTCTTGTTTCTCCATTCTTGTGATGCTTTACTAAGAATAATGTGTTCCACATCTATCCAAGTTAATACAAAAATGTCTCCATCTTTTTTAGTGGCTGAATAGTATTCCATGGTATAAATATACCACAGCTTGTTAATCCTTTCCTGGGTTTGGGGGCATTTAGGCTGTTTCCACATTTTGGCAATTGTAGGTTGAGCTCCAATAAACAGTCTAGTGCAAATCTCTCTGTGGTAAAAGGGTTTCTTTCTTTTTTTCTGCTGGGTAGATGCCCAGCAATAGGATTGTAGGATCAAATGGAAGGTCTAGTTGAGTTCTTTGAGGGTTCTCCATACTGCCACCAAAAAGGTTGTATTAGTTTGCAGTTCTACCAGCAGTGTAAAAGTGTTCCCTTCTCCACATCCACGCCAGCATCTATGGTTTTGAGATTTTGTGATGTGGGCCATTCTCACTGGGGTTAGACGATATCTCAGGGTGGTTTTGATTTGCATTTCTCTATTCATTAGGGACTCTGAGCGTGTTTTCATATGTTTGCTAGTCATTCATCAGTCTTCTTTAGAGAAGGTTCTACTCATCTCTCTTGCCCAGTGATCTAAGGAATTTTGAAACTTCTGACACATGATCTGTGCAGTCTTCCCGAGGTCCCAAGGAGAAGGAGCCCCAGCTGTCTGCAGCACTCACTTGCTCATGAACGCTCTCTGTGTTGCCTCCCTGCCCTTGCCTGTCTCATTTCTCTGCTCCTCTGTCAATGCTTCTCAGGATCACCTCTCAAACAAACTACTTAGACTCAAGTTCTCATCTCAGTGTCTGCTTTGGGGGGAACCTAACCTCAGGTAGGTATCTAGCTCCGTATGAGGTTTATAGAATTTACTCAATGAATTAATTTAAAAGCTTGAAAAAATTCCAAGGAAACATCTATTGCACTTTCAGTTGAATTCCAATCATACAAAGGAAGGTTGGTGAATATTTAAAATAGACATGAGATGCTGTTCTCCAGCAGATATGGAGAACAGATATGTCCTGTGTGTTTCTTCTGAAAGGAATACATTCCTTTCTGCTGAGGCATCATACTAACAGTTCTTCACATTCTCATGCCTTTGAGTTTTAAAAGTACTTTCATTCGTTTTATTCCATTTTTTTTTCATAGTAACTCAGCCATACATGCCAAGGCTCCACCTTCCTAGGGGTCAACGGAGTTTTAGAGAACTTAGGTGTCTTCCTTTGTTCATGGTTAAACTGTCAGTAACTGGAAGGGAAACGGCTCATACCCAGATATTCTGGTTCTAAATACAATCACCTTGCCACTTTAAAATAAATTCTCAAAGCCATACTTCCCCTCTTTCCCCCTTGTTTTTCCAATTAGGATCATCAGGCTATTTGTTCCATGTATGCACCATTTTTACTTCCATATTTGCATTCCTCTGATCATTAGGTGGGATTAACACATTACTAAGTCAAAAGAAAATGCATCCCTAATTGCAGCCCTGTTCTTTAGGAGATATTGCCTTCTGTAGCCCTTTAGAGGCAAGAAAGAAAAAAAATAGTATGAGAGATGGTTAAAAAAGAGATCAAAGATACTCTCTTTAGGTACCATAGCTAATTTCCTCTCTCAAATCTTTGCTCAAGTATCTGGCGGAACAAGATAATATAAGTAATATATTATCTCCAGTAATATAAGTAACTAGCCTTAGTTATTAGCTTTGCTATTTTCCATCAACACTTTTCTGCAATGAAAAGAAATCTTATTTACTTTGCTATTTGATTGCCTTTACCTTCTTACTAAGTTAGGGTTCAGGAAAAAAGAAAAAATAAATCTAATAAAAGCAGTGAAAAAAAGTCACTTGGGTAATCTACCCACTGGAAAAGAAATTCTTGAATAGTCTTCCTACTTCAGACTTGTATGGAAAAGCCATAATTGTTCAGTGTGTACAACTATAAACCCTGATATGAATTTTGAAGAGTTCTCCACAAGCAATCTTTTCATCACATCTTCCACTCCAATTATTTAATCACATAGAATTCAATGCTTGCCACGTATGAGAATTTGGAGGGCAAAATAAAACAAACATTAAATTATATTTTGAAAGGGAAAATATTTAGAATCAAAGTTTAGCAGCAGAAATGAAGGCTGGGTGTGTTCTTCAAGACAAACTGAAATACGAGCATGAATGACGGGTGCAAATATGAATATGAAATGAGAAACAAGAATAAGAGAACTCGATGACTTGCATTCTAATTAGTGGACAATTATATCTGGCTGTGGATACAACGAGGACTAGTTTCTATTACCAGAGGGAAGAGTTTTTAACTATTTAACTCCGGTTCTAACAAATTATAGAAAACATTGAAGAATCAGCAGAAACTTTATTTAGCTTGTCAGAAAAAGACATAATTGTCCATTAGGATCCTCATGGTCTCACCTCTGGGCAGAGTTATGCAGCTGGTGCCTGGGCCTGGAAGTTGAGACCACAGCTGAGGAAGAGCGTCCTTCCACTTATCCCAGACTCTCCACTTTTAGAATTGACTAATAAAGAATCCAAAGTCTAAAGTTCTTTCACAGAAGTAGAAACTTCCTCTTGGGGAGAGGTAAAAAAAAAAAATTCATGGTAACAAGAAAGTTTCATTCTTCTTAGGAAAGCCAGGTCTATATCAACTGATCCAAGTCATTTAAAACCAGAAGTAGAGCTCAGGGAAATGGCCAAGAAAGTATGTCTGAACTGATCAAGATGGAATGAACCTGAGCCGCTCACTCAGAGTATCCCTTGTGTCTGGGTAGGCCCTGCTGCTGCTGTCTGAGTTTGAATCACTGCCTAAATTCTAAACTTCTGATATAGAAATACTGTGTGGGAGTGTGTATGTGTGTGTGTGTGTGTGTGTGTGTGTGTGTGTAGCCCCATTGCCCTGCCTCCATCTTTCAGAAATTTCAACAAGAGCAGACTCTAGGCTAGGTCATCTCCAGCCCCTCTCATCTGATACCTGCTTGCCATTGCCTGCTTTCCTAGTGGCATGGAAGGACTTCCATGCCACTATAGAAATCTCATGACCATTCACAGCAGGGGACCATGCTAGAAAAAGCAAAGGATGACTTACTTCACTAGAATAGAGAAGGCTTATATTCTCCTCATCTCAAGTACGTTATTCATTATGCAACCATAGACACAGATCCTTGAATTGGTCTGGCCAGAGAAGGATGTGAAGATTTGCTAGTGTAAGAAATATTAGGGCAGGTCCTGTTCCATGATCATGCTCATCTTTGGTAAGCAATAATTTGTGGGGATAGATTTCAGCATGGTAAGTCAGTGCGTCTGCCAAAGGCTAAGTTTATGTTCAAAGCTCTCTCTATCCATGTGGCAGCAAAATTCTTTCAAAAATCTGACCATAGATTTCAATAACAACAACAACAAAAAAAGGATTTATTTGTATAAGGATCCAAATAATAACAATCTAGAAACACTGGCCATTTCAACTGTGTCACCATGGATGCTGCTATCCATATCCCTGGAGCATAGATGTGACCCAAGCCAGTCATATCTTTTGGCACAACTTTCGTTTTAAATGATAGTACCTTTTATTTTTATTTAACTTGAGAGTTCTTTAAGTTTTCTCATATGCATTATCTCTATTTAATAGGTAGGCATTTGAGGACAAATTTTCAGCATTTTAAAGATGAAGAAAGTAAAGATCACATTAAAATCATAGCTATAGTTGGTATCACTTGGATTCAAACCAATATTTGACTAACTCCAAAATCTGCATTATAGAAAACTGAGGTACAAATTTACAGAACTAACTCACAGCACAGCCCAGTCTAGAAACCATAGTCTTCAACAGTTACGGACTCCACTATTTAGCAAATTCCCACTGTGTTTCTGTACATGTGGGATTTATGTTTGGGGGCATGTAAGCTTTTGAGTTTCCATAGATAAAAAATGAGTTATAGGTCTAGTATTTACAGAATTCACGTAGTTAAATTATTGAAGAAATATGTAACAATAAAGTCCTCAGGTGACATAATGGTGCAATTTTAATGTGATAATCATTAAGATATTTCCCCAACATGGAGAAGAGAAACATATTAGTTTATCGCAGCTTGATGAAAAAATTCTCAAAGATAATTACATCTTTTCCCATGAAGGTCGTTGCTTACAAAGCAATTTTCTTTTATTAAATAGTTTTCCCAAGACTTAAGTGTAGAAAAGGATATATTACAAGACAATTAAAAATCCTTCTCTTTTCTCTGTATCTCGCTGTATTTATATGTTTCTATAGGGATTCTTTAAGTGAACAAAACTATATAAAATCAAAGACTTAGCCTCCACAAGATATTTCATCCACACAAAACAAAATGTATGACAATAATTGAACCTGTGAAATATTATATTATATAATTTGTTGACTTTTTCTTTCTCTCTTTTTTTTGAGACAGACTTTCACTCCGTCACCTGGGTGGAGTGCCCTGGCATGATCATAACTCATGGCAACCTTAGTCTCCTGGGCTCAAGCAATCATCTTGCCTCAGCCTCCCCAGTAGTTGGGACTATAGGCACTTGCCACCCTACCTAGATGGTGTTTCTATTTGTAGTACAGACAGGGTCTCACTGTTTCTCTAGATCTCCTGAGCTCAAGCGATCAACCTGCCTTGGTCTCTCAGAGTGCTAGGATTATAAGCATGTATATTAGACCTTACTAATGTATTTTGTTTCTATCCAGTCTTCCCCAGATAAAAGTTGCCTAATAAATCCTACTCAGATCCATGGGGCATCCTAGACCTTCTAACTCAGGCCAATTTCACCTTCTTCCTCCTAGCTAGGACCAGTTTCTATTATCAATATGTAAATGACGTTTCCTAGTGGGGTTTTTTTGTTTTTTTTTTTTTGTTTGTTTGTTTTTTTAATGTTTACTGATTGATATTGTGTTTGTTCCATCTGGGATAAGAATCCATTAACTTAGGCTTCATTTCCAGTGAAAATATTCCAAGAGATTAAAACAATTTGTGATCAATTATTTTTTAAAGCAGAATAAATGATGATGGAAAACAAATTTTCCAAATTACCACAGGGAAGAGTGTTTAACAGCTTAACTCTGGATCTAACATGTTATAGGAAACATGAAATAATCAGCAGAAACTTTATTTAGCCCGACAGGAAAAAACATTACTATTTGGACTTCAGTGTTAGTTTCCCAACACGTGGACAATTTTTGCTTTATTTCTCAATTCTTAGCAAAGAGATGAGCAATTGCCTTCACCAAAGGTTGTTTTGTGAAAGGGTATTTTTGTGACCCTGGTAAAACCCTTAAAAATAGTTTGCTTTCAGAACTGGAAAAGGAAAAAGGGCTTATCAAACTTAGAATATGATTACATCGCTAAATTAAAATTGTGATACAATGTTAAAGCTTTGGAAATTCTTACTGAAATGGAAAAAAGACAAACAAAAAACAATCCAAAATTTACAGTAAATATAAACTCTTCATAAAGTTAAAAAAGAAAAAAATCAGCTAACTGCATGTTTGTATTAAGCTTTTTTTTTTTTTTTAATATTTCTGGGTTTAGCAGCTTTTTAAAATTTTATTGGAATCTCTGCTGGGCTCCCACTAAGTATATTTGAAATCTACTTATTGACTTAGTTTTCTTCTCTAATTACTGCAGTTTCTATGCCTCCCACTGAAGTATAAACCACAAACACAGGATCCAATAGAGATGGAAACCATACCTTCACTCCTATTCAGGTCTTGTAATAGTTCAAAGGGATTGAGAGAAAGTATCAATGTGATTGATTTTCAAAATGGATCACAGACTTAAATGTAAAACATGGCACTCTAACATTTTTAGAAAAAATAGAAGAAAATCTTCAGGATCTAGGACTAAGCAAAAAGTTCTTAGCCATGACACCCAATGCATGGTCCATAAACTTTAAAAAAAAAAAAAGATAAATAAACTTTGTCAAATTAAAACTTTTGCTCTGTGAAAGATACTAGTAACAGAAAACATAAGTTAAAAATTGGAAGAAAATATTTGCACGTATCTAACAAATATTTTTGTCATATATCCAACAGATGACTTATATCTAGAATATACCACATATTAAGAACTCTCAAAACTCAATAATTAAACTACAAATAACAATGGAAAATTGACAAAAACTGAAAAGGATGTTATACTATTGAGGTTATAAAGATGGCAAATGGACATCTGGAAATATATTCAACATCATTAACCATGAGAAAAATGTAAATTAAAAACACAGTTAGATAAAACTACATGTCTATAGAACACCTCAAATTATTTTTAAAGAGAAATAAAATACTGCCAATACCAAAGACTAGAGAGAGGTTATAGAGGAGCTGGAACGCCCATGTATTACCGATAGGAATGCAAAATTGTAGAGTCATCCTGGAACTCTTGGATATTTACTGAATAAAAAAATTTAAAACCTCATGTTCACACCAAAACTTGGGCACAAATAAGTGTAACAGCTTTATCCTCAAGTTTCCTTAAAGAGTTGAGTGGATAAAATAGCTGTGGTACTATCCAGCCATACCATGGAATATTACTCAGCAACAAACAGGAAGAACTATTGATATATGCAAGTTCATAAAAGAATCTCAAAGTCATTATGCTGAGATGAAAAAGAAACTGGTGTCAAAAGATGACATAGTGCAGACAGGTCTCCAGTTTACAATGTTTTGACTTAATGATTTTTCAACTTTATGATGGTATGAAAATGATTTGCATTTATTTATTTATTTATATATTAATTAAAAAAATTTTTTTGAGACAGAGTCTCACTTTTTCACCCTTGGTAGAGTGTCATGACATCATAGATCACAGCAACCTCGAACTCTTGAATTCAAGCGATTCTCTCCTCTCAGCCCCCTGAGTAGCTGGGACTACAGGTGCCCCTCACAACACCTGGCTATTTTTAGAGACAGAGTCTTGCTCTGCTCAGGCTGGTCTCAAACTCACGAGCTCAGGCAATCCACCTGCCTCAGCCCCCCAGAGTGCTATGATTATAGGCGTGAGGCACTGAGCCCAGCGAGAGTGATTCACACTTAGTAGAAATTTTAATTCAGTACAATATTCAATAAATTACATGAGATATTCAACATTTTATTATATATAGGCTTTGTGTTAGCTGATTTTGACTAGTTGTAAGATAATGTGAGTATTCTGAACATGTTCAAGATGGGCTAGGCTAAGCTGTGATGTTCATTAGGTTAGGCATATTAAATGGATTTTTTACTTATAATATTTACAATTTGTAATGTGTTTATCAAGATGTAACTTTGCTATAAGTTGAGGAGCATCTATCAATGGTCCCATTTCTACAACATTCTCAAAAAGTCAAAACTATTGTCATTGAGAACTGATTAGTATTTTCCAGGATGCAGGAAGGTTTGATTACAAGGGGGTAACATGGGGAAATAGTTTATGGTGATGTAAAAGTTCTGTATTCTGATTGTAGTGGTGGTTACACAATTATACACATGCATTAAAATTCATAGAACTGGGCACCAAAAGGAAAAAGTAAATTTTACTCTGTAATAGTTTTTAAAAGTACAATTAAATATAAAAACAATTAACAAAATTTTTGAAAATTTATTTCATGACCATTTCTGCTTCTGAAAGACTTCTCCCATAGTTGACAGGTTTTTCTTTCTTGAAAAAGAAAAAATTCTTTTTCTCCAATATTTTGGACCTTTTTGGGCTAAACCTGGCTTGTCCTTGTTAATGACAAATCTAGTGATGACAGTGAAAATTTCATCAAGTATTCAATCTGTGGTATGCCTTTTTTCTAAACATTTCCCATCGATTCACAGCATCCCTGAGCAAGTAGTTCTCATTAGGATCTCACTGCATAGAGGAGAAAATACAATCATAGAAATGTTAGATCATATGCCTGAGATCATTCAGCTAGCCCATGGCTGACTTCATATACAAATCAAGGCAGTCAGGCCACAGTCTGTGTCTGTGCCCTCGATCATAATACTATACTACTTTTTTTCTAAATTCATCTCGATAAACCTTAAAAATAAGTGGACTCTATTCAAACCACTTGGCCAAACTTTATATTTCTAAGCTCCTGCAAAGAGTTACAGACAGAAGATCCACCAAGTCTTTTTTTCTGCATTTCAACTCCAACTTCTGTTCCTCTTTTTCCCAAAAGTATATTACTAGGGCTCAAACATTTTGACAACTTACTTGAGTACATTCATTGAAATGTATAAAAAAGATAACATATTTGAGTAGTGTCTAGATCTAAAGGAAAGACTATCCACCATCTTTCTGTTGCTGCCATAGGTAGGGTTTTAAAGAACTTGATCCTAGAGACAGGCAAATACTTTTTCTTTCTCATCATATTGTTTTATGAATGAACAACACACACACACATATTGCCAGAAGTTCACATAAGCGTAACTTGTGATATTTCTCTTTTTCATTTGGATAAAAACAAGTGAAGGAAAGCTGTTCAATTTCTGTTCCATTTCTAACAACTCATTCATTTTAGATACTGAAATTCCTAAATTTCCTAATTTTTTTAGAAGATACTTAAATTATTTTCATCTTACCACTATTCAACAGGTAAAACACTCCAAAAATAATAAAAAAGAGCACAAAGAGTAAAATTATTACCAAGGATAAATCTGTCATTCTATCCCAGAAAGAAAAAAAATTGATGGGTGTGGATTTCCACACCATAACATATAATCTGAGTCCCACCATGGGCCCAGAACAATGAAACCAAACACCTCATCTGAAATAATAAAGAAGGGCTCAAGCAATGATAGAGATTTTAGCTTCAGGATGTGGCAGTAAACCATAGGAGAAGGAAGGAATAAAAGGAACAAGCATCACATTGATAAACAATAGGAAAAGGAAGGGGACAGATCAGATCATGGCATTTGAATGACAACCTCTCAAAGCCAAGCAAGTGCATCTCTGAGCAGGCTCTGGAATTGGAGCATCCACATGGGGGAAACTCCCTCTGCCTTTAAATGGAGAAACAACAGCACAGCTCCGATACCTTTGATCAACCTGAGTCATTATATCTACATTTTATTGGTATTCATCAAATTAACAAAAGAAATTCCAAGAAGTCTGGTTCCCTCGTGTATATTGGACTGAGAAGCAGGGGAAAGGAGAGACCTACAGTTTCCACCACCTCAGAAGAAAGGGGCAGTGAAGAAACACCTGAGAAAATCACCCCTGGCCTGAAGCCTCTCATGGCTTCTCATCAGTCTAGTTAGCCAAGATTAGAGATAAGAAGGCCTGTCGTATAAAGGCACTACTAAAAAGACAAGAAACTAAAAGTAGAAATAATTTCCATTGACAGGCCTGATTCTAACTGGTTTCTAGCCCAGCAATATGGCATTGCAGAATAGTTTAAATGACAGAGCTTACTGTATCAAAGCTGAAATATGAAAACGAGCAGTTTACTATAGGAATTTGGTTGTGCAATGTTTATTCATCAGGATTATAAAGAAGGATGGAAAAGTTTCAACTAAATGCTTCCTTTACTAACAACTCCCAATGTTTTTCATTATATCAGAAATACATGAGTACAAACAGGGTAGTAAGTTCCCATCTCATATTTAGACTTTTGAATTTATATGCGTTTCTTTCTAGTGAACTGAGAAGTAATGTTGGCAGAATAAAGAATCCAGTTCCTACTTATCTGTGTCCTTATATTGTAGACTCTCAAAGAATATTTTTCTAAAAGGCATGAAGCAGAGAATCGTCCGTCCTCTCTGCCCTCTCCCACAGCTCTTGACTATTAAAACCCGCTTTGCAGCTGGAGGATTATTTTCTCATGCTGAGATTCATAAACACCATGGGACTCCCACTTCCTCCTGGATCCACATCAAACCCTAGGGATGCCATTTCAAAACTGTAAATGTTTGCCACGTAGCATTAGCATGCTACGCAGGGTCCGAAACACCTCCTGCTGCCCACAAAAGCATGGACAAGAAGAAAGGTTCACGCTTGTGATTCATAGAGGTCCGCAGACTACTTTCAGCTTTTCCAAGCTTTCTTTTCTTTCTCAAATCTACTCTAATTCTATGGAGTTTATATTCTGTCGTAAGCCATATAAATAAATGCATGATGAAAGCTGAATTGAAAAAGAAGCTGCCCACACTCGTTCATGACTGACACAGGGATAAATTGGTATTTCTTTTTAAAGGACAATTTGGTAACATATCAAAGGCCCCTAAATTATAACATGTTTGAGCCAGGTAGTCCTACTTCTAGGAATATAATCTAAGAAAACAGACAACTGAAAAAAATGAATGTTTTAGGATATTCACTACAAGCTTATTGATAATAACATAAAATAGAACTCAACCAATTAAATGCCAACAACCAAGATTAAGAGACTTCTTAAATAAATGATGATGTATTCCTGCAAAGGATATCCTGTTGTCATTTAAACTACTGGTGCAGATCTATTTTCATTGTATGTAAAAATGTTCATAATATACCATCAAATTTCTTGAAAAGTATAAAACAGAAATAGTGGCCTGTTGTTATTAAAATACATAATTATATAAAAGTAATGTGATTGCATGGGAAATGTTTAAAAGGGGTATACGTATCAAACCATTATCTGTATCAAAAATAATTATTGTTAGATAGTGGCTTCGGTATGTTTTCACTGTTTTTATTTTCTTAATTTTTATAATAAAAATGTTTTTAATAAAGAGAAAAGTAGTAGATATTTCTGTTTTGAAGAAAAATAGCTGGGGGAAAAATAGGAGCCATTGCTTTTTCTCTTTCCCTTCCCGACCTCAGATTCACAATGACAGAAGTCCCCTTCTTAGCTGCTGCAACGCTAACAGACCATCGAGTTCTGTTACTTCCTGTCAATAAGATGACTCTGGGAAGCCTTTGGAATGGTTAGGCACAAGTCCAAAGGGCCGAGTGACTCTGCAGTTGGGGAAAAATCTGGCTTAGTGAATAACTCTTTAGGGCGTTGGATGATTCATGCTTATTCCCAAAGCTGTGGCTTATAGCCAGAGGTATTTAGGTGTGTGCAGGGAATTGTGAGGCGGAGAGCTGCCTGGGCAAATAAAAGCCCAAGTCAAAGGGCTTCTAAGGATAGCTGGACACCAGTGATTACCTCCAGAGCACATGATTTTTCATCCCCCAAATTCTCTGTGTACCTTAAGGAACAGCTTTCTCACAGGGAAGATCAGAGCCCCAAGTGTGTCTTATTACACATTATGCCTGCATGCAAGTACTTGGTTTCCCGGGGAATTTCACTTGTCAGTTCTATGTACCACCAAAAGGGAGGTAGTAATGGTGTTTTCTTTGCATCTACATTAGATATGGGATCATAAGACAAACTAATAATTTTTCTTGCATAAAAGTCCTTTCATGCATCAAAACAAAATGAGTGATTATTTAAAAGCCACTTAAATAATGTAAAGCTAAAGTAAGTAATTTTCTAGCTATTTAACTTGTCTTTTATTCTAATATTGCTTTAGAGACACATGCAAAATTTTAATCAGGAAAATTAGTAATATTCCTATTAGAGCAGTTTATTAAGTTTCAAGACATTGGAAGGGGCAGACCCAAGAAGTTCACTCTAGTCTCTTTTTAAGGGTCGAATTCAAACCTGGGGATATCCTGGTTTTCCTCTTCTGATAGTAAATTCCATGAAAAATAAGACTGTTCCAAAAATAATAACTTGGCAGCAATATTTTCTTTCAAAGGTATAAAATTTAATGTTCTTAGGTATAGTATTTTTATAGCATTACATAGTTTAAGCTTAAACAACCCCTGTCATTCCTCACAAACCCCATCACAAACCCTCAGGTTATGTGTGAAACATGAAATTGTGAAGACATATGAAATTGCTGATATTAAAGTAACATTTCAGCAGAATAAATCTATGTCTATCTTTAAAATATACTTTGAGTTACATAATAAAGCCAGAATTGCATCTAATTAAAATATTATACTGAATACTTCATTCATTTCCTGTCTTTTTAATAACTGTTTTTTATCACCTAAAGAATCCAATCTAGTTCACAGTCTCCATCTCAATGTGGATATTTTAAGGAGGAGGATGGGACATGGCTGCTTCTATAGTTAAGATTATTTCTGCATTAGCTACAAGGGAGAGTAATGCCTACTATTATAAGAGAGATGATTAAAAGTGACTTTATACTAACAGCTGGCATTTCAAAATCAAGTGCATGTTGCCTAAGAGAACAGAACAGAACAGAACAATGCTTAAGGAATAGCCCAATATCCATAATGAATATCTCACAGCCCCCCCTTGCATCAGCAGTAACAACATTCTTCCCTCCCACTTCACACACACACACACACACACACACACACATATCATGGAGCAACTGATCTGATTCTTCACGTGATTCGCCAGCTACCCTACTGAAGAAGCAGAAAAATGAGATTGAATTGTTAATCTACTTATCAACAAATATTCTTTAAAGTTTCTTCTTACTCTGTATATTCAATATTGTAACTATATAATCTGTATTATAATTCTGTACCTGTAAGTCACTACATTGTCCCTATTTGTATTGAGATTTCAAAATAGCTCACAGACAGTTAAATATATAAAGTAATGTGAAGTAGTGTCATTGGAACCAAAACTAAATAGCAGGCCAGTTTCAGCTTCAACTCTTTAAATCTGACTTTTGAATTTTTATTTTTACAAAGCACTTAGCACTATTCCAACTTCAGGTTTTCTTGTGGTTCCACTAGAACCCAGTTTGCAGTGGCTTCACGTTTCAAGAGCGTCGGAGAATCCTGGGAATCCATAGGAGCAGCTGCAGTAGTTACAGCTCCTGTCTAACATCGGAAACATGCAAGGGACCTCCCTCTGTGGCACAGACCCCTCCCAATATTATTGCTGCCATCACAGGGTGTGCATGGCCACAGCACAGAGACTTCTCACTGTTACCAGTAATGAATTTGCTGGTGATACTGTAGGATCTGGCAGACTTCGGTGCAGCCACCTTGCAAAGCAAATGCCGCGATGACTGTCCTTCACACCTGTACAAAACGGTTAGTCTAAGTCTGGCGTGAGGGCTCTCATCAAACAGATCAAAGAATAAAAATTGAAAGTTCCCACATCAGTTTGCCATTTTAAAAATCTCAAATTATCACTACCCTAATCCCTATCTTTAGTGGAAATGTAGAAGAAAAAGTAACATTTACAAAGTGGGGCTCTTATCTTTTTAATATCTGCTCGAATATGTGCCCTTTCTCAAAGTCCTCAGTTTCCCATCACACTCAGAATGAAATCCTCACTATGGCCAAGCATGTTCCTACTCCGGGAGTTTGCTCTTGTTTGTTTACCTCTGCTTCGAGCATGCACGGCCCGCTCTCCCACACCTTCATCCTCACCTGCTTTTGCTTCCTCACTTTGCTTAAATTTCTCCCCATCAGAAAGACCTTCCGTGACTTCCTGATCTATAATACACCCACTGATTCATCTCCTTGGTTTATTTACGTTTCTTCCGAGCTTAAACATTGTAAATTATATATATGTACAAATGTTGCACAATTTACTGTTAACTATTTTAAATTGCACATGAACTTTCTGTCCACGCTGTATATATAAATTATATAATTTATACATATTTGTCCATAGTA
The DNA here is from genome assembly GCF_027406575.1 of Nycticebus coucang. Lineage (NCBI taxonomy): Eukaryota > Metazoa > Chordata > Mammalia > Primates > Lorisidae > Nycticebus > Nycticebus coucang. Next base: position 149,667,739 of record NC_069780.1, on the reverse strand, counting down.
AGGATTTTATTTTGAGTGCAATGGGAAACGGAGAAAGGGCAAGTATTTGAGCAGATATTAAAGAGGTAATTGAGCCCCACTTTGTAAATGTTACCTTTTCTTCTGAATTAGCTAATATATATATACATATATTAATATAGACATAGTTTTAATATATATACATATATTGTATATATGTGTGTGTGTGTGTATATATATAGTTTTTATTTCCTGCATTAAAATGTAAAGTCCAAGAGGGCAGATGCTTTTTCTCTTTTGTTTGTTACCGTATCTTCAGTGCCTGGAGCAGACCTGGTCCATAATGAGCCCTACCAGATAAATGAACTATCTATTGTCCATAGTTAGGTGCCTGAATAGACAAATGTGACCAGCAGTCCTTTTCTCTTCTGGATTTTGTGGCAAATGACAGTATTTTTACTATTGTTTGAATTCACTGTGAATGAGAAGTTAGGAAAAAAGATGGTTGAAGTAGGGCTTTATTCACAGCTCACACTGTGATACCCCAATGCAATCTAGCACTTAGATTTCCAAAATATTTTCCATCATCAAAAGGTGCTATAGATTGACTATGTTCCCTGATTTCATATTTTGAAACTTATTCTCCAGTGAGTTGGCATTAGAAGGTGGGGTCTTTGGGACGTGATGAGGTCATGAGAGTGGAACCCTCACGAATGAAATTAGTGCCCATATAAAAGAGAGACTCCAGAGAGCTGTCTCACCCTTTCTGCCATGCAAGGACACAGTAAGAAGACAACCGTCCAGGAACCAGGATGTCCCCAGAACCTGCCCTTGCTGGCACCCTGATCTCAGATGTGCAGCTTCCAGAACTGTGAGAGTAAAGGTCTACTGTTTATAAGCCACTCCATTATTACATTTTGTTAGAATAACAAATCTGAATCTGTTCAGTTTAAGAGGGAGGGGTAAACCGAGGTTTGGTTCCATCTGACACTAGAATAATCATTAATTAAAAGTCTTCAAGTGAACATTCTAATTGACCAGATACTTCTGTTAACTTCTGACTGTAGAAAATTATTGTAGACTCTTGTGTATCTGCAAGAATAAGGACTCAGGAACCGAAGCTCAGAGCTCTGATCTGATTTTCAGTGATCTTAAGCAATGCATTAGACCACTATGTGCCTCATTTTCTCACCTGTGAAATGGGAAATGGAATAAATGCCCTATAGGACAATGCTGGAATACATGCAATTCAGTCAAAATGTTTTCTTTTTTCTCAGACAAAGGAGGATGTGGCAAAGACTGCAGAGGCACTCAGGTCAATATTCAGAATGATAGCCCAATTGTGGAAATTCGTGTTGAATGTATACAGATGATAGGAAGTATTCCATGGCATGTATCTTTTTTTACTTTACTTTTATGAAGCTATAATAGTTTTATTTCATGTTTCTCCAAAAAGAACTATTTTGGCCTCCAAGGGACATCAGTATTGTCCAGAGACTTTTTGTGATTGTCACAGTTGGCAAGGAATACTCCTGACATCCAGCTGGTAGGTGTCAGGGATATCTTTAAACATCCTACATACAGCACACAGGGCAGTACCCACAATAGCGAATCATCCAACCCCGAATGGCAACAATGCTGAGGTAGAGAAACTGGATAAATAAATCTTGATGCTTGTGTTCTCATTGTCTGCACTTTTCCTAAAGATAGAGAGCCAAATGAAATGTCAGTTAACTAAGGGCTTCATTTAAATGAAACTAAAACATAATTTTATATGTATAATTTATAATTTCTATAAAATTTCCCTTAAACAACACTGTGCCATATTATGAAAAACAGTCTAAATATTCTCATGACATGCATGGTTAGAGATACTTTGTGAAGAAGTATTGATTCCCGAGTTATGCAAACCACACCTTTCCATAGAAATCCAATGGAAATGATTAAAGGGCACATTTTCTGCTTTTCTCTGATATTTACAGCCCTATCACCAGGAAGAATTGAACTATTTGCAAAGTTGGCTGCACGTGTCTCTGACTCCCTTTGGCTAAGCCCAGGATTTCTCAGCAGTCCTTTCAAAATCACCCTACTTGTAGGCATGTGGTTCCTCAAACTTCCTCATTATTGTCCCTGTTATTGTCACATAAGTTCATCTTTGTCAGTCTCAGCTGAAATATGCAAAGCTCTTGCTAATGTCGTCTAGAGATTCATAACCTTTTGTCTAAATTTATAACGCAGGGCTTTGCAAACTGTCAATCTCCAGACTTAGCACATAGTCTCTTTGGCATGTTAGTTTTAGGGGCTTGTTAGTTTCACAAGGCAGATAGGGAACGTTTCTGGGGTTAACAACCGTGCCTTCTGATGCTATAACGTGTGCTCTTTTCTCCATAATAATGAAGATTTGACTTTCATTTTGTATGTTTCAAAATTCACAAATAACATACAGAAATCTGCCACTATTCTCTTACTTTTCAAAATAATGTTTTCCCCTGTCTTCTTTAAAGCATAGAATTTTTTAAGTAGATCTAAATAAATCATAACTTGATTGTCTTTCCTTCAGGAAAATTTAGATTCTTATAAAAATATAAGTAAAGCGCATTAAGTAAAAACTAAAAACCTATTTTTCATCATATAAGACTACTTTTAAAATTTGGATTTTATGTCTTTTTTTTTTTTTTCTTTTTTTGGCAGACTCTTTTTTTTTTTTTTTTATTGTTGGGGATTCACTGAGGGTACAATAAGCCAGGTTACACTGATTGCAATTGTTAGGTAAAGTCCCTCTTGCAATCATGTCTTGCCCCCATAAAGTGTGACACACACCAAGGCCCCACCCCCCTCCCTCCTTCCCTCTTTCTGTTCCCCCCCATAACCATAATTGTCATTAATTGTCCTCATATCAAAATTGAGTACATAGGATTCATGCTTCTCCGTTCTTGTGATGCTTTACTAAGAATAATGTCTTCCACGTCCATCCAGGTTAATATGAAGGATGTAAAGTCTCCATTTTTTTTAATGGCTGAATAGTATTCCATGGTATACATATACCACATCTTGTTAATCCATTCCTGGGTTGGTGGGCATTTAGGCTGTTTCCACATTTTGGCGATTGTAAATTGAGCTGAAATAAACAGTCTAGTATAAGTGTCCTTATGATAAAAGGATTTCTTTCCTTCTGGGTAGATGCCCAGTAATGGGATTGCAGGATCAAATGGGAGGTCTAGCTTGAGTGCTTTGAGGTTTCTCCATACTTCCTTCCAGAAAGGTTGTACTAGTTTGCAGTCCCACCAGCAGTGTAAAAGTGTTCCCTTCTCTCCACATCCACGCCAACATCTACAGTTTTGAGATTTTGTGATGTGGGCCATTCTCACTGGGGTTAGATGATATCTCAGGGTTGTTTTGATTTGCATTTCTCTAATATATAGAGATGATGAACATTTTTTCATGTGTTTGTTAGCCATTCGTCTGTCATCTTTAGAGAAAGTTCTATTCATGTCTCTTGCCCATTGATATAAGGGATTGTTGGCTTTTTTCATGTGGATTAATTTGAGTTCTCTATAGATCCTAGTTATCAAGCTTTTGTCTGATTGAAAATATGCAAATATCCTTTCCCATTGTGTAGGTTGTCTCTTTGCTGTGCTTATTGTCTCCTTAGCTGTACAGAAGCTTTTCAGTTCAATGAAGTCCCAATTGTTTATTTTTGTTGTTGTTACAATTGCCATGGCAGTCTTCTTCATGAAGTCTTTCCCGAGGCCAATATCTTCCAGTGTTTTGCCTATGCTTTCTTGGAGGATTTTTATTGTTTCATGCCTTAAGTTTAAGTCCTTTATCCATCTTGAATCAATTTTTGTGAGTGGGGAAAGGTGTGGGTCCAGTTTCAGTCTTTTACATGTAGACATCCAGTTCTCCCAACACCATTTATTGAATAGGCAGTCTTTCCCCCAAGGTATGTTCTTGTTTGGTTTATCAAAGATTAGGTGGTTGTAAAATGTTAGTTTCATTACTTGGTTTTCAATTCAATTCCAAGTGTCTATGTCTCTGTTTTTGTGCCAGTACCATGCTGTCTTGAGCACTATGGCTTTGTAGTACAGACTAAAATCTGGAATGCTGATGCCCCCAGCTTTATTTTTGTTACAGAGAACTGTCTTAGCTATACGGGGTTTTTTCCGGTTCCATACAAAAGGCAGAATCATTTTTTCCAAATCTTGAAAGTACGATGTTGGTATTTTGATAGGAATGGCATTAAATAGGTAGATTGCTTTGGGAAGTATAGTCATTTTAACAATGTTGATTTTTCCCATCCATGAGCATGGTATGTTCTTCCATTTGTTAATATCCTCTGCTATTTCCTTTCTGAGGATTTCATAGTTTTCTTTATGGAGGTCCTTCACCTCCTTTGTTAGGTATACTCCTAGGTATTTCATTTTCTTTGAAACTATGGTGAAGTGAGTTGTGTCCTTAATTAGTTTCTCATCTTGACTGTTATTGGTGTACACAAAGGTTACTGACTTGTGGACATTGATTTTATATCCTGAAACATTACTGTATTTTTTGATGACTTCTAGGAGTCTTGTGGTTGAGTTTTTGGGGTTCTCTAAGTATAAGATCATGTCGTCAGCAAAGAGGGAGAGTTTGACCTCCTCTGCTCCCATTTGGATTCCCTTTATTTCCTTGTCTTGCCTAATTGTATTGGCTAGAACTTCCAGCACTACATTGAATAGTAAAGGTGACAGAGGACAACCTTGTCTGGTTCCAGTTCTAAGAGGAAAAGCTTTCAGTGTTACTCCATTCAGTGAAATATTGGCTGTGGGTTTGTCGTAGATAGCTTCAATCAGTTTTAGAAATGTGCCACCTATGCCTATACTCTTCAGTGTTCTAATTAGAAAAGGATACTGGATTTTATCAAATGCTTTTTCTGCATCTATTGAGAGGATCATGTGATCTTTATTTTTGCCTCTGTTAATATGGTGGATAACGTTTACAGATTTGCGTATATTAAACCAGCCTTGCATCCCTGGGATGAAGCCTACTTGATCATGATGAATGACTTTTTTGAAGATAAGCTGTAATCTATTGGCTAGGATTTTGTTGAGAATTTTTGCGTCTATGTTCATCAGTGAGATTGGTCTGAAATTCTCCTTTCTGTTTGGGTCTTTTCCTGGTTTTGGTATCAGGGTGATGTTTGCTTCACAGAATGTGTTGGGGAAGATTCCTTTTTCCTCAATTTTTTGGAATAATTTCTGCAGTACAGGAATAAGCTCTTCCTTGAAGGTTTGATAGAATTCTGGAGTGAAGCCATCTGGAGCAGGGCATTTTTTGGTTGGAAGATTTTTTATTGTTTCTTTGATCTCAGTGCTTGAAATTGGTCTGTTAAGGAGCTCTATTTCTTCCTGGCTGAGTCTAGGGAGAGGGTGTGATTCCAAATATTGATCCATTTCTTTCACATTGTCAAATTTCTGGGCATAGAGTTTCTGGTAGTATTCAGAGATGATCTCTTGTATCTCTGTGGGATCACTTGTTATTTCCCCTTTATCATTTCTGATTGAGTTTACTAGAGATTTTACTTTTCTATTCCTCGTTAGTCTGGCCAATGGTTTATCTATTTTATTTATTTTTTCAAAAGACCAACTCCTTGTTTCATTAATTTTCTGAATGATTCTTTTGTTTTCAATTTCATTGATCTCTGATTTGATTTTGGAGATTTCTTTTCTTCTACTGAGTTTAGGCTTAGATTGTTCTTCTTTTTCCAATTCCATAAGATCTCTTGTGAGATTGTTGATGTGCTCTCTTTCTGTTTTTCGAATGTAGGCATCTAAAGCGATGAATTTTCCTCTCAAAACTGCTTTTGCAGTATCCCACAGGTTTTGGTAGCTTGTGTCTTCATTGTTGTTATGCTCAAGGAAGTTAATGATTTCCTGTTTTATTTCTTCCTTCACCCATCTGTTATTCAACAGAAGATTGTTTAGTTTCCATGCCTTTGGGTGGGGTCAAGCATTTTCGTTAGAGTTGAGTTCCACCTTTAGTGCCTTATGGTCTGAGAAGATACAAGGTAAAATTTCAATTCTTTTGATTCTGTTGATATTTGTTTTGTGTCCCAGGATATGATCAATTGTGGAGAATGTTCCATGGGGTGATGAGAAGAATGTATACTCTTTATCTTTGGGATGGAGTGTTCTATATGCGTCTATCAAGCACAGTTGTTCTAGGGTCTCATTTAAGTCTCTTATGTCCTTGTTTAATTTCTGTTTAGAGGATCTGTCCAGCTCTGTAAGAGGAGTGTTAAGGTCCCCTGTTATTATGGTATTATCAGATATCATATTGCTCAGACTGAGTAAGGTCTGTTTCAAGAATCTGGGAGCATTTAAATTGGGTGCATAGATATTTAGAATTGAAATGTCTTCTTGTTGTATTTTTCCCTTGACCAATATAAAGTGACCATCTTTGTTTTTTTTGACTTTAGTTGCTTTAAATCCACATGTATCTGAAAATAAGATTGCAACTCCTCTTTTCTTCTGAATGCCATTTGCCTGAAAAATTGTCTTCCAACCCTTGTCTCGGAGCTTTAATTTGTCTTTTGAAGCCAGGTGAGTTTCTTGCAGACAGCAAATGGATGGCTTGTGTTTTTTAATCCAGTCAACCAATCTATGTCTCTTCAGTGGGGAATTCAAGCCATTAACATTTATTGAGATAATTGATAAGTGTGGTAGTATTCTATTCGTCTTACTTTGTGAGAGTCCATTGCTTAGTTTTATCTTTTGCATCAGTGTGGAGGTTTTGTTCTGTCCTTTAATTTCTGAGTTCTCACTTTGCTGCTGATCCATTGTGGTGGTCAGTGTCCAAAACAGGTTGAAGTATTTCCCGTAGAGCTGGTCTTGTTGTGGCGAATTTCCTCAATGTCTGTATATCCGTAAATGATTTGATTTCTCCGTCAATTTTGAAGCTTAGCTTAGCAGGGTACAGAATTCTGGGCTGGAAATTGTTCTGTTTAAGTAGATTAAAGGTAGATGACCATTGTCTTCTTGCTTGGAAAGTTTCATTAGAGAAGTCTGCGGTCACTCTGATGGATTTGCCCCTGTAGGTCAAATGGCGCTTACTCCTGGCAGCTTGCAGAATCTTTTCTTTTGTCTTGACTTTGGACAGGTTCATCACAATGTGTCTTGGAGAAGCTCCGTTAGAGTTGAGGTGACCTGGGGTCCAATAGCCGTCTGAAAGCAGTGTGTCAGAATCTTTGGTGATATTTGGGAAATTTTCTTTTATAATATTCTCTAGTATGGTTTCCATTCCTCTGGGGCATTCTTCTTCCCCTTCTGGAATTCCTATAACTCGTATGTTGGAACGCTTCATAAAGTCCCATAATTCTGACAGTGAACGTTCTGCTTTCTCTCTCTTCTTTTCTGCCTCTTTTACTATCTGAGTTATCTCAAAAACTTTGTCTTCTACCTCTGAAATTCTTTCTTCTGCATGGTCTAACCTGTTGCTGATACTTTCCATTGCATCTTTAAGTTCCCTGATTGACTGTTTCATTTCCTTCAGCTCTGCTATATCCTTTTTATATTCTTCATATCGTTCATCTCTGATTTGATTCTGTTTTTGGATTTCCTTTTGGTTATTTTCCACTTTATTAGCAGTTTCCTTCATTGTTTCCATCATTTCTTTCATTGTTTTCAACATGTGTATTCTAAATTCCCTTTCTGTCATTCCTAACATTTCTGTATAGGTGGAATCCTCTGCAGTAGCTACCTCATGGTCCCTTGGCAGGGTTTTTCTGGACTGGTTCTTCATGTTGCCTCGAGTTTTCTGCTGATTCTTCCTCATGGGTGATTTCTTTTATCTGTTTCCTTGCCCTAATTTTCCTTTCACTTCCTCTTGCTCTTTAAGTTCTCGTGCCTGTGGAAGTTGCGGGCGGGTTTAGATGGATTGAACACACGTGACCACTTGCCGGTTTTCCACTGTTTTCATCCTCCTCTTGGGGTCCAGAAGTCTCTCACTGACTCACTGTATCCTCTCAGGGGTGATGATAGGCAGATCCCACCAGCCAGAGATGTCTGGAGTCCTATATTCCTAGACTCATGGTGCCCAGATGCAAGGAAGCTGTTACTCGGCTGCCATCTTGCTCCGCCTCCTTTATGTCCTATTTTTTCTCTGCACTTTTGCCTTCTGTTTTCTACCTTATTTCTACCTAAACTTTCTAACTTCCTAAGTTTCTTTTCTTTTCTTTTCTTTTTTTTTTAACTTCAGGAACTATGGCAATATGGGTTTACCAAATGTCACAGACCTTGCCCTATCCCGCATTAAAATGTGTTAAAATGCAATGATGATCAAACTGAACCCTGTTAGCTTAAAAAACAAACTCTATTGATGGAATAAAGGTGGAAAAAAAAAGGCTAAGCATATGAGAAGACTAGCACAATGCTGAAGAGGGCACATGTATTTAAAAGAGGCTTTGGATAACTTGATAAGTATGTTGGAAAAATAAGTTAGGATATAATTAATTATCCTATCAATGGTAAAAGCATTCTAAGTTACCACAGTCTGCTCATTGACCTTGGAAATTTTCTTTTGATCAAAGGATTCTTAGTGGGTACCTAGCTGGTCCAAATAATATGGTAAAAACTGAAGTCTAGGAATGAATTAGGCATTATCTCTATCCTCTGGGAGCCTGTTATCTCACAGAGAGGAGATAAAATAGAAATACACATCGGGTTCAATATGAGTGAACAAAGTACAGGGTACAGCCAATACTTCTGGATAGTTGAAACTACTCTATAGTGGAGACTCAGTAGTGAACTAGTGGGACCCTGGTTCATCTGATGTTACAAAAGTATTACTAAACAGTTCATTCATCATTTCATAGAGTAATATGACAATTTGTAAAATTAGCCCTATGAGCTGCTTGTGTTCTTTGATTCATATTCTCCCTTTAGGAAATCCCCAACTCCTTAAACCAAGTCATTTGTTCAAATAGGTTCATAGAGGAAATGTGTCTCCTTGTCTCATGACTCCTCAGCTTCTTTGAAGCCTTGACCAAGTTGCATCATACTTCTCTGCATATTTCCCTCAACTGTTAGATTGTGAGAACCTCAAGGTCAGAAAACAAGTCTTTCCTTCTCTTAAGGTGTCGATTCTGTTAAAACTAGGAACACCTCGAACATACTTTACAGTACAAGAGTAATAAGGGAATGACTCCCCCCCACACACACTATGGCACATGCACCAGATAGGAGGGCCGAATGCAAATGACAAATGCTAGAAAAGTATGGCTAGGTGACAATGTGGAGATATGTAGGTCCATGAGGTCATTTTATGTATAAAAAATAAAAACTAAATAACACACACATTAATTATAACTATGGAAACTGTTTATGTACAAAAATTAATCATATTTCCGGGGAAAGTTGCCTGTATTTATAGTGTTTTAATTGCCAGTGAGAAAGAAAGTCACTTACACAATTTTCTTTAATCCTTTTTTAACCTTTAAAGTAATCTTTTCTTAACCTTTAAAACAATCTTTTCTTAAATATGTCCTAAAAATGGAGAGGAAGCAGAGCTAACTTCTTGAGAGGAACTGCGCTCTGAACTTTGTATATTTACATCTACTTATGAAATCATCTCTTTAAATCCATGATTTTTTAAAAAAATCTTTTTAGAGGTAAGACAAATGAGGCATGAAAAAGGTTATATAATCGAGAAAGAGGAGACTTCCTCACTTTAAAGGCTATATATCTTTTCATCATGCTTATTTTTTAGCAGATTCATCAATTCACCAAAATAAAATAATTCTATTAATATTTTAACAATATGTCATTCAGATAATTTAAATATTCATTGCCAGGCTAATAAGCTGCTGCAAATAAGCCATATGCCTTTGGGTAATGTTTCTAGCCTCAGTTTTCACCTCTGTAAATTGAAGAGCTTGTAGAGGGAGCTAAGGTGCATGTTATGCCTTTATGGTTTAAGCATAGGTACATTATCCTAAACTATTACAAAGTATTTATTTCAGAGGCAACTATTGTCATATTGAATGATAGAAATTTAATAATCCCATGAAAATCTACTGTGCCAAATGTCTTGGAGGTAGGATTGTAAAGAATTAAATGGATACAGATATTTATAATATTTCATTCCTATTATCAGTCATGACATGCTTACTTGACTTCTTTTAGCTTATGCTTACATAATATGCAAAAGCAAACTAAATATTAAGTAAAAGTAAGCCCAATAGGCAACGTACTATTTTATTTTCAAATTATGATTTTGGTATTACACATCTGAGTCATTAAAAATAAAGATTAGGGCGCAGCTCCCATAGCTCAGTGGTTAGGGTGCCGGCCACATACACGGGGACTGGCAGTTTGAAATCCAACCTGGACCGGCTAAACAAAAATGACAACTGCAACAACAACAACAACAAAATAGCTGGGCATTGTGGCCGGTACCTGTAGTCCCAGCTACGTGGGAGACTGAGGCAAGAGAATCATTTAAGCCCAAGAGTTTGAGGTTCCAGTGAGCTGTCATGCCATGGCACTCTACCGAGGGCTACCAAGTGAGACTCTGTCTCAAAAAATAAAAAAGATAAATGAAGATTAGTTTTCTTTAGGTAATAATTTTACTAATGGTAATATTTAAAGGATTCAAAAAGTATTTTTTTAATAAGTCAGCCTAAGCCACATTTGATTCAGTAGGACTTAGTAAGCACTTTTTATGAACTCAGTACATCACACCTTCACATTGTTTGCCATAGTTGGAAACCACCTATGCTAATGTTTACATAAGATTTTTAGCTACTTTTGATTTGGAGTTTTAAATACATTTATTTTAAAATAAAACTTGATAAATGTAGATTGCCTACCACAGTTATTAAGGTAGAAATAAAGTTCATCACAAATATTTTGGTGTGTGTCTTTCATATTCATCATTATTATTTATGCTTTTCTATATAACATAAAGAATGAAGCAATTTGATTTTTTACTTTCTATTTTTTTTTTTATTGTTGGAGATTCATTAAGGGTACAAAGAACCAGATTGCACTGATGACATTTGTTAGGTAAAGTCCCTCTTAGAATTGTGTCCTAGCCCCAAGAGATGTGTCACATCCCATGACCCCCTGCCCCCTTCCCTCCATCGAAAACTTTTTGTCATGGTTGTTTATATACTATCTAAAGCCACATCACCTTGTAATACCAGTGGTACATCTACAACATAAGCGTTATAGAATTCTGACAACAAGTTGTCCTGATGTGGACTCATCAAACAAATCACCACAATGCCTCTGCAACAATGCCTCTGCACAATGCCTCTGCTATATACTATACACATTGGCATTTTTTTTAGGTTATACAACTAATGACTACTAAGAACAAATAAATCACATATAACCTTAAACATGCCATAATAACTTTATTTTACCTGACTTACTTAGGGTTCTAGTAAATCAAAGGATGAATTCAGAAAGGTATACTCTAAGAATTGACCTTGAGCAAAGTTACAAAGCTAGCAGTTTGCCTATGAGAACCCCCACCCAGGTGTGCTTTCTTTTTTCACCAAGCTCATTGTCAATTTCTTGTTTTTACCCCCTCTACATAACATCTTCCTCACTTTCTTGACCTCCTAGGGGTCCTTTTTGCTTTTTATAACTTGCAGAAAGAATTTGCAATTCATTCACACTAAGCTAGTAACAGCTTAAAGGTTTATGTCTCACAGGGATTACTGCCTTCAAGAAGGATGAAAGCCAACAGGAGCAAGTTTAGTGAAGTATATTTAGGTTTGAACATTGCAGCTCCTCTCACCAACCTGCCTTGCCCATCACCACCATCCCAAGCTACTTAACATCTACATCATATTGAGCAACTTATATCACTTCTCTAAGCTTGTTTCCTCACTGGCAAAGTGGAGATAATAATATTTCCTTCCTCATAAGTCTGTAGAGAGACTTTAATCAGTGCTTAACATAGTGCCTGGTGCAAAGTGTGAACTTCATAAACAATAGCTGGTATTATCATTACATAAACAGTTTCCAACAAAGAAGAAGGTTGGTCCTACTCCTAAGTAAAATTCAAAACATTCTGTAAACTACAAGTGGGACCTGATTACATTATGCTATTTAGCGATGTTTGTTTATACCTAGCTTTATTATTTGTCAAGATATTGCTAGATTTCCTGAAAAAAAAAAAGAGTGATATTAATAGGAATGACTCAAAGGGGTTGTGGGAATACTAATCAGAATGAAACAGTTTGAATCTATTTTACTCAAATAGCAAAGTACAAAAACGATGTTTATGAACAAAAAAATCATTGTTCCCTCCACCCCCAACCATCCACCACTCCACCCAATGGTCTTGAAGTTTGGCTCTAAACTTGCTTTCTATTTTGCTCTACTGTATGGGCTGGATCTATCTTCCAAATTATTTCTATAGGATGTGTAATAACAAAGGTTATTGTAACAGATGCATCTGACCTAAAGCTTTGTTTCTATTGTATTTGAGTTGTGGTTGAGTTGAATCCTGAGAACCTGGAAATCTGACAAGAGTTTAGCCTTACAAGTTCCTCGTAAGAGCTGAAACAAAGCTTGTGATCAGCAAGTAGTATGCATTGTTTCTTGAACATGAAGGTGCTTATTCTGAATCCATCCAGGGAATTGTGTTCCAGGGTTATCAACTGAGAAAATCATCTGCAACTGTTGTTGTTGTTCAGGGGATTTTCTCCTCTGGGCTGGCTCTTCTGAGAGCACCTGCTGGGTGACTTGGGAGGAAAGGTCATGAGAAAGTAAACAATTTGACAGCCATTTCCTGAGCTATCTGATCTTATCCCTGAAGATGGATCGCACTCTCCAGCTGAACCTGTTATAAATAGCAGTGAGCAGTGGTGGGGTGGTACCAATCAGACCTGAGTATAGGATTGATAGTTTTGATCTCTCCCCAGCTCTCTGCTCAGGAGCTGGTTCAGGCCTCAAGCTGTAGGGAATACTGCTGCACACTCCTCACCTCCCTATCTAGTCTATCTTTTTCTTCTCTCAACCAGCAGAGATTCTCTGAAGCTTGACCTTCTTTTGTTTGTATTGTAGAAAAATCACTACATTTTATATTATATTTCACTTGATATAATTTGTCAAATTCCATGCCACCCCATTTGATATGGCGCCCAAATGGTATTACATCTTTGACTATTTGAGACTCATTGGCTAAGGGGTTTTCAACTGACTTCAATGATATGATCTTTTCATTCTGTACAAGGTCCAAGGACCGAGTTTGTTTAAGAGAACTGTTTCCATCTCAGGTTCAGCATCAAAGGATTTGGACATTCAGGATGGAAAGCAAATCCACATGCAGCTTTCTCAGATCATTGCAGTGTCTCTTGTAAGTGCAAGTAACTAACAGCCATCATAAAGTCATGACCAAGCCCAAAAGAATCAACATAGACCAGAAATTCCTATCTGAATAATTCATGGGTATTACATTCCAGAAAATGCTAAAGGATTATTTTTAAAGTGGTGTTTTGTACTGATTTCATATTAGAGTCATGGTTTTCTTTCTTCCTTCAATAGTATGCTCCAAGAAAATCTCCAGTGTTTTTCTAATAGATGTATTAGAATTTTGCAAAAATAGGGGCAACTATTGCTCAATATCATTTGACAAGAATTTTTGAACACATACCATATGCCACACACCTTTCAGAAGAGCAAAATGACTTACTTTCACATAGATGCAGTCCAGTGGAAAAACACAACTGAGCAAAATTATAAAAAAAACAAAATTATAATAAACCTTATTGACAATATTTTAGAAGCAAAATCAAAGCTGTGTGGTTATAGGTGTCGGAGATTTTATTGGAAATAGATATAAATTAACTTAAGTGAGTTTCATTTAGATTAAAATCTTATTAGAGCTTTAATAAACCAAATATCTCCAGGCCTCAAGTTCATCATTGTAAAAATAAGGAGTTAGATGAAGTCTCACCTTTCTTCCAGCTCTATCATTTGAAGTCCATTATTGTATACTATCATTCCAAACTGTATAGAACAAAGTGCATTACTGGACAAGAGAGTGTCTTTTATTCCTCTAAAAGTTGCACACACACGGGTACCTGTGACAATATACTTTAGTTGCTGGTGTCCTAAAGGTGATGATTACATCTTGTTCTTATTCCTTCTATAAAGGTTTTGAGGAAGCTCAGTGTGGTTGTCAATAATAAATGTATGCTATACACCCACCACGTGTGGGGCATTGTGATTGGTGCAGCTCCAAAAGGTAGTTGCAAGGGGAGCAGAAGATGCTCCTGTGTCTGAGACCTGCTGACCCCGGGGCTCTTGCAAAGCAGCAGCATTGGACCTGAGTCCTGTTCTGCCCAGTAGTGCCAAGGAGCCGAGGACAAGGGAGACCCCACCCTCTGACCTTATCAGCTGCCTTCAACCTGTGAGAAGAGTTCTTCCCAGTCCCATTGTTCAGCACTTCCTGATCCTGCTTGGTCCCTCTGACTCACCGAACATGAAATCATAGCTAAGAAAGCTTCAAAGAGACTATGGAAAGCCCTAGATACACACTGCTTAAATGATAAAATGCTGTCAACATCACATGTCTATAAACAAAATTGTGTTTATTACGACAGCTGTACTTTGTAAAGATCCGCCCCCCCAAAGAAAGTCCAAATCCCTTAAGCTGCTTCCTGAGGTCTTCTCAATGTGGACCTACCCACTTCTGCAATTTCCACAAACTTAATCCTCCAACAATAATGAATTCTTCATCCTTATCTGTATGCAGCCGGTTTTTAACTTTTTCCTTTAAATCTTCAGTGTCATATACCTCGTATGTCTTCATCTCCTTCCTCACCCACAAAGCCTTTGTCCACTGTGAAACCCAACTGCAACACCAAATTCTCAGTGAAGACTTTCCTGACAACTCAGGTTAAACTTAGTCATGTCCTCTCTCTCTTACGAGGTGCTCATATTTCACTCAGATCCCCTTTTGTGATTCCCTGCTGACATATTACTTTCTACAACCAGATTTCAAACTCTTCGGGGAAAGTTCTCTGTTTCATTCTGGATCCCTAGAATCTTCAGGTCCCTGAGGCTCAAAGTTTGTTCAATAAATGAACATATTCTGGCTTCTTCCTCAAAGCAGAGAAGCCATTAGTAGGGCTGTGTGTAATTGAGAGGAAGGTAGAGAAAATAATGGGGAAGGGGTGCAGGGGACAGTAAGCCTGAGCAGTCACCTCCAGCCAAAGTAGGGAGATAAAGGGAGTCCCCAAACTTGTATCCAGTTATTGAGAGTGGCCAGGAAGCAAATTCCAATTCATGGCTGTTTTGATGTGCTCATGAAAATTGAATAGCATAGAAGGAGTCAAAATGGGTATCTTTATATAATGTTTTTTGTTTTTCTCTCCCATAAATATTAGAAGGTAGAATGAGTAATAGAATGATCAGATAAGCTGAGGAGTTGCCCAGACACACTTGTGAAGACCTAAGTTTTTAATCTTCTAATAGGCTACAACTGAAATTAAAAAATTTTCTTTTCAAAAAGTAAAACAGAGCTAAAACATGAGTCTTCTTTATCTCCCTGATCCAGTTCTCAAGTAAGAAAGAATGTAAGGGAAAACAACCAGAATAATTTTCCTCCAACCATGTACATTCACCTTTTCAGGCTTTTACAGAACTTCGTGGGAAAAGGTAAGCAGGAAGAGAAAGTATATCACAAAAATGATTAACTCTGGCTGTTATAACATATATCCCCTAAATCTCCATGGCTTGACATAGTCAGACTGATTTTTTCCCCTGATATCAAGTAACTCCAAGTCAATATCTAGCTAGCAGCACATGACAGATGGTAGGAAAGTCTTTATAGGACAGGCCCACAAATGCAGCACATCAGGTCCTTCCCATTGTCCAGAAGGCAAGAAAAAGGCCCTCTCTGTCATCAAGGGGGTGGTTGCTGTGGCTTAGCTATTTCTAAAAAGAGAAGAAACCAGCATTCTCTCATAGAGAGAAAGTAAAAAGTCAGCAGGAAAAAGTCAAGGGAAAAATCAAAATAAAGGGGAAAGTTCAGAAAGCACTTTGGAGAAATTCTCACTGTTTACTACATCCCTCTTATATAAAGTATTTCTTACCTTAGATTACCACACAGCTGAAGAGTGGAACAGGTCAATGGGAAATCTACATACATACTAAGCACATATACCTACATGCTGCATTCTTCAGTCATGTGTGTAGTGGACATGGGGTCCAGGCTATGAAAAATGAAAGAAGATATTTAAAAGTACATACCAAAATATATTTCTACTGGCTACTATTTCCTTCTAGCAAACTCAGGGTTTCTTGTAATACCCAAAATCTTTGGGCCTTTCACTGCACACACTGCTCCATAAAGGCCATTTTCTTTTATGGATTTTTGGTTTGGGGCACACACTGTTCCTTCTGTCTACTCTAAAATGAAAAAACATAGTGATTAATTATGACAGGTTCTCATACCCTCCCTCCACTATCTTCATCTTATCTTCCAGGCATCAGCTATGATTTTTTTCAAGACCTAGACAAGTTTTCTCAGCAACTTGAACTTATTTCTGAGTGCTTCTTGAATGGCAATCATTTTGTTTCTGTGTTTATTCATCTTTCAAAACCACATATTTTCTGAAAACCAACTCTTCTTATGGGACCAGTGCCTCCCAGAACTCCAAGTATATAAGAGATAGAATGCCCATATAAATTATTCACCTAATCAAGCAATGTTTGAGTGGAAGGGTAAAGTCCCAATAATTACGCAAGAGGGAAGGAGTAACCCAGGCTATCCCTGGAAAACAGGACCATATGTGCTTTCTAAACAGATGTGATGAGAGTACACTTCTATTCTAGCAATTGTTTTTTATCTGATGTTGCTTTATTCTGTATCCCCCCTTACTTAGAACTGGGCCTGCCATAAAGCCGGTTTGCAATAGCGATTTGTTGAATGCATGAAGGTCTGGAGAAAACAAAATATGTGGCTGTGCTACACAATTCTAGTCTTGCTCAAGGAGCGAGCCTTGTCCAAAACCATTTCACCAGTCATCCTCTCACTCTTCCACGCTGTGTGTTCTTCAACAGCTCGGCCTAACCCAGCGGACGCCATCCCACTGCCTTTCTTTAACTCCACTGGGACACAAAGCTTCCTCTCCATTGCAGGAAGGTACGTGATCTGTAAAATAACTAACCTACTCTGTTAGTAGGTTTGATTGGGAGTTGTGTCAAAATGGTTCAAGTATTGTCATTACAAGGTCAAATCCCCAGTCAGAGGGCCTGCTTTAAACCTGATCTATCTCCCTCTCTAGTTGTGGCCACAGAGGGAAGAGGCTGGAAAAGTGGGAGACAGAACAGTTCTGTCTGCTGTCACCCAGCGCAGCTGCCACCAGAGTGAAGTGAGAAGGTCAGGAATGTTTGGACCCATTACAATGAGAGGAAGAAAGGGAGGGACTGACTGATGGGGCTGCAAAGAACTGTGTTGAATTTCACTTAATCATCATCACCCTAAAGAACTGAGTGTCCCAAATGAGAGACTTCGTGTTTGGGGAAGCTGATGAAAGTGCCTATGAAAGGGAGTGTCTTAGAGTCTGTTGGAAACCTTGGGGAGGAGTTTGGGGAAGCGACTCTAGAATTAGGGAATGGATTGCTGCTGAAGTCAAGGTCGGTAACATCCCAGAAACCCGGCCTCTGGCGCACGCAGGAAACCCCTCCTCAGAAGCCACATCCTCCTCCATCCAGGCAGGTTGGGAGGCGGAAGCGTGGTCTTCCCTGGCCTAATTAGTGCTCGCGGCTGGACCAGGGTGGCTCCCGCACTCAAGTTTCCTCTCTGTGTTGTTTTACGAAGGATTTCACGGGAAAGAACCACAAAGTCAGTTCCTTTTCATTTTTGCTGAAGAATGTCAGCAAATTACAATTGTTCAGAATCAAAATTTGACAAACTTGGCTGCGGAATATTTATGATGCAAAAACAATCACAAAAGGCTCTGCTGTAGCCCTTTATTGACACAGCCTTCCTGTCCCCACATCTTGCTTCCTCTCAGGAAAGTGGGACGTGTTGGATGATTTCCCAGCTTCTATGTGGAGAGGAAGTCTACAGGTTTTTTACCACCAAGCCCCCACCAAGCTGCACTCACTGAGGTACACCTGCAACAGGGCTGAGCCCGCTCTCTTTTGTGTGTTTGCAGCTATCAAAATAAATGAGCCATCTTAGAAGGGAAAATTATATCTCTCTTAGAGTAACCTTGTTCTCTACGTGTGTACAAGGAAGCTAATGCCCTGACGTTAAGCACAGTGCTTGTGACTAGAATCGCAATTCAGGCATTTTGCATTCAAACCAATGTCAATAATTATTTCTAAAGAAAGAGCTTCTAAAAGACCTCATGTCCTGGCAGCTTATCCCTGGTGCTGCCCCTTTATTTTAAACATAGTAAATTCTCAAACCCACACAATAAGGAAAAGCAAGGAAACTGGCTGCCTCCTCTACCCAGATGTGTCACCAATACAATCCTAATAACTCTTTCTGGGCATAAGGCTTCTTTTTCTACCAATAATTTACTCCTATACCAAACATCTGTCTCAGAAGCCAGCATTCCAGAAAGGAATAATAAATGTGTCCTCACCCACCTTCCCATCGCCTCAGGTCTTGAAGTTGGGCTCAATCACCCAGGGAGCTTATGACAGCCTGTGTTCAGCCTAAGGCTTGATGTAGGAAGAAAGAGCATGTTGTCTGCTCATATGAATCTGTATCTATTCTTTGTTATTTATGATCATGACCTTGAAAGTGGAAATAATTATTTGAAATTCCTTTGATAGAAAAATAGCAAAAAAATAACAATTTCACAGGCAAAAAATCTGTCACGAGATTCAAGGAGCCCTGGTTCCTCAGTAGCATTCTAATGTGGCTAAATGGAGGATGTGTTAGTATGCAAGGTCTCTGTCCACAAAGATAGATTGCTCAGCGGTCCAGAACCCACCTCCACTTTGGAATTTCCTTGGTCAGGATGGCTGGATTCGGTGACAATCAAGGATATAGTACATGGTCATCCCTTCCCAGACTTCCCGACACAGTGAAAGACAACACAAACCAAAAGCGACCACATCCTGTGGTCAGCCACTCTCAGGGACTGGTCACTTCCTTTAAAGTGACTCGGTGTTAGGGGATCAAAACACTCAGATGATGCCATTTCTAAGTGTCTTTTACTACTGAGACTGACTATCCACCCTGGTGCCCATCTCCTTCAATACCTCTAGAGTTTTTAGTCATCTTCCAGAATATTCTAATAACATGCTTCCACTGTTGTTTTCAGATTATTCTAAGACTATTCTACCTAAAAAAGACACATTTTTCTTATGTCAATTGTTCTGTTCCAAGATCACCTTCCTTTTTGTTCATGTGAAGTCTACCAATTCAATATCCCAACAAAAGTCCCTTTTCTTTAAGAAGCAAATCAACACTGGTTTTCTGACAAAGTCCAGTGGTATTATTGCCGGCTAGACCTGCTTGGCAGTGGTCATCTGCTGTCCACATTCAGTCCCTTTTTACATGTATGTACTTTGGCACCCAGCTAGATGGGAACAGTCCATAAGGATCAACAATTTACCTTGCAGAAATTGGTATTTCCAGCAGTCTCACATATGACACATCCTCATATAATTTATCTTGAATGACTAGAACAATAGAAGCACAGGTGGCTGGCCAGTGAACTTACCTTCAACATTAGTTATAAAAATATTGTGGTAATTAGGCATGACCTTCTACAAGCTTGTCTCCCTCCTCTCGTATACCTACAAATAGCAGTACCACTGCCTTTTTTCTTTCCTTAACTGTAAGATGACAAAGTGCCTTTTGCACAATACCAATCCCTCTACATGTTTCATTAATTCTTTTCCTCCTACTTGTACATTAGAGATTTTTATATTATTCCCTTACTAGCTTTTCCGCTACATGGGACATGGTTGACTGCTTTCTTGAAGCTTTCTGCTTTACAGAGACTTGATCTCTTTTTTTTCCTTCTATTTTTCTATTCCTCCCTTCTTCAAATCTTATATGAGTTCTTTCTTGAAACTCCTTCAATGCTGGTTTTTTCCCAGGATTCCATTCACAACTTCTTATTCTGTGTGTATTCCTGGACAACCATTTCACTCTGGAGGCATGAGATGACTTGTTACTGCAGAATAATAATAATTACTGATAGTTATAGAGTGTTTTGTCTATACCAGTTCCTGTTCTAATTACTATCGGATGAATTAACCCAAGTAATACACATACATAGTGTATTTTAAAATAAACACTTTGTACAAAAAATAATTTTTTTTAAAATTAGAGAGATTAAACATTGTGCTCACGGTCAAAAGAAGTAGACTGAAGATTTTAACCCAGGAATTCTGGCTGCAGAGCCTGTGCTCAACTGCAAATTCTGGGTTGCATATAGGGATTTGATGGTTTTGACAATTGATGGCACCATGTTCTATCCAGAATTCAACCCAGAAATCATGGACTCATTCTTCATGCTCCTCACCCCATCAATCTCTAACTGCTGATGAGTTCATTTGCTACATATGTCTTCAGCCTGTAGTCCCTATTTTCATAACCCTGTCACCACTCCCTGGATCTAGGCCATCAGTGTATTTTGACTAGACTACTGAAATAGCCTTTCCAACTGGTCCCCGTGCTTCCAGGCCATCCTGCTTAAACCCACTCTCTCCAAGCTGCAGCCATGCCTTTTAAATAGAACACAAATCTGGCCAAGTCACTTTCCTGATCGAAAATTCTTCAATGGCTCCTAATCATCATGATTCAAAGTTCATTTTCTGCATAATGACACATAAAGCACTTAACTTTGCTGATTCCTTCAGCTTCACCTATTACATAAAATTACTTACAGTTTCCTGCACATAGGATTTCTGTCCCGTGTTGATACTGTTCCCTGCACCTATCCTATCTGCCTGGCTAATTCCTATGTGCCCTTTAATTCTCATGTAAGGCTACATATCCTATCCTTGAATTTAGTGCCATTGAATTTGTTTAAAGTTTTGTTTGTTTGTTTTTGTTTTTTTGAGACAGAGTCTCACTCTGTTGCTCAGGTTGGAAAGCTATGGTATTAGCCTAGCTCACAGCAACCTCAAATTCCTGGGTTCAAGTGATCCTCCTGCTTCAGCCTCTCAAAGTAACTAGGACTATAAGAGCATACTTCTAGCTACCTAATCTGTTTGTGTATCTGTCTTTGCCACCAGGTTATTAGTTCCTCATGATAACAGCTTTATTGTATTATTCTTCCAATTTTCACTTCCTATAGTGCCTGATCTAATATAGGCACTTAATAAAAATGTTTGTTTTAATGAATACATTAGTGAAAAATGAATGAATGAGTGAATCTATATAATTGTTTTCCTTTGCCGTTAGTTTTATTTCAATAAAGCATGTACATGCCAAAAAAAAAAAACTTAAGTAAAAGAATGTTTCTGTTCATACTCCTGATACTCCTGGACATTTTATAGCAAGAAGTGTTAATTGCAACATGTTTATTTTTTCTTCAATCAAGACAATCTTTATAGAAAAGCAGCACTAAATTCCATAGCACTGCCCCCTTACTTATTCTTTTTAATCTTCCCTTAACAAAATCTCCATCTGTATTTTCCTAATGCAAAAAGTAAAATGCTCATACAGTCACTGTATGTGCTCACTAGCAATTGATATATTTTAGGATAAGTGGCATATTATAGAAGAATCCAAGATCATAGTGGGTTAGAAACAATAGAAATTTCTTTCCATTCCACATTAGAGAACTCCTCAGGAGGCCATGCAGGACTGGTCTGTCAGTTCCAAGCCGTGAGGAAAGCTGGTCCCTCCTGTTCCTTTTCATGCATTGCCTCACAGCCCAACATGGCCGCTGGAAATTCAGCTATCACACCTGCATTCCAGACAGCAGGAAGAAGGAAGAGGACAGCAAAGGTGTGCCTCTCCCTTTTAAGAATGCTTCCTGGACATCTCACACGACACTTCCACTTCCACCCACACTAGCAACACGGGCCATTGCAAAATATAGTTTGTTCGTGTATTTTTTTTTTTTTTAATGTGAACAGCCCCCAAATATGTATTTTCCTTCTAGGGAGAAGACAGGCAGCTAGATGTTAATGTAGGCAACTGATAGTTCCTGCCACAGTGCAAGAATATCTTCTGAATATCTGGAAAATATAGAAATCTCAAAAATATCATACTGGTGAACAACCAATGGTTCAGCTGAGGGATGAACTGCAAATGATCATTATCTACTCAGTGAACTAGCAAAGAAAGCCAAGAGCAAAGATGCAGAGTGAAGCTGTATATCTGGCTTTAGAGATCTGAAGATTGAGAGCTGTAGATTCACTTCACTGAGCCAAGAAAATGTACTGTGACCTTTATGTGATTGTTTACATTCACTGTAACAAAACGTCAGCTAAGCAGATTATGTAGGTGTCCTGGTTATACACGCATATATTCCTATGAAGTGTTGGGATGAAAGATAATGAAATTTCTTCACATGGTTGACATGTTTGGGTTGGCCCATTATTTTACAGAACAGTGTTTCTCAAACTTTCTGAGCATAGGAATTACCTAATACCTTGCTAAGATACAGACACTAATTCAGTAGCTCACAGGTAAAATCAAAGTTCTCTGGCACTTACAGCAGCAAGGCTTAGAGAGCCTCAGGTCTCTGGTGAAGTGAGTTCCAAGATGGTAAAGATGTGCAAATGATTTATGGCAGAGACTGAGGGCAGAGAGCCAGAGACTGTGGTGGAAGTTTGACCTGGGCAGGAGAGAGGGTCAGAAGAGTTTCCCATCACAGTGAGGACAATGGAGAGGCTTAAGCCAAAGATGCCCATCTGAGGAAACCTGCATATCACTGGGACTGGCTAGCACCAGGACTCGGGCCATGCTCAGCCATGAGAAATGTCACCTTCAGTCCAAAGGAACAGCAGCTAACACTATTGACGGGCTCTGCTCCCTGAACCAGGAGATCTGAATGGTGCTTGCTTCTGGTGGCCCCAATCCAGATTTCTGCCTCTGTTAAGTATAGTACACTGGACATAATGCAATGTTTATTTGAGGTCCTTGCAGTATCTTGGAATGTTTATTACAAATATTAATTTTTCAACATGGATTTATGGTGCATGACTTAGAGGGTCTTCAATAAATACTCCTTTATTGATAAACAAGATTGAACATGTAGGAATTAAAACAATAAAGATTGAATTAGTGCTTGAGCTAAGACACACCATGAAAATTGCTCAGGGAGGAAGTATAAATTATTTCCAACTTATAGTTTAGTTATTTGCCTCTTTCTAATAAAAGCTGATTGCAGCAAATATTACCCAATTTTAGGTTATAGTTAGTTGATGTTTGATTGTAATTAGTTTAACAATTTAAATTCATTTCCTCTAAAGAGACCATCAGAAAAAAATAGTTGGCTGGAAACAAATTAACCATGGAATTTATATGCAACTCATCCATATGCACTTTGAACATGGAATACAATTATATAATAATTTTGATTCAAAATTAAATCACATGATACACTTTAAGAGAATGAAATTAGCGAAGTCCAATTTAATTTGTGCAAGCCATCAACATTATCCACATATGGAAATGAAAGGCCTGGGGACACAGAAACTCAATTGGAACTATTACATTTTCATTCAGATTCATTTTCAATTTGTTACAGTTCGTAAAATTGCAAGTCAAAAAATGACTATTTCTGAATTCACAAAATGTATAAACCTTTAGAGAAAAGGATATTATATACTTTTGTGAATTTGGATTTAAAATTTTTCTCTTTTTTCTCCTTATCAGAATTATTTTCATTTTATTTATCAGCATTGTCTAATAACTTGTGTCTTTATTGTCATATGAATAGTGGTGAAAACTAGTACTCTTTATCTACAAGCAATTGGCAGCAATGATAGAAAAACTTACTGTGCACTATAAAAGCAACTGTTATACTGAGAAAATTATTTTTCAGTTTTCCCCTACACACCAAAATAGAATCAACACTATATTGATCCAGTGCATAACTGTATGTAAAAGCAACTCAGTATCTAAAAGTGATTCTATTATCTCTAACGATCATTCATGCATTCAAAAAAATCATTATTGAGTCTGCTAAGGACAACTCACCATGCTAAATTCCATAGGGAATTCAAGAATAAATTAGGGCCAGAAAAATACTTTCAATATACCTGGGGACACCCCTATATCACTTTGTCTGCAAGCCTTTGAAATATTATTCCAAGAAAGCAAAAATGACTCTGATCTCTCTTCTTTGATCAACTCAATATCTAAACTCCTCTCTGTGAAGTACTCTCCAGGTTTACAACTCTTATCTCCCTGTCTATCTTTTACTAAACTTCTTTTCTGATTTCTCCTCCAGGTCAATAAATGCATGTATTTCCCAAGATTTTTCCATGGGCTCTATTCTTTCTCCATGATTGTATCTTTTCCAAAAGCTTGACCAATTCTTTCTAGTGACAGGTTCAAAGTCTTCATCTCTATGTTTAATTAATTTCCTCAACTCCCATACTCCATGATAATGTCTAGATATCCCATGTCTTAATAACCTCAGCAAACTCAAATCCAAAACCAATCTGCCTTCAACATAAGCCTTCAACTTTCTCATTTTCACTGATACAACTCTATCTAGGCAGCTGGGGGGGAAACTCAAAATAATTTTATTAACTCCATCAACTTCTCCCCACCATTCCAATTTAAGTATTAGTTGCCAAATAGTGTGAGATTGCCTCTCTTCAGTGTCTCCCACAGCCTTTCCAAAAGCTACCTTAGCTGCTCCTCACTTAGACTACTGGGTTT
Organism: Nycticebus coucang; assembly: GCF_027406575.1. NCBI lineage: Eukaryota > Metazoa > Chordata > Mammalia > Primates > Lorisidae > Nycticebus > Nycticebus coucang. The sequence goes on along the minus strand of NC_069780.1, from coordinate 149,642,959 downwards.
TTTTTTTGTTTGTTTGTTTGTTTTTTTATTAAATCATAGTTGTGTACATTAATGTGATCATGAGGCACCATACATAGGTTTCATAGACCGTTTGACACATTTTCATCACACTGGTTAACATAGCCTTCCTGGCAGGCATTTTCTTAGTTATTGTGCTAAGACATTTACATTCCACATTTACTAAGTTTCACATACATCCTTGTAAGATGCACTGCAGGTGTAATCCCACCAATGCCCCTCCCTCGACACCCCTCCCTTTTCCCCTTCCCCCTATTCTTAGGTTGTAACTGGGTTATAGCTTTCATGTGAAAGCCATAAATTAGTTTCATAGTAGGGCTGAGTACATTGGATACTTTTTCTTCCATTCTTGAGATACTTTACTAAGAAGAATATGTTCCAGCTCCATCCATGTAAACATGAAAGAGGTAAAGTCTCCATCGTTCTTTAAGGCTGCATAATATTCCATGGTGTACATATACCACAATTTATTGATCCATTCATGGATCGATGGGCACTTGGGCTTTTTCCATGACTTAGCAATTATGAATTGGGCTGCAATAAACATTCTGGTACAAATATCTTTGTTATGATGTGATTTTTGGTCTTCTGGGTATATGCCTAGTACAGGAATTATAGGATTGAATGGCAGATCTATTTTTAGATCTCTAAGTGTTCTCCAAACATCTTTCCAAAAGGAATTTATTAATTTGCATTCCCACCAGCAGTGTAGAAGTGTTCCCTTTTCTCCACATCCACGCCAACATCTCTGATATTGGGATTTTGTGATATAGACTAATCTTACTGGAGTTAGATGTATCTCAAAGTAGTTTTGATTTGCATTTCTCTGATGATTAAACATGATGAGCATTTTTTCATATGTCTGTAGGCTGCGCGCCTGTCTTCTTCAGAAAAGTTTCTCTTCAAGTCCCTTGCCCAGCCTGCGATGGGATCACTTGTTCTTGTCTTGCTTATATGTTTGAGTTCTCTGTGGATTCTGGTTATTAAACCTTTGTCGGAGGCATAACCGGCAAATATCTTCTCCCATTCTGAGGGCTGTTTGCTTGCTTTACTTACTGTGTTCTTGGCTGTGCAGAAGCTTTTTAGTTTGATCAGGTCCTAGTAGTGTATTTATGAAGCTGCTTCAATTGCCTGGGGGATCCTCCTCATAAAATACTCTCCCAGACCGATTTCTTCAAGGGTTTTCCCTGCACTCTCTTCTAGTATTTTTATAGTTTCATGTCTTAAGTTTAAATCTTTAATCCAGTGAGAGTCTATCTTAGTTAATGGTGAAAGGTGTGGTTCCAGTTTCAGTCTTCTGCAGGTTGCCAGGCAGTTCACCCAGCACCATTTGTTAAACAGGGAATCTTTTCCCCATTGAATGTTTTTTTTTAATTATTTATTTTATTAAATCATAGCTATGTACATTGATAAATTCATGGGGCATCATTCACTAGCTTCACAGACCGTTTATCAAGTTACAATTATTTTTAAATGCTCAACCAACTCTACATTTCTGGAAGAAGTCCCGCTTGGCAATGATGTTTATACTTTTAATATGTTGCGGGAAATGATTTGCAAACATTTTGTTTAGACATTTTTCATCAAAATTCATGAAGAATAGTGGTTGGTAGTTTTCTTTTTTGGCAACGTCTTTTTCTGTTTATTTATTATTTTTTTAATTTTTCTTTTTGGTGTCAGGGTAATGCTAGCCTCATAGAATGAGTAGGAAAATATTCCCTTCTCTACTACAGTATTTTCCTGAAGAAAACTTCTGGTAGATTTGGTATTATTTCTTTTTTTTTTTCTTTTTTTTTTTTTTATTGTTGGGGATTCACTGAGGGTACAATAAGCCAGGTTACACTGATTGCAATTGTTAGGTAAAGTCCCTCTTGCAATCATGTCTTGCCCCCATAAAGTCTGACACACACCAAGGCCCCACCCACCTCCCTCCTTCCCTCTTCCTGTTTCCTCCCCATAACCATAATTGTCATTAATTGTCCTCATATCAAAATTGAGTACATAGGATTCATGCTTCTCCATTCTTGTGATGCTTTACTAAGAATAATGTCTTCCACGTCCATCCAGGTTAATACAAAGGATGTAAAGTCTCCATTTTTCTTAATGGCTGAATAGTATTCCATGGTATACATATATCACAGCTTGTTAATCCATTCCTGGGTTGGTGAGCATTTAGGCTGTTTCCACATTTTGGCGATTGTAAATTGAGCTGCAATAAACAGTCTAGTACAAGTGTCCTTAAGGTAAAAGGATTTTTTTTCCTTCTGGGTAGATGCCCAGTAATAGGATTGCAGGATCAAATGGGAGGTCTAGGTTGAGTGCTTTGAGGTTTCTCCATACTTCCTTCCAAAAAGGTTGTACTAGTTTGCAGTCCCACCAGCAGTGTAAAAGTGTTCCCTTCTCTCCACATCCACGCCAGCATCTGCAGTTTTGAGATTTTTGTGATGTGGGCCATTCTCACTGGGGTTAGATGATATCTCAGGGTTGTTTTGATTTGCATTTCTCTAATATATAGAGATGATGAACATTTTTTCATGTGTTCGTTAGCCATTCGTCTGTTGTCTTTAGAGAAAGTTCTATTCGTGTCTCTTGCCCATTGATATATGGGATTGGTGGCTTTTTTCGTGTGGATTAATTTGAGTTCTCTATAGATCCTAGTTATCAACCTTCTGTCTGATTGAAAATATGCAAATATCCTTTCCCATTGTGTAGGTTGTCTCTTTGCTTTGGTTATTGTCTCCTTAGCTGTACAGAAGCTTTTCAGTTTAATGAAGTCCCATTTGTTTATTTTTGTTGTTGTTGCAATTGCCATGGCAGTCTTCTTCATGAAGTCTTTCCTCAGGCCAATATCTTCCAGTGTTTTTCCTATGCTTTCTTAGAGGATTTTTATTGTTTCATGCCTTAAGTCTAAGTCCTTTATCCATCTTGAATCAATTTTTGTGAGTGGGGAAAGGTGTGGGTCCAGTTTCAGTCTTTTACATGTAGACATCCAGTTCTCCCAACACCATTTATTGAATAGGGAGTCTTTCCCCCAAGGTATGTTCTTGTTTGGTTTATCAAAGATTAGGTGGTTGTAAAATGTTAGTTTCATTTCTTGGTTTTCAATTTTATTCCAAGTGTCTATGTCTCTGTTTTTGTGCCAGTACCATGCTGTCTTGACAACTATGGCTTTGTAGTACAGACTAAAATCTGGTATGCTGATGCCCCCAGCTTTATTTTTGTTACAGAGAACTGCCTTAGCTATACGGGGTTTTTTCGGTTCCATACAAAATGCAGAATCATTTTTTCCAAATCTTGAAAGTACGATGTTGGTATTTTGATAGGAATGGCATTGAATAGGTAGATTGCTTTTGGAAGTATAGACATTTTAAAAATGTTGATTCTTCCCATCCATGAGCATGGTATGTTCTTCCATTTGTTAATATCCTCTGCTATTTCCTTTCTGAGGATTTCATAGTTTTCTTTATAAAGGTCCTTCACCTCCTTCGTTAGGTATACTCCTAGGTATTTCATTTTCTTTGAAACTATGGTGAAGGGAGTTTTGTCATTAATTAGCTTCTCATCTTGACTGTTATTGGTGTACACAAAGGCTACTGACTTGTGGACATTGATTTTATATCCTGAAACATTACTGTATTTTTTGATGACTTCTAGGAGTCTTGTGGTTGAGTCTTTGGGGTTCTCTAAGTATAAGATCATGTCATCAGCAAAGAGGGAGAGTTTGACCTCCTCTGCTCCCATTTGGATTCCCTTTATTTCCTTGTCTTGCCTAATTGTATTGGCAAGAACTTCCAGCACTACGTTGAATAGTAAAGGTGACAGAGGACAACCTTGTCTGGTTCCAGTTCTAAGGGGAAAAGCTTTCAGTTTTACTCCATTCAGTAAAATATTGGCTGTGGGTTTGTCATAGATAGCTTCCATCAGTTTTAGAAATGTGCCACCTATGCCTATACTCTTCAGTGTTCTAATTAGAAAAGGATGCTGGATTTTATCAAATGCTTTTTCTGCATCTATTGAGAGGATCATGTGATCTTTATTTTTGCCTCTGTTAATATGGTGGATAACGGTTATAGACTTGTGTATGTTAAACCAGCCTTGCATCCCTGGGATGAAGCCTACTTAATCATGATGAATGACTTTTTTGATGATAAGCTGTAATCTATTGGCTAGGATTTTGTTGAGAATTTTTGCGTCTATGTTCATGAGTGATATTGGTCTGAAATTCTCCTTTTGGGTCTTTTCCTGGTTTTGGTATCAGGGTGATGTTTGCTTCATAGAATGTGTTGGGGAAGATTCCTTCTTCCTCAATTTTTTGGAATAATTTCTGCAGTACAGGAATAAGCTCTTCCTTGCAGGTTTGATAGAATTCTGGTGTGAAGCCATCTGGACCAGGGCATTTTTTGGTTGGAAGATTTTTTATTGTTTCTTTGATCTCAGTGCTTGAAATTGGTCTGTTCAGGAGCTCTATTTCTTCCTGGCTGAGTCTAGGGAGAGGGTATGATTCCAAATATTGATCCATTTCTTTCACATTGTCAAATTTCTGGGCATAGAGTTTCTGGTAGTATTCAGAGATGATCTCTTGTATCTCTGTGGGATCAGTTGTTATTTCCCCTTTACCATTTCTGATTGAGGTTACTAGAGATTTTACTTTTCTATTCCTCGTTAGTCTGGCCAATGGTTTATCTATTTTATTTATTTTTTCAAAAAACCAACTCCTTGTTTCATTAATTTTCTGAATGATTCTTTTGTTTTCAATTTCATTGATCTCTGATTTGATTTTGGATATTTCTTTTCTTCTACTGAGTTTAGGCTTAGATTGTTCTTCTTTTTCCAATTCCATAAGATCTCTTGTGAGATTGTTGATGTGCTCTCTTTCTGTTTTTCGAATGTAGGCATCTAAAGCGATGAATTTTCCTCTCAAAACTGCTTTTGCAGTATCCCACAGGTTTTGGTAGCTTGTGTCTTCATTGTTGTTATGCTCAAGGAAGTGAATGATTTACTGTTTTATTTCTTCCTGCACCCATCTGTTATTCAACAGAAGATTAATTTCCATGCCTTTGGGTGGGGTTGAGCATTTTTGTTAGAGTTGAGTTCCACCTTTAGTGCCTTATGGTCTGAGAAGATACAAGGTCAAGTTTCAATTCTTTTGATTCTGTTGATATTTGTTTTGTGTCCCAGGATATGATCAATTTTGGAGAATGTTCCATGGGGTGATGAGAAGAATGTATATTCTTTATCTTTGGGATGGAGTGTTCTATATGCGTCTATCAAGCACAGTTGTTCTAGGGTCTCATTTAAATCTCTTATATCCTTGTTTAATTTCTGTTTAGAGGATCTGTCCAGCTCTGACAGAGGAGTGTTAAGGTCCCCTGTTATTATGGTATTATCAGATATCATATTGCTCAGACTGAGTAAGGTCTGTTTCAAGAATCTGGGAGCATTTAAATTGGGTGCATAGATATTTAGAATTGAAATGTCTTCTTGTTGTATTTTTCCCTTGACCAATATAAAGTGACCATCTTTGTCTTTTTTGACTTTAGTTGCTTTAAATCCACATGTATCTGAAAATAAGATTGCAATTCCTCTCTTTTTCTGAATTCCATTTGCCTGAAAAATTGTCTTCCAACCCTTGACTTGGAGCTTTAATTTGTCTTTTGAAGCCAGGTGTGTTTCCTGCCAACAGCAAATGTATGGCTTGTGTTTTTTAATCCAGTCAACCAATCTATGTCTCTTCAGTGGGGAATTCAAGCCATTAACATTTATTGAGATAATTGATAAGTGTGGTAGTATTCTATTCGCCTTATTTTGTGAGAGTCCATTGCTTAGTTTTATCTTTTGCATCAATGTGGAGGTTAGGTTCTGTCCTTTAATTTCTGAATTCTTACTTTGCTGCTGATCCATTGTGGTGGTCAGTGTGCAGAACAGGTTGAAGTATTTCCTGTAGAGCTGGTCTTGTTGTGGCGAATTTCCTCAATGTCTGTATATCCGTAAATGATTTGATTTCTCCGTCAATTTTGAAGCTTAGCTTAGCAGGGTACAGAATTCTGGGCTGAAAATTGTTCTGTTTAAGTAGATTAAAGGTAGATGACCATTGTCTTCTTGCCTGGAAAGTTTCATTAGAGATGTCTGAGGTCACTCTGATGGATTTGCCCCTGTAGGTCAAATGGCGCTTACTCCTGGCAGCTTGCAGAATCTTTTCTTTTGTCTTGACTTTGGACAGGTTCATCACAATGTGTCTTGGAGAAGCTCGGTTAGAGTTGAGGTGACCTGGGGTCCGATAGCCCTCTGAAAGCAGTGTGTCAGAATCTTTGGTGATATTTGGGAAATTTTCTTTTATAATATTCTCTAGTATGGCTTCCATTCCTCTGGGGCATTCTTCTTCCCCTTCTGGAATTCCTATAGCTCGTATGTTGGAACGCTTCATAAAGTCCCATAATTCTGACAGGGAACGTTCTGCTTTCTCTCTCTTCTTTTCTGCCTCTTTTACTATCTGAGTTATCTCAAAAACTTTGTCTTCTACCTCTGAAATTCTTTCTTCTGCATGGTCTAACCTGTTGCTGATACTTTCCATTGCATCTTTAAGTTCCCTAATTGACTGTTTCAGTTCCTTCAGCTCTGCTATATCCTTTTTATATTCTTCATATTGTTCATCTCTTATTTGATTCTGTTTTTGGATTTCCTTTTGGTTATTTTCCACTTTATTAGCAGTTTCCTTCATTGTTTCCATCATTTCTTTCAGTGTTTGCAACATGTGTATTCTAAATTCCCTTTCTGTCATTCCTAACATTTCTGTATAGGTGGAATCCTCTGCAGTAGCTACCTCATGGTCCCTTGGTGGGGTTGTTCTGGACTGGTTCTTCATGTTGCCTGGAGTTTTCTGCTGATTCTTCCTCATGAGTGATTTCTTTTATCTGTTTCCTTGCCCTAATTTTCCTTTCACTTCCTCTTGCTCTTTAAGTTCTCGTGCCTATGGACTAAGGGTTACAGGACCAGAAGGGTGAGAAGGTTGAAGAGCAAAAAAGGGATGAAAGAAAGGAGGACTGAGTGATAAGAAAAAAAAAGAAATATAGAGAAAGGAGAGGGGGTGGGTAAAAGGAATATTGACAAAAAGAAGAGAGGCACAGAAAGAGGGAGACAGAGCAATATAGGTGTACAGTAGGGTACTTTGATACAACCTTAAAAAAAAAAAACCACCTTCTGGGGGTGCCCAGTTGGGTGGTTCCCTTGAGGTCAGCAGCTCTTTGCTAACCTGATCAGACACAGTACCCCACCTCCACCAAGTAGAGAGGAAAGACAAAAATGCTATAAATCAAACCAAAACAAGCGAACAGAAACCTTTACGGGATAAAATTGGGTGGAAAACTAAATAATAGCAGTATAAACACTAACAAAAATGAAGTTCTAATTATTGAAATAGGCAGCAATGGGAAATTATAATTAAACTAGCAAAATTGAGAAAGAAAAAGGATCTGTATGGGGAAGGTTGAACTTGAAAAACTAAACAACAATCTACAACAACAAAATAAACAAGAAAAACAACCAAACCAAAAAGAAAAAAAAAAAAAACCACAACCAAAAACAAAGCAGTATATATATATATATATATGTTCTTGAATATTGTCTGGGCAGCACGTGGTCTTCTGGGGTATGAGATGTTAATCACAGTTCTGATACAACTGGAGGCTGCTAGTTTCTCAAACCCCAGCAAGTAGACGCCCTAAATCTCTCTTCAGCCCACTTAGAAGACTCTTTGAACTTGTTCACTTGCTGAGCAGAAGCTTTCCCAGGGACGTGCTTGTCGCTGGAATCACTGCTGAAGTGGCTATCCACTTACCCTGTGTGCCAAAACTGGTCTCCCTCTGCCCCCGAGGGTTAGGGCTGCAAGGCGGCTCAGACCCTGCCCTTAGGTTACTTGGTCGCTGGGTTACCAGTTCCCACCCAATTCTAGCTCTGCGACCCTGAGGGTGGAGCTTGCCGGGGCAGATCGCTCACAATGGCTGCCTGTGACCCAGAGCCAAACACTTTTAGCTCCATCTGGCTCAGTGGCTCAGACTGGGGCCTTAGACAAAGGCCAAAGTTCTCTGCACTCCCGCTAAGGCTCTCCCCAAGGCAGTTCAGCTGAGTGCCAAGTCCAAAGACACCAAAACTGTTCACAGATAAGGCCTTTCTGGTTTGCAGTCTCGCTGCTACTGAACTTACAGTTGTGGGCGGGTTTAGACGGATTGAACACACGTGACCACTTGCCGGTTTTCCACTGTTTTAGTCCTCCTCTTGGGGTCCAGAAGTCTCTCGCTGACTCCCTGTATCCTCTCAGGGGTGATGATAGGCAGATCCCACCAGCCAGAGATGCCTGGAGTCCTATCTCTCCAGACTCACGGTGCCCAGATGCAAGGAAGCTGTTACTCAGCTGCCATCTTGCTCCGCCTCTCCCCATTGAATGTTTTTAATTGGCTTGTCAAAGATTAAATAACTGTAAGTAGCTGGATTCATCTCTTGGTTCTCTATTCTGTTCCAGATATCTACTTCTCTGTTTTTGTGCCAGTACCATGCTGTTTTGATCACTATTGATTTGTAGTATAGTTTGAGGTCTGGTAGTGTGATTCCTCTTGCTTTGTTTTTATTTCTGAGTAATGTCTTGGCTATTCAAGTTTTTTTCTTATTCCATATAAAATGAAGTATTGTTTTTTCAAGATCTTTAAAGTATGACAGTGGAGCTTTAATAGGGATAGCATTAAAATTATATATTGCTTTGGGTACTGTTTTTTAAAAACCAAAGTTATGTCTCTGCCTCTATTCTGTGACCCCAAGCGTTTCTAAGAACTTTAACCATATTGTTGTTCCAAACACAATTCTGGAAAGAGGTCCTTGATTCTTCAGAACTCCTGACTTCCTTAGATTTGAACTAAACTTTATTAATAACTCTATCATTAGTAGAATACTCAGACATATTAGCCATATATATGCTTATCTCCTCTACTAAAATTGAGCTCAGTGAAATCAGCCATAATGTTCTGTCCACTCAGACTAGGGGCAGTGTATAAATAGACCACACATGTAATAAGTGCTTATCAAATTAATTTTCTCTTTAGTAATGGCATTTCCCTGTTCAAAAATCTTCAATTATTCCACATTTCTTACCCAGGAAGATAAATATTCTTTTTTTTTTTTTTTTTTTTTGGTGCAGTTTTTGGCTGGGCCTGTGTTTAGAACCTGCCACCTAAGGCCGGCACCCTACTCCTTTGAGCCACAAGCACTGCCCCTAAGGTAAAGATTCTTTAGCCTTACCTGTGATGTTTTCTGCAGCCTCACCTGTTCTAAGCTTCTCCTACCTTGCCAGTGTTTTCTTGTTATACTGTGGGGTCTTACAAAACTGAAAAACCTGTGTCCTATATGTCCCTTTCCTTCCTTGCTGTCCCGTGATATTCTTCTGTTTGGAATATCCTTTTCCTTTCCTTTCAATAATTAAACAGTACTTAACTAAAAGCTCTCTTCTAATTTAAGACTTCATTGATTATTTTTCTTCTTTAAAGTAATTTTTTTATCCTCTGAAAATTCTCACAAGCAAGTCCTCCATTTGGATACTGAACATACTCTATCTTACAAGGTGATTACTTGTGTCTTTATCTTGCCAAGTTGACCATGAACTTCCTGAGTGTCAGGACTATGTACATAATTCATCCTGTGCCCTTATTGTACTGAGCACAGAGACTGGATCCTTTAATGCACTTAATTCATGCCATGACGTTGTGGCTAAATAGAGATCCAATTGTCACTCAACCAGATGAAGTACTTGAAAGACTGGTATCCTCTCTGCCATGAATGTAGAATGGAGAGGGAAGAGGTAAAACATGTTTTGAAAAGAAGTGATGAGGAAGTGCAGTGAAGTTAAAAGGAGACTTTACAGGAACTATAAACATGTGATTGAGAAGGATGAAGACAATGGCAAGATATAGGATGGAATGGACCAGTGGAATTTCTCTGTTGAAAATCTGGAGGAAGTATATATGTATATATGTACACACACACATATATATATATACACATATGTGTGTGTATATATATAGCAGAAGAGCATTTGGACAGTAAGGAGTGGCAAGGGCATTTCATAAAGAGCATTGGTGTGACAGGAGGATTTAACTGGTTTAAAAGAACAATGAAAACTGAGAAGCAGATAAACCCATGTTATGGCTCAACACAGGAGACAGGTAGAGGGGTTATTCTATAGTATAAGAGATAAGAAAAGTTTTCCCTGTTTAGACACCCTACTAAGAAAAACTGAGGCCCATAATTCAGTAGGCCTTTCACAGAGTAGAATACAGAAGACTGGTAGAAGGCTGAGTAGACCAGAGAGGAAAAGGGAGAAGCCTGCACTAAATGGACCTGGAAGACAGAGGAATCATGACTTAGTCTTAAGAACTGGGGAAGCTGAGAATCAAAATGGAGCGAGCAAGTAGATGGCAGGAATGATACAGTGCAGGCCCTGAACAGATGCTCTCCTGCGCTGGACAGAGGAAGCGCAAATAGTCCAGACAGACGGCATGGAGAGGTGAGGCCCAGCCCTCCAGCTTCGGACAGTGCCCTGGGTGGAGATTTTCAGCCTCACCACCCCTTCACACTTGCAAACCAACTCTTTATCTCTGACATGCTTTGAGTTCCAATAACATGCTTTGGACTCCCTTCTGGATTTGTCCACCAAGATATTCTGCCAACACACTTTGAATCTACTAAGTCTATCCAGAACCATTTCTCCATGTCTGTCTCTAATTCAGTCCTTTGCCTGGCCTTGCTGTAGTCCTTACTACCACCCTTGTTCTGGTCACATAACCTCCAAAACCTTTGACCTTCTTTCACTGTGGTGGGCTGAAAAATGCCACCAAAGATATCCATGCCCTAACACCTGGAACCTTTGAATGATACTTTATAAGACAGAAAGGGGTTCTTTGCAGATGTGATTAAGAAGTTGAGATGGGGGAAAATTTTATCCTGAATTATTTAGGTGGGTTTTAAATGCAATCACATGTGTCTTTTACAAGAGGGAGGCAGAGGGGGATTTCATGCGCAGAGGAGAAGACAGAGGCAGAGAGACATATGAACATGCTGCCCTTGAGTTCCGAGTGATGTGGCCACAGCCAGAGAGCCCCGGCAGCTCCGAAGGACCAAGTCTGCCCTGAGTTCCTGGCAAAACCTGGTCCTTCTGACATCTTGATTTCCACTCGTTGATACTAATCTCAGACTTCTAGTCTCCAAACTGTGAGAATACATTTCTACTGTTTTAAGATCCCACATGATGTGGCAATTCACTACGGTGGCCCTGGGAAACTAATACATAGGTAGGGCCACACTCTCCATACACAATTCTCAGGGTCTGCCTACCAGGAAGCCAGGAAAACCAGCCCCTGCCGCCTAAGCAAGGTACTTACCTTTCAGAATGTCATTTTCCTCACCTACAAGAAGATAAAATTGTGAAGACTATTTTGGGAGCTGAGATAACCCATGTAAAGCATTTATTGCAGTGGTCACTTATAATAATTCATCAATAATTATTAGATTATCTTATTTTTATATAGTGGTGCCCTTCCAGTCACTCACTCTTTTAATCCATTCTTTCTATTACTACAGATCATTTATTCCAGAATAATGTGGTGACCTACCAAATCCCCACCTCAGTTTAACAACTTTCTAGTGTTCCATGATGAAAATATCAAACTCCTCAGCACAGCATTTGAGTCCCTCCATCGTGCACACTGTGGGGGTCCCAACCAGCTCATCTGTGTGCAGCTGTGTGCCCTTCCTCAGCTGTTGAGAGTATTGTCTGTGCAGAACTTGTTCCCCACTCCTCAGGACAGTCCGTATCCAGCAGGATACAAGAGCACAAGGCCTGCCACCGTTTGTCTTCATGTGGGAACGATTCTAGCCACATTCCAGAGTTTCCTGTGGCAGGAAGCTCCAGCTGGCCCCTGCGCTCCTGCGCCTCTCCTGCGCTTGCTCCCTTTCCCCTGACAGCGCATGCACAGTGAAGCATACACGCAGAATCCTTCCCTCAGACTTTGCTTCTAGAAACCTCACCTGGGTCATCCTCTTCACATGGGCCCACACAAGCTTACCAGCTTTATCTAACATTTGTTTTCTCTATAGCCCAAAGCCCTGCCCGCTACAGCCTAAATGCTCCTTTCAATCTCTCTTGCTCATCTTTTATGAAACACCCCTTCCTCGCCCTCTGCCAGTTCAAATGATACACATACCTCAAGCCCTGCCGTGAGACCATCCTGGGCTATTCCAGTGATTACCTTCCTTCTGAACTTCTGTAACGTGTATTTTCTGTGCCATGATGGAGGAACAATTCAAATGTTTCTACTCTTCTACCAAAAAAGGAGATAAAGGGTGGCGCCTGTGGCTCAAGGAGTAGGGCGCCGGTCCCACATGCCAGAGGTGGCGGGTTCAAACCCAGCCCTGGCCAATAACCAAAAAAACAAAAACAAAAAAGGAGATAAAAATGTCTATCCTGCAGCTTTGTTGCTGGGTGTTAAATGAGATTTATGTAAAACTCATAGTACAGGACCTGGCTCAGACAAAGACCACAATGAACATCATCATCTATCTCATCTGGCCTTGAGCAGATGTCTCTGCCCCTACCCCCTTCCACCTTCCACCTCACCCCAAGCATAAACCAGAAACCGAAACATCCACTTGGACCTGTTTGCCCATAGACAGACATTGGCCACTGTGGTCTCTCTCCCTTCTTGTGACCTCTGGCAGCGCACCCACCACAGGCGTCTCACTGAATATAGGACTTGAGGTATGGGGAGTAGACAAAAAGAGGGAATGTCCCTTGAAGCCCAGCTCATTAAAGATCTTTCTGTCCAGGCATGGAGCTATCTCAGCTGTCAGTGCAAACCAAAAAGGTACTTCATTTTTTATTTGTCAAGATTACCCAGCATCCAGAATGAATAACAGATATGGCTGAAAAATGCTAATGGACCTAAAACATTCACATTAAATTTCCATTGATACGTACCTCATTCAAAAGATGCAGGGAAATACATTTTTGGCTCAATGCTCAGTCTAAGATTTTTGTAACAGAATGCTGTTTAAACAAGCGCTGAAAAAGAGTCTCAACTTCTATCTGATTTAAGTTGGAAGTCCCACAATTCATTTCTTGCTGTTCATCTTTTTAAAAATTATCCTTACATTGAGTTTTACTTCCATTTAAAGAAAATTTTAAGGTCATATCAACAACCTAATTTCTTCGAAAATCAAGTAAACAAATAGAAGAGTAGTCAAACAGTGGGGGGGATAACATTTTTTCACATCATATCAATTTGTTTCATTTGCATTTATAGTCAGCCATCTCAAAGGGGGGACCGTTTCATATGTTTGAAATTTTTTCAGATCCTGAGTTAATGATTTTGTATTAATAATAGTGATATATCATTGAAGGACAGAATTGAGAAGTATATAAAATAATTCAAACATCATCCTAAGCAAATTAACAAACAGACACATATCACCCAATTTATAATGTTCATTGGTTTCCCCAAACTAATCGAAAAAGCACATCCGCTATTTTCTAAGAACCTGTTAGTCTTTGATATGTTTCAAAGTCATTGCTGATGTTTTTCTTCTGCCAGGAATGTCTTTGTTCCATTTTCCTAAGTAAGAGTCTACCCATCCTTCATATCCTGCTTTAGATATCACTTCTTTATTGAGACTTTCCTGATTCTGCCCAGCCATAAACCGCCTCCTTCCTCTGAGCCTGCCACCCTCCCACTGGCATTCAGTCCACTGACTGACACTGGTACTTTGGCCTTATAGATTTCTTCACAATAATATATTAAAAATTATATTTCATAACTGGACTGGTATAAATGCAAATAATTCCAGACTGGAATTGATTTGTTATATAGTCATGATGACATTCATTTGTCTTTGATTTAAAAAATTAGAATGAGGCATTTCATGGGCTCCTGGTATACGATGGTACTGTTTCTGCATGCCTGCCTAATGGGCAAGTTGACCCTATCTCTTCCAACCCAGACTTACGATTATTTATATATGTGCTATCTTCCCTTCTGGGGAAAGCACCTTAGGGCACAGCTTGAGAACCCTTTTATAGCAGGTATCTGAAGTTTATTAAGTGGCATACATACAAGCTTCTAAGGTTTTCAGAGGAAGAACATCCAAAAATCTACTGAGTCCTCTATTTACTGAGGTAGGGTGGCTACCAGTCTCTGATATGACTAATTATGAGTCCTACTTTTTTCCAGTGATAAAGCTACATTATTATTGTTAGACCTAAATGTTCCTATTTTTAATGAAATGCTAAGGGAACAAAGTTAGAACAAACTAGTAATCAAGAACCCTGGAAACTTGTTTCCATTTTCAAAGTTTCCTTTGTTGATTAGGACTGTGTTTTTAGAAAAGGGTGTGTGTGTATGTGTGTGTGTGTGTATGTGTGTGTGTGTCCAGGCACTAACCAAAAGTGATCTGAAAAATTAGGCTTTTTTCCTTTATTTTACTTCAATCTAGTACAGTAGATTAACTAATTTAATATGGGTGAAGTCACTAAGCTACCACCTAAAACACATCAACCCATGTTCCATGATTGGTTATAAGCCAATCATGTGTGCATATTAGTGAAATACAGGGATGATTTCTCATTATTCAAGCCACCACACAGCTCTACCCCTAAAATCCTGAGTGACTTGAAAATGGAGGTTGCAAAAGTTTATGCCATTAACCATGTTCTTGACCTAGCTAAGTTTTCTTTTTATATGTAACCACTATATTTTTTTTTAATTTAAAATATTAGGGGTGACATGTGTTTTGTTTACATACTTTGTTTTTTGCTCAAACTGAGTCAAAGTAATAAACGTGCCCATCTCCCAGACCATGTGCACCATACTCGATAAGTGTGAATTTACCCAGTCACTCCTCCCCCGCTCTCACAGATTGAGTTTTATTGAGATTTACTTCCCCATATGCACTGAAGTGTCAGTCGGTCAGTTCCACAACCTGGTCTTGAGGACATGTGTTTGTTTCTCTATTCCTGTGATGTTTTGATATGAACCATTTTGCAGACTAACTTCCTCTCCCCATAACTGGTCTCACAGTCAAGGTTGCCACCAGAATAAATCACCTTAAAAGAACAAGCATGGATCTGGTCACTTTTAAGATAAATGTTCTCTGCCATGGCTGGTGTTTGGAGGAAAACATTTAATTCTGAGTGTATTGATACCATTCCTTCAGGACATGCTATCTTCAGAAATTTCCCAGAGTTTTGAAACAAGTGACTTGTATGGCTATGTCAAAGTTTCTTTGAGTTAATGTCCCCCTATTTTGAACTTTGCTAAGGTTGTCTGCAGCAAATGTTTGGAAAAATAGTACTGTGGGGAATAGTCAAGTGATCTGGAATGACATTTGTTTAAAAGCTGCTAACATATTGGAGTCATTTGATTTCTCCTTCATGGGAACAGCAGAGGCTGACTTTGTAGAAATGTAGGGACCTTTCACCTCTCAATGCCACCTCAAATTTAACATTAGAAAACTTTTTTTTGTGTGTGTGTGTGGTTTTTGGCCGGGGCTGGATTTGAACCTGCCACCTCCAGCATATGGGGCTGGCACCCTAACCCAGAAAACTTTAATTTGTGGAAATAATTATCATTTTCTCACAAGCATTTAGAAATTTTGTTATTTTTATTGCTCTGTAATAATCAAATGAATAAAAATAGTATCCTTGGCATACCTAAGTAGCTCCGGGATCACAGATAGCCTGAATGCAAAGCTCCTTCCCTCTAACATGAAGACCTGGAGGCTTCACTGCTTCTGGTTGTCATCCCCCACCCACCCCCAACAGAGGTCACAGGCAAAGTACTTTCACCTGAGAATGAAAACAAGCACAACTAAAATCAACACCACGCATAAGAAAAACCAGCAATTTCCTGAAGTGATACTTCCATTCCTGTAGGAAAAATAAACACAACGTAAAATGAAATCATAAGCTTCAGAGACTAATACAATGTGCTTGTCAATAATTCAGATAAGGTAACAGCAAGCTTACCCAGTTCAGATTAAAGGTGTCAGATTCCTTCTGAGGGACTTTCCCAAGTGCAGATGGAACTCACACTCAGCTAGTCACTCCTGTGGAATGTGGAACGGTTTGATGGCCTAGGTGGCCGTGGAGGCTACTTTCCAAGGACATTCCCAGCTCTCTTTCCTTCTCTGAAAGAATGATGAAGTGCATTGTTGCCTGCCTATCTGATCTAGGGAGCCACAGTGAATCAGCAATACCAATACATGCCGTTAAAAAAGAAACTGGTCTGATGACAGTGGAGTGTGAAGTATGAAGAAACAGGAAGGTAAGCCCATGGGGAAGTCCCCAGGGCACCCAGCCTGGCTCACACTCCCGCTGGGACAGTTGTCCAATGCTGGGCTCCAAGTAGGGAGGGTTGTAAGATAAAATGCAGAATGCCTAGTCACATCTGAATTTCTATAGACACCTAATAATAACCAATGGGCTATTAAGACATCCACCCTTCTGTTATCCCCTCTTCTCTGAAGCCTCCCTGGAGCCTGACCCTTTAGGCATTTACCCATTCGAGTAAATACTAGAATTAGATTGAAAGCTCTTCTATCAACTCCACCTCTCCCCCAAAACATTTTGTACTTAAAATTTTAAAACAGAGTTTACGAAATTCTTCCAGATATTGCACTTATTTACCTTGATTTCACCTGAAGTTTTGAGCTTTGTGAGGATAGAGATTGATTCTAGATTATCTTTACTAATCTCACCATGCTCTGATGCACAATCAAATGTCTGTTGATTTGAATTGGATCAAGAGAACCCGGTTTTTTAGGTTAATCAAGATTACTTTCTATCCATTTTGTTGATCACATTTTTTCATGGTCAAGGGCAATTATAATTATATTCCACGTATTTCCTAAACGGAACAAAGTGAACTCTTGCAAACAATGAGACTGGAGTCCAGGCCTCTTTTTCCTCAGTTGACCATGATTGTCCATCATCCTTAAATACTTTATGTGGTTTTATTATCATTACCTACCAGATAGCCCCAAGATTCTCCATCACCTAGAGGCAATATAAGCGTTGATGAAATGACAGGTGTGTGACACGCAGAAGGAAACTTACAAAACATAAATATGAATCGAATGTCTCAGCCTTAGGCAGCTGAAACATGTCTGTGTGTAGTTACTAAATCTCTTAAAAGACATGTGAAAAAATGCAATAAGCATGAATGCCTTTTATATGACTGGATCCTGATGCTCCAGAGTGAAGCTCCAGTTCTTCATCAGTATGTGCCATACTAAGAGCAGTCAGAATGGGCAGAAATTAAAAGGGGCCCCGTTCACAGATGATAGACCAGCTCACTCTCCCTGGCAGGCAATAATAGGATCTGCCTTGAAAATGACTACATGCTCAACATGGTGTTAGAAAGAAGGGTGTCTTAACCCAAGGATGGGAACCAGGTCACACATGGCTTTCGAGGCCGTTAAATGTGGCCTGGCCTTTTGACTGAATCCAGATTTTGAGAACAAATTCCTTTTATTTTTATTAATATGTAATACATTTTTGTTCATCTTTTGTATTTTTGTTTTATTTTTAAAATGAACATATTTAAAATGCCAAAGAATAAAATAATTTTCAGTGAAATAATCCTGCCAGATTGGCCAGCACAATTAGAACATTAGTGAGCCATACGGATTAAACTTATGGTTAATATGCTCGTAATTTAGTTCTGCCTTCCTCCATATCACTGGTGCCACTACTGCATGAGGCTGGTTGACAAGAGATTATGAAGGTCAAGGTATAAATGTCTAATATATGGAATATCCTCAACAAGTGTAGGTATGGCTATTATTCCTAAATACCTGAATTATTAAACATATTCCTAGAAGCCTGTGCTTCAGTCTATGTGAATATGATAGAGCTGTATTCTAGTCTTTTGATTGAAATCTAGCAAAGGAGGCATTGGTCATTTCTAAAACTCCCCCAGATGATTCTAATATGAAGCCAATGGCTTCTTTCTGGGGCAGAAGTGATGCCAAAAATATTTAGGAGCCTAATAGGCACCCATCAATCAGAAAAAAAAAAAAACTCAAACCTTGAACAATCAGAAATAATCCTGGCATTAAACCACCAGGTACTCACGTGGCACAGGCCAATTGAATGTCAGCCAACACAAACACACCGTCATGAGAATAAGTTCCTTAGTCAATAAAGTTTGAGCAATGCTTCCTATTAAAGATTCCACAGGATAGACCCTGAAAGTTAATGCAACTAAAAACAAACATCAGTTTACAAATGTTCTAAACTGATTACTATGCTATGCAACATGATATATGAAATGTCTTTATTAACACCAAGTAGCATTTCAAACTCATACAACTCGATGGAGATGCTGAAGGAAAGGAAAACATTCCATTGTGGAATAATTCTCAATATAATCAGTACCTGAATTTCGATTCTCTCTATTGACTTACTCATTTCTCCGTCTACCCTTAGCAATTCTGGCTCTTACTGAAAACTAAAGTTTTAGGAAGAATTCTAAGGTGGTCTTCAATAGTCCCATTCCCCGGTGCATATGCCACATATAAACCTTTTGAGTGTGGGCAGAATCTATGGTTACAATGAGGTGGTTATGTTAACGTGGCAAAAGGGAAAGTAGCCAGAGTGGACCTCACCTAATCAGTTGAACCCTGAAGAGAGTTTTCCAGGGTGGGACGGAGAGGAAACAGTTAAAGAGATACGTTCCCGGTAGCCTGGAATTCCCCAACAGTTATGTTGCAAACTGCCTACAGAGAGAAGGGGCCTTTAGGAGGTGAGAGTAGGGCCTAGCCAACAGCCAGCAAGGAAACAGGGACCTCGGTCCTACAAATAAAAGATATTAAATTCTGTCAATAGCATGAATGAACGTGGGAGAGCTCTCTGAGCCCCAGATCGTACCCAGCTCTGCTTTGTCATGCCTCCAGTTTCTAACCAAAAATGTAGTGGTGGACTAGATACAGAATGCAGGACACTGGTTTGTAAATAGAAACTATTTTGCAAGTAAAGAACACTTCTAAGAGTCTAGGAGAAGGGAATGTCAATAAGATTTGGAATGAACAGGAAAGCACGATTTCATTGGATCTGGTGGAGATAAGGCCACGATCAGAAAGAATAAAGAACCTGTGAAGCTTCGTAAAATGAAGTATGTAAATTCATGACTACTCTCTACATTTGAAAGCAAAAGTTTTACAGTGAACAAAATGTGAGAGGGATAATAGCAAAATAAGAGAACACTGAGAAGGAACTTATTCTAGTGAGAAAAGCACTAGAAGGGACACATTTTTAGTAATCACGTAATATAACTGCTCAGTGGCTCAGGTAATGGAATTGCTGGATCTTTCAGTTACAATTTACTGAGCATGTTTTGGGCCTCATTCTTCTGCAGCAGGGGATACAGTGGTGAGCAGGGCATACAACGTTCCTGCCCTTAAGGAGTTGACATTATAGTGTGGATGACAATGATTCAGATCATCAATATACAAGGTAAGAGATCTGCAAGGACAAGTCCTGGTGGAAAGAGAGTGGGTGGTGGGGTGGGAGTCAGTGGCGGCATCTTTTTAAAGGTGACGTTCATGTTTTAAGCTAACACATGAATGAAGACTGGCTGAGAGAGAGAAACAAGAGGCCGAGATGGCCTCAGGATTTTTGGCTTGCACCACTGAGCCCGTGCTCTGATAAATATTTTATGGAAAACACTGTGGGAGGAGCAGGTTTGGGGAAATGTGAGAGTTCCTTCTGGGACATACATATTATGTTTGAGTTGTCTATGATCAAAAGGGAGAGAGATGATCTACATAAGGCTGGGCTCTTTGTCTCAGCTATCAAATGTCTGTGCTGAATTTGATCACCTCGGAGACCCTGCCAATGCCAACATCCTGTGACTCTGTGAAACAGAAATGGAAGAATATGTAAGGAATTGCAGACTAAAAGAAGAAAAGAAGAGGAAAGTGAATAAAATACATTTTCAATGGAGAAGAAAACATTTTATTTTGAAAGGAGGCAAATGTAATTAGCCAACCTGGAGTGAGAAACAAATTAAAATGAAAGAAGAACAAAATAATTCCTATCTTATACATATACCTTTTGTTTCAAAGAAGGATAAAACGAAATTTCTCAAAGTGACTGGTAGCAAAATGTTTTTTATCAAATGACATTAAGTAATGATCTTTTACACAGGGATGAATCGTTTTTCAGTGTTTTAATTTACATGAAGTGTTTATTGAATTAAATATTCACAAGATAGTATGTGTCCCAGAAGTAAGTATAATAGTTCAACAAATACATATCAATTAGATGTATTTTGTGCAGTTATTCAACATTTTTACTGAAGTCACAAACTTCACTTTATTTCTGATTATGACACTTTCCTCTTATAAAAGACAGCATGTCCCAAGACATCATGGAGCATTAATAATTCATAGAATACCACTATTTTCATTTTTTAAAAGCAAGGCATTGATAAAAATCAAAAGCAATCATAAGTATTTTCGATTCACGTTTCTCATATTCCTAATAAAGTATATTTCAGCGACCATGAAACTGACAGGTATGGGTATGGGCTGGATGCCTGCATGTGAATATCGTCATATTTCTGCCTCCTTTTGGTTTCCATGGCTACAGGCCCATCTGAATTGCATGAGTCACACCTAGCACCGAGGAATAACAAAAGGAAATGAAGGCTAAATGGCTTCAGAATGTCATAGAAAGGTAAAAGTGATCACAAATTTTTATATTAGGGAACACACTTTCTAATACCCAGGCCTCTCTGCTTTAGAGTCTGCCTCTTTAAGTAGGAGATGTTTCCAGTAGGGTCTGGAAATTCTTTAAAATAAATCCCAAATTTCAAAAGTGGAATTAGATAGAATTGTCTTGCGTTATACATTAATTTATTGATGGCTGTGTGGTAATTATGACTTTCAGAAAATTCTGTTATTTTCACAGAAATGTAAGCTATGAGTGTCCAAAGGGGGAAAAATGTTATGCCCAAATATGAACTGAATGTGTTGACTTTATTGTTGAACTAATGAACTAATGTGTTGACTGTATCAGGGATAAAAATAAAGGTGAGTTACTGGATTTCACTAAAAATATATGAATAAGTGGGCTATTTTAAATATTAATACAGGTTTTTCTGTCTATTTACATATAAGTGCTTTTCTAAAAAATAAAACAAATATTGGTGGTAGTTCCTAAACAAAACTTCCATCTTTTGATACAATGCAGGCACAGAAATACATATAAGAGTCTTGGGCGGCGCCTGTGGCTCAGTGAGTAGGGTGCTGGCCCCATATACTGAGGGTGGCGGGTTTGAACCTGGCCCCAGCCAAACTGTAACAAAAAAATAGCCGGGCGTTGTGGTTGGTGCCTGTAGTCCCAGCTACTTGGAAGGCTAAGGCAAGAGAATTGCCTAAGTCCAAGAGGTAGAGGTTGCTGTGACCTATGATGTCACAGCACTCTACCAAGGGTGATAAAGTGAGACTTTGTCTCTAAAAAAAAAAAAAAAAAAAAAAAAAAGAGTCCACCTGATTCCCTAAATGAGGTCAAGATTTCCTTGTAGATGTTTCCTAAGTTAGTATTTATTTTTTATATTTATTTGGTTAATATGTGTCTCCTACGACCTGTATACTATAAAGGAACACTGCCTAAGTTTGTTCCTCATAGAATTCTCAACACCTTACCTCCCACAGTGAACTGAATCTCCATAGATACCTTAAGACTGACTTAATAAATGAATGGAGGGATGAGTGAATGAATGGATGAAGGTAAATGTAAGCTTGGCAATCACTTCACTTCTTTTATCCTTCATTTTGCTTATTGAAGGTATGGAAATTAAATAATGACAATAGTAGATGACATACCAGATGATTTGAAATTCTCAAGTAAAATAACCCCTCCCCATACAATCCATGCCAAATTAGTGTTATATACCCTT
This sequence comes from Nycticebus coucang, assembly GCF_027406575.1. NCBI lineage: Eukaryota > Metazoa > Chordata > Mammalia > Primates > Lorisidae > Nycticebus > Nycticebus coucang. The sequence goes on along the minus strand of NC_069780.1, from coordinate 149,620,946 downwards.
CAATGAAAAAATAAAATCATGGAGCTTGTATCATTGACAGCTGCCAAGTTCTGGTAAAGGTGTAGATCATTCTGCTTAAATCATGCTAATTACAATGACTGGTTGAGCAGATTGGTGGACACAATGCTTATAGAAAATTTTATAGAAAATTTATTTTTCTTAAAAGTCTTTCCTTTTTTGAGAGCTCAATTGACACATAAATCTCTGCCATTTTGGTTAATGATGCATCCAAGATATTTTTTTTTTTTTGTAGAGACCGAGTCTCACTGTACCGCCCTCAGGTAGAGTGCCGTGGCATCACACGGCTCACAGCAACCTCTAACTCTTGGGCTTACGTGATTCTCTTGCCTCAGCCTCCCGAGCAGCTGGGACTACAGGCGTCCGTCACAATGCCCGGCTATTTCTTTGTTGCAGTTTGGCTGGGGCTGGGTTTGAACCCACCACCCTTGGCATATGGGGCCGGCACTGAGCCACAGGCGCCGCCCAGCATCCAAGATTTTTAATTTTGAAGGAATCCTTGAATCACAGTTTTATCTATCATAAAGATACTTATTTCACATTTTATAGATGCCCAGTGATGTTAATGTGCCACTTCCATCTCTGATAGGTTCATATTCAGTTGGTCTTGACACAGATTTTCTTAATGAACTCATATATTTGGAATTTGTCTTCCTTTTCCTTTCTCCAATTCCCCTTCCCTGTCTATAGCGTATTCACATAACTCTCCTCCCTTTTTTTTCTTCTTTTTTTTTGAGACAGAGTCTCACTTTGTGGCCCTCGATAGAGTGCTATGGCATCACAGCTCACAGCAACCTCCAGCTCTTGGGTTTGGGCAATTCTCTTGCCTCAGCCTCCTGAATAGCTGGGACTACAGGCGCCCGCCACAACACCCAGCTATTTTTTGGTTGCAGTTTGTCTGGGGCCGGGTTCGAACCCTCCACCCTTGGCATATGGGGCCGGCGCCCTGCTCACTGAGCCACAGGCACCGCCCCCTCTCCTCCCTTTTTCTTCTCCTTGCTCACCATTTTCTCTCCATCCTAATTTCCTCCAGTTCCAAAGATAGCAGATCTGGGAAGCCAGGAATAACTACATATTTGCATTTCAAATTAGAATCTCAAGGTAAGGATTTGGTAAATACAGGTTTATAGGGTATCCTGATAAGAGAGTTTCTTCAGTTGCAAGATGTTGAGGAGCAATGTGGGCCTTCTTTGCCTGTTTGAAATCAAACTTTGTAAAGGCAAACTATGCTGGTCACCAGAAAAAAATGAAACAACTTTTGTCTTGACTTGCCCAGAACACCTTCAATTTCTTCCTGACGATACCCTACTATCCTTAGCCCATCAGAACAGAATCACTCTGTTAATCAAAGGCAGTTTTGTGATAAAAATAGAATTACTTAGACTTGCTAAGGGCCAGTTAAAGTCTTAAACTCTTTCTCGGTGGTTCTGGTCATTAATTCTGCAGCTCTGTATCAAGCCAGCCAGTTGAACCGCTGAACCAGGCTTCCCCTGCGTCACTGCTGCAACCTGTTTCCTGCTCACCTTGGCCTCTGCGGGAACCCAGTCAGGCATTTGGCAACTTTCCATCCACGTGGATGTTGGTGTCTCATAACAACTTCCACCCTCTCCTCCCCACCCACTCATACACAGAGCAAAGGTGCAGAGATGACCTCTGATTTTCCTGCAGGGATTTAGCTACACGTAGACTAAATCTTCCATATGCTTTAGTCAGTTTGCCATGAACAGTGTAGGCCTAGAATAAGAAGTAAAAGAATACTTTTCTGAGCATTATTTTAAAAATACATGCATTTAAAACAATAAGAAATAACTTGCTGTGTTCTTCCATCCAGTATTTTGCAGCTTCTGACATAAGCCATTTAATAAAAAATCTCTTAAATGAATGAATTTCTAAAACTATGGGTTTCCTGGGATAACAGAAAGGAGGAGAATAATAGAATAATTTAATATGAAACAAAGCAGGAGACATTTAAAGGATAAATAAAATAGACTATCTTCTTTAATAGTAGATCTTTTTTCCTACCAATGCCCCCAAATCCTTGAGGATTAATTTGCTTATCTAAAACCATTCATTGGGCAAAATCTATCTTATTGAGTGCCTGACATTGGGTATAGAAACATGATACAGGCTTTTCTTACAAAGAGTTTACAATCTAAGTAAAAAGAGAATATTAACTGAAGAAGTAATTAGAGTTAAACTGTATTCCAAAATGCAAAGTTCTGAATGTAAGAACCAAAGGAATAGAGAAATAATAACAAAAGATATGTTGGGAAATGCTGTACATACTTCTAGGTAAGAAAGAATTCAGGGGACTGCCCTTGTACATACACTGCACTTACAAACTCAATTGTACATGCTTGGAGAAAATTGTTTTTGAAATGGAAAAATAATTTAAATAACATGAGGCAGTCAGTTGTCCATTCCACCCAGTGAATGCACGAGGGATAGTAATCTCCTCCTGTGCTGGGTCTCCTCCCTCCTGCTTCGTAGTGTGACATCCTCTTTCTTTAATATAATTTCAGTGCTTGAATCTTTTCTATGAGTAATTCAAGGACATTTCCGAGGACAGTTCGGATATGTAATGCTAACCTTTAAAACCGTATTTCACACATTCCCAACCTCGACCTCACTAGCCTCCTTTAAGAGCCTGAACTGCACATTGTTTGCTTTCTAATCAACTATATAAGAGGATAAAAAGAAAGTGTTTGGCATAGCAATTCATTGATGATTATTGGATTGATTGATTCTTTTATTCATTCACATTCATGTAAGGGTCACATATCTATGAAGTTTCTATATCTGCAAGACACGCCACACTTTGAATATATATCTAGGTTTATTTTATGTTGTTCCTAGAATGAGAGTTATCTCTGGGTATTTAGCACAAAGGATGCTTTAATATACATTTTATATAACAACATAATAAGGAAATTTTTAAATTTAAAATTTTTAATATTTACAAAGCAAAGCTGACTTCAGAAAACCAGGGAGACATACTTTTTGTAACAGTAGATTTAAAGCCAAAGATACAGACAGATAAAGACAAAAAGAAAAACTTAAAGAATAAAATTTCCCACGTTTTCCTCTCAAAAATTACCGTGTTAGGCTAGATTAGGATCCTTCCCTGAGATATTCTGTAAAACCTCAGATACCCTGCTGAAAATAGTATCATCTTCCTCATGACTAAAGTTGGAAGCAAAACATTTTCTTGCAGCTTTTTATATATATTAAGGCATAAAATGACAGTTTAAATTTTCAAAGAATGTGATGGTTCAAAACAGAGGAGAAAAAGAAAATTTAAATTTGTTTTAACAAAATGCATTATAATTTCCAGGTTCTATCCTGTGCAGAAAAGGAGTTATGTGATTGCTGGAGCTGTGAATATTTAGATTAAATCCTCCTGCAAATCAAAAATACATGTTTTTTAGTACATTTTAATGATTTTTATAAAATTATAAATTGAAACTATTACTACACATAAGGCTATATGTTCTTTTAGCAAAGTTACCTCAATTCCAGGGGAAAAAGGTAAAGTAAAATATTTCTATCAAACAGAAATACTTACCAAAAAATGAAACCTGTACCCACACCAGAAAACTGTTCATTTCAAGGTCCAGATATAATATGAAACAAAATCAACAGTGAATAGGCCTCGTCTTAATGAGCTTTTATTATAATGAATTTGCATGCCAGCAAATTAATATTAAATACATATTAATTATGTATTTAGAGAGTAGATTTTACAATATACTTCATCTTCATAGTTTTGTTTAAATTTTCAAGATTTGCCGAGGTTGTGGAGATATTTTTAGTAAATTAAAAGAAGACTCAGTTCATGTAAATGAACACCTTCAGGCATAATAAGAATAAGAAAGTATGTTCCTTCTTCATAAAAAAATGAAGGTCAGGAAGTGAAGGAAGACTGGGAACTTGGGTATTGTTCCTTTTTTCTTGAACAAGATCAGCATTTTGAAATTAAGGCAAAAAAGAAACACAAGCCTGATACTAGCAACCAGACAACATTTATAATCTAGTTCAGCAGATTTCTGCTAAGAACATCTGTCCTAAGCTAGTATTAGACTGAATAAGATTGATTGTCACCCTTCCGAAAGGAATTCCTGTTTTCCTGACACACACACACGTCTATCTGGTAATCTTGAGAGAGCCCAGAGAAACTGAGAAACTGAAGAGTCAAATCCCACCCCACCCTTGCCACTCACCATCTTCCTTAGCAGAAAGGAAATGTATTTTGGGTTTCATTGAAATTATAAACAATACTATGTCTGCAGCTGTTTCAAAAGTCTGATGTCAATACTGCTAAATGCATGTTTTCATCCTAAGCAAAATTTATCAAAAACATACAAAACCAAATGATAAGATCCCATTGAAAACAGCCTACAGAAAATACCTCGGTTCCTTTTGTCAGGTTGTCACAACGTGTGTATCCTTAGTTATCACCAACACAGTCATTTATCAGTAAACAACTGTCTCTGTGGGCTTAGTAAAATAAGATTTCAGAAGCCAGAACATGAATTTGGACAAACTTTCAAGCTTTTTAATTGGCCTTTGGCATCATATGTATTCCAAGTACCAGATGATGGAAAAGACTTTTCTAGGTTCTAGGTTTTAGAAGTCTATACTCAGCTAAGAAAAAAAAAATATATGAAGATTCATGATACCAGGTATTCATATAGCCTTGAATTGAAATGGAATATATTCCTTTTAAATGAGTGCTTTTATTATTTCTTCAAGATAGAGAAAGTTATCTTCCCTATTTAGGGACAAATTAGCCCACTCATGAGATATAACAAGGGCAAAGAGTGATTCACCACAGCAAGATAGTACATTTCGTGAGCCCTTGGTTCGATGTCTCACCTCCTCCTTGTGTCACGTGAACTACTCTGATGGCAGTGTGCTGTGTCATGAGGTGGTCTTCTGAAGAGCCTTTTCACAATATATCCAGCCTTTCAATGAGACATAGGCTTTGCTTCAATGATTTCATGCCAAAAGAACATTAAGAAAAGCAGACAAAAACATCCATTACAATATTAGTTTAGTAACAAATTTAAAACAGAAATGTCTAGCAAAAGGCAGAAAAATGACCAAACTATGAAATTAATTGCAACCATTAAAATCATGTTTTCATAAAATATTTAAAACTCTGAAGAAATATCAAAAGCATATGGGAAGAGATTCAGAAATATATATGCATGTAATCCTAATAGTATGAAAGTAAATACGTATATGTACATATACCTACATGTGAACCTAAGAGTATAAAAGGATATATTTCCTTCTAATTATTAGATTGTTATAGCATATTATTAGAAGGAAAATAAGCACAAACAGTGGTCATTTTTCAGAGGAAAACTTGGGAGATTTTATTCTTTAAATTTTTCTGATTCTTCAAAAATTTTCCACAAGAAACTTTTTCAAACCATATGTAAAGGTTTCTTTTGTTTTAAAGAACCTCCACTTGAATTCATGTAAAGCACCAGGCCTTATACAATTGCTAGAAAATAAGTTCTCAATAAACCATAATATTATTTCCATTGAAAGAGTCTAGCAAAGTTGATTCTTTTACATAACAAAGTGATTCTACATTTAATAAGACTCTAAGATATAGAATACAGGAAATGTTTCCAGTATTTGGAATTTCTGAAACACAGTTATATCGACTTTGTGGAACTGAACAATTACTGTTTTCTATTGGCACTAATGCAAAGTTGAATGCATTAAAGGCAGTTTGGCAGCGAATTGAGACTTCATATCAAATATAACAAGAAGAGTGTCAAAAGAGAAAACTAAGAAGAGAACACAAAATTTGATTTGAATAATTTTATTTTAAAATTAACTGTTTCGAAAGTTCATTATGTGCAGACATCTGTGTCATATATAACGCTTAAGAGAAGGCCACCTGTGTTAAAAAGAAAGAAAAGAAAAGCTATGTCATTACTTCCAAGTATACAGAACAATTAGAATTTGTTAAAGTAATTTCATATGTATATGCATATATATATATTTAGAACACAAATAAATTTAAAATTTCACCTAATGTGCAGAATATCCTTAAAACATAATTCTCTTTTAAAAATTGAATATGTTTCATTATATTCTTGCATTCATTTATAGTACTTTACTTAACTAATTCTTTCTTTTAGACAAAACAGAAAAAGTTCCATGTCGGAGGAATTACAATATTTTGCTGTATTACACCTATAGCCACTCTCCGAGAAAAGGTGGGTTTAAGTTAAAAATCAAGTCATGCTATTTAATACAATTTTAGAAGCTTAGCAGCAAAATTTTCTAGGCTTTACTATATCTAATAAAATGTTTATTGAACAAGATAGTTTCTGGATTTTGTGAAATGTAGAGAACAAATATTTTTTAGCTTTTTCTTGAGTAATCTGTAAGATTACAAGGATCACAAGTGTTGTCAATAGATGCAAAACACTTTTCTAGCTGTGCACGTGGCCCAATGAGCTCGTTCTCCAATGGTGTCTGAAAAATAAGAGAATGGAGAAGCACATAGGTGATATTTCTTAAGAAACGATCTAAATTAAAGTCATTCAAAATATTTTTTCCAAAACAAGAAAATTATTAGGCAAGATAAACAAATTGGGAGAGAGCTTAAGTACAATTGTTTCTTTTTCTCATATTTTCTTGAAAAATATCAAGTTAATTTTTATTAATAGCTTATATTAATTATTTTTAAAGTGTGACAGTTCGGTTACAATGGGAAGTTAAATATATGTTCATTTGTTGCTTTTCTAGCAATAAAGTAAGTTAGGTGGAATTACCGAAAAATATTTTAAGGCTGTAGTTTTTGACCTTGGAGCCAGTCATTTAAACTGCAGATTATACAGCTTCAACACAAGATGGCACAAAAGTTGATCAAGTGCTTTGCGAGACCCTTTCAAGTTTGTAAAGGAAAAGAAAAATGAACCCTTATAATCGAAACAGTTTTGAAAATGACTATTTGAATTTGTTTTTACATTCTCAACCAGTTATTTCAAAACCGGATGTTTGACCAATTCCAAATGTTTATCGTTAGAAGCAATTAATGTTTTGTCATTAGGAGTTAAGATGGAAATTTATACCAGGTCCCAGTAATTAATTTTCAACTTTGTTGTCATAGCTAATGGGCTTCTTGGTCATCCTATCTAGACAACACAGCTACTATACCACATGCGTATTCTTTTACTTCATTAAAATAATTATCATAGAAAAGTTTTTAAAATATTATAATTTTCATAGCATACACTTGAAATAATATAGCAGTAGAAGAGAAGGTCCTATTATCAAGATGTATTTCACCCTCTGAAAGGAACTTCGTGTTTTCTGTGGCCTGATAGGTACTTCCTCCCTGCTTCATTGAGAGAGAGAATTCCAGACAGCTTTGAGATGGAGGATGTGCCCAGGGAGGACTTAGACTTTATTTCATTGTGTAATTGGTAAAACGGACAATTAAAAACAAGTGTTGCATTACTATATTTGAAAGGGCTGTGGTAAGAGTCACATATTCAGAAACCATGTTCAAAACCTATTACTGAACTGCCCCACTACAGATTCTCATCTTGTCCCTCCAACACCACTGTCCTTAATCATCGTACACCTTCACTATCTCCCTTGCACTACCATTTTTGAAACCTGAAGTTATCTGCCACCCGTTCACCACAATACATTTCACATGGCTTCGGCTTCCCAGTGTGTCTCATTTCCTCTTCAGATATTGGCTTGGATTTGTTTGCTTCGAGGACTCTAGATCACTTGCCTGCTCCCTCATCTCCAGAAAGCAGGAACATTGGGCTATGGCTTCTGTAGTGAAAGACAAGAACTCACAAGAAGGAGAATTTTCAGACACTTCAAAGAGCAAGTAGAAATTCTGCTTTCAGTGTCATGAATGCTCAGGAACTCTGAGGAACCCTCTTGTTGCAACAGCTAGATCTCGGGTAGGACAAACTCTTTGAAATAGCTGGTATCTCTTAAAATATGAGAGGTCTCCAGGAAGCCTTCCACTGCACAGAACAAACAAAGTAGTGTAAGTGGGCCCCAGAGTGGCTGGGACTGCTCTTGAGTGGTAGCAATGAGGACAATGGAGGCAGTGCTCTGAGATGGAGTATCTAGGAGTCTAGAATATGAGGCTCACAGTTAAATATGCAGAGGCAGGATGCTAGGCCAGAGAAGTGGAGAGCTGGAGTAGCTGGTAGGCAGGGCAGTAGCACCAGGAGGCAGCTAAGAGCGTGTGGGGTTGCCCTGAGGTGAGTCTCTATAGCAACAGTGTTGTGGGGATAACAAACCTTGGAGCAGCTAGAAGTTGGAGAATCACAGTATGGCACTCCTCATGTAACCCAAAATTTACAGAGGGTGTATGCACGCACTGCCTGTGAAATAAAAATGCAACCTCTTAAGCATCTTCAAGAATTACTGCAAAATAAGACCAACCAGATGACAAAGATTACTAGAACATTGGAAGGCAAACCACTCTGAAGAAAGGTCAACAAACAGAAGAAACAATAGGTATGGCCAGGATTCAAGGACTGCAGATACTAGACTTGTCAGACACAGAACACGGAAAGGCTGTAGATGCTGGATCAGACTAAATAAAAGATACGACCAGAAAAATCAACAAATGAAAGGAGACTTTCAAAGTGGACGGACACAAACACTCACAGGAAGTTTCTACAGATGAAAATATATATGTTAAAAATTTTTCAAAAGTAACAGGTTAAAATGGAAATCATCAACATTTGAAGAAAATTAATAAACATACCTGGAATATTTATTTAAAATAAACATTGCAAGGAGCATGCAACTTATGCAAAATATGAAAGTTGAGATTGTGATTCATAAGGGATTGAATGAGAAGCTATAACCTACATCTAATCTAATCCCAGGAAGAATGAATAGAGATAATAGAAAAAAGGTGATATTAAAAAAAAATGGATCAAATTATCTTCTAGGTATGGTCAAAAATATAAATCTTCAAATCGATGAAGCACAACATGTTGAGGCAGCATAAAGGAAAAGAAACTCTGTTGGTAGACATACCTAGTGAAAGTGCAGCGTGCCCTAGACAAGGAGAACTTGAAAGCAGACAGAGAAAGGGCAGAAGGCAAAGGGGCAGAATAAGCAGGGTTCATAAAAACAATGATAGTGGGCGCAAGGCAGTGCAATAATTACCAAGAAAGGGAGAATTGACTCTCAATCTAAAATTGTGTGCCCATCAAACTGTCGTTCCAGATTGGGGACAAATTGTAATGTTTACAGATAATCAAAAACTAACATAGATTACCGTCAGGAGAGTTGCTGCAAAAGAATTTTTAAAGGAAGTATTTCAAGAACAAAAGAAAATGGTCTCAGAAAGATGCCCTGTAATGAAAGAAGGAAAGGTGAATAGATAAACTGACTTTTATGAAAAAAGATACTGCTAGAAGAATGGACCATACAGTAAAGGAAAGGGCAGAAATGAAATACTGGCTAAGAGTGGGATGTACGTAAGAAGACAGTAAAGTGGAGGTAAAGTGTCCCAAAAGCCTTACTTTTTTCAGAGAAGGACAACCGAGATATTATTTAGTTTCTGAGTTTATTACATTAAATAACCATGGTAAAAATGTAACGGTAATAACTAAAAGAATAGGAGTATAATCTTAGAATAGATATATCAACTCTAGACCACTTAAAAAAAACTGGCATAAGGAAAAACTTTTTATAAAAAAGAAAGAATGGAGAAAAATAAATTTAGAAAAAGCAAGACAAATGGATTAAAAGTAAATTGACAGTAAAAACTCTAGATTTCTCATGGGGTGGTGCCTGTGGCTCAGTGAGTAGGGCGCTGGCCCCATATACCAGAGGTGGCAGGTTCAAACCTGGCCCTGGCCAAAAACTGAAAAACAAAAACAAACAAACAAAAAAAACCTCTAGATTTCTCAATAATCATAATAAATGTGATTACTGATAATTATCATGATCATAATAAATACAGTATACGTAAGTTAGCAATTAAATAGGCAAATATATACAAACATAAACTCACCAATTAAAAATTATCAAATGGGATTTTTGCTTAACATTCAGTTAGATGTTGTTTATCAAAAATATTCCTAAAGAATAAGAAAACAAACAGGATTAAAGCATATGGATAAAAGAAATATCTCAGGCAAATGATAGCCAAAAGTAAGCTGAAGTAAGCATATTGTCCTTTAAGACTAAAGAGAACTCCCGGCTCGGTGCCTGTAGCTCAGCGGCTAGGGCTCCAGCCACGTAATCGGAACTGGCAGTTTCGAACCAAGCCCGGGCCTGCCAGACAACAATGACAACTACAACCAAAAAATAGGCAGGTATTGTGGCAGGCATCTGTAGTCCCAGCTACTTGGGAGACTGAGGCAAGAGAATCCCTTAAGCCCAGGACTTTGAGGTTGCTATGAGGAGTGACACCACGACATTCTACTAAGGGTGACATAGTGGTTTCTGCCCCCCCACCCCCCCCAAAAAAAGAGTAAAGAGAACTTCTGCAGTACAGAGGGTGGCTACACATTGATAAATGGTTTACTACACTAAGAAGCTAGGAGAAGTCTAAACAAGAACAGCTAAAAACAAAATAGCCTTAGAATGTAGTCAGCAAAAAACATTGCAACTACATGAAAATATGATTTGATCAGCATAGTGAGAAATTGCCAAACAGAGCTCTCAATTCTTATTGACAACAAACAGACGAAAAAAACAATGAAAATAAAGAAAAATCAAACACATCCGACAAGCTTGATCTCATAGCTATATATAGAAATCAGCATCTATAGTCAGAAAATACTTGTTCTGCTCAGGGGCATATGGAATATTGAAATATTTTAAGAACAGCCTGGGTAGGAAGCCACAAAACAAGTCTCAACACATTTTAAAGAATAGGTGCCCCACAAAACAACATCTCTGAAGAAGTGCAATTAACAACAAGTTAATAAAAATATGAATAAAAATTACCTCCATATATTGAGTGTTTAGAGAACATGTTCATACTAGATCTATGGGTCAAAGAAAAAACTTCGATGGCAATTGAAAAAATAAAAACAAAAAGCCTGGAACTGACGGGCCTTAAAAAGTCTACATGTTAAAACTGGGAAAACAGTAAAAGCAGTGCTTTGAGGTCTGCTTAGCTTTAAACAGTTATATCACAAAAAGTGTAGTTTTCCAACACTAAAGGATATAAAGTAATAATAACAGAATAAAGCCAAAGAAAGCATGAAAAGGCTATAGGTCAAAGCAGGTTCAATAAAACAGACTAGAAAGGTACATTAGGTAGGATTAGTAGAGCTAAGTTTGGTTCTAAATAAACTCATAAAATCTATCAAAAAGGAAAGAGAAAGAGTTAGATAGAGAGAAGGAGAAAACACAAAATAAATATTAATATTAATGTACACAGCTATGATTTAATAATAAAAAAAACAGAGAAGGATGAAATGATAAAGAAAATTATCGTCCTTCATGAATATAGGTGCAAAAATTCTAAACAAAATGTTTACAAATACAATCCAATAATGTGTAAAAAGATAACATATGATATAAAGGTTGGGCTTGCCCTATGAATAAAAAGACAGCTTTTAGAAAATCTATAAATATTATTCAAACTATTAACAGATTAAAGAAACAACTGATTATCTAAATAGAGAAAAAAGTGTTTTACAAAATTTAATATCAATTCTTAGTTCAAAAAGGCATCAATTAAGATAATTTCATCTGATAATGTACATCCATAAAAAACAGAAGAAACATCACTGAAAAAAATCAAAAGCATTCATTTTAAAATCAAGAAGTTTCACAGAAAGTTATAACCTGTCCAATGAGACTAGAAAGATAAATGTCAATGATATTTTGATTTTAATGATATATTAACAAAAATAATATGAGAATTTGGTGAGATAACAAGACATAAAAAGCCTCAAGTTCATTGCATTTACGTGCACCAGGAATAAACTAGAAAACATAACTTAAAATAATTACTTATCAAGAAAACCAAATTTACAATTACCTAAGATAAACTTAACAAAAGTTATGAAATACCTGTATGCATAAAATTACACATTTTTATAAATAATATTAAGAGGCCTAAGAAAATGGAACAATAGCTCCTACTCATGGATAAGATTTAAGAGCATAAAGAATTCAATGCTTACCAAATGGACCTACAGAAACAGTGCAATCTAGTCAAAATTGCAAAATGTCTTGGGTGGCACTTGAAACACGGATACATTTCCATTGATATGCAAAAAGCCTGAATTAGCTAAATCATTCTCCAGGAAAGAGAAGGGGAAAATGGCTATCTCAGTTAAGCAAGACTTCCTATAAATCTTCAGTGATTAACACACTGTGGCCTGGGCATGGGGATGGAGAGGGAAACAGAACAATCTTATTGTTCTCTTATTCTCTGTCCCCACAGAACTTATGTATATATGTAGCTCTGATATGAAAAAGATGGCATGACAGATTAGCAGGAAAAGAACAACTCTTTAACAAATAAAGCTGGGAAAATGTTGATATCCTTACTTTTATAACTTCCTGATAAACAACTTCCTGATAAATTAAGAATTTAGATGTCAAATGTAAAACCTTAAAAATTTTAGAAGAAAGTCTCTGGCTGTGGAATCAAAAACATTTTTTGAACAAGACATGAAAACATTAGCCATAGAAACAAGATTGATAAATGTCCTTTTGTTAGAGCTAAAAACTGCTCATTAGAAAAAAGAAATGGGAACATAAACTGGAAGAAGTTATTTGCAACACACTTATCAAGGTTTCCATATCATGGATATCAAACTTATACATTTCAATAAAAAAAAATACCAACTACCCAATTCATAAATGGGCAAAATAAATGAATAAGTAATAGCTAGGTAAGGCCGATGTAGGTATGTAAAGATATATTCAATCTCATTACTACTTACGTCAAATACTACAATGGCATACTATTTTCCATTCACTCAAGTCATAAAAATGGGGAAGTCTGATCATTTCAAATGTTGGAGCGGATGTGAATTAAGGGGATCCAACATGTTTTAATGGTGGGAATGAACATTTTTATATTCACTTTGAAAAACAATTTGACATACCTTACAAAGTTGAAACGTGGCATATTCTGTAATTATCACTCAGCATGTGTCCTCCTAGGTATATTCCCAAGAGAAAGTGCATAGAATGTTCATGGCAGCACTTTGTAAAAACAAAAATTGAAAAAAATAGGTGGAAGAATAAAAATATAGTTTTATAATAGTCAATTGAATCCAAAGAAGTTCAACTGAATAAAATCTGTCCTACTGGAATTCCCCAAGTTTTTCTGTTCACTTTTCCCTATAATTGTTTTGTATTGTTTTGGTTTAAAAAAAACATAATATTAGTATGATACATTTATGAGGGAGAGAAATCAGAGCAGTAAAGCCCATGGTATATTTAAATTGCTCAACACCAACAAGCAGGTTTGGTTTGTAAGGTGAGAAGGTTAGGCCTGTAGGAGACCAGGCACAGCTTGCAGAAGCAGTCAACTCTTGAGGAAGGCCCTAGGAAGGAGACAATCTCATAGCCGGCATGGAGACGTTTAGCTGCCCAGAGGCAAGCCCTCAAGCAGCTGTATGTGTTAATGAGATAAGATCCAGAGCTCATTAGCAAGTAGGTGTTATAATTTGGACATTTGTGGTGCAACAGGGTGGGAGTCAAGCTGTGGGGAAAGAGCATGGCCATTAAGTACTGTGATCCTAGTATGCGGGCCCCCACACCTGTTGTATAATGCTTCAATAAAATGCCATGGCAGAGGTTGCTTGGGGCTGTCCCTGGAGATATGGGAAGCCTGCCTCTTGCAGGCATTTGTATCTTCAATCTGTGGTCCCAGCTGTTTGTACTCCCAAGGCGACAGGGTGCCCACAGTGGGTCCTGACATAGGCCAGCTATGAAATGTCATGCTTTAATAATAATAATATTGAACTACCAAACAACTGAAAATTATTTACTTCGTATACAATAATTCTAGTCTTACTTGCCTCTTCTCTCTTACTCGCACACATGTTTAAGAATGTGAGTTTCGCATGAGTGTGGGCCATGGGAAATGTGGGCAACATTTGGCCTGAGAGTTGCAAGGTCCAGTGAAGAGCAGTTCTGCTGCTTTATCCTCAGGAGGTCTGTGCCTGGCACAGGAGTGTGGCCTCTTGTGGACTCCCCTGACTAGGGGATCAGGCAGCTGGAATCACAGCCCTTCAGCTCCTGCTAAATATCCCGCTGCAGAGTCAGGTACATGATCAGCAGCTCCTGGCTGTGATGAAGGACCCCAGCTTCTCCCACGCCAGCCTGCCTCCTGGAGGAGGGGAGAGACTGACATAAGTTCATCCTTGTGGATTCTAGCTCCATCTTGCAGGCTCCACCTTGACTTGGATTCTCCCACCTCATGTCCAGCTTCCCTTCCCCACCCCCTGTCCTCTGCCCCACCCCCTGCCCTCTGCACAGCCTCACACAGACCATGAAATCAGCTTCCTCAACTACAGGACACCAAATCCCTTTGATAAACCCCTGGTTATATTTGCACCTAGTTTTTCCTCTTCTCTACTCAGAGGTCATAGAGGTCAATCAGAAAACAGGTTTTCCCTGTGTGTAACAACAGAAGATTCTGAATAGAGGCAGCCTGGTATAGCAGGCTGTGCAGTCAAGTTCCCAGGGATCACATTCCAAGTTCCATATTTATACTTGAACTTGTACCTCTATTTCTTTGCGTATCAGTGTTTTCATGTGTAAAATTCTGGTGGTAATCCCTTCTTAATGTTGATGGGAGAATCAAATTAAATTCTATATTCAAAACTATTAGCCCTCTACCTGGCTTCTGGCAAATGCCAACTTCCTTTCCTCCCACCCAGGTCTTTGCAGTCTTTAGAGAATGGTTGGATGTCTGGATTTCTGCAGCTGACCTTCTGGGGGTCTCTCTTTAATTGACTAGTCCATTACTATGAGTGAGATTTTCTACATATTTTACATTACTGAAGGGAGGCAGTTTATTACTTTTTAAGCATATCGGAATATATTTCAAATCTAGGTCTCCATGGAATCCAAAGCTTTTCTCCATGATAATTTCTGAACTAGAGCAAAAGTTCATTCAACAAGAGTTCCTTTTCACACATTATTATGAATAAGCCGAGTTCAAAGAATGTATAAGGCACAAAATAAGAAAAAATGTGGCAAACCTTCCAAACTCAAAGTACATTTTATGCATTCTGGAGAAGAGACCTAAAAGTGCATGCGTGTGTGTGTGTGTATGTGTGTGTGTGTGTGTGTGTGTTTATGCTATCCTGTTGAAAATCCTTCCAGGATACTTGACTACTGTATCCAATAATCCCCCCTCAAGTTTGAAGCATTGCTTGGTAAGTTATGTGCTGAAAAATACAAAGAAACTCTTTCCAACTATTAGAAGGCCATGCTGTGCCCTCTTAGAATAATATGATATCCTGACACTCAGACTTGAAGCTCACAGACTGTCCTGGAACAGCACAGTATAAGAGACACAGATCATATTGAAAATGCCTTCTCCCTACTCCTTACCCCCCTTTTTTGATCAGTGAATACCATCCCTTCAATAAAATCAAAGAAGTTTTCACAGAATTATTTCTTTTTCTTTTTTTGTAGAGACAGAGTCTCGCTTTATGGCCCTTGGTAGAGTGCCGTGGCCTCACACAGCTCACAGCAACCTCCAACTCCTGGGCTTAAGCGATTCTCTTGGCTCAGCCTCCCGAGTAGCTGGGACTACAGGCACCCGCCACAATGCCTGGCTATTTTTTTGTTGCAGTTTGGCCAGGGCCAGGTTTGAACTCGCCACCCTTGGTATATGGGGCCGGCGCCCTACCAACTGAGCCACAAGCGCCGCCCATTCACAGAATTATTTCAATCTTATTGAGAAGTTGAGTTACTCGTGGAAGTAGCTTGATGACATCAAGGAATGTTTGAGCTTGTGGTTTTTGCACTGGTTCAGGCTGAGGAAACCCTATGGACAAATGAGGTATTAGATTCAAGTTCACTGTATAAGCAAAGGTGCTCTGGCTGAGAAAGCACGGATTGTGCCTCTGTAGCCTCCTCTCTGAGCTTCTCAGTTCAGACTTGGCTTCAGGATCCAGCTCCTTCAAGGAGCTTTGCAGACACCTGAGGTCTTCAGGAGGTATGTTTGAAGAGCCCCTTTTCAGGCACGTTGGCACTGAAAGGCAGCATGGTGTGCTGGGCTGAGGAGAAAAGAACCCAGGATTTTTGTTTTGATTCTGCTTACCATTCACTAGGTGACTCTAGGAGAGTCACTTAACAGACCTGGGCATTCTCTTCTCAAGATAACTACCATTCGCCCTCTCGGTGTTATCTTGTTGGTCAAATTAGGAAGTGCATGAGGAAGTACTTTTAAAGCTTAAACCAGAATGTGAGCTCTTAATACCTGCATTTTTTCAAGTCCTCAACTGAGAAGCAGTCTCCAAAGTCTTTTCTTCCAAGTACACTTCATTTCTTGCCTGTATCATACTCACATCTCTGGTAACTTCTGGCTTAACATGTCACCTCCACGCATAAGAACCTCAGGCTGACATGGGAACCTCCAAATCCTTTTTCAAATTCCATGTCAGAACTTCCAACTGTTGCAAAGACAACATATATTGCCACCCCCTTGAATTCACCTGGTTTAAAATGACTTCACCATTCCACTGATTTTCCAACCTCCCCTTTGTACTTGCCCTTTATTTACATTGCATCATTGTTCTTGCCATACAGGTTGAAATATTCTAGAAGTATTTTTTAAGCAGCTTTATTTTTTTAATTTCAGATTAATATGAGGGTACATACAATTAGGTTACATAGTTTGCTTTTTTAAGGTGAAAGTCTGAGTTATAGTTGTGCCCTTCACCCAGGAAATGTGCTGTATATCCGTGTAATGTGTTTATTAGGTGGGCATTTATCCAACTTTTTCTCCCAAGTTTGAATTTAATTGAGTTTTTTTCTCATGTGAACGTGTAGATATTAATCTACTGGTTCCAATTCAGCATTAAGTACATGTGATACTTGTTTTGCCATTCTTGTGATACTTCACTTAGGAGAATGCTCTTCAAATCCACCCAAGTTGTTACAAAATATACAAAATCTCCATCTTTTTATGGTTGAATAGTATTCCATGTTATATATATATATACCATAGTTTATTAATCCATTCATATGTTGAAGGGCATTTGGGTTGTTTCCACATCTTTGTAATTGTGAATGGTGATTTTCTAGAATGATTTTTGCCCTCTTTCTCTTCTGTGAACTCACCTTTCTGAATCTATGTTCATATTTGGTTAATTCTCCTTTCACGCACTGCTCCCTTTTTCATTTATACAGTTAGATATTCTCAGATGGGCCCTCATTATCTCATGTCTGAATCATTGCAACAATTCTTTCGTTGATCTCCTCACCCAGAATAGCCTCTGTTCAATGCCCCCAGTTCACCATTCAAAATAATTCCATGTAAAGTACAGCATGGATCATACCACTCCCCTGCTCAAAAAACATTTAATGGCTCCCTCTTGCCTAAAAAATAAAGTATAAAATTTCTTGGCATTATAAATATCATCTCAGTTGGTTGGCTATTTCTTCAAGGTATCCGTATATGCACAAATACGGGAAATAAATAGTAATTGGCACATAGCACTTACTTTTAATAATTTCTCTGGGATTGCTGGTTACCTCTGCTACTACAATCTCAAACAATAGGGAATAACAGTTAATTTGGTTAATTCTCCCTTCAGTCTGTCCATAAATTATTCCAAGTTAATCTTATTAACTTTAAAGTCCACTGCTTGTCCTCCAAAATCTAATGTCTTCTTTTCCTAGACTTTTACTTCTCAAAAACATTTTTCTGCCAACTGCCCATGAAGTTTGTCTCTGCTACTTCTTGCCAATGAAATGCCCTTACTTGAAAATTTCATGTGTAAATATTTATCCTGTATTTGGCATGGAATATGCCTTCAAATCTAAACCTAGAGCTTAGGCATACACTTGAATGTGGACCAAGTCCTAGGGCTAAAGCAGTAAGAGGACTGAATAGTTATAAAATCCTATCACAGATAGAAATGGGGAGGGGGCCACTTGACAGGGGCTCTGGCTGTAGAAGAGACTTTCTGATTTCCTCTCAACATCTGCCACTGGCCAAACCCAAAGACAAAGATATAGGAGCCAGGACTTACAGTCCACGATGGTCAGGACCCAGAGTGGAAGGGAGAAAGGTTAAGATGAGTAGTGATGGGACACAGGGAACGGCCAAAGAGATAATAACAGTGCTGTCATCTTTTGTGAGATGCTTGAAAACTGCATAAAATAGTGGAAAATATTGAGGCGGTATTTGTCTGTCATAACAATTAATAGTAAGTCTTAACTACTGGGTCTCAATAAATGTAACTGATATTAAAGTATTCTGACTTAAAGCCAGTAGAAGTGGGTCACTAAGTGATTCTGAGGATACAATGGTACATATAAAATATGTGAGCAGCACTTACTAAGTTTCAGACACAACAGCTCTATAAGCCAGTATGATGATTGCACCATTTATCATTAATCAATATATTCATTCAGTCAGTATGTTTTCTACACCCATAAGCTTTCTTCCAGGAGCTGAAGAGGCATTGGAGAGCAAGAAAAATGAAGTCCCTGCCCCTGGAAGTTTCCATTTTACAGACAGCCTTAGAGTGGTTGAATAATTTGTGAAAAGTCACATATTTAGGAAGTGGTAGAATCTGGAGAAAAAATCCCAGCACTCCATGGTTAGTCTATGTGCTTAACCATTGTGCTCTACTGAACCATGCTGTCTTATATATCATCAAATATTTGAAGCTTGGACTAAGATAGAAATCTCTGGGGAAGTTTTCCCTTCACTGCATTGTGGATGAGGAATAGTTAATTATTTTCTTAGTTTCAGGGGTAATGAGCCACACTCATTCTATAAACACGAGCGCACTGTCACTACAGATAACAGGAGCAATGTGGGCAAGACTTTAAAGTCATAAACCAAATGGATGTTTAAAGCTCCTTTTATTTATGTATTCTAATAAAATATAATGCTTAATCTGTATTAACCTATGCAATTCATCTGAGGAAAGTAGGGTACATAGAGTTTTAAAAATGTGCCCAGAATTACACAGCTAATAAGTGACAGAAACAAAATTCAAACTGGGTGACCACCAGAATTATCTATGGATTTCTTTACAACACAGAGCCCTTAAGTCCTGCCCCAGATCTACAGAAGTAGCATTAGCATTGGGCTGTGTGTGGGCGATGCAGATGTAACAACTGGCATGTGTACTTAAGGTTCCACAGCAATAGTGACGCCTTAGCAGGGTCAAAATTGCTAAAAATGCAAACTAGTTGAAGCCTGCAACCACAGAGTCTGGGTCTACCACATTCCTTTCCTGATCGATTCTCTGTCTGCAAATGCGCCATCAACCACAGCCAGGAGTCTTTTTATCAGGTCAATATTTTGATGGAATCTATATGTGGAATCATGTTATTTGACCTATTATTGCCAAGTTATAAAATACAGATAAACAAAATGCTTTCTTTATAACCTAAAGTAAGAGTTTTCAAAGTGTTCTTGTTTAACCTGCTTGTCCATTAAATAACCATTTCTGTCCATTGCACAGAAAATGAGAACATAGTTAAAAGAGAATCTTTCTTAAAGTTTTGGAAATGGTAGCTGAGTATCTCTCATTCCACTTTTACTTCTAACACTGGGGTTATCCCAATAATGCAGTTCCAAGTGAAGAAAAACTTAAATTCATAAGTACAATATATGAATTGGGAGAAAAAACAGAAGCATCATGGATACTTACGCCCTACTCCACCAAACAAACACAATTTGCTTTAAATTAAAACTTCCCTAAAGGAATAAGGACACAGCCAAAATAATAAAAGTATAATACACACTAGGACTTAGAAAACTGGGAAGTTCGTACTGTTGAGATGATGCAAGTGACAGAAAAGCCACCTCTAGTCTCACTTTTATATATTTTCTAATTTCTTCATCTTGAATTTTGGATTCAAAGTAACTGAATTAATAATTTTCCTCTTTCCTTGATCTCTTTGAAACTACTTGCTTGAATATCTTTCTGGTTATATAATTGTGTTTAAGAGAAGGAGCTTTTACCAACAGCAACTCATCTTTTGTACTGACCTTTCAAATAGCCAGAATTTTCTACCTGATCATGGTCAACCTCTTTGTGCAATAGAATAAGTTCTGAAATCTGTTTACTTTAAAAAATTAGTCATCACTAATACAGCATGTACTTTGGTTGAATTCAAGAGTCATAATGCTATCAGTAGTCAAGTTAAAATAAAAATGAAAACCAACAATAATCCAATTTCCCCCCTAATGTTTGGATGGCAGCCTTCTGGAAGATAAGTTGCATTAATTCAAAAATTTATGGTGGCAGGATTGGCAAAAAGCACTATGGTGATTCGAAAGAAATACTACCATCAGTGAAAAACATAACTCTGTGCACAGTCACTGCTTGCACACAATAGGTGTCTAAGTGTGCACAGCAGGACCCCATGGGCAGTTGAGCACAAAAACATATGGTCATTCAGAATTTGTGCCAACTCAGTGGTCTATCTTGGTGCCTGGCTGTCTTCCCAACTGTAATCCTCCCATTCATTTCCCCATTCCTTTCTAAATGGAAGCTGAGGGAGGAGAGATGGGCCAGACCTGGTGGAGCTCCACCTCCTGACTGCCTACTGCTTCCTTATTTCCTATCCCCCTGGGCTTAGCAGACCAGTTTTTCCTCAAAAGTAGCCAACACTAATCATCTCATTAAGGAAGGTCCATTGGCTGGGTTCAGACCTAAGGATCGCCCATGCAGCAAAGAAAGACACTTACCTAAAGTATTTGTAAATAATATAGATAATTCAGAGCCCTTACTAGTGTATGTAATTATGTATATATGAGTATGTACAGAATGCAGGAAGGATGAGAGTCTGGAAATAGAACACATATCAGAGAAAGATCTATCTAGGTCCAAATATTGCTCTGCATCCTACTAGGATGTCACTTCTCCGTTTGTTCTCTTCAGTTTTCTCATCTATAAATTGTGATCTTTAATACTTACCTTGGAAAGGTATTGGGAGAATAAAATAAGGCGACCACTGAGAGAGGATACCTGAGAAGGTTGAGGTCTAAGAGAACAGGTCTTCTCAAGGAGACCACAATGATACACCTGCAGGGTCCTCTCCATGGTGACTCAGCTCTTAGGAATTTGTAAACTTAACTTCCTGAAACTTGGAAATTTCCAAGTTCTGTGAAATCCTGTAGTTCTGTAGGGGCTGGAATAGCATCTTCTGCTTGATTCAAACCAGTCAATGAGAAGGGTACCTGTGAGGTGGAACTTTTTGACTGTAGATAAAAAGGGAAAGACCAAGCCAGTTGGGGAGCACAGCCATTTGGAATTCTTCTATGCTATAAGCTCCTTGCTGGTGAATAAAGCCCTTCCTCTTATAAACCTGATGTTTGGGTGCACTTTCTCTCCGTTGGGCCTTGTCTTCCTGCAACACCACTAATAATAATAATTAAGCAATGTTACAAAGCACACTGTGCTTACCACCCCCTCACCAACATTACCAAGTGGTAGTATAATTTTAAAATGGAATTTTATTACATTAACTTGTGAAAATCTTGAGTACAAGTAGCAGCCTTTGTTCTATGGTCTTACTCTGGGGCGTTGGCTTTCAGCAGCTCAAACAAAGATGGTATCACAACAATAAACATGTATTTGTTCTTAAAGCAAGATAACTTTGAGTTATTTCAGAAAATAACACAATTCTTCAGTCAATAAAGTACTGTCTTATACCAAAAAGAATGTTTAATGAGGTTGCTTCTGAAATTTGCTCAATTTAAAGTTTACCTCAAAACAGCTTCTAAAAATTTGTCAGATTTGGGCAAATTAACTTAAATGCATTTCTTTTTCTTCGACAATTAAGCAGTTGAGTCAGATCCCTCTGGGAAATAAATCCCAATCTCTAAAACTCATACTTTTAGCTT
Organism: Nycticebus coucang; assembly: GCF_027406575.1. Lineage (NCBI taxonomy): Eukaryota > Metazoa > Chordata > Mammalia > Primates > Lorisidae > Nycticebus > Nycticebus coucang. The sequence continues at coordinate 149,598,874 of NC_069780.1, read as the reverse complement.
GCTGGTTTTGTGGGAGTTTTTCTTCTTTTTTTGCTTTTCTTACATAATAAAGTGTAGTCATTACCTTTTCCATTTTGCTTATTTGAAAATAACTAACCTTGAGCATTTGAACAAAACATATTTTGACTTTAAAAAATACATTTCCACGGATTTCTTAAATCAGTACACGTGCTCTTCAAAGCACTGTTTTACTTGCCTGTCCTTAATTAAGAGCTTTGACATGAGAAGCCAACTGTGCTGATGTTGGCAGCAAAGAAGGTGTAGAGCCATTGTTGCAAACACCCACAAGGATGGCATCAACCTGCAGGCAAATTGTAATTAGGCAAAGAGTGTTCCCTTCTATATTTGCCTCTGAAAAAGCATGAAGATTAAGCATTCAAATGCAGAGTTAACTTAATACTTATTTGTCATACACTATTTAACCACTTGGAATACTTTCGGTTTGATGTCTCAAGACACAACCAATGCAAAGATTTATGAGAAATATGTTTTGGAACTACAGTTCCAAGGATATCAGTTTATTCCCTTCAGGCAGAGATATTAATGCTTATTTAAAATGGTGGTTATTTTAGGAACCAACCTCTACCCAAGGGGGTCCAACCTTTTTTTTTTTTACCCCCTCTGTCATACATTGAGAAACTCAGAGTTGTCTTGGGCCACACATTAAATACACAAACACTAAAAAAAACTGATTAGCAAAAAAAAAAAAAAGGTCCATGCATACTTTTCGTGATATCTAACAGCACAAATAATCGAAAAGAGCCCTCACAAAATCAGCATGTGGCCTGGCCTACAGGCCCCAGATTGGCCACCCCTGCTAGGCCTTGCCTTCTTTCCTACTATCTCCCTCATGTGGTGAAAATACTGTTCAAATGCCAAGGGGAAAACACCACACAACTTCTCAGTAAAAGCAAGTAAACTATTAGAATAAGTGGGAAAATTAGAGTGAATTTCACAATAAAGAAATCCACAGTTACTTCTCAATGGAAGGAGAAATTAGTACGTGTAATTTGAAAGCAAAACAATTGACTGTCTTTATTTAAGTTAATTAACCTTTAAAAGTTAAAAGAAGAGCACAATAGACTGAATGTTTATGTTCCTCCCATAATTCCTATGTTGAAATCCTAATTCAGATGGTGATGGTATTTGGAGATTGTGCCCTTAAGAGGTGACTAGGTCATGAGGGTGGAGTCTCTGTTAATGGAATTAGTGCCCTTACAAAGGGAGTTCAGGCAGCCAGCTCACTCTCTTTCTGCCCTGTGAGAATACAAACAGAAGACCAAATTACATGGAAGAACTAAACTGTGCTGGCACCCTAATCTTGGACTCCCAACCTCCAGACTGTAAGAAATAAACTCCTACTATTTATAAGCAGTGTATGGTACTTTGTTATAGTAGCCAAACTAAGAAAGCCACTCTCACAATGAGATAATGAAAAGAAGAAACCCGAGTAAAGACTATTAAGGGGAAAAGGAGGGCCAGGACACAAATGATCAGGTTGCATAAACACCTATTGTAGGGCTGCGAAGATTATCCAGTGGACCACAAGGAGCAAAGGAGAAAGTTTATACTGGATCCATATCTACACACATAAGGTTCTGTTCTATGTATTTTCTGCACTTTATTCTAACTAAAAACATATATATTTGTATATATATACTTTCTTGATTCAATTTATTTGTAAATTGAAGTTCACAGAGATTAAGTACTTTCCAAACATCACACAAATGCTAAGTAGAAACTGCATTTAAATGAGGTCACTCCCTAATTCTAAAGCCCATTTATCCCTGTGATAGCACTGACTCTAAATGAGAACTTTATCATGTGTCACACTAGATAACTTTTACAAAGAAGTCAAAGTAAATTCTCAGGATTTTAGGAGTCTTGGCCCTTTTGAAGGAGTTCTAGTAATTAGTGCTATTTTTCCCCACAACCATATGTTCTTATCCCCAGACCTCTATAGTCCCAAGAAAATGGTGGAAAATAAAGTTTTCATCATCGGAACTGATGATGAAAAATGTCAAAATCAAAATAAAGCTTTTTTTTTTTAATCTTTCAAATGTTTTAAAATTAGATTTGTGAGCCTTTGAGACATAAAATAAAAAAAATATTTAAAAATCAACAATGGATTTAATAATAATACGGTGAAGACTCTCAGAGTCAATAATGTAACTTCTACACACACAAACACAATGATTTCTATGTGGTAAGTATTTTACTAGGCACTTCTACTGTGTATATTTGTGAATACTCTAGTTAAATATAGATGCTAATCAAAATATTCAACAAAGAAACAAAAGCAAAACAGGAAGGTCTCTGCCCCAAGCATTATTTTATTTTAACATACTACAGCTAAGGTGAGCTGGCTAATACAAAAATGATAATTTCTTGGATGTATTTTTACATTAGCCTGTGAATGAAAATTGTGTATGTAGCTCATATTGGTAGGGCCATTCTCCCTGAAGTCACAACTGGGTCATGAGATTAAAAATGTGTTTTTCAAATGTTACATCCCTTTCTCTGCCAATTTTCTGGAATTTAGGGTATATCACTTAAAAACCATCCTAAAATTGAAACTTGGCTACTGAGACTAACCTACAAGAAGTAGAGGCAAGATGAAACCTTTTGAGTACTGTGTTGTCATCTTTCATTTACAGATGGAAAAATGCTTGTTCAAAGTCAAGGAGGTGGTATGTTTTAGAACCAGAATTCCATGTCCTGAAAATCATTGGTTCCCTTGGGGGCATTTAGCAATGTCTGGAGAAATTTTTGACTGTCATCACTAAGGGGGATGATTCTGTCATCTAATGGGTAGAGGCAAAGGAGTCTCCTAGCCCTCTTAAAATACATAGGACAGTCTCTTACAACAAAGAATTATCCCACCCAGACTGTAACTGCTATAGCTCCATTATTGAGAGACTCTGGTCTAAAGGATAAACTCACATTTTTTCCATTGGATCAAGTAGCCCTTCCGTAATGCGGGGCAAGCATTATGATTTAAAACTAAAAATGTAGCTCTCAAATAATAGAATCTCTACCAATTATTATTATTATTATTATTATTATTTTATTGTTGGGGATTCATTGAGGGTACAATAAGCCAGGTTACACTGATTGCAATTGTTAGGTAAAGTCCCTCTTGCAATCATGTCTTGCCCCCATAAAGTGTGACACACACCAAGGCCCCACCCCACTCCCTCCGTCCCTCTTTCTGCTTCCTCCCCCCATAACCTTAATTGTCATTAATTGTCCTCATATCAAAATTGAGTACATAGATTTTTCATGTTGGTTCTCATCCTTTTTTTAAATAAATTTCCCCTTAAGTATAGTAAACCGAAAGGAAAATGCACTTATCATAAGTGAACAGCTCACACAGCTTTTTATGAAACAAACAGACCTATGTAATCACCATCAAGATTAAGATAGAGTCTATTTCTACTATTCCTCCTTCCATGTACCAAAGCTCCTCCCAAAATATATCCACTATTCTGACACCCAACACAATACAGTATTTTTGCCAGTATTTTAACTTTATGTAGATAAAATCAGACAGTATGAATGATTGGTCCACCATTACATCTAAGAGGTTATTCCATAAATTAACAGATTATTCATTTTCATTGCTATGTAATGTCCTATTGAGTATATATACCATGATATATACCATGACATATTTATCTACACACATGCTATTTCTGTATTTTTTCCATTACCGATAGGATAACTATGAATATTTTGTTAAGTGTATATTGGTAAACAAAGGTACACCTTTTGTGGAGTGGAATTGCTGGATCATAGGATATGTGTATGATCAGCTTTAGTGTATTCTGCCTGATAGTTTTCCAAAGAGAATTTTAATTTCTCCATGTCTTGTCGATTTTCAGTAGTCTCTCTCCCTCCCATAGCCCCTGCCCATTTTCAACTTTCTGGTGTTTATAATGATTTATCTCAAAGTGATTTCAATGTGCATTTCCAGATGCACATATTTTTATTCAATATATGTGGTTTTCTTATTCATATGAACTCTTTGGTGGTATTTTAGATTATAAATATCTGCCCCGAGTCAGTAACTTGTGTATACTTTCTTATAGTGAATACAAATTCTTAATTTTAGTCTACTCCAATTTTCTAATATTTCCTATTTAGTCTTATAGTTCTCTATTTCAGTCATTTTTCCTAATACGAGATCATAAAGATATTCTCTATTTTATTGTATAAAGATTTTCTTATTTGATCTTTTATATTACAATCTTTAACTTGGAACTGAATTTTACAGATAATGTGAGGTAGAGGTAAAGAGTTATTCTTTTTCTACATGGAAATTAAGTTGGCCCAGCATCATTTGTTTTCTCACTGCTCTGCAATTCCAGCTCTGTCACAAATCAAGTTTCCATTTAGATGTTGATCTCTATTTTACTCTTATGGTATATTTGTCTGTCCTTGAGCCAATTCTGTGTTTTCTTGTTTGCTGTACCTTTATAATAAATCTCGATATACGGTAGCATAAGTCATACAGTTATACAATTTTGTTCTTTTCCTTCGATAGTGTCTTGAATTTTTTTTTTTTTTGGCTTTTGCTTTTCTATATAATTTTCAGAATCAAAATTTACCAAATTTATCCAAAAAAATCTTGATTTTCATTTGTGATTGCAGTTACTCTATACATCAATTTAGGAAAAACTCACATAATGACAATGTAACATCTTTTAATCCATAAATGTGATAACTCTTTCATTTATTTAGTTCTTTAATTTCTCTTAATAAAGTCTTATTGCTTTTTCTGTTGTGATCTTATCCTTTTGGAGAACTACAATATCACAGAATGAGTTGTTAATATCAGTTATTGTTTTGTTGCCCTGTAATTTCTTTAGATTTTTATTTATATTTTAATTTTCTATAGAAATTTTTTAATTGGTTTTTAGTTTTATAAACTTATTAGTCACAATTATTTTAATGTCACAACTAATGATTTCCAATATACAGTATATATCTTCTGTGCTCTTTGCCTATTATCTGTTTTTTATTTATTTATTTTTATTAAATCATAGCTGTGTACATTAATGCAATTATGGGGTACAATGTACTGGTTTTATATACAATTTGAGATACTTTCATGAAACTGGTTAACATAGCCTTCACCTCATTTTCTTAGTTATTATGTTAAGACATTTATATTCTACACTTAGTAGATTTAACATGTACCCTTATAAAATGCACCATAGGTGTGGTCCCAGCAATTACGCTCCCTCCATCCTCCCCTCCCCTCCCCCCTTCCCCTCATCTTGGGTTTTAGTTGGGTTATAGCTTTCATATGGAAGTGTGGGTGTTTATAAATTGGTCTTATAGTAGGGCTGAGAACATTGGATACTTTTTCTTCCGTTCTTGAGATACTATGCTAAGAAGAATATGTTCCAGCGCCATCCATGTAAACATAAAAGGGGTAAAGTCTCCATCTTTTTTAAGGCTGCATAATATTCCATGGTGTCTTCGTTTTTAGCTTTAGGTCTTATCTCCTGGATCACTTGCTTTTTAAGAAACAAAAGCACTTTAAAACTCTTTAGAGTAAAAGAATTATGATATTCCTTAACTATTTACATGATGACAAGAAAATTATCTTAATTATTAAAATGAAAAGTACTTATCTTCTTTTATCTGGTATGAAGATGTTCCACACCAAACCTTCTTTGTTGAATATATGCATAAATACAAAAATGATATTACAAAATAATAGATAGTGGTTGTGCCTTATTGAAAAATATCTGCTAGTTTAATATTTATAGTTTTGAAACTTTGTAAAAATTCATGAATAAGATATTAGAAAGACACTTATAAAATATTTGGTTCCTCTGCAGATTTGTAAAATCATGGAGAGACAAGGTATGTGATTTAAAATTTTTTCCTTTCTTCAGACTTTGTATGTGTGAATAGAGGAAAAAAGTTAAAGCTAGCATTCAATCATTTAAATTTTGAAATTCTATTATATTAGTGAAGACTTGGACTAAAGTATTTAAGGGAGGAGTCAGAAACAATCTAAATATCCAGCAAAACAACAAAGTTGCTATTTCACTTTGACTTTGACAACATATTTAGCATGCTGGCTCTCCGGTGTCATTTCTATAATCTTGTTCAGAATCTCTTGTTAAATATCCTCAAATCTGTTCTCAGATTCTTGTGCAGACACTTCTTCACATGCCATAAATGTAGGTGGAGGGAGCCAAGCTCCGTCCCAGGAGACTTCTGTAAAAGACTCAGCTGTATTGTTGGGTTTGTGGTTTATTGGTTTGGAAAACCCTCCTTCTTATTATCTTTGTTGAAATCATTATCCAGACAGGCATAATTTAGAAGTGATTGCTTCAATCTTACTCAGGTCAGAATGATGAAGAAAATCCCATTATGCAAAAAGGAACTTCTTAGCCTTTGGCTTGGTTGAGGTGTATTGAGTTGTGTCTGCAGAAGCAAGAGAAGACAAATAAATCAATTTTGATATGTTAATAGAATAAAAATAAGATTAAAATGTGTCACATTCCCAAATTTCAATTATCTCTTCAAACCAAAACTAACACACTGTATTCATTATTCTATTTTAGCAATTATAATATATCGATATAATATATCGATATAACTGGCATAGGAAATTGTTAATATTTCTTATTAGATAAGGTGAGTTGATTTCTCTCCTTTATTTCTAAGAACACACAAATAAAAGACAGAATCTTATCACAAACTGAACATTTTAATGAGAATTATTTTCACTGAGGCAGTGACAGCCTAAAATAAAAATTTATGCCACCTCCCAAATACATAGTAATTGATAGATAAGTTTGACACAATTTGAGATGTTTTGAATCTCTCCTCACAGAATTCCAGCTAACACAACAGTACCTTCTGGTTATTCATTTTGCAAATATTACTTATAGAAACTTGGTGTCCCATGTTTGCACACACACTATACACACACGTAAGATATCCATGCCACATCCCAAGTTAGATTCTTTAGGAATAGGGACTTAATAATCTCTATTTTAAATATGCCACAGGGGATAATGGTCTATAATCAAGGTTGAAAAATTATTGATTTTTATTTTTTTCAAAGGGAGAAACTGAGGTGCAGATACACTAGCAGATTTGAATAAAATTCAGTTGATTTTCATCTTGATTTCATTGCTGAACCAAAGATGATTGAGCAGCAGGTAGTTTGATGTCTACATATTTGTACAGTTTTGAGAGTTCCCCTTGTAGCTGATTTCTAGTTCTATTACACTGTCAGAAAACAATAGATCTCAGCATGGATGCAGTTAAAAGGGAATGCTTATGCATTCTTGGTGGGAATATAAATTCGTAAACCCCTTTGTAAATCAGTGAAAATATTTTTCAAAGAACTAAAAGTAAATCTACCATTTGATCCAGCAATCCTACTACTGTGCATCTATTCAAAGGAAAACAGTCATGACATCAAAAAAAAAAATATATGTAATCATATGTTTATTGCAGCACAATTCACAATTGCAAAGATATAGAATCAATCTGCGTGAACATCAACCGATGAGTGAATAAAGAAAATTGGGGGTAGGGGGGTTGTATTTATGTGTGTGTGTGTATATGATTATATATGGGTACAAATGTATATATAGTGTGCCAAAAGATGTATACACATTTTAAGAAAGAAAAACCTATATTAAAATTATAATACTCAATATAACCTATAACAAAGGATGAATACAAGTCATGTTGAGCACCTCTTGTAATGGTAAAAGTCAATCATGAGTTGAGTATTATAAATTTAATACAGTGTTTTCCTTTCTTAAAATATGTTTATATAGATATATCAGGAAATGAATGAAATAGTGTCTTCTGCAGCAGCTTGTATAGAACTGGAAGCCATTATCCTAAGTGAAGCAGTTCAGGAAGGGAGAAAGAAATACCACATGTACTCATGTGTAAGTGGGACCGAGGCAATGGGTGTACATGGTCATGTAGAGAAGCTTTGGAGACTCAAAAGGGAGGAAGGTAAGAGATCAAACTGTACCCTATAGGGTACAATGTATACATGTACTGTTCAGGTATTGGGTACACTAAAAGCCCTGACTTTATCATTATACAATTCATGTATCAAAAACAACAACAACAACAATAACAACCAAAGCAAACAAACAAACAAACAAAAAAAAAAACAACTTGTACCCCTTAAATATATTGAAATGAAAAAAAAAATCATTTGTAGGTAGTAAGGAGCCAAGATTAAATTACAGGCCTCTTGACCCCTTTTTAACTAGTTTTATAATCTATAATTTGCCAAATTGTAAGCGATGTGTGGTATACCAGTTTTTACAATGAAGTTGAATAGATTTGCTACTAAACTTATTAGAATTTTTAATATCCTAACGTGTGTTATTAATGTTCATTGTGGGCTACAGTATACAATATATCATTTCTATGCTTGTTTAACCCCAGATCCATTTTGTTTTGTACTAGAGAGCCTGTCATGGGTTGTTCTGTAAAACAAAGGGAAAAAAACACACTATAATCCATTAATAGCAATAGCAACAACTAATATTTGTACAACTTTTATAGTTCATACATAACTTTCATATTATTTTGGTTAATCATTTGAAATACTACATAACTATGTGTTTATTTCCAGAGCAAAGATGATGAGTTTGTGTCAAGTTTGCACCTGTCTTTATGTGGCAATGCAGGTTTTAGAAGGATACCCAGGATAACCCAGTGGAGCTCTTGCTGTGATACATAATAATAACAAAACTTCAATGAATGATCAATTTCTCAAACTCAAAGCAAACACTGTCACTGTTCAAAACCATGCTTACTAATTTAAAAGAAAAGTCTATAAAAACTACAACTTTTATTGAAAAAACTACTCTGAAATGTGTGTGTGTACACAAAACTAGGCCATCCTTGCACCAGATATTTACCAAGTGCCTACCATAGGGAAGATATTCTATTGGGTGAGAAGGCAAATACAAAGCTTAAAAATAGTTCCAGTGCCTGGAACATGGTGGATTCTCAATGGAGAAATGTTGAACAGATGTCTACAGGAAACAAAAGTACTTTTCAATGAGCATTCTTCCTAGAAGAAGAATGATAAAAAGTTGATATAAAACAAAGAAAAAGTATAAATGCTGAGTAGAGTCAAAAAGTGCCATCAGAAAAGAGAAAAATAATAATGAGAGCTAATATGGCTAATATTTATGGAATTTTTGCCTTTATTCTACGATAATACATTGTTTAATATCTTAGCCATTATCCATACGTGGCTACTGAACACTTGTAACGTAGTCAGTTTAAATTGAGATGTACCATCAATATAATAAAAAGTCCATCAGATTTCAAATACTTAGTATGAAAAAAAAATAATGTGAGCCATTTCCTTAGCTATTTTATATTGATTAAATGTTAAATTGATAACATTTTCATACTATAAAGAAAATATTAATTAAATTCATTTTCACCTGGTTTTTGCATACATTTTAAATTGAGCTGTAAGAAGGCTAAAAATTACGTATGTGGCTCATGTTTTATGGCTAGCATTATGTTTTTAATGGATAGAACTAGGAATCTGAGAGCTTTAGCAATATACAATCTTATTTGATATCTAAATCATCTTAAGAAATCAATAACTATACTTGATGCAAATCATATTTTAAATAAACTACCTAGAGTTACACCAATTCTATGGGTAAACAGAAGAATGTTGCAAGACAGGTGATGGCAGTGACTCAGTTACCAGGCAGAGTAAGTTAAACAATTCCTAAGCCAGACTGTATGACTATGAAGGTGTCATTTTTAAACTCAGTAATCTTTACAAATAACAATGAAAATAACAATGATGAGGATTTCCATGGAAAAGAATAATCTTTTTCATCCTATTTGAGAAGGCAGACTGGTATCTTCTCAGGTATTTCTTGGGCCATTTTCCACCATAATGCCACTTGAAAACTGCATAGGCAGCTGCTTGTAATTCCCTAAAACTGTAAACCGCAAGAGGGCATGACTAAGCCCCAGGCAGTTCGCTTTCATTATGAATGACAATAAACAGGGTACTTCTCAGGCTTTGAACTTCTGGAACCCACCAAATTTAAACAACCTGGACTTCCCACAAAGAGGAAGTCTTGGTGTAAGTTTCCACATACTTCTATCCCCAGGTAATATGCAAACATCAGCACAAAAGGTCCATGACAGCAAATGACAGAACTTTGATGTGAAGCCAGTCATGCTGTGAACTTGACATTGTTGAATCACAGATACACACACTTAGGAACTTGGCTAAAGGAATCTCTGAGCATCTACTCAACTCATTGCCATAAATCAAAGTCTAGAGAGTAGGCTTAAACATGAGTACTAAAAAGATGTGGCCTATGTTCACTCTTGAGCCTGGAAAGAGAGAAATGAATAATGTGCATGTGTTTTGTCGGGATTGTTGAGTTACCAGTTAGTTACTGAGAATCATTCATCTAAAATGTTCCCTGGCCTGCTTCACTGCTGGAAGTCAGGGCATGGATGATCTGTCTGGGCACAGTCATCTGAGCAATACCTCGAGTCCTGGCTGTCACCGTCTTTTTCGAAAACAAAGGAGAAAAGACTGTGACATCTTACCGAAGGACATCTTACCGAAGTCCTCTGTGGCATCAGGCAAGCTACTCACTCATCTTAGGCATAAAGAGAAAGAAAGCGTGCGAATGTCTTCTTGTCATGGGCTTAGAAGAGAGCAGAAAACTGACAGCATTTCTGTGGCTGGGTTATCTGAGGCAGTGTTAGAAGTGCTCTGTACAAACGCGATCTGTAGACCTCGGTGTTCTCGATGCTTTAGAATCTAAAACCTCCTCCAAGTGGCCTCTTCAAGTGGCATATGAAGGCAAATAGTTTGCAGAAAATTATTCATTTAAGGAAAATCTTTTATATAAAATTTTCAGTTCTTCCATTTTAGTAACTTAAAAATTAGGAGGAAACTAATTACCCGTCATTACTCTTTATATTTCACACAGATTCACCTTAGTTACCGCTCACCTTAGTCAGTACTATTTCATTACTATTACTGTTCCTTTGAATAGTAAAACTTTCTCAGAACATTTAAAATTTGATCTTATTCTATAGATATTTATGATATAAACAATAGTCAAGTAACATGCAGCTGTGGAGGAGGAAAACTACAGAGACCCTGTCCTCCCTCCCTCCGGGAATTTGTGACCAACGACAATTTTTTTTGTAATAATGATTAAAGTCATCTAGTGAATATTTTGACCCAACAATTTTTTTTTTCCTCTATCCCCAGCAGCTTCTTTATTTCACCAGTTCTGAATATTCTGCCTGATCTTTTCCTGTCTAGCTTATGTTGACCCAACAATTTAATCGCCAGGTATTTTGCCTATACATATTGCATGTATGTGGAGTGCCAAATGTTTGAGGATGTTTACTGCAGGGTTATACATGGTGGCAAAAATCAGGAAAGAAATTCTAAATGCCTATTAATAAGTTAATAATAAGTTCCTGGTAAAATAAATTACTACCCAGATATAGAATGGGATAGTATAAAGTCATTTTCAAAAAGAGAAAGCTCTATATGTACTAAAACGAGATTGTATTGCTAATAAATATCATTTTAAAAAACAAATGGCAGAACGTTTAAAGTAGACTTCCCTTTACATTAAAAAAAGGATAGTGTGGTAGGATAGTCTACTTTTGGAGGGATGTCGTACAAATAGTTTGCTTGCAAGATGGGTTGCTCAGCAGCTGGAAGGGAGGGCAGGGCATTTACTGTCTCTGTAAATTATCTGTACCTCAAATGTACCCATTCTATAATCTCTTTGTATTACTTTTTCAAATAGTTAAATAATGTTTTGTAAAATCACTTAGGGAGAGGGCTGTTGAAGATTTGCGCTTTAATGAGAGAGGTGGTGGGAGAAAGAAGTAAAGAAAATATCTCTTAAAAAGGTAACTGTGAAAATAATCTTTCATAAACAAAGATTTAGAAAAGACTGCTTTACTCTGACCAGTGCAGCCACAGACGAAGTGCACCAGTGCACTTAAGCATTACGGTGCTTTAGGAGCACAACTAATATATTTAGATGAAGGCACAGAAAAAAAAAATGGGGGTTCAATTGAACAGATTTCCTCCCTAGTCCATTTTGCATCACATACTCTGGGCACAGCCATCCACAAGGAAATCCCTTTAACGGAGCAAACACTACTCTGGGAACACATGCAGGAAACGGGCGTGATAAATCAGAAAGCTAAGGGAACATAATGGATGCTGGAAGCAGCTAGAGGAAGGCAGGAGGATATCAAAGTGTTTGCTGAAGAACGAGAAAAACAAGATTGTTTAGATGACATCAGCGGGAAGAAAATAACTTGGGACACACCAACAAAGACACTCAAAGACGATTCAACACCTTGTCAGTGCTATAAGGAGAGTAGCAAACTATCCATGTTCACTTGCTGGGAATCTGCTGGTATGGCACAACGGGAATAACATGTTCAAGGACAAATGCATCCTTCTGTGCAGACTGTGGATTCTAACCTCTCAGTTAGAAAAAATGTACTAAATGCCTGACTTGCAACACGGAGATGCATAAGGTAAAGATCTATCATCTGAGAACTTACAATCTACTTTCAAATGGAAAACCCTCCAGGGAAAAGCTAAATTCAAGATTATTATACAAATATTAAGTCCTTCTCTCTGAAACGCTCCTCTTGGGATCTAGACCAATAAAGATTTCTACTGAACAGAACTGTCAGTTCCTTTGGACTACTTATTCCTCTGAGTCATGACCAGTGAATTATCTTTATTAACAATCTAAGTTTTCATGAAGATTCAATCTACTTTTTTCTATTGTTTAAAGATGATGGTCTCTAGGTCTTAAAGTCCCTATCAGAGGATCTGGATATGAAAATGTTGGGTTGAGAAAAAGTTTCTATTTGAAGGACATATATCCAAAACCTGTTATCTTTTCAGTCAAAATAGCTTTCTTTAAATCTACTCAAAATTCTTCCTACCTCAGTTCTGACTCATTTATTTGCTACACATAATTTAGTTCATCTTTTCATCAAAAATATTCTTAATACAAACTGCAATCAAAGTTTTGATCTAAACTAAACAAAGAGAATCAATTATTTAAACATCGACCTACCATTATATCTCCATTTTTTTATAAGATGTATAACTTAAGTAGGGCTACCAGAAAAATACAGAACAACCCATTAAATTTTAATTCCAGAGAAACACCAACTAATTTTTTAGTATAGGTCTATTCCAAAAGCAGCATAGGACAAACATTGCATGGGATACACACATGCTAAAAAATCATCTATTCTAAAAAAAAGATTTTCTTCTTTGAAATTCAGATTTAACTGGATGTCTTGAATTTTTATTTGCTGAATGTGACAACATCAAACTTGAATAACTACTTAAAAAATGATTATAAACTGGAATTTATAATGAAATTTTATTTTTAAATGAAAAAAAAAAACAAACAAGCAAAAAAGATTTTAAATTAAAAACCCCTTATGGAACAGCTCATAGGTCAGAGATGAAGATGATCATTTCAAAAATGTCTGGAGCCTGTTCACTTATTTGGTCATCTAAAATCAAGAGGCAGAATACCCTCAGGATGAAAAATCACTGTCTAGTGATTGACTAGTGAGAGACTTTTAAAGAACTTCAATGCTTTTTGTTCCCTTTTAGCATGTAAGGTAATGGATGCTTTCCTAGTTATTTACTGCATTGGTATCGGGAGTATTGTTCCATCCATGACAGACTGATTAACTTAGAAGGAAACTCTTACAAGATACTTAGTGACTCTGATTCCTCCCTAAGAGGTAGTGCCAACATATATTGTAAGTGCACTATTTCACTCTACCAAACACTTTTTTTTTTCAGAGGTATGTGAGATTAAACAGTGGGGAAGCAATGTGTTTAAAAGTAGAGACTTGATAATATAATAAAATATGAACTATGTTCTAAGAAATACCCAAAGGTAGAGGAATATGGAGCAATGAATGAAACCCATTAAAAGAAGCCGAGGGAAGAAAAATACAATCAGAAAAGTACCATAATGTATTTTTAGGGATTTGAGGATGACTAGATGCTAGAAGCAAGCATATCCATAATAAAATAAAAAGCAATAAATGTGTATGGAATTTTTTTTTTTTTTTTTGAGATAGAGTCTCACTTTGTCACCCTGAGTAGAGTGCTCTGGTGTCATAGCTCACAACAACCTCTAACTCTTGGGCTCAAGATATCCTCTTGTCTCAGCCTTCCAAGTACCTGGGACTACAGGAGCCCACCACAACACCGGGCTAGTTTTTTAGAGACAGGGTCTTGCTCTTGCTCGACTGATCTCAAACTCATGAGCTCAGGCGATACACCCATCTCAGTCTCGGCCTCTCATAATGCTGAGATTACAGGTGTGAGCCACCATGCCCAGACTTAATAGAGTGGGATAGAGCAGATTCTAAAAGACAAAAGATATAGAATAGCCACTGCTCATTCATTCATCCACGCATTCATGTGTTTATTCATTCATTCAATAGATATTTGTTGAGTGCCTATTACATCCTCACACTTTTCCAGGTCCTTGGGATTCAGCTGTGTATAATAAGATCCAGTCAGTTTCTGAGCTATAGAATTTGCAGTCTGTTTTAAAAACTCAAAAATAAATACATCAAAAGAAAAATCATAGATTTTCTAGCCCAGCATATAGAAGCTTGGAAGTCATCACTTCATCCTAACATCAAGTAAAAAGTTGTAAAATCAACCTTTCTTAGATCCATGGAATTTGTGAAGCCACAGAGTAAGTCACTACCTGATAAGCTGGAAAGACAGGCAAACACAATTTATGAAGCCAAAAACTCACTAGCATAAACTTCCACAGGAACTAGTGCCAGGGTGGGAAAAGGTAAACTGTAATTGATGAATTGCTAGAGGCTCAATCTGAACAACTCTGAGAGTTAAAATCTCCAGGGGGACCCTGTCATGGGGTGCCCCATACTTTTATGAGTTTCACCTCCAGGAGCTTGACCAGGTGCCCATAGTGAATACCTGAGAAAAATCTCCTCATGCTTCTACAGAGTAGTGGGGGAAGTAACCATTGTAAACTACACCATAGCATTATGGTTTTCTCAACTAGGACTTGACAGCATTTAGTGTTGACCATTCTAATAGGCGTGTAGTGGTAGCTCATTGTTGTTTTAATCATATTTCCCTGAAGACATGTGACGTGAAACATCTTCTATGTAGTTATTTACTATCTATACATCATCTTTTGTGAGGCGCGAAGATGATATGTAGATATAGATATATATCTTTCAGGTATTTAGCCCATTTTAAAATTAGATTGGTTTCTTATTAACTTTCATGACTTCTTTGCATATTTTGAATAATAATCTTTTATCAAATGTGTCTTTTACATATACTTTCCTCATATCTGTGGCTTGCCTTCTCATTCTCTTGACTATGCTTTTCAAAGAGCAGAGGTTTTAATTTTAATAAATTTCAGCTTAACAATTATTCCATTCACAGATTGTGCTTTTGTTGTTATATCTAAAGGTCATCACCACACCCAAGTTCATCTAGGGGTCCTCCATGCAGTTTTATAGTGTCGTGCTTACGTTCGGGTCTGTGGTCTATCTTAAGTTTATGTTCTGTGAAAGGTGTAAGATCTATGTCTAGATTTACTTTTTTGCCCGTGGGTGTCCAGTTGTTCTAGTACCATTTGTGGACAAGACTCTCTGTGTTTCATGGTATTGCCTTTGCTTCTTTAGCAAAGAAAATGTGTTGAAAGCAATCCCCTTCCAATAATTAATGATCATTGGGTTTAGGAAACCCAGACAATTGATGAAGGTCACAGCAAGCTTGAAGGATTATAGTTGGCCACATTTCTATAAGCTTAATTCACATTTGGAAGCAATTAATTTTAAAGGAAAGTATTCATAGAATTTTCCTTTTGCTTTACAATTTTGAGTCACTACCAAACACTGATCCAGGGAAGTCAAGAGAAATCTGACAAAAATATTTTGTTTCAACAAAAATTCTAGACTAAAAGTGAGATATCTTTATCTGTGCTGCCTCTCTTTTCTGGTGTAGTTTCATGCTTCAAGAACAATGGTTGATTTTCAAACATAAATAAAATGATTGGACGTAAATGTAAGTCAAGGAGTATATATGGGCTCTTGTGATTTGTTTCTTTATTTTTGCTCTGTTTGGCTTAAGGCAATAAGAAGTAGATTGGATTGCTTTGTAACATTTGAAAATCATTAAAGAGATAAAATGAATAATATTAAAATAAAAATTCTCTATCATATCCAGGAATTCTATTACAAATAGAAAATAATTTACCTTGTAAACTTCCCTTATTGGATGAAACTAAAATGTAATCAATATTGTAATGATCATAAAGATCAGTTAAGATTCCATTTCTGAAAGCTCTGTTTTGTTTCTTTCTTTATTTCATGTTGAAATAGTTTCTTACAGATTTCATCCAGATTGATAAATGGAAGCTGTAGGAGTTTTTTGGAAAGATTGAAGAAAAATTGAGAAACATTAAATAACTAATGAACAAGAAATGGTCCTGTTTAAATAGGTGCTTTTTCCTTAAATCTAAGCCCGATTAAACCCAGATATTCAGAATTTTTTTCATTTCTTTTACTATTTAGAGCAGAAAGATGGGAGATTATCTTCTAGAATTGTAGATTGTCCTCAAAAAACAATGACCACAAAGATAAGGGATATGTTTTTATGATTTGTTTTGTTTGTGGCAAGAATATGAACAGAGAGATTACACACTGATAGGTGAGATTTTCTGCCCTGATCCTGGATACTGACAGGATCGAAGGGAGAAGGAAGGGAGCAAGGGAGGGAGGGAATTTGTTTTCTTAATCATTAGATTAATTCATTGAGTTGTACAAATGGCTGACTTTCTTATGAGTTTAGCCATTTATTTTAGCAGGAAATTCAATCTGTGCCCATGCTTCCATCTTTGGTCTAATTCACATGTAAAAATACCTTGGATTTGCCAGCTACTTAGTTGGCAAAACTTCCTTGTGCTCCTACTCTTGACAAAGCTCTACTCCAAGGAAAAATGGAAATGTTTTGAGTCTTAGAAAGAGCTATAAAATGGCCCCGTGTTCACTTTACTTAATTGGAGTTTTAACAAAGAAAAGTTGAAAGTGAAGCAAATGGGAAAGTAATTTTCCAGGTAGTTTGCAAGATTGCCAAGAGATCGAACCCCCTGCTGGCCTCTCCCAAATCCTGTTCCTACCAGGAGATGATAAACAGGGAAACCACACAGCTTTCATTTTATGAACATTCCTAACCAGTAGAACAAATCATACATCTCTAGCATCGTTTTCTCTTTTATCCTCACCAATGCATAGGAAGAACATAGCAAGAATGTTAAAATTCAGTCTTCTGGTGAGCACTGTGACCTTCATGGGATTCTCTCAGTGCCCCAGTCATTTCATCAAGGTGATCAACCTTGCACATCGAGTGTTACAGGGCCGAAGTAAGGGAGTTTAAGAAAAAGATAAGAAAAACAAAATCAAAGACAAAGGTTAATAAACAGGAAAGGGGTTAACTTTCCTTGACCAGAAATCATCTTTTCCATCAGAAAATGCTTACGTGTCAGAAAATGGCTGCCTATATCTTTGTCTTTTAGTTCTTTTGCATAATTTCATTGCTCTTCACAGATACGGTTCTAAAAGCAAATTGTTCATTATTTTACAGGCGTGTGTTTCTATCTACATGTTGAAGTTGGCTGGGCCACTCCCTGAGACAAACAGTTCTAAATGAAGAGCAATGAATGCCGAGCACATGCAGTATGTAGAGAGGCAGCTAAACCACACATGCTGATGCTTTATTGTGAAGTACAGAGAGGTGATTAGCTGAATCACAGAAGCTTCCCTGAGACCAGAACTGTGATAAAACTGTCCCGAAAGGGCAACTCTGTTCTTTATTATTCAAAAATACTTTAAAAATGTATTTAATGTCTATAGTCTAGGTATGCTAAGGGATGTTTCAGAATTTTTGTTGTAAGATACTGAGATAAAAATGAGAGAAATGTGCATCATTCTGATTCTAAAAAGTCCCATGCCTAGAAATGCAATTAACAAAACTTCACCTGAATAAAGGAGATATAAAAATATAATGATTTTCATTTATAGAAGGAAATATATTTGCTTAACTACGCAGGTTTCTTTAGCTATCTCCTATTTTCTACTGCTGAATATATTAACACATGCACACACTACACATCTGCAGTCCCCAAGCCCTGGACCTTGGACTGTAACTGGTACCGTTACTGTTGAGAATCAGGTGGCACAGAAGGTGAATGATACAGTGAGCAAGAAAACTTTCATCTGTCACTGTCTCCCGCCACCCGCATATGGAACCATCTAGTGACAGGAAAACAAGCTCAGGGCTCCCCCTGATTCTACATTATGGTGAATTGTATAATTACTTCATTATTATTACAACAGAAGTACAGTACACAATAAATATGCATAATGCACTTGAATCATCCTGAAACCATTCTCCTTACTCCAATCCATGGAAAAATTGCCTTCCGTGAAACTGGTCCCTACACAGAGGTGCCAAAAAAAAAAATGTATACTCATTTGAGGGAAAAACTGTATTAAAACTGTAATACTCAAGTCACCTTTGACTTCTGCAATTACAAGAGATACAAGATACCAAATGATATTGAGTATTATAATATATAAAAACTGTATTATAATACAGTTTTTTTCTTTCTTAGAATGTGAGGGTGCATTTTTGGCACCCTCTGTATGTATACATACACATAGATCCCATATATATGTGCACTATAAATACACCATGTATGTGTAATGCATATATTTATGTGCATATGTGTGCCTATGTGGTGCGTGAGAGAGATGGTAGGTAGTGTGGGTGAATTAAATTCAAAAGACTTGAGCTTAAATCCAAGCTCACACACTTAGGAGCTTTGTAATGATATTTGTAAACAATATCCCCAGCCCATCGCCTCTCTAAGCCTCAGTTCCTCACCTGTAGAATGGTAAAAATAGCCTTTATACCTCCATCTTAGACAGCTATTGAGAGCATTAGGTAAGTTAACATAAAGAGTAATGGTGAAAGATTGGTTTTAAAGTCAGATGTGAGGGGAGGTTGACGCCAGCTTCCTCTCGATTTAACTACAGTGTAACATGGCCAAGTTATTTAACCTTTCTGTGCCTCCATTTCCTAGCATTGAAATGGGATAATAACAGTGGCTATTATAAAGCTGTTAGAGAATTTGACTTATTGCACAACCATCCACATTTAGAAGAACGCCTGGGGCAGAGTAAGAGCCCGGAATCAGTCAGTCCACCTTTGTACCAGCATCATCATAATTATATTAAAGAACCTAGCAATGTGCCTGGTATAAAGAAGATGTACATTAAATATTTGCAGAAAAATCCAGGCAATTGGAAATTCTGGTTTTTATTTTAATGGGACATCCCTTTTCTTATTCTTTGCCTCAAATTAACTATATACTTCTCCAATAAAATAATTACATGACCCTTCTACCTGGCTCTTTGGTCTATCTATTTCAGTATAATGTGTACCAAGACAACAGGTTGAAACAAACATAAACTTGGTAAACTAGAAAATAATCTTACCCAAATCATTGCATATTAATGAAATAATCTTTCTCAATGTTCCCTTCTCCCCAGTGTGGAGTTTTCATTCATTTCTGAAGTTCTAAACTTATATGTAGCCTTAACTTCTCTGATTTTCCTTCTCCATTAAATTAGGTATATTACAAATTCTATTAAAGAAGACACAAACAAGCTGGAAAAAGAAAAAGAGTACTATCTGCAGATTCTTAAAAACCCATACCCCACATTCAGATTCACACAAAACAAATATCCCAGGACCTCCTGTGTTCATGTGTTAAAAAGATAATTGAATATAAATTATAACTTTTAAATCAGCAGTATCAGCCTTTTGGTGCCAGGAACCAGTTTCATGGAAGATGATTTTTCCACAAACTAGGCATGGGGAGAGTGGTTTTGATATGAGTCAGCAAGCCTTTGATTTACTATGGTCTCGGTGCAGTCAGATCTCTCTGCTTTTAATGATAAACTATATTTGCAGCTACTCTCCTAGCATCACCACCTTAGCTCCACCTCAGATCAT
The DNA here is from genome assembly GCF_027406575.1 of Nycticebus coucang. Classification (NCBI taxonomy): domain Eukaryota; kingdom Metazoa; phylum Chordata; class Mammalia; order Primates; family Lorisidae; genus Nycticebus; species Nycticebus coucang. The sequence continues at coordinate 149,578,704 of NC_069780.1, read as the reverse complement.
CAGACATTAGATTCTAATGAGTAGCTGCAACCTAGATCCCCCCAAGTTCAGTTTCCCATAGGGTTTGTGCTTCTGTGAGAACCTAAAGCTGCTGCTGATCTGGCAGGAGGCAGAGTTCAGGGGGTGATGTGCGTGATGGGGAATGGATGTGAATACAGATGCCCCTTCCCTAGCTTGCCCACCGCTCGCCTCCTGCTGCGTGGCCTGGTTCCTAACAGGCCACAGACTAGTACCATTCCACAGCCCCAGGGATTGGGAAGCTCAGTTTTAACTAATGTAGCACCCTGCATACTTAACAAGGAGATCAAGTGACTTGTTCAGGATCACCCACCTGGTAATTAGCAGGGTTAGAATTTCATCTTCTGTGGCCAATATTTTGTCTTTCTTTAGCTCCATTGCGCTTTAGCTCCATTTCTTCACTTATAATATGGAGACAAACATCTATGCTCTATAAGGCTTAGGGTTGTTGTGAAAATATTATTATCATTAACTACTAATATTAATAAACATAATTAAAACAAAAAGATATTTTACATGTAAGATATTACAAATAAATGGAGTAATAACATCAAAATAGATTCAAAAGACCTGACAAACATTTTTTCTTAATTAAAAATGTGCTACAATTACTAGGAAGAAAACACATGGTTACTGAGGTTTGTAAATAATTTGTAAAATGGGTATTGTTATTAAATCAATATATTTTACCTACAAAATCTATGACTACCTATTGATATACGAATGATTTTATTCTGTAGAATTATGCAGATAGTATATTTTGCTTGGATCAATGTTTTAGATGGGATGCTTTCTTTGAGTCTAAAGAATTAGCTTCTGTTTTTATAATTTTACTACAACTTTACCACAAGAGATCATTAGGAGAAGAAAAGAAATTCCTAGTAATAGCTCTCCTGTAAAAGGTGAACCCATTTATCTTCCAAATCATAAAGAGCTAGTTTAAGAAAGGCCTTTGAACTTACTTCTGGCAAGTGGAAACATTAACTAGCCCATTTTAAAAAGAAGCTTTTGAACTTCTGGCAAGTGGAAACATCAGTCCTGACAAATTATCAGGAAAGCTCAGGTCAAAAGTGCAGCAGCAGGAAAAGTATTTCCATCCATGTTTCAGAAAGATCAACATATGTGCACGTGCTATCATGTGTCTGCATGTTTTAGTCAATTTGCGAGTATTCATATCCAGGAATGGATAAAGATGATTTCAATATTGCTCAGGGCAGTATTTTGCAAACTGAAGATTTCAATCCATTTGATTGAATGAAAGCAATTCAATGGGTCTCAGCCAGCATATGAAACTAATAACACAGAATAGAATAAACAAAAATTGTTAGTGAAAACCCAGTAGTAAGAAGCAATACTATTTGCAAAACTTCTGTTTCAGGTGTATGTTTTTGCTAGGTCCTCTTGTAAAATGTCCTTCTTACTGTGAGTTACAGTCAAAAAAGCAGAAACCATGGATTTGGGGGTGTGGAGTTGTATAAATAGTGAGGAGACAAAAGGGCTTTGGATCTAAAGTCCAAACCAGAGAAACCTCTGCAGAACTATACTGCTTCCAGCCCATTTCCCTCCAAAGCAGGGTAGCACATTAAGAAAACTGGTGAGAAGGATGAGTTACCCTGTGTTATTTGCCATAGGTAGATACATTATAGTGGCTAGGAAATCATTTCTTCAATTTCTGACATTAGCACCAAATCAAGGGTCTTTCTCCTTTATAAGGGCACAGGAGGTTTAGACATCAGAATAACAAGCCTGTGTCTACCTGCTACATTTTCTTTGGCTTTCAGAAACTGCTGCAAGAGATTCTGTGTTTTGGTGACATAGAGGCTTGTGTTGTTTTGCAGCTTGTATATTACTAAAGCCTCCAGGAAAATTCCATAAAAGTTAACAACACGTGTCTTTGCCATAATTATTTCTCATCCATTTATGTAACGAGAGTCACTTGACATTAATACTAGTTAATCCTTTCAAACAACTGCGCTTGAGGTGGAGGAAAGTTTGAACTATCAGCTTAAAGAAAGACAATTTAAAGACAAAGCCACAGCCAACTCATCAGTTCACATGAGTTTACTTTTAAAATTCTCCAGAAGAAATGGACATGGGGTGGCTAGTGATAACTACCCCTTTTTATAACATTTAAAAGGCTATAAAACATGCATGGGTCTTTTTGTATACAGTTGACATGTAGCAGTTGTAATATTTATTCAAGCATGATTCAAATGCCTCAAAAGAAAATATGATTCTGGACTAACGCTGTCCAAGAAAACTTTCTGTGGTAATGGAGAAGTTCATGTCTGTACTGTCCAAATGGTATCCACTAGCCACATATGGCTGGTGAGTATTTGAAATGTGACCAGTGGGACTGCGAAAATAAAGTCTAAATTTTATTTAATTTCAATTAATTTAAATAGAAATTTAACTAGCTACATATGGCTAGGGCTAACAAATTGGACAGCACAATTCTGGAGCCTTTAATTTTCATGCTAATTCAAAACACATGCAAATCCTTCTTGTCTGTTAATGTCTCAGAAGTGAAATTTCTTACTTATGCCAGGGTGACTTTTGAGCCCATCTTATTATACACTCTTTTCAAGTCTTCCCACTTGAATTTCTTAACGGTGCCTTACTCATTGTAGGTACTCAATGTCAGCCATTACTGTTAATACTGTCATTTGCTCACCAACTCTTCCCCTAAATTAATACTTAAACTTACATTTATCAGGACATATTGAGGAACTGTCATAATTAATTCAGACACTTAAGGCATTTCATTTGGGGCAAGGTATGGGTGTTTCATAAAAGCAACGTAGTGGCATTTAAGCATTGACCTATGAATTCTGTTTTTGTCACTAAGGCTTATAATTAAAACTTGTTTTACTAACTATTTATAAATTAATACATAGTAGTTTCCAGGTAGATAAATTGTTTTCAATTTACTTGAGCAAATCCGTTCACCTATTTAGACCCGAGTATATTTATCTTTTAAATGAGAAATGAACTAGAACAAATACTGCAGAAATAATGCCTCTTGTACCATCACTCAACAAAGGAAGCAGGCTGAATGTCAGATCATGAGGTATTGGTATGGGTGGAATGTACACATGCCTCAAAAATTCGTATGTTAGAACTTGAACCCCAAAGTGATGGTAAAAAGAGGTGAGGCCTAGGGGAAAGTGATTAAATCATGAGGGTTCTGACCACAGGTGTAGATAGATGCCTTTACAAAAGAGGCTTCCAAGAGTGTTTGGTCCTTGTTCCTCTTTGTCTCCCTTTCTGTCCTGTGAGGTCACCATTTTCCTCCCCTCCGGAGGATGCGGGATTCTAGGCACCATCTTGGAAGCAGAGACCAGCAGCCCTCACCAGACACCACAACTTCATCTCGGATCCCTCAGCCTCCATAACCATGAGGAATACGTTTCCATCTTTTATAAATTACCCAGACTTAGGTATTTTGTTATGGAAACACAGGACAAATATAGAGAAGACTGTGTCCAACTGAAGAATTTATGTCCCACCTAATGAAAAAACAATGCCACTTAATTCCAACCAATTTTTGGCCACATGCAAATTTAGAGCCTGTGTTCCTAAATGTTCCTAAATGCTTTAATTTTTAAAAAAATAAACCAAATATGTTTATGATTGCTGAGACTAAATCCATCACAAATAATGAGTGAATGTTGAGGTATGTGTGCATTATATTTCAGTAAAGACATTAAACAAAATAATGTGTGGTTATGAGATTTACCAGTTTACAACTTTTGGACTATTTAATCTTTAAGATTCTTTTTTTTCTAGCTCTGCTACTTTAGTCTTTCTAATACCTCTTCTTATGTCTTTCAAAGTTCATATCTGAGAAAAAAGTATGCATCCAGGAGGCACTTATTGAGGAAAGACAGCTAATCTAGTTATGATTCTACCCTTTCATGCAGCAAGAATTTAGAAGTATAAACTCAGTAAATGGAAAAGAAGAACTGAGGTAAGAAGCAAATAAAATTTTAAAAGGAAAGAGTGATGAACAAATAGCATAAACCAGAGGCAAAGAAGAAACATTCTGATTACTAAACAGCCTTTAAGTGTTTTCCAAGGATATTTGCATATTCCAAAAATCTCATTCTTTCAAAAGTTCTGAAATGCATATTAATCTATGTTTGTTGGGAAACAAATCATATTCTAAATCATGAATAGCAAATAATTACAAGCCAGAATTTTAAACAATTTCTAAGAAGGTGAGGTTAAACAATGAGCTAAGATGAGGATTTAATTCCATCCTGAACCACTCTTTACATTAGACTTCACTTCAGTGCTCTGAACACAGATATGGCAATTTCAACTGGAAAATACTGAAGGAACACTTTTGAGTTCTAATTAAATCCATAAATGGGAACATGGGATTAAAATTCGGAATTAAAAAGGTCTATTTTCATTTTAGTTTTACATTTTTTCCAGTCCCTTTTACCTCAACTCTAGCGCAATCGATTTACCTACAAGTATGTAATTCACAAGACAGATGAAACTTTAGTCATTCATTTTAAATACTATTAAGTACTGGGTACTATTAAGTAGTGGGTAGAATTTGCAGGGGACTGAAGTTCTAACCAATACCTGTATGACTAATCTTCTTTTATGGGACATTAACTTGTTCATTTGATTAAAACTTAAGTTCAATTCTGCTTTGATTCTTTTTCTTTCAGATGTTCTCTTTCTAGCTGTGCTTCATCTTCATGATCATAAGTGGGCTTTTCTATCTTTGGAAAGTTCTAGAAATGAAGTTGTCTTTTTTTCCCCACAGTCTCTAAAATGTTGAGGGGGGGGAACAGAAAGAGACAGAGGACATCTTCTTTAGAGACAGAGAAAAAGATCATCATTATTGGACAGTCATAACTCTGGGTGCTGGAGACACAGAGGGATTCATGACTCTGCCCCTGCCCTCAGGGAGATGACCTTCCAGAGGGAAGAAACACCAGGTTCCACCAAATGCATAAGGCCATGGGTGAGAATTTTAATATCGCTGAAAAAGAAAAAAGGCTGTCCACAAAGCAATGAGACAACGGCCTGAAAGGCACGTTCCACACATGAATGGCCCACACCAGCCTATTTTGTTTCTGAATTTTCTTTCTTCTATTAGGCAATGTGATATTTCCCTGCCTTCAGCTGCAATTGTGTGTGTGTGTGTGTGTGACAGAGAGAAAGAGAGAGAGAGAGAGAAGAGAGAGAGAGTTTTCATCCACAAATTATTGTAACAAAAATAAAACACAGCTTCTTCTAATTTATGGTACCTTCCTTTCTTATCTCTTTTCCTATAAAGCAATACTTTCCAAACTTAACAGGAAATTGGCATCTCTTTACAAATGAAGATTCTAGGTCAGGCATGGGGCTCGCACCTGTAATCCTAGCACTCTGGGAGACCAAAGCAGGTGGATTGCTTGAGCTCACGAGTTTGAGATGAACCTAAGCAAGAAGAGACCCCCATCTCTACCAAAAATAGAAAAACTAGCTGGACATGGTAGCAGGCATCTGTATTCCCAGCTACTAGGGAGGCTGAGGCAAGGGGATCACTTGAGTCCAAGAGTTTGAAGTTACTATCAACTATGACACCACAGCCCTCTAGCCTGGAGCATTAGAGTGAGACTCTGTCTCAAACAAACAAACAAAAAAAATCTAATTCAGAAGGTCTGGTGTGGGGACTAAGATTCTGAATTTACAACAAGTACCCAGGTGGTGATGGTACTGTGGTTCATGGGTCACATTCTGAAGTAGCAAAACCATAGAGCAATTAATTGGTGATTGCTCTGCAAGAACAGGGAAGTGTGATTATTCCCCAAATGATGCATAAATGCTTCACTGAAATCAAATTACACTCCTCTGATCTGCATAAACAAATTTTTTTGTTTCAATTAGTATGGTGCTTCCCCTAGGTCAATAGTAATTACAGGACATCATCAATTTTAAGACATATTAATGATGTAAAAAAAAGCATAATTGAGTGAAGATGAAATACCATGTCAAATAAATCGGTCATTGAGTTGTTCTAAGGACCAAGCATGTGCTAGGATGGGTTATCAGACAAACACAGCACAGATTAGGAAGACCATGTCAGCTAAGCACAGGCACTATGAATGCAGCAGAGGGGACACCTCACCCAGTGTGTGTGCGTGGGAGGGTGTGGTGGTGGAGAAAAATGGCTTTGCTGCAGGAAGAAACACAGTAAGCATTATTCACATGTGACCCTCAAAGCTAACAACCTCAGGAATCTTAAGTTTTAAGGAATATTTTTCTCCTCTTTGTTTTTACTAATTGGCTTAAATTAAGATCTGGGGGATATTTTTCAATAAGTGTTCTTATTCATCATGGGAGAAAGGCTAGCACGATTCAGAGTGGTACGAACAGGACTAGTCATAATAAATCAACATGGCCCAGGAAACAAGGAAAAATGGGACTTAATTTTATAAAAATTAAATATATGTTTTAGTATTTTCCCCAAGGACAAAAGTCTGGCATGACAAAATAAGCAATCCATGACCACAGTTAATTGCTGTACCTTTTTTCCTTTTTAGGTGCTAATGAAACAATTGCTTAGTAGCCTCCAAAAATACCCTGTGTTCTCCATTACAGCATTTTCAAAGAGGTAAAAGCTCCGTGTTCCATTTTAGATTTAACTATCAGTGATAGATTTCAAAGCTAAATAAATAAGTACAATTGTGTACAAAATTGGGATGATAACAGAAACTACACGTCATTGACTTTGAAACTATGAATTTTAAAAATCTTTTTAAGTTTGAAATAATTTTAGATCGTCAAAACGTTGCAGAAATGGTATGTTGAGCTCCCATATACCCTTACTTAGATTACCCAGATTCAGCTATTATTTCTGAACCATTTGAAAATAATGCCCCATTATCCCTTAATACTTTGTGTATTTCCACAGAACAAGTGGTTACTTTCCTACATTATTACAGTATGACTTACCAAAAGTAGGAAATTAATATTGACCCCATATTGCCATCTATTCCATAGACCTCATTAAAACTTTTGTGATTATTACAATAATGTCTTGTCTAGGTTCAGGAACCAACCCAGGATCCAAGTGTGCTGCATTTAATCATAGTGTTTTATCTGAATACTTCTTAAGTCTTTACTTTTCTTTCATGTCTCTGACCTTTTTTTTAGAGTACAGGGCAGTTAGTTTGAGATTATCCTTCAATCTGGCATCTGGTATTTCCTCACAATGTATACATCGTTGTCAGGAATACACAAAGTGTTGCTGTGTTCTCACTGCATCCTACCAGGAGGCACGTGATGCCAATTTGTTAACTTACATCGCTTGGTATCTGTGTCTTTTCACTATGAAGTTAATTAATAAGAATATTATAATTAAGTTAATTTTTTAAAATACTATCTCCATAGGGATTGAGAATAAGTTTAATTATGTTGTTCTGCTCATCTGTATTTTCTAATTATTTTGCATACACACCTTTCATAAAAAGATTTTTTGCCAGAGAACAGTTAAAAATCTGTGGTTACAACAACTCATTAGTTAATCAGTTATTTCTTTTCTAAGGTGATGTTTTTTATTTATTTATTTATTTTTTCAAATTTCAGATTACACAGGATACACACAATTAGGTTACATCATTTGCATTTATAAGGCAAAGTCTGAGTTGTAGTTGTTTCCTTCACCCAAGAAATGTGCCACAAACCCATGCATTGTACCCATTGGGTGAGAATTTGCTGAACCACTTTCCCACCTCCCCCTGCTTTAATTTAATTGAGTTTTTCTCTAATGTGAGCATGTAATTGTGAGTCTGTTTATTTCAACTTAGTACTGAGCACATGTGATACTTGTATTTTCCATTCCTGTGATATTTAGGAGAGTGTTCTCCAAATCCATTCAGGTTGTTACAAAATATACAAAGTCTCCACCTTTGTTATGGCTGGATAATATTCCATGATATATATATATATATACCACAGTTTATTAAACCATGCTTGTGTCAAGGGGCATGTGGGTTGTTTCCACGTCTCCACATCTTTTCAGTTGTGTCTTGGGCTTCTATGAACATCTGAGGGCAATGTCCTTATGAAAACCTAGACAAAGTAGTCCACTATTGCCATAACTATTCAACATAGTGCTGGAAGTCCTAGCCAATTCAATCAGTCAAGAGGACAGTACCAAAGGAGTCCAAATAGGGACAGAGGAGGTAAAACCATCACTCTTTTCTGATGATATGCTCTTATACTTAATCCAAAGGACTTAATCATGAGACTCCTGGAAGTCATCAAGAAATACAGCAAAACAGGATATAAAATCAAAGTTCACAAATCAGTAGCTTTCATAATGCCAACCTCAGGCAAACTGAAAATCAAATCAAAGAAATGATACCTTTCACGGTAGCATCGAAGAAAATGAAATAACTTGGAATATACTTAACAAAGGACGTGAAGGATCTATACAGAGAGAACTACGAAAAACTGAGAAAAGACATAACAGAGATGGAAGAACTAACCATGTTCATGGCTGGGAAGAATCAACATTGTTAAAACATCTATACTTCCTAAGGTAATCTATAGATTTAATGGAATCCTCATTAAAATTCTAATGTTATACTTTGTATATCTTAAATGGTTTTACATTTTGCATGGAACCAGAAAAAAAAATAAAATAAACAGCCAACACAATTCTATGAATAAGAACAAATCTGAAGTCATCATGTTACCAGAATTCAGGTTATACTACAAGTCAATAGTGACCCAAATAGCATTGTAATGGCAAAAAAAAAAAAAAAAAACAAAAAAAAAAACATAGATCCATGGAACAGAATAGAGAACCTAGGGATGAAAATAGCCTCATATCACCATCAGATCTTTGTTAAAACAAACAAAAGCATATGCTAGAGAAATAAATCTGTATTTAATAAGTGGTGCTGAGAGAACTGGTTAGACAGGTGTAAAAGACTGAATTTAGACTCGCACCTCTCATCACTCACAAAAATTAATTCATGATGGACAAAAGATTTAAATCTAGGATATGAAACTATAAAAACTCCAGAAGAAAGTGTGGGAAAAACTCTAAATCATATCAACCTTGGGAAAGAATTTATGAAGAAGACCCCTTGGCAACTGCAGCAAAAGCAAAATAAATAAATGGAACCAGATCAAGTTAAAAAGTGTCTGCACAGCTAGGGGCACAATCAACAAAGCAAAGAGACAACTTTCAGAGTAGAAGAAATATTTGCCTGCTATAAATCCAACAAAGGGATAATAACCAGAATCTACAAAGAACTCAAGAAAATCAACAAAGAAGGAGCAAATAACCTCATTAAAAACTGGTCAAGAGACATGAACAGAATCACTTTTCGTGAGGACAAATGGTCAAAAAGCACATAAAAATGCTTATCATGTCTAATTATTAGAGAAATGCAAATCAAAACTGCTTTGAGATATCACCCAGTGAGAATGGCCCACATCGCAAGGCCCCAAAGCAGCAGTGCTGGCCTGGGTACAGGGAGAAGCAGACTCTCATGCACTGTTGGTGGGACTGCAGATTAGTGCAGCCTCTGTGGAAAAAAGTATGGAGATTCCTCAAAGAAAGTAGACCTGCCATTTGATCCTGCCACCCCACTACTAGGTATTCACCCTAGAAAATCTTTAAAGAAAGATTAGTGTTGCCAATCTATTTTTGTTTTAAATAAGAACATCTAGATTTAAGCTTAGTGTGTACGTTAGGAGATCACTGGAATACCTAAAATATGATTCTTACAGGGCTCATTAATGGCAAATGCCATAACCATATGTGTTTTCTTTATAAAAGGCCAGGATGATAAATGATATAGTTACCACTGTCACTTTCTGGAAAGAGGCGTTGGCTACCCACTTTACTTTTTCAGGTAAGATTACTCATTTCCTCCGACATCTTCAGATGTTCTAAACTTCAGGTGACATAATCTGTTGCTACAGTAACTTCTCATAATGGATCAAAAGACTATAAATTAAATGGATTCAGTACCAACTTTGCTTTGTCATGGCCTAGAGCTACTATTCTCAGAGGTTTCCAGTACTCCAGTTTAGAGAGCATGGTTTGTAAGGTTGCCAATCAACAATCCATTAAAGTATATTAAGCAATCATTCATCTCCCTTAATGGCCCAGCTACAGATATTTGCTTCCTGCTGAGATAAGATAGTATCCTAGCTGTAGAAACTGTGAATTATTTTGGGTGGCAGAGTTCTTTGACTGTGTACTTTGTCTTTTCTTAACAAGTTAAATGAGGCGATAAGTAGAACAGAAAATAGGAAATAAAGGAATAGAAATACCAAATTGGCTACTTTAGTTGATAGAATTTTTCTCCGTGCATGTTAAATTTTATGAAAATCTCAAATTTGAATTTTGAAAATAATCTCAATATGAGTTTTCCTTCAAATACATTACTAAATTATTCTCAGAGGAGATACTTTTGGGGAGCTGCTTTCCCATTTGCAACAAAATGCACTGCAAGATAGGCCTAATGGGTTTTTTTTTCCCCTATGACTTTATTGGCTTTCTTTTCTGTTCTTTCATATCAGTAACTGAATTTGAGGTGGCAGTAGGTCTGACTCCAAAGCATAATAATTTTAAAAATCAGAATGACACCCTCAGGAGGTAAAGAACAATAAAATTGTCAGTATCAAATTTGAAAACGTTTCTTTCTATTGGTTTTCAGGATTTTTCCTTGGGTAGACTTAGCCTTTGACTTAATGAACTAAATGCAATGTCTGATACAGGCACACAATGTGTAATAATCAAACCATTTACCGCCATATATCCCCTGTAAAGATATACAACTATTATGTGCCTGTGATAATTAAAAATAAAATAAAAATGGGGTGACATAGTCAACAATAAGTTACTGTATACTTTTAAAGTGTTAAAGTTTAAAATAACCAAAAGAGTAGAACTGGAATGTTCTTAACATTTGATTTTGTCTGGGTGGTTCCTGGTAACTGATGATTAGAAACGTGATGAAAGGAGCTCATTCTGAAACACAAACCCAAGGAGGCAGCAGGTTCAAGGCCATGCAGGCTCAAGGCCATTTAGGGACCTGCTATTCAAAGAATTAAAATTTGGCCTATTTAGTACAAGTTATAATAGTCTCTAAGACATTATCTCATAAACAGACATGTCTTATCTGGATTTAATATTTTGAAGCTTATGAAGATTTATATTAGACTGCTCCTGAATTCTTATGAACCCTAACGATTTTATAATCTCTACCTCCGTGGTCCAAATGGATGTAATGCTTTCTCACTGATACCCCAAATAAAAATGCCTGCATTTCAGTGGTTGGACAATAGTATTATCTGGAAAAAGGTCATCAAAAAGGGAATCCATGGGGAGACGATACAGTGGTAATTAGAGGACAGATAAACCTATTTACACTTACCAAGCTATTAAGCCCAAAATTAAAACCTTCAAATTCTGCAGCAGCTCAAAGATACATTACCTGAGTTTGGAGAGATCTGTAGGTTGAAGAATGTTTGGGAAAAGAAGGAAACTAGGAACATAAGAGAAATTTTCTGGAGATCAAGCATGAATTTAAAGAAAAGGAAAGAATGATTTTTAAAAAAAATCAAAACCTTTGGTCAGAAAAAAGAGATAAGTTTTGACGAGAATGTAGGGAAGAAGGAACATGGGCACTGTTGGTGGGAAAAGAGCATGAAGATTCCTCAAAAAATTAAAAATAGAGCTGGTATATGATCCAGCAATTCCATTACTGGGTATAAATCCAAAAGATACGTATATTGAAGGGATATTTTCACCCCTATGTACATTGAAGTGTTATTCACAATAGCCAAGACATGGAAACAAATGTCTGTCAACATTTATGGATGAATGGATGAAGAAATGGTGGCATGGAAGCAAAATGGAACACCACTGAGCCACAGAAAAGGACATCCTGCCATTTGGGACAACGCGGATGATTCTTGAGGGCATTATGCTAAGTGAGATGAGTCAGACAGAGAAACACAAATACAGAATGTTTTCACTCACATGTGGGCTTTTAAAAAGTTGAACTGGTAGAAACAGAGCGTAAGATGGTGGCTGCCAGGGGCTGAGGAGGTGGAGGAGGTGAGGAGATGACCAAAGGGCACTAGCTCTTGGTTTCAATATTGAATAAGTTCCAGAAATCAAAAGTACAGCATGGGTGACTTCAGGTAAAAATACTGTATCATAGACTTAAAATTTACTAAGAAAATAAATCTTAAGATGTCCATACAAAGTAAATGTTTATCTTAAATACTACCTCCTTTATAATGTTCTGTCTTCAACTTATTCTTCAGATGTTAACTCTTCTTCCTCTGAATTTGTACATTACTCATTTTATCCCTACTGTTAGTTTTCAACTTAAACAGTACTTATTCCTTGTAGAATTCAGAATTGTTTCTGCAATAGTACTGTAGACTGTGTGAGAAAAAGAGACCATGTCTATTTATCACATATGTTTGCATTAGGATGTAGAGATATTTGTTGACTGCCTGATTATTACAAAGAAGGGATTAGGGGGAAAAAGCAGCCAGGCATGGTTGGTTCATGCCTGTAATCCAAGAATTTTGGGAAGCAGAGCAGGTAGATTGCTTGAGGTCAGAAGTTTGAGACCAGCCTGGACAAGATAACAAAGCCCTGTGTCTATAAACCATTTGAAAAACAGTTATCTGGCAGAGGTACACCCTGTCTCTTTAAATAAAAAAAGCAAGACATTATTTTTTCTTTTTTTCTTTTTTTTTTGTAGAGACAGAGTCTCACTTTATGGCCCTCGGTAGAGTGCCGTGGCGTCACACAGCTCACAGCAACCTCCAACTCATGGGCTTAAGCGATTCTCTTGCCTCAGCCTCCTGAGTAGCTGGGACTACAGGCGCCCGCCACAATGCCCGGCTATTTTTTTGCTGCAGTTTGGCCAGGGCTGGGTTTGAACCCTCCGCCCTCGGCATATGGGGCCGGCGCCCTACTCACTGAGCCACAGGCGCTGCCCGACATTATTTTTTCTTATAAAATGTTCCATGATTTGAAAAAAGTAATAGTCCAGTTAAATTAAATTCAGTAATAAATGTGAAGAAAGGATACCTGCACCTAAGGTTATCCAGTTAGTAAATAGTTTTGGCTGTCATGTATTTCTTAAAGACAAGCATACATAGGCATTTAATCATTTGCATGCTATGAATAAATAATGGCTGAATCTGATGAAGGTCCCTCGTGGAACAAGTAGATTGAATGTACTGAATGTATCTTTCCTATTGGTATATGGACACCTATGTTCTTCAACCATAACAACTTTTATCACAGCTGGATTCAAAAACATATTTGGGTGATTGCATGTGTGTTTATATCTATCATCTATTTGTATATTTGTATAATTATATATTTATATACTCTATTTTTATATCTTCAGTCTCACAGGGACTTGCTGGCATGGAGTACTATAGAACTTTATCAACAGATTTATAGAAAGCTCAATTATTACAGAAAGCCTGATGCCATATTTCTCAGAGCCCATAGCAATGTATTCCTTTGTAAATAGGATGAACTATTTTTTTCTCTAAGTAACAGTGGTAGACAGAAAGAGCATAATAGCTGTAAGGGATCTTAAGAAATTACCAGATCCGGGCGGCGCCTGTGGCTCAGTCAGTAGGGCGCCGGCCCCATATACCGAGGGCGGCAGGTTCAAACCCGGCCCCGGCCAAACTGCAACCAAAAAATAGCCGGGCGTTGTGGCAGGCGCCTGTAGTCCCAGCTACTGGGGAGGCTGAGGCAAGAGAATCGCTTAAGCCCAGGAGCTGGAGGTTGCTGTGAGCTGTGTGAGGCCACAGCACTCTACTGAGGGCCATAAAGTGAGACTCTGTCTCTACAAAAAAAAAAAAAAAAAGAAATTACCAGATCCATCCATGCCAGATGAATATTTAAGCCCTTAGACATTGGAAAATCTATAACCGACTATCCAGGTATTGCCTGAACCATGGGGAAAAGAGGAAGAGAGTAGTGAGGGTGAAGTTGGAAGGGAAAATACCTGGAAAAGTGCACATGGGAAACTTTAATAGGCCAGGCCTGGAAATGACCCGCCTCATTCACACCCATTCACAGGGCCACATAGGTTTTCCGGAGCTTGAGAAACAAAGTCCTATGTCTCACACATAATATGGAAATGGACTTTGGTGAAAAATTTAATGTTTCTATGGCAAAAAGGTTCTGTTTTGCTATGGAACTAAAGCATCCATTCATCACTTCAGCAAATGTTTATAGCACCCCTACTCTTTATTTCTTATAATCTAATTTGGGAGAGACACATTAATTACATATTCACAAATAATACGTAATTACAACTGAAGTGAGTACATGAAGTAAAAGTGCTTCATGCACTTACTTAATTTCCCTATTCTTTTTTCAGATCATGAAACATAGAGTGCTATGAGAGTAGATTAAAGGATATCTGACTCAGGGTGAGGATCAGGCAAAGCATCCGTGAGAAAGGGACAGTAGAACTGTCATCTGAAGGATGAATACACTTGAATGGTCACATTCTGTTATTTGTGATGAAACAGTATTTTCTTTCTTTCTTTCTTTTTGGTAGAATCATCTGTGTGGTTTATAATGAAGGAGAAGTAAGATATACAACGTAATGGAATGAGTGCATATTGTTATCTCTCATCACACGAGTCCCATAATACGATTTATGACATGTATACCTACCTGGAACCCTGACTCGTGTTTCTACCAACCACAATAACTAACAAACCAATGGAAGGTCTTAAGTTCTTTTAGAAACAGTCTTAGGGGTCAGGTTACCTCAAGTGATAAGGGTTACTGGAAAGACTCAGAAGGAGCTAAGGAAACATTACAAACACTCATCAGCAATATAACCCAGTTCTATGAAAAATGGTTTTAAATCATCAGAACACAATAGAATATCTGGTCTGCCTTTCTCATGACTGTTTTCTCAAGTTTTGTTTCTGTTTCTATTCAAGCTACCCCCTACCAACTCTCTATCCCTTTACTCTACATGTCTTTCTTACCCAGGGCTCCCACTGATATGTGGTTTCTGACTGCCACTTTCTTTCCATTGGCCTGGGTTTTGAGTTATTTCAGTGCCTATATCTGCTAATCTTTTGGCTACCTTTGTCTGTTTATATGCTTTATAGTCATTGGCCCCAAGACAGAAGAGTATTGGAAACATTGGCCAGCCAATAGATGGCTACCTTGAGCTCAAGAGCAAACCTTTAATCAAAAAATCTGTACGGTGCCCCATGATCGCATTAATGTACATAGCTATGATTTAATTAAAAAAAAAATCTGTGTGACCAGGGTGCAAAGTATATCTGATCTGTAGTGGTACTTGATACAAAGGATGAAATTAATTTTAATCTTTGGCTGAAGAGGACCAGATTTACTCTCCTGCCTGAAATAATTTTTTAAATCAGGTACAATATGTAAAATAATAACTTTTAAACATTGATCATCTTCAGTAAAGGACAGTGATTGCTGAAACAGAGGAAATGAATGAGATTAGTCTACAATCGACCCCATTTACTGTCTGAAGTAAATTACCAGGCCACAGATGAAGGCAAAGCCCAGGGGTCTGTTTTAGTTTAAGACCTGGAGCTGCAAGTCTGGGGAATTCAGGGCAGCTAGAATTCACACAAAAGAGAACTAGAAAGGAAAGCTTCACAAAGGAAAAAAAATCTCCAGAGAACTACAGGGGGTTTTCCCTTGGTATTATATTAATTACTAATCAAAGCATGGATGTGAGGAAACTACTTGAGGTAAAGAATCCACTCAGAAGGACTAGCAGAAACAATCTTTGGATCTCACACAGGGCTGAGAATAATTTTTGTTTACACCAGCCAGAATGGAAATCTTCACATAAAATGGGATTTCAAATAGAATACACAAAATACTTAATAAAGTAAACTAAACCTAGTCCCACTTAACAAAGCTTAAAACCAAGGCATTAAAAGATCA
Organism: Nycticebus coucang; assembly: GCF_027406575.1. Lineage (NCBI taxonomy): Eukaryota > Metazoa > Chordata > Mammalia > Primates > Lorisidae > Nycticebus > Nycticebus coucang. The sequence continues at coordinate 149,562,710 of NC_069780.1, read as the reverse complement.
AACTGTTTTCAAATAACTGAAGGCCAGAAAAAAAGTTTAAGAATATAAAAATGTTAATAAAAAAAGAATATAAAAATGTACAAAAATATCCAGCACTTAACAAAATAAAGTTCATATTGCTTGGCATCCAATCAAAAGTTACCAAACATACAAAGAAGCAGAAAAATACAACTAATAATGAAGAGCTAAATCAATCAATCAATAGAAACAGGTCCCGCAATAACACTGGTCCTAGAATTACTAAGCAAGTAAGTTAAAATTATTATAACTGTATGCCTTATGTCATAGTAGGTAGAAGAAAGATTGAACATGTAAATAGAGACAAGGAAAATGTTTTTTAAGACCCAAATTGAATTTTTACAAGTGAAATCTGTCACGTCCGAGATGAAAAATACAATAGAGACATTAATAATAATTTAGACATGGCAGAAGAAAAGATCAGTCACCTTGAAGACATAGCAATATAAACTACTTAAAATGAAATCCATAATAAAAAAGACAAAAACTAAGCAGACCATCCATGGACTGTGGATAACTTCAGACAATCACATACACATGTAATGGGAACCCCCGTAGGAGAAGTTGTAACTGAAATACATTTTAAAAAATAATTGTCAAAGTATTTCTAAATATGACAAATTTTAAAGCAACAGATCCAAGAAGCATAACAGACCCCAAGCAAAAAAAGACCTAGAGGAAACCATATCAAAACACATCAAATTAAAATAAAATTGCTCAAAACCAAGGATAGAGAGAAAATCTTAAAAGGAGCCAAAGAAAAAAGATACAAAATGTACAGAAAACAAGAATAAGAATGAGGGAAGATTTCTCACTGGAACCAATGCAAGTCAGAAGATAGTGGAGCAACATTTTTAAATTACTAGAAGGAAAAAATAAAAGGCTGACAATGTAGAATTCTATACCCCATAAAAATACCAAAAGTAAAAGGGAAATGAGAGCTGTTTCAGAGTTTAAAGAATTCATTAACAATAAACCAAAAAGAAACCTTTCTGGCAGAGGAAACTAATGCCAGATAGAAGTATAAGGGAATGATGAAACACAAAGAAATAAAAATTCCCAGAAACTGTTAACGTGCAAAACAAATGACTTTTATTTTTTCTTATTTTAAAAATCACTTCAAAGAATAAACGATGTGTAAAGCTGAGTCTTAGAACTCAAGTTCATGGCATATGCCAAGGCCGCCTTTCTCAAAAAGGCCAGAACTGCGTAGCCAATCATTTTAGGCTTCATGCTTATTTGCAAACAGAGAGAATAAAAAGATAATCATTATAAATGAAGAATAATCAAATCAGAACACTGTTCCACATCCTTTCTACTACCCTGCCCACTTGTACCTCCCACTCCCATGAGCCCTACATCCACAATCCATTCCCTCCCAGGTGACCTGCATTTTGTAACTGTTCCCAGGATCTCTTCCCTGGATGAGCTCCTCGCTCCAAAATAAATATTTCCTAATGAAAGCACTTCTTCCTGTGTATGCTAGTTAAGTGTTAGTATCTCCTTCCCATTATCTTATTTTGTTTTTTTAAAGCGGTTCTAATTCTAACTATGTGAAAATAGTTTATTGAATCCTGTATTTAATCAAGTATTTATTTATTTATTTTTAGAGACAGAGTCTCACCTTGTCACCCTCCGTAGAGCACTGTGGCGTCACAGCTCACAGCAACCTCCAGCTCTTGGGCTTAGACGATTCTCTTGCCTCAGCCTCCCAAGCAGCTGGGACTACAGGTGCTCGCCACAGTACCCAGCTATTTTTTGTTACAATTTGGCTGGGGCTGTGTTTGAACCTGCCACTCTCTATATATGGTGCCAGCACTGTACTCACTGAGCCACAGTGAGCTTCTCACTCCAAAATAAATATTTCCTAATGAAAGCACTGCTTCCTGTGTATGCTAGTTAAGTATTAATCAAGTATTTAAAAAATTGTCCATGGTGTTGGGAATGCTTTCTGTCTCTCTGTCCCATTCAACTGTTTCACTAGGACCTGAAATAATGTATATGCCAAACAAATATTTGGGAGTGAGAAGATGGGAGGAAGGAAGGAAGAAAGAGAACCCACAATATGCCATAATAAGTAACTGGCATTTAAACCTCCTTGATGTGTTTAAGTTTTAAAATAAAAGTTAAATATATTTAAAATCTGGATATATTAGAATTTGTGCTGGGGACAATGGCCTATTCCAGGAGATTCTTCTGCTCAGAACCATAAAGAGAAATTCAGCTACTAGGGATGGGCAATTTCTGAGAAAAAAAGTTATCTCTTCCTAGTAATTTTCATTTTTCCAATATTTAAAGTTTCCATAAAAGTAATTTGTTTCCTTGGTGCATGATAATTAGTTTGTATTTGTTTTACTACTGAAACAGCTTGAACAGAGAGAATGAATGACTGATTCAATGGGCAGGAATGCAGGAAGTAGGGAGGACCCGGGCCCTTTACCAAAGCTGGAATGAGAAGTTGGGATGGTGAGGGAATGGGATGGGAAGAAAGGAAAGTTTGGAGCCTTCTAGCTTTTTTTTATTTTTTTTTATTGTTGGGGATTCATTGAGGGTACAATAAGCCAGGTTACACTCATTGCAATTGGTAGGTAAAGTCCCTCTTGCAATCATGTCTTGCCCCCATATTTTTTTTAATGGCTGAATAGTATTCCATGGTATACATATACCACAGCTTGTTAATCCATTCCTGGGTTGGTGGGCATTTAGGCTGTTTCCACATTTTGGCGATTGTAAATTGAGCTTCAATAAAAAGTCTAGTACAAGTGTCCTTATGATAAAAGGATTTTTTTCCTTCTGGGTAGATGCCCAGTAATGGGATTGCAGGATCAAATGGGAGGTCTAGCTTGAGTGCTTTGAGGTTTCTCCATACTTCCTTCCAGAAAGGTTGTACTAGTTTGCAGTCCCACCAGCAGAGTAAAAGTGTTCCCTTCGCTCCACATCCACGCCAGCATCTGCAGTTTTGAGATTTTGTGATATGGGCCATTCTCACTGGGGTTAGATGATATCTCAGGGTTGTTTTGATTTGCATTTCTCTAATATATAGAGATGATGAACATTTTTTCATGTGTTTGTTAGCCATTCGTCTGTCGTCTTTAGAGAAAGTTCTATTCATGTCTCTTGCCCATTGATATAAGGGATTGTTGGCTTTTTTCATGTGGATTAATTTGAGTTCTCTATAGATCCTAGTTATCAAGCTTTTGTCTGATTGAAAATATGCAAATATCCTCATTGTGTAGGTTGTCTCTTTGCTTTGGTTATTGTCTCCTTAGCTGTACAGAAGCTTTTCAGTTTAATGAAGTCCCATTTGTTTATTTTTGTTGTTGTTGCAATTGCCATGGCAGTCTTCTTCATGAAGTCTTCCCCCAGGCCAATATCTTCCAGTGTTTTGCCTATGCTTTCTTGGAGGATTTTTATTGTTTCATGCCTTAAATTTAAGTCCTTTATCCATCTTGAATCAATTTTTGTGAGTGGGGAAAGGTGTGGGTCCAGTTTCAATCTTTTACATGTAGACATCCAGTTCTCAGGATATAAAATCAATGTCCATAAGTCAGTAGCCTTTGTATACACCAATAACAGTGAAGATGAGAAGCTAATTAAGGACACAACTCCCTTCACCATAGTTTCAAAGAAAATGAAATATCTAGGAATATACCTAACGAAGGAGGTGAAGGACCTCTATAAAGAAAACTATGAAATCCTCAGAAAGGAAATAGCAGAGGATATAAACAAATGGAAGAACATACCATGCTCATGGATGGGAAGAATCAACATTGTTAAAATGTCTATACTTCCCAAAGCAATCTACCTATTCAATGCCATTCCTATCAAAATACCAACATTGTACTTTCAAGATTTGGAAAAAATGATTCTGCGTTTTGTATGGAACCAGAAAAAACCCCGTATAGCTAAGGCACTTCTTAGTAATAAAAATAAAACTGGGGGCATCAGCATACCAGATTTTAGTCTGTACTACAAAGCCATAGTGCTCAAGACAGCATGGTACTGGCACAAAAACAGAGACATAGACACTTGGAATCGAATTGAAAACCAAGAAATGAAACTAACATCTTACAACCACCTAATCTTCGATAAACCAAACAAGAACATACCTTGGGGGAAAGACTCCCTATTCAATAAATGGTGGTGGGAGAACTGGAGCCTTCTAGTTTTTTTTTTTTTTTTTATTAAATCATAACTGTATACATTGATATGATCATGGGGCATCATACACTTGCTTCATAAACCATTTGACACATTTTTATCACAGTGGTTAACATAGCCTTTCCGGCGTTATCTCAGTTACTGTGCCAAAACATTTACATTCTACATTTACCAAGTTTCTCAAATATCCCTGTAAGATGCACCACAGGTGTGATCCCACCGATCCCCCTCCCTCTACCCACCCCCCTTCCCACTTCCCCCTATTGTTAAGTTGTAGCTGGGTTATAGCTTTCATGTGAGAGTCTCAAATTAGCTGGAACATATTCTTCTTAGTAAAGTATCCCAAGAATGGAAGAAAAAGTACCCAATGTACACAGCCCTACTATGAAACTAATTTGAGCCTTCTAGTTTTAAGAATAAGAGTTGAAGATTAGAACACTAAGCTTCTTCCTTTCCTTCAGATGGGAACCAGACTTGGAGCCACAAGTTTAAAGTCTTTGATAAAATTCAGGACATTTTAAATTTTCCTACATTTGTCTCCAGTTTTTACCCTGAGGATTTTCAATAAAAGTTTGATAATGGAAACAATCTGTTGCTTATGTTTGTGTTGCAAGGAGAGGGAATGTGGGGGATCTGCGTTGTGCCGCATTGAGGGCTAGAAATTGGGGAAGAAATAAAGATTCCAAGACCCCAGTGGGTTGAAGTAGCTGTCCGGAGAAAAGGAGAGGTACAGGAACACCTGTTGAGAGAGACCTTGCATTGAATTTCAGCAAGGCCTAAGAGGAACTTCTCTAATTGGTATTTACTAATTCTCTCCCCCAAAGCCACCCTCAAATCACTGTATAGGAGGAAGAACCATCCAGTTTGATCTTTAGCCCCTTGGTTGCTTGTTGACATGCATATTCTTGGACTTTATACTAGGACCAAATAAATTAGACTCTCTGGATGGAAAACCCAGGAATCTAATTTTTTAAACGGCCACTTAATGATCTTGATGCACATTAAAGTTTGCATCAGGATCCTAGAAAACAATGAAAAGGAATTGACTGATGATCATGAAATAACATCACTGCACCCTTTACTGGTAGCAGTAACAGAACCTTGGAGTCTAATTTTAAATGTAGAACTCCCCCCAACTTACTATGTCACTGCAATGGACAAGTGAGATTTTCTCTGGTTGTGCATCCAGAGCTAAAATTTCACTCTGGATGAATCACATAAGAAGGGTCAGAAACTAAGGTGAGGAGTGGTTTCCTATTCGGCTCTCTTAAATACAGGACAGGGTGAACAAGAAGGTACTCTTCTCAGAGTAAAAAGTGGCAATTGTAGCAGGATTTTTTGATGTTGTATATTTCAAATTTTAGAGCTGGCTTTGAACCTGAGCCCTGGGCATTTTTACTGGTTCCAAGAACAATAGCTACTTCCTGCCAACTATTAGTTCTTGAGACCTAAGACAGTTTGTTGGGAGTTTCCCTCCTTTTTTTATTTTCTAATTAAAGGACTGGAGAGTACAAATGAGATTCATTTCCTTTAATACTCACATAATATATTCCAGTTCCAAACGGCACTCTCCAACTGTTGCAGGAACTGGCTTGTCAGCTTGACATTTCTCTGTGAGCGTCTCTTTCTTTTTCAAAAGCACAGTCGAGACCCGGGGACAGAGGAAGGCTATAAGAACTGTTAATAGACAAATGAATCAGTTGCTACATGTGTCCGCCCTGCAGGTTCTTAATTAACATTTTGCAATGTTATTAGAGAAGCTTTTCAAGTTATAATGATTATACTGTGCTTGCATGCCTACCTTTTAAACAAATTTTTTTTTATTAAATCATAGCTGTGTATAGGCACAATACATTATTTGCAGAATTACGTAAACGTAGGTACTTTTCTTGAGGTCGGCAGTATGAAGTTACGTCTCGCTTTATTAAGAGAGAGAAACAGAGAATCAGAGAGATGGTTAAGCATTGACAAGGATAAACAGCATGTCTTTTTTGAAAGCGGCATCTCCGTCAAATCTCTTGCTTCAGAGAAAAACAGTGAAGTCTTTCGTGGTTTAACATCTCACCTATCAAAACAGCCTACAACAAAAGATAACAAAATTCACCTAGGATCTCTCTGCACTTCTTGCCATGAGAATGAAAGCAGATTCGGGCATACTGCACCTCACCTGCTATCGATCTCAGTAACTGGTTACTAAAAGACTTTAGTGAGCTTGGAGACTTTTTTGGCCTTCAAGTTGTTAAAATTATCATTGAGGATCAAAAAACTTACATTGTTTCCCCCATGTTTCCTGACTAAACTAAGACTAGAATCCAGATTTTCTGAAGATTTTTCTCAGAAAATTGGAAAAATTGGAAAAATGATTTTTCCAACCATTTCCTCAAAATTAAAATGGAAATACAAAGCTCTCCTACTGGGAGGCAGCACAGTGCTTCCCAAAGGGGAGCATTTTAGAGTCTGACACAGCTGAGCACAGGTTGTGACTTTATTTACCAGCTATGAGGCCTTAGGAAGTTACTGAGCTCTCCAAGTCTCAATCTCCTGGCTGACAATGAAGATGTCAATATTGCACATCGTGGTTTATTCAACAAACATTTGAGTAGCTACTTGGAGCCAATCGCTGCTTTAGAGCACTGGGAAGGCAACAGTGAACAAGATGACAATTCTTACCATCGTGGAGTTTATATCTAGTGGGAAAATAGGGATAAAAAGTGAATGAACAGGTGAATTCTACAGTGCTTTGGAGAAAACCAGACACTGGGACTTAGAGATTATCGGGCAAGAGGAAGTAGATGGGTATGTGTTATTTTAAATAGGATAGTCTGGAAAGGCCGGACTGCTAAAGGGACAATTGAGGAGCTAAGCAAAGAAGATAAAGGATAAGAACATTCCAGAAAAATAGTAAACCAAATGCCCTTGGCGGGGAAACATACTTTCGTCTATTGACGTATGAGCACAAAGGTGGTGTGGCCAGAGTGAAAGGAACCAGAATGAAAGTGGCAAGGTGGAGTGGTGGCCCGTGGGGACTCACAGGGAGATCTGCTAACGTCTCTAGCCTCTGTAAGCATTTCAGCTCTTTTTAAAAAATGGAAGCTATTGCAATGTTTGAGCAAAGGAGGAACATAACTGGACATATATTTTCAAAGTATCACTCTGAATGCAGCATTGGGATAAACTGTAAGGCCAGCAAGGCTGGAAGCTAGGAAGGCAGTTAGGAGAATTTCACAATAATCCAGGAAAAAGGTGATCATAAAAAGAAGTCAGATATGAGATAGAAATAGCCAATAAGATTTGCTGAGAGATTAGATATAAACTGTGAGTGAGAGGGGAGTCAAACATCAATTCAAAATGTTTTACTCATCCCTTTAGAAACCTGAAAAAGGACTCAGAGGATAAAGGTGGGTGGATTTTAGACATGTTAGTATGATGGATTTTAGATATGTTAGTTTTGAAGTGACTGTAGACCAGGTGCAGACAGTAAGCAGCCAGGCACCTGCTGGTGGGGTTCAGAGTAGAGGGTCTACGTTGAAAGGCATCAGCCTATAGAAGGTATTTAAAGGATCTGAGATTAACCAAAGCTTTTCAGGAAAAAAGTGTAACTAGATCAAGCCCTGGGATCTGCCAACCTTTGGAGGCTGGGAAGATGAGAAAAACACAAGAGAGCGAGGAAAAGAGGCCAGTGAGGGGGCAAAACAAGCAGGAGTGTGTGATAAGCCAAGTGAAGGGCGCCCTTCTACAGGGGGGAGGGACCAGCTTCGTGGCAGGTCAAATAAGGCCGGCTTGGGAAACAACCACTGATTTTAGTTCAGTGAAGGTAACAGGTAACCTTGACAAGTAGAATGATGTTCACAAACTCTAACTGCAATGTCCTCAAAAGATAATGACAAGCTTGGGAAGGAAAAAAAAAAAAAAACCTAACACATCAATGGCAAAGGAACAATGCTGTAAGTAAAATAGCTCACAAATAAATAAACGCACGTGACAAAATGGAAAACATACAAAGATGTGCGCAATCTTATAATTAAGGGAATGCAAAAAATACAACATTGGGGTGCCATTTCTTATTTATTAAACTAAAAAAATATAAAAAATTAAAAACCACAAAAATCCAAAAGCTTAAAAATAAAACTGCCAAGGCTGTGAAGGAATCAGTACTCCAACACGCTGTCAGAAGGACCTTGAAATCATAGAAGGCCTGGGGGGGAGGAATTTTCACAAGATAAGGGAAGTGTATATTATTCACCTTTTGACTCCATGATTTCACTTCTAGGAATTTATTTCAAACATAACTTGTAAAAAGTATGAAATAATGGAGGCGCAAGATTTTTTGTTCGTTTGTTTGTTGGCAGTACTTGAGAAAGCCAGACTGAAAACAAATGTCCACTAATAGGACCTGGAGAGCTATGAAGGTTTTTAAAAAAGACTATATAGATGAGCTTCTATTTTTTAAAAAAAAGGTCTCAGAGGATGGAGAAAACAAAAACTATAAAATATTTATTTATAGCTGGAAGAAGAGATCAGGGAACACCATGGGGGACAGAATTAAAGTTAGCCCTGCCTGCATGTATCTATTTTTATAATTTTGATTTTTGAACTATTAAAATGCTTTACATAATTATGAAACTAAGCTAAGGTAGAAAGAAAAATTAAAAGAAAAAAATTTAGGTAAAAGCAATTTTGAAAACATAATGGGAAAAAACAATGATATATCAAGTTCTCATACAGAGAAAAATTATTTCAATTGACTTTTCTATTTTTTTTTTTTTTTTTTTGAGATAGAGTGTCACTCTGTTGCCCAGGTTAGAGTGCCATGGCATCAGCCTAGCTTACAACAACTTCAAATTCCTGGGTTCAAGTGATCCTCCTGCCTCAGCCTCCTTAGTACCTGAGACTACAGGTGCCCCCCACGATGCTGGCTATTCAATTGACTTTTTTTTTTTAATTTTTTTTTTTTTTTTTTGTAGAGACAGAGTCTCACTTTACTGCCTTCAGTAGAGTGCCATGATGTCACAGGACTCACAGCAACCTCTAACTCTTGGGCTTCAGCGATTCTTCTGCCTCAGCCTCCCAAGCAGCTGGGACTACAGGCGCCCACAATAAAGCCCGGCTATTTTTTGGTTGCAGTTCAGCCAGGGCTGCGTTTGAACCTGCCACCCTCGGTATATCGGGCTGGCACCCTACTCACTGAGCCACAGGCCCGAGTAGGGCGCTGGTCCCATATGCCAAGGGTGGCGAGTTCAATTGACTTTTAAATGCAGTATTTTGACTGAACATCACTAGCGTATTCCTAAAGGGATATAGTTTAAGAATTAAAACATGACAAATGAAGCTTACATTACATTAGTAGTGTTGTTGGAATAATCATATTTGTAACGTTATTTTCAAAGCATTTATATGTGTTAAGATCAAGAAAATAAATATTATGTCAACATTACTGGGAAGCAATATTTTCAATTTAAGAGAAAAGACATATAAGTAAATAGACAAGGAGGTTAAGTGGAAAGTCTATAAATTCTGAATTAGAATTGGTAATAGCAGTATGAACTCACAATATACTTTAATTTTCTAAAATAATAAAATATATATTTCCTAGTTCTGTGTACTGAAGAGGCCTAGAAGCTATGAAAGACTGTTAGCAATTAATACCCTTAATGCCTAAATTGTGTTCTCAAAATCCCATTTCCCATGAAAGAATTAGACTCTTTGGAAAAAAAGTTCATTCCAAATCTAAGACAGGAAACATACAAAACAAGCCAAGGATTTTATTGGTGTCCTTGTTGTTTTTAACAAACTGGAAAAGAGTGATGGGGTCATGTTAAAAGGACGTGGAAGCCAAATTGAAAGAGCTTTTAGCAGGGAGGAAAAGAGAGGCAATGTGAGCATCAAAAAGAATTACAACTGTGATAGACTGAAAATCACCAAATCTATACAAATATGTGAATGCATAATATATTCAAGAAAGAGACTGTAAGGACAGGAACTGGAAGCAACAAAGATATACAATCACTTTGAAGAAAAACTGCATGATTGCTGGAAGGGAGTAGATAGAGTTTGGTTGGAAGGTTGGTTACAGTAGGGGAGATATTATAGCATGTTGTACGCTGATGGAAAGGATGCAATGGAGAGGGGGAGATTCATGATGCAGGACAGAGTGGGAACAATCAATTGCTGGAGCAATGACCATGAGTAGCTGAGAGGTGAGGGGACTAGTACAGGAAAGGAAGAGTTGGCCTAGGTAGGAGCCTGGGCCATGCATCCATGGGATCTGGAGTAAAAGAAGGGGAGAGTGGAAGAGGGAATGGGCTGAGGAAATGAAGAAATGCAGGGCAGCACCGTCTCCATGGTGAGGACTGCTCTGTGTGTGAAGGGCTGTGTTTGCTGTCCTCTGCCAAGGTCGGCCAGCCCACATGCAGGGGCACTCCCAGAGCAAGCAATGAGCTGCACGTAGCCCACATGTGGAATTCACTGACATTCAACATATAAAATAACGGGTGTGTCAGGCTCTTTCAGATGTATTAGTTTCTCTTCCTTTCAACTAAGTTCTCCATCCAGGAACTACATTTACCATGGAGTAAATAAGAAAATTAGTTGGTATTCAAACTAGCACACATATAAAATGTTTGGTAATCAGTTAAGAAAAGAATGGGCATGATAGAGAGAAAACTAGAAAGCGATGTCTACTTTCTCTAAGTTAATTTATGAATTTTAAGTTATCCCAATAAAAATCCAAGCAGGATATTTTGAAACCCTAGAAAATAATTCTACAATTGCTTTGGAAAATGAACATGAATAGGATAAAAGTAACTGCTTTTTACTAAGGCTTCCCAAGCAGAGGGCTTGCTGTGCTTGGGTCAGGAGGGTGGTCCTTAAGGCTGCAGGTTTGAATCCTGAGTCCACTCTCTTGTTACTGAGCTCCGCTGTGGCTTCAGCCTCCTTGTCTATAAATGGGTCTTTTACTCTTACCATCCATTATAGTTGCAATGACTTAAGAACAATACTTGTCTCATAGCAACTACGATAGATGTGTTGTAAGGTAGTCCTTACTGGGTGTCTGTTATGCACGAGGCATTATTCTAACTGTTTTACATCTATTTATTTTTCTTCATAGCAACCCTACAAGGAGAATGAAGCATAAGAGGGTGAAATTTTCATAAGATCACATGGCTAATGAATGAGGGAGCCCGGACACACGAAGACTGAACTCTTAGCCACAAGACTATGAAAAAAGAAAAGAGAATAAAATAATCTTGTCAAATAGAATATATTGGAAAGTATTAAAGTAATATGGCATTGCTGCAAAAATTAATCTGTATGACAGTATACAAACCCAGAACTGTACTCAACCATTTATGATTATATGTACATGTATAATAATTTCACATTAAATAAAGCAAGCTTTTTAAAACATTAGGAAAGGTTTATATTGATCCAATTAATATACTTGATCTATATATTTATAGTTCATAAAGGGAAACTAGACTTAAACACTTAAATTCATTTAATTCTGCAAAGTGACACTATATGAGTTAATTTTTTTCTAAAAATTACTACTGATCTGATCACATATCCTAGGGTAAAGAAGCTGAATTTGATTTGCCCAAGGAATGGGCCACATGTTAGAATTTCTAATACACAAGGTTGATATATCAGTTTGCTAGGTCTACCTTAATAAAATTAAGTTCCCTACACTAAGTGGCTTAAAAAACAGAAAGTGGTTGGGCGGCGCCTGTGGCTCAAAGGGGCCCCATAGGCCAGAGGTGGAGGGTTCAAACACAGCCCCAGCCAAACACTGCAAAAAAAAACAAAAACAGAAAGTTGTTGTCTGACAGGTCTAGAGGCCAGAAATCCAAGATTGGGGTGTCACCAGGGTTGTCTTTTCTGTAAGGAAGGGGCTGTTGCAGGTCTCTGCCCTTGATTTACAGAAGGTCTCTGTCACTTCACATGGCCTTTCCTCCATGCATTACTCTTCTTCAAATGTCCCCTTTTTATGTGTGTTAGGACACCATTTATATCAGATGGGGCAGACCTTAATGATCTTATTTTAGTTTGATTACTTCTGTAAAGACCCTATTTCCAAATAAGGTCACATTCTAAAGTACCAAGGATTAGAACTCCCATCATATCTTTTTCAGTGGGGTGTGGGGGGACAAAATTCAACCCATAACACTAAATATTTAAGTGCAAACCAAAGTAGCTACAGACCATTTCAAAAGCTGTCCTCTCGGTCAAGTATATCTAATCCTTTTTTAGAATTAGTCAAGGTATGGGTAAAACCTGAGCCCAAAATTCTAACACCGGAGTTGCTCATTCATTTTATGTGGAGACAAATCTCATCAAGATGAACAAACACATTTCTTGGGATGAGTCCAACATTTGTGCTGTTGTATCTGTTTCAAAAATTCCATGGCATGAAACAAGCACATCAATTACAGAAGCAACACGCCCCTTCACAGCAATATGGAAATCACGACGGGGAAACAACCACTTTACACCCAAGAAGAAGGAAATGGGTTATGGAAATAGAATTCGGGTGTGGGCAAGAACCAATGGAAACATGAAGAGGAGGTGGAATCTCTGTCACACGTCCCCAAGGTGTGCTAGTCCAAAAGGTGACTTTGCCACAACCCCAAACCCAAACAATACAGCTCCTCACACTACGAAGTAGATTATCTACCATGATTTGAAAAGCCTCCCTATGGTCAGCACAAATATTCATCTCTGGATGGCTCCTATGGGATTTGAGGCCCTATTTACCATTCAGTCTCCTCAATTTATTTTTGTCCAGTATTCCCATTACTATTTTCATCCATTGAAACCATCCATTTCTCCGCATTTCCACTATTGTCATAGTTACCCAAGCCACCATCATCTCTTGTCGAGGCTACTGCGTGTATTAATCCTCCTGTCCCTGACTGCATGACAGTTCTAGGCTAATCTGTTCTCCACAGAGCAGATATTCACCTGTTTAAAATGCATCAGTGACCTTTTAAATAAAATCCATTGCGCTTATCAGACCGGCACACGTGGCCCTGTCTTCCCTTCATTTCATTCCACTTTCTCTCTTGCCCACAAGGTTCAGCCTCCTTGCTCTCCCTTCATTCCCTTATAAATTCCAAATACTTTCTGGCCTCATGATCTTCACTAGCTCTTTTCCCTCTTCCTTGAAATTGAGCTAATATTCAGACTGTGTGTGTTTCTACAAAATACCTTCACAGCAATGCCCAGGTCAGTGTTTAAATCACTGAGTCTGAAGCCTAAGTAAGTTGACACACAAAACTGACCGTGACACATGTTGTCTCAGCACTGTGGGTGCCAGCTGTTTACCTTACTAGGAGTTCATTATTTTTAATATTATCCCTCCTTAGAGCCCCCACCTTTGCTTTTTACATAGTGGGCTCCAATTTCCTTTCCCATCCTCAGGACCCCATTTAAATGTTACCTCCTCACAGAGACCTTTCCTCGCCACCCTGTCTGAGGCAGTCCTCCCGAGGTGAATCTCCATCACTGACTCTGTATTTTCTGTTTACTGCACTTGCTACAAGCTGTTAGTTACATGTTGTATTAGTGTCTTGGTGTCTTTTTCACTAGTTTTGGCTGTGTTCCCCATAGAACTATGTGTCCCTTGAATACTGAGGCTTTTATTTGTGGAATGCTGTGTACGGAGACTTAATGACTGTGGCTGGTGCACAGTAGCAGCTCAGTTAACATTTATCCCAGCAGAGAATGTCATCAGAGGCTACTGGACTGAGGCACAGAGATCCAATATTATGCTATGCATTTACCCATACCCTGTTTGTTTTGCCCTGAGCCTTCCATATTCAGAGTCCCAGTTAATCAGAAGTCATCATTACAGAAAAATTGGTGGGCCGTTGCTTTAAGAGAAAAATCACTGAGAAATGGCTGGTCCCACCTCACATCCACAATTTGTGAGGTTTTTTTTTGTTTGTTTGTTTTAGACAGAGTCTCACTATATCACCCTTGGTAGAGTGCTGTGACATCACAGCTCACAGCAAACTCAAACTGTTGAGCTTAACTGATTCTCTTGCCTCAGCCTCCCAAGTAGCTGGGACTACAGAAGGCCACCACAACACCCAGCTATTTTTTTGTTGCTGTTGTCATTGTTGTTTAGCTGTCCCTGGCCGTGTTTGAACCTGCTACCCTTAGTGCATAGTGACCAACACCGTAACCACTGTGCTACGGGCACTGAGCCAACACAATGTGGGTTTTTAGCATCCCTGAATTATATATATATATATGTATATATATATATATATTTTTTTTTTGAGACAGAGCCTCAAGCTATAGCCCTGAGTAGAGTGCCATGGCATCACAGCTCACAGCAATCTCCAACTCCTGGGCTCAAGCGAGTCTCCTGCCTCTACCTCCCAAGTAGCTGGGACTACAGGTGCCAGCCACAACGCCTGGCTATTTTTTGGTTGCAGCCATCATTGTTGTTTGGCGGGCCCAGGCTGGATTCAAACCCGCCAGCTCAGCTGTATGTGGCTGGTGCCTTAGCCACTTGAGCCACAGGCGCCGAGCCCCTGAATTATATTTTTATTCAGATATATGGCTCTCAGTCTTATCTCTGTTGCCTGACCCATGTCACCTCTTGCTAGAGTAAGCAGAACTGGCTGGAATTGCTGATTTGATATTAAGTCTTTGCCTAAAAGGTAGCTAATACTCCCCAACAGATGTTGAGGAAATGGCTCTCCTTCTTAGTAAGCCCTGCAGCAGAACAATGATAAAATCAAAGCATATGTGCAGGGCTTCAAGAACCGGCAGCCTCCCTCCGGAAGCTCATCCCTCACCACTACATCTAAGTGGAAACCCGGGAGCACAAAAGGAGGCTCCAAATTGCACAGGATTTTATTCATTCTTTCACTGCACATGATGCCAATCTTTCTCCTCTCTTGTGATCCAACAGCTTGCTTAAGAGATGTCTACCCTTGCAAGAGGGACTTTACCTAACAATTGCAATCAGTGTAACTGGCTTATTGTACCCTCAATGAATCCCCAACAATAAAAAAAAAAGAAAAAAAAAAAAAAAAGAGATGTCTACCTTGAGCTTGCTCATTCTCTGCCTGAGGAGTAGCAATGCCTGCTGTACCAGTGGACTTCCTCACTGGTTTTTGATATCTCTTGATGAAGTAGGTTTTTCCCCGTTTACATGGTAACAAATACAGACCTTCTGAGTTGCCGATGAAAAAGTCTTTAGGAGATTAGTGTGTGTGAGGGTCTTTGCATGATTCTCACTTCCTAGGATAAAGTAAGAAGGTAATTAGACGCTACGGTAGAAGGCCTGTACATATAGTGGCATAAATAGATACTTTTTAAACGTGACAAAACTATTCCCGTCCACAGCAGAATTGCATGGTTCCGTTGGAGACACAGTGTAATAATGAACCTAGATCAAGCAGGGGTCCTCAAACTTTTTAAACAGGGGGCCAGTTCACTGTCCCTCAGACTGTTAGAAGGCTGACTATAGTTAAAAAAAAAAAACTATGAACAAATTCCTATGCACACTGCACATATCTTATTTTGAAGTAAAAAAAACAAGACAGGAACAAATACAATCACACTGCCTCATGTGGCCCGCAGGCTGCAGTTTGAGGACCCCTAGAGCCTAGGTTATCTGAACAAAGCCATTTAGCAATAATATGCAAAGAAAATTTCCTCCATATTTCTGATTTTGGCCATTTACCCTTCCTGATCTGTTAACTCTGCTATAAGAATATGAAATATTACAGTAAAAGGTGACCATTAGCAAGAATCAACTTTATCTTCTCTGTTTAGCTTTAAACAAAATATATTTGATGAACCCATAAAAATCTTCCTCAAAAGCAAACAACATACCTGTCACTCACGGAATATCGCTACTACTATGACACATAGATGTTTGCCTAAAAGAAAATTGTGAAGCAGGTGAAGTTTGAATTTGAGGCCTCTAGTCTGTATGTGGACTGTTTCCTCAGTTGAAGAGTTTAAGATTCTTTTTTTTTTTTTTTTTCAGTTTTTGGCCAAAGCTGGGTTTGAACCTGCCACCTCCAGTATATGGGACTGCCGCCCTACTCCTTTGAGCCACAGGCTCTGCCTGAGTTTAAGATTCTTTTTATTTCCTCTCAGGTGCCAAGGACTTATTCTTCTTTTCCTCCAAGATATAAATCAAATCCTGCATAATCCCATCCACAATCATTTTTCCCTTCTTAACTTCCTATAACACAGTTAGCTCCTAATCATGCCGATGTGTCCTATTATTTTTCTGTATATATTAATTTCTGTGTTCCCAAAATAAATGATGGATTCCTGGAAGGCATGGCATTGTTCTCTTGGTTTCCTCACACTATTCCACACACTAGTAGTATCCTCAGTACCCAGTGGACCGATAATGAAGTGGTGGCAGAAACGATGAGGTTGGTCACCAAGATTTGCTTTCTCTTCTTTTTTGGACACAGAGCTGGGCTGAATTTCCCAGCCTCCTTTGCAGGAAATGAAGCTAAGACCGACTGACCGTGCCTCCCAGAATTGTTCCCCTTACACCTCTCATATTTCTCTCTCCATGCTTCTCTCTTCTTCTTCTGGTAAGGACAAGTCCTCAGGAGTTGGCAACACCACACAACAGAAGGAACGCAGGGCCTGAAATCACCTTGTTGAGGAACCCACAGATCAGGCACATCTGCTTTGGACTATTAAAGAGGCTAAAAACAAATATCAATTGTGTTTGAGCTGACACCTATTAGTTGGCCTACTCATTACAGCAGCACCCAGTGATTCTAGTCAAAAGAGCTTCAATGACACCTTAATGTTTAACTCTACCACCAAAACTAAAGTATGTGATTTATGGCAATTACTTAAGTTCTCTCAGCCTCAACTTCCTCATCTGTAAAGGACAGATAATTACAGCGGCTACCTCAATCTGTTTGTGACAAGTAGATAAATGCATTCAATCACTTAAAAACAGCACCCAGCATTTAATAGGCACTCAGCAGTATCACTCCAACACCACTCGAACGTGTGCCTAGCATTAGTTCTTGACAAGAAGAAGCTGTACTGCAACAGTCCAGATAAATAACACCCAAATAATTCATTTTCCTTTACTAGCTGTAGCAATAGTAGTAGAAATTCCTTGAAGACAGGAAATATGCTGACAGGTAGCCGTCACCAGGAAGGGTGAGAGGAGTGAGACAAATTGAACAAGACGAAACAAGAATACTTGAACGTACTATTTGAATTCTTAGAACTTCACTCCTGGTAAAAATTTGAGATTTCAGGTTAGAGTATGTTAGAAATTTATACCAGGTCAGAGCGTGTCCAAACAGACAATTAGGAATGGACAATTATGCTGCTATCTAGGTCAAAGATACTGTTCTTTCTAGGCTGGGCTACTCGGTACTTAGGGGCTTAGTCTGGTTTCTACTGGGTATTAAAGATTAAATGACAAGTTGTTCACATCATCGTTGGTTACAGATATGGCGACGCTGGGAGGAGTTGATGTTTGCTTGATTTGTTCAAGTTAAGTTTAGATGAAGGGATAAGTAGAAAGTATTATTTCTACTATTTATACTCCTAAGACTTGATGATATATGGCAGAGTCTCATGCAGCTCACAATAAGGAGAAACAAATAAAGCAAAACTTAATTAGGCACATGTTTGTAGAGTGAATAAATCTTTGATATCTGCTTTTAGATAATTTTAGGTTTCCTGAATTAATATATTTATTCTCATTTTTGTTAACATTCTATCTTTATGTTAACAATTTGAACATATATTTTACTAGCATCCTCTAAATCTCTAAATCTATTCCTTTTATTTGCAGGAGAATTGACATCTAATAAAGTGGGTGGATGGGAGAGTGGGAGTCTGCAGAACTTTCTCCTAAGATGAATGATGTATATCTAAATAAAATTAGAAATGATTGGAAGTCATGTTATCCTAAGCTATAATTTTCTATCAAGAAGGTCACAGAAATTTGGTATTATTCAATTTTTATGCTAGAAAAAAATAATTTTTTTAAAGCCAACAAAGTCTATCCCCCACACGTGAAAACCAGGCAAGAAAATACTTTTTTAAATTCACCAAATATAGATGGGCATTTATTGCAGTATTGCTTGCAGTTGCAAAAACAAATAAGAGTGAAATAAAAAATAACCACCCAATGTCCAACAATAGAGAAATGCTGGAATAAATTACACACATACAAGCACATGAACACATACACTGTGTTTTTGTGCTTACTCTTTTCATAGATGAAAAGAATAAATATGGATCTACATATGGATGCCAGGATAAATGCTGAAGATATAGTGTTAAATTTAAAAAGTTTCAGAGTGATGTACGTAGTGTAATTCTAAATTTATAAAAAACAAACAAGAAAACAAAAACAAAACATACTCCCTATATCTGTGAGTCTTTGCAGAGAAAGTTATGAAAAAGGAAACTCAACTCCTTCAACTACTCAATCCATATTGAGTAATCAGTATGGATCAGGAGGGTTTGGTTGTGAGTAGAGCATGATCACTTTTCTGTTACTCTCTGGAATATTCAACAAATACAATGGGAAGGTAAGGCTCACTAACCATGAACCAAAATTACTCAGGAAAAAGCAATGGATAACAACAAAACAATAATAAATACCAAGAAAAAATACAGTATTACAACTATTTTCATTGTATGAGAAATTACAGGTAATCTAGAGATGATATAGAGCAGGCATCCTCAAACTGTGGCCTGTGGGCCACATGAAGCAAATTGTACTTGTTCCAGTTTTGTTTTTTACTTCAAAATAAGATATGTGCAGTATGCATAGGAATTTGTTCATATATACTTTTTTTAAACTATAGTCCGGCCCTCCAACGGTCTGAGGGACAGTGAATTGGCCCCCTGTTTAAAAAGTTTGAAGACGCCTGATATAGAGGGATGTGTATAGATTATATGAAGTATGTGGGAGGATGCGTGTAGCTTATATACAAATTCTACCCAAGAAGAGACTTGAGCATAAAGGAATTTTGGTATCCCCCAGGGCCCTCAAACCAATGCTGCTAAGATGCTAAGGAACAATGGCATTATAATTGCGAATTTAAATAATCCATATATTTTTAAGTCTTTAAATCTGGAAGACATTCTTGAAATGTGGGAGGACATGAGTAACCACAGAAACAGGTATTTTTATACTTCCTAGGATTTCATGAAACTTTAGTACTCTCTCTCAAGTCATACTCCTCTGAATCTACAAAATTTTCAAGTAATTGATATAAGCAATGCTAGAAACGATTACGGAAACAATAAATAACATTCCATTCAAAAGCAATGGTAGCGCATCACTACTTCTAATATAAAAGTGGCTAAGAACAAATTTAAGCTAAAGGAGAATAAATATTTTAACTATTAATAAGAAAAATATACTTCATATTCTATTAGTGACAAAGAAGGGGGCAGTGCCTGTGTCTCAAAGGACTAGGGCGTAGGCCCCATATGCCGGAGGTGGCGGGTTCAAACCCAGCCCCGGCCAAAAAAAAAAAAAAAGAAGAAGAAAGAGAAGGGAGGGAAGTGAGAGCAAGGAAGGAAAATGAATCCAGCAAGTCTGACTGTCATTGCTACTCCTGGGGTTGTGGGAGTTCTCAAGTTGAAGAGAAGCAGGTGCGGCAGCAGACATTCCAGAGGAGCCATCCACACAAGGATGCCAAGGGAAGATGGTGAACTAAGGAGGATTTAGGAACTTGCTTATTTTCTGTTACCTTCTCCTCTTACCAAAGCATAATAAATTTAATTGGTACCAGGGTTCTGGAATTAGTGGCCCGGCAATTGGCAATTTGCTTGGTCCTATTTCCTCCTCCATTACACATGTGGCCCTAGCCTGGGGCCATTGTCCATATACAAGCAGCACACCATCAGCTGCAGTGGAAAATAATAACCAGCCGTGTTAGTTCCCAGACACCCTGCGAGGTCACACAGTGACTGCGGGTGTCTCACGGATGGCATTCCTCATCTAATCACCCCAACTGAAACTAGGCGCATAGTGTAGAACCCTTCCGCAGCACTGCAGGGGAGGATGAAAAATCATCTGGATTATTAAGCAAGAAGTTTAAAGTTTGCCAGAAATGCAGAGATCTGGAGGGGTGGCCAGAGTGAATTTCAAAGAGACATGACAGTGTCTTGACTACTCACTCAAAACAGTCTGAGAAGTAAGAGAGAATGCAAAATATCAATGATTTAAATTTTGGGAATAGTCTTAAGGAAGTCAGATATTTCAGAAAGAAAGCAATATAATGAAAGAAATCAGAAAGGATTTTGGACAGAAAGAGAAGCACATTTTATGAGCAAGCCAGGGAGGTGACTGTTTGTCTAAACATAAGAGGCCAAGAATTTGTATTAAGTTATATATCTTGGTAAATAAAGAGATGACTATGAAAAGCCAAGGAAAAACGAGGGCTTTTCAGGGGAACAGATTGGCAAGAAATTATGCCCCATGGGATTTTTATATTTCCTCTCCAAATCTCATGTATTTGTATGTTTGAGGCCAAATCCGACCCTTTGTTTTCAAACAATGCTCTATTCTAAAGTTCTTCTAAGGAGAATCCTGCCTCTTGGATGGACTTGACATCTCACAAAGTGAGTCCAAAAAGTCTTCCCTGGAATCACACAGAGTGAGAATCTGGCCCATCAGTTATCTGAGATTTTTTTTTTTTTTTTTTTTTTTTTTTTACAACATAGCCTAAATGCCAAAGCCAGAGGCCCTGGGGCCCATCCATCCCAATCCGCAGGAAGGCTGGACTCCAGCTGGACAGCAGCCAGTATTTCCACTGACCCTATCCTCTTCCTCCAGTCACTGAAGGGAAGCCATCCAGGGGTGATGAGGAGAGGGGCCCCCATTTTGACTCGGGTATTAGATTACTGTTTCCTCCTCACATGCTTATCTTTTGTCCCTTGCAGACTCTGTTCTGATTCCCCATTCTTACAGGCAATGGCATCACCATTAAGTTGTCCATTTAGGACCCAATGTAGATAAAGAAAAATAATTTTAAAACACTTTAAATGAAGACATAAAAATAATGGCCATATTGCTCTGTGAAAACTAAACTTACATATTTAAATTCTATGGATGAGTTATTAAAAATTCATCCAATGGTCATCTTTAAAAAGGGAGAAAATGTAGGCAAACAAATATGGAGCAGAAATGCAAGAAAGAAGTCTAGATATGACTCTCACATATCAGGCTCCAAGAACATTCTCCACCTCCTCCTCCTTCCAGAATTTCTCACCTAAATCTCTTGTTAAGTTTTCTTAATGAGAAACTATTTTGAACTATCCTTACTTGCACCAAACAGGAAGTCAAGGAAGGTTGAAGACAGATAACTTTAAATTAAAATATTCAAATCACAAATGTGAACATATTAGAAATATCTAAGGTCAGTTTAAACAGAGGTTATAGTTTGGCACAACTAGAATAACTTGGAAAATTCACTTAATTACTTCTCTCTGCAAATGTAAGTGACCTGTCCAAGATTTCACAGATAGATAGATCAGATCTGAAACTAAGTTTCAGTTCCCTGATTTTCAAGCAAATGTTCTTTCTACTTATCTCTGGGGTCTTAGGAAAAGTTATTGGACCTTTTTGCATGGCCATATCAAGTGTAAATGGGCATGATATTAATGTCTAATTCCTAGGGCCATGGTGAGAATCAAATAAATTAATATACTCAAAGTGTAAAGAAGACTACCTGACATGTGGTAAGTACTCTGTGAAGTGCCATAAAGCGACTATTACTATTTCCTATATTGCCTCTCAACTAATTTAGTACTTAAAACAATCTTTTAAATTCATATTTTTGAGTTTTTAACTGCTAGAAATAGAGGTTGTAGTAAACTTGGAGTAGAAAGCAAGGATTTTCTTCTTGTTCCTTTTCTTATTCCCCAACATCATTTTTCACACTGGATTTCTTCTTCAAGCCCTCATTACTTCATAGGTAATCAATAAAGTTGGCAATGATGAAGCTGACAAAATATATGAAAGAAAAAAAAAGGTAATTTCTATCTCCTGTCTCAAGTTAAACATGGCATCTAGGGTGTGATGTTCCCTGCCATCATAATTATCATGACAAACTGGGAAAAATTGAGCTGACAAATTGCAGTAGGGAAAAATACACATCCATTACTCACGCATCACTTCATATGCTGCCCCTCTGAAGGAATCTTCTTCTCTAATCCCACCCACCAGCATTAACTGTTCCCTATCGTTTCCTGTTGCAGTATAACTTGTATATACTTCACTTTGGGGACCAATCATATCAAGCCACTCATTCTTCTTTCACTGCATTGGATTATAAACTTCAGATTGACAACCACATGTCAGTGTCTTATTCATCTTTGCTTCCAAAATCCAGAGTTCCTTGTAGCAGTTATAGGTGCTTGGTAAGTATTCATTGAATAAAATTCACAGCACACATCTGAGCATATAAGTATCTTTCTAACATACTATTTCTTATAGAGCACATATGGATTCAAAACTTTGCTAAATACATCCTGATTGTGTGATCATTATTTCCATTTTATAAATGAGACAAATTGAGGTTCAGAGATGTTAAGGGCCTTGCTTATGTTTGTAAGTGGCAGAACAGAATGTAAACCCCAATTCTATCCAATTCTGCTTCAATAGAACACTCCTTATTTTTATTATTTAATCTGATATAATCCCTTCTGAAACAGGTTCTGAGTTTAGGAACACATCCTTTTAGGACAGTCATTTCGTAATGTCTTAACCCTTAGTGCCTTATATGAATAGCATCAACATTACAAAGATTACCAACACCATCCTGCTTGGTGTAATATTGAACCCCACCACCACCACCACCACCATAGTAGCCTATTAAAAAGTTCTTATGAACAAATGTGATTGTCTGGATTGGTCTGGCTTTGTTATGTTGCCGTTGATGACTGTGCCTTCATTGGTAATGATACACCTTATATAGGCTATCACAACATTGCCCATACCGGTAGAACTTGTCTGGGTACACTCATGGGATTGGCTTCCAACTGCTTCTCTTCAGAACTGAAGATGAACCAACTCTTTTCCAGCTAGAAACCCAACCAGCCCTGCATGCCATATGATGCATGAGTATTTGAGAGGAGTCTGTTAAATTCCACTGTGACCTTTCAAAGGCTGTAATTTGGGAAAGCATACTGAGTCCTTTAAATATGCTGCTTCCCTTGGTTCTTTCAATCATATCATTTTGTTTATAATTCTTGTTTTACAAATCTTGTAGCCATTGTATAACCTCTGATTATCCTTTGCAAAGTCTCTGCAATGTCCGACTTATAAAATTTCACACTAAGAATAATAGTGCCCATTTCAGTTAAGAGTGTGTTGGGAGTTCGTGAAGCCAATAAACCAACTGCTTGTTGATAAATAATCAAAGTAGAGAGGATAGTAATGGAATAAGTGGTTTTAAAATTATTTGGTCCCCTAATTGGATCTTACCAACTGGAATGTCCAAATATGACTTGTTATTTCTCTGCTGCCATAGTTACCCCATGGAAAAACAACTGAAGGTTGAGAAATGTTGAAAGTTAAAAAGAAGCCTTTTAAACAAAGAAAGCCTGCAGCATTTCCTATTTTTGGTGTAGAATCAGTGTGAAATGTAGATCATGGTGCCAAGAAAGCAATGGAAGATACCCTAGGGGGAATGTGAGATGATAGCCATTAAAAGCAACAGAGGAAGAATATAAAATGTTCATTATAAAACCGAGCACACACCCCTTCAAACTGAAGAGCAGGGTCTGAGTGGACAAGGGCAGAGCCACTGCACAAGTGTCCAGCATCCAGAGCAGCAGCCCTGCTGGGGCAGCCGGGCCAGCGCTGCACTCCCGGAATAAAGGCAGCCCATGTCCCCACTGTTACTCTCAGTGGCTCGTTCAGCTCCATCTCCTCGGAGACACCATTTCCTCACAGGATGCTGTGCCACATACCGCGAGCTTTTCTATGTTAGGGGCGTGACATATTGATTTGCGGCACAATTATGGGGCCTGTTGAATGGCTACCAGAGAATCTGTTAGACGCTTCCCTGTGGATCAACCTTCCCGAGAAGACTGTTTCCCGGACCTTCAAATCCCAGTGGAAAAACCACTTAACTCTGAAGTGTCTTTCCAAGGAAAACGCATCAAAGACGTTTCCTCTTCCGCTCTCATAAGCATATGGTATGTCATGTGTAGGTTTAATTTAGGGAAGGGAACAAAGCAAGGAAGGGAGGAAACAGAAAATATATGGGCAGATGGCCCTAAACTACGAAAGCCCCATCACTCACACGGCAGCAATGAAGCGGTGTTCTGGGAGCTAATAAAACACTTCTGGCGTTGGTCATTCTTAACCTGCTGTAAATCTCTGAAGTTAAACGGAAACTTCTTCTTCCTTTGAGTTGCTATAGACTTAGATATCACAGTTGACCAAGTGTCAGGACTGTCAAGGGTCTGTCACAGCAGGCAAGGCCAAAGGAAGCAAAGTCAGGGCTTCCATGCTCATTACCAAGTTTCTCTTCAATGTCTTTAGCTGGGCGATCCCTCCACAACCATTTTTCACAACCATAGTGAAAAATGAAAATGTGAAAATAAAAGTGGAAAATGCATTTAATGAATGTGGAGGGGTGGTGACAATTTGTTATGGCATTAATAAGAATCATGAGAGGAATGTGTTCAAATAGGTGCATACCCAGACAGAAAAGATGGTTCCATTGAAGGCTGTGAAAATTTCTTGGTTGTCTTTCCAACTGTGAAGACTTTGAGCATCTGAAATTCAAAAAGGTTGATGCACTAGACTGCTCACAGCCAGAATGTATGTGTGCATGTTACTGTGACTGCACATAATTTAAGCTTTGTTCAAACAGATAATGTAAATTATATGACTATGGCCTCTTTTCACCTTGACTCTCGCCCTCTTCCAGCCTCTGGGGGGCTGCTGTTCGCACTGTCTACATTCAGTTTTTCACTCTACTCCACCCACAGACAACCGCTAAGTAACTTCCAGTCTCATAAGCGGGGGATCTTTTATTTCATTTCATTTTTGCACTTAATTTTTATTTCACTTTAATTCTATTCAGATGTGCCTACTCTTTGACTCCATCCGTGCCCAACACACACACACACATACACACAAACATACACACATGCCCTGCTTGCTGCCTGTCTCAAAGATTGCTTTTCTTGAAATGGGATAAACTCTTAGGAAGCAGGTTAGAACGTCATGACTATCATGAGACATCTTTATCCTAAGGTGCCGCTCTTGGCAAATTCACATCTAATCTATTTCAGTAGCTTGGAGTATGTGGGAGCACTTAAGTTCCAGAGTGATTGATGTCTTGCGATTGCTTAAAGATATAATTGATTTTTAAATGGGTGGCCACTTTTTTTTGTAGCCCTGAGTTGGCTCCTCTTAAAACATCCAGGCAATACTTGGTGAGCATCACAAGGAGCCCAGAGCTCTGTGCTAGTATGGGCTCTGTTGCATGAGAAAGACTCATTAGAAATAGAAACGTGGAGGAGTGCCTCCTTGTCCTCACTGTCCCAGAGCTGTCCTGCCCAGCAGGTGCTACCTCCCACTCACCCACAAACAAGGAGCTCACAATAGCTCACCAGTAGCAACTCTGTTGTCATAATTACCAAGAGAAGATTGGAGCCAGGCAGTCAAAATGCCATTCTAAATCTGTGAGACACTCAGGATCCATCAGATGGAGGCGAACCTACAAAATCCAGCACACAGGCTGTGCACACAGGGAAAAAGCCCCAGACACAGCTCAGAAAAATTAACTGTGTGGAGTGTTCACTAAGGACAATGAGAACCACATTGACGTGACCAGGTGGGAGAGGGACAAGGCAATGATCCTGAGCAGATTTATCCATTCTCGGAATTAATCAGTTCCCAAGACCCAGTTACGTTCTTCATAATACCCCCAGACTTACACCTAGCCCATTCCTTTTTGCTTTTTATACACTTAGTTGTTCTGTTTCTTTAACACACTCTTAGAACTGATCTACCTTACAGATACGAATGCTATCAACCCTTGCCACACCCTTCTTAAAAATAAATACATGCAACTACTTGAAAGAACATGGGGTTTCATAAAGCAAGATGAAAACCAAACTATATGTGAAGGGTTGTGTTACATTGTTTACTTTGTCCCTATGAAAATTCCTGCCATTTGGCTGTTTCAGGAGCTTTTACTCTCTGTGTAAAACTAACCAGCCAAGTACATTGACATATTTTCTTAATTTATGACCATATTTTATCAACATTTTAATAATTTTTGAAATCGGGCATTTATTGAATAATTAAATGAGAAGCAATTTCCCAAGACCATCAATTACGTTTCGTGGTAACTGCCTGAACACATGCAAATTTAACTATGTATAAAGATCCAGGGATTGCCACCTCTCCTGGATATTTGCAATTGCAGTACCACCTGTCGCTGAATTTTAATCAAAATTGTGATTCATTAATTGCCATTTAAAGTACCTTAAAAATTACTATGATCTAGCAGAAAAATGAGAAGTTAATAAACTCGAAAGGTTGTCAGCTGCCAGGCAGTGGAAACCACCAATGGCTCAAAATGGAGCACAGAATTTCAATAGCTTGGTGAGGTTATATGACCCCATTCAAATGCTGGTGGGGATTATCTCTGAAGGATGTATCAATATAGCTTTTGAAGGAAGTTAAAGAGAAGCTGTTTGATTTGCAGAATTGTATGCTTTCTAAAGACACCAATCAATCAGTGAATGAGTTCAGCAAAATGGGAAAAGCAAATAAAAACATGTAATCCTCAAGTGCTCATCATTAAGTTCTAATGGTACTGAGAATATCAAGATTACAAAAGTTTTAGGTGTTTTAAAATTGGTGGTATACCTTGAGTCCTGTGAGAAGAAATAGGAGAATGGAGTGAGAGTTTATTCATAATACCATGGTTGACGATGGTGGTGAAAATGACAAGATTATAAGATCACTTTTATTTAGCATCTAATGTGAGTTGGTAATGGGTTCTTTGGGGCAAGCATGAGAACATATTTCTTTATCTTTATCTCTGATCTTTCTATCTCCATCTAAGTTGAGCTAACTGAAATCAAATCCTGCTAAAGACCTTTTATATACTTTCAGTGATGTCCCACGGTTTGTTAATGAAGCAGTTTCTTCTTCTGTTCCATTTCTCTGGTGTCCTCCTTCTTTGACCAAACAAATAGAACAAACAATTCATATACAAAAGATAAAATCTAATTCATAGATTTTATTTTTTAATAAATAGTCTATATCTTTATTGAGGAAAAAGTGCAATTCTCTATCATACCTGTTGTGTCTAAAGTAATGTCCCAGGTCTCCCAGCCCATTGTCTCTTGTGTGGGTTGACCTACAACCTCGATTTTCTTAGGGCAGTCCCAGAATGTATCTGTCATCCAAGGGTCTTTTTTTACTTCAGTATTTTCTCAGACAGAAGTTTCCCTGATTGACTAATAAATTACATGATCACTCAATTCGTACATGTTATACTAAGTAGACTAAAAAAAATTTTTAGATCATCTCAAATACATGTCAATTCATTCAAATTTCTTATATAGTCAACCAGCTTCCCAGAGGAAAAAGCCTTAGGTACAAATCTAGCACAGTAACATTATTTTCAAAGCAAAGGACATAAACATAAAACACTTTAATATCTCCAAAATCTGATAAAACTTTTGGTGATAGAATGTATACTTAGTTGCATGTTATATGGAATTCAGTTTTATAGATAAGGTCAATTACCACGAATCATTTCCACATGATCCTTTATCATCATGCTCAAAGGCCTTAATTCAACTGGGTGAATATAACACCAAGAACTCACAGGGTGGTGTAATCCAGGTCCACTCACTTCTTTAGATGACACATTGTTGAAAAAAGGGCAGCTATCCAGTGCAAATCTGTCCTGGTCCTGCTAAAAAACACTGACTAAACAGCAATGCAAAGCCCCAGCACCTCTAACAGTGTTCCTTCAATAGGATATGCCTTCTTCTATAAGGAACTATTAAAACAAAACAGTTTTTATTAACAGTAACATCCATAAGTTATTTTGTACAACAAACCATTTCTTATCTAAACTCTTATCTAGACCAGGTAGGGCAAGTGGAATACAAAAACGCTCACCTAGATCATCCCATAGGAAGGATTGGAAGAGAAAGAGCGAAGTCCGCACGTTGTTCCAGAGATTTCATTTATCTTAGTGATATCATTGCTTCTCTGGGCACTTTGATTTAAATTTGAGAACTGGATTTCTATCTTTTGCTGCTGAGGTAATTTCATTTGAATCCACTTGCTCTTTTCTGTCACTACAGCTGATAAATATTAATAAATATTAATATTATGTTAATATTAATTAGGTTGGGTGGGTAGTTGTTTTGCTCTAGAGTTTTTCGTTTTTCTTTTTTTTTTTTTAGATTAGTTGACATTCTTTTTTTTTTTTTATTGTTGGGGATTCATTGAGGGTACAATAAGTAGAGTTTTTCTTCCACCCTTTACCATCCCATCAACATCAGTGATAACTGGAACTCGAAAACTGCATGCTAGATGAAAAGTTAAGTTGCAGGCAAATATTGCTGAACCTCCCCACCTTTTAGGTCCCCTTTCTCAGTGCCTGATTTCTCAGATTGACTTTTTAATTTTACCCAGATCAGGACTGGTCCCTGTGGAAAAGACAAGGACAAGCAAATTTGGTCTTAGCAGGCCTCAGATTCAACCTCTCCCTCACCTACCCTGTCCCAAACAGCCCCACCCTCCCCATCCACCCTGGCTTGGCATTTTTTAAGTCTGTGGGATTTTCCACTCCCTGTGTGGCTGATACAGAACTACCAGGCATCTGCCAATGCCCTCACACCCTGAAGGGGCTTAAGAGTCAAACCCAAAAAGGAGCAGTAGAAAGGGAGTTCCTTTTGCCTCTGTAATGAGACACCATTTCATAAAAGAATAGAATTAGATCTCTTTAAAGAACTTTTTGAAATCCAGAGTTCTAGTTAGAAAGGTGGCTATAAAGTTTTCATTTTCCTCCCTTATCCTCAAATCAACATGTGAAACGGGGAAGCCAGCACACTCTCCTACTGAGGATGCATTGGCATGCATATCTCCTTTACACAGGAAGTTTTCTTTCTGCTGAGCATCTAATTATTCTAGATAGTTTTGAGGATACTATAATTAATATCTAAATCTGGAATTTAAAGAAATAGCTTCAGACTTTCAGACAAAAACCAGGACAGGCAGAACTTAACTTCCTATGTTTTGCTTGTACAACAACTCAAGTCCATGCTAAATATGTCTCCTGTTTATGAGGACAAAGAAATGAAGAACTTAGTGGATTTCTGAGCTGTGCTTGTGATTATGCAGTAATGACCTTGCCTTCTGTGATATTTTTGCTAAATAGGACAACTAATGGTTACTTTCCAAAAGAAATAAGACAGTATCAGAGAACTCCAATGGAATTCTTCTTTGAGGGTGGTTATTCCAGACATACCACATTCCTTGGCCTAAGACTCCTGGAAGGTGTTAGGAATGGTTCCTAAGGAATATATACTTCTTCATCTAGATTTCTTTAACTATGGGTCTCATAATATAGGAGCTTTGATCAAAAAAGCATAGCGCCATATCCCCAATCCCTAGAAAATCAAGATACTATCCAAATAGAAATGCAATTAAGTACACATACATACTTCTTAGAATCTATATTTTCCTTCTTGAAAAAAAAAAAACACTGGAAACTTGAAAAATCAAGTTTCAAAATATTATATTCAGAATTGAAATGAATCTGCTATTTTAGAATCTTCAAAAACTTCCTTACAAGCTGGAGTTCACTGATTTTATTCTATGTTTGAAGTTTTAACCTAAGTAGACCTGGTCTTACAATTGAGAATCGTTATTAAAAGGGCTGTTATTGTCATTATTAAGTTGCTAAAAACACACTTTTAAGAGGAATAGGCACTTTCTTCTTTAAACATTTGAGACAAACTTACCTTATTTATTATAATAAACATACTACATTAGAATTATCAATATCAACTACAATTAAGATTTTGGATTGAATAATTTTGGAGGACCTGTGCACTGGAGAATATTTAGTAGGATCTTTTACCTCTACCCATGAGATTAGCCCAGCCCCCTCATTCCATCAGTTATGACAGCCAAAAATGTCTGCAGACATCAATGTGGCAAGTATGATAATACTGGGCTGCATGGGTATTATGTGAGCACAGAAGATGGATGAGAACAGACAAAAAATTAGGGTAACAGCATTACTATAGAATGGGGTCAAGTAATAGTGTGCTGTGAATAGAAGTTTTCAGTGTGGCTGGCATCTAAAGGTCATGGCCATGATAGTAATAAATAAGGTCCAGATCAGGGAAGGCCAATTTCTTCTGTTTGATCCTTCAGAAATGGATTTGCCATAGGCAAGGCATTTAAAAAGCATCACATAAATAAATATTTTTAAATATTGGCAACAGAATGCCAGGAGCATCTTTGTAGAAGGTTAAATTAAGTCACATTCATGGATCAAGTATATTCCTTTGCCCAAACACATTTAGTTATTTTTTTTAATATTGATAATGCATTGCTTCCTTTGAAATTTACTTAGGATATGCTCCTATCCTCATTTCATCATAAATCTCTGCCCCAAATATTTTTTTTTCCTCAGCAGGTGTATTGGCATCTTTGTTAATTTCTAGCTATGCCTGATGTTACATCAAGATGCTGGCTTTGAGCAGGGCCTGAGAGAAGTGATTTATCCATCTGCATTCTATTTCAGGCAGAGCCATTGACTCACAGAGTGAGACACTTGACCTACTTGTGGCTCACTTAAACCCAGCAGGAGAACTGCAAAAGCTGAGCCCTCTGATTCTAACAGCATCAGCACTGACATTTCCTGGTAAAAGGGAGATTTAAATTTAAATAGAATGGAGCTCCAGCGTCATCAGTGTGTTATCTTCTCTTAGGTGACTTAGTCCTGTGGCAGTATTTTTCAAGCAAGTAAAGTTTCAAAGTGCACAATAAGAAACAGAGTCTAGGAGACTCTGAAGCAGCCTTCCTTTTTTTCTCCACAAAAATTAAACCTCTTGATAGGATTGTGATGTGCTTATCTCCTCCTTTGTTAAAAGAGATGGAGAGACTTTAGGTCAGTTCCACAAATATTTATTACAGCCACGCTGAGATAAACACTTAAATGTGAACACAATCTACTAGACTGAACGTTGGCCTAATACAGCAGAGGATACAAATACAAAAAATAGGTCATTGGGAATCATTGTGATAAATGCATGATTGGGGAAAGCACAGAAAAGAACTAGCTAAGCCAGTGGGGAGGTTGCAGTAAAGAACCTTTAGGAAAGAGAGTTAAGGCAACCTAGAGAAATCCTCTGTGAAGTGACCCTGCAAAGGTGACAGGTAGTTAACCTGGAGGAGATGGGAGGGGGGGATGGTGGTGAATTGTTCTGATGGAGAGAAGAGAGAGCAAAGAGAGAACAGTGGGAAAGCACAGGGCATGTGCAGAAGATTTAAACTTCACATGAGGAAGGCATGGGGAGGGGAGAACGATACTGGAGGACCCTCCTTAGTAAGGGATGCTGCTCAATCCCATCAACACTACCAAGTGCTGAAGCATTTTAAGCAAGTGTATGGCGAAGACAGATCGGTATTTTTGAGACATCACTGTAGTAGCTGGATGGAAATTTCATCTAAAAATGATACAAAGAGAATTAAGGAGACTTGTTAGTAGTTTGTTGCAGTTGTTCAGGTGAGAAATGACACAGGTCTGTACTCACAAAGTGGCAGTGGGGAGAGAAAGAGCAGCTTTAAGAAATATTTCAGGAGCCTGTTTTGGTGACTGGATAATTTTTAAGATTTTAGGCACTGCTATTAAGAGAAAAGTTGGGAAGTGGACTTCTGATTAAAGTTATTGTAATTGTTGCACTTGCAAAATAATAAGCAGTGACATTAGGTAGGATGCACTTAGGATGCATAAGTAAATTCCTAGAAGGTAAAACAGCAATTCATGAATGGGATGTGGAGGGTTGGAAGAAAAGAATAAGGAAGTATAAAATTAGGAGCTTAAAAAGAGAAGTTAAAAGATGTCCTAGAAGTAAGTTCGTACTAGTGATATAAATATTATTTTTCCTAGAATTGCCAAATGTAGAACAAGTGTGCTAAGTTTGCTCCTGATTGATATGAACTAGTCCTGCGCTTCCCAGAGGCCTGTGCACACGGTAGGGCTCACTATGTCCTCATTGATGGATAAATGGAAAGTATAAAACCAGAGAGAGTAAAAGGAGATGAAGATATGGTCACAGGGGAACAGACTAACTAGCAATAGGACTGAAGAAAGATTTTAAAAATATTTCTCAGCAATCAAGATAATCAGACATTGAAAAATGGAAGTACCTTCAGTAAAGGGATCAAGAGCTGGAGTTCTGGCACCTTCCTGCCCAGGTTGGAAGGAATCCTGATTCTACAAGTTAATAGTTATGTGAATTTTTATTATTATTTTTTCCCTTTATTTTAGTCGACACATAATGATTATACATGCTTATGTGATACAGAGTGATATTTCCACAAGTTTGTACAATGTGCAATGTTCAGATCAGGTGGTTAACATATCCCACTACAAACATTTATCATCTCTTTGTACTGTGACCATTCGTGATCTTTCCTTTTACATTTAAAAAACATCCAGTGTTCAGTATGGCCAGGTACGATGGCTCACACCTCGTAATCCTAGCACTCTGGGAGACTGAGATGGGCAGAGCACTTGAGCTCAGAAGTTTGAGACCAAGCCTAAGCAAGAGCAAGACCCCATCTCTACGAAAAATAGAAAAACTAGCTGGGTGTTGTGGTGGGCACCTATACTCCCAGCTTCTCAGGAGGCTGAGGCAAGAGGATCTCTTGAGACCAAGAGTTTGAGGTTGCTGTGAGCTATGAAGACACTATGGCACTCAATCCTAGGAAAACAAAATGAGACTGTCTTAAAATAAAATATAAAATAAAATGAAAAATAAAAATGTCCAGCACAGTTAACTAATCCTTCCCTGGTGCTGCTGAGAATCAGAACTCATTCCTTCTATCCAACAGTCATGTCCTATCCATTAGCCATTCTCTCTCCCCAGCCTCTTATACCAATTCTATCTTTTACTTCCATGAACTCAAAATTTCTCTGGAAGAATGAAACTAGACCCATATTAAAAAAATCACCATATGGAAAAATCAACTGAAAATGGATTAAATGGATTAAATCTTACACATAAGGGTGAAGGGAAAGGAAAAGAAAATAGTGACTAATTCTCACAAAAATTGGATTTAATTTCAACCAAAGCACATTATTTGAACAATAATTTTTAATTCAACTTGTTAATATGTTGTTTAGGATATTGCATCCTCATTTATAAGTGAAATATGTTTGCAATTTCCCTTTATAATAATATATTTTTTCCAAATTAAATATCAGGTTTATCAAGATCAAGTAGAATGATTTTGAAGTATTTCTTCTTTTTCTATTGTCTATACGATTTGGCATGATCTGTTTTTTGAAATTATCTTCTTTTTTTCCATAAATATTAGTTGTCTATTTTTTTGAGACTTCGGAAGAAAAAAAAAGAAAAGAAGAAGTTAACTGATGACTCCATACTGAACCTGAGTCAAAGCATTGTATGATAGACATATTTTATGACAATGTGAATGTTACTTTTTTGCATTATTATTATTATTGCTCAATATTTCGTTGCAGCAATCATCTGATTTCCTTTCCGAATGTATGAATGTATCGTTCTTTATGAAGTTTTTGTTTCTAGTCCTTATCTTAAACATTGTTATTGTTATTAAATTTAAGCCTTTTTAATTTCGTGAAGGAAAAAAGTGGAAACCAAATAAACACGTGTATATGTATAGAAAAAAAAAATTAAAAAGCTTACACATGAGACCTGAAACCATAAAATATTAAAACATAGGAGAAAGGCTTCAGGACATTGACTAGGTAAAGATTTTATGGCTCAAATTTCAACAGCACAGGCAACAAAAGCAAAAATAGACAAATTGGACTACATTAAACTGAAAAGCTTAGGATAGGAAAGAAAACGATCAACAAAGTCAATCCACAATCAACTTATAGAATAGGAGGAAAAATTGAACAACTCCTTTAGCTACTTTGGGCCTCAGTTTCCCCATATGAAAAACAGAGGAAATTATTAGGATAGCCCCTATCACATTGGGTTTTGTGAGAATTAAATGAGGTTTTGTACATGAAGTGCTTAGAATTGTACCTGGTAAAAATCAAGCATTGTTTAATATTCCTATTATTAATGTCATTAATATTAAAGCTAGAATTTATTGAAGAGGGTAATCCCTGTTGTTGTCAGTGGTGGCGGTGGTATAGGTTGTGGGGCTTAGGTGGCAATGGGAACATATTCTAGCTCTTCGTTGGAACCAAGCCAATGGTTTTGAACACCTTATCATTCTTAGTAATTGATTTATAAGGAAATTCACCTAACAATCTTGCCCATTGCTTCCAGTCACAAGGTACAGGTATTTTGAAGTGACAGGCAACCTACCAGGAATGCTGTTTGCTCGCAGCAGGGTCCCTGATGCAAGAGAGGCCACCTGTTCCTCCATAGGAAATCTACTTCCTTCCTGGTCATTTTGCAACTCCATCCAACTACAGGATGGAGGAGTGTTGAGAGCTATTATCCATAGTTGCCTCAGTTTTCTGAAAAGACAGTGTGGTATTCCTTCAAATAATCAATCAAAATGCAATCACCATTGCTGTGTTGAATCGTCTTTACCCTAATTTAGCTTGGTATCAAGAAAAGATCACTTTTGGCAACCATAGAGTACAAAATATTAGGACATACAAGACTAATTTTAATTCCATGTATGGAATCTGTATATTATCAATCGCCTTTGAAGTCAGCCCTGGAAATGGCTGCCAGGCACACACAAACAACCCAATTCAATGAGATTATTTCTGCACTGAAAGATTGACAATGTAAGCATTTGCTTTAGTGAGTGTGATTGTCCTAAACGAAGCAATAATGGGAAAGAAAAGCCGACACTTTACAGCATTTACAACCCACAACAAGAGGGAAATTATGCTTTCTGTCTAATGGGCCCTTTTAAACAGAGAAAAAAATAGAATACATATTTCCAGCTGCAGCTTGCCTTAGCTGATACATGCTTCAATTAATGCAACTAGTGGAATACCTTTAAATAATGAGGTTTTGAACAAAATGTCAACTGCTTGTTTTGGCATTACGTATAATTAAAGGTACTGATTGAAAATGCAATTTTCTATGAAAAACCATATTCCTGTTTTCTCCCAAGGGCTTACCAACTGTGGTGCTTTAAGTTGCTCAAAACCAAAGAGTTCCATGCTTGTAAAATGTGATATTCTTTTACATTC
This sequence comes from Nycticebus coucang, assembly GCF_027406575.1. NCBI lineage: Eukaryota > Metazoa > Chordata > Mammalia > Primates > Lorisidae > Nycticebus > Nycticebus coucang. Next base: position 149,527,101 of record NC_069780.1, on the reverse strand, counting down.
TTCTAAAGTTCTAGGGTGTGGGTGCATGTGTGATTTGATTTGTATTTAAAGTATAATCCTGTAGGATAACCCTTTTTGCTATGATTATTATATTGGGGGGGCAGGGAGATTATCACAGGGCAGAAAAGGGGAAATCTAATCTGTACATAAGTATGTGTGTATTGCTTGCTCCTCATAATATATTAGGCACTCCTTAATCAAACAATCAAAATTAGGCAATTTTATACAGTTAAAATATCTCCTAGCAGTTATACTGGAATGCTTTTTTCTTCAGTAATGAAGCCTTATTCCAAAGCAAACAACCACAAATTTTCCCTCCACTCAGATTCATCTCTGTCCTCTTCTCTTTTCTTCTCCACCACCACCTCCACCTGGTTCCTTCACCCCCTTCTACTCCTTTTTTTCCCCAGGCTCCTTAAACCGGTATAGTTCATCTAATCTTACAGATTTCCAAAGCCTCAGTGATCAATAATGTTTATGGTGATCTCACATTGTGCCCAACACTTCAGTGTTCTAAGGAAAATGCTTGTGCTCAAGTTGTTTATAGACTGGGGAGAAAAATACAACAGATGTTGAATCACAGAATCTCAGAATTGAAAAGACCTGAGAAATTATCTGAGCAAACTTCTGACTACAAGGTGTTACCCTGTCTGCAACATCCTGATAAGCAGCAGCTCAGCCATGCTCCTGAGCTTCCTGCAATGGGGCAATGCCTGTCATTACAGGTTTAGTTATTACACATTACTCCTAAATAATGGCATAAAATCAGATTTCCTATACCTGTCCCCATTGGTGTTAGTTATGCTAAATTAATTCTTCTTCCCTACAGGAGCTTCTCAAATACTGGAAGTTTTATAACACCAGGGCTGGGTCCTAGACTAGTTTTTCTTACTCCATACATTTTTCCTGAGTGATGTTATCTATCTTGCAGCATTTTTATTTTTCATTTTGCAGCTTTATATCTCTTAATGTAACGACTTCCAAATGTTTATTTCTAGCTCAGATCTCTGTCTTGAGCACCAAATGTAAGCATTAGTTTATTTCCTTCCTCAGTGTCTCAAAGATCCCTCAGTATCAACAGCCTTCATCATCTCTTGCTGGTCTCAGACCCGGGTCTCTCTTCTTCTTTGTCCCCTGTGTGGCGATGTCTGCACCCACCTAGTTGCTCAAACCTCCGAGTTATCGTTGATAAATGAAGCTCTTTCTTCATTTTCTCTCACTCCCATGCTATAAATATATAGCCATTAAGGAAGTTTAAACATTTGAATGGCATAATAAAAGGGATTATTTATGTAAAAATAAAATGTATTTCTAAATACATTCTAAAACTAGACATGTCAAGTATATTAGAGACTGATAGAATTAACAGAAAGGAAGAGCAGAAAGGAAGCAGGTCTTGTAGGCAGTAATACAGAATAAAACAGTGAGTGTTTGGGCAGGAGTTTTGGAAATAAAAGTGTATTAGGATAGATATGAAGACATAATAAAGAAGCAATAGGACTGTGGTATATGTACATCATGGAATATTAGGCAGCCTTAAAGAAAGATGGAGACTTTCCCTCTTTCATGTTTACATGGATGGAGCTGGAACATATTCTTCTTAGCAAAGTATCTCAAGAATGGAAGAAAAAGTATCCAATGTACTCAGCCCTACTATGAAACTAATTTATGGCTTTCACATGAAAGCTATAACCCAGTTATAACCTAAGAATAGGGGGAAGGGGGAGAGGAAGGATGGGCGGAGGGAGAGTGATTGGTGGGATTATACCTGTGGTGCATCTTACAGGGGTACATGTGAAACTTAGTAAATGTAGAATATAAATGTCTTAACACAATAACTAATAAAATGCCAGGAAGGCTATGTTAACCAGTGTGATGAAAATGTGTCAAACGGTCTATAAAACCAGTGTATGGTGCCCCATGATTGTATTAATGTACACAGCTATGATTTAATAATAAAAAAAAGAAGCATAGGACTATTCAAATATCTTATCATTAGCCATTTTAGTGTCTTCTTTCCTCCATCAGAACCCATATCTACAACCAATAACTTAAAAATTCCCTTTCTGTACCCTGCTGCTTATTCTCCTAAGAATGGGAAAAGGAAAAAGAAGAAGTGTTATAAATTAGAAGGACTATCTCATCTTCTGGGACCTACTCCAGGTTTATCACCTGCAGGGTGTGACTATACCCCATAAACTGTCCCAGGCTAGTGTATGGAATATGAGCTTCAGTGACACTAAGACTTCCCTTTGAAGATAATTAAAAATTCAAATAATTCTCATGACTAGGAAATGCATTCATGTATTCAAAATGTAGATTCCATAAGAACTAAATAATTATGATGACCAAACAGCAGTGAACTTCAGGTGGGATACTAAGGATGGTCTCAAATAGGCACACTATATTTAGCTGGAGGAGTCTTCAATGAATTATATGAGAACACCAAGAGCCGAGAACATTTTACAAGCTTAGAACAACAGAGTCAGTGTGGTTGTCAGCCGGAGTGTAACTAGACAGGTACCAACTGCATATTTTAATCATAGGTTGAGCCTGCATGAGAAGTAGGATTAATTGCTAAGAAATTTCAATGGAGTGAAGACAATATGGAAAAGACTTTTCTTCCCCCTCTGTGAAGAGCTGGGATGTGGGTTATTCTAATTTTTTATGTCTCAGATCTTGAAACTTGAAAATACAGTATAGAATAGAAAAAGATGGCAGCAACAAAGAAATCACAGGAGCCAACCCTGTCAGGTGTCCCTGGATGCCATATCTTGCTATTTTTAAGGTAAGTTATTTTAGGAACTAGTTCTAACATAATAATAAGAAAAGACCCAGAATGCAATAATCCAATCAAGAGATTTTTATTGAGAGTATCCTATAAACCCATCATAAAGCAAAATATTGTGTGAAATGTGACATTTGTGTAGCACTTCTGTCTTTTATGTGAATTATTTTATTTCATCATTCAAGAAAATCTGATGAATGTGTTAAAACAAATAGAAAGTCCTGATCATGAATGCATTAAATAAAGTTCAGAGAGCCCTTTAACTTGCCCAAGACAAGTCAATGGTGGAAGAAGGACTTCTAAGTAGCTATTTCATGCTTTTCCCCATTGAACACATTATATCCTAAGGCCAGTTTAAGGTTAACTCTTAAAAAAAAAAAAGTTCATATGATAGTTGGGTATTTAATATTCAGACATAAGAAATAGAGGAATAAGAAAAAGATCACAGGTGCATGGCACCTGTAGCTCAGTAGGTTAGGGCGCCAGCCACATGGCCCGGTTCAAACCCCAGCCTGGGCCAGCTAAAACAACAATCACAACTGCAAAAAAAATAAATTAAAAAAAAAATTGCTGGCATTGTGACAGGCAACTATAGTCCCAGATACTTGAGAGGTTGAGGCAAGAGAATCACTTGAGCCCAAGAGTTGGATGTTGCTGTGAGCTGTGACACCACAGCACTCTACCCAGGGCGACAGCTTGAGACCCTTATCTCCAAAAAAGAAAAGAAAAGAAAAAGTTCAAAGGCAAACGTTACCAGCAATAAAATTATTTTAATGCAGTTTTTTTGGCTTCTGGCTTGGCTCCAAACCTGCCTTATTTACTCTACAGCAGCACCCTGATCAAACCTACTGTCATAGCCTCCACTCCTATTTCACTCTATTTTCATCACTCATCCTACTCAACCGTATTTTGTGCGTCCTGGTAATTCCCTGCTAGACCTTCATTGCAGAAGTGATTCAGTCACTTTTCGGAGGTCACATGAAGTCACATTAATAGAATAAAAAGTCCACACTCTTAACCTCTAAGCAATACTTTTTTTTTTTTTTTTTTGAGGCACAGTTTCACTCTGTCACTCCAGGTTGGAGTATCATGGCATCAGCCTAGTTCACAGCAACCTCAAACTCCTGGGTTCAACCAATTCTCCTGCATCTGCCTCCGGGGTAGCTGGGCCCACAGAAGCCTGCCGCACACCCAGTTAATTTTTCTATTTTTAGTAGAGATAGGATCTCACTCTTGCTCACACTAATCTTGAACTCTTCAGCTCAACTGATCCTTCCACCTTGGCCTCCCAGAATCAAGGATTACAAGCATGAGCCACCACACCCAGCCTGCAATACTATTTTTATATGCTAATTGATAATTAAGCAAGTATGCTGGCAATTTGTATATGACAGAGAATAAAAGATTGTGAATCTTTTTAACTTATTCTTGTTTAAAAAACAAATAAATCCCTGCTGACCTTTTTAGAAATAAGAGTAAATATTTTCATCCATCTTAAATTCTTAATCTATTCATACTCAGATAAATGAAATGTATTTTGCTTTTATCTCATTATAAAGATTATGTCCATTCTTTGTCTTTAAATATTGATAAAAACATAACTCAGGAAGATAATATTTACCATGTTTTACCATGTATAATGAACACTTTTGCCCAAATATTTGAGGGAAATGTAGGTGCACATTATACTTGGGTGGTATGGCCAGGACCAAGGAAGCCCAGCAGGGCTCCCAGGGTGCTGTGCCTCCCGCATTGGCTCACCGGGCACATGGGTGCCACTCCAGGGGGATCCAGGAGTGGCCTCCACAAAATGCTGCGATCAAGGGAGGGGGCAGTGGTGCAGCTGGCAAGGTGAGCCATAAACACATGGGGTAGGTGTAAGGGCAAGACCCAGCAGTGCTGAGGGGATTGGAAGCCCTGGTTGGCCCCAGGGACCCACCTGGTTGCAAGTGGGCCCAGCAGTTGCAGAAGCTCCAAGCCCATCAACCACACACATGTCCATTTCAGCCAGGGCCCTGACGTAGCAGGAAGGACAGAGCTTCTGGACACGGCAGCCTTCCCAGAGCAGGCGACTGCAGGAGGGTGATGTCATCTGCCCATTTACTAGGGGAGCATTAGCTCTCCCAAGATGTGTCTCTCCCAGCCGAGAGAGTCAGCCACTTTCTCAAGAGTCATTTTTCTGAAAGTTTTGGTCGAAGAGTGGGTGTGCATTATACAAGGGAGCACATTTTACACAGTAAAATACAGTATTATTGACCTTAAGTTTCGATGGAAGGAGGGTAAATGGTGGGACCATTCCTATGGTTCATATTGCAAGGGCACATGTCAAATCTGTTAAGTAGAGAGTATAAATGTCTTTTTTTTTTTCTAATTGTTGGGGATTCACTGAGGGTACAAGAAACCAGGTTACACTGATTGCATTTGTTAGGCAAAGGAGTATAAATGTCTTAACACAGTAATTAAGTAAATGAGGTGAAGACTATATTAACTAGATTTAAGCATTCCTAATTGTATATAAAATCAGCACATTGCACCCCATAAAGGCATCTACATATACATGATCTGTGTGTGTATGACTTAATAAAAAATACAAAAAAGAAGTAATGAAACAAACCACGGCAGAAAGAGAAAAACGTTAAATGAAACCAAACACAAACAAGCACCAGCATAGAATATAACAAATGAGAGCCAACAGACTAAAGCCAAACGTGAAGTTATTTTTCTCACATAAAAATCAGTCCAACAACAGGTATTGGAAGGCTTTTATGGAGGTCTGGAACATCAGTAGGCCTCTCTGATCATTCCGTTCTGCCTTTTTCAGGGTGGGGTTTTCACCTTCACGCTCACCAGACAGCTGATGAGCTCTTAGATGTCACATCTGCACTCCAGGCAGGAAGAGGGAGGAGTAAAAAGCAAGAAGAAAACAGAACAAAAGGATGCCAAACAAATCAGTCCCAAAGGCCTGCGGTGAGATTTCTGCTTAGGACTCACTTATCAGAATTGTCTGAGCCCTAGCACCTCTACTTTAACAGGAACTTTAAAAATGTAGCTGGTATCTGGCTTTAGTGAACAGAATAAGGAACTGTTATGCCTAAGTTTCCTAACAGTGGAAATGAAGGAGGCAAGATTTATTTTCCACCATGGAAAGATACTATTCACAGTCAACAGGTCTGTAGAATAAAAATTCAAAAACACCTATGGAGAAACTACTGGAACTAAAAATACTAGATAGAGATACAGACACATAGATATACATGCAATTGAATTCCTACATGCCAGTGACAATTAGAAAATACGGGCTGTCCACAAAGTTCATGGGCGATTTAAATTAGCTGTCTCTTTTAAATTGCACACAAACTTTACGGACACCCTAATAGACAACTAATTTTCATTGCACATGAATTTTATGGGCACCCTGTATATAAAAAGAATGTCTATGATAACAACAAAATTATTTTATACCTAGGTATATATACATCTAATAAAAGACACAGAGGTTATGAAAAAATCATATGAAACTTTAAAAAATGTAAATAAATACCTATGTCATGTGGGAGCTATATGATGTTTATGAATGTAAAGAGTCAATATTATTGATACACTTATTCCAACTGCAGTTTATAAATTCCATGTAATAAGACACTTTTATAGAGCTGTGTTTCATAAAGCTATTTTCTGCCAAAGCTGACTGTAAAATTGAATTTTATGATACATTTTATTTTACAAGTGTTACTGATTTTAATGTAGTCATTTTTTTCATCTATGGTTCACAATTTGTATATTATTTAACATACCCTTCTCTATTTTGAGGTCAGAAAGGTTCTATGTCCTTTTCAGAAGTTCTTCCTTTTTTTTCTTTCAGTATTAACTGTGACCTCGTGGAACTTAGTGAACATGTTTTAAGTGACAAGATGGACTTCTATAAAGTACATGGATGGAAAGCATCTGCTATATCCTCTTCAAGACCTTACGAGTTGAATAAAATATAAGCTCTTTATGCTCAGGTTCTCAGGCAGGCCATTAGCTTAGTCCAGACAGCCAACATCATTCATTGTACTCTAGGATAACAGAAGCTCATGTTATGGTTTTGTCATTAGACAGGAAGCTTGAGCTCACGGGGATGGGCTTTGGCAGCCCTTCCACAGCCCTGCGACTCTCCTTTAGAGCTCTGTCTCTGCCAGGAAGTATTTCTGAATTAGGGTTACCCTATGTCAGTTTCCATTTTCATTTCTAACAAAAATCTTTTCAGCCTTAGGCTCCATGTACAGCACTCTTCTTTTAAATCCTTTAATATTTCTCTAAACATAAAGTGTTGATCTTCCTCTTAAGTAATTACTCCTTTCCTTTAATTGTTCCTCAAGGGACCAATTTTTTGGCAAAGTTTTTTGGTTGTTAAATTTGATTCCTTAGCTTTTCCTTCTTGACTTCTGTTGACAATTCCAGAAACTACCAAAGCCACGACCAGAAAATATTCAAAGGCTTGCAAGCTCCTCCTGGCAAACACTGCTGGACAGACTCGGCTCTCAGGAGCCTTTATGAGAAAGGCATTTGCTCTTTCCCTGCTGTCTTTCCCAACATCTGTGCACTCACACCACTTCCTTGGCCCAGGCTTCCCAGGGCACAGCTCTCAGCCTCCACCTCCCTCCTCTGGATGCACCAGTCTGGTCCTTCATTCCCTGTCTGAATCATTTAGCTGAGCTAACCCAATAAACAGATCTGCATCGATTTGTGGGGTTGGGTAAAAATGGGCTTCCGTCTAGCTCCTTTCCCTTGATTTGTTTGCCTTTTAAAGGGGATTTTAATCAACTCTAATACAAATAACTAACTTCAGTGTAGCCTGTGAGTATAAAATATCTCCTTCAGTGCAGGTGTAAGGAGGCCAAAGTGAGACCATGCATGTGAAAAGTTTGGGGAAAAAACTAAAGCACTGGGTGAATCTACAGAGTGTATGTATTGCTGCCACTGGCAGGCCAAGGAAGGGGCTATTTGCTCGACTTCTTCTCTGCCCCTCAAGGCACCTCAGTTAGGCATCGTTGGTATAAGCACAGGGAACTGACAACATAGCCGTGTTCTAATTCCAGGAAAACTGTTACAGTAAGAAAATTAAAACAAAGCGAGAAGATAACATGCAAGATGTACGCTTAGAGGCTATACACATAAGTCTGGGAAAGAGGTTGGAGATGATCGGCATAGTTTTACAGCATGGATTATAATGGATAGAAAAGTGATCACCAGGACTCATGTGTAGAGTGAGAAGGGAGGAGGCCTCTGGCTGGAATCTGGGAAACAACTGTGTATAAGGATCAGGCCAGGGAAGAGTAGCCCACAAGGGAAATGATGCCCCCACCATCACCTGTTTACTGGCACTTTCTATGTGATACCGGAAACACAAGAGTACATATGTTTATATTTTCATGTACATTTTTTCGTAGTCATCTTAATAACCCTATGGGATAGGAATTATTATCATCTCCAAGAGATAGATAAGATTCAGAAAGAGTAAATAATTTACCTAACCCCCAGACTTGAGAACAGTCTGGTTGGGTTTCTAGGGCAGATTAAATTCTTCTCCCCACTTCTTCATAATTTCCTGTATCTACAGGTTGGCTTTGTGATTTTGTAGTCCTGCTCACTGGGGATAGGAGTACTTCCTCGCTCCTGGACTTTGAGGTTGGCTATTTGACTTTTATGGCCCAAAAGGATGTGGGAGGAAAGAACAATGCACCTGTTTCAGGCTAAGTCTTAAGAAGCATGCCGTGCTCCCACTTGCTTGCCTGTGTTTCTGGCATCCCTCCCACGCTGCTGGCTCCTGAACCTGGTTCCTGGAATGGTCATGCAGGGAGCTCACCTCAGTTCCACTGGCAGCCAGATGTGTATAGCCTCTAAGCGTACATCTTGTGTGTTATATTGTCTCTTTGTTTTAATTTTCTTACTGTAACAGTTTTCCTGGAATTAGAACACAGCTATGTTGTCAGTTCCCTGTGCTTATACTAACAATGCCTAACTGAGGTGTTTTGAGGGGCACAGAAGAAGTCGAGCAAATAGCCCCTTCCTTGGCCTGCCAGTGGCAGCAATACATACACTCTATAGATTCACCCAGTGCTTTAGTTTTTTCCCCAAACTTTTCACATGCATGGTCTCACTTTGGCCTCCTTATACCTGCACTGAAGGTGTAAGGTACCATCACCTAGGAAATCTAGTCTAGACCAGCCACCCCCCAGCTGACAACAGACACATACCTAAATCCAGCTGAGACCAGAACATCCCAGCTGATGTTCTGACATGTGAAAAATAAATTCCTATTATCGTCTTCTATCAAGAGTGCATGCTTGTTGGTTACACAGTATTATTGAGGGAATAGGTAACTATTGAAGAAATGAACCCCAGCAGTATGATTCCAAAAACATGTGCTCTTTGGGGGATCTAAAAGATAAGAGAGATATCAGAAGAGTTGGATTTGAACAGAGAAAGAGTTAGACAATTATTAAAATACCATTTCAGAGCATTTTCTCTTTAAATAGGTCTGAATTTCAGTGCAGTGCCCCAGTCAACGCAAAGACAAGCAGGAGACATAGACGTTTCACATGAGAACAGTCAATGTGACAGCAGACACATCTACAGAAAGAAAACTGTTTAGATGACTGGTGGAGGGACTGCTATGGCTGCACATACAGAAAGCCTTGGCAATGCTGGGAGCTCTGCTGCTGGAACATCTGGCAAAGAAGCCCAACGGGAGGCAACTAAATAACACCAAGTGTGGAAATTAGGCATGAGTTAATTTACTGTACAGTTATGCTATTGCCTAGAAGATCTACATTTGGTGATGTGTAATCCACATCCAATCACCATAGAGAACAAGACATAAACAGAATCAACAACGGAGCCATTTGTGTTTTATTATTTCATTCTTTTTTATTAGACCATCATCTTATTGGGCGTAGCTATGTAATAGTTGTTTTGAATTTACAATAAATTTTTAAATCTTGGGATATGATCTTCAATAATATATATTGCCAAAATGGACAATTGGGCATTCAAACCACAGGGAATCTGTACATAGGTGATCTTAGACAAAGGTCGTGAGACAAGAAAAGCCAGATAGAACATCAGGATACTGGGTATTAGCCAGGACCCTAGCAAGCACAGTACCTGGCCTGCTTTTCAGAGTGCACATCTCTTGTTTATAAGAGGAAAACAAATCAATCACAGTAGTTACTTCCAACCCAGATTATTTATTCAACAGACTTTCAATTGCAAAATTAAATAAATCTCTTACCTCTGACATTGAACTTATTCGATTAACTAAACTTCTTAGAACATTTCACTAGAGGAATACAGCGTTCTTCAAAGATCGTGATATCAGGAAGCTTGCAATCCCTGACAAGACTGCAATATGAGGAAGGGAACAACTAAAGTCCCGACAACAACAACAGAAAGAAGACCAAAGAAAAATATAAAAAAGGAAAAAACCTTTCACCAGAATTAGAACTAAGAAACTGTGACAGCACCTTTCCACAGAATTTGAGGAATTTTGGTTAGATGGAGTGGATTTGGAATAATATCTAAAACTGCTTCATAAATCCCCTTCCCAAGAGAATGGAGCAATATTACAGATTATGAGTGAAGGCAACCCTGGAATGGAAACTCTGGCAGAAAATCCCAGAAAGTGAAGGCAACCCTGGGAATGGAAACTCTGGCAGAAAATCCCAGAAAGCTTTACTGGGAATAGTTCAGCTGAGTCCTGGATGAAGTGGAGAATCCGGCCTCACCGTGGCGCAGGAGCAGCTGAAATCTTCAGGAGCAGAGCCTTGCAAGAAGGTGACAGCCATACCCAGCAGACACCTTGGGAGCCGTATGAGCTTTTATGGTATGGCTTCTCAACTGAACCAAGAGTCAATCCCCACTTGAGATGGTACTCCCAAAAATGGAGGGGAACTCCCTAATCTGAAGGGGGAAAGCCAAATACTGGACTGTGGAGTCATGGGGATCATTTCAGCCAGAAGAGCAAGTGTAGGACCCTGAGAAGCAGGTGTGTTGGAGGGGAGCAAGGCCACTCCTTTGACCAGTTTGCCCTGACCTGGGGAGACCACATTTTTTTTTTGGTAGAGACAGAGTCTCACTGTACCGCCCTCGGGTAGAGTGCCATGATGTCACACGGCTCGGGTAGAGTGCCCTCGGGTAGAGTGCCATGATGTCACACGGCTCACAGCAACCTCTAACTCTTGGGTTTACGCGATTCTCTTGCTTCAGCCTCCTGAGCAGCTGGGACTACAGGCGTCCGCCACAACACCCGGCTATTTTTTTGTTGCAATTTGGCCGGGGCTGGGTTTGAACCCACCACCCTTGGCATATGGGGCTGGCGCCCTACTCACTGAGCCACAGGCACCGCCCCGAGACCACTTTTTAAAAGTAGAAACATCCCTGTTAGGAAACAGAATGTTCGCCCTCAATATGCGTGTACAGCCTTGTAATCACACTTTGTATCTGAGGTAGAGAGTAAGCCAAATTGCAAACCAGAGATAGAAAGCTGGTTCTTGATATAGCAGTCTCAACAGAGAGAAAAACAAATGCAGAGAAAAATTGCCCTCCTGAGTCTCTACAGATTCTATGCCCAAACCCCAATCTCATTTTCCTCTAACTATACAGACACCCATCTTTTGAACTGGCAATACGAAGATTTTCTTCTTAATTTGCATTCAGGATTCCAAAATTTATTTATTTTGACTGAGCCCAGATAAGCTTGTTCTCATTTAAGAATGAGTGACCATCTGTGTGGCAGGCCTTATTGAACAGTACCCAGTCCCTTGATGTCTACAATATCACCTTTCTTGTAGATTCACATATATGTGGCCAAAGGAACATGTTTTCTAAAAGGCCTAGAGAACATGTATAGGGTGCCTGTCCTCTTTCCCTTTGCGTTTGTCATTTTGGTGAATACTGGAAGATGGTGTCTCCGCATTACCCAGCATGCTCTTGGCATTGTTGTAAACAAACATGTTCAGGGCAAGATTCTTGCCAAGAGGATTAATGTTTGTATTGAGCATATTAAGTGCTCTAAGAGCCAAGATAGCTCCCTGAAATGTGTGAAAGAAAATGATCATAAAAATAAGGAAGCCAAAGAGAAAGGAGCCTGGGTTCAACCAAAACACCAGGGTGCTCCACCCAGAGAAGCACACTCTGTGAGAACAAACAAGAAGGAGCCTGAGCTCCTGGAACCCACTCCCTATGAATTTATCACATAATAGGCATACAGCATAGCGTACAGGAGAACCAAGAGAACCAGTGGAGCAGAAGCATAAAGTGCTGGAACCTATTCCCCAGGAATTCATGTCATAATAGGTGTACAACATTGCACACAGCACAGTAACCAAGAAATCTAATGGAATAGTAACATAAAGTGCTGGAGCCTATTCCCCATGAATTCATGGTATTATAGGTGTACAGCATAGCACACAGCATAGTAACCAAGAAATCTAATGGAACAGTAACATAGGCTGCTGGAGCCTATCCCCCATGAATTTGTGGCACAATGGTTGTACAAAGCTTTGTCACATTCAATGGCAAGGTGTCTCCCTGCTGGAACATTTTCCTTATGAGTTCATGACATAATAGGTATTAAAAATAAAGGCTACTGTAAAAATGTTTCTCTTCATTGACTCAAAGTGTGGTATTCCCACACTTTGTGGGAATTAAAAGTATTAAAAGCAAATTTTAATAGTGGCTTAACCAAAAAAGAATGAGTAACCAGGAGAAGAAGAAACATCACCATGGAGTCTATGAAAAGATACTGCAACAGGGAAGAGATGAACGCAGAAAGGAACAGGTGAAGATTTATTTCTGAAGATTTACTTGAAGAAGCAGAAGTGAATTTTTAGGTAGAAAATGCTTCACTTGTTCAAAGAAATTAAAGAAAATATGATGCCATCAAACAAAGATGGTGTCACAAAGACAAGATAAAGTAAGACCTGACAGAGCTGAGATAAATTATAAAGAGAAAAGCCACTTGACAAATTTCAATAATATCAATAAAAACTACAATGTCTGTTGCACGAAATTGAATTGCTGATGAATAGTGTCTGGAAAATAATCACTTAGTGTTCAAAGGAAAGAATATAGAGATGAGAACATCAGAGAAAAGATGATAAATACAGAGAACAGAATAAAAATAAAATAGAGAAATAATTTACTTTTCTAAAAAGGATATTAGAATTAATGATATGAAAACAACATTCAGAACTATAGTATAATCCTAACCCCTAAATGGAAGAAAGAATATTTTGACTGGAAAAGAAGACTTTCCATATTGTGTAAATCTTACAAAAGTCAATTGACATGTAAACCTAACCTAGAAAAATTAATTAATCAATTTATAGGTTTAAAGAGAAAAGATTTATACACTCAAATACAAAAAAGGAAAATGAGTGCCATCAAAGAGAAAATATAAGACATATTGTGTCATATATCAGGTACCAAAACATCAATATGTAGAGTTTTAACAAGAAAAGATTAAGATCTGAAAATTTTGTATTCATTCAAGTCACAGTATCTATGTATAAAGAACTTGTAAAGACTCCTCAAGAACACCTCCAAAATTTGGCCCACAAATTTAGCACTCAAAAATGAATGAAATTAAGAACTCACAAAAGGTACCATTGATGAAAAACCAGTATTGAACACAAAAACCATATAAATTACTTTTAAAATTAAGTTACCAATAGAATGCACTCACCTATTCCTTTTGTAAAACAAAGTAAAAATATAAAATGTATAAAAATGTAACAGTAATTAATGAAAACAAATACTCCAGAGTCAATAATAGTCAAAACTGGGAGATAAGTGTGTAGGGAAGTGTGATAATTCCCTCATTTTACCTTGTCAGGCGATACTCAATAAATTTCATTCCTGGCTGAAGTGGAAACTGGAGTCCTTCGGATGAGCAGATTACATGAAGATCTTATTTTTCTCTTATACCAGTGCTTTTTCCTGTTCTGATAATTATAAAGTGACTGACTTGAGCTTGCCTTCTAGAAATACAGTTTGTTCCAAAACAAGAGTAAATTTCACCCAAAGTATACTCTATGATTACTGTATAAAGATGTGCTTTGTTATTACCATTAATTTGTGAGGTTTGAAAATTCAAATATTTCTGAAATTTCCTAATTATTCTTCATATAATTTGCTGAAAAAGATTAATGTTAATTTAGCCAACTGGGAGATCATCAGGGATTAAAAAAAAGAAACGAAAGCAGGAGTATTAAAGATGTAAATTATATGTATGCCTTTAATAGAAACTCCTCTTCAATCCTGTTCAAAAATGTCTTTCAGAATAGCAGATAGAACTCTCCCATTTTGTCCCCTTCTCATTTTGCCTGGCTAGATATGGAACTTACAGATAGTGGCTATAAAACATCAGGGATAACCCCCTGGAATGTCACGCTTTTGTATTTGATCTCTTATGTGTCAAGGTCAGGTAGCAGGCACTGTGAAGGTCCACAAAGAAGTTCAGGAGGTCATATAAACTCCAAACCAGGTGATACTACTCCACATTCCCCCAAGCACATTTATGCCTGAAATGATGTGTAATTGGCCTTATCAAATACCTCCCGGGGTATCGTCAATGTTCTATGGGGCAGTTGTTTTCAGTAATATCCTTTGGACACACATCGCTGTAACCCTAATCAGAGTCTAAAAGGAAGAAATAGTCATTCTGGGAGCGCCTGCCTGAGTCCCGCAGATTTGGCACTCTAACTCACGCTTAGCTGGGTCGCCCTCCAGCAACACTGCGGTGGCATCCCGTGAGCTGTCGTCCATCTTGTGCGGCACTGCCTAAGAACCAGATCACCTATTCCTGGAAGTTCGCAGATGATGGATTTCTATGTGCTGTCCGTGTACTGTGTGAGGCACTAGGAATGTACAGTGAGGAACACAGCAGGATTCCTGCCCTCACAGGACGTGAAGCTCCATGTCCACAGGCACGAGAACTTAAAGAGCAAAAGGAACTAAAAGGAAAATTAGGGCACAGAAACAGATAAAAGAAACCACTCATGAGGAAGAATCAGCAGAAAACTCCAGGCAACATGAAGAACCAGTCCAGAAAAACCCTGCCAAGGGACCATGAGGTAGCTACTGCAGAGGATTCCACCTATACAGAAATGCTGGGAATGACAGAAAGGGAATTTAGAATACACATGTTAAAAACAATGAAAGAAATGATGGAAACAATGAAGAAAACTGCCAATAAAGTGGAAAATAACCAAAAGGAAATCTAAAAACAGAATCAAATAAGAGATGAATGATATGAAGAATATAAAAAGGATATAGCAGAGCTGAAGGAACTGAAACAGTCAATTAGGGAACTTAAAGATGCAATGGAAAGTATCAGCAACAGGTTAGACCATGCAGATGAAAGAATTTCAGAGGTAGAAGACAAAGTTCTTGAGATAACTCAGATAGTAAAAGAGGCAGAAAAGAAGAGAGAGAAAGCAGAATGTTCACTGTCAGAATTATGGGACTTTATGAAGCATTCCAACATACGAGTTATAGGAATTCCAGAAGGGGAAGAAGAATGCCCCAGAGGAATGGAAGCCATACTAGAGAATATTATAAAAGAAAATTTCCCAAATATCACCAAAGATTCTGACACACTGCTTTCAGAGGGATATCGGACCCCAGGTCACCTCAACTCTAACCGAGCTTCTCCAAGACACATTGTGATGAACCTGTCCAAAGTCAAGACAAAAGAAAAGATTCTGCAAGCTGCCAGGAGTAAGCGCCAGTTGACCTACAGGGGCAAATCCATCAGAGTGACCGCAGACTTCTCTAATGAAACTTTCCAAGCAAGAAGACAATGGTCATCTACCTTTAATCTACTCAAACAGAACAATTTCCAGCCCAGAATTCTGTACCCTGCTAAGCTAAGCTTCAAAATTGACGGAGAAATCAAATCATATACAAACATTGAGGAAATTCGCCACAACAAGACCAGCTCTACGGGAAATACTTCAACCTGTTCTGCACACTGACCACCACAATGCATCAGCAGCAAAGTATGAACTCAGAAATTAAAGGACAGAACCTAACCTCCACACTGATGCAAAAGATAAAACTAAGCAATGGACTGTCACCAAATAAGACGAATAGAATAGTACCACACTTATCAATTATCTCAATAAATGTTAATGGCTTGAATTCCCCACTGAAGAGACATAGATTAGCTGACTGGATCAAAAAACACAAGCCATCTATTTGCTGTCTGCAAGAAACACACCTGGCTTCAAAAGACAAATTAAAGCTCTGAGTCAAGGGTTGGAAGACAATTTTTCAGGCAAATGGAATTCAGAAGGAAAGAGGAGTTGCGATCTTATATTCAGATACATGTGGATTTAAAGCAACTAAAGTCAAAAAAGACAAAGATGGTCACTTTATATTGGTCAAGGGAAAAATACAACAAGAAGACATTTCAATTCTAAATATCTATGCACCCAATTTGAATGCTCCCAGATTCTTGAAACAGACCTTACTCAGTCTGAGCAATATGATATCTGATAATACCATCATAACAGGGGACTTTAACACTCCTCTTACAGAGCTGGACAGATCCTCTAAACAGAAATTAAACAAAGATATCAAAGATTTAAATGAGACCCTAGAACAACTGTGCTTGATAGACGCATATAGAACACTCCACCCCAAAGATAAAGAATATACATTCTTCTCATCACCCCATGGAACATTCTCCAAAATTGATCATATCCTGGGACACAAAACAAATATCAACAGAATCAAAAGAATTGAAATTTTACCTTGTATCTTCTCAGACCATAAGGCACTAAAGGTGGAACTCAACTCTAACAAAAATGCTCGACCCCACCCAAAGACATGGAAATTAAACAATCTTCTGTTGAATAACAGATGGGTGCAGGAAGAAATAAAACAGGAAATCATTAACTTCCTTGAGCATAACAACAATGAAGACACAAGCTACCAAAACCTGTGGGACACTGCAAAAGCAGTTTTGAGAGGAAAATTCATCACTTTAGATGCCTACATTCGAAAAACAGAAAGAGAGTGCATCAACAATCTCACAAGAGATCTTATGGAATTGGAAAAAAAAGAACAATCTAAGCCTAAACTCAGTAGAAGAAAAGAAATATCCAAAATCAAATCAGAGATCAATGAAATTGAAAACAAAAGAATCATTCAGAAAATTAATGAAACAAGGAGTTGGTTTTTTGAAAAAATAAATAAAATAGATAAACCATTGGCCAGACTAACGAAGAATAGAAAACTAAAATCTCTACTAACCTCAATCAGAAATGATAAAGGGGAAATACCAACTGATCCCACAGAGATACAAGAGATCATCTCTGAATACTACCAGAAACTCTATGCCCAGAAATTGGACAATGTGAAGGAAATGCATAAATATTTGGAATCACACCCTCTCCCTAGACTTAGCCAGGAAGAAATAGAGCTCCTGAACAGACCAATTTCAAGCACCGAGATCAAAGAAACAATAAAAAATCTTCCAACCAAAAAATGCCCTGGTCCAGATAGCTTCACTCCAGAATTCTATCAAACCTTCAAGGAAGAGCTTATTCCTGTACTGCAGAAATTATTCCAAAAAATTGAGGAAGAAGGAATCTTTCCCAACACATTCTATGAAGCAAACATCACCCTGATACCAAAACCAGGAAAAGACCCAAACAAAAAGGAGAATTTCAGACCAATCTCACTCATGAATATAGATGCAAAAATTCTCAACAAAATCCTAGCCAATAGATTACAGCTTATCATCAAAAAAGTCATTCATCATGATCAAGTAGGCTTCATCCCAGGGATGCAAGGCTGGTTTAACATACGCAAGTCCATAAACGTTATCCACCATATTAACAGAGGCAAAAATAAAGATCACATGATCCTCTCAATAGATGCAGAAAAAGCATTTGATAAAATCCAGCATCCTTTTCTAATTAGAACACTGAAGAGTATAGGCATAGGTGGCACATTTCTAAAATTGATTGAAGCTATCTATGACAAACCCACAGCCAATATTTTACTGAATGGAGTAAAACTGAAAGCTTTTCCCCTTAGAACTGGAACCAGACAAGGTTGTCCTCTGTCACCTTTACTATTCAACGTAGTGCTGGAAGTTCTAGCCAATACAATTAGGCAAGACAAGAAATAAAAGGAATCCAAATGGGAGCAGAGGAGGTCAAACTCTCCCTCTTTGCTGACATGATCTTATACTTAGAGAACCCCAAAGACTCAACCACAAGACTCCTAGAAGTCATCAAAAAATACAGTAATGTTTCCAGATATAAAATCAATGTCCACAAGTCAGTAGCCTTTGTATACGCCACTAACAGTCAAGATGAGAAGCTAATTAAGGACACAACTCCCTTCACCATAGTCTCAAAGAAAATGAAATATCTAGGAATATATCTAACGAAGGAGGTGAAGGACCTCTACAAAGAAAACTATGAAATCCTCAGAAAGGAAATAGCAGAGGATATTAACAAATGGAAGAACATACCATGCTCATGGATGGGAAGAATCAACATTGTTAAAATGTCTATACTTCCCAAAGCAATCTACCTATTCAATGCCATTCCTATCAAAATACCAACATCGTACTTTCAAGATTTGGAAAAAATGATTCTGCGTTTTGTATGGAACCAGAAAAAAACCCCGTATAGCTAAGGCAGTTCTTAGTAATAAAAATAAAGCTGGGGGCATCAGCATATCAGATTTTAGTCTGTACTGCAAAGCCATAGTGGTCAAGACAGCATGGTACTGGCACAAAAACAGAGACATAGACACTTGGAATCGAATTGAAAACCAAGAAATGAAACTAACATCTTACAACCACCTGATCTTCGATAAACCAAACAAGAACATACCTTGGGGGAAAGACTCCCTATTCAATAAATGGTGTTGGGAGAACTGGATGTCTACATGTAAAAGACTGAAACTGGACCCACACCTTTCCCCACTCACAAAAATTGATTCAAGATGGATAAAGGACTTAAATTTAAGGCATGAAACAATAAAAATCCTCCAAGAAAGCATAGGAAAAACACTGGAAGATATTGGCCTGGGGGAAGACTTCATGAAGAAGACTGCCATGGCAATTGCAACAACAACAAAAATAAACAAATGGGACTTCATTAAACTGAAAAGCGTCTGTACAGCTAAGGAGACAATAACCAAAGCAAAGAGACAACCTACACAATGAGGATACTTGCATATTTTCAATCAGACAAAAGCTTGATAACTAGGATCTATAGAGAACTCAAATTAATCCACATGAAAAAAGCCAACAATCCCATATATCAATGGGCAAGAGACATGAATAGAACTTTCTCTAAAGATGACAGACGAATGGCTAACAAACACATGAAAAAATGTTCATCATCTCTATATATTAGAGAAATGCAAATCAAAACAACCCTGAGATATCATCTAACCCCAGTGAGAATGGCCCACATCTCAAAATCTCAAAACTGCAGATTTCTGCGTGGATGTGGAGAGAAGGGAACACTTTTACACTGCTGGTGGGACTGCAAACTAGTACAACCTTTCTGGAAGGAAGTATGGAGAAACCTCAAAGCACTCAAGCTAGACCTCCCATTTGATCCTGCAATCCCATTACTGGGCATCTACCCAGAAGGAAAAAAATCCTTTTATCATAAGGACACTTGTCCTAGACTGTTTATTGCAGCTCAATTTACAATCACCAAAATGTGGAAACAGCCTAAATGCCCACCAACCCAGGAATGGATTAACAAGCTGTGGTATATGTATACCATGGAATACTATTCAGCTATTAAAAAAAATGGAGACTTTACATCCTTCGTATTAACCTGGATGGAAGTGGAAGACATTATTCTTAGTAAAGCATCACAAGAATGGAGAAGCATGAATCCTATGTACTCAATTTTGATATGAGGACAATTAATGACAATTAAGGTTATGGGGGGGGAAGCAGAAAGAGGGAAGGTGGGAGGGGGGTGGGGCCTTGGTGTGTGTCACACTTTATGGGGGCAAGACATGATTGCAAGAGGGACTTTACCTACCAATTGCAATGAGTGTAACCTGGCTTATTGTACCCTCAATGAATCCCCAACAATAAAAAAAAAAAAAAAAGAAATAGTCATTCTGAGGAACAGGAGGAGAATGACTTTAGAACACTGACCTCGGCACTCTATTCTACCTGCATGCAATGCTAGGAGAGGAGACGTGAATTGGGAGAGGAAGGAAAACATAATGAGGAGTATCACTTTAAAATAATAATAATAGACCTATTTAATGAAGGAAAAGGAAGCTCAGAGAAGTTAACTTGTCCAAGCCCACACAGCCAAGAACAGCACTGGCACATGACTCTGAGTTTTATTTCAAAACTTAACACTTATCCCCATAATTTACTGCCTCCTAAATTCACTGAAGATTGAAATTCAAATTAAAAGACAATTCTCATACTGTGGTCATAATAATTCTTGGGAAGGAAGAAGTCCTCAAAATATGGAAATAGGGTTTAAATTTAACTTAGGTCCTTCAAAATAGAAATCATTTGGCTTGGACTGGATTTGAAAGTTTAGAACTGAATATTTTAAAGGTTGAGTGTTCAGTTTTATTTGTTGATTGAATCTTATGTGCACATCATTAAGTGAGGTGTAGAATCAGCTTTTACCTAATTATATTAAAGGAGACAAACTTTAATACAGGAAGTCGATTTTTGTTAAGTTTTGTGTTAAGTAACCATAGTACCTACTACATTCATCAAATAAATAACCATGAACTCATTATTTTCTGACTTACAAACTGTCAGACATAATCCCTGACTGACCTCAGAGGACCCTCCGTGACACTGTTCATATAAGAAGCGTCCTGGTAAACATCAAGTTGTATTCATTTTACTTCCATGTTCACATTCACAGTTCTCTCTCTCCTAGGCTGTAGTGATACCCTTCTAATTATTCCCTTCATAATCATTTCGCACCTCTATTCCATTTTCAATATAGATAGGGAATAGTTTTATAAAGGCAAACCTGACCATGTGACTTTCATGCTTAAAGCATATTAAAATTCTTAGGGAAAAAATTTCTCATTTAATAGCTGCTCCTCATTTCCTGGCTAACACTTACTTGACTTTCAGATCTAAGATTTCCTTCGGGGAAGCCTTTCCTCAACTGTGCAGTTCAATCCCCACCATGCAACCGTATTTGCAAAGCCAGCTGCCTTCCACGTTCACAGATGCCTTCTATTTCACTGATAATTACTTATTCAGTGTTTGTCTTCCTGACCAGACTGTAAGCTCCAAAAAGGCAAGGGTCTCTTTGATGCTTGGTGGGCAGTAAATATTTGGTGATTTGATTGATTCCATTTTAGATATACTTGCATTTTATATAAATTTGAGCATAAGGAGATAAATGTCTGTTATCTGGTATTTTCACCAAAAGATCAAAGAGGACTTTGAGCATTATTTTTAGAAACGGTGGTCAGCATTTATTGTTGGCTAAGAAAATAAGACATGTTCTAAAAATCAACACTGTAAATTAATCTCCCTGCCCTCCCCCCACCCCAGAAGCTGTTGAAATCTCAAGTAATCTGTACTGTTTTCATTCAAGTGACCAATACACTTCCCAAAACCTCAGGAAAAATCTAGCTGCACCAACAATTAGATTAATATGAGCTAATTCCAGAGTGTTAAGACTCTGCCTGCTCTGACTTTTGCCAGGAATTGATCATTCCAACAGAACTATTTGTTCTACAGACAAGCATGGATTCTCTGATACGTGCTTAGACCAGATTGTGGAAAAAACAAATAATCGTCCAGGTCACGGCTTTTGCTTTTTCCATTCGGGTTGTTTATGTGCCAGTGTTTCAGCTACAAGTTTTGTAAACTTATAAATTTATGTGGCAAATGCCAGGCCATGATATCTTCAGAAAACATGCTATTGTCCTACAAATAAGAAAGACATGTTAGAATTCTCACATTTTCCTTTTAAAGAATGGGCGGGAGGGGAAGGAGCACATTCTAACTATGCTAACTCTAATTACCCGAAGTTAGTGAAGAGAAATATTGATTCAGAAAGTATAGAACTGGAGGATTCACCCAGCTGCCTTGGGGCGGCCCCCACTAACACTTTGGTAGGTGGCCTTAGTCCTCTCTTGGTGGCTCATCCACGCACTGAATTAGTGAACATCACCTAAACTTGTAGTAAAGTCCAGTGGTGAGGCACTCTTTTTGCTGCAGGCTTGGTTTGTGTCCTGGCCAGTGACCCTTTAGCTCGGGACAAATACTTATTGACCATGTTCTACGTGCCAGGTACACTCACAAGGTGTGTTCATATTATCTGTTATCCCCTCAACAAACACAAATTCTATAAGTCAACTATATCTCAGAAACAGGCCCAAATGATAGGTCCTAGATTACAGGACCCATGTGAGAGAGAGAGAGAGAAACAGGGTTGTACCCCATCCTTTGGGCTCTGCTGAACCACATGACTGTCCAGGGTTTGACCTCAGCTGTTAGTCTCTTGTGGGTCCCTGGATCAGGTAGCATTCTTAGAGAATGTCCTGGAAGCTTAACAAGATTTATCATCAAGAACATGATCAGTGAGAGGTGCCTGGGCAGAGCAGGCATCCCTACATAACTCTCCCTGAAGAAGGGAGGGATCTCCCTCCTCCGCCAGGGATTCTGGAGCTTCCACAGGCTTCTAGTTCCTCCCAAGGCCCAGTGACCAGAAGCCAGTTGTTTTCAATGTTCTCTGGATGAGCCCTCTGACTACAGACACTCCTCAAGCACAGCTTAGCAAGCCCCTTTGTTGCTCATCACGTCCTGGAGAACAATCTGGAAGTAGAGGAAGGACTTTTCTCAGTATACTCGGGCCCACGTCCTGCCTTAGCAGGAATATAAAAAGACAAAACAGCTTTCTCCTCCATACACAGGATCTGTCCCCTGCAACTGTGCTTCCCCTAATTCTGAGAGTCGGGGATGTAGGGTTCTGGAATGGGGAAGAAGAGGGGTGTTAATCAGACTTCCTATGAACTTCCTGGCAGGAACAATGTCTCATTTATCTTTGTGTTTCTTGCCCTGCAACATGGTAACTACTGAGAAGTTCCGAATTGCACCAATAAATGAATACTTGAGTGTCAGTCTGCTCAAGTTTTTAAATTTTATGACAAATAAATTGTTTGAGCTGATCTATAAAAAGTTGCAAACTAGATTATGATTTGGTTTTGCTCCATGTCCCATTTCTATCCATTATTTTTCCCTTGCAGGGAGATGGCATGATCTCTTACCCATGGGTTGCCCCAGCCACCAAAATATCCTTACTAAGTTCCTACCTCCTGCCCTCTATGCTCAAATTCAATAGTCGTGGAACCAGCGTTGTTTTGTATTTGAAAGAAAGCAGGACCCCCAGAACTGCATGGCTCATTGGAAAGTCAGAGTAAGGGTGAGGAGGTAGGACAGGAGAGAGACTGGTACAGATGAGGAAATCATGGGAGAAAGGAGGAGGGGGCTGCATAAGGGAAGATTCTCGTCTTCAGTTAGCTAGGTGGTATGGAATTCATTTCGTCAAACCCATTTTATTATCCCGTTCTACTTTACATGTACCCAGTTGTCATGGAAAATAAACTGCTTATGTGTGGTGAATAATTAAAAGTACTCCAAGGTTCCTTACTTTTGTGCCAACCGGGGAGGCAGAAGGGATCCAGAATTGCCCTGAATGTAAGGAAGGAATAATAAGTTGGAGATAAACATTCTGATTCTTCATTAGACAACAAACTTGAATCTATCATAGGATCAACAGTTCCCCACTAAGTCACATCTTGCTTTTATTTGCAAACACTTTTGCTTTGCTAGTTCTATACTCAAGTCTTAAGAGAAAATCTTACAGAGTTAAGTAATTTTATGTTCCTATGTCACAAAGCGCCCATTTAAAATACACGTAGACCTTGCTGGCTACTCCTAAAGCCCAGATTGGCCCCAAGGAAAATATTACATACCTTCTTCCACTTCTCTCCATTTGAATGTTTTTCTCTTGTGTGGGTATGTAATTGTTTTTCTATTGGTTTCATATTAGTGTTGAGTGTACTGGATACTTGCTTTTTCATTCTTGTGAACACTCACCTAATATGTACAATGTAAGGTGTACAGCACATCCCCTGGATAAAGGCCTCAACTACAACTTGAACTTCATCTTAGAAATGCAAACAATGTAACCTAATCATTTGTACCCTCATATTAATCTGGAATTAAAAAAAAGAAAATAGTACATAAAACTACATAGTTTGAAGAGTCTTTTTTTCCAATAATCTAATAGCTTTTTCTTTTATATCCTCAGTCAGTAAAACTTAGAGAATTCCACTATGGTCCTTTTGAGATCTGTTTGTTCAAGGTAAGGAATTCTTGTCAACTTAAGTTCACTAAATTGCACAACTGCAAAGGGTGCCATGCACTTGGAAGACTCTGTGTCTCTAAAGGATGAGGTCAATGAATTTCTTTATGATTTTGTGCAACTTTTCACAGAAGAGCCTCAAACAGTTCATAAGAGTCTTCATTGGAATTTGGTTCATTAAGCTATCATTCTAATTACCTACTAGAAACTCTTGTCAACACTAAGTTCTTCTTTGCACACACATAAAGAAAATGGTTGTTGTTGGAGGCTCCTCTTGGTCTCCTAAGGCTTATATAGAGTCATCAGTAGGAGAGAAAATATATTCCATGAGAGTGACAAGGACATTCCCACTGTTTTAAGAATAATCCCAAGTGCCCATTGACCCATGAATGTATTAATAAATTGTGGTATATGTATATCATGGAATATTATGCAGCAGTAAAAAAATGGAGACTTTACCTCCTTTATGTTTACATGGATGGAGCTGGAAAATATTCTTCTTAGTAAAGTATCTCAGGAATGGAAAAAAAAGTATCCAATGTACTCAGTACTACTGTGAAACCAATTTATAATAACTCACACTTGCATATGAAAGATGAAACACAACTTTAGTCTATCATGAAGGAGGGAAGGGGAGGGTGAGGGATGGGGAGGGGGTGGGAGGGATAGTAGGGGGACCACAACTATGGAGCACATTGCAAGTACAAGTTGGTTCTATCATGTGTAGAACACTAATGTCCTAATGCTATAATCGGGTAAATGAGATGAAAGCTATGCTGATTAGTATGATGTAAGCACTCCAATTTGTACAAATAATCAACACACTTAAATGGGCATAAATGTATTTATGATCTATGTACAAAAGACTTATTAAAAAAAAAAGAATAATTCCTGGGAAAAGAGCCTTTGACGGGGTGGGTGCACCCCACATTGGGCATTCTTCTGCATACGTTTCTCCCCTTGGTTGCCCAGGAGGGTACCAGCACAGATGAGCTCACCCGCCCATTCAGTGGCCAGGACAGCAGCTCCATCATTGGCCCAAGTGACACCCAGATCCACATACTACAGGGCTGGTAGGAAGATTTTTCTCATAAATCTTTAGGCACAAACAGGAAATGCAGCTCATTATCATTTTTACAACTCTAGAGAATACATCTGATAAAGATCTTTAAATTTGCCTATCTCAATGAAATTTAAGCATTTAATATTCCCAACGCTTTGTAAGTAGTGGTAGATTCTCATAGTAAAACTACCTGTGTAATGAGACGTGTCAGGACATGAAGCATTGTGAAACAACACAGATCCCTCCGTGCTCAAATCTCCATCAGACAGCATGCCTATCATATAGCTACAACTCTACTGTGTAAGGATATGGGTACAGAGCCCTTAAAAAAAAGGCCTATAAAAAAAAAAAGACAGAATACATACAACACATTGAAAACTTTCAGGTGCACAACAATGAGAAATATTTCTCATTCTCTACCCCCCACCCCCCAAAAACAAGACTTACTTGCACCAAAATATTTCTTATTGAACACACATATGTAATGGTAGCATAAATTCTTTTGTATGTCTTTCATGTCATGGTCTTTCAAAGACAACCACTATTTGCACAAACGTGCACACAATTACTGCCAGATTGCAATCAGGTGGCTACCTGGGTCTAGCACAAGAAGATGCAAATACAGTGTGATCCATCACATTAGAAAATTCTACATTTCCCTCTTTTTGTTAGTTTTTAATTATGTGAAGAAGGTTTGAACAATACATTTGCTCATGGAAATAAGGGTTCTCATGCACTTCACTTTGAGAAAACAAACTACCTGCCAACTAGAAAACCC
Organism: Nycticebus coucang; assembly: GCF_027406575.1. Lineage (NCBI taxonomy): Eukaryota > Metazoa > Chordata > Mammalia > Primates > Lorisidae > Nycticebus > Nycticebus coucang. The sequence goes on along the minus strand of NC_069780.1, from coordinate 149,501,065 downwards.
AAAGCCCCACCCAGAGGTAATCATCACTTTGTAGCTTGACACTGCGTTTTACTGGAAAGATAATTATCTCCTTCAGGGAACAGCCTTTTTGAAATGTGAATTCCATGTGGCTTTCTGAACAGAAGTCCAGCCGTTTCAGCAGCCTGTGTTTTAAAAGAAGTCAGGTAAGGCAATTCATACCAAGTGCATTACAGAAAGCAATGGCAAGCATTTGGCAAACAGGAGTGAAGAGAAATGGGCATTTTTTAGCCTGGCGTCTCTAATCCTGGATGGAAACCTACCATCGATTTGTAATGGAGGAAATTGCCAGGGAGATAGTTTTCCCAAACCACGCTGTAAAACACAAAATCTGGAAGAAGAGCTGTTGGAAGCTCAGAAATAGCAAGGTTTTCTGAGGCTGTTTTCCTCCAAGCGAGGAAGGAGAAAGCGGTGAGCATCTTCACAGACTGGCTCTGGCGAGCTGGGGAGCTCAGCTCGTCCGGGAGCTTCACCTTTGCCTGCCTGTGCAGACATGCGCTGACTTCAGCCAGGAACTAGTGCCCGCAGCGGGGAGAGAACCAGCTATTCAGTCTTCCGCCCTTCACCCTCTACGTCCCCTCCCCTCTCCCTTCTCCACTTTCCCTGCTGCCAAGAAAAGCGTGTGCAGGAGGCAACAGGAAAGTAAGTCGGTGGCTTAGGTGGAGGGCACTCGTGGGTGTGTCTGTGTCAGGAGGAAAAAAAGTTGTAAATCCTGCTGTCTTGGAACCTCGCTAGTTACCCTTCCACTGAAAAGATTCAGATAAGGCATTTGCTTTAATGAAACAAATGAAATAATGGCTGTACCATGCCGACTACCCAAACTGACACAGAGGACTCAGGCTGAGTGGGTCCCACGAAGACCATCTTTGTGGGATGTCTGCCTGGAAGGCAGCATCTGTTATTAGCCTTTCTTCTAAACTTCGCCTAGCTATTTGGGGTTTCAGAAATGTGGGTCTTCACTGTCCTTCTACCCTTTTGATACACTGTTGTGTTATTTTTATTTTGGTTGCTTAAGACTTGCTAAGGGCTGACAGTGGGCCAAGAACGATGCAGAGGTCTTCTGCCCTTTCTGAGTTATCTCAGCATATTGTGCATTTGTTGGACTGGAATTTGAAGACCTGGTCTCTGCTCTGCTATTAAATAGTGATGTGACCTTGGGCACATATTTTTACGTTCATGAGATATCACCTATAGTCTAAATATTTATCTAACTCTACGATTCCATGACAATTAGGTAATATTGATTTCTTAATTGGAAAATTAAATAATTACACTGGGTTTCATTATAAGAAAGTATGATCAGGGGCAAATTCATGAAGCTAAGAGGGTCGTGTGAATAGTGTAAGGTTTCAAAGACATTAAGTGGTAGAGACAAAAATTGATGTTAGATTTAGATTTCATTATCCAAGTCATGTATTTGCATTTAACCAATATTCCTGTAATTAAGATTCTTTAACATCAAAGAAAGTTTCAAATGGAGGAATGTCAGGCATGACAGACAGGTGTGACTGGCAGACACCTTTTCTGGAATGTCTGAAGACCTATGACAAGACAATGGCCTCTTCAGTCTCACTGAAAGATACAACTCTTCCTTTCAGCCCTGCTTTGCAAGAATGTGGTGAAAATTGAGGCCCCTTTGTCTCTGATGTAACCTGATTCATTGGAAAAAATGCCTTTGTCAAGAGATGTCTTAAAAGTCATGGTAATGACCAACACTCCCTGTTTTGCGAATCTCACCTGAACTAGAAGGCTGGGGAAGAGTTTATTACATTTCCTATTCACTTTTGAGTCAGCAAAAATCTTGTAATGTTAGGTACAGCCAACTTTCCCCAAACATTGTTTTAAGTTGATTACTAATGCAATTACTATGGTTACATTTTCATTCACCAGTGTACCCTCTGTTACACCAATGTAAATACCTAAAAGTATTCATGCTAATCACATTTTTTAACATTGTGTCCTATTTTGAATGCTTTAGAGAATTTCACTATTTTAAAGGACTCTCTCTATTGAAAAGCTTTTCCCAAGAAGGAAATGGTTTCCTAATTCACCAATTTTGCCAATTTACATTTTCATATATTCTGTTTTTGTTAAAGAGAATTGCAAATGTTTTGAGAAAGGCTCTATGCATAGTCTCAATCATAATGTCATGATTAACTATAAGATACAGAGTTTCTTAGGTCGAACTAGAAGAATTTATTCAATAAATGATTTATATGAAAGGTTTTCTTGGTCTTTCCTTTCACCTTTCTTAAGAAGAAAAAGTAGGTAAATTAGTGACTGTATACTAGAATGTAACTATAGACACTTTGTAAAACTAAAAGTCACTACTTAGTGTATCAGCACAAGGCAGAAAAAACTGGGGATTGGACTGTAGGCTTGTATCTGGAAAGGATAGAAAATGAGGAGAGGAAGGAAGGATGTTGATGATGAAAAAATCAGATGAGGGGTACAGGTGCATCTGGGTGAAAGCCACAGACAGGGCTGATAACATGTTTGTCCATTCCCAAACTAATCACCTCCTTCCCTATTAGGGTATTGGCATCAGTCAAAGGATGTTCTTCGAACCACCCAGGCTTGCAACCTTGAGTCATCTTTGAGTCAGAGATGCCTGGAACTTTGAGCTGGGCAAAGTCTTAAAGGATATGTAATCTAGTCTCCTCCTTTGCACACAAAGACATCCCACTTTCCACAAGTTCACATTGCAAGCAGAACCAATTCTGACACTCAATCTCTGAAATCTCCATGGAGTGCTCTTTTCTCATCTTCACCCAGCCTTCTCTTTCCTCTGCCTGTTGGTTGGTCAGACCCCAATCTCACGGACCCTTCTTTAGGGAGGCCTCTTTTAAAGAAAGTCTTCTTCCCTTAGGAAGGGCTGTCTCTTTCCTTTGTTATCACCTTGGTCCAGCATCTATCCTAAAATTATTTTCTAAAAATGCTCTATGCCTCTAGGCTTTCTGCTCTAGTTTACTGCAGTTACTTTAATCTTCCTGGGACATTCATTTCATCAGGTTTCTCAAGAACCCCTTTAGTTAAATTCTCATATCATAGGACAAAAAAGAAGTGGAATTGGTTTTGGAATTGGATAAACTTGGGTTCAAATCTCTTATCTACATCTACACTTGTGTAGTTACTTAACCTCCCTGGAATCCATTTCCCTCATCAATAAAACGGGAATTATGATAATAAATTTCTAAAATCTGGTGGTTATAGTGGAGATGAAATACTTTCATGTATGTTAAATTCCCTAGCAAATAAAAGATGTTCAAAAAATTTCCTCCTGGAATTCATACTCCTCTGTAATTTGGCTCCTACATACCTTCCAATCTTGACTTTCACTATCTCATAAGACAAGTTTTCTGCTTAGGCCAGATTGGTCTGAGCACTGTACCCTGAAGACACACTGTACTCGGTCTCAACTGCTAGAGTCCCTCCCTCCTCCTGAAGATGCCCATCCCTTCCTTAGTATTTGTACAAATCCCTCTGATTTATCATGGCCTATGTCTCCTCTGTTCTCACTTCTGCTCTCCAGGAGGAAAACAAAAAGTCACTCAAACAGGACACATGGGAAAGAGTCTAAAGTATTTAGTTCTAAACTCCCAAACATGACCCTTTCTTCTGGTGGCTCCCATGAGATCACACATCCTCCTAGATGGGACCATGTCACCGAGCCCTGCTGGTGCTCCTGAAGCTACTACCTGGCCCCAACTGACACTTATCCTCATCCCACCCACTGTTCCTAGGTGGGTGGCACTGCGTGGATTTGTAGAATATAAGGTTTCTGAGCTGATAAAAGGCAATTTTCTTCTATTGCAGGGTAAGTTTCAGCTCAATTGGGGAACTACCTCAGAAACTGGAAGGTCCCATTTACCCTCCCTCATCATCCCCTCCTCCCTAGAGAAATTACTGCTTCTGACAATAATACTCAAATCATAGAGCTGCCATCTTCCCAGTGAAGTGGGTTAATCCACAAAAAACACTTCACACTGTGTCTGGTGTGTACCTTGCACTATGAAGTTAATTCCTTGCTAAGGGAGCCCACACTCTTCTACAAGCCTGGCTGTCAGCATGGGGTTAAATCTGCTCAGAGGATGAGCACTTTTTAAAAATCTGCACCAAGGTGCTATTGCTTGTCAAAGCCTTCCAAAAACTAAATAAGGGAATTTTTCTTAAGTCACATGAAGGTGCCCATGTGGGCCAGTACAGGGCACACTAAGTCAGGGTAGGAGTCTGATCAATCCTAATTATTATGACTGTTATTCCTGAGTCCAAATAGGGACAGCCTTGAAGACTCTATTTCAAAACAAAATACTGAAGTGCCATGTCAAGACCTTTAAGTTGAGGGAAACATCTAGCATAAAACCAAAAAGACCTACAGTGTACATTACATTATACTCCAAGCAAACAGTCTCTCATAGATCTTGTTTTTATTACCCATAATATAGTCAGAAGCAATTCCTTGATGTGGTTGTCTAGATCCAAGCTTTTAAAACAGGACTATTTCTTTTAAAGGGAATCTACTTCTTATTTGAATTTTAAAACATACTCTCTCTCACTTAGCTATCTGCCAGTTTAGAGAATTGGCTCAGAGGAGTCCTATTGGTTTCCCATAGAGCAACAGTCAGGCACAGGATGCATGTATCTTAAGCAAGAGTGAGAGGTCGTGTGGTGTCTTACACAAAGAGGAACAAGAAGAAAAAAAAAAAAAAGCTTCCCTCCCCACTGTAAATGCTATACAATGAAATTCTCAGACATGACATCATGAGTTTCTGGTTTCACAATGAGGAGTCTCAGTCCATAGAGCTGACCAGGGGAATGCAACTTTCCAATTAAAAATTTCCAAACTCTTGAAGAACTGTTATTTTTTTTTTTTAAGTATCCATTTGAAATAAGGCCTTCCAGAATTCTAGAAACTTTCTATGGAAACAAAGAGTCGATTAATGTGGTAGGCTTAAGAAAAGCAAAGTATCTAAGAGTCATACAATTTGTAAGATGTGATTTTAATATAGAATGTTATATTCCCATGCAAGACTTTATTATAGCTTCAAGGAAATTAAACTATCATCAAATAAGTTTAAATGTCTAGTGCCTATTGTTCTAGGTAATTTGTATCACTTTCAAAGTAATTGAAGAAAGGAGATACAAATATTTGAGTTCGACATATTGCATCCAAAGTCAAGGATTTTGAAAGACATCTTGAAGAAGTACAAAGCTTCATTTCAAGGAAAGACAAAGCATACATCAAGGAAGAGAGAACTTTCTGTTCAATTTACTGCTCACAGTACATATATGACTTAATAAAAAAAAAAATCAGAAAAAAAATATGTGGCCAACCTGTAAGCCAATCGAAATGGAATGAGATATTCCCAATTCTGTAATTAACTTAGTTGCTTGGCACCTCAAAATATATTCAGCACTTGAGCTGAGAAAATTCAGTCACAGTAACTTTAAAGTGCTTGAATGAGTTTTAAGAAACCTCTGTGACCTAATAAACAAACAAGGTGTGGTGGGAACCAAAGTGGAAAATCCGGATCCAGCCACCACCTCACAGCATGTTCTCTGCCATGGGACACACTAAAGCAATCTCCCCTGAAAGGCAGTAAAAAGTGCGGGAGACTGACCCTGACTAAGAGTAACTCTAATGCCTGTCTAGAGAGTCAGGAGAAATGAGGAGTCCTGTTTTTCCTGACTTCCAGGTAGGAGGGACAGCCATTTCTTTCTCTCTGTTTAAGGACAGTACAACTCCCTATACATCTGTTGGGAATGCATCCTGCTTCAAACAACAGAAGCTCCAACCAAGCAATGGCTTAACCAGTTCAAGTGTTTTATTTTCTTTGTACAATAGCATATCCAGAGACAGGCAGCCGAGGCTTGGTACAGTAGTTCCACAGTGTCCTACAGGTACCTGGGCTCCTTCTGTTTGGTCACTTTAGCACATGGGTTTCATTATCACAGTTGTTGCATTGTGTTTGCAAGATGGCTCTGTCCAAGCTGGAAGGGCAAAAAAGAGACAGGAGAGGGGGGTGGGGGGGAGCTCACGCCAGTGATGCTGCCCCTATAAAGAGCCCCCCCCCGCCCAGACTTCCTGCATATCTCATTGGCCAGAAAGGAGCCACATAACATCTTCTTGTTGGATGGGAAGCTGGAAATATACTTTTGCATCTGAGTATATTACTTCCTTTTGCTAAACAGTGAGAATGGAGGCGGATGAATAATGGATAAGCTGTGATCACTGCTAGCTTGTACCAAGCAGTCAGTCCTTTCCCAAAGCAGATAGTTCAGTTTGTGTGGGCCAACAGGCAGCCTTAAGCCTGTCTAAGCCACACCCAGCAAGCTGTCTTGGTGGAGTGCTGGTAAGCCTAGTACTGTTCCCTCACAGCTGCGTACAGCAACAGCATAAACACTCTAGAAACAAACTTAGAAAATACAGGCGAAAGAGCGAGTCAAGGAATGTTTCTATCTTCAGTCACAGACACTGTTATTTTCTACCCAGTAATCCCTTCTCCTTTTCTTTGCTAAGAGTTAAACCCCCAATTGACTTGGAAGCAATGCACCAAATTCTAGGCTAAGAGATGGTAAACCACAGCCACAGGCCTGGCTGACTTGATGTCCAAATCTGCCCTGCTATCTGTTCTTGTAAATAAAGTTTTGGAGCACACAGACAAGTCCATTCACTTCTATATTGTCTATGGGCTGCTTTGCCACAACAGCTAAGTGGCTGCTACAGACACTGCCTGTACTGCAAAGCTGAAAGTAGTTACCACATGGTCCTTTACATCAAAGTTGTGGACTCCTGCCCTAGATGATGGACCGTTACTGGACTCATCCAATTATCACAATATTGTTTTTCACTTTTTCACCCTCCCTTGCACCTGACCATATAACTAGAAAACTGCTGGACACTTAAGGGGAAATTTTTATATTTTTTTCCTGAAAAAAAAATAGCAGCCATAGTGGCTCTAACTCCCTCCCACCTTCTCCTGACCTTGAATAGGAACATAAATGCTAGAACAGCAACAGACATATTTGGACCAAGGGAGTAGAGATAAGAAATTACAAAGACATCGAACCTGACATCCTTATCCATTAAATCCATGCTGAGAACAACCTACCTCCAGACTTCTTCTTTTGTGAAGAATATAAATCCCATTTTGTGTAAGCACTATTATTGAACTCTGTTCATTGCAGATGAATGCTTCACTAATGACACAACTTGTGTCCAGGAGAGTTTTTCTCATAACTCCCAACTAAGCCCTCACGATAGAGGAGGCCCAGCACATAATGTACAATATTGTATGGTTTTTCAAAAGGCTGCCCATTTTTTCCTTTGCAACCAGGACCCTCATAGAGTGATAGAATCAAGTATAGTATAGTAGTTTAAGCACAAAAAACCTTGAGTTAAACACCATGTCTCCAATCCTTACTGTTATATGACTTTGAACATGTTATTTGATTCATCTAGAAACTTCTTCATCTATAAATGACAGAAACAATAGTTCTACCCCATATAATTTTTGTGTGGATTAAATAAAATTTTGAATGTAGCACACACAGCCAGAATGATTTAAATTATTCTACTTGAATTTTAATTATTTTGATTATCTCATTTTGTATCCATAAAGAAGCAGCATGGTTAAGAAATTGTAAATATCCTAAACTAATTTTAAGCACAGAAATAAAAATCAATTTTAGTTTTTCTACTAAAAAGAAAGGTTATTTTGGAAGCCTCACCTCTTAAAATTCTATCTTCCCAAAACCTTAACCACCTGGAAAAATTGGTTGTGCTTTCCTCACCTTGAACATACATCTTCTTCTTTTCACAATCCCCTTTATTCATGTATGCCCAGTTTTTGCTGCCTTCAGGTATATTACTCAATCCTAAACTATTAAGTCAACAAATATATATCAAGCAGCTACTACATTCAGCATGGTTTTAAAATAGATAAGGAAAAATTAACAGAAGCACTTTGGCTCCTCTATGAGAAATAAAATGGAGTTCAGTTGGTAATTATGTTTCCTGTCAACACTGGTCTGAGACCTCACAGCTGATGCTCTGAGATCTGATAATTCAAAGCCCTGATATTTTATAACATATGGCTTTGTGAAATATCTGCATGGCAATGCATTGCCTATACCGTATATTACATCTCATCCCCAGCAACGGTCCATCAGAGAGATGGGGTACCCACCATCTTATATGTATCTTTTTTTTTTTTATTTTAAATCAAGTTTGAAGTTGATGAACAATAGCTAGACACCCATATTTGTGTGTTCTGTGAGTGCTAGCTCTCTTGAATTCAGATATTGGTTATTTTTTATAGAGTATAAACCAAGATTTATATTCTACAATGCAAACAGGCACCTGTTTCTAAATAAACCTGTTTACATCGAAAAAATATATTGAAATTCATTCCACATGTAGAGGAATAAATAAATGCTATACATGAACTCATGTCAATTCATGTCAACTTTTGCTATCAAATGATTCTGGCCAAGAAAGATTTTGTCACCAAAGAAGTTACAAAAATCTGTTTTTACTTTTTTCAGAGCTTTTGAGAATTTCAGAATTGGAGGAAAAGAATTGTAGACCTGTACCAGACATTTCAACAAGATGCAGAACCATCTAGACAGATGAACAAGCCAAATGGCTTTTCTCTCGATAATCTTTTCGGTATATAAACTAAGCCAAGCATCGACTCACATGTGCTAAGATCCCTTTTTGTAAACTACATGGAAGAAACTCAACTAGGAAGATCCTTAATGCACTGTTCCATACTCTGCATCCTTGATTCCAAATTTCAACTTAGGAAAATGTCAGCTCCAGTAGCTTGAAAGGGCCGCCTGTGCTCCACTGAGCAGAAGCTGCATAAACAAATGTGACAAGGACCCTACTCTCACAGTTGGGAAGACATCAAAGTCATATTTTTTTTCTTTCCTTTTTATGGTCATGGCATTCGAGGCTCATGTCCATTTATGTCTTTCTCCTCTCCTTTTTGGAGATACAGTGGACACAGGGCTAATTCCTAGAAAACCTGAAAAGAACCAATGTCAAAGTTTCCTTCCCCCATGACTAGTGTTAATGTTAAGTTCATCTGGAAATTTGGAAATCTAATCTATCCTCAGATGCACACATACCAAGCATAAAAGCCTTGAAGATCTTTTAAACCAAGCAGTCAAAAAGCTGGGAAACATATCCTTGTTGTCAATATCTATTATTAGTTGAAAAGGAAGATAGTGTAAAGTTTGATAAAGAGTTTGGCTAGACCAGACTAGAGTCAAAGTCCAAATAACAGACTTCTTGAAAAATGTTTTAAGTCTGTATATTGGCCCCAACCTATAAAAAATTTAAATAAACCCATCATTTGACTTAGCCTTCAGCTCTGGTGCCTCATTCCACACCACTATTCGCACAGGTAAATATTCCCACAGATAAGGATACACTGATACCTTTATTCATGTCAAACTTGGCTTGCCTCTGAGTTTCTGTGGAGACTAGGCCTTCACTCAACAAAGTCTCTGTCCTCATTTATCTTCTCTGTGGTCAAGGGCAAACTCGCATTCCCAGCAACTTGTTTTTGTGGCACTTTTGTGCAAGCTACAAAATGATGCTAAATGATGCAAACTCTGGGATACAGACTTCAAGTGGACCTGAAGGCAGACCATGTCTCCCCTTGCCTGCCTCCTTAGCTGAGTGCCTCAGTGCAGAGCACAGACCCACCTTGCCACATGGGTCCCAGGTAGCTGTTGTCAAAGAGACAAAAATAGAATTGCTGAGAATGACAACTTCACAATTGGATCAATCTTTTAAAATCATTATTTAAACTGTTTGACTTTTTGTGTTCTCTAAATTTCAGGGCCCTCGGGCAAGGTATTTGCTTTCCTTCTGTAGTTACTGGTGGTAGCATCCCTCGGCACTCCAACTCTGCTTCCCCTCACCTAACCTATCACGGAGGTCCCGCCTCCTGTGCTGCTCAGCCTCTTCACCTCTCCAGCTCCACTTTCACTCTTCTCTGTCCTGCCCTAGGCCCACAGGGCTGACCTTTACTGATTGTGACACCCAGGTCCCCTTGTCCTCTGCTTGTGTTTGAGAGATGAGAAGGCTAGACGTGAAAGAGAGATAGAATTACTGATAACCGAACCCAAGCCCACCCCCCACCCTCTTCCCCTGCCTGCTGGATTCTGCTGCTCCACTAGGATGGTACCTTTTGAACTCTCAGGCGGCCCCACCTCCCTGTCCGCAGCTTTCCAGCTCTCCTGGGATCGAGTAACACTGCTTCATTCACTTGCCTCAAGTGGTAATGGTTTTCCACTATTGCCATTTTCTGGCAGCTTCACCATCCCTCACGTCTTCCCTTAACTCCACTTACATCTAGGCAAGGAATAGAACCCTTTTGTTAAACTTTTTTCAGTTAAACGCCTTGAATGTGCCAGATTGTTTCCTGCCCCTTCTATCACAGAAATTCTCAAACCCATCCCGTTCTTCTCTTTCCTGGTGCCACTCATGTCCTCTATTCTAAATTTCCCTGTCCCTGTCTCACCCCTTTAGCCCTCTTCATGTTGTTTGCAGAGTGGCTCAACCATGTCAGTTGCTTCCAGACAGATTCAAGGCAGTCGCCTCTACCCACCTCTCTGCCCTTATCTCTCTGAGCAGCAGCCATGCTGAACTGCTGCCTGTAAGGCCAGCACTCCAGGGCTCATCTCACCTCCATATCTCCACTTAAGCTGCTCTTTCCACCTCAAAATTCATCTACCCCAGCTGAGGAAACTGCTGAACACCTCCTTAATATTTGAGGATTCAGTCAGGAATTATTTCCTTCATGATAACTCAGTCCTTCCTTCCTTCCTTCCTTCCTTCCTTCCTTCCTTCCTTCCTTCCTTCCTTCCTTCCTTCCTTCCTTCCTTCCTTCTTTCTTTCCTTCTTTCCTACCCTCCTTCCTTCCTTTCTTAGAGACATAGTCTCACTCTGTCACCCAGGATAGAGTACAGTGGCACAAGCATAACTCACTGCTGCCTCAAATTCCTGGGCTCAAGTGATCTTCCTGCCTCAGCCTCCCAAGTAGCTGGGACTGCCGGAATATGTCACCAGGCCCAGCTGGTTCCTTGATATCTTTCTTGGCTCTTCAACTTATTCTTTCCTCTTACTGATTTTTTGTTGTTGTTCCATCCCAACTTACTGCTCCTATTCTAGTAACCTGAAGCTCTATCCAAACACCTGCAATATTTTATTGTACTTATAAGCTCACTGGTCTTTTCCCCCTAAAATGTGCAAACCCAAAACTCTTCAGTGCAGGCAAAATGTAGCCACTTAGAAGTTGCAAGAAAAATAAATAAATAGATAAATAAATAAAGGAATCAAGGAAGAATGGACAAGGGAATTGCGTCGTTCAAATTGTAAAGTACAGCACATGCTTCTGTGTAAACTAAAGCATGGAGTCATTGTGAGTTACACATATTATTAGCATGTGTTGACTCACAGATCTGGGGATGTTTAAGAGGTCTGTGCAAAAATTTAATACTATGCAAAAATGAGAGCAAATATTTTCTTATTGCAAAATTTAAGAAATAGAAAATTATAAAAATAAAATAATATGAGAATGTTAAAGAAACGAAATCAGAAAGAAATATGGAAATGACTATTTCTGTAACTTGAAAAATCAAATGGAAGTTAGTCCAGTTAAGAATCAAGATATCTGAATGCAATTGCTTTAAGCAGCCAGTTTTTATTATTCAGTTACATTGAAATGGAATTCAAGATACATCAGATGGAGAGTGACATCATTGATAATGTGCTAGAGATTTATAAAATAAAAAATCACAAGTTTGGATCTGAAGAATGCAGTGTTAAAAAAACAACTATTTATTCAACTAATAGCCATTGGGGGTCTTTACTAGGTGCTAGTAATACAAGTATAAGAACAAATAGACATAGTTTCAGTTGTTGCTATAATAGAGCTTATGGTTTAGTAAAAAGGAAGAAGTCATCCAAATATACTTAAAATAATCGCTTCTCGGCCTTTTGGCTAAGATCAAGTGCAAATATACTTAAAATATAGTATTTATGTATTTGTTACTTAGCATGAGTCACTATCCTAAGAAATTCACAAAGGTAGTTCATTTAATCCTCTTAACAAGTCTCTGAGGAAATTGCTATTATTATCCTCATTTCACTGGTTATACAACTGAGCCATGGAAGTTACAAAGGGGTCATGCAGACAGCAAGAAGCAGAATGAGGATTCAGGTAGTTGACTGTCACAATGGACAGCAGCCTGACTACAACCTCAGGGGTCACGCTGAGCCAGAATAAACCAGCTACACCTCTCCTGGACTCCTGACCTACACACACTGTGTGACATAATCAATGTTTGTTGTTTTAAGCAACTTAGCTTTAGAGTAATTTAGCATAGGAGATAACTATAAATAACTAATACAAAAGATAAGAGGAGAAACAGGATGATGAGGCATGAGACCATTGCAGTGATCTAGGGAAGAGGTGGCTGTGGTGTTAGTGGAGGTGGAGATAAATGAGAAGATCGTGGATTTGTGTTGAGAAGGACTGGCCTGACGTCAGTTTGTGGAGGATCTGGACACCTCAACCCGCTCAGTGAAAGATACTGATGCAACTTGGGTGCAGAGAAAGTCAACTGAAGCTTCCTTCAAAAGTAAGAGTGATAACATTAGTGGGAGAGTGATCCCTTTGTTCCTTGCACTAAGTTGTCCATTCACAGGGCAATTTGTCTAATTCTGAATGATCCACTTGCAAATAGAAATATATAAACAAGATTGCATGCAAAATATGCTCCAGAATAATAAAGTAGTACAGCCATTATGGGAAACAGCATGGATGTTCCTCAAAAAAAATAAAGTAGAACTACCGTATGATTTAGCAATCCCACTTATGGCAATGTATCCATGGGAAATGGAACCAGGCTTATAAAGAAATACCTTCACTCTCATGGTCAAGGGAGTATTATTTGCATTAGTCAAGACATAGAAACAATGTAAGTATCCATCAAGGGATAAATGGATAATGATGTTGTTATACATATACATGGACCATGGAATTCTATTTGATTTTTAAAAACAAGGAAATTCTGTCATTTGCAACAATGTGCATGGACCTGCTGGACATTATGTTAAGCAAAACAAGCCAGGCATAGAAAGACAAATACTGTGTGATCTCACGTATATGTGGAATCTAAATAATAATTCAACTCATAGTAGCAGAGAGTAGAATGTGGTTGCCGTGGGTTGAGGATTGGGGAAAGGGAAAGTATCTTGCTCAAAGCATACTAACTATCAGTTATAAGATGAATGAGCTCCTAGGACCTAATGTAAAACATATGATTATAATTAATAAGAATGTTTTGTGTACTTGAAATTTGCTAAGAGGGTAGACCTTAAGTGGTCTCACCAAAAAAAAAAAAAAAAAAAAGATTATAAATATGTGAGGATCTAGATGGGTTAATTAGCTTCATTAAAGAATCATTCATTTCACAATGTATGTGTATACAAACATTGCATTATACATCTTAAATATATGCAATATCTATTTGTTCAATCATATATCAATACTTTCTAAAAAATGTTAGCATTGGTGGAGTAGGAAAGTAGAAATATGTCACTGAGAAATGATTAAGGGAAACAATATTATGCTAGGGAAAGAGAATGCAGATTGAACAAAATGTTTATTTGAAAACTTTTTTATAAATCTAATCTTCATCAATTCTCTTTATCTGAAGCCTTGGAAATTTTTCTTAATTGAAACTTCTTTTCACCTGCTGTCTTGGCTATGAAAAAAGTTAGTGAGGAAGTCTCATTTCCTAGATGAAGCCAGAGTTAAAATTAATTCACTGAATGATATTTGTACCATATCCACAGGATACGGAGAATTATAGAATTATCTGTTAAGTTATAGTCAAGAGATTAAAAATGTATTAGACAGTTGCATAAAAAATAGTAGTACTTCATAGATATTTTGTTCTAATATTATGACCTCATTTTTAATTTCTAATTTTATATGGAAGCATTCCTCTCTTCGTTTATAGAAAGTTTTAAACGATTTTGTAAATTATTTTTTCTTAGCAGACAAAGGTTTGTTGTCCTGTTTCATACCAGAATAGACTTATTTGTTCCTGAGAGTTAAGTATTCATTAATAAAACTCTTGGGAGGTAACCAGGCAGCTCAGAGATAGGTGATGGGGGGGTCACATGGAAAGGAGTGGATGGAGTTTGTGGGAAACCATTTACTATCTAATGTGAGAAAGTGGGGGGAGGGGCAGTGGTTAGGTCAAGCTTTTAGATTAACACAACTGGTTGGATGGGGAGGAAAGTTAGTCACTGAGAAATAGGATAATGAAATAGACCCGGGGATTAGGCAGGATGTCTCTAAGTTCAATTTTGTACATACTGAATTTAATCTAAAGGTCTCCATGTTGACTTTTCAAATAGGTAATTAAATTTGTGGTTATGAAGCTCAGAAAGGAGGTCAGCCCTAGAGGTAACTGCTATAAGTTATCTGCATGTATGTGTGGAGATGCACAGACCTTGAGCTGCATTATAAAGGACCCAACATGCAGAGGTGAAACAGACAGAAAAGTTTTGTAAGGGAGATTGAAAGGGTGTGGCAAGGGAAATAAGTGGAAAACTAGTGCTGAGTGCTGGGTTTTTAAAGTCAAGGAGAAAGGCTGTTTAATGGATGAGGTTGGCGTTGTGTTAACCATTGTCTCACGGATGCGAGATCAAATGAGGAGATCACAGTGAAGAATGGATTCTTTTGTGCTACCTAGAGAGAATTTATAAAGCTTCCCTCCTAGAGAAATTTGATTCTACTTTATGGATTCCCTTAATCCCAGAATTATAGAAAGGGCTAAGAAGATTTTTAACCTCATGGGATCATCATCAAAGATTATATGCAGCTGAGTCTTATCTCTCCAAACTCAGGAGGATATACAGTACTGCTTTTACCAAATGTAGAAAGTAGTGCTTGCAAGCTATGATTTTACTTAATTATTTAAATTATATTTAAATAGCCTTCACAGTCATGCTGCTGATTTCATTTTGAAAATATGGAGAAAGATGAGCCTGGTATTTCTAAAAGTTTAGTAACGTTAATAATGACAGAAATAAATTTAATAGAGTGTGTAGGAAAATGAGGAGGAGGGAGGAAGCTGAAGAACGGTAGCAGACAAATGTATCATCTGAAGATTCTAATTCTATTCTGTCTAACCAGTTTCCCCTAATTTGTTGTGAGGTACTGGGATATATTGCAATAGCTTAGCATATTCCTGATGTGCAATGCTTATGACACATGCTTTTTAAATAGTGCAAGAGAAGATGTGAACTTGAATCAGACAGACCAGAATTTATAGTCAATGTAATAAAAATACACAATTTCATCTTCAAAAGGAATATTGAATCACCTCTCCCAACTAAATGAGAAATGATTTATATTTGGACATAACTTTTGATATTTGTCTTCTATTGAATCATCCCTCCCAACTAAATGAGAAATGATTGATATTTGAACATAATTTTTGATATTTGTCTTCTAATTAGTATATTTCCTGATCCTTTCTCTTTCTTTTCATTTATTATTATACCAATATATGTTAAAAAGTTATTTACTCTGTAGTCCAGGGACAGCCTTTCCTATGGAGTGAGGGGGAAAAGGGTGGGATAAAACACGTTATTGGAAAAGCTGGCCAACAGCAAGAACAGAACTACACACTTTGCAATGGGCATCTCATTTAGTTCTCACAATGAACTCATGAGATTTGTCAGTCTCCCTCATCATGTAGATACAGATGAGGCTTGAATGGAATTCTTCTGCAGGATGAACAGTGAGTAAGTGTTTTCACACCTCTGAGCCAGAGTCCACGCTCCTCACGATATATCATGCTACCCACACGGAGCTTCAAGGCTTCCTGGCAGAATGTTCTCTTCCCTTTAACACCATCTTTCTTTGACTGTGGACGTCTACATTCTTCTGTATGAGAGATACACGTCCATTCTAAGTTAGACTTAAAGGGATAACACATTTGGGAGAAAAGGTATGAATATGGATTGTTTCTTATGGGCAAATAAAAATAAGATACAACGATAAAATCACCTTTTTATATCTGAGAGGAACAGGAGAGAGAATAAGGGAAGAAGAGAGGATCAAGAAGGACCTGAGGATAAAAGACCATTTTCTCATGATTTTGCATTTAGCTGATACTGAAGGCGTAGTCACTCGTTTGTTGCTGGAACATTCTTTCCATCTGGAACAATTAGCAACATGATACTAACACATTTTTTACCTTCACCTGGTCTCCAAAATAATTTTTCTCCATTTCTTAAGCTACAACTTTAATCCAGAAAATGATGAAGATTTCTGGGGAAGTTGCCTGTGAATAGAATTTTTGAGATACTTGTATACAGGAAATCCTATCACTATTGGTCTCTTCCTTTGGAAAAACAGTCTGAAGCAATAGTCTAAAGTCCTCTCGAGCAAATGGCTAAATAAAATGTTTCAAATGTTTATAAAACATAACTAAGACTATGCACACCCCCCCTAAAAAAAAAAATCCCAGGAATGCAACACAGTTTTGGGATCTCTGACTTTTATAATTACTGGTGATTTTGTTTTCTTTTTTTTTTTCTATTTTTCAAATTATATATAATTTAAAAAATAAATACTTTTGCATAATAAGATAAAATATTTTTAGAAACAAAGCTAAGGCGGATTCTACAAGAGAAAATAAAGTCATTTATTTAAGGCGTATGGAAGACCATATTAACCCAAAATACATTTATTGAGCATCTCCTATGTAAATACTAAAATTCCTGGAGCCATATCCTATAGATCTTCCACTTACTGGTTATGTGGTGTGTACAGAATTATGTACAGAATTAATTACTGTATCTCTAGGCCTCAGTATATGCAAAGTGATTCAATCTCATACATTTGATTGTAATAATTAAACAAATGAATGCATGTTAGGTGCTTAGAACAAAGCTTGACATTTCATAAGCCCTCAATAAATGTTAGCTATTACTATAGTCACTGTCCATATGTAAAGAAGTATTTTGTTACTCTATCTGTAAATCACTAATCTCTGCTGGAATATGACTTGAGATCAGGAACTCCTTACTTTCTATGGTAGCCTTTTAGATTATTGAATAGCTCTACTTATTGACAATCCCTGCTGTATGCAACAAATGATTAACATTAGTCAATTAAGCCAGCTGCAAATTCTCCATCTTCTGCTTTAATCTACCTCGTACTTTTCATCTATTTCTGAAGAATATGATAAAGGACTTTGTTAAATGCCTTTCAAATGTCTTGATGCACTGTGCTCTGGAATCTAGAACACTAATTTACCACTAGTGCAGAGAAAGTGAGCAAATTCAGGGTCTCGTTTGAAGCTTATATAAATGGAGGGAATGTATTTAAGAGAAAGAATTCAAAATTACTGTGAACCCTATATGTATATAAAACTGTTTTATGCTACATAAATTGCCAACTCCATATCCCTTTGCCAAATTCCCCAGAAGCGGCTAATCCAATGCTATGTGACAAGAGGGAAAGTGTAACACAGGGAAAGTGGGGGTGGAAAAGGTGTTCTTAACTGATTGTGGTTAAAGTATTTTGCAAACTTCATAAAACATATGTTCTTATGAGCACATTGTATTGCCACCAAGGCTGAAGAAGGGGCCCTTACAAGTGAAGCTTTAGTCCTTTTGTGATAAATCCAACTCTGAATTTAAACAAAAATTTAAGGGAAATTTCAGTCATGTGAAATAAATCCCAACATCACCTTCCATTCTGCATCATTACCCAGATCTGATGTTTTCCGATATCGAATCACACCGTCTGAACAAAATTCCTGGCCTAAATGGATTGGAACCAATGGTTTTAAGGTGCCTTGTGGTTTTAACATCCTATCCATTTTGTAAAATAAAAGCTACTGTTTCAGAGACAGTACAGAACGAATGTGAGAGTCCATTTTCCCTGTTGGGTTTTTTAAAAGGAATCTGAATAACAAGCACCTTTCTTTTGCAAAATGGCTCATTTATAAAAGTATTGTCTCAATTAGCAAGAAAAGCTAAATTCACAAATTTTACTGAAGAAGACAAATATTTTGGCACAGTTTTATCAAATATCCAACTTCAAAAGCGAAAAGTATTTGAGTATTAAATTTCCGAAAGGTGGGCCATATCATTGGTACTTGCTGAGGGAAAGCATGACTGAAAATAAATCCAAGTCTCTGGATGAGATTGGGGATTTTTAAAGGAATGATTTTAAAACTCTAATAGGATGCTGTAAAATCAAATCTACAAATGTCTTATATTTAAAACTTTAAAATTCATCTTCTCAAATAGTATCATTGCTTTTTCAGTAAATTAAACACAAAGTATGACAAAATTCTCCACAATGAACATTGTAGTCCATGTGTTAGGAGGTATGATAAGTGACAAGAAAATCTGAACAAAATGATTTATGCATAAGAAAAAGATATTTTTGCTCTTTATCTTGGAAATGGTAAATACCTATTTTAGAACAAGAAGCACAGTCTGACTCAGCTAATCTAAGTACATTTCCTTATCACTCTGTTAAAACCACCCACATGCCCACATACAAGAGACAGCTCTTCTTTTCTCAAATCATAATAGCTTCTCTTTAAACTAGTAAAATTGCCAGTTGACACTAATAAAATACAATCAGCATAATTGCCTATTGCATGATATTTATACAATGAGTTTGATTATTTCATTGATGCTGACTTTTAAATCTCAAAGTTTAAAAGACACCTTGAAATATTAAGACTTGATTACTTAGAAGCATGAATAAAAAAAAAATTAAAATAAAATGATGAAAAATGTATGTCATTTTACCAAGAGTGTGGTGTTACTTTAACAAACACTTGACTTCTTCAAAAGCATTAAAAAAAATCCTTCTTTTAGTTATTTATTTTAATAAGTGTTTATTATTTGGTAAATTTTATAAATCTTCGTATTATGTCTATAAGTTGCTCTTCTTAGTTATTTTCAGGAACGCCTCTGAATTTCATCCAATCAGATATAAATAAAATTTGATTTTATTCCTTCACTATAGAACTATACCTTTATTGGTAAATATCAGCAGTTGTTTGTGTAGCTAATATCTTCCTATCTCAAAATCCTAGAACCACTATTGTAGCAAAAGGTAGGAAGAAGTTAAAAAACAGTAGACTGGGTTTTGATATTAACAAATACTATGCAACAGTTTCAGCTGAGGGAAGTGGAAGGAAAATAGACATTGTACAAACACATTTATAAAAACTTGATTCCACCTGCTCTTGTTTATGCAAAAGAGGTCAAGAAAGTCTCTAACAACCCAACCAGTTCAGCATTTACATCATGATAATGAGCTAGCTCATACTTGAAAGTATTCAAGTACTTGTAAATAGAAAGAAAATCTATATTACCAAATTCATTATTATACTTTGAAATAAGTTTTGGCTCTCATTATTCATGAATAAAAGAATGTCGATGCAATGAAATCCTCTGAGGCAATTTTCATAACACAAAGGTTTATTACTTTAACCAAAACCTTCCACTATTAGGGCACATTTTGGAAATTGAACTTATGGCTTCAAAGTACCTATTTGAAAAAGAGATGAAATTTAATATTGAAGCTTAGGTTTGGGGTTTATTTTTTATAGATTTCCCCCTCAAGAAGATGCAACAGATATAAGTAAAGAGATAAAAAATAGCTGTCTGGTTTGTTTTGTGCTGATAGAAATGTCTAGATTTTTATTCTGACCACAATTCATGAGAAAGGATCATATTTCAAAACTGACTTAAGCATAAGGTCATTGTTTATCTCCTATAATATTATTAGTTTATTGGAAATGCTTATGTGAAGGGATAAAACAGGATTCTTAAAGTTATACTCACCATAAGTCATCATCATTTATAGAGCTGGTTGCTTCTTTTTTTTTTTTTTTTTTTTTTTAATGAGACAGAGTTGGTGGCACCATAGCCCACAGAAACCTGAAATGCCTGGGCTCAGTCACTCTTCTTGTCTCAGCCTCCTGTGTAGCTGGGACTATAGGCCCCTACCACAATACCCAGATAATGTTTCTATTATTTAGGTGTTTGTTTGTTTGTTTTGTATTAAAGACAGAGTTGCCCTGGGGTTGCATATGATGGTGTCAGAGCTCACAGTAACCTCAGACTTTTGGGCTTAAGTGATACTCTTGCCTTTGCCTCCTGAGTGGCTGGGACTACAGGTACCCTCCACAATGCCCAGCTATTTTTAGTAGAGACAGGCTCTCTCTCTTTCCCAAGCTGGTCTCTTGGACTCCTGAACTCAAGGGGTGCACCCACTTAGGCTTCCCACAGTGCTAGGATTATAAGCATGAGCCACTGCAATTGGCCCATAAAATGGAATGATTACACTCAAAGAAAATCTTAAGTAGAAATATTAAGGCTATGATTTACACTATGCAAAAATTTTAATTTCTTTCCATCAGTACAACTAATCTAGTCATGAGAAAAATAGCTGCTTAATCAAGCCATGTGGCACTCAGTGTATAATAAGGAAAATCGAGCAAAAAATGAGCACACAGGTTTGTAGAGAGGAACTAAATGCATTGACTGTGGTTACCCACTATATGTTTGTTTCAATAAAATTTCAGATAAAGATTTTCCCCAGCATTTGAATTAACTCTAGAAAAAAGTTAGCTCTCTGACGGCTCCTTCCTCCCCTCTGAAGATATATGTAATAATTTTCACCACATGGATACTAAAAGAAGCTTCCACAAAGGAAGTTTTGACTGGGTTTCTTGGAAAGCAGTCTACTTCAATGTTTTTCACATTAAGAATTGTATTTCTCCCAATTGTGACTATTTTGAAGAAAAATGAGAGCTAATATTTGAATCCTAATACTGTGCCAGACACTGCTATAGCTTATTGTATTGAATCCTCAGAAGATTCATTGTCTGAGGAGTCATAGGAGTTATGTTAAAGAGTCAGATAAAAAAAATCAAGGAACTTACCCAAAGTCACAAAGCTAGTTAAGATATATCTGGGAATTGAACTCAGTGATCTAATCATAAAACCTGCATGCTTCCCCAGAGGTTAACATAATGTCCATCACTCAGATTTGCCCACACACCTGACCCCGTAGACTCAGGCCTTGGCCCCAGGTAGAGAAAACACTGTAAGACTTGAAATAGTTATTTTCACTCAACACTCATAAAACAGCAATACTTTGATATTTACATGACAAGGTACCATACGGAGTGGGGCAAGTGGGCTTTCCTCCCCCTCTGCACACAGCATGCCATGTAGCCTTGAAAGTCTCTGAAATATGTCCTCTCAATGTGGCATTTGGAAGGTTACAGTACAAGAACAGGATATTACTGAGGATGGTACCAAGGAGGAGTGACACTGAGTAGATGGACATTGTAGAGGCCGGGGTATTTCTTCTAAGAAGAGTAAGAGAAACAAAATGGCCCCATGCCTAGAACTGCAGGACAATACTAGCGAGACTCCAAAAATAAATGGGGAGACAAGAATTTCAATAGAATTTGAAGGTTCTGTCATAACAAGCAGGGTGAGAGCCCAGATAACCAACTATTAATCTTACTCCATGTTGATCTCCCCCTACCTCCGTTAAGACTGGGGCAACTAAGAAAATACAAACCATATAAAAAAATGGGTTTAGTCCCTACTATGGTTTGAAGGTCTCCCCCAAATTCATGAGCTGGAAACTTGATCCCCAGTGCAGCAGTATTAGCAGTGGGGCTTTTGAGGAGGTATTTAGGTCAAGATGGCTCCACTTCCATGAAAGAACTAATGCTGTTATATAAAGGGCTTGTGGGAGCAGCGTTGGTTTCTTCTGCCATGTGGGGACACAGAATTCTTCCCCTCCAGAAGATGAAGGACTCAGCATTCAAGGCACCAGACTGGAAGCAGAGAACAGCTCTCGCCAGATGCGAATACCTTAATATTGGTTTCCCCAGCCTCCAGAACGATGAGAAATAATTTTTTTATTAATTATCAAATCTGTGGTATTCTGTTATAGCTGTACAACATACACATTATATACTCAGAGATACTGCAGGTTCAATTCTGGACCACCACAATAAATGTAGTCACACAAATTTTCGATTTTCAGTGTGTATAAAAGCTTTGTTTGTGCTACATGGTAGTCTTTTGAGTGTGCAGTAGCATTATGACCAAAAAATGCACATATTTTTTATTTTAAAAAACATGTTTTATTGCTAAAAAATGCTAACAATTATTTTAGCTTGCAGTAAGTTGTAATATTGCTGGTAGAAAGAAGATCTTGTCTCAATATTGATGGCTGCTGACTCAGCAGGGTGGTGGTTGCCAAAGGTTGGGGTATCTATACAAATTTTATAAAATAAAACAATGGAGTTTGCCAAATCAGTTGATTTTTCCTTTTATGAAAGATTTCTCTGTGGCATGTGGTGCTGTTTGATAGCATTTCATCCACATTATACTATCTTTTAAAACTTTAGTCAACACTCTCAAAGCTTGCTGCTGTTTTATCAACTAATTATCTGTCATAGTCTAAATCCTTTGTTGTCATTTCAACAATGATCACACCATCTTCACCCAGAGTAGATTCCAGCTCAAGAAATCACTTTCTTGTTATCAGTTAACAAGTAACTCCTTGGGCCGCTTTGCAGACCGGAACCTGCCTGTGGTGCTGGGAGACAACTCAAGTCTCCAAACCTTTGCTCAGAGCGGAGGATGAAGGATTCGCATCAGCACCCTACCGGACCTCTGGAAGAGCTGCGCTGTGACCAGTGATGGGCTCCCTCCCCTGCACCAGGACCCTCCCAGACCTCCGGAAGAGGTGCTCCAGGACCCTCCTGGAATTCCAGAAGAGCTGCCCTGCAACCCGTGATCAGCACGCTCCTGGACCCCAGTAAGAGCTGTGCTGGGACCCACTATCAGCACCCTTCCGGACCTCTGTAAGAGCTGCACCCACCCAACCCTGGTAAGACCTGCATTAGACCCACTATACTGCCTACTGGGGCTCCCCCACCCTGACCAGGAACTCCAGGAACTGCTGCAACCCCATGTCCTCCCTCCTGTACCTTCCCTGCCTCCGCATTGGCTTGCTCATCTGGCCAGGGACTCTGGTAGCCACGTGCCCTCCAGAGGCCTCCCTGTGGAGCCCTTCTCCTGGACAGAGACTACTGAAGCCTTGGGCCCTCTGTGCCAAAGTCACTGGGCACCAGACCCTCCCAGAACCCTGTGCACCACCCCTTTCCCTGTTGCTGGATCTGGGGGTATCACACACCGAAGCTGCTCCCACAACCAGAACTCCCTGGCTGGGGCAGCCTCAGAGGAGCTACACAGGGTCACTACCTACAAAGATCCAGCAACAATAGAGTGATCCCGCTGGGGTCTAATCTTGGAGAGACACCACCTCCCCAACTCTGAGGATGGCCAGAGGCAACATGAAAAACAATCATGAGACAAAATCAAAGGGAAAACTCTGGCAATATGAATAATCAGAATAGGTCAACTTCCCCAAGGAACAATGGTGCAGACACAGCACAAGATCCCATGCACAAACAAATAGCTGAGATGTCAGAAATCGAATTCAAAATCTGAATAGCAAATAAGATCAAATTAGAATTCCAAGCAATAACCCAAAAGATGTCTCAAGAATTCAACTAATTCAAAGACCAAATGACCAAAGATTTTGATACATTGAGACAAGAAGTTGCAGCCCTCAAAGATCTGAGAAACACAGTACAATCCCTCAGTAACAGAATGGAACAAGCAGAAGAAAAGATTTCTCACATTGAAGAGAAAGATTTTGAATGCTCCCAAACTCTCAGGAAGAGAAATGGAGGGCAAAAACAGATCACTTTCTCAGAGAACTCTGGGAATATTCAAAGAAAACCAATATTCATCTTATAGGGATCCCCAAAAGCAATGAAGAGGCTTCACAAGGCACGGAGTCTCTTTTCCATGAGATTATGAAAGAGAACTATCCAGACATGCCAAGAGATTCCGAATTTCGGATAGCAGATAGTTTCAGAACTCCAGCAAGACTCAGCCCGAATAAGACATCCCCCAGACACATCATAATCAATTTCACTAAAGTTAATATGAAGAAGAAAATTCTGAAAGCAGCCAGATGAAAGAAAGAATAACTGCAGATCTCTCTGCTAAAACATTTCAAGCTGGAAGAGGATGGTCATCGACTTTTAATCTCCTAAAACAAAATAACTTTCAACCCAGGATCCTGTACCCAGTTTCCTGTACTGAGTTTCCTTTATGACAGAGAAATTAAATACTTTAATGACATTCACATGTTGAAGAAATTTGCCACGACTAAACCAGCCCTCCAGGATATTCTGAGACCTATCCTCCATAAAGACCAGCATAATCCTCCACCAAAAAAGTAAACCCACCAAGAAAATTTTGATCAAATTCCAACTTCTATAGTCGCAAAAGGATTAAAAATGTCCGCCAGACTCTCAAAAAGCTTATCAAAATTCTCAATTAATGTGAATGGTTTAAATTGTCCTCTAAAGAGGCACAGGTTGGCTGACTGGTTACAGAATTGCATCTTACATGAAAAGACAAATATAGACTCAAGGTGAAGGGATGGTCATCTATAATCCAGGCAAATGGAAAGCAGAAAAAAAGCAGGCATTGCAAACCTATTCGCAGATGCAATAGGCTTTAAACCAACCAAAATAAGGAAGGATAAGGATGGACACTTCATATTTGTTAAAGGTAATACTCAATATGATGAGATTTCAATTATTAATATTTATGCACCCAACCAGAACTCACCACAATTTATAAGAGAAACTCTAACAGACATGAGCAACTTGATGTCCTCCAGTTCCATAGTAGTTGGAGATTTTAACAACCCTTTAGCAGTGCTGGATAGATCCTCCAAAAAGAAGCTAAGCAAAGAAATCTTAGATTTAAACTTAAACACTCAACATCTGGACTTAACAGACATCTACAGAACATGTTATCCCAACAAAACTGAACACACATTCTTCTCATCAGCCCATGGAACATACTCCAAAATCAACCACATCCTAGACCACAAATCTAACCTCAGCAAATTTGAAAAAATAGAAATTATCCCTTGCGTCTTCTCAGACCATAATGGAATAAAAGTTGAACTCAATAACAACAGGAACCTACATACCCATACAAAAACATGGAAGCTAAATAACCTTATGCTGAAGGATAGATGGGTTATAGACGAGATTAAGAAAGAAATCACCAAATTTTTGGAACAAAACAACAATCAAGACACGAATTATCAGAACCTATGGGATACTGCAAAGGCAGTCCTAAGAGGGAAATTTATAGCACTGCAAGCCTTCCTCAAGAAAACGGAAAGAGAGCAAGTTAATAATTTATGGGACATCTCAAGCAACTGGAGAAGGAAGAACACTCCAACCCCAAACCCAGCAGAAGAAAAGAAATAACCAAAATTAGAGCAGAATTAAATGAAATTGAAAACAAAAGGATTATACAACAGATCAATAAATCCAAAAGTTTCTTTTTTGAAAAGATCAATAAAGTAGATAAACTTTTGACCAACCTGACCAGGAAAAAAGAGTAAAATCTCTAATTTCATCAATCAGAAATGGTAAATATGAAATAACAACAGACCCCTCAGAAACTCAAAAAATTTTTAATGAATATTACAAGATACTTTACTTTCAAAAATATGAAAATCTGAAAGAAATCGACCAATACTTGGAAGTACGCCACCTACCAAGACTTAGCCAGAACGAAGTAGAAATGTTGAATAGGCCAATATCAAGTTCTGAAATAGCATCAACAATGCAAAATCTCCCTAAAAAGAAAAACCCAGGACCAGAGAGCTTTACGTCAGAATTCTACCAAACCTTTAAAGAAGAACTAGTATCTATATTACTAAACCTCTTCCAAAATATAGAAAAAGAAGGAATATTACCCAACACATTCTACAAAGCAACATCACCTTGATCCCTAAACCAGGAAAGACTCAACAAGAAAAGAAAATTATAGATCAATGTCACTAATAAATATCGATGCAAAAATACTCAATAAGATCCTAACAAACAGAATCCAACAACACATCAAAAAATTATACACCATGACCAAGTGGGCTTAATCCCAGGCTCTCAAGGCTGGTTCAATATACATAAATCTATTCAGCACATAAACAAACTAAAAAATAAAGACCATATGATTCTCTCAATTGATGAAGAAAAAGCTTTTGATAATATCCAGCATCCCTTCATGATCAGAACACTTAAGAAAATTGGTATAGAAGGGACATTTCTTAAACTATTAGAGGCCATCTATAGCAAACCCACAACCAATATCATATTGAATGGAGTTAAGTTGAAATCATTTCCACCTAGATCAGGAACCAGGCAAGGTTGCCCATTGTCTCCACTGCTCTTTAACATTGTGATGGAAGTTTTAGCCATTGCAATTAGGGAAGAAAAGGTGATCAAGTATATCCACACAGGGTCAGAAGAGATCAAACTTTCACTCTTCGCAGAGGACATGATCGTATATCTGGAAAACACTAGGGATTCTACTACAAAACTTTTAGAAGTGATCAAGAAATATAGCAATGTCTCAGGCTACAAAATCAACACCCATAAATCTGTAGCCTTTATATATACCAACAATAGCCAAGCCAAATAAACAGTCAAGGACTCTATTCCTTTCATGGTAGTGCCAAAGAAGAGGAAATATTTGGGAGTTTGTCTAATAAAGGACGTGAAAGATCTCTATAAAGAGAACTATGAAACTTTAAGAAAAGAAATAGCTAAAGATGCTAACAAATGGAAAAACATACCATGCTCATGGCCGGGAAGAATCAACATTATTAAATTGTCTATACTACCCAAAGCAATATACAATTTTAATGCAATTCCTATCAAAGCTCCATTGTCATATTTTAAAGATCTTGAAAAAATAATACTTTGTTTTATATGGAATCAGAAAAAACCTCGAATAGCCAAAACATTACTCAGAAATAAAAACAAAGCAGGAGGAATCACGCTACCAGACCTCAGACTAGACTATAGTCTAGACTAAATTGATAGTGATCAAAACAGCATGGTACTGGCACAAAAACAGAGAAGTAGATGTCTGGAACAGAATAGAGAACCAAGAGATCAATCCAGCTACTTACCGTTATTTGATCTTTGAAAAGCCATTTAAAAACATTAAGTGGGGAAAAGATTCCCTATTTAACAAATGGTGCTGGGTAAACTGCCTGGTGATCTGTAAAAGACTGAAACTGGACCCACACCTTTCACCATTAACTAAGATAGACTGTCACTGGATAAAAGATTTAAACTTAAGACATGAAACTAAAAATACTTGAAGAAAGTGCAGGGAAAACTCTTGAAGGAATTGGCCTGGGTGAATATTTTATGAGGACTCCCTAGGCAATTGAAGCAGTATCAAAAATACATTACTGGGATCTTATCAAACTAAAAAGTTTCGACACAGCCAAGAACATAGTAAGTAAAGCAAGCAGACAGCCCTCAGAATGGGAGAAAATATTTGCAGGTTATAACTCCGATAAAGGTTTAATAACAAGAATCCACAGAGAACTCAAATGTATTAGCAAGAAAAGAACAAGTGATCCCCTCTCAGGGTGGGCAAAGGCCTTGAAGAGAAACTTCTCTAACAAAGACAGATGCATGATCTACAGACACATGAAAAAAAGCTCATCATCCTTAATCATCAGAGAAATGCAAATCAAAACTACTTTGAGATATCACCTAACCCCAGTAAGAGTAGCCCACATTACAAAATCCCAAAACCAGAGATGTTGGTGTGGATGTGGAGAAAAGGGCACACTTCTACACTGCTGGTGGGAATGCACACTAATACATTCCTTCTGGAAAGATGTTTGGAGAATACTTAGAGATCTAAAAATAGACCTGTCATTTGATCTTATAATTCCTTTACTAGGTATATACCCAGAAGACAAAAATCACAATATAACAAAGACATCTGTACCAGAATGTTTATTGCAGCCCAATTCATAATTTGCTAAGTCATGGAAGAAGCCCAAGTGCCCATTGACCCATGAATGGACTAGCAAATTGTGGTACATGTATACCGTGGATTATTATGCAGCCTTAAAGAAAGATGGAGACTTTACCTCTTTGATGTGTAGGGAGGGTAATGAGTGGGGTCACACCTGCGGTGCATCTTAGAATGGGTATAGGCAAAACCTACTAAATGCAGAATACAAATGTCTACATACAATAACTAAGAAAATGCCATGAAGGCTACATTGAACAGTTTGATGAGAATATTTCAGATTGTATATGAAACCAGCATATTGTACCCCTCGATTGCACAAATGTACACAGCTATGATTTAACAATAAAAATAAATAAATAAATAATAAAAAACAAAAACAAAAAAAATAACTCCTGAAGGCCAGGCACGGTGTCTTACGCCTGTAATCCAAGCATTTCGTGAGGCTGAGGCAGGTGGTTTCCTTGAGCTCAGGTGTTCAAGAGCTGCCTGACCAAGAGCGAGATCCCATCTTACTAAAAATAGAAAAATAGCTGGGTATCTCAGTGTGCGCATATAGTCCTAGCTAATCAGGAGACTAAGGCAAGAAAATTGCTTGATCCCAAGAGTTTGAGGTTGCTGTAAGCTATGACGCCACAGTATTCTATCATGGGGCAATGAAGTAAGACTCTGTCTCAAAAAAAAAGAAAAAAAAACAGAAGGAAGCAACTACTCATCCACTCAAGTTTTATCATGAGATTGTAGCAATTTAGTACATCTTCAGGCTTCGCTTCTGGTTCGCTTGCTGTTATACCACATCTGTATTTACTTCCTCCAGCGAGGTCTTAAGCCCCTGGAAGTCATCCATGAGGGTTGTAATCAACTTCTCTCAAACTTCTGGTAACCTTGCTATTTTGACCTCCTCTCACAAATCACAAACAATCTCAATGACATCTAGAATGGTGAAGTTTTCAATTTACTTTGCCCAGATCCATCAGAAGAATCACCATCTATGGCAGTCATGACCTAATGATACACAGTATTTCTTAAATAATAAGACTTGATAGTCAAAATTACTCTTTGGTCTACGAACTGCAGAATGAATGTTGTGTTAGCAAACATAAAAATATATATATTAATCTCCTTGTATTTCTCCATCAGAGCTCTTGGGTTACCAGGTACATTGTCAATGAGTAGTAAGAAATATTTGTTTTGAAAGGTATCTTTTTATTCTGGGCAGTTGGTCTCAATAGTGAGCTAAAAATATTTAGTAAACCATGCTGTAAAGAGTTGTGCGGTCATTCTGTCTTTCTTGTTTCATTTCTAGAACACAGGCAGAGTAGATTTAGCAAAATTATTAAGAGCTCTAGTATTTTCAAAATGGTAAATGAGCATTGACTTCAACAAAATCAGCAACTGTATTAGCCCCTAATACAAGAGTTGCAGCCTTTAAAGTTTTAAAGCCAGACGTTGACTTCTCCCTAAATATGAAAGTCCCTGTTGGCCTCTTTTTTCAAAATAAGGTTGTTTTATCTACATTTACAATCTGTTGTGTAGCGTAGCCACCTTCATCAATTATCTTAGCTGGGTCTTCTGGATAACTTGCTACAGCTTATAGATCATCGCTTGCTGCTGCTTCTTATACTTTTATGTTCTGAAGACACTTTTTTCCTTTAAACCTCATGAACCAACCTCTTCTAGCTTTAAACATTTTTTTTTTTCTGCATATTATTCACCTCTCTCAACCTAAATAAAATTGAAGTTAGAGACTCGCTCTGGATTAGGCTTTGGCTTAAGGGAATGTTGTAGCTGATTTGATCTTCCATTCAGGCCACTAAAGCTTTCTCTATATCAGCAATAAGATTGTTTTGCTTTCTTATCAGTCATGTGTTCGCTGGAGTAGCACTTTTAATTTCCTTCAAGAACTTTTCCTTTCCATTCACAATTTGGCTAATGGCTTGGCATAAGAGCCCTAACTTTCAGCCTATCTCAGCATTTGACATGCCTTTCTCACTAAACTTAATCATTTCTAGCTTTTGACTTAAAGCCAGAGACATATGACTCTTTCTTTCACTTCTGCTTTTAGGGGGCATTGCAGGGTTATTAACTGGCCTAATTTCAATATTGTTGTTTCTCAAGAAACAAGGAGGCCTGAGGAGAGAGAAAGAGATGGGGAATGGCTGGTCAGTGAAACAGTCAGAACACACGCATTTGTGAAATAAATTTTCCATCTTATACAGACATGTTTCACAGTGCCCCAAACAATTACAATAGTAATATCAAAGATCACTGCTCACAGATCATCATAACAGATATAATAATGATGAAAAACCTTGAAATACTGCAAGAATTACAAAAACGTGACACAGAGACACTAAGTGAGCCCAGGCTGTTGGACAATGGCATCAGTGGACTTGTTTCACACATGGTTGCCACAAACGTTCAATTTGTGTGTATGCACATATATATATATATACACATATATATGCCTCCCACCATCCTTTGTGCACTGTCTGATAAATAGTGTTGAAACATTTCTCACTCTGCTTTTAATGTTTTTGTTTTTCAGGTTTTCATTATATGTGGGCTCACTGTGCACTATCAGTAGCATGTCATACTTTGATTAGCAAGGCCCGAGTTTATCTCCTTAATACAGCAGTTACTTGTCTGTGGCCAAAGAAGTCATTCGACATTGTAATTACATTGAACTTAATACATAGTTTAGGAAGAAATCCAAAGAAAACAGGTCAATACAATAGCAGCCATGTAGGTGCCAGGAAGGGGCTAGACAGTGGTTGTTACTCAAACTTTATCATTTGTTTTTTTTTTGTTTCATTTGTGTTTTGCTCTTTTAAGTGTTATGCTTCTGACATTTTTAGGGGCCTATAGATGAGAAAAATTTATTACTGCTTCTCATGGCTGTGATCATTCCAGGGATTCCTACCAGAGAGAAGAAAGAATAGGCATAGTCTGAAGGACTTTATCTTCAAGGCCAAAGTTGTAAGCAGAATGTGCTGGGTACACTGAGAACGATCATAGCACACACAAATGTACACATGTACACACACACGTGTGTGTGTGTGGCTTTGAGTCCCTTGGAAGAGGGACAGCCAGTTTTCTTTGTTCACCATCAGCAGTACCAGATTGGTCAGGCTGGTCATAATAAGCAGCTGAGACTAAGAAACCCAAAAGACAATCTTATGAGTTCCCAGGAGTGGTGTCATGGTTAGAACTCTAACCTAGTGTGAAAGTCAGGTTCTGAAATTTACCTTAGATCCACACCAGGTGCCCTGTCCTTCCCTTGAATGGGATCTGGCTATTCTCTGGCCCAGCCTTCCTTTGCCCCTAACAGGAGCATGAACTCTACTGGCCCAGCCTTCCTTTGCCCCTAACAGGAGCATGAACCTTGGGTTCGCTTCATATGGATATCCTCACATTAGCCCCTCCCAAGTCCTCAACAGAAGAAGCTTCTGTCTGCTTTTGCTTTGCTACAATACCCATAATTATGATTATGAACCATATCTCATTCTGGTAGAACACTTTGCGTTCTACAAAAAATCAGTCTTACAATACTCCTGACATAGAATTAGTGTGGTTTTATCCTGATTTTCAGATGAGGACCCAGA
Organism: Nycticebus coucang; assembly: GCF_027406575.1. Classification (NCBI taxonomy): domain Eukaryota; kingdom Metazoa; phylum Chordata; class Mammalia; order Primates; family Lorisidae; genus Nycticebus; species Nycticebus coucang. The sequence continues at coordinate 149,469,388 of NC_069780.1, read as the reverse complement.
CTCAGGGAACTTCTTGTTTTAGGTCAAATGGCTCGTGAGTGGCAAAGATAGCTCTGGGGACCTTCAACAACTTCCCTTACCACAGCCTTATAGTGCCCCTCTAGCTAAGGCCAAACTTCCAAAAAAAAAAAATTGAGCACCTATGCTGCTGGGAAATTCCTCTATGAGCTATGTTTATCCCAATGAACTCAGTGGAAGTGTGGCCTCTTTGAAATTTTTAGATGAAGTGAACAAAGAGATGAACTCTATTTTATTTGCACTCTATCTTTTCAAATTCTATTTACCACTGACTTTGCAATGAGGAATAAATTGTTCACTTCTGTGATGATCAATTTCTGTCTTTAAAATGGAGAGGATAATACTTGCCACCCACTCCTGTCACTAAATGAAAGAACTAATGCTTTTAAAATGTTGGAAAGACATGCTCTAGAAATAGAAACATGAGCTTTATACTGAAAGCATGTTCAGTATAGATGTTATTTTCACCTGAAATTAAGGTTTCACCAAAGATTCATGCCACACTCAACTAATCATAATTTGTATGGTTACTATTATTATTTTTCTTTTTTCATTTCATGTACTGGGGCAGTAAATGGAGCATCTAATTTTATAGATTTTGCCCTTTTACAGCTCACTGCTGGCAGGTGCAGTGCCTTTACCTTGTATGTTCCCCTCCACACACATACACCGAGACTTCATCTTACTTGGATTGTACTAGCTATAGACATAAACATCGCCTATTTTGTTCTACATAGCTAACAATATGTCCTTTAGACAGTGACTCAGAACAAAGCAAAAATGGTAAAGCAGGCTTTGCTCTGACACTAAAAGTGCCCGTTGCTACATAATCTATCACTGGCAATCTGATACATAATCTATCAGTTGTCTGTATCAGTCAAGCTGGCAGCCCTCCTGCTCAGGGGAAGTACGGGATGTGTATCCTCTCCAAAGAGAGCCTGCGGTGCAGCAGCTCGACAGCTGAGGCCTTTGTAATGAATGACTCTACTCCAACAAGCCAGAGTTACTAAGGATAAAACCATTCAGCCATAGAGACAGCTCTGGCTTACCAATTTGATGGGGTATGCCAACTCCTGAGAGGACATTCTCAGATAGGAAATGCAAACTTTCGCACTGGATTGGATTGTCCAGAGCACCTGAACCAACAAAACGTTTCCCATAAAAGGGCTATTGACTATTATTGTTGGACTTTGAAATGATACAGAAGCATTTTTCTGAAAGTACCTGGAATTTGCAAATAAAAATTGGCACAAATAACTATACATTATCAACTACTTCACAGGACGTATTTTTTTTTCAAAGTCCAGTTAGCATCATTTGCCTTTTTCTTTTCTATCATTCTCTCTTTTTTTATAAAGAGAACAAGTTAAAACACTGTTAAAAGTCTTCTGAGAAATAATTATGTTTACTCAGTAAAACATCTGTTAAAGCGCTTCTCTGTCTGTCCTGATAAGTAGTGTGTTACGTACATGCATTCAAAGTTAACTCCACAAAAGATTTCATTTGTTTGCTTGTTTTATTAAATATAGGAGTCCTAACTTCAAGGACTCAAAAGTTTTCCTTCTTCCTAATGGCATCTGTCATGTTTTGGACACTTTGATTAGGGATGTGCTTTTGGTGTTGCTTTGCTTTATTTTATAAAGTGAGTGGTGTTATTCTCTTAGCTTGTCAAGAAACTGTTCTTTTATTTATCTCATATCCAATAAAACAAGTGCACAGTAATCCATAATAATTTCAGTGGTGTTAGTAGGTCAAAATACAACCAAATGTCAAGACACGCTCAACTTTATTGACCTAAAATTCCTTTAGAGTCACAAGAAATTTACCCCTACAGACAGTTCATATGTTTTAATATTAGACCCATATTGTGGCAACCATGCTAGGTGAATAATATCAATGTGTGTAATACTTCTTCTCAGAAAAAGTCACTAAAACATGTAGATAAATTAAGTCTGTTGAGATGGAAACCAAAAGATTCCTCAAACTATGTAACTGAATTCTTTTTCAATGAATATCAGTTAATTTGGCCATTTCCATGATGAACTAATGGAGGAGAAGAATGAGAGCTTTAGTATACCTGCTTCACAGGAATTTGGGATACTATGTTGTACCTGTAATAATTATTATTTTTAAAATGACAAACATTAAGGTTTTCAATAAAAATATGGACATATTCCAAAGATTCTTAAAATTATATTTGTTGGCCATTTATTCTTAGAAAACTTTTTAAAATATAATAAAATTCTCATTTTTAAATTGTTGTATCTCCCAATCTTCATTTATGGTTTTATTTTTCTCACTACCAAAATTAGGAAATCAGAATATTTCTCTTTTCTGCCATGAACGCTAAGAAAAAACCCACTTAAATTCTAAGTTCAAATGAAAATTTCAAATTGCTATGTAGTAACTTACAGTGTACGATCTACTTTATTTTTTTTAATTAAATCATAGCTGTGTACATCAATATGATCATGGGGCACCATACACTTGTTTCATAGAATATTTGACATATTTCATCTCATTAGTTGACATAGCCCTCCTGGCATTTTCTTAGTTACTTTGCCAAGACATTTACATTCCACATTTGCCAAGGCTCACATGTACCCTTGTAAGATGCACCACAGGGAGGGGGATTGAAAGGATCACGATCTACTTTATTAAAGCAAACCAGCTGTTATATGCCTGACTTAAAGCACATTTTTAATTATTAGCTAAGCCCCCCAAACATGTCAATTAAATTGCAATTTTAAATATATCAGTGAATTGACCAAGTTACTAAGTTCAGATGAAATTCTTTTGGTATATCTAGGAACTCAGGAATGCATTATTTTATAACTTCCTTTCCTGGATAAATAATTATGACATCTTGGTATGTTTAGTTAGCTAATATTGACCAAAAAGCTAGAGCGGCTATATTTAAACTCATCTCCACAAGAGTTTCACTACCACTCCACAGCATATTTTAAGTATTTTAAAATCAAGACCCATTATTCCCCAAGCACAATTCAAATTCATTCATTTTTATCTCTCAAACTATTTTTGTAGTTGTGTCTACCTAAATTGAGGCAGTGATTTTTATTTGAAACAAGGATTTATTTCTATTTCAGTCCTTCCTTTTGAAATCAGAATGAAATAATGTTGCTATTTTATATAACCAACCATATACTTCCAAGTTAAAATAATAAGGAATTGATTATGAGTCAGAATTTGAAAAAAAAAATAGTGATTGGAGAAACCATATCCTTCCCAAATACATTTATTTTATTCTCATTTACCAGCTGGTACCTGTGTCATGGACTGTCATCAACGATTTTTACTACCACAATCATAGTGGCCTTAATAAGTAGATAAAGTAAAAAAGAAATCATACAGTAAGTTGTAGAATTTGAATAAATTTATGTAACCTGGATTTATTTTTCTGCTTGTCCTTTTGATAAAGTGTAAAAAATACAGCCAGAGACCTTTATAATTTGGAAAAAATTAACCTCGCTTTATAAGAGAAACAACTGAAATCCACGGTGCAGTAACATGGGAAGTGGGTCATGCTAGATGAATGTTAGCTACATTAAACTCATGGGGATAGCAAAGAACTTCACAGGGCAACCATGGAAGTCACCTTCCAAATCTAGATACTTTCCACTGGGGCAAGGCATGGGTAACACCATTCTTGGCAAACTGAGATGCGCGGTTCTCCTCCATATGCAAGCATTATATCCTTGGCAGTGCGTAGTCATTCACTAACAGAGGAGGGGAAAGTGGGCTATTTCATCACAGCCAGCCTATCATGTTCCAAATCACCTAATGAACACTGAAGGATGCTTCTCCCTTAAACGGGAAGTGTAAAATTATGCTCTATAATTTTGTACAAGAAACACCTTGAAAATTATTCAGTTCAGGTTTCCTGACTTTTTTTTTAATGAACTTTGTTTTTGTCACTTCAGAATATGTAAATCTGTTCCTTCTCACTGTGCTATTAAAAGAAATGAATTGAAGCTTACCTTTCTACAATGATTTTTAAATTTTAACTTAAAAATCTTGCTGTTATCACTTCTTGGCCTTTTGCTTCAAGTGTAAAAAATTTGCAGTAATGTGTTCAATATGATACATCCACACACATTGGTAGGTGGGTTCTTCCAGAAAGTGGGTTACGAAGGAGGTGGCTTTACAATGGGGATAAAGGAATACTAACATGCTCTCTTTTAACCCCAAATGCTTTTTACAAGCCAAAGTGAATGTGTATTAAAATTTATTTTAAACATTCCAATTCTGCATTATATGAAAATAGAAGTATGTAAAAGTTTACTATAAACCACTCCTTATTATCTGAGAATGGAATATCTGTACTGAAAATTTACATTAACTACATGGCCATCCAAGAGATTTCTGGGCCATGCATTTGTCTGTCTGAAAGAAAAATTTTCTTCCTCAGTGAGGTTGTCAATAAGGCATCTAACAGCTGTGGAATCGTGATGCAACAGTTTGAATGTGTCTCCCGAATGTCATGTATTGAAATGTAAAGCACAGTTTCATATGTTGACCAGAGAGATGGGGCTTTGGAGATGTAATTACAATTAGAAACTGGTGACTTTATGGGACGAGACAGTAAGCTAACATACACATCCTTGCTCTTTCAAATGTGACTGCCTCCACCAGCTGTGACACAGCAGAAAGACCCTCACAGATGCCAGGGCCATGCTCTTGGACTTTTCAGCTCCCAAACTATAAGAAATAAATTTTTGATACAAATTATTCAGTGTGTGGAATTCTGTTTTAATAATGCAAAGGGAACTAAGATACACAATGTCAGATATTAAAGTTTCTGAGGAACTTAAAGACATTTGTTTAATTTTATGGAACTCAGCATTTCCCAAAAGAATGTGCCAGTAAATACTTTTTTCATGGAATATTTTATAATAATAAAGAAATTTGAGGGCAACACCTGTGGCTCAAGGAGTAGGGCGCTGGCCCCATATACCAGGGGTGGCAGGTTCAAACCCAGCCCCAGCCAAAAAAAGAAAAGAAATTTGATATTTCTTACAGTATAGGGAATGATTTTTGAAGAAAATTGAAAGGGATTATGACAAGAAAAAGCTAGCAAAAAGGACTTAAAATGCATGAAAGGTTATGGGACTTACCTTTGATTTTGTCAGTCATAAAAGAATATATTACATGCACTTGGGGGCATTCCTTAACTTGGTTTTCCCATGAGCATGAGGAATATACAACTAATAATTGAAAATAATTAACAATGATTTAGTTATTATAAACTCTTTACTGAATGACAATAGCGTAATATGATATGAATATCAATAACTACTGATGATATAAAACAAAGATAATATTTACAGAGAAATGTTAATATTAGGCATAATATTAAAATAATTGAGGGTAGAAAATTTAAATTGTCACTTTATTATTATTATGAAGGATAAGAAATGGCTTTTGTTATAGGTAAAAAATGGTCAAGTATTGTCAGTGTCATATTTTTTAATTTAATGGTTTCTAATTTAATTTTTATAATTATTCTTACTCTGCAGAACAGAAAAATAATAATCAAGCTGTGTCTTATTCTTGTTCAGCAAGCAACTGGACCAGATGCTTCAAGCTTAATATTTTGGATTAAAATTCCAAGCCTTTTCTGCTATACTATGTATTTTTGTAATTTGCTTATTTTTTTTATTTGGACCACATAACGTTTCTTATTTGGGGAATTAAATTTTTGCCATAAAGTTTGTATATTAAAGAAAAAATATAACTTGTATATTTTCTTTGAGGTTAACTGTATTTCTTCACACATTAGGACTTTGAAGAACATTAATTTATATACTTCTATTCAGATCAAATAATTTGGTTTTCATTGCTATTCCTGAATGCATTAATAAAAGTCCATTTGGAAACATATTTTAATTCCATTTTTTTGATTACTGCATTAATGTCTTTTTTACTTTTGACTACATGGTTTTAACTTGAGCAACTATAAGATGATTGACTGAAAATATGAATATGTGTGGGTGGTATGTTTGTGTACTTCTGAGGAAGGAAAAACCTCAGAGAAGGAGAGGCATGGTGTCTCACGCCTGTAATCCTAGCACTCTGAGAGGCCGGGACAGGCAGACTGCTTGAGCTCAGGAGTTCAAGAGCGAGACCCCATCTCTCCTAAAAATGGAAAAACTAGCCAGGCTTCATGGTGCGCTCCTGTAGTCCCAACTACTAGGGAAGCTAAGGCAGGAGGATTGCTTGAGCCCAAGAGTTTGAGGTTTCTGTGGTCCATCATGATGCCATGGCACTCAATCCCAGGAAGACAGAGTGAGACTCTGTCTCAAATAAAAAGAAAAACCTCAGAGAAGTGTACTAGATTCTACAAAACTTAAAAGATATTCTTTTTCTTATAGTCTAATTAGAAGAGTTGCACATAATTGGAGGAAGATTAAATTGCTTCTTCTCTAACTATATTATGTCAATAAAACCAAAAGCCTGGTGCTCCTTTGGGACCTATTTTAGTCCCTAGCCCTTCCCTACAACTACTCTACAATAGAACCTCTATAAGTAAAGTTTGTCACATTAAAGAATTCATGATGTCAAGTCCACGTGTGGTAGGTGAGACTTGCTACCGTACAGCTGCCACTTCACCGTCCATATATGTTGCTTCACCTCTAAGGATTATGTTGGTCTATCAATATGGCATGAAGAACAAAGAACTTAGCCACAACCACACACACAGTCTGGACACGTCAGGATCAGTACAGTGAGTCTATAACAAGCTTGAATAAGGGAACGGGAGTACATTACAACAATTGCTAATGAAGTTTCTATTTGAACCATCAATATAATTGAGGGATGACCTCTTGTTTCTAGTCTACTAAACTTCCAAAGTGACTATACCCTAAATTTCATCATGAATTTAACAGGCTATTACGAGATGAATTTAATAACCTTATGTAAATCAGATGAGAAGCCATGAAGACTTGCATGTCTTCATTTGACAGACCTATTCTTTCTGTTCACTTCAGCACTCCCTAACATTCAACACCACTTAAACCTGTAACACTTAAAATGCTCAGAAAGAAGCATTTTTCCTCCAATCATCTAAAATATACTTTGTAGAAATAAAACTAGCTTTTGTAAACAGAATTTGAAAATAGGTCCCCTGAAAATTTCACCTGACTCTATGAAATAGGTTCACGTACAGAGGACCCGACTGAACAAAGCAGTCCAGGGAGCCCATGGAGAGGCCCTGCCCTTTCCCTGAGGGCAGGCATTCCTCAGCTACATGATAGTCAGGATGTAGAAATGCAAATTCAATATTGCTTAATCATGAAGTTTTTCAAAAGTTGGAAAATTTGATTTTTATCTGAAAGTGCCCAGTGACTAAGTGAAGACAACTATTTGAAAATGTTCTTGAACCTTCTCTAAAAATCTCTGAACTCCAAGCAGATGTCTATTCTCTGGCAATATCCAATCTCTACTCTAAATATTTGCCTTATTCTGTATTTGGATTCCACCTTCCCCTTTCATTTCTACTCACTTCATGTTCTCACAAGCATATTACTGGAATAAAATTACTTAACTCTATCAGAATATTATATTGAGACTCATCTCCAAACATAAACTCCTAGGAAAAGTTTGCCAATGTGATTTTTTGGCAGAAGTATATTTTGTTTTAAAAAACTGACATTCAGCATCCTTAAATATCTAGTTTTTCCTTATACTTTTAAGTTTTATATTAAAAAATGCACATTCTATTTTCATATTTCAACAAAATATTGTAAGGAAAATTTAATATATGATCATAATTTTAAACATAATTAAACTCCCTTAAATATTTTATATTAGGTTTATAATATATTTTATTTTAAAATACTATATTGGAATTGTCTGATGTAACAAATATTTCCTAGTATGTAAGCATCTTTATAAATTAAATAAATTAAAATTATAGTTATAACAAATTTAAATTCAGTAGCTGATACATATTTAGAATTTTAAGTTATAATTTTAAGTTTAAATGTTAAGGTGTGCTGAAATGAAGTGAAAGAATTGGTCTGACTAATGTAGTATAATATTAAATATAAATGTCATAAGATTTCAATATAAAATTCTAGATCTGTATCAGCTACTATAATTTTTGTTTTTGATTATAGAACTATTGTATTATTATATATGAAGTATTAACATACAGTTCCAGGGTTGGGCCTAATATATAGATATTCTTTAATAAAAGTTACTTACTTCATGACTTTGATTATCTTAAATACTTATGAGCTTAATGCAAAATCTTGTTGAGATTAAAAGATACTTCACTACTAAAGAAACTATTATGTTATCTAAATAATTTATTTGTAACATAGGGTGGGTAAAACAAAGAAACTATTATATATCATCTAAATAATTTATTTATAACATGGGGTTTTTATATATAACCAAAGCTATAGACTGAGATACTTACTACAGTACTGAGATGTCCAAAGAAAATTTAATCCTCTACTAATTATTCTCAATATAGGGGTGATGTTCTAGTTCTCAAAGCATGTATAGTCCACATCCTCCAGTTTGAGTCATGATTACTACTATGCTAGAGCTGGTCTACACAGGTTTGTGAGAACTAATTATTAAAATTGCAGGTATTTTGCAAGTCACTTGTTAAACACAGCCTTTATACAAACTATATAAATTTAAAATTAAATAAATTATATTAAAAACAGAAGAAAAATATTCAAAACTCATCACTAACTGTTTACCTACTTTTTATTATCATCTATTCCTTGAGGTTGTTCTTATCTGTTGTAGCTTCATGGTGGAAAAATTTCAAACGATGGAATGCTATGTGCATCTCTTTCCAACTCTTCATCCAGTGGCATCAATCTGGTCACTTGAAATCAGTCATGGTAAAAGAATTTCCACCCCTCACCACCTCCAGAAAAGCTGGTTGTTCAATATTTTCCAATACACAACTAGTTAGGCGTGTCATTATCTAATTCTCCGTCTACAATCCTTTATAGGTGTTTGGATTTTGCATTTCTTTAGCTCTTGAAATATTTAAACATCTTTCATATCATTCCAAGCTCTTTGAAATTCATATCATCGTACATTTTCCACAGTTTTCTGTTTGGAAGGATCATACGAATCATTTCGTAGATTGATGTATCAACAAAATTCTTTTGACATGTCTGACTGTGTGCTCACAACTTTATAAGTCATTCTTCTGACACTGACTTCAAAAGAGTATAAAAGAACTCCATTGTTTATTTCACATAGGCCTGTTGCTTGATTTCTCACAATACTAATTTGTTTCAGGCCTGGAAGAGAGAATTTGTTTAACGTGCACCGTTGCATTAAAATATCTAATCATTCAGTATTTCATAACAGAAATAGATCAGTAACTTCATCTCAACTTGGAAGTGAAGTTTTTGTATCTGTGTCATTAAAATCAATTTTATTTTATATATAAAGGTATTACAAAGCTAATCCCAGAGGCAAAACCCATATTGTTTTTCAGTTGAATTCCAAACATTTGATGAACCATCATATTATACTCTAATACTGCATATGGAAATTAAGTTTTTTAATTTGAGATCACTAATATAGTTGAATTGTGGCAATTCAAAGAGTTTTTTTCCATTATAAAAGTTAATAGGGCATAAAGAAGTGCTAGAACAAAGCATGAATCTAAACATATAGGCTAGAATCTTTTCCAAGTTAAGGAAAAATGAAGTATCTACAGGTTTCTGTTTATAGAAAAGTTTATTACAAGCTTTAGAAATATACTTACTCTTTCATGGGTGAAATTGCCATAAAATACCAACATTGATTTTTCTGTGTACTTCGTGAAAATACATCTATTCATTATTAGTCACACCTGTTTTCATTAGATTACAACCTCTATAATTTTAAAAAGGTCTGATGATGCTACAAATCACAGAGGCCTAAAGTCTAATCTTAATGCACTCCCTTCACCTTATCCTGTTTCTTCTCTAGCTTTCTGCTGCCCTGTCAAGTAAACTATAGCTCTTAGAGATCATGTCACTTTGGGATTTAAGAGAAAGAGAAGATAGAAGTGTTACAACGTTAATTGATGAGAAAAATTAAGAAAAGAAGGTGGGCCATTCAATTGCCTGTTCAAGGTCAGACACAACAAAGCCAGGAGGCTTTGTTCTCCAGTATGAGGATGACTTTTGCAATGTTTCTCAGGTTCCTTCCCACTGGCTTCTAGCACATTTGGTCAGTGGAAGACTGGAGACCAAAGGAATGAGAATATTTTGTCCCTTTCTTTCTCACTCAGATATGTACTGGGCCCTCTCAAGCATTTGCTCTATAATCTCAAAGTCTTGATAAGCAGTGGCCACCATGATTCTAATTTCTGCCAGAAGCCCCAGTTCTGGAATCTGGTACCAACACTTTTCTCTGGGTCTCTCTACACATTGGGCTGGTAGTGGCTTCCTGCAGCTATGAATCTCTGTGCTGCCTCATCACTGAGCTCTTCCATCAGCTGTATAACTGATGATCTCCACTGTATTTTCTCCCTGAAAATCTCCAAAACTGAGGTTTTGAGGTTTAGAGAGATCATGTTGTTAACACATGATCAGACAGGAATTTGAACCTAGAACTTATTCCAAAGATCTTCCACTGGAATACGTTTCTCCCTAATAGATGTAACATAACATTCAGCGGTATGTCTTGAAGTGTTGAGGGAACTAAGATATCACACCTATGGTGTATAATGCAAGGGTACATGTCACATCTATTAGTATAGAGTATAAATATCTTAACACAATAATTAAGTAAACAAGATGAGGTATATATCAACCTGTTATGTAAGCGTCCCTAATTCTATATGAAATCACATTGTACCCCATGAATGCATTAATGTATACATGAAAAAAATAAATAAAAGTAATAAATGTCAAATAACCTGAGATCCAAGTTACTGCCATGGCCATGCCAAGCTTAGCTAAAGACAGCTGGTACATCAATAAAGACTGCTCTTTTTTTCTCAGCCTATGCCCTGTTAGGATTTATGAGGGCTAATGTAGAAACACTTTCAGGGATCAAAGGTGTTCATTAAAGTCATTTGGAGTCATACTTTTGGAATTCAGAATTCCTTTATTTGTAATGGTAATTTATTTGGGTTATTTTTTATTCTTGCTCCCCCACAGCAAAGATTAGTCAACACTATTATGCTTTATAAAAGTAATCCCTGTGCCGAAAATAAGCTTTGGGGTGGAAAAGATGACAGAAATCCATCCTTATGTGTTCTCATCCACTCCCATGATGTTATCCAAAATCTGGTTACCCCAAAATCTTGTTGAGATGCACACATGTATATCCAACTGTTTTTTGGATATACTTGGGAATCCTCCTAAAAGTCTGATTGACATGTCCTAAACTCACTGCATATCCCGGAATATCAAGCTTTTCCTTCTATATTCCTAATTACTATAGTCAATGGTCCAACAGCACACAACTTGCCCCGACTTCCCCAATCATCCTATATCCCACCCTCTTTCTCAGACTTCACATTCAATCAGGCTCCAAATCCTGTACAATCAACTTTCCAAGTTCCTGGAAAACCTACACTTATTCATTCATTCAATGTTTGCCCAATGCCAGGTCTGCTGCCTAGTGCTGGGTACACTGAGTGAACCAGATGGGCCAAAGGAAAGACTGCCTAGACTCTTCCTAGCTGCTCTCGTCATGTCTCAGTCCTTTCTCTCCTGAATCACAGCACTCATTTCTTTACTGTTGGAGCTGTCTCTCTCCATCTTGCTCCCCACTCCTCTCACCTATAGTCCCAGAATGAATGTTACCAATCTGAAATACTGTCACTTTCCTGCTCAGAATCTGTCAGTGGCTCCACATAGCCTTCAAGACGCGGCCCAAGAGCTTTGGGATGCATCACATTCGTCTCTTTCAGCCTTTCCCTGCAGTGCTTCAGACCAGCACACCCCCTTCTACTGTAAACTCTTTCATCCTCAGGCCTCTGTTCACGTGATTTCCACTGCTTATAACTCTTCCCCACCTTCCACTACTAACCCCCCACTTATAGTTCAAAACCCAATAAAAAGAGTTTCCTCCTCTGGAATCTATTCTGAGTCCAACCCATGCCTGGGGCTCCTTCCTCATGATTCCTTGTTGTTGGTTCCCACAACAACACCCAGTACATACCTTTATCATAAAATCACTGCGCTTATCAGACTAATAGCTAAATGCACTGTCTCCTCCACTCCACTGCAACTTCCTTAAGGGAAAGGAGAGGCTTGGCTTTACATCTCCAATGCCGGGCCCTGGTTCTGGCACAGAGCAGATACTTAGTACATACGAGAGTGGATAAGTGTGTGTGTGTTCAGAAACCATGAAATAATACACAATCTTACACTGTGAAACTCCACAATGAAGAAATATTTTTCACAATTTGCAAACTCTATTGTTTTCTTATCATAAAATTAGATTCTATTTTTTCACCCCCAGGTGCCAATTATTCAGTTTTCTTGAGCTATTACTATTAGCCATTTTTTAACAAAGTCTTTAACAAACATTGAATTTGTATACACAAGCAGACAACTCTAGCAAGAGTTAATCTAGGACTTGTGAAATACCCACAACACTTTCCCAGATTTGGTTTATACTAATACAGCATACCAGGTAGAGTTTGTAAACATTTTAGAAAAATATTAAAGTAGTTTCTATGTTACACCGTATAAGATCCCAGTGTAAGCACAGCCTTAAGAAACCAAAGCATGGCTTGGTACCTGTAGCTCAAGTCATACACCAGAGCTGGCGGGGTCGAGTCCAGCCCAGGCCACCAAACGACAATAACAACTGAAACCAAAAAATAGCCGGGCGTTATGGCGGGCACCTGTAGTCCCAGCTACTTAGGAGGCTGAGGCAAGAGAATTGCGTAAGCCCAAGAGTTTGAGGTTGCTGTGAGCTGTGTGCCAGGGCAGTAAAAAGAAACCAAAGCACTTTTCACAGGAAAGTATTTTCCTTCTGGTGGGATCACAACTGAACAACAACAAATTTTTTGCATCTTATGCAGATCACTGTTAAGTTTAGAGTAACAGGACAGGGAACTTTTCTTTACACGTGTCAGAATAGATCGCACTGAAAGAGAAAACTTTAGATTCGACTCTGGGGTGACTTAATAGCTTAAAAGACGGGTCCTAAACCATTTCTCAGTTCTCACACCACTTCTAAACCACCAAGTACCAGAAGGAAAATAAAATGACTTATTTACAAAGTATTTCCCACTACTGGAAATATGCACCAGTACTGCCCGCGGCACTGAAGTGTTTAGGCAGGTTGGAGCTGAGTAATGCATTTAGGTGGTGCACATATTCTAATTCAGGGTTTTGCTCATATTAAGATAAACTTCCTGTACCTATTGACACTTAATAACAGAAGTCTGTTTACACAGGATTACTCTGGCTTTCAGTTTCAAGCTGAGTGAGTTTCGAGGACACAATCCAGACAGAAATTGGTTTTGGATTTTGAAGGAGGCCTTTATTTTGGTTGTGCTGAGAGCAGCCTTCTTAAACTAGATTTACCCCCAAAGGCTTATGATTGGCCTTTGAGTACTAAAAACTGACTTCTTAGAAACTGTAATTAGAAAAATTAAAGATCTGCCTTTCTAGTATGCTTCCACACTCAGTCATGGCAAACAGTGCCAAGGATCCATCATCAAAGGAAATGTCGTGACGCGGTAATACGTGGTACTGAAGACAGGAGATAAATTGCTGCTTTTTCGTACTCTTTATTGCCAACAGTTTAAAATGATCAACATAAAAAAAAATTGATAATAAATACTGCTCTTTGGGCTGTAATAAATAAAAAGTTTATTAACAAGGAATGCACTTTTCCAGCCACAAGTGTCTGCAAAAATTAACAAAAAAAAAAAAATTATATATGGCCATAGTTCACAGTTAAGCAGCCAAAAGCTGCTCCAATTACAGCCTTTAAACGACGTGGGAGCTTCCTCCCTTCTCCCTCCCCTTTAGGAAGTATATTCACAGTTCCGAGTCCTCTGGCCGAAACGCTCTCAACAGAGAGAAGTTAAGAGTCAATGCACCTTTCTGCAATATTGTCCGAAAGCCTTTTAAAACAGGTATCTCGAGGAAATCTGCATTCTGGTTTACACTAGATTGTCCAAAGTCAAGAGCTGCATGCCTCAGCCTGGTCTGGTTCCATCCCGTCCAGCAGGACACAGAGGAATTGTTTTCGTACCACCACTGTCCATCTTCAACATGCTCTAGATCGTTCTCCGGCTTCCCTGTAGATCTCACAGTGGAAAAGAGGAGTCCCAAAGGGTCCATTCAAAAAGTGTCTTAGTTACATCTCTGTAAGAGCATGTTCAGGGCATATTCCATTCGATTTTTTAATTCTAATGAACAGCCAGACATCAGCAGAGTTGTCAGTCTGAACGTTGTAGATATCCTGTCCTCATTGATGTAAGTGAGAAGGTATTCTTCATTTTGGCTACAGATGATTATTTTTGTATGATCATGGTAGAAATTCACCTTAAAAAATAAACATAGATATTAGATCTTCTTAAATATTCAAAAACAAGAAAGTTCAGTCAATAACTCTACCAGCTAGGTAAAAATTATTTTTTTAGGACCTAAATATGCATTTTCCCAAAGTGCTCAATTACCTGAAATGTGCCATCGTTGAAGAGCATCATCAGGGCCTTATCAGATTTCAGCCACTGAAGGAGGTAGAGCCGAGGTCTTCGAGTATCAGTAACACTAGGTAGATCTCCACCCTGGAAGAGATTAGGAGAGTGACTTAGTGCCTAAAAAGATGTTGGGGTGCTCATTCTATTCTTCTAAGCAAAGGCCTCTGAAATGTAAATATCAATATGGTTTGGGGATTCCTGGCTCCACCTCCCATGTCTAGGGTAGGACATGAGAATTTTCACTTCTAACAAGTTTTAAAATGATGTAGCTGCTACTGGTTTGTGGCTACACTATTCAAATATGTAGTATATCGCCACTTTAAAGCCACAGTACTTACATCCATGAGGTTCTCCTCCATGTAATGAGAAAAGTATTTCAGCACCGTCACTTGACTAATAAATTGCTCCGGGGCATCAGTTGCTGGGAAGACAGAGCATTGGCCAAGCTCTGCGTAATAGTGAACTGTTCTAAAGAACAGGAATGATAGGGCAAGAGGAGAGAAAAACAGAAGCAGTTAGTCCCTGTTTTTAAGATTTCTTTAGTGCAAAACTAGAAACTGACAGAATTTCATTAATTGGATACACTTACTTTTTGTCTGGAAGGAGGCTCATGTGAGCACCATTGTTGAAAAGGACCCCAACAGTGTGGTCTGAGAGCTGGTACCCAAAGCCGTACTTGTTAGAGTAATCGACCCATTTGGTGACCCACTGAAACGATGTACTCAGCTGCTCTTTGGGAATGGAGTCAGCTTCTGGCATGTTTTCTAGACATCCCCGAAGAACCCTGGCCACTGTGTCTGCAACGCTTCCCATAGTACTGTCTTCAAGGCCTGAAAAGTCAAAGAGAAACATAATTATAAACTATTTAGCAAGAAAACTTCAGGCTTTTGCAGATGCCAAGTTTCCTTCCACTAATTCTAAAGACAAAGAACACAGAATTCTGCTTTATCTTTTTCAAAATCCTTTAATATTGCTTCCTCTATGTCAAATTAAGCTTCAAAATAAATTGACTTCAATTACTTAGCACTTAGCACTGGCATTTATAGTTTCATTATTTAAAATATGATTAGCAACCACTTACATTCACTGCTACTGCTACAACTGCCGAGAGTCCCTCTGACTATCATTCGAATAGCATCCCCAATCTGCTGTTTGTTTTCTACTGCAGGTGTTCCAGATCTGGCAACTGTAGTGGCAGGTGGCTGGAGCTCCTGACAAGAGAGAAGAGTCACACAATGAGTCAAACACCTAAATTCATTTAATGTTGAGAATTCCAGGTTATGTAGAGATTGGGGCAATCACTCAGAAAGCTTATCAAAAAGCAACAGACACAAGCTAGACAAAAGATATTGCAGTAACCCATGCATGCATTTTAAAAATAAAAGTCATTATCTTTCCTCTAAGAGGTTAGAAAAAAAGTTTTAAGTAAATTCAGCATGCTTAGACTATGATAATCACTGTCCAAGTGCTAATCAACAAAGCATAGAAATGATACAGTGTTTGTATCTTTTTAATTCTTTCCCAACACACCTCATCTGTCCTGTGTTTGCTGGGTTGTTGAGTTATTGAAGTCTTTTTCAAATCATGCCTAAGCTTGTAAATTTCTTCATCTTCTTTAGACACTCTATCTGTAAATCAAGGAAAAGATTATAAATATTAAGTCTTTCCCAACAAGGTAGGAACAGAGCTGGCCACATTTCTTCCTTTTTATTAGCCAGGTTACGGGCATTTAAGGCAAAAAATAGTATTCTACCACTGCAATGACCCAAGAAGCACATTTTACTGTTTATAAATATTATCAATCAAAAATTCAAGGTGTGGATTTATTGTGTTATAAATATCAAGGCTCGATAGTATGCAAATATACTTGCTAAGTTATGCTAATATTAAAGTCTTTTTTGCCAAATTTAAAGAAAAGGGGAAGAAGTCTTATAACTTACTATGTGTGTCAATATATCTTGCTTTATCTTTTTTGCCACCAAAAAGAGCAGCAGCTGCTTTCTTAAAGAAATTCTTAGCTGGGCTTGACAAGTGGAAATCCGGAACTGTATGACAACAGCTAGAAGAAAGTCTGTCTGGAGTGAAGCCCTGTGGAGCATGAGAAAAGATTTTCAGTAACCACCTGCCAGGTAATTGCAATTGCAATCAATAGCAAGTAATAAAAAGGTGTAAGATGGTGCACCAACCTGCAGGAAAAAGTCATGTCGAATGATGTCATCCAAACTGGGACGATCCTCTGGGTTTTTGGACAACATGCTAGCTATTAAGTGCTTGGCAGGAGCCAGCAGTGAAGATGGCATTGTATACCTTGCTTCTCTTATGCACCTGTAAGTTTCTTTCAGATTCGTAGTTTCAAATGGGGGTCTTCCTAGTAACATTGTATACCTGTGTGCAAGGAAACATATCTTTAGCAATGGCGATAAAGCAATTCCTTTCCAGTGTTAAAACTACATCCAATTTTTTTTAATCACTGTGGTACATTTACTTACATTACACAGCCTAAAGCCCAGATGTCTGATTCACAGCCGTGTCCTTGTTTATTGAGGACTTCAGGAGAGAGATAATTTGGGGTACCACATATTGTTCTGAAAAGACAAAATATCAAGATGTTGGAATTAAGTTTAAACAATTTTCTTGATGTGACATCACAAGAAATAAATAAAATGTTAAAAGTACGATATTGAATTTCTATTTGAAAATATTTGAATTTTGGCATTTGAAAAATTGACATTTGACCAAGTGATGGATGATAATTTTTTAAATACATGTACAGTATATTTTAGCTTATATGATAAAAGTGTTTTTAACCAACTGAGACCAGGGACATTATGGCATTTTTATATATTTCAGACATAGATAAGACTTATTTGATTGCTTTAGTAATTAACTTAGAAGCATAATATGTTCTTTCTGGTCCATAGTAGGTACTTAACAAGTATTTCTTTAAATTGACATTGTTGGGGTTTATAGTCCATTCAACTGACCTCCAAAACATTAACTGCAGAATTATAAAGGCATCCAGTCTCCACAAAACTCTAGCAGGATGCTTCTTTCTGTCTCTTACCTCCTTCTGTGTTCCAAGGGTTCCAGCCTGGCTGCCAAACCGAAGTCCCCAACTTTTAGTTCCATGGCTTCATTAATAAAAAAATTCCCTAGACAATAAATAAAACAAAATATGAATCCCTTTGCAAAAATGTTCTAACCAAGTATGCACACATTCATTTTGGAGGCAGTCTGTTGGTATGTTCCATTCAAAGGCAAGATTGCCTAGGCTAGATCCCCATTAAGAGTATTAATACATAGAAACTAAGAGAGACAAAAAGAACATCTCTCTCTGACACAAAATTCAACATGTGACATCAAGGGCTTACCTAGTTTGAGATCCCTGTGCAAGATTTCTTGTTCATGAAGGTACTTTAGCCCAGACACAATCTGCCTGAGGTAGTATCGGACTTCTGGCTCTGTTAACACCTTTCTTGCTTTCAAAATATGAGCCATGGACTAGGATGAAGAGAAGGGAAAAAGAGAATTTGTTAAACAAAGGTATCAAAATCCAGGATGAGCCATGAAAGTAGACGTTGCCTTGTGAGTGTTGCCACAGCTAACCTCCCACACAAAATGCTATTTGACTACCATTTTAAATTCGGGGGAAGCAAATGAAATAGGAGTCAAGGCTTACCCTTCGACTGCAGTATTCCAAGAGAATGTAAATGTTCTCTTTGTCCTCAAAGTAGTGGTAGAACTGCACTACATGCTTGTGGTGAAGAATTCTGTGAAGCTCTATTTCTTTGTCAATCTAAAAGAAAACGCAAGGTAGGGCTTATTTGCCTCCCATCCCCTCTGAAAAGCCAGCGCTTACACATGCAGAAGACATTTTCCTGAGAGGGAAGGGCCATCCCTGCACACAAAGAAAATACTTTACTCAACAGTCATACACACCTTTTCCCTTTGATGAGGCTTAGCTACTCTGCTGTGAGGGATAATTTTTGCAGCGTAGACTTTGTTATTTGTCAAATCTGTCATCTCGTAACATTTCGCAAAGCCACCCTGGAAGGAAACAGAGCCAAGAGAGAATTTGAGTAAGTCAGAAAAATGCACGGCAGAGATCATAAATAAATAAATCGATCAAAAATTGGAGGAACGGAGAGTGGACAGAGGGATGCAGTCTGCTTTGTAAAAGCTCCTTCATAAAGGGAAACGCATTCCTGAAAACAGGGAGTTCAAACCGTTTCTCTTCTTCCTTTACAATGGGGAGCTTTAAGAAGGGCGCTGAGCTGGGGAAGATGAAAAATAATGTCTGAAGGGACTTGTCAGGAAAATTCTCCGGGGAGCAAGTGGAGAGCGCTACGTCTGCTATGGAAAGCCCTGGCGTCTAGACTCGGGATGAATTTTGGGGGGCTGCGAGAGGTACACAGACGCATGGCTAAGTATGGAAAGCCAGTCCTCAGCGCACAAAAGCCGGAGGGGAGCAGAAGAAGGGCCCACGCCGCTTTGGGACCCAGACCCGAGAAACCGAAGGGCGGCAGGCGCTGGACTCGAGGTTGTCCCGGCAGCCCTCCCTCCCTCCCGGTAGCCCGGCGCCCGCCGCTTGTCACCTTTCCCAGCACTTTGCCCCGGCAGTAGCGCTTCCCCGTCGTGGGGTCGACGATAATCCGCGAGATCTCGGGCCCCGAGTGTGAGTGGTGGTGATGGTGATGCTGGGCCGCCGGCTGCACCTGTGTCTGGGGCTGCGGCGCTTGTGGCTCTTCGGGGGGCTGCTGCGGCCGCTTCTTCTTAGAATCCCCGCCGCAAGCTTTGCCCAGAGCCTGTTCACACATCTTGGTGCTGGCAGCTGGCTGGTAGGTGATAGTCCGCAAGAGTTCCATCGTCTCCGCGGCGCCTGGCACTGCCTGCTGCCACCTCCGAGGCGCGGACACACGTCCCAGCCGGCCCTAGCCCTCGAGCCTTCGCCTCTGTCTCCAACCCGCGCCCGACTCCCCACTCCACTTGTGCGAGTGCGAACGCTCGCCGAAGCCTAATATACTGCCAACGAGAAAGGGGCGGAGACCCGAGAGCGAATGTGACGTCACGACATACGCCCCGCCCCCCGGCCGCCCGAGCGCGTAGGGTCAGTCCAGAGGCAGGCCCGGGCTGGCTCGGGTCCTGCTCCCGAGAGCCGCGGCTGGGAGCTCTTGCCGCCACCCAGAGGCGGGCAGAGACGCGGGGCGATCCGCTCGCCCGCCACCCCATTCTTCGAGTACTCCGAGCCTCGGCGTTGCAATCAGAAACCCGAGGGCCTGCTCCTGGCCCCTCCCGCGCCGCACGGTGGCGGGGCCGTGGAGTGACCCGAGCCCTTGGGCGCCAGTGTAAACGCAAGTCTGTCCTCCCCCCAGCCCTCACTGTCCTTCATGACCCGACCGCCCGCCACCTGACGCCGCCAGTGTCAAGGTGTGAGTGTGCCCTGAGTCGTCCTCACCCCCGCCCTCTGGAACCGTCAGGGGCTGCTGCCCGGGGGTGCGGCGTCCGTTACGGACCCCTCGAGTCTGGGCAGGGGCACTGCGCGGAAGCCGGTGAAAGGCCACGGACCCCGGGGCCGGGCGTCCGAGCTCCTCTGACGCTTCCGAAGGAGGCGGACTCCGGCTTGCAGGCTGGAGGTACGGGGGTCGATCGGCTGACAGCGCCAGGATCCCACCTGAGGCCCATTTGGCCTCTGCCCATCCCTCCATAGACTCTAGGTCTAGAGAGCGAGCCTCTGCCCGAGGGCGGACCCTTAACCTTAAAGGCGTAAGTCGGCAGCCGGCGAAGCGTCCAGTTGTCGAACACCGGAGAGCAAGCGCGTCATCTCGTGGACTGTCGCAGAATTGCGGTTAGAGGTCTGCGAGGAGGCCGTGGTGAACAATGTGGGCCCTCTGACAGTGGTGGTAAAACGGATGCCAGTTAACGATTTTGCAGTCTAAGTCACCTACAACTACTATAGAATGCGTCTGTTCACAAGTCTTATTAGATGCCCTGGTGCTGGGAGAGTTGATCCAATGGAGAGGGGGCACTGGTAAAATGGGCGTATATGCAACTGTGCTAACACATGGCTTAGTTTCCTACTTCCACATTTTACTGTGCGGTTTTACTAACCTGGGAGCACAATTTTTTTCTTGCTCGAATTACAATAGTGTAACATTTATTGAGTGCTGTTAACTGTCTTATTTAATCTTATAACAATTGTGAGTGGTAAATACTGTTATGTAGGGAAGAAAAATAATTTTCTATGCTTCTAAATCTGGGCCTGGGTCTCTGTAACCAGGCAAATTAACAAGAGGAAAACAAATTTATTAACATGTGTGTCTCATATGTGCCTGGACAATACCAGGAAAATTGAGTAACTTAGAATTGAGGCTTAAATGGTATTTTCAGCTACACCCTCCTTCCTGCCCCAAAAGTGCAGGGAAGGCAAATTAAGGAAAGGTAACCAGGAAAAGTATGGTAAATAGGTAAGGTTTGTATTTCTCCCTTGATGAGAATCCCTGAAGATTTAGAGTCTTCCTTTTCCTCTTGGCACAGAAGAGATAGTCTGACAAATGGAATTTTGTTTTTTTCTTTTAATAACTACTGTTTTTCCTTACAAAAAGGTAATATGCCATTTTCAGATTTTCAGAACTGTGTCTGCTGCTTCACAAAAATAATCCTTAATGCAGAGCCATATTTGGGGTAGCCTGTTCTGGTCCTCTACATTATTATCGCACTTAACAGATGAGGAAACTGAGGCTTGGAGAATTTCAGTAACTATTCACTCTATATGTTTTAGTAGATCATCCAAGTTATATTAGTTAGCGTCATACTTGAATCTTTTTATCTGAGTTAACAGGATATGGTAAATGGATTTTTGATATTAAATTCCAGAGACATTTATAATATCAGATTAATGAACCCCTGGATGTTACTTAGAAAAGGTGTTGCTGTAGTCCGCTATCAAATTTAGGGATGTGTAGTATCAATTTATCAAACATTTACAAAGTCTACTTCCAACATAATACAGAAAGGAGGCTGCATGTCATTACAGAAAGGGAAAGTGTTTTCTGTCTCTGTGGGGGGAGGGGTGTTGACTCATTAAAGAGTTCAGGGCAAGCCCAGGCATGTTTCTACTAAGTAAGGGCAGACTTTAGCCCCAGGATTATCAGGGCTCTACTAAGGAGTGGTGCTGAGGGTGGAAATTAAGAATTATATAATCCTCACCATTATTCATAAACCCAGTGACCTTTGCTTCCCAGATTTGTGCAAATCTATTCACCACAGAGAGCTTGTCAGTTTGGAAAATATTGCCTGAATTTCCCAGAGCTAGTTTTATACATCATGTCTTTTATTTTATTAGTAGATAAATGTATACATATATGATATATATATAATTATATATGTGCATTTGTTTATGGCCTAAAATAAAAAGACTGAAGAACAGGTTGTCCTGATGTTTTATTCCAATTAGTTGATTATCATGTAATATGGTTTATGTTTTTACAAAATAGACTTTTATATGTAATAAACTATTGAACATTCCATATGAAATTCAGATTTGGTTTCTGGAACATGCAGACTTTTGATAAAGTATTAACACTGCTTAAGTCTTCTTTTTTTAATTATTTTTTTTTTATTAAATCATACCTGTGTACATTAATGTGATCATGGGGCACCATACACTGGTTTTATATACCATTTGACATATTTTCATCACACTGGTTAACATAGCCTTCCCGGCATTTTCTTAGTTATTGTGTTGAGACATTTATATTCTACATTTACTAAGTTTCACACGTACCCTTGTAAGATGCACCGTAGGTGTAGTCCCACCAATCACCCTCCCTCTGCCCATCCTCCCCCTTCCCATCCTCTCCTCACTCCCTCCCCTCCCTCTCCCCCTTCCCCCTGTTCTTAGGTTGTAACTGGGTTATAGCTGTCATATGAAAGCCATAAATTAGTTTCATAGTAGGGCTGAGTACATTGGATACTTTTTCTTCCATTCTTCACTTTACTGTGAAGAATATGTTCCAGCTCCATCCATGTAACACTGCTTAAGTCTTCTTATGGTGTCTTCTTTCCAACCATGAAAATATGATTATTCGGGTTGTGGTACCATCATGTGGCCAGAACCAAAATTGCAGTACATAGAACAAAAAAGGAAATAAAGGTACTTTTGGTTCTAAATCTTTTCAAAATATTTCTCTGTGCATCTATAAATTTCATGCTGACGCAGTTGAAATCTTAATAGGATTTTTTGTGAAATTTTACAAGCTGGTTGTAAAAATTGTATGAAATTGTGTAGAGTACCAAAAAATAGCAGAGTCACTTTAAAGAATGAAAGGGGGACCGTCTACCAGGTGTCAGGACTTACAATGAAGATACGGGAATTAAGAAAGCAACTAGGAAAGTTTGGTTGGTCCTCTCACAGAGATAGGCAATCCGAGGGATTGAATAAAGAGCCTAGAGGTAGATCCACATCCACATAGATCCACATGGAACTTTGAAACATGATAGAAGAGACATGATAGATTAGCAAGGAGGGGAGGGACTATTCAGTAAATGGAGTCAGAATCAAACTGCTTTTCCATATAAAAAATGAAATCCACATCTCACACCATTGTCATTTGCTAGCGCTGTCATTACAGAACACCACAGACTGGGTGTCTTAACAACAGAAATTTCCTCAATTCTGGAGGCTGTAAGTCTAAGATCATGGTGTTGCAGATTTGCTTTCTCCTGATGCCCTTGTGTGTTCAGATTTCATCTTACAAGGACAGCAGTCAGACTAGATTAGGGCCCTTATGACCTTATTTAACCTTAATTATCTCTGTAGAGAGCCTATCTCCAGGAACAGGCATATGCTGAGGTACTGGATTAGGGTTTTGACTGAGGGGGATGCAATTTAGCCCATAATATACACCATATGCAAAACATCTACAGATGGAGTGAAGACTTAAATAAGAGCAAAACCTTAAAATATTAGTAGAAAATGTAGGCAATTAACTTTTCATGCATAAGTTGGAAAATTTCTTAATATGTAAAAAGCACTACATAATAAAAGAATGACAAATTTGACCAAATTAAAATGAGGAGCTCTGATTTATTCAAAGACCTTAAAGTAAAATGACCAAAGACAGGGCACAAGTTGGCAAAGTATTTCTGTTAAGGATAGACTTGGACGTGTTAAAATTTTAACACTTTTATTTGAACACTCATGGTATACGAATAAGGCATCGTTAGACGGCAAGCAATTCTGCCCTCCACTGAGGGGCCAGAGGAAACTTACAAAGTGGGCCAAGAAGCTAGACAAAAAGAAAAAAAAAAAAAAGCCTGGTTAAAGTGGAAGTCTTTCCCAAAAGATCAGTTGGTGGTTTCTGATTAGTTAAGTTCCTAGTTAAAGGTTTGGTTTCTAACTATTTAAGCATGAGTTTCATTTTATTGTTTACACTGGGCTTGGGTTTGCTTATGCAGGAACTCAATATGCTGACGCCTTCTCAGCCTAGTAGCCTTTCAATTTTATTTTATTTTTAATGCACGGGACCATCAAGGAATTAACACAAGAATATATGAAAGGGCTCCTACAAATCAATTAGAGAAAAAACAACCCAATAAATGATTGAAAGACATAAGCATTTCATAGAAGAATGCCTATTTATAGTCAATAAATAAGATGAGATTTTCAAAGCAATTAATCACAGAAATGCAAATCAGGGCCATTTAAACTCATTCTATTGGTAAAAATTAGGAAGCCTAATGAGATCAAGTTTTGGAGAAGTACTTCAAGAAATTTACTTATACAGTTATGCTAGGAGAGCAAATTAATGATTCTTTACAACCCAGCAAGAGAAATGTTTACGTATGTACAATGGAGACATACACAAGCATAGTCACAGCAGCACTTGTCATCCCCAGAATGGACACAACACAAATGCCCAGAGATAGGAGAATGTGCAAACATATTGTGGTACATACACTTCATGGGATATTATGTGAAAATCAATGAATTATAAATATCTTCATCAATATAGATGAATCTTAATAATGTTGAGCTAAAATGGCAAATCAAGAATTACTCATAAAGTTCAAGAACTTAATCTAACCTTTGTTTAGGCATGTATACATATGTACATATAGATAGTTTAAAATACTATTTGAAAAAAGACAAATTTAAGCACAGAATGGTGAAGCAAGGGGAAAGGAGAGGGAAAGAAAATGCAGGTCCAGAGAGAGGGAGACAAGATGGCGGACTGAAGCCAGCTTTCAACAAAGGCTCCCGTCCAGAAGGAGAGTTAAGGGACAGGAATTTAGTAAGTATCCTGGTGGACTTGAGCCTCACCAAGAGAGAAGGCTGAAGAACGCACATCAACACCGCTGAGGCAAGTTGTGATCACAAGGACGCAAACAAAAGGTACAAAATCCACCACCAAGCGGACGGGAGTCCCCCTCCCCCATGAGACCGGCTCTGGAGCCCCACAATTTAACAAGCGGGCAGAAATTGAAGGCCCTCCCACTACACTCCACGGGAAAGACCTTCTAAAAACTGGACCTACCTCCCCTACTGGGGTGCCGTGGCGTTCTCCTGCCGGACATAGGGCTGAATAAAACTTTGGGAATCCTTTGCCGGCAACCCTGAATCCCCGGCGCTCCCCCTCCCGCCCACTGAGGTCTGGAGGCCTGTCCCCCAGGACTTCGGATCCTTGGGTGATTTCTCAAGGGGAGTGGACAGTCCCCGAGTTGCGACTGGTAGCATTGACTCTGAGGC
The DNA here is from genome assembly GCF_027406575.1 of Nycticebus coucang. Lineage (NCBI taxonomy): Eukaryota > Metazoa > Chordata > Mammalia > Primates > Lorisidae > Nycticebus > Nycticebus coucang. The sequence continues at coordinate 149,443,955 of NC_069780.1, read as the reverse complement.
CCGCGAGTAAGGAGAGGGCACCGGGCTGAGGGGGAGTCACGCCTCGCGGCACTTCCCTGCGGTGCAGTGCACCAACTCTCCCCGGGCATACGGGGCCCAAGACTGAATAAGACTCTGGCCTCCCCGCTGAGAGCTGAGAACCCCTACTCTCACTCGGGGTCTGAGGGCCTATCCCCCAGGAGTTTGGCTCCTTGGGTGATTTCTCGAGGGGAGTGCACAGTGCCTGAGCTGCGTCAGGTCAGCGCTGACTCTGGGATACGTGAGCGAGGAGAGGGCACTCCGCTGAGGGGAAATCAAGCCTTGGCGGCACTTCCCTGCGGTGCAGTGCAGGAGCCCTCCCCGGGCACAAGACTGAATAAGACTCTGGCCTCCCCGCTGAGAGCTGAGAGCCCCTACTCTCACTCGGGGTCTGAGGGCCTATCCCTCCGGAGTTCGGCTCCTTGGGTGATTTCTCGAGGGGAGTGCACAGTGCCTGAGCTGCGTCAGGTCAGCGCTGACTCTGGGACACGTGAGCAAGGAGAGGGCACTCCGCTGAGGGGAAATCAAGCCTTGGCGGCACTTCCCTGCGGTGCAGTGCAGGAGCCCTCCCCGGACGGTAGTATTGCGTGAAACTGAATGAAACTCTAGCTTCCCCCCGCCCCACTCCCAATCCGGGTCTGGGGGCCCATCCCCCAAGAGTTCTGATTCTTGGGGGATCTCTTAAGGGGTGTGGACCCAGCACAAACTGCAGCCGCTCAGTGCTGACTCTGGTGCGCGGGACAGAGGAGAAAAGGGTCGCCTGAGTGCCCACACCAGAGCAGCAGTTCCCTGGAGGTAGATCAACAGCCGTTTTTTCTTTAACGGCAGAACGCTCACTTCTGGATATTCTGAGGCCACACCCCCTGTCTCCCTGGGCAACCAGAGGAGGCCACCGGTGTCACGGCTCACAAACCCAGAAGCCTCCAGGGCGGGGCCGACCCAGAGAGGTGTTCAGACGCAATTCTCCAGCAGCAAAGACGTTTGAACTCAAAACAGCCCGTCTCCTGTAGGCGATGACAGGAACAGAGACAGAACCTCACAAAGTTGTCTGTTCTGTTCTGTTCTGTTAGCAGCATCCATCAGGGACGGGGCTAAGCCTGAGTGAACACCTCCTTCCCAACACCTGCATCAAACACTCAAAGATGTCAGGCCCCATCTCCTCCTGCTAGATAGCGGCAGTCTGCGGGGGCCTGGCAGACTTCCTCGCGATTCAGGCAGGCGCAAACCCCTGGAGTGTCTGTTCACTGCAGGCAACTGGGTTAGCCATCTGCAGAGATACCAGTGACTGGGTCCGACGGAGGGGCAAAGTGGGGAAGGAGACGTCAACCTTCCCAGACTGCTCTGTTTGCGGGGTGGCTCCTCCTGACTCCACGCTGCACTGGGGTGAGCTGTCTCAGAGGAGTCACCAGGCCCCTGTGATCCAGTTCCCAGAGACCTCTTGAACCCTTCCACCCGAGACAAGTGCCGATTGAGACAGTTGATTCGGACCTTTTGAACTGGGCTAATAGACTGAGGACTTTTCAGGTGGTGCCCTGGGTGTGCGATTGTAGGAAGGTTTGATTCTCCTTTTCCAACTGGGGCCAGAGGTGGGCAGGCGGGGTGACTTAATTGCTGATTTTTTCACACAGCTGAGACTTCAAGCCAGAGTAGAAGTTGCAATAGGATCGAACAGAAACCAGCTGAAAACAAGACAGAACCACTTTGCTCCACCACACCAGACAGGGCCCCAGTTTCTCAGGCCACAACACTGTACGGGCCCTCGATAAAACCCCAGGGGAAAAACCAAAGGGAGTAAACCATGGGGCGGAATCAGCGGAAAAACTCTGGTAACATGAATAACCAGAATAGATCAACCCCCCCAAGAAAAGATACGGCAGATGTGATTGAAGATCCCATTCATAAACAACTGGCTGAGATGTCAGAAGTCGAATTCAGAATTTGGTTTGCAGACAAGATTAATAAAATGGAATTAGGAATTCGAGGAGAAATTCAAAAGTTGTCTCAAGAATTTAACGAATTTAAAGACAAAACCACCAAAGACTTAGACACACTGAAACAAGAACTTACAGCCCTCAAAGATATGAAAAATACAGTAGAATCCCTCAGTAACAGAATGGAGCAAGCAGAAGAAAGGATTTCTGACATTGAAGATAAAGTCTTCGAACGCTCCCAATCTCTCAAAGAGGAAGAGAAATGGAGAGCAAAAACGGATCACTCACTCAGAGAGCTCTCAGATAATTCGAAAAAACATAACATAAGGGTTATAGGAATTTCGGAGGCTGATGATGTGGCAGCCAAGGGCACAGAGGCCCTTCTACATGAAATTATGAAAGAAAATTTTCCAGACATGCCTAGAGAATCTGAAATTCAGATAGCAGACAGCTTCAGAACCCCAGCACGATTCAACCCCAAAAAGCCATCTCCCAGACATATCATAATTAGCTTCACTAAAGTTAACATGAAAGAGAAGGTTCTCAAAGCAGCCCGGCGAAAGAAAACTATAACGTACAAAGGTAAGAATATTAGAATAACTGCAGATCTCTCTGCTGAAACTTTTCAAGCAAGAAGAGGCTGGTCATCAACTTTTAATCTCCTAAAGCAAAAAAACTTTCAACCCAGGATCTTGTATCCAGCTAAACTGAGTTTCATCTATGATGGAGAAATTAAATACTTCAATGACATTCATATGTTGAAAAAATTTGCCATAAGTAAACCAGCTCTTCAGGATGTTCTCAGACCTATCCTCCACAATGACCAACCCAATCCTATACCACAAAAGTAAACTCACTCAGAAACTTCGGATCAAACTCCAACTTCCACACTGGCGAAAGGATTAAAAATGTCCACTGGACCTTTGAAAAACTCGATACCCAAAATTCCACCAGACTTATCCTTACTCTCCATCAATGTGAATGGCTTAAACTGTCCTCTAAAGAGGCATAGGTTAGCTGACTGGATACAAAAACTTAAGCCAGATATTTGTTGCATACAAGAGTCACATCTCAACTTAAAAGACAAATACAGACTCAGGGTGAAAGGATGGTCATCCATATTTCAGGCAAATGGTAATCAGAAAAAAGCAGGTGTTGCAATTTTATTTGCAGATACAGTAGGCTTTAAACCATCAAAAGTAAGGAAGGACAAGAATGGTCACTTCATATTTGTTAAGGGTAATACTCAATATGACGAGATCTCAATTATTAATATCTATGCACCCAACCAGAATGCACCTCAATTTATAAGAGAAACTCTAACAGACATGAGTAACTTGATTTCCTCCAGCTCCATAATCGTTGGAGATTTCAACACTCCCTTGGCAGTGTTGGATCGATCCTCCAGAAAGAAGCTGAGCAAAGAAATCTTAGATTTAAACCTAACCATCCAGTATTTAGATTTAGCAGACATCTACAGAACATTTCATCCCAACAAAACTGAATACACATACTTCTCATCAGCCCACGGAACTTACTCCAAAATTGATCACATTTTAGGTCACAAGTCTAACCTCAGTCAATTTAAAGGAATAGAAATTATTCCATGCATCTTCTCGGACCATCATGGAATAAAACTTGAATTGAGTAACAACAGGAATCTGCATACCCATACAAAAACATGGAAGTTAAATAACCTTATGCTGAATGATAGCTGGGTCAGAGATGAGATTAAGAAAGAAATCACCAATTTTTTGGAACAAAATGACAATGAAGACACAAGCTATCAGAACCTCTGGGACACTGCAAAGGCAGTTCTAAGAGGGAAATTTATAGCACTGCAAGCCTTCCTCAAGAGAACGGAAAGAGAGGAAGTTTACAACTTAATGGGACATCTCACGCAACTGGAAAAGGAAGAACATTCCAACCCCAAACCCAGTAGAAGAAAAGAAATAACCAAAATTAGAGCAGAATTAAATGAAATTGAAAACAAAAGAATAATACAACAGATCAATAAATCAAAAAGCTGGTTTTTTGAAAAGGTCAATAAAATAGATAAACCTCTGGCCAACCTAATCAGGAAAAAAAGAGTAAAATCTCTAATATCATCAATCAGAAACAACAAAGACGAAATAACAACAGACTCATCAGAAATCCAAAAAATCCTTAATGAATATTACAAGAAACTTTATTCTCAGAAATATGAAAATCTGAAGGAAATAGACCGATACTTGGAAGCACGCCACCTTCCAAGACTTAACCAGAATCAAGTGGAAATGTTGAACAGACCCATAACAAGTTCAGAAATAGCATCAACTATACAAAACCTCCCTAAAAAGAAAAGCCCGGGACCAGATGGTTTCACGTCAGAATTCTACCAAACCTTTAAAGAGGAATTAGTACCTATATTACTCAACCTGTTCCAAAATGTAGAAAAAGAAGGAAGACTACCCAACACGTTCTATGAAGCAAATATCACCCTGATCCCCAAACCAGGAAAAGACCCAACAAGAAAAGAAAATTATAGACCAATATCACTAATGAATATAGATGCAAAAATATTCAACAAGATCCTAACAAACAGAATCCAGCAACACATCAAACAAATTATACATCATGACCAAGTTGGTTTTATCCCAGGGTCTCAAGGCTGGTTCAATATACGTAAATCTATAAATGTAATTCAGCACATAAACAAATTAAAAAACAAAGACCATATGATTCTCTCAATTGATGCAGAAAAAGCTTTTGATAATATCCAGCATCCCTTCATGATCAGAACACTCAAGAAAATTGATCTAGAAGGGACTTTTCTTAAACTGATAGAGGCTATCTACAGCAAACCCACAGCCAATATCATATTGAATGGAGTTAAATTGGAATCATTTCCACTCAGATCAGGAACCAGACAAGGCTGCCCATTGTCTCCATTGCTTTTCAACATTGTAATGGAAGTTTTAGCCACCGCAATTAGGGAAGAAAAGGCGATCAAGGGTATCCATATAGGGTCAGAAGAGATCAAACTCTCGCTCTTCGCAGATGATATGATTGTGTATCTGGAAAACACTAGGGACTCTACTACAAAACTCCTGGAAGTGATCAAGGAATACAGCAGCGTCTCAGGTTACAAAATCAACATTCATAAATCGGTAGCCTTTATATACACCAACAACAGTCAAATTGAAAAAGCAGTTAAGGACTCTATCCCATTCACAGTAGTGCCAAAGAAGATGAAATATTTGGGAATTTACCTAACAAAAGACGTGAAAGATCTCTATAAAGAGAACTATGAAACTCTAAGAAAAGAAATAGCTGAAAATGTTAACAAATGGAAAAACATACCATGCTCATGGCTAGGAAGAATCAACATTATCAAAATGTCCATACTACCCAAAGCAATATATACTTTCAATGCACTCCCTATTAAAGCTCCACTGTCATATTTTAAAGATCTTGAAAAAACATTACTTCGTTTTATATGGAATCAGAAAAAACCTCGAATAGCCAAGACATTACTCAGAAATAAAAACAAAACAGGAGGAATCACACTACCAGACCTCAGACTTTACTACAAATCGATAGTGATCAAAACAGCATGGTATTGGCACAAAAACAGAGAAGTAGATATCTGGAATAGAATAGAGAACCAAGAGATGAATCCAGCTACTTACCGCTATTTGATTTTTGACAAGCCAATTAAAAACATTCAGTGGGGAAAAGATTCCCTATTTAACAAATGGTGCTGGGTGAACTGGCTGGCAACCTGCAGAAGACTGAAATTGGACCCACACCTTTCACCATTAACTAAGATAGACTCTCATTGGATTAAAGATTTAAACTTAAGACATGAAACTATAAAAATACTAGAGGAGAATGCAGGGAAAACCCTTGAAGAAATTGGTCTGGGTGAGTATTTCATGAGGAGAACCCCCCGGGCAATTGAAGCAGCTTCAAAAATACACTACTGGGACTTGATCAAACTAAAAAGCTTCTGCACAGCTAAGAACACAGTAAGCAGAGCAAGCAGACAGCCCTCAGAATGGGAGAAAATATTTGCAGGGTATAACTCTGACAAAGGTTTAATAACCAGAATCCACAGAGAACTCAAACGCATCAGCAAGAAAAAAACAAGGGATCCCATCGCAGGCTGGGCAAGGGATTTGAAGAGAAACTTCTCTGAAGAAGACAGGCGCACGGCCTTCAGACATATGAAAAAATGCTCATCATCTTTAATCATCAGAGAAATGCAAATCAAAACTACTTTGAGATATCATCTAACTCCAATGAGACTAGCCTATATCACAAAATCTCAAGACCAGAGATGTTGGCGTGGATGCGGAGAAAAGGGAACACTTCTGCACTGCTGGTGGGAATGCAAATTAATACATTCCTTTTGGAGGGATATATGGAGAACACTCAGAGATCTAAAAATAGATCTGCCATTCAATCCTGTAATTCCTCTGCTGGGCATATACCCAGAAGACCAAAAATCACAACATAACAAAGATATTTGTACCAGAATGTTTATTGCAGCCCAATTCATAATTGCTAAGTCATGGAAAAAGCCGAAGTGCCCATCGATCCACGAATGGATTAATAAATTGTGGTATATGTATACCATGGAATACTATGCAGCCTTAAAGAAAGATGGAGACTTTACCTCTTTCATGTTTACATGGATGGAGCTGGAACATATTCTTCTTAGTAAAGTATCCCAAGAATGGAAGAAAAAATATCCAATGTACACAGCCCTACTATGAAACTAATTTGGGACTCTCACATGAAAGCTATAACCCAACTACAACTTAACAATAGGGGGAAGTGGGAAAGGGGGGGGTGGGTAGAGGGAGGGGAATCGGTGGGATCACACCTGTGGTGCATATTACAGGGGTATTTGCGAAACTTGGTAAATGTAGAATATAAATGTTTTGGCACAGTAACTGAGACAACGCCGGAAAGGCTATGTTAACCACTGTGATAAAAATGTGTCAAATGGTTTATGAAGTGAGTGTATGATGCCCCATAATCATATCATTGTATACACTTATGATTTAATAAAAAAATTAAAAAAAAAAAAAAAAAAAAAACAACCCCCTTGGGGGTGTGAGAAAATGCAGGTCCATGTGTGTTACTGGTGATTTAGCTCTCGTGTTGGACTATGAGAATACTCAAAAGGGGATGCATCCATGTAGAGACCAATGATAATTATGCAATGAATAGTATAGTTAATCCAATTATGCGTTCCTTAAATATTGGTTAAAAAAATAATCCTGGATCTTGCAATCCCATTACCTGATAACTAGCCAAAAGAAAAAGAGTCATTTTACCATAAGGACATTTGTGGTTGAATGCTTACAGCAGCTCAATTCACTATTGCAAAGATGTGGATGCAAACAAGTGCCCTTCAACCCAAGAATGGGTTAAAAAACTGTTGTATATGTATACCATGGAATAATATTCAGCCACAAAAAGGTTAAGATTTTGTACCTTTCGTAACAACTTGGATTTGTGGAACATTCTCCCAGGCAAAGTATCACAAGAATGGAAAAACAAGCATCACATGTACTCAGTACCAAATTGAAGCTAATAGATTAACAACTATAAGCCTACATGAGAGAAAAACTCGAATTCTGGTAGGGGAAATGGAGGGAAGGGGAACCATAAATTCCCACCCAATAGGTACAATGCACAGGTTTATGGCACACTTCTTTGGTGAAGGACACAACTAGAACTTGGACATTAATCTGACAAATGCAAACCATGTAACCTAAGTGTATGTACCCTCATGTTAATCTGAAATTTTAAAAAATCATGAAAAGAACATTTGATTTATGAGTGCATTGCCAAGAGGTTGTGTGGGCAAATTTGGGTAGATTAAATCTGAGTTGAAATATGTAATCTGGGTATCTTAATCTATTCCTGTTGTTATAACAAAATACTTTATATGAGAAATTTATGAGCAAAAGAAATTTATTACTCACAGTTCTGGAGGCTACGAAGTCCAGAATCAAGGTGACAGTAGAATTCGGTATCTGGCAAAGGCCCATTTCTCATAGATGGCACCTTCTCACTGTCCCCTCACATGTGGAAGGGTGTAGGGTACTCCCTTCGACCTCTTTTAGAGGGCACTAATCTCATTCACAAGAGCAGAGCCCTTATGACTTAATCACTTACTGAAGGGTCCTACCTCTTAACACAATCTCATTGGGTATTCGTTCACAATTATGAATTTTTCATATTCATTCAGAAATAGCACCAGTATCTTAACAATAGAAATTAATTTTCTAAAATTCTAAAGTTTCGATCTGAAAAGAGCCCAAACTTCATTTCGTATTTATCACAATATATTTAATTGATTGTATATTTAAATTTAACAGCTCTCGGAAAAATAGCTCAATAAAAATAAAGCAAAGACTTCATTTTACGATTTACACTTAAATGCTAAATATGCTGTAATACCTTCTACGTGCTGTTCATTTTGCTATACTGGTATTTTGTGAAAGAATAAAACCCTGTAGTACATCCTACCAGTAACCTTTGCTGAAGGCTTATATAGTTGTCAAAATATATAGCCAAAATTTGTCTTCTTTATTATTTATCACTTTTATCCATCCATCAACTGTCTATTCCTATTTTCTAGAAATCTTAGCAATATTTGAGAGCAACTTTTTCACACTTTTGCACAAACTGCAACTAATTTATTGCAGTAGAGTTAGTGCTCCCTCTGCTGGTAGAAAGTGATAATGCCAATCAACATTTTTTAAAACGCCGCCATTTCTTTAGTCATACCCACTGTGTTGTGCATCATCAGCGTAACAAATAATCTCACTTTTTAAATCTATCTTAGTGGTCACAGTTATTTTCTAAATTCAATTTATTTAAATTTTATAATTAAAAATATATTAAGTGAATATAACACAATGGACACATGTATATGGAATACATGTGTTTTCATTTTTCTTCAATTTTGGAAGTGAAAATCCTTCCTAAGTATTAATATGAAAAACCTCACATTCTAAAAATATTTTTTAAATAACATCTTCCTCTCAAGTCCTTTTAAATTCTTTTGTAACATATGCATTTTTGAAGGTATCTTCAAATGCATGCTTGAACAATAATAGAGGAAATATTTTTTCCTTGTACTTTTTTGTTCAGTTGAGCTTTGACTTTATTCTCAGAAATATGAAAATCTGAAGGAAATTGACCAATACTTGGAAGCACGTCACCTTCCAAGACTTAGCCAGAATCAAGTGGAAATGTTGAACAGGTCAATATCAAGTTCTGAAATGGCATCAACCATATAAAATCTCCCTAAAAAGAAAAGCCCAGGACCAGATGGTTTCACGTCAGAATTCTACCAAACCTTTCCAGAGAAACTAGTACCTATATTACTCAACCTGTTCCAAAATGTAGAAAAAGAAGGAAGACTACTCAACACGCTTTATGAAGCAAACATCACCCTGATCCCCAAACCAGGAAAAGACCTAACAAGAAAAGAAAATTATAAACCAATATCACTAATGAATATATATGCAAAAATATTTAACAAGATCCTAACAAACAGGATCCAGAAACACATCAAACAAATTATACATCATGACCAAGTCGGTTTTATCCCAGGATCTTAAGGCTGGTTCAACATATATATAAATCTATAAGTATAATTCAGCACATGAACAAATTAAAAAACAAAGACCATATGATTCTCTCAATTGATGCAGTAAAAGCTTTTGATAATATCCAGCATCCTTTATGATCAGAACACTTAAGAAAATTGGTATAGAAGGGACATTTCTTAAACTGATAGAGACCATCTACAGCAAACCCACAGCCAATATCATATTGAATGGAGTTAAATTGAAATCATTTCCACTCAGATCAGGAACCAGACAAGGCTGCCCATTGTCTCCACTGCTCTTTAACATTGTAATGGAAGTTTTAGCCATCGCAATAAGGGAAGAAAAGGCAATCAAGGGTATCCATATAGGGTTAGAAAAGATCAAACTTTCGCTCTTCGCAGATGATATGATTGTATATCTGGAAAACACCAGGGATTCTACTACAATACTCTTAGAAGTGATCAAGGAATACAGCAGCGTCTCAGGTTACAAAATCAACCTTCATAAATTGGTAGCCTTTTTAGATACCAACAATAGTCAAGCTGAAAAAACAGTTAAGGAAACTTCCATTTCCTTAGTGCCAAAGAAGATGAAATATTTGGGAGTTTATCTAACAAAGGACATGAAAGATCTCTATAAAGAGAACTATGAAACTCTAAGAAAAGAAATAGCTGAAAACGTCAACAAATGGAAAAACATACCATGCTCATGGCTGGGAAGAATCAACATTGTTAAAATGTCCATACTACCCAAAGCAATATACAAATTTAATGCAATCCCTATTAAAGCTCCACTGTCATACTTTAAAGATCTTGAAAAAATAATACTTCATTTTATATGGAATCAGAAAAAAACTCGAATAGCCCAGACATTACTCAGAAATAAAAACAAAGCAGGAGGAATCACACTACCAGACCTCAGACTATACTATAACTCGATAGTGATCAAAACAGCTTGGTACTGGCACAAAAACAGAGAAGTAGATGTCTGGAACAGAATAGAGAACCAAGAGATCAATCCAGCTACTTACCATTATTTGATCTTTGACAAGCCAATTAAAAACATTCAGTGGGAAAAAGACTCCCTATTTAACAAATGTTGCTGGGTGAACTGGCTGGCAACCTGCAGAAGACTGAAACTGGATCCACACTTTTTACCATTAACTAATATAGACTCTCACTGGATTGAAGATTTAAACTTAAGACATGAAACTATAAAAATACTAGAAGAGAGTGCAGGGAAAACCCTTGAAGAAATCGGTCTGGGCGAGTATTTCATGAGGAGGACCCCCCCCCCACCAGGCAATTGAAGCAGCTTCGAAAATACACTACTGGGACCTGATCAAACTAAAAAGCTTCTGCACACTGTAAATAAAGCAAGAAGACAGCCCTCAGAATGGGAGAAGATATTTGCAGGTTATGTCTCTGACAAAGGTTTAATAACCAGAATTCACAGAGAACTCAAACATATAAGCAAGAAAAGAACAAGTGATCCCATCGCAGGCTGTGTAAGGGACTTGAAGAGAAACTTCTCTGAAGAAGACAGGCACACAGCCTATGGACATATGAAAAAGTGATCAATATCTTTAATCATCAGAGAAATGCAAATCAAAACTACCTTGAGATACCATCTAACTCCAGTAAGATTAGCCCAAATCACAAAGTCCCAAGACCAGAGATGTTGGAGTGGATGTGGAGAAAAGGGATCACTTATACACTGTTGGTGGGAATGCAAATTTATACATTCCTTTTGGAAAGATGTTTGGAGAACACTTAGAGATCTAAAAATAGATCTGCCATTCAATCCTATAATTCCTCTACTAGGTATATACCCAGAAGACCAAAAATCACATTATAACAAAGATATTTGTACCAGAATGTTTATTGCAGCCCAATTCATAATTGTTAAGTCATGGAAAAAGCCCAAGTGCCCATAGATCCACAAATGGATTAATAAATTGTGGTATATGTACACCATGGAATATTATGCAGCCTTAAAGAAAGATGGACACTTTACCTCTTTCATGTTTACATGGATGGAGCTGGAACATATTCTTCTTAGTAAAGTATCTCAAGAATGGAAGAAAAAGTATCCAATGTACTCAGCCCTACTATGAAACTAATTTATGGCTTTCATATGAAAGCTATAACCCAGTTATAACCTAAGAATATGGGGAAGGGGGAGAGGGAGGGGAAAGGGGGGGAGGATGGGCGGAAGAAGGGTGATTGGTGGGATTACACCTGTGGTGCATCTTACAAGGGTACATGTGAAACTTAGTAAATGTAAGAATATAAATGTCTTAATGCAATAACTAAGAAAATGCCAGGAAGGCTATGTTAACCAGTGTGATGAAAATGTGTCAAACTGTTTATGAAACCAGTATATGGTGCCCCATGATCGCATTAATGTACACAGCTATGATTTAATAATAATAATGATAAAAATAATCATGCCAAAAAAAAAAAAGAAAAGAAAAATCACAGGCTATCAGGATCTATGATATATAGCTAAAGCAGTGGTTCTCAACTGGGATAATTATTGCCCTCCCTGCCCTCAGGAACCCCATTGTCACAACTGGGAGGAAAGCACTATTGGAACCTAGTAGATAAAGGCCACAGATCCTGTTCAACATCCTGGAATGCACAAGAAATCCCTCCAAACAAGTAATTACCTGGCCCAGATGTTGATATAATGGTGAGAAGCCCTGAGCTAAAATAATGCTTGAAGACAAGTACATAGCCTTAAATACTTACAATTATTAATTACAAGTAATTGAAAAAATCCAAATTATATGTTATTTAAAAAATAATAAAATAGATAAACTGCTATCTAACCCAGACTTCTCTGCACACTATCTCCCAGTAAAATAAGGTGGAGCCAGAGAGAGAGAGAGAGAGATCATGTATTTCAATAAAATGACCATAGAAGAAATTTAAAGATTAATTGGAAACTATTATCTGTATAAATAACTGAAATCTAAGATAAGATGAATACTTTTCTAAGTAAATATTAAGTCTGACCCCAGAAAAATACAAAAATCTAAATAGAAAAATTTTTACAGAAGTAGAAGAAATTGTCAAAACACTGCTACCTAAAAAGACATGGGATTTAGATGGCTTAGCAGTACGATTTGGTGAAACTGTTAAAGTTAAAATAATTCCAATGGTCTAAGCTATTCAATGCCGTAGAATAATAGAAAAACTTAGAAGAATTATTTAGGATATGTAAACAAATAAGACAACAGATAATCTCACTTATGAACATTTAAAAAACTTTTAAATATGACATTAACAACAACAACAACAAAAACGGCATCATATTAACAGAAAATTACATCATGATCAGGAAGTTTATCCCAGGAATGCAAGGATGGTTCAATAATAAGGATTCAAAATCATTCATCTATAAACATAATTCAATATTAATTATTCATATTAATACACATAAGGAGAAAATAATATGATAATTTTCATAAATACTTAAAAGGCATTTGATACAGTTAACATTTATTCTTAAAATAAGTGTTCAAATTAAGAATCAACAGGTATTTACATAGAAGGATAAAATGTAACTCTTTACTCAAACACTGGCCTCATGCTTAATGAGGATACACTGGGAACACTAGAACAAAGTTAGGAAACAACAAGTATGTTCATTTTGTTCATTTTTATTGCTCTGCTAGAAGTAGAAGATAGATTAATAATAATAATTGCAGAAGATAGACTACAAATATTAAAGTTGAAAGGAAATACAATTATCACTATTCGCAGACAAGGTGGCTGTATTTTTGAAACTCTAGAAGATGAAATCAGAATGGATCTCTACAAAGAACAGAATTTAGTTTTAGGGCATAGAAATAAATATATAGTAACCAACAGCACTTAGAAAATGCAGTGAAAGAAAAGATCTTCCAAAACAATGATAGTAACAAAAAGCTACCATACTTAGGAATAAATAAGAAATATGCATGACCTATAAAAAAAAAAAAAAACTCTTGAAAAGATACAAAAGAAGGCTTGCACAAATGGAAATCTATACTATGTTCTTGGATAGGAAGACTCATTATTTTAAAGCTGTCAATTCTCTTTAACTGAAATTATAAATAAAACTAAATCCAAATAAGATTGCTAGCATTTTTTAAAAAACCTAGGAAAAGCGATTCTAAAATTTATATAAAAATTGGTAAAAAGGTCAAGGAAAACCCTAAAACAAAGAATACTGGAGGAGATTAGCCCTACTAGATAGTCAAATGTACCATTTGACTGGTACATTAAAATAATTCCATCCCGGCCCATGAGTGGTCAGGAAACTCAATGAAACATAACTAAAGTCTCCAAATAGGCCCAAATATATAGAACATTTTAATATTTTATAAAGGTGTCAACTGAAATCAGTGAAGTTTGCCTCAGTGTTCAAGCAGAATATTTACTAAATTTTACAGGTTCAAACTGGTAACCACTGAGAAAACAAAAACATAGACCCATACTTTATAACTGGCTTAATTCCAAGCTGATAAAAATTTGAAATAGAAAAGATGAAATCATAAGACAATATGAGAGAGTGGTTTTACAGCCTTTGAGTATGGTAGATATTTTAATTGTTTTGCAAAGTCCACAATTTATAAATTCTTTAATGTGACTATGTAAAAACAAAACCTTTTAACTAATTAAAAAGCCACTATAAATAAAGTTAATGGATAAATAACAAACTAGGAAACATTTTTTCAACTCAAATCACAGAGAATGGGCTTAACTTCATTTCACAGAAAGAGCTTCTACAAGATAAAAAGATCGACTAGATGATAAAAATGGATTTTATATTTATTCAACTTCATTTGTAAGGAGAGAAATTGAAATAAAGACTATATTGAGATACCCTTTTCTACCCACAAAACTGGCAATCCCCCAGAAGTGAATGTGAAGAGACCGTGTTTGGGAAGTGTCAAGGACACAGCACTCCACATACTGCTGCTGAGAGTGGAAATTGGTACAAGCTCAGTGAAAGGGAGTTTGGCAGGATCTACCAAAATTAGAAATTCATATATTCAGTTACTTTGGGAATTTACCCTATGGATATGATCTTATATATAAAATGCTGAATGACTGGCATCAACAAACTATAAAACCTGGCCAAATTAAGCACAAAGCCTGCTTTCATAAATAAGGTTTTATTGAAAAACAACCACACCTATGTGCTCATGTAGACATATTATTTAAAGCTGTTTTCATGCTACAATAGCAGAGTTTAGTTGTGACAGAGACCATATGGCCTCTAAAGCCTAAAATATTTATTATCTGGCCCTTTATAGAAGCCATTTGCTGACTCTCGGGTATAAGGTTATTCATTGCACCAGGGTATAAGGTTATTCATCGCACGGTTGCCTATAATAACTAAAGGTGAGAAACAAACTCAGTGCCTATCAATAGAAAACTGGTTAATAAATGATGACACATTCATACACTGAAAATGAAGGCTGTTGTGAAAATAAAAGGAAGCTTTTAAAGTATTGATATGGAAAAATCTCCAAAACAAATATTATGAAAAGCAAAAATAGGACAGTGTATGGTATAGTAAAGCATATTCTGTTAAGTAAAAAGGGAAGGGAAATAATATATTTTATAGCCCTTAATATGTTGAAAGCATAAAATTTCAGGGAGAATTAATAGAAAACTAATACAAAATGGGATTTTTCCACTTAGATGTTTATTTATTTTTGCAAGTTGATTGCTTACTTTTCTGATCATTTTTATGTGTTTTACTATTTGAACCAAGAAAATAAGTTACTTTTCTGATCATTTTCATGTTTTACTATTTGAACCAAGAGAGTAAGTTACTATTCAAAAATACATATAATTTTTTTTTTTTTTTTTGAGACAGAGTCTCACTCTGTTATCCTTGAGTAGAGTACATGGCATCTTCATAGCTCACAGCAACCTCAAACTCTTGGGCTTGAGTGATCCTCTTGCCTCAGCTTCCTGAGTACCTGAGACTACATATAGCAGTACTCTTTTCTATTTTTAGTGGGGTCTTGCTCTTGCTCAGACTGCTCTTGAACTTCTGAGTTCAAGCAATTCACCAGCCTCAGCCTCCCAGGGTGCTAGGATTACAGGCATGAGTCACTTGCCCAGCAATATAATAATATTTTTAATGACAGGGCTTAGCTCCTCAAAGATGCTTTCCTGTTCCACCTTCTATTACTCTCCATCATCTTATCAAGATTTATGATTGCTTTATATTACTTACTTAGGTGTTATCTTTCTTCCCCATAGTTACAAAGCTCCATGGCAGGTACATTGCTTATTTCACGATTATATCCCTGTGTATAGAACAGTACATGGCACAGAGTAAGAATTCAACTATCTGTTGGATAAACACACACGTATATAAAACTATTTGAGAAGACTATATGCCTTCTGGATTTGACTTGCCCAAATTACAGAAAGTTTCTGTGCTTCAGTTTCCTTTTCTGTAGCAAGAGTATTATAATATTTTATAAACTTATTGAAATGGTCTGAATATTTTTGTCCATCCCAAAATGTATGTGTTGAAATTTTTATGCCTCCATCAGCTTATTATTTTAGGAAGTGGGGCCTTTGGGGAAGTCATTGAGTCATAGGGGTAAAACCCTTGTGGATGGGTGTAAGGCCCTTGAATGGAGACCAAGAGAAAATTCCTCATCCCTTTGACCATGCGAGGATACAGAAAAAACTGCCATCTAGGAGGAAGTGGAACTTCCCAGAAACTGATTCTGCCAATGCCTTGATCTTGGATTTTGCAGGCTGTAGAACTGTGGTAACTAAATCTGTTGTTTATAAGCCATCCGGTATTATGGTATTTTGTTAGAGCAACCTAGAGAGATTGAGACAGTTGTTATAATGATTAAATAAGCCAATACCTAGAATGTGTTTATGACAGTGCCTGCTACACAGTGAAAATTTAGTAACATTAGTTGTTATTTAATATTCTGTAGAAAGAAGGGGATGAGAAAAAGAGCTGTCAGTGGCAGAAGGGATGAACAAGGAGGAGTTTAACCCAAGCTGGCATGGAGAGATACCATTGCTAGTATCCAATGTATATTTTTTGTTATTTCAAATTAATATGAGGGAATACATTTTTAGATTACATTGTTCTCACTTCCAAGGTAAAGTTCAAGTTGTAGGAGAGCCCCTCACCCAGGGGGAACCATGCTGAATACCCTCTCACTGTGCACATTGGGTCAGAACCCACCAGATGCCTTCCTTCCCTCCCGCCAATCACCCTCCCCCTGCCCTTCCCTTCTCTCTTCTCACCCCTCCCTGTTGCTAGACTGTATCTGTGTTTTATCATTCATATGAACGTGTGTTTATATATTGGTTTCATATTAACAGTATTTGGTATATTGAAATAAATTAAACTAAATATACTGGACCCATAAGAGAGAAAGAGCAGAAAATCAGCATTTTTCTTAATCTTTTTGTTTGTCTTTTATTTGAGTAATTGAGAAGAGAGGGGTTGTGAGAGGGCAAGCACCTAGGAGGCTATCACCACCAGCCATTGGAAAGGATGTCCCAGCTCCCAGCTCTGGACTGCAGGCCGGCTACCCTGAGGGGTGTGTTGGGGGTGAGGGCATGCTTCATTCAGTGCCTGCCCAGGAAGGCACAGTGGGACAGGCTTCTGAGCCGGTCTTAATGGAACATCTGGCCACAGGTAAGAGATGTGAGTGGCTGTGTAGAAAATGACCTGCTACATCCAGAAAACCCCAAACCCTCTCCACCCACACAGCGTCACCCTCCTTCCACATCCACACTAACTCAGGACTACAAAGGCCAAGCAGAGGTGTGGAAGGGAGACGGCTCCCTGGGGCCAGCAACGACTTAGGCCCGGCAGGGAGTGAGAGAACAGGGCTGCCTGCTCCGCACAGTAGCAGTAAAGGTGAGTTACAAAGACAGGAAGGCAGAGAGAATAGTCTTTTTTATAAGACATAATTATGAAAATTATTATAATATATAGGAAAGTGGAAAGAAGAGAAGGGTACATTAAATATGCCTTTATCTACAACCATACTTAACAATTCTGTCTTTCTCTCTCTCCATTTAATACATGTCACAAACATCGTAACAGGTATTCCTAAATACTTCTCCAGTCATCTCTTAAATGAGGAAATTCTCACACACTTTCTTCACATCTTGCAAAATAAACAATAATTCTTCAATATCTAATCTAGTAAATATTAACATTGTTAAGGGGAAAAACCCAAATTCTGTAAAATAAATTTAAAGTTCATTGCGAGCCAAATATGTGCAACTATCATGGCCCCAGTAACATGATCTCAAGAGGGCTTAAGAAAATGCACTTAAGGCAGCTGGCTGCAGTTTGGTTTTATACATTCATGGAGACAAGAATTATAGGTGAAATGACAAGTCAGTAATACATAGAAGGTATACATCGATTCAGACCAAAAAGTTACACATCATGAAGTAGAGGCTTATAAGTCCCAGATCAGTTTTAGGAAGGAATGTTTAGTTGGCAATTGATTGAAAGAATTTAGCTTTTTCTGAATGCCTGGAGTCTGTAGGAAAGAATGCTTGAGTTAAGATAAAGGGATCTTCTCTCTCTCATGCACTGCTGTAGTGGAATCAGGTTGGAAAGAAAACCACCTTATGATGTGTTAATGAAAACCTATTTAACGATGTGACTTACCAGGCCTCTTTGAAAGGAATTTGGACAAGATAGGGAAAAAAAAAGAAGTCAGAGTTCAGTCCTCAACACTTTTTTACTTGCTCCTAAAATGAATGTCATAACTGATTTGTTTAAACAAAGAGCCAGTCAATGACAATGGCCCACATTCTGTTATGCCTCCTAACTCAGTGAGTCTGCAAGAGTCACTATGTATTGTTCCTGACTTTTCAAACAGACCAGGCCAGATGTCTTGCAAACTTTCATATTCTGGATTACTGTTATTGCTTCCTGGTGATTTCATTTAAAGTATTTCTTTGTCCTCTGTGTGTCCCTAAAACTTGAAGTTAGAAACGGAGAGTTAACATGTGAAACTTAGTAAATGTAGAATATCAATGTCTTAACACAATAACTAAGAAAATGCCAGGAAGGCTATGTTAACCAGTGTGATGAAAATATGTCAAATGGTCTACAAAACCAGTATATGGTGCCCCAT
The DNA here is from genome assembly GCF_027406575.1 of Nycticebus coucang. Lineage (NCBI taxonomy): Eukaryota > Metazoa > Chordata > Mammalia > Primates > Lorisidae > Nycticebus > Nycticebus coucang. The sequence continues at coordinate 149,425,236 of NC_069780.1, read as the reverse complement.
GATCGCATTAATGTAGACAGCTATGATTTAATAAAAAAAAAAAGAAGAAGAAGAAATGGAGACTTAGTTTGCATTGAGCATGACTGAGTGAGAATATGTCCTAGAGGATTCCCATAGCATCCCATCAGGAGGCACAGAGAACAGTGGCATCTCACTCTTCCCGATAGTCAGTTTCATCACTACAAGTGGGGGGGCACTCCTTGGTGTGGGCAGGTCATATGTGGGCCAAGATGGAAAATGTTTCCATTGGCTATTAATCTAATGATTTGATCTTGCATCGATAACTCTTAATGGAATCAGTTCTTTCATTTGTGGTTACAGAATGGTGATTTCTGGTGGTGACCATTCTTTCTACAATTACTACTTAGCATTCTGCTATCAAAATATTTCCTTACCAACTGGGGCTGTCAGTTACCCTCCATTTCAAGCAGAATACTTGTTTAATTCATTTCCTTTAATTAGCAACTTTCAGAATAAAGATTTAGTATAATAGTAACCTTCAATGTTGGTGAGGAATTTTTTGCATATTTACTTTTTTTCTTTATAATGTCATTGTGGCCTCACAGAGTTTTACACTTTATAAAAGTTTCAACCAATTATAGCATATGAATTTTGGGGGACACATTGAGATCATAGTGGTCCTTACCCAGTACAAATTCAAGCCAGAGACTATTAGGTTGTTAGTGGTAGAGTTGAATTTTATCTCAGGCTGGTAGGACTTGAAAAAATTCCTTTACACCAAAATAATAGATGGATAGATTCTATTGTCTTGCTGACTATGATGTGAAAGTCTCTACTTAAATGCAAGATCTTCAAATAGAATATTGGTCCTTATAAATTCAAGAGGGGATCAGTAGGTTTTTGAGTCATACACCTCTTCATGGTAATTGAATTTGCAAGAATGAGTCAATTCTCCAAGAGAAAAAATATAAAGTAATTGAAATGAGGATCTGCATGCCTCCGATGATGTTTCCAGGAGTCCTTGGCCACACAGATACTTATAAGGGAATCACTTTACAAATAACCAGCTGTTCCTGTGCATGTGACCTCCTAGAACTGATCTAAGGATGACACTCCGTTTCTGAGTTCTCCTCCCTGAATTTCTCTCTCATCATTATCCTTCTCTCATTTTACAAAAGGGGTTATACCCTTCATCCATCTGCCCATCAGTCTATTCATCCATGCATCTGTCCTCCTATCTGTCCATCCAAACATACAGAAATTTTCTCTGCTGCATTTCCTTCAGGGGAAACACCTAGAGCTCCCAGAACAAATGGAAAATCTGACACTGTACAGCTTCTTCAAGAAATGTTAAAGTACATGAGCCTTATTTCCTATAATAAACAAATGATGGTAAGGCTTCAGCTTTACCCTTTCTTTCCTTTCTTTTTTATTTTTCACTCCTTTTTGCCCCTACACTGGGCTTATAATTTAGAACCAAGAGGGTTATCACAGGGATGGGTATTAACACATTTGTTTGAGCTTCAACGTCAAGCTGTATTTTCTGATTGGTAACTTTGGCAATGAAAGCTGTGTTTGATGAGTAAATTATATAGTGGAAGTTTCCCATAAACTAAAGGTACAGTTCCATATTTTTGGCAGAAATAGATTTAAGACATACATATATTCACTGTATGATATTAGATCCTTTTAAATCTTTCAATCATATGGAAAAAATTTACGTGTCCTCTTAAAAGGGTGTGAGGTGGTATATATATTTCAAAATTATTTCATTAGAGAGTCTATGAATAAAAACATCTAAGGTCCTTCCTGTGAGTCAGAAGACAGGAAAAGATTGAAAGGAATCAGAAAAAGTCAGAGGCATAAAGACAAAGCCAGAAGAGAAGGCAGAAAAAGACTCCAGGAGGTAAAGTGCCCCACATTTCAGAAAGGTCCAGGGGAACAGGAATCACAGGGTCATCTGTGTGAGGCCAGGTCTTTTAGTTGGGATGGAGTTGATAGGCTGTTTAGATCCCTCAAAAAGCTAGTAGTGATGTTGCTGCTAACAACAGAAAGAGCAATTCAAAATATTGAGCAGCAAAGACTACTGGTATATGATCTGGAAAGATGGGCAGAAGGGGAAGAATTCACCTTTGGGATGAGAACAATAGTATAGATCTTTCTCTGGAAGTGGCAGGCCTGAGGAAAGGAGGAGGGAAGTAGCCGGCTGGACAGGAGGGGAGTGGCCAGAGCCTCTACCACGAGCTCACAAGCGTGGATCTTCTCCAGAAAGCACAAAGTGAAGCTCTGGGATGAGAGAGGCAATTGGGAGGAGAGCAGAGAAGCGACTGCTCAGCAGAGGACACCAAGAAATCTGTAATACGGAGGTGGGTAAAAAGGACCACTTTAGGGTCCTTGCCCATCCTAGATTTCCAATGAGATACATACTTGTAATTTTGTCAATGCTTACTCCTTTAAGATTTGTGTATTTTTAAACTTTCCCACAATTGACAAGGAGTAGAGAAATTTTTTTTCTTCCTTTCCTTTCCTTTCCTTTCCTTCTTTGTCTTTTCGGAGACAGAGTCTCAAGCTATCGCCCTGGGTAGAGTGCTGTGGCATCACAGCTCACATCAGCCTCCAATTCTTGGGCTTAAGTGATTCTCTTGCCTCAGCCTTCCAAGTAGCTGGGACTACAGGCACCCGCCATAATGCCGGGCTGTTTTTTGGTTGTAGTTGTTGTTGTTTGGCAGGCCGGGGCTGGATTTGAACCCACGGACTCCTGCGTATGTGGCTGGTGCCCTGGCCGCTTGAGCTGCAGGTGATATAGGTGTCAAAGATAAACAAATCTAAAGTGACAAAGACAGATTTTAATCAATTTTAATCAGGCCTATTTTTAAAATAAAAGCTCCATCCTCACTGTCCTTCCCCTCAAAAATCAAGAAAGGCACAGATAAATAATGTCATCAGCAAGCACTATTGGTATTACGATATAAATGAAGACTGTATTGCAGTTAAGTGGAGTAACTCAGCAGTTTTCGGTTTGTTTTGTCAGTCTCAAGTGTTCACAGGGATGTCCTCTTGAATAGCAGACTGGTAATTTGAGGCAGTGCACAACTGAGCAAACCAGCCGGCGCAGGCAGCACTCTGTCCAGCTTAAGTTGTGCTGGTCTGGAGGAGGATGGCTTCAATGACGAGCTGCGTAGGAGATGCATGTTCTTGACAAAGACAGTAAAAATTGGGCATGCACAGGAAACACTGGATGTAAAAATACACACACACACACACACACACACACACGCACACACACTTGCCAAACCAAGATTTGACACCAGTAGAGGGCAACCTTCTCTAGGGTTTTGGTTTTAAAGCCCTTGCTCCTCAAACACACAGGCACTTCTACAGTATTTTTTTTTTTCTCTTACAGGTGATATAGGTGTCAAAGATAAACAAATCTAAAATGACAAAGCAGATTTTAATTGATTTAATCAGGCCTATTTCAATGCTATTGCAATAAGGAGAAGAGCCCAGTGTGAACTGAGCTTAACTTCGATTTGTACAAAGGTGACTGGGCATTTTAGAGAGAAACCAGGATAGGGAGGAAGAGAGTGGGGACTGGGTAGAGTTAGGGGGAGTTAGTCCTGGTGAAACTCATCTGAGTTTGCTGCTGGTGCTTATGGAAATTGGGTTCCTATCCTCCCACAGAGACTGGGAAATAGGGGCCCTGTCTTCCGAGGCTGGTTGAAACAGTAAGTTCCTCTGCCAGCCTTCAGGTTTTCTAGGCAAGAACTTAAAGGGGTGGCGGGTAGGGCCATCCCAGGGACATGGGCTTGAGCTGTTAGAAACTGTTAATGTTTGTTCCTGTCTTATAAATCAAGGTTCATGCCTCATCGCGAAAATTCCCAGAGAAGGCTGGCTAGAGCTTGGTCAAGAACACAGTCTTTGTCACAGTGGAGGGCAGTAACATTAGTTTTATTTGAAAAAGTATAATTTCACTACCTCCTTCTGCCAACAGGACGAGATTGGTGCTTCCTGACGACTTACTGATGCAATTCTGCTTTGGAGATGCTTCAAAGAACTTGAGAGACAACTCAAGAAATGGTGGTTATCTCTTTCTTGGGGGAACTATCTTGATCCTGTCCCCTTAAATGAAATCCTTAAGCACTGAATCAGTCACCTGTGTTTCTGCTGCCTCCTATCCATGCCCTTTCTTTTAGTCAAGGCACCACGCTATCCTTTGTCAAACCATGAGTGCTTTGTCTCCGTCCTCAGTGCAGGGTGCCATGCGAGGCTGGCCCAGCCCTTCAGAACGCCACACACCTCTAATCACAGGTGCTCCAAGAATCACCTGGGAACCTGACTCAGGCCTACAGCCAACTCGAGGACTTCTGAAACTGTGGAGAAGACAAGCTGTTTTGCTCACTATCCTGCCAGTGTATGAAGGCTAAAACCTAGGGGCTTCCTGGAGGAAAGGGGCCCAACCAAGAGGAGGGCAGACTGAGTCTGGTGACAGCTCTCAAACTCTGGGAGCCACCACTTCCTGTTTATATTATTTTGTTTTGTTTTAGACTATTTTAAAATATTTAAGATAGTCAAGCAGATTATTTGAATGAGTACTCATGCAGTCTGAGCAATAGGAGATTATCAATGGCATTGAATCCATAGACTCTTCAGTTCTATAAGTCAAAAAATCCACTTTGTGTAAATCAATGTGAGTTGTGGCTCTGCCCCTTGAAACAAGAGTTCAAATGGAATTTATGCATATCCAATGATGTCTATTCTAGGTCAGCCCAAAGGCACAGTGTAAAAATAAATACATATTAAGTGATAAATAAATAAATGCATAGGGTACCAGTCACAGTTTGGATTTTAGTCAAGGTGATTTTTGTATCCTTTTGACGCATAAGGATGGCACATCCCAGTGAGCCTGGACTCTATATTTGCTTACAATTGTCTTGTCTTACAATATTCTGCCTAGATCAGCTAAAGACCCTTTTTAACCTCAGAGAAATGTTCTTTTATGACTGACCATAAGACTATTATTAGAAGCAAAAAATACAAAGCTACCCCTGGCTCTGACTTTGTCTCCCTCCATTGGCCATCCAGTGTCTGCTCTCCAGTGACTGGTTCACACTACAGCCCTGCCAGGTGCCTGACAAGCTGTGTGTTTCTCATGGCACTTTCCAGACCTGTCCTACTGACCCCAGTGGTCCCAGAAATGCCTTTGTACGGTCTCAGCAAGCTAGGGCAAGCTAGGGCAAGCTAGGGCACTAGCACTTGCTCCCCTACTTCAACATGTTTTCTCTTCTTCTGAGAGCCTCATCGAAGAGAGGGAGCTTGTCAGTTCTGCATGAGCTAAGTCTGTGCTTGCCCTCCAGTTTTCCAAAACAATGTATAGACACATATTTAGGCAGTACAACTGTAAACAAGAGTGAGGGTGATTAACAGAATTCCTACATTATGACTGCTCTGGAGATGTGGGATGATGGGGAAGGAGGAACATTAGGGCTTCAAAAGTAGTGGTGATTTTTAATTTCTTCACCTGAGGGTTGATACATGGGCACTTACTTGAGTATTCTCTAAACCTGCAGTCCCAAACACCCAGACTGTGGACCAGTACTGGTCCATGGCACATTAGGAACCAGGATGCACTGCAGGAGGTGAGCAGTGGGTGGGGGCGCGAAGCTTCTTCTGTATTTATAGCTGCTCCCCATCATGTGTCTGCATCACAACCTGAGCTCTGCCTCCTGTCAGATCTCCACAGCCCTGGTCTGTGGAAAAATTGTCTTCCAGGAAACTGGTCCCTGGTGCCAAAAAGGTGGAGATTGGGGTAGCGGCTATGGCTCAACGGAGTAGGGCACCGGCCCCATATGCCCGAGGTGGCAGGTTCAAACCCAGCCCTGGCCAAAAACTGCAAAACATAAAAAGATGGGGATTGCTGTTCTAAACTATATATGTGTGTGTGTATAAATATATCATATATGGATATCTTTCATATACTTTCTGATGTATATTTATGTTTAAAACATAAGAATATCTATTATTCTAGCCCAAAGGTTAAAACATCTATTGTTTTAACCCAAAGGTTACTCTCCAATAATGCCTTTTTTTTCATTTATCAATTAAAAAACACATTTATTTAACCCCTTCCAGGTGATATTATAGACACTGGTCCTAGTCTTCCTTGTTCACTGCTCTTAACATTAAGTTCATGAGAGATAAAAGAGTAAACACAAGGGGCAGTGCCTGTGGCTCAAAGGAGTAGGGCACCGGCCCCATATACCGGAGGTGGTGGGTTCCAAGTCGGCCCCGGCCAAAAACTGCAAAAAAAAAAAAGAGTAAATACAAAATATCTAAGTGCTAAATATGTACTGTTATGAAAATGGACATGGTGGCGTGAAAGTCCATCAGCATGGTGGGGTGATAGTAAGTGGTAGTGTGTGTATGTGTGACAGTGAGTGTGTGTCGGGGGGTAGTGAGTGACAACATGTGTGTGATTGTGGTAACATATATAGCAATGACAGCAGGTGAAAATGTGTGTGAGGGTGACAGTGAGCAAAAGTGTATATATGTGTGACAGTGAGAGGATATGTAAAGGTGACAGGGAGTGACTGTGTGTGTGCGTGACAGTGAGAGCGTGTGTAAGGGTGACAGGGAGTGACAGTGTGTGTGTGCGTGACAGTGAGAGCGTGTGTAAGGGTGACAGGGAGTGACAGTGTGTGTGTGCGTGACAGTGAGAGCGTGTGTAAGGGTGACAGGGAGTGACAGTGTGTGTGTGTGTGACAGTGAGAGCGTGTGTAAGGGTGACAGGGAGTGACAGTGTGTGTGCATGACAGTGAGAGCGTGTGTAAGGGTGACAGGGAGTGACAGTGTGTGAAGGGATTATAGTGAGTGACAGCATATGGAGGTGTGACAGGAAAGCGTGTGTAGGACTAACAGTGAATGATGTGAATGGGATAACAAGTAGTGAGAGCATGTGTAGGGTGACAGTGAGTGACAGTATGTGTAGGGTGACAGTGAGAGCAAGTGTAGAGTGACAGAACATGTAGGGGGTGACAGCGAGTGACAATGGGTGTAGTTGACAGTGAGGTGAATGAATGAGAGCAGTGTTGGGGAGCTAGTGAGTGAAAATATTTAGAGTGATAGAGTAAGTGTAGGGTGACAGAACATGTGAAGGGTGACAGCGAATGACAATGTGATGGCGAGTGATAGCATACATAGGGGTGTACTGCAAACCGGAGTCATGCAGGAAACCCACCTTGCTGAGGGGGTGTGGAGGAGGAAGGATGCAGGCCTGGGAGATCCGGGGGGACATCATGGAAAGAGTACAGCTAGGGCAGGGCCCAAGGCAGGGGCCAGCTGGTGCCCTGGCCAGAGCAGCAGGTGTCTCTGCAGGCCAGCGAGCCAGGGGAGAAGCAGGAGAAAGTGGCAGTCAGAGGCCAGGGCCAGACCACAGGGAGCCCGTAGCCTGCTGGAGAGGTTGGGGGTTGAATTCTAAACATATAAGAAGCCACTGAAGGAGAGGAAGCAGGGAGCTGATGTGGTATGATTTACAGTTTGAGAAATGTCACTCTGTCACCTTAAGTCTTGTAGGATAACCAAGATAGGACAGGAAGAGCACTAAGAGGCTATTGCAGTTGTTCAGGGAAGAAATAGTGCGGGCCGGGTTGGACATGTCTTTGCATATACAGAGAAGTGGGCAGTCTCTATTTGGAGCAGCTCCAAGTCCAATCAAAGCTAAACCAGAGCCAGGCGCAGTGGCCACGCCTGTATTCCCAGCATTCTAGTGGGCTGAGGTGGGTGGATTGCCCAAGCTCACAAGTTAGTGACCAGTCTGAGCAAGACTGAGACCCCGTCTCTAAAAAGTGGCCAGCATTGTGGCAGGTCCCTGTAGTCCTAACTGCTTGGGAGGCTAAGGCAAGAGGATCTCTTGAGTCTCAGAGTTTGAGGTTGCTGTGAGCTGTGACACTATGGCACTCTCTACCCACAGTGACAAAGTGAGGCTCTGTCTCAAAAAAAAAAAAATGCTAAACCTGAGCTCATTTGCATCATTCTGTGTGGTGGTACCAAGTGCCAAGTGTTACCACAATCTGGCTCCATTTAGAGCATGCCACACCCACTGTGAACTGAACAGAAGAGAGATTCTTAACAATGAGCTTCATGACAGTGAAGCTTGGCCTCTCATTTTTGTATTTCCTCGATTACTTACTGAAACCCTCCTACTTCCTTAAAGACCAGGCAAGATCTCTGCTGCTCTGGCCTGCCAGGCTATAACCCTCCAGTCAGGGCTACTATCTTTAGCGCAGGTCAAATATTGTAAAATAGGAAGGGATTCACCCTTTGGAACAGAGAATTTTAATCTGGACTTCATCACAGGATGATGGATATGTTATTTAAAAGAAAGAGGGGAGTTCTTAGTACTGCGCAGTTTAAAAGCACAGTCTCTGGACTCAAGCCACATGGTCTAAGGTGGATTCAAGCTCTGACATTACCTGTAATTAGACTTGTCTATACCTCAGTTTCTTATCGCCAGACTAGTAAATAGTACTCAGCACTTTTGCATGTTATGGGCATTAAAAAAGAAAACTCATGCAAAGGGAGTAAAGAAATATCTGACACATGTTCAAGTGCTCAATAAATGTGAAGTATTAGTGCTATTTTAGAAAGTATGCAAATTTCTGGGGGAGGGGTTAGTAGCCTATATTCTTCGGTTGAACTTTAAGTACCTTGCAGATTATTTGCTTTCTGTTGCAACACTGTCTCTCAAGTTCCCTTTTCATAGTGAAGAAAACCAAAGAGTTAAGTGGTTTACTAAAAATGATACAGCAGAGAGTCATAGAATATTTGTTCCAAAAAGCCCTCAGTGTTCAACACTAACTTGCTGAAGACCTTTAAATACCTGGGGAACTTTTAAAAATAATACTAATGCTCAAGTTACACCGTCAGAGATTTTGCTTTAATTTGATTTTTAAAAGGTCCTCTGGAAATTCTAATGAGCAACTAGTCTTAAGAATCATTGACCCATTAAAATCCATTTTACAGATAAGGAAGTTAAGGTCCTCTGTGATTGAATGACTGACCCAAATCAGTTAATATCAGAGGTAGGAATAGACTCAGAACAATAAGGGGATAGACTTTAAACTCTAACAATGTACTAATGCAAGGAGCACATCCTCATGAGAAGAAAGAACAGTGTGACTTTAGCCTAATTTATTGTTGATATAGCTGAAGAGAAGGTCATGGTCAACAGGAAGCAGGTGTAGCAGTAGCATCACACTGGCATACCCAAGACTATCAACCATTTAGGACCTACACTGACTCTCTGAAGTTTTCAGTGAATGTTTACCAATATTCATCTGTAGATAAATTAGCTTCCAAAGCATGGCATTAAAGTGGACTATGATTATCACAGTTGTTTTAGATAAGTCCCCTGCCCCATGACCCTGTTGGTATTTGTATTCTTATTTCCTTCCCCCTACACTACCCTTTATGGAAAGGGTCACATAGGGCACCATCCCAGTTTGTAAAAAAAAAGAAAGAAAGAAAGAAGGAAAAAGAAAAATTGGTCTAAAGCAGTTACTGCTCACTGCACCCCCCACCCCACACACTCAGAGTCAGTGTACATCTGAGATCACACAGGGTCTTAAAGGAAAGGAATCAGATTGGTGCTTTCCCCTGATAAGCAAGCCCCACTAGCCTGAGGTGGTAATAGTGCCTGATGCTGTCCAGGAAGAAAAGTCCCTCTGTGAATCTCGTAGCTCTCCCTGGCCTCAATATAGTGTGCAGTTTCAAAATATGCCTAGTTTTTTTAAGATTTTGATATGTTATACTATGCCTTTCAGCAAGAACCAAAGAACTTTGGCAGAATCTAATGATGACTGATTTGGTATCTATCGTGAAACCTAGTTTATAGTACTTTCCTCTTCAAATAAACAACAACAACAACAACAAACCTGTCTCAATGGCATATCAGTTACATGACTTGTGAAATTGTATACACAGTCTGAGATGAATGGTGTTTCTTCCATAGTAATACTAAATGGTGGCATTTTCAATTTCATTTGTGAAAAACTAAAATGTTTCAAACATCATATTCAATGGCTACTTAATTTTTTTCAATGTCCATTTATTTTTTATCTTGAGGATGAAAAAGGGAAAGAATGGAGGAAGAAGAGGGTGTGTTGGTTCGTTGAAGTTGTAGCAAACCTCATGTTAGTTATCTGATCCGCACAGCAATTAGGAAAGACTTATGATGAAAAAAGGGAATTGGGCGAAAGGAAGTATATACTAAGCACGAAAACCAATTTCAAACCTTTTCTTCACAATGTGAAGATGAGCATTTTCATACTGATCATTTGTACTTAGTAGAAAGTGAAGAAACCTCAAAGATAATCCCACCCATTGTTGCCTTACGAATGAAGAAAGCAAGATTCAGAGCAGTTGTACCACTTGCCCAAGATGCCAAAAAAATGTTTTTAGATAAAATTGCTTTATGTTGTATATTTTTTTGAGGGGGGCATATTCCTCGAGTAAGTTAAGGTATGCCAATAGGAGACCATATTCATAATGTCAAAAAGTAGAAACCCCCCATTTTGACTGGGCTGACATTCAAAATTCATTAGTAACTCCCATCTTTCAGGAAGATGGAAGTTACATCTTTTAGGAAGCTCCAGGTAAAGTTAGAATTCATCTAGTTCAAAGTCTACCTACAATTTAGCAAAGAATTCCTTCACTGTAACTAGCAAAGAAGAATGATAATCTGGATGAATAAAAAATATATCTGATGATCTCAATCTTCATGACTTTAAAAGGCGCCTGTGGCTCAGTGAGCAGGGCGCCAGCCCCATATACCGAAGGTGGAGGGTTCAAACCCAGCCCCGGCCAAACTGCAACAAAAAAATAGCCGGGCGTTGTGGCGGGCGCCTGTAGTCCCAGCTGCTCGGGAGGCTGAGGCAGGAGAATCGCCTAAGCCCAGGAGTTGGAGGTTGCTGTGAGCCGTGTGACGCCACGGCACTCTACCGAGGGCAATAAAGTGAAACTCTGTCTCTACAAAAAAAAAATAATTATAATAATAATAATTCTTTAACCATTCACTTTAAATTTTTTTAAAAATTAAGATAAAATGCACATAAACTTTACATATATTAAATGTGCAGTTCGAATAGGTACATACGAGATGCGAGATCAAAATATAACATTCATCTGAGAAAGGTTTCCTATTGCACCTCCTATCTATAATAACCACAACTCTTCCACCCCTATCATTACATATGTATAGATAAGCTTTGCATGATTTTGACCTCCTGTAAATGGAATCATACAGTGTATAGTCTTGTGTATGGCTTCTTTACATTATGTGTGAACTTCGTCTGTGATGTGTGGTGCAGAACTCCATTGTGTGAATGCACTGTTTTACTCACCCATTTTATTACTGATGGATCTTTACATTATTTCTTTGGGATGGTCTGACTGAAGCTGGCATAAAGAGAAATGGTACTTGTTTCTCTCTTAAGTACACACCTAGGAGGTGAATTCTTGGGTCTTTTTACTTTGTTTTTCATTCAGCATCTTCTTTTTAGCCCTGAAGCATAATCTACCCTTTCTAAGTTGTCACACGAACCCTTAAAATAGGCATCATTTTAGGCCTGAGAGGTGTTCCAGGATGTAGATTGCCTTGATTTCTGAGAGTGCATCAATAGAGTTCTACCTTTCCTTGTTCATTCCCCAGGGCATCCCTGATGGATTTTGCTCTCCCTTTTTCTTCTCCCCAATTTCCTATTTTATATACATGTCTTTTGATAATGTGAGAAGAGTTAAAAAAAAAAAAAAAAAAGGACTCTTGAAGAAGACATCTAAAGACTTTTTTTCCATCTACTCCTCATTGAAATTGTGTATGGCATGGCAGGGAAGTGCTGGATCAGTATGACAGACTGGCTTCTTATATCCAGACTAACTTTCTACCTTCTAGCCTAACAGCCGTGGAGTAAATAACATCACCTGTCTTAGCCAGAGAGTTCATTTGTATCAATGCTTCCAAAACCTAGCTGCACATCAGATTTATCTAAGGAGATTTTAATGTTTCTTTTTGTTATGCAGGTGGTATAGGTTAACAGAAAATGATAAATAGTATAAAAGACTGTAAAATGAAAAGTAAAAATTCCTTTCCTTGTAGTCTGTATAATATTCCATTCTCCTACCCATAAATTCCTTGGTCTTGCTCTTAACTTTTAAAATAAAGATCTCTGGGCCCCACTTCAGACCTAATGAAGCAGAGTCTCCAAGATCCTAGGAATTTGCATTTGAAAAAATAAAAATGTGTGAGTGATTTTGAGACTTTCAGGTTTGGGCATGAATCCCTTGACTGATACCTGAGATCCCTTCCAGGAAATTTATACCCTACACTAAAAATTATGTGATTTAAGTACAGCGGCTCTATCAGGAGGAGCCCTGAGCATAACCAGAGAAAAAGGGGCTTTATTTTGACCTCTTCCTTTTCCTGTCTTCTCCTCTTTAGCTCTTCAATTTTCTCAGTTTAAAACTTTTGTAACTCCTTGGCTTACATAATGAAACTTCATTAGTTGGAAGGTACTAGCACGTTTTATTAAATCACTAGTTGCTTTTGGTTAACTTCAGTAACAATGTATTTGTTAGCTACAATATGTTACCTTTCCCAGTTAGCATAATGTTACTGAAATGTAGATCCCCAGACTTCCTTTAGTAAGTAGCATAGGGTTTGGGGGTTCCTTCCAGAATATCCAGAAAGATGCCTTTAGCCTTGCAAGCTTTCAAATAAAATCCATATGCACAAGGACAATGCCTTGTCTACTGTCACTAATATTATTCAGTTCAAAAATTTAAAGGTAGACATGTTTAAAATAGATACTAACTGACCCAAAAGGAATTGCTAGAACTTTAATTCACAAGTAAAGTGGTTGATATCATTTGTTAATAGGAGAAGAAGCTTTACTTGGATAAACTGTCCAAATTACCCTATAGAACACAAATTACTTCCTAAGTCCTTTATTATCCAAACTGTATAATTGTAGAAGAAAAACCAGGAAACAGAAACCTAGATATAATTGCTGTGAGTAAATAGGAACAAGACAGTAAAAATGTGCTTTGTGGGCCAAAGATTGGAAAGTAGAAAAACATATTTTAAGATATAAAACCTAATTCATTCAATAATAATCATACGATATTTCTATTTGAATATATGCATTATTTATTCTGTAAACCAGAAGAATAATAATGTTTATTACCTTAAATATGTCCTGTTTGAGTAAAGTGGCAGCCAATCCCCCCATATCCCTCTACTTTATTTATCCACGGAAAATCTTTTTTTTTTTAGACAGAGTCTCATTTTCTTGCCCCGGTAGAGTGCCATATCATCATAACTCACAGCAACCTCAAACTTCTGGGCTCAAATAATCCTCTTCCCTCAGCCTCCAAGTAGGTGGGACTATAGGTGCCCACAACAATATCTGGCTAACTTTAGAAATTGGGTCTTTCTTTTTCTCAGGCTGGTCTCAAACTCATGAGCTCAAGCAATCCACCTGCCTTGGCCTCCCAGAGTGCTACGATTACAGGCGTGAGCCACTGTGCCCGTTCTACGCATTGAAAAACTTAAGCAGTAAGGCATTAAAGCCACTTTCCTAAGTTCAAAGGAATCTGGATGAACACCCAGCTATCCTGACTTCTGGAATAAATAATTATATGCAAATATTTAATTTATTTTATTATGTGTAGGTTTTGTGCTCAGGCAGGCATGTGTATTATTCAGACAGGTGGCTAAAATTGTAGTTAAATATGCTGGTGAAACTGTAAAGCACATCACGTTTATAGCTTCACAACTTCATAACTTCCTTCAGTAGGAGACTTTTCCCAGAACACGCGTATTCTGTCTTGATTAACTCTTTCTTTCTATGAGGCTCAGCTCAGGTCTTACCTTCCCTGAGCACGCTGAGCTGGATGCCTCTTTTCCTTGTCCACACTGTCCCTGTCCATAACAATGTCCTTCTTAGCTCTCATCACATTGATCTGAAATGATCTATGGGACCAACAGCCTCTCTACTGGGCTAATTGCTACCAGGAGCTTGCTCACTATTGCATCTCTGTCACTTAGCGCAATGTCGATGCTTAATATGTATCGATAATACGCGCTGTTCTTCCAATGCCCAATAGATATTTCAGCAACTAACTCCTCTTTTTTAAACCTCTTTATACAGAGTGAATCCTCTGTGGTTAAAAATGTCCCCTTAAAACTTAAAAGGCAAATTTCCATGGTTTTTTATTCTCAACTGTCCAATTCATCTATAATCTGTCTAACTCAGCATCTCCCACTTTTGTATTTTAAGCAACTTGACTCTGAAGGATATTGTCACTAAGTTCTATGTGGTTCTATGTTAAAAATATGTTATTCAACCTACAAAAACAGGAAATACAGTGGTGTAGGTCACAGGTGCTGGGGGCAGACAGCAGGCCGTGGTAGGCAAGTGATTATTTTACTTCTCTGGGCTTCCATTTTCTACCCTGTAAAAGAGGCCTAATAACAGACTTTTCCCCTCCCTTTGTTATCAAGTATTACTGAGTATTACACAAAAGGCTTAGAATATGTAGTAAGTGCTAAGAACTTGCTGACTACTATTATTAAGCAAAATTACCCAGTTTTTCTTTCACATTTAGCTTTATTTTGCTTGCTCGCTGTAGGGCTGCTGAGAGATTTTAACATGCTGATATGCCCATGAAACTTCAGGTAAGTAGTGTTTCCCAAATTTACTTAATGGAAGGCCTAGTAGCCTATCCCACAAGTAATAAACCACAGAGTACACTTTAGGAAATGCCTATTTAAGAATTGTAAAATAATATTAACATTTTCTGGACCAAAACTGGGACATCGGTTTCACTTCTACAGCCATAACTTGTGGGCAATGGTACGTAATATCTGAAGCGAGGACTGTTCTAGCAATCACACAAACAAATAACAAAACAAGATCTATGTGTTACTACCCTTACAATATTTTCTTTCTAAAAAATTTGAAGTGCATGTGAAAGTGAGGGCTGCCAATGTGCTCAAATAAAAACCCATTCAGGCTGTATGGACCATTCTCTGACCCAGGTGGAAAATGTTACTTATTAAAGATAAAGGGCCAAACTTCCTTATTCAAAGCTCAGGACATTTATCTTGCTTCTGGTGCATCTGATAAGAACTTCCGCTAGAGCCAGGAAACTTTGCAAGTATTAAATAATCTGAAAGAAGGAGTTCAGGAGGAAGTCAGTGACCAAAGTGAAAAAGAGGAACAAGTTCTTAACTAAAGCAGGTTTAAAACACAAACCAAAAGAACAAAGGAGAGAACTTGGCACACTAATCTTAAAGTAAGTAAAAACCTGATTTAAGGTGTTTGGGCTTGAAAACATGTAAAAACCACTTTTGTCTTTAGTTAATCAATGACTTTTTATCTTGTCAAATTCGGTTTTCAGAAAATTTGCTTCAAGGAGCCATGGGGTGGGGGCTGATTTACAAACTGAGCTCAGTGTTAACGTTTCTTGATGAGTGTATATGCTCCCAAGTACATGATTATGCTATGCTGTTACTGTTTCCAAACAGAAAGCCATTAACTGACTTGAAAGTTAATCAATAATTTCTGATTGAAGAAAAATGGTTAATTATTAGGTAGCCTGTTGGACCTGCTTTCCAAAATTAAAGCAGAGTCATCTTTCAAATTGGACAAGATGAAACTTATTTTGGTGTTAAGTCACATTTGAAGGACTCTATTTAAAATACTCCTTTCATTATACAGTGGGTCTGTGTTACTGTCTCTCAGGGTTTTTCCTATAATGTCCTTTTGAAGAAAGAGAAAGGATGCTTTTCCTTTCCTATAAGATGTTTTCTTGGCTTTATCTCGTTGAACACCTCTTACATAAACAATTTTAACATTTAATGTGTCATTCACAGAGGATAACACAGATAGTAAAAGTAAATTCTCCTTTTGGAAACTAAAAAGACAATTTGTAACTTTATCCTCAGTTCCAGAGGGGATCATACTTAGCCTTCTTCAACCGTCATCCCTGTTTCCACTGCAGGCCTAGCGCTTTTTAAAAAGTTGATTAATTTCCATCAATATTTTAAATTTATTTTTTAATTTTATTTCAAATATTCTGGCATATAATTGTTGAAATAAATAACCATTATATGTAACCATTATATATTATAGATATATGTGTGTATAGATACATATGATTCATTCTTATCTATTGCAGAAAGGAAATGGATCCTCATGGTTAAAGGCATTTGTCAAACTTTTGCCCTTGAATGCAAGCTGAGTGTCTGGCCTTTTAGAGAAAGAGCCCTACAGATCATAAATCTATGTGGTAGATGATATAGTTTTCAACCCCAGCCTTACTCCCAAAACTTTCAAGGAAATTAAAAGATGTCTAGATCTGAAGTGTCTGTGCCAATATTTTTATCAAACACATTTTATAAATTAACTTGAACATGTCATGTTCAGTTTGGTCATGTGAAATTCCAAACTGAAAATTTGCACATTGATATTTTCAAACCTTGAACAAATTTATAAAAATTCATTATTGTACATGAATGCTCAGCGAGAGAAGGGTACCACTCCATTGTTTTTTTTTCCTCTCTTTCATTACTATCATTATCCTACAAGCTGATTGCTCCATTTATTAAAAAATATTTCACCAATGAGTTATTCTGCATCTGGTGCTGGTAATACAAAGATAAATTATATATGGTTTCTAGCCCTCGAGAACCCCAGAGCCAATCAACCTATACAAATTTAGTGATGGATACACCTGATAGCTATTTACAGATATTTGAACAGATATCTTAAGGCAAATTTTATTGGAATCCTCATTCAATCCTATTTTATTTATTGAGAAAGTTATTTAACCTTTTTGATCCTCTCTTTTCATTTATAACATGAGAATAACAATTGTACCTACTTCATATGGCAGCTATAGGATTAAATGAGAGAATCCATATAGTCTAGAAGTTGACCCAAAATAAGCTTTTAACTAAATATTATTGAAGACAATATTCAGTAGATGATAATAACCATCCCACAAGTACCCTTAACACTGCAGGTTGTAACTATATCTGTATCTAGACTGAAAATATACTACTACTATATATATTTTGTTAAAATCATAATATCACATTCAGCCTAGTTGAACAATTCTCCTTTCCTCCTCCTTGTCATTTTAAACCATTAACACAAAATAATCTAAAACTCATTCAAGGTTGAATGAAAGATACTGAAATTTGTGAGAAGACCTGCAAAAGGAAAGACTTCCAAAAGTATTTTGTTTTACTTTAAATATCTCTTTTCATGTTTTAAGCACAAATTATACCTTTTAAAAGGTATTATCTTGAGTTTTAAACTAGAGTCTTAAGAAATTAGGTGCTAAACTTTGGAGTCATTTTTAAAACTAATTCTTCATTCAATAAATATTGATTGAATGTCTTTTTCTGTGCTAGGGATTATACTACCCTTGAAAAATATAAAGATGAAAAACTCGATCCTTGCCCACCACTTAATCAAGTAAGAAGGCATACAATTCCCTCATCATTTAGGATATGATGTTATAATAGAGACTCGTTCATAGGGGACTACAGAGGAGGAGTGATTAAGTAAAAGACATTGGCCCCTGTCCACTCCAAAGAAGGATAGGTAAGGCTTCACAGAGGCGGTGATACGAAATAGAAAGGCTGCAAGTGTGTGCTCTTGTCTCATTAGTTCTATTGCATTCAGAACATTATCTTTCCCTTGAAAATTTTTATTCTTACTGTCAAAACCATGTTGAGATCTAAGTAATAAAACCACTTGGTTTTATTGGGCAGGGACAGGTTCTTCTAATGCTTTTTCTTTGTTCATAACAGTTAGTGCATTTTGCATTGAAAAAAAAGAACTCACTAAATGCATCGGTCAAAACTGGTAGATTTTTAGTTATGCTATAAAATAAATATGCAATTAATCTATTTTAAATTTATAGCAGGTTTCTGAATGGCAGATCATTCAACCTCCCTTTTCTTGTGCTTTCTACTCTGCTATTATTTTCCACTCATTTCTTCTTCATTTTGTGATTCATTGACAGAAAAGAAAGTGGAATGGAATGAAAAACCCCCAACACGGTGCAACTACACATTAACAGTTATAGTGTGAACAGTGTCACATACAAAGAGAGCCATCTACCAAAAATAAGTTTATACAGTCTCTCTTTTAACTGCATCAGGACATTACCAATAAAGTTCTTCCAGTTCTGCAAAAGAAATGCCTCAAAGAGATTCCAAACTCATTCTGGAACAATATTAGGTTGCAAGGAATTACATTGGTCTGCACCTGTGAATTTATTAAGGGGAACACCAAAGTGCTAAAGAGCACCATTGTTCAAAAATGCTGAAGAGCTGTGGAAATACTTCAGTAGCTATTCTTGTAGGAACTGCCCTTCTTTTACTCGTGATGATTTGTGGAATTGGGTGTGTTTGGCATTGGAAACAGAATGATAGCACACGATTTACTTTACCAAAGGTTTTGCAAAGAAGAAGCAGCAAGAGAAAAGACTATACCAAAACATCCTTCTTGAGTCCCCACGTTATTGGCTTAAAGCATAACACCTCAGTTGAAACCCAAGACCACAGATCCGCTGTTGAGAGAACTCACATCCAAGAGAACTATGAAAATGTGCAAGCAGGTCCTCCCAAGGCTACAGAAGAAACCGACAAGGAACTGTACGAAAACACTCGGCAGTCTAACTTCGAGGACCATATCTATGGAAATGAGACAGCCTCTGAGTATTATAACTTCCAGAAGCCTAGTACTTCTGAAGTTCCTCAAGATGAAGATATATACATTCTTCCAGATTAATACTAGGTTCTCAAAATAGCGAGTGTTGTTATTAGAGGATAAATGTTCACTGTGACTTTTATTGCACTGATGCCATTATTAATCAAGTTCTGATGAAATTAGATGGTCTGTTCTTTTTTGCCACCTTTCTAAATTCGTTCTGTGTGCATCACTGTGGGATTCATTCTAAGTCTCCTCCCACCTTCCTGGCCCTGGATTACAGCTGTATTATGCCATATTGATTCTTCCTTCTAACTGTTGCCTATTATCACTTTCTTTTATTTCTACCTTCACTGTCTTTTTCTGGCTCAGAATTATTGTCACAGGGTTATCACTGGTCTTCCCATCTCTACTTTCTATCTACTTAATCAATTTCCCATGATACTGCCAGATTTATCTTCAGAAAAATGGCCATATTACTATATTACTGAAAACCTTTTAATATCCCATCTTTGCACAAGACATAACACTTAAGATTCTAATTCCAGAATTCATAATTCTCCACAGTTGGTTCCAATTTACTTTCCCAATGAGTTCTCCTACTAATTCTGCACTTCTCAGCTTCCATCAGAATTATCCTGAGACCTGGTGAAGACATCCCGCCCCAGCCCCCTCCAGAGCTCTGGCTGGCTGCCTCCTGTTGAGCCTGCCTCAGACCGTGGCTTCTTCCACAAGTGTTCTGAATCATTCCAAACCTGCACTTACTTTTTTCCCTTTTCTGTTATCCCTATACATTTTGCTCAATTCTTCAGGCATTTAAACATCTGATTTTTATTTCATGACATTTTATTACTTAACTTCATATGAGAATGCCTTATATTTCTAGCTAAACAGAAAGTCATATTCTTAGCCCAATGCCTACAACATCACATGAGGTACAATACTTATTCAGTTGATGAGAATTGAATTCTACATCTTCCTAAGTAGTTTTGAAAAAAATCTAATAAATCCTTCCATTATTCATCCATCCAAGGAATACTTATTGAGTATCTGCTTGTTATTGTGCCGGGCACATGGGGGATGGGGACAAAAGCAAAAAGACATAATCCTGAACACATACCATCCAGTAGCAAGAAAAGACAATAAACAAATAAACAAACAAATAAATACTCTTTTTTTATGAAGCTATGGTAAACCACCTCCTAATCTTTTGTATAGGTCTCTGAATTGCTCTGCCTGAAACTGCAAACATTTCTCTTTTGCTAGGTGGATCCATTTTAGGATCTACCAACAGGGGACGCAAAGGAAAAACGGAAGACAATAGGGAGGAAAAGGGACTTGTTTCTTTTTGTTCTCTTTGTCTCCAGCAGGTACTATTGCCATGGAATTTACTCCAGTATCACTGGCTATTTACAGTTTTCTAGTTTCTTCCCTCATGCCTAGAACCAGCTTCATTACATCTCATCAGTAGTGTCAGCATGAGCCGAGTGTCACCCTCCCTTAGACTCCAGAGAACCAGCTCCCAGGCCTTCCTCCAAGCTCTCCAGGTCCCAGGAGGAGACACGAGGCAGCCTAAGAGCCCTAATCCCCAGCTCTGCAGGGCTTCCCCTCCGGGTTCTGATCACAACCCCCCCTACAGATGGCAGCTGCTTCCTACAGTAACTATCTCTGTGGTACCGTGCCCCCTTTTTGTTTGTCAATACCCATTTAGCTGATTTTCTGTATGAAATTATCTCTTGTTAAAACTAGCAGTTGGTTTCTATTTCCCCAAGTGGAATCTGAATAATACACATAAATATGGTAGTAGATGTTTAAAAACAAATAAAAAAACAACTTTCTTTTTTCAAAAGCATTGGGGTTGGGTGGGAAAGAGGGTTTTGATTTTAATAAGATGGTCAGTGGAAGCTTCTCAAAGGACAATTTAAGCTGAGACTTGATGGTTTAAAAGGAGCTATCCACGTAAGTGAGATGGGCTGAGTACTAAGGAAGGGAGCAGCGTGTAAAAAGAACCTGAGGCCTAAACAAATTTACTGTGCTCTGGGAACTTGCCAAAAGACACTGTGCCTGGAGCTTCCTAAGAGAGGGTTGGAGTGATCCCTGGGGGTGGGAGGTTGGTGAAGGAGAACATACAGCTTCTCATAGGTCTTGGTCTGTGGCTGTGACTCTATTAGAGGAAAACTGGAATCAGTAAAGGGTTTTAAGCAGAGGAGTGACGATGACCTGTGAATTTTAAAAGAACTGCTAGGCTAAGAATTGACTTAAAAGAGGCAAAATGGAGGTGGGTAGGATAGTTTAGAAACTTTCCCATTTAAGTTAGGTTGGAATGGCTGCAGTGCAAATACTGACATTGACAATGATGACATGTTCTTCAAGGAAATGGTACTGAACTTACTGATGGACTCCATGTGTGTGTTGGTGGAAGAGGGTAATATTGGGGGGGGGGTTGGCTGTCCTACAGTTGGTTTAAAAAAGAAAACTGACAGTTCAAAAAATGTTCAAGTGTTAAAAACATTGACCTCAAATTATGGTATCAAATACGTGCTGTACAATAGTCCACCTTTATCCATGGCAGATGGGTTCTAGTACCACCAGCAGAACTCTACATACATTCTGCTTTTTTCTATGCATACACCCCTATAATAAAGTTTAATTTATAAATTAGGCATAGAGATTAACAAAGCTAACTAATAATAAAGTGAAACAATTATAACAATACACTATGCACAATTTCACAGGTAGAAGTTTCTTCCTCAGCATAAGTCTCAACAATATAAGCATACAATTTATTTTTTTCTTTCCTTATTAAGTCAAGAATGTTCACCTTTTCACTTAAGGGAGGCACTTATGACTTTCTTAGGCATATTCAAATTTCCAGCCTTGCTACTCTTGCATTTTGGGGCCATAATGAAGTCAAGTAAGGGTGACTTGAACACAAGTCCTGCCAAACTGTGGCAGTGGATCTCGTAAGTGAGCCTGCTGATGAGTGAAGAGTGAGGAAGGGGACACTGGCAGAGTGGGAACACTGGACAAGGGATGATCCATGTCCCAGGTGGGATAGAGCAGGACAGTGCAAGATTTATGAATTATTTAGGAATTCCATTTCACATGCATAGACAATGTTGATCACTGGTCACTGGAGCCTCAAATGGTTGCAACCATAGAAAATTGTGGGGTGGGGGGTGAGGTGGCTGCTGTACTGAGTAGCTACATTCTCAACATCAATGCCTGCCCCAAACAAATGAGGTTTGTCCCGGTGATTCCCAGTCCCTGAAGCCAGGTGGTGTCATGTTTGGGAAATAACACGTCATCCCCGTTCTTCCCTGCCTTCTAAGTGATGAGTTCTTCACTGCAATACTGTGTATGTCGTAGGACGAAGGGGCCCCAGGCCCAGTGGACAGAAGCTAGAGGACTTTTTTGATACCTGTGGGTACATGGCTCAGTAATGCCATTTATTTTATTGAATTAGCACTTTTATTTACTACTCAAATTTAAAATATATTGTTTGAAGAACTACAGTGAGCTAGTCCTAGATATAATGTTTAATGGAACCTGTCGTGAAACAATGAACCAGACCAGGGATTTTAGAACTTGTCCAGGTTGAGTGAGTGGCTATGCATTGATACTCTTCTGGAGGATGGGAAGATTGCAAACATACCTTGAGTGAGAAGTTGCTTCTCATAAGATGCTTCTAGTGGTATAGACAGAGGTCATAGAACATCAAGGCCGTGAAATGTATAGCAAGTAGCTGAAATGATCTAGTAAGGTAAAGTGCTTTCAGCCACCTTACAAATAGTTATCAAGTACCTATGATGTATCAAACCCTGGGAGGGCACTGGGAATTCAGTGGTGGATTTGGTGGGTGAAGAACGTAGAAACAGACACTGTCCTAGCACTTAGAGGGCTCGTGTAACAAAGGAGCCTCGGTTCTTGTGTTCTGGTGTGTTCAAGAACCCAAGAGAAGATTAAAAAAAACATCCTTCTTAAGTATAATGTGGAGAAGGAAAAGGACAAGACGAAGGAGGTATCTTTAAGTAAAGTTCAGATGATACAGTGCTTTATATAATAGGTTAGAGAGTTTGGACTTTATCCTAACAAATCCGATATTCATCGTGTCAGAATAGTATGATCTTAGAAGGCAGAAATGAGGCTGAGTTTTCCAGAAGACTACAGGGTATTGCAAGCAAAAAATTTCTAAATGGGACGGTGCCTGTGGCTCAAAGGGGTGAGGCGCCAGCTCCATATGCCAGAGGTGGGTTCAGACCCAGTCCCGGCCAAAAACTGCAAAAAAAAAAAAATCTCTAAATGCAGTAGGATATAGGCAGTAAGATTCTAAAGTTGAGGATGTAGGATTCCATTTCAAGAAGCACATGTCAAGGAATTATAAGATAAACAGTGCCCTGAGCATTTTATTAAAGCCTCCATGGCTTTTAATTTACATTCAGTTCCTGTAATTTTGCATTTTGAGATTCCCCCAACAGAGAAAGGAATTAAGCAAATGAGAAAGACTCAAACAAAAGGAAGCACAGAGATGGTAAATTACAGAATGCAATCAAGGCTAGTGAAGGTGTAACCATAGCTATTGACCTGTGTTGTTGCCATGGAAACTAAAGCTCTGTGGTCTTGAAGTGCTTTCCCTTTTAAGGACAGACTGGCTTTAGTGAATAGCTAAGACTGCAAATTATGGAAGTTGCATCATCCTTTACCACACATATCCTGGATTCTTGTTAGGGACAGAGACAATGGCTACCTGGGTCTAAGGTAAACTCCCCAGAAGGTGAGAGGCTGTCAAGGTCAGTGAAGGGCAGAATTGGGCTATGGCCTCAGGCCCACTTTCCCAGCTCCACTGTAGACTAGACTGACATATTAATTGTAAATGATAGCCAGAATGTAGGTGGAACAATATAGTGAACTAGGTTTGGTCAATTAACATATGATTTTTTTTTTTTTTTTAGTTTGAGACAGGGTCTTTCTCTGTCACATGGGCTGGAATGCAGTGGTGTCATCATAGTTCAGTGCAACCTCAAACATCTGGGCTCAAGCCACCCCCCCTCCTTAGCTTCCCAAATATTTAGGACTACAGGTGGGCACAACCACTCCTGAATAATTTTATAAATATATGTTTTTATTTTTTGTAGTCTCACTTTATCATCCTTGGTAGATAAAGTGGCATCACACAGCTCATAGCAACCTCCAACTCCTGGGCTTAGGCGATTCCCTTGCCTCAGCCTCCCATGTAGCTGGGACTACAGGCGCCCGCCACAACGCCCGGCTATTTTTTTGTTCCAGTTTGACTGGGGCTGGGTTTGAACCCGCCACCCTCAGTTTGTGGGGCCAGTGCCCTGCCCACTGAGCCACAGGTGCCACCCTAAATATGTCTTTTATAAAAAAGAGAAAAAAGGTACATTTTTTAGAGACAAGGTCTTGTTATATTGCTCAGGCTGTTCTTCAACTCCTGACCTCAAGTGATCCTCCCATCTAGGTCTCCTAAAACCCTGGAATTACAGGCATTAACCACCACTCCTGGACAAGATGTGATTTTAAAAATATCATATTAGAAGATTTGAAATTTATTTATAAAACAAATAGAGACAGCTTTCTGCTTGTTTTTTCTTCCTAGGTATTTGCCTCTGAGCACCAAGCACCAGACTTAGCTTAATGTGAATTTGTCTTTCTTAGTTTACCAACAAACCAATCCCATTCATCTTATTAATAGCCTTACTATATAGATGAGATGATCAGGCCTTAGGGAATTAAAATTTTTATCAAACATCTTAGAGTGAATAAAAATTAGAGACAATATTTGAACCCAGTGTTCCTGATCGGAGTGACTTTGCTCAGATTATGATATGGTGGCATTATATTAGCAGATGATAATATGTCCTGTTTTAGTATCAAGAAATTTCACATCTACACAATAATTTGGAAATCATTTGGCCGACTTCCTCATTTTGAAAATGAGAACAATGAGCATCAGAAAGTTTATGTAACTTTCCTAACGTTGCACAGTGAATTATAGACTAGCCGGGACCAGGCAAGGGTACATGTCAAATCTACTAAGTGTAGAGTATACATGTCTTAACACAATAATTAAGAAAGTGCAGTGAAGGCTATGTTAACCAGTTTGTTGTAAGTATTTCAAATTGTATATAAAACCAGCACATTGTACCCCATAAATGCTTTAATGTACACAGCTATGATTTAAAAAAAAAAAAAAAGAATTTAGGGCTTGTGGCTCCAGTGATTTTTGAACACATTTAATACATTTTTCTGCCTCTCCATTGACTGCAAAACTAAAAAGTGGTTTGTTTTTGTTTTCACTTGCTTTTTGTTTTTTAACCTGAGTCTTCCTCATAGCGTCCCTTTGAATCTCATTTTGTGGGAACTTTGCTTTTTCTCTGTTCCGTTTCAGCCGATTATTCTCTTCTTTGTATCAAAAAATGGTGCTGATTATTCCAAATTTTAAGCAAAGGCAGGCCTGAGAGCAGAGTGTATAGATTTCTTAATGCATGTGGCTTTTGTGTGACGGGAGCTAAGTAATGAAGGCAATCAATCAGGAGTGGACCACTGTACAGTATGTCCTCTTCTGGTCATTATTTCTTGAAATTTGCTCCTTTGTCATCTTGTCTCATCTGGCAGAACTTGTCTAGACTATATACACTTTTAACTCAATTATCTGATAAAAGAAAAATATAACCAAAAGGAGAGGCACATTCCTGGTGAGAAACAGAGGGAGAGAGGTGGGGATGCACCTGTGACAACCGCATTGCAATAAGAAGGCTGAAAAATACATTCAAACAAACAGCTAGTGACAACGTAAGTATCCTCTTTAGGCCAGCATGGAAGGAGTCTGGAAGCTAGCTCTTTATCCAGAAGATCAAGAAGAATAAATATTTTAAAGTACCTTGGCAAGGAATAACCAGATATTACATTTCAGAAAGAGTATCCTTTTAAAATCAGTTGATGAAAACACAGTAGAAAGCAACAGTTATTTTTTAACTTGATAGAACAGCCAATTGACGCTTAGAGCAAAAGTCTGAGCAATGACCCAAAAAGTGCATGGGAGACAGAAAATTTGGGAAAAGGAAATGAATAGATGCACAAATAAAGAAGGCTTGGATGGAGTAACTTAATCTCAGTGGTAATCAAAAGCAAGAAAGTTCTTTCAAAAAATGAAAACTCAGACATCTGTAATGGCTAGGCTGGGCACATACAGTCATGAAGGAGGCTCACTGAATGGCTGTAGTGCCAAGGGTCCCGTATGGTGAGCAAGCAGAAAAGTCCATATGGTTCTATTGTCTTTTCAGGTATGATACAAGCCAAACAATAATCAAACAAATATGTCCCTTAGCTCTAAACCAAGATGTAGTCACTTGTTTCTTCTATTTCCAATGCATCATGGAGAGCTGTAGAAAGGGTAATGTGGCTTTAATTTTACTTTTTAGTAAAGGTTATTTATAAAGAAATATTGGTAGTTCAAAGATACACAGTATTAACAGAAACCAGAGGGGAAGTGGTATTCTGCTCATTTAAAAATAATTTTCATTTCCTCTTTGAATCAGCTGAATTGCTGAATATACTTACTCCCACACATGTTGAAACAAAAGCTGTGAGGCTTAATTTAGTATGTGTCTTCTTGGTTGCACTTGGTGGAAAGAAATAAAAACTGTCATGAAGGTAGTAGTATATTTTCAATATATGGACTGAGATCTTGCTCTTGGTTCCTTTTCTAAATTCAGATTAAATTATGCCTCATTTATAAAGCCTCTATCAATACAGCAATCCAAACAATCTATTCATTTCCTGATCTCCCTTATTTTCTCTACCTATTTATTTATGTATCTAGCTATCTACGTGTCCAACTATCTTCCTACCAACTAATAAGCCCTTCTTTATTGAGGTACTGTGATAGGGATTCAACAGTGAATAAACACATACCATCCCCCCAGCCTAGATGAAACACCAAAAAAAAAAAAAATACATAATTAGAAGTGTAAACAAATACTATGAAGAAAAGAACCATGGTGATCTGAAAGCTTTTAATAGAGGAACCTGAACTTGACTTATTCAAGCAATCAGGGCAGGCTACTTAAACAGGATTACTAATGTTAATTATATAAGCAGAATTTACCTAGAAAGAAAACAAGAATTTATGACTACCTCGTGACAAAAGAGGCCCATTCTTATGGGCCTGTATCATTTCTGTTCACTTGTTTATTTATTTATTTTTATTTTTTTTCATTATTTTTTTATTAAATCATAACTGTATACATTGTTTATTTAAATGAAAGGGCAAAATCTCAAATTGCGTTGAGGGATTTGTAAACTGCAACAACAATTGGAAAGAAACCTGAAAATACTAGTTGAGAACATTTCATAGAGATTAGTTTTCTAAACAGATCTGATATGAACTTAAATATTTCCAGGCTATGTGACAGAGTGGAAAAATAAATGCTATCACATACAGCAGACATATTTTAATCACAGCTCTGATGGATATTAGCTGTGTGGCCTTGCAAAGTTATTTATCCTCTCTGAATGAGGAAATGCTCAGATGAAAAATAGTAATGCAAAAACCATGAGAGGTAACTGTGAAAATTGAATGTGATTATGTGTGAAAATGCCACAAACATTAAAGTTATTCAGTAACTGAGATGCATGTAAAATATTGATCTCCTATATTATTTGTCTCAGTTGTACTTCCTGGCTATTGTTGCTAGACTTACCACCACTAAGGACTACACTTTAGGATTTTTATATGTCAAGCACTTTATGCTTTCCAATATTTTGCTCAATACAATAAACTTCATTTAATATATATTTTTAGTCATTCATTGATAATCATTAATCAGAACTTCTGGTCAACGTGATTACACTGACTTTATTTATTTAAAAAACTAACTGCTTGTACTATTTTCTTTTTAATTTAAAATAGCTACTCCTCATGTGAACAGACCCTTAAAAGAAGCTCTTGTCCAAATTCTTGTCCAGGAAAATCAAGGACCAGAATGCTGATCCAAGAGCAAAGATAAAGGAAGTGACACAGGAGATAGATGGAGATATATATCCTTCCAACCACCCTGAAGGCATTAGTTGAGTTCAAATGCACAGAAAAGATCAACTAAATCCCCAGTTTCAATATGTGTTCAAGGAAAATTTACATATGAACTCAAAACCATATTTTTTGTTGTTTTAAAGGTTTCTGTTGAATCTACTTCTAGGTCATTGACTCAAATGTTAGGTCTGATTCTATTATAATAGTCCTCATCTTTTTCTTTCTTTTCTTTCTTTTTTTTTTTTTGAGACAGAGTCTCACTCAGTCACCTGGGGTTGAGAGCTGTGGCATCACAGCTCACAGCAACTTCAAACTCTTGAGCTCAATTGAGCCTCTTGTTTCAGCCTTCCAAGCACCTGGGACTATAGGCGTCTGCCACAGTGCCTTGCTAGTTTTTCTATTTTTGGTAGAGACAGGGTCTCACTCTTGCTCAGGCTGGTCTCAAACTCCTGAGCTCAAGCAATCCACCTGCCTCAGCCTCCTGCTAGGATTACAGTCATGAGCCACTGCCCCCGGCCAATCCTCATCTTCTAAAAGCTGTCACACATTGTTCGATGAGTTCTAATACAAAGGATATTAAAAATAGGCACAGTCTGACTGCATTTCTACATTTCAACATCATTCACTCTTTGTGTACCTTCCTTCATCTCCATGGCTGCTACATTTTGTGACCTTCTCCTTAGAGCACTTTTGAGTGCCTTGAGAAATTCTCATAATGGATGCAGAAAATGACCTAAAAAATTGTATCTGCTATTATTTGGACCACAATAGGATGACATGAGGTGACTTCTTTTTATTTACCAAAACTGGTGATAAATCCTGCAGTTATTATTCCCTGTGCTGATTTGCTAGTGTGAATGTGTTCACTTGCCTATAAGTAAAGTTGGCAGAAGAGGTTGCTGCTTGAGTCTAGATAATTTAGGGTATCAAAAGTCCCACTTACCCATCCTTCCTGCCTGTCACAAAGAATGAAAAGTACATCATTATGAAGTTTTCCCCTGTGCCTGGAGTCTGTAGGGTTAACTAAATGTACATATCTTTATATGATGAGTTCTTGAACCATTATCTACTACTTAAAACTTTGAAGAGGCAATGTTTCACGTTGGTAACAAGGATTTGAACAAGATGTATTAAACATTTAAGCAACTAATTAACTGCTTTCTTCTAACACAAGTGGTAGCTTAGTGCAGGAGTTCTCAGAGTCTGGTACAGGTTTAAGGGGAGGATTCAAGATTACATAATTTTGTTTGAAAAGATGACATTGCAGCAGTTAATGGAATGCCCTAATACTGCTTTGAAATTGCTACCTCCTAGTCCCTGACTGTCCTTTTTAATTCCTGATTTTTTTATCCTATATGTTTAAGTGACAGGATTAGCCCTTGAAATTCCTCAGCACCGTATAAAGCAGAGCATACAAACACGTGATGGACAAGTCTCTTTCCTTGAGGAGTTTGCAGTCTAATGAACCTTATAACATGGACTCATATTGCCACCCACCTGGTAATTCACTTTATTGAGCCTGAAAACTCTTGGAGCCCAATATCAGTCTAAGTACAATATTCATTGGTTTACATTAAAAAGAATATTGTCCACATGTCAGAGACCATTCTAGACTATGGTGACACAATGACAATGTCAAAGAAATCACACATGACTACAAAGGCACATACATAAACCAACAGTTTTTAGTACAATGAATAAATCATATCTTCAATAGAAGTTCAGATTAACAGCTACATGATCAGAACATGATGAAGAAATCTAATTCTGCCTGAAAGAATCCAATGTATCTTCAAAAAGAAAGTTACGCTGAGCTGAATTTGGGGGCCAACCCAAGACTTTATGACTTTGTAAGTCCCTGGAAATAATAGACAAGACATAAATATATTTGACATGAAAGATAATCTCAACACAGTCCCACTGGAATTCCCCAAGCCATCATGAGCAAATAAAGAACAAATTCTGGGAATCCAGAAATCTGGGGAGTTTTGATGTTTGCAGAACACTAAAAGTGGGAAAGAAATCCATGCAGGGGAAGTAGGAAGCTGTCAAAATAAAGGTAAAAACAAATCCTTGCCTAGTATTTTGTACTAAATGTATGTGTGAGTGAATATAGGGATTTTATATAGAATTTGATAAGGAAATTGATTACAAATGTGTTGGAGGACTGTGGGGGAAGAAAAAGAGGTAAGTTCACTCAAAAGATCAGTAACTGTAAAAATCCATTCCCTTCTGTACAGCAGAGAGAGCTAGTAAAATGCAAGGGCCAAGAGCCCACAATTGCCATGACCCTGAGCATTCTGTTGTTGCAGTTTGGCCAAGGCCGGGTTCAAACCTGGCACCTTCAGTATATAGGGCTGGCGCCCTACTCACTGAGCCACGAGTGCCACCCAGACCCTGAGCATTCTGCTCATAAAGTCAAGCTGTGCCCGCTGGAAGCCAGGTGACACTACTCTTGCTGCCACCACCGCAGGGCCACCCACAGAAAGCAGAAGTGATGGCTTCTTACTTCCTTCCGCCTTCTAATCTAACAGAAAGCTAACTGGCAAGGGAGTTTGAGAAACATATTGTGCAGGGCCCTGTTCCCAGCAGTACAGTGAAGAATATAGAAAAATGATGGAGGAGCCAAGAGGTAAGAGACACTATCCAGCAACTACATGTCCAGACTTAAGATTCTTGCCCTTGTCTCCTTTCTCTCCTCCCTCCAGACCTCTCTCAGTAAAGGACAACACAGAAGATACAAAATACTTGCTTTTATCCTCATCATTACCTACAGACATAGTCATATCCACTTATGGGAAATTGAAATCATTCTAAGTGTATACTGAAAATAAATATGGGAAATTTTGAGTAAATTGGAGTGATATCGGCTAAAAAGTAAATCTTTCCAAACAAGCAAAGAAAGCTAGTAACCATCATCTCAGGGGAAAAAAAAAAAAAGTCTCCTCCATTCCCAATCTCTTTCTTCCCCCCATCTTTTCAGAAAATGTTTAATAAGAATATTTTATCTAAATAAATCCTCCAGCAGGAAATGGAAAATTCATTGCTTTTACTTAGAAGAAGGTTGTGTAAATAGTTATCTGTCAAATTTATATATGCAGCTCACCAACATTCCCTTACTGGAAATACCAACATCAATGGATCATCCACATCACAGTTCCCAAAAGGACTTTAAAGTCTCAAAATTCTGTCTCCTTTGGCTTGCTACTGTCTTGATTCCTCCCAACTTTATTAATGGTTTGCTTCATATCATCATCTGCGTTTTCATAAACTTCCTTTAGAACATTCATCTATCCCTCACTGGGATCTGTTTCAGTGCCCTAGGAGGACTTTTCTTTCTCTTTGCATTCTTTTCGACCTGAGTTAGGTAGTCCCATTGTATTTCCTATTTTCTTTCTACATAAGATAAGAACTGCATCAGTCTTGACTTTTTTTGGAACCGCCTTCCACAGAGATGGGTTTCAAGAGATTGTTCACAGTCATGGAGTAACTCTTCCCATTCAGATTCTTAACCAAAGGACCAAATGACCTCTCTGGGAAATGCACCTGCACATTTTCAGTGGGAACTTGACGAATGCCCGGTAAGGTAATACAGATTTTCACAAACTTATCCGACTGATCCCATCCACGATTACTGATTTTCACTGTTTCACTGATTCTGTTGTAATGGGAGCGACCTCAGCAGCTAGCTTTGCACTGTGAAGAGGTTCTGCTTTCCTCTGTGATTTCTGTTGCATCTGGTTCTTGATTTCTCTTTCAGTCTTGGATTTTTCAGTCGTAAGGGCATCACGTACTCTTTTCCTAGTGACTTTTTCCAGCAACAGCTTTGCTGCTTCTAGATCTTTCTGTAGCTCTTCCAAAGCTGAAGCCATGGTGGGGCTGGGTAGGCCCAAGGCCCAAGCTGCAGCCTCCGGGTACTCCCCACCTGCCCGGATCGCTGCCGCTTTGAGCACGCACAGCTCTGGAACCTTCATGAGGCCGCCGCCCACCTCCCCCAGCACTGCCAGCCTGGGTCAGCCCAGCCCCGTGGAGACTTCCCAATCTGTTTTGTAACCAATAGAATTAAACAACAACATATCCTCTTATTTTATAAATTTATATTTTCTCTCTCTTTCTAAAAAAATTTTTTCGAGGTCACTGCATCTACTTAGTTCTCACAATTAAAGACTTGAGTAGAAAATAAATTGTATTGTTCTAACCCAAAAGTCTGCTAATAAAAAGTAACAAAGCTAAACCTAATAAGCAGCTGTTCAGGTCGTTTAAATATATTTTATTGTACTTACTTAGATAGAAAAATAAGAGGCATCTGCTTCAGAAGAAGATTAAATGGCTAAAGATTAGAGAACAATAAGAACAGGAAAACTTAATTGGAGAACAACAATAGATACAGAGCCAAACAAAGCCTGGGATTTCAATTTAATTTATGAAAGAGTGCCGATTTTGGAAATAACTAATTATTAATACATTTGTTGTTATTTAAAAGATTAACTCTTAAAAACAAGTTATACTAAAAACAGCAAGATCATTTTGTGTTTTTGCTTTTACATTTCTATTTTCTCGGCAAAACATTAATTTTTCAAGGTACAGGATGTTAGTGGCCCACGACTCTACAATGTTCTTTAGGGTGTATTTTAAAGGGTAATTGGTGCCACTTGATTGAAAGTCTAGTTTGAGGAATCACGTGATAAAAAAACTTAGAGTATAAAGCAAAGGTGGATGTGTTACTTAGTTCAATGTAAGCATTTCACATTATAGATCAAATCAGTACACTGAACCCCATAAATGTAGGCAGTTATGATTTAATTAAAACAGACCCCAAAAAGCAACATTCTTACACTTACTTTGCAACATTGTAAAAGCATCCTATCACTACTGGATATTTGACAAGGAGAAATTTTCATGATATTGACTCTTTTTTTTTTATTATTGTTGGGGATTCATTCAGGGTACAAGAAACCAGATTACACTGATTGCATTTGTTAGGTAAAGTCCCTCTTACAATTGTGTTTTGCCCCCAAAAGGTGTGTAACACACCAAGACCCCACCTCCTTCCCTCTCTGCTCTTCCTTTCCCCCACGGGTCCCTCCTTCTTTCTCTCTCTGCTCTCTCCTTCCCCTACCCACACTGTGTCATTGTCATTGTCTCATATCAAAATTGAGAACATAGGATTCATGCTTCTCCATTCTTGTAATGCTTTACTAAGAATAATGTCTTCCACTTAATAGACATATTTAAGGAACAGTAAGAATCTGACCATAATCTCTAACTCTAAAGGTAATTTCAGAACTCCAGGGATAGTGTCTTTTAGACTTTTCTCTGGCTGTTTCCTCTTCCTGGTATGCCCTTCCCTCAGATATCTGTTTGGACTATCCCATCACTTTTTCATAGCTAGTGGCCCACTGGTTACATGATTTCATTCATTTTTTTTATGATAACTACCACTTATGTAACATGGCCAAGAGTCATGAAATGCCAATTGACGTAAAGGGGCAATTTTAATAGGCAAATTTTAAAAATTCAATTGCCATATACTTATAGGGTTCAAAATTCAAAAAGTACAAGAGAATACTGCAAAGTAAGGTGTTTCTTCTAGACCCACTCCACACTTCACACTGTCATCTCTTGACACTCGCAAAAGCAGTTAGCTCAGGGGACATAACCTATACATTAGTGGTGGATCATATTAGTGGAGGAGGAAGCTTACAGATTGTTTCTCTTTTAATAAAAATATGGAGTATTCACAATATTACATTCCCTGATGATAGGTTACATGACTTAATGGGTTATAACATTTCATTTTGTATTTTATGTGGAAATTATTTAAAAGAAATCTCTGGAGCACCAAGATGCCACCTTGTGACGTGGTGGGAACATTATTTCTTCACGGAGCACTGATCAATCAATTCTTTAGGGTCTGAGGGGAATACCTCATGGAGAAGGAGACCAGGAGACCCATAACTGTGTGTATTCGGCTTAATGGTCAATTCATAATATGTACATTTAATAAATAAAACTTTAAAATGAAGTTTTATAAACACTTAAATATAAATAACATAAATGATTAAATTTCCTTTCAATTTAAACTGAAAACACAAGTTTACAGTGACTGATTCTTTTGAACACTACAACCACCCCCCCGCCCCCGCACAACGATATACACACATGAACACAAACTTAGCACATCTATCACTCTACTAATTCTTAAACCTGTTCTACAGTTTTAATATTATGGGTTTAATTCAGTTCTTTATTGTTTCATGCTTAATTTAAGTATCTTCCTAGGGGTATAGCTATTCTAATTTTGATATATACCTACAGCTGCAGTAATATTATTTTCATGACTTCTTATAGCTGGACTAATCTTACCAGATCCAAAAATGAAATAATGACTTCTTATTATTTCAGCCACGAGTTTTCAATATCAAGAAATGGGATGAAGAAGTTGGATATTTTTCCCAAAGTGAGCTTCCCTTAAGTGGACAATGTCTGAGTGCACACATTTTATTTGTTATTTTAATACCTTTCTTTAAGACCTCATTTTTGGTATGGATATTAATATTGTCATTATGTTGTCTCCTGGTTTCTTCCCCCCAGGCATAATATACTTTTAAATACTCACTTAGTATTACGTAACCCAATATCTTGTCATTATGATATATTGACTAGACTTTTAGAATTATTAAAAACTAATATATTGGCTCAGTGCCTGTAGCACAGTGGTTATGGTGCCAGGCACATACCCTGAGGGTGACGGGTTCAAACCCAGCCTGGGCCAGCTAAACAACTGCAACAAAAAAATAGCCAGGCACTGTGGCAGGTGCCTGTAGTCCCAGCTACTTGGGAGGCTGAGGCAAGAGAATCACTTAAGCCTAAGAGTTGAAAGATAGATAATAGATATTTTAATACATAACTTAGACTTTTAAACATCACAAACTCATTGCTTAATGTATTAGAAAAAAAAAATATATCAGCTGATTCCATGTCTTCTTCTTCTCCTTCTTTCTTTCTTCTTCTTCTTCTTCTTCTTCTTCTCCTCCTTCTCCTCCTTCTCCTCCTTCTTCTCTTTTCTTCTTCAACATTAATGCAACTATGGGGCACCATACACTGGTTTTATAGACCATCGAGCACATTTTCATCACACTGGTTAACATAGCCTTCCTAGCATTTTCGTATCTTGTCATTATGATATATTGACTAGACTTTTAGAATTATGAAACGTTGTGTTAAGGCATTTATATTCTACATTTACTAAATTTCACATGTACCCTTGTAAGATGCACCGCAGGTGTAATCCCACTAATCACACTCCCTTCCTGCATCCTCCCCCTCCCTCCCCACCTCTTCCCCTTCCCCCTATTCTTAGGTTATAACTGGGTTATAGCTGTCATATGAAAGCCATAAATTAGTTTCACAGTAGGGCTGAGTACATTGGATACTTTTTCTTCCATTCTTGAGATACTTTACTAAGAAGAATATGTTCCAGATCCATCTATGTAAACATGAAAGAAATAAAGTCTCCATCTTTCTTTAAGGCTGCATAATATTCCATGATGTATATATACCACAATTTATTAGTCCATTCATGGATCGATGGGCACTTGGGTTTCTTCCATGACTTAGCAGTTATGAATTGGGCTGCAATAAACATTCTGGTACAAATATCTTTGTTATAATGTGATTTTTGGTCTTCTGGGTATATACCTACTAGAGGAATTATAGGATTGAATGGCAGATCTATTTTTAGATCTCTGAGTGTTCTCCATATCTCTTTCCAAAAGGAATGTATAAATTTGCATTCCCACCAGCAGTGTAGAAGTGTTCCCTTTTCTCCACATCCATGCAAATATCTCTGGTCTTGGGATTTTGTGATTTGGGCTAATCCTACTGGAGTTAGATGATATCTCAAAGTAGTTTTGATTTGCATTTCTCTCATGATTAAGGATGATGAGCATTTTTTCATATGTCTGTAGGCCGTGCACCTGTCTTTCAGAGACATTTCTCTTCAAGTCCCTTGCCCAGCCTGCGATGTGAGCACCTGTTCTTTTCTTGCTTATATGTTTGAGTTCTCGGTTATTAAACCCTTGTAGGAGACATAACCTGCAAATATCTTCTGAGGTCTATTTGCTTGCTTTACTTACTGTGTTCTTGGCTGTTCAGAAGCTTTTTAGTTTAATCAGGTCCCGGTAGTGTATTTTTGAAGCTGCTTCAATTGCCTGGGGGGTCCTCCTCATAAAATACTCACCCAGACTGATTTCATCAAGAGTTTTCCCTGCACTCTCTTCTAGTATTTTTATAGTTTCATGTCTTAAGTTTAAATCTTTAATCCAGTGAGAGTCTATCTTAGTTAATGGTGAAATGTGAGGGTCCAGTTTCAGTCTTCTACAGGTTGCCAGCCAGTTCACCCAGCACCATTTGTTAAATAAGGAATCTTTTCCCCACTGAATGTTTTTAATTGGCTTGTCAAAGATCAAATAACTGTAAGTAGATGGGTTCCTCTCTTGGTTCTCTATTCTGTTCCAGACATCTACCTCTTTGTTTTTGTGCCAGTACCATGCTGTTTTAATCACTATTGATTTATAGTATAGTCTGAGGTCCAGTAGCGTGATTCCTCCTGCTTTGTTTTTATTTCTGAGTAATGTCTTTTATATTCGAGGATTTTTTCTGATTCCATATAAAATGAAGTATTATTTTTTCAAGATCTTTAAAGTATGACAATGGAGCTTTAATAGGGATTGCATTAAAATGGTATATTGCTTTGGGTATATTGACATTTTAACAATTTTGATTCTTCCCAGCCATGAGCATGGTATGTTTTTCCATTTGTTGATGTTTTCAGCTATTTCTTTTCTTAGAGTTTCATAGTTCTCTTTATAGAGATCTTTCACGTCCTTTGTTAGATAAACTCCCAAACATTTCATCTTCTTTGGCACTACTGTGAATGGAATAGAGCCCTTAACTTTTTTCAGCTCGACTCATGTTGGTATATATAAAGGCTAACCTGAGATGCTGCTGTATTCCTTGATCACTTCTAAGAGTTTTGTAGTAGAATCTCTGGTGTTTTCCAGATATACAATCATATCATCTGCGAAGAGCAAAAGTTTGATCTCTTCTAACCCTATATGGATACTCTTGATCGCCTTTTCTTCCCTTATTGAGATGACTAAAACTTCCATTACAATGTTAAAAAGCAGTGGAGACAATGGGCAGCCTTGTCTGGTTCCTGATCTGAGTGGAAATGATTTCAATTTAACTCCATTCAGTAGGATATTGGCTGTAGATGGGTTTGCTGTAGATGGCCTCTATCATTCTAAGAAATGTTCCTTCTCTACCAATTTTCTTAAGTGTTCTGATCATGAAGGCATGCCGGATATTATCAAAAGCTTTTTCTGCATCAATTGAGAGAATCATATGGTCTTTGTTTTTTTAATTTGTTTATGTGCTGAATTATACTTATAGATTTACGTATATTGAACCAGCCTTGAGACCCTGGGATAAAACCAACTTGGTCATGATGTATAATTTGTTTGATGTGTTGCTGGATTCTGTTTGTTAGGATCTTGTTGAATATTTTTGCATCTATATTCATTAGTGATATTGGTCTATAATTTTCTTTACTTGTTGGGTCTTTTCCTGGTTTGGGGATCAGGGTGACGTTTGTTTCATAAAACATGTTCGGTAGTATTCCTTCTTTTTCTACATTTTGGAACAGGTTGAGTAATATAGGTACTAGTTCCTCTGGCAAGGTTTGGTAGAATTCTGACGTGAAGCCATCTGGTCCTGGGCTTTTCTTTTTAGGGAGATTTTGAATGGTTGATACTATTTCAGAACTTCATATTGGCCCATTCAACATGTCCACTTGATTCTGGCTAAGTCTTGGAAGGTGACGTGCTTCCAAGTATTGGTCAGTTTCCTTCAGATTTTCATATTTCTGAGAATAAAGTTTCTTGTAATATTCATTAAGAATTTTTTTTAATTTCTGGGGAGGCTGTTGTTATTTCATCTTTGTCATTTCTGATTGATGAGATTAAAGATTTTACTCCTTTTTTCCTGGTTAGGTTAGCCAAAGGCTTATCTATTTTATTGACCTTTTCAAAAAACCAACTTTTTGATTTATTGATCTGTTGTATAATTCTTTTGTTTTCAATTTCATTTAATTCTGCTCTAATTTTGGTTATTTTTCTTCTACTGGGTTGGGGGTTGGAATGTTCTTCCTTTTCCCGTTGCTTGAGATGTCCCATTAAGTTATTAACTTCCTCCTTTTCCGTTCTCTTGAGGAAGGCTTGCAGTGCTATAAATTTCCCTCTAAGGACTGCCTTTGTGGTATCCCAGAGGTTCTGATAATTTGTGTCTTCATTGTCGTTTTGTTCCAAAAATTTGGCAATTTCCTTCTTAATTTCATCTATGACCCAGCTATAATTCAACATAAGTTATTTAACTTCCATGTTTTTGTATGAATATGCAGATTCCTGTTGTTAGTGAGTTCAATTTTTATTCCCTGGTGGTCCAAGAAGATGCAAGGAATAATTTCTATTTTTTTAAATTTACTGAGCTTAGACTTGTGACCTAATATGTGATCAATGTGAGTATGTTCTGTGGGCTGATGAGAAGTATGTGTATTCAGTTTTGTTGGGATGAAATGTTCTGTAGATGTCTGCTAAATCCAAATGTTGGATGGTTAGATTTAAATCTAAAATTTCTTTGCTCAGCTTCTTATTGGAGGATCTATCCAACAGTGCGAAAGGATTGTTGAAATCTCTAACTATTACGGGGCTGGAGGAAATCAAGTTGCTTGTGTCCGTTAGAGTTTCTCTTATAAATTGAGGCACATTCTGGTTGGGTGCGTAAATATTCACAATTGAAATCTCATCATATTGATTATTACCCTTAACACATATGAAGTGACCATTCTTATCCTTCCTTACTTTTGTTGGAAACTTCTCTTTCATAATTTCATGGAGAAGAGCCTCTGTTCCTTGCCAAGCCACTTCATTGCTTTCAGGGATTCGAATGAGGCAGATATTAGCCTTCTTTGAATTATCCCAGAGCTCTCTGAAAGAATGATTCGTTTTTGCTCTCCATTTCTCTTCCTTTCTGCTGCTTGTTCCACTCTGTTTTTGAGGGATTCTACTGTATTTTTCAGATCTTTGAGGGCTGCAAATTCTTGCTTCAGTGTGTCAAAATCTTTGGTGCTTTTGTCTTTAAATTCGTTGAATTCTTGAGACAAGTTTTGAATTTCTCCTTGAATTTCTAATTTCAACTTTTGAATTGCTCCTGGAATTTCTAATTCCAAATTTTCCTCCATTCTATTAATCTTGTTTGCAATCCAAATTCCGAATTCGATTTCTGACATCTTGGCCAGCTGTTTATGAATGGGATCTTCCGTTACATCTGCCATATCTTTCCTTGGGGATGTTGATCTATTCTGGTTATTCATGTTACCAGAGTTTTTCTGCTGATTCCGCCCCATGATTATTTTACACCATTTGACTTTTCCCCTGGAGCTTTGTTGAGGACCCATACAGTGCAACCGCTTGAGAAACTGGGGACCTCTTTGGTGTGGTGGAGCTAAATGGCTCTGTCTTGTTTTCAACTGGTCTCTGTCTGACCCTAGTGAAACAGTTACTCTGGGTTGAAGTCTCAGCTTTGGAGAAATACCAGCAATAAGTGACCCCACCACCCACAGGTAACAATTGGAAAAGGAAAATCAAACCTTCCTACAACCACACACCCAGGGCACCACTTGGATAGTCTTCCGGTGATTGGCTCGGTTCAAATCAATTGTCCCAGTCAGCACCTGTCTCGGGTAGGAGAGTTTAAAAGGTCTCTGGCAACTGGATCTCAGATATCTAGTGACAACTCAGATATGACTTGCTCCAGTGCTCCGTGAAGTCAGGAGGAGCCACCCAGCAAATAGATCAGTCTGGGAAGGTGCCTCCTTCCCCACCTTGTACCTCTGTCACACCCAGTCACTGATAGCCCCGCAGTTGGCTGACCCTGTTGCCTATAATGAACAGATACTCCAGGGGTTTGCACCTGCCTGAATCATAAGAAGATCTATGTCTGCTCAGCCCAGCTGCTGTTCTCTGCCTCTATCCAGCAGGGGGAGGTGAGGCCTGACAACCTTGGAAGGCTGGGGCTTCCAAGCCCCAGTTCCAGCCCCGCCCTTGATTGATGTTACTGACAGAACAGAACAACTTTGCAGGAATTTGTCTCTGTTCCTGCTAGATTCCCCTTCAGAAGAGAAGCTGTTTTGAGTTCCCAGAACCTGTGCCTCAGGCCCTGTCTGTGCTGCTGTACAGTCTCAGCTGTAGTTTGTATTTGCAGCATGGTTACCTGTCAGTTACAGCCTCTGCCTGCCCTCCTTTTTTTAAGCTGATGGTCCCCTGGGGGCCGGGTGTGTCTTAGGCTCAGTAAAGCAGTCCTCTGGTTCAGCCCCGCCCTGGGAATCTCCTGGCTCTGAGCATGCATTTTCTAGTCCGTGCTCCACCCAGGCTGGTACCACCTCAGGCAGACCCTTTACTCACGGGGCCTGTGTTTCCATCCCAGATCTGTTCCACGGTGGTTGTCACCTGAGAAGATGCCCGGCCTCCTCTGGTTGCCCAGAGAGACAGGGGGTGTGACTTTGGAATATCCGGGGGTGAGCCCTATTGTTGCCAAAAACGGCTGCTGCTCTGTGCCTCTGGGCACTGCTGCTCCAGCGTGGTTCCCTCTCAGCCGATCATTCTTTCCTCACTCCCATGCCGCAGAATCAGCACTGACCAGCTGCAGTCCAGGGCCTGTCCACACCCCTCAGAAATCACCCAAGAATTTGGACTCCTGGGGAACAGGTCTCTAGACTTCAGAGTGAGAGTGGAGGGGAGTGCTAGGAGCTCAGAATTGCAGGTAGAGAATATATACAGTTTTACGCAGTTTTATGCTTGGCAGGAGAGCGCCATGGCACCTTAGTAGGGGAGGTAGGTCCAGTTTTTAGAGGGTCTCTCCCACGGAGTACAGTGGGAGGACTTTTGAACTCCGTTTGTTTGTGGGGTACGCTGAGCCGTTCTCATTGGGGAGGGGACTCCTGTCCACTTGGTGATGGATTTTGTACTTTTTATTTGTATCCTTGGGGTCACTGCTGGCCTGAGCAGGGTTGATGTGCATTCTTCAATCTTCTCTCTTGGTGCAGCTCTAATCCACCAGGTTACTTGCTAAATTTCTGTCCTTTAACTCTCCTTCTGGACAGGAGCCTCTGTGGAAAGCTGGCTTTAGTCAGCCGTCTTCTCTCTGCCCCCTCCCCCATGCATGTCTTCTTAAAACAAACAGAGGTAATTTATTAGTAGCATCTTTTCCAAATTGCATCAATTTTGCATCTATCTCAAGTTGTATAGAATCTCTCTACACTCATTCCATAAGGTAAGCTTCCTGGGGTCAGGGAGCATGTCTATTTGAATCAGCTCATGCCCAGTTACACCAAATCACTAGACAATATCATCCTTCTCATCTTCTTGTCTTCTCTATCTTCTGTCAACAATGCTGGAAGTCACAAAGAGCAGAGACAGGTAGTGAGGGTGTGAGATTAGGGTCAAAGCGATTGAAATAAGACTGGCTATTTCTTCAAGTTATTTTAGTTATGGAAATAAATGATAGGTATATGGAGTTCATTATATTATTTTTTCTTTTTTGTTACTTATTTGAAGTGTTCCAATGTATACAATATCATGCACACATATTTAGGTAGGTGGATGTGGGAAAAAATAAAAAGTGGACTGTGTGTGGAATAGGAAATAGAGGGGAATAGGAAAAATTGGATAACCTCTTAATATACATGTATAATTAACTACACTCTGATCATATCAATAGTGCATCACAGATGCCCTAATGGTATGAATCTTATTGCTTTATCTTGTGTACATTTAATGAGAGATTGTTGCTGGATTTTGAGTGGATCTAATAAATATTAATCCTTTTGCTTACTCAAGTTCTGAAGTTATTAAGAAAGTGAGAAGAATCAGGAAGATAGGGAATAAAATCCATCATTTATTACTTACATTGATCAACTGGAGAAGTGGTTTGGGGTCCATTAGACAAGTAGGCTTGCTAATAATGCACTCCCAAACTGGAAGATTTACATACACTCACAAGCAGAGCTTGATATCCACCCCCACCCCCACCCTGTTCTTTGTGGGAGTTTATCCTTATAAAACACTGGGCTCAAAGCAAAGTAAAATGTGGGTGTCTCTGTGAGCAACTGTAAAGAAAAACGAGGAAAGAAAAAGAAAGTGCCTGAGACATTTATGCCCAGTTTCTCATTCTCAAGTCATTAATATCCCTGACAGAGAGAATTAGAAGGTAGAAGTGAAAAGCTAAAGAATGTCCATGTACAAGAAAGGAAAAACGAAGTGGTATATAAAAGTATCCTACTGAATAACCAACAGAAACCTTTACCTGGGAAGTCAACAGAAAGGCGATATCACTGTTTTAACCGTTGGCCTTGTTAGAGTAGATGCTCTGTTTATTATAACTATATCGGAAGACTCTACTGTTGGCCCCTTTAAATATACTTGAGTTTTAACACCATGATTGTACCATGGGAAGCTCTGTGGCCTACAAAAGAGAAGATACCCCAAAAGTATATTT
The DNA here is from genome assembly GCF_027406575.1 of Nycticebus coucang. Lineage (NCBI taxonomy): Eukaryota > Metazoa > Chordata > Mammalia > Primates > Lorisidae > Nycticebus > Nycticebus coucang. The sequence goes on along the minus strand of NC_069780.1, from coordinate 149,382,828 downwards.
CTCTAGAGAGTTGTTAGAAGCTGAATTTAATTCTTGGTTCAGGCAGATTCAGTTGATGCTTCAGGAGAAGATCATTTCTATTTTATTGATTGTGGTTTGGGGAAGTGTTTAAAATTCCAGTAGATATTCCTGGCAAGGGAGCTTTTACCATCTATCATTATTTCAGCATATATTTTCAAAACAATTTATTATTTAGATATTTTCCTTTAAGATGCCTTCAAATATTCTGCAGTCGTGGTTAGGAGTGGAGGTATACTAGGTATACTAGTTGTGGTTAGGAGTGGCTATTTGGTCATTACCTGGTTATCTTGTCCTGTAATGTATCCCTGACATTTAGCATTAGCTGTGTTGATAATGTTTTGTCAAGAGATATTACCTTCCTTTGAACTCTCACAGGGCTATATTTGTACCTTCTTATGATATGTATTCCATGGCTTGTCTTATACATACTGGGTTCTATTTGTACCAATCCTATAAAACTGTAAAGTTCCCAAAGGGATGGAATTATATCTAGGTCAACTTTTTTTTTTTATAAATCGCAGTGCCTACCACAGAGTAAATACTCAATAAATGTTTCTTGAATGCATAAGTAATCATATGGAAAAAACATTAAATTCCTGTCTTTTTTTCACCCAGATTGTTTGCTGTGTTTTTCTTTTACTATTATTCTTTCATATGCAAATCTCTCTGCCACCAAAGGTTCTTTGCTTTCAGGTATTTTTTTCTAACATCATCTTTGTTAACTAGCATGCAATCCTATCTATTTCTCTATCCTCTAATATCCAGATTTTCTAGGCTTAAAATACAGCAACAAAGAGAAAAAGGATTAGTTAGAGAAAATCTACTAAGTTGAAATACTTTTTTGTATTGCTTTAAAATACCTGCTTTTTCATAATAATACAGGGACTGTATTTTTAAAAAATCAAATTCTCCGTCCCTCTTTCTGCTTCCCCCCATAACCTTAATTGTCATTAATTGTCCTCATATCAAAATTGAGTACATAGGATTCATGCTTCTCCATTCTTGTGATGCTTTACTAAGAATAATGTCTTCCACTTCCATCCAGGTTAATACGAAGGATGTAAAGTCTCCATTTTTTTTTTATGGCTGAATAGTATTCCATGGTATACATATACCACAGCTTGTTAATCCATTCCTGGGTTGGTGGGCATTTAGACTGTTTCCACATTTTGGCGATTGTAAATTGAGCTGCAATAAGGGACGGAGGGAGGGGGGTGGGGCCTTGGTGTGTGTCACACTTTATGGGGGCAAGACATGATTGCAAGAGGGACTTTACCTAACAATTGCAATCAGTGTAACCTGGCTTATTGTACCCTCAATGAATCCCCAACAATAAAAAAAAAAAATCAAATTCTATAGAAGAGCTTATAGTAAAAGGAAATAATTGGCCCTACGTGTTTGTCACAGCTCTATTTCTCTCCCTACTTGCAAGCACTTTTAACAGTTTTTAGATCTTTTTATAGATACTATCACATTTCTAAATATGCTTATATCACAATTTATTGGCTCTTCATATGATTGATGAGGTGTTATCTCACTTTGCCACCCAAGATCTCTCCTCTTCCTCCTACACATATACATGTATTTTGCATCAATTTCCATAACATTAAATAGCATGCTTGAACCTTTCATTCTCTCACCTATACATGGTAGGTTTAACGTTTTTAAATTAAGTGCCCCTATCATTACTTTTACCTAAGGTCACCTGTGAGTAGGTATAGCATATTTGTATCAACTAGGGAACAATACTGTTTCAGATGGACTCAACCCATGTAGGCATGGGTGGGAGGTCCTGTGTACAAAGGAAACACGTCCCTTCTCCCAGATGTTAGCTTTTAGCCCTCACTGCAGTGTTAGCTGGGCACCTTTGTGCAGAGCACAAACTGTGCAACCACACACTGAGCCCAGACATCATCTCTCCTTTCCCTCTTTCCCCTTTCATTTCTCACTAGTATCAAATATATTTACTTTCCAATATTTCTATTCCATTTTATAACCACAATCATCCACATTTTATATACAGGTTGAATATTAATGTAAGACATTTATATTACTATAAAATACATTATTCACTATAGAACAAAAGTTGTGATTATATATCCTTTCTTTGGTTTTCTTGAACTTGCCATTTTAACATTTGTATTCTCTTCCTCTCTTCCTTTCTTACTCTCACTTGGAGAATAATTAATTGATCTCAGTGCCTGCTGCACCTGGGGAGTTTCCTCATTGTTTTCTTAGGTTGAAGCGATTATTTTCTGAATCTCATGCTTTAAAAAAATAATTGTTGTCTAATTTTGCCAGGTTGGAGCAGAACCTCAAGCAACTACTTATAAGAAGAGATAAATTTTCTCATTTCCTACACATGCAAATTGTTTCCTCTTTGTCCTCAAATTTCTGTTGGTTAAAAACAGAATTCTCCAGTGAATACCACCAGCTCCTCTGAGAACCCTGCCATGACTCCACTGCTTTCTAGCCTTCACTGTAGTGAAGGAGATGTCTGTTCTCTGGCACATCTCATTTTATCTGGTTTTTTCCTGCCTCTTTTCCATCATCATAGTTCTACCACCAAGAGAAACTTGTTCTAATTCTCCTTATTGCTCTCAATTTCACAATGCTATATTTAGATATTGTTCTTTTTAAAATCAGATATTCTAGTAAGCCTCTTCAGTATGAAATTTCACATCTTCCTTCATCTTGGGAAGTTAAAAAAAAAAATCTATTTGATGATTTCTTCACCTCCATTTTCTCTGATCTTTCTTTTTGAAACTACTGAAACTCAGATGTTAAATCGCTTGGTTGCAAACCTTACCTTATCGTTCCTTTCATATTTTTACTCTCTTGTGCTTTGGAAGTGTGATGGTTTCTGAAACAAGACTGCATAGATTCTAATCTCATCTCCTCACCTATCGTCTGTTTGAGCCCTGACAGTTTCCTAACTTTTCTTGCTTATATATCTCCATCTATAGCATGGATTAATAGTGATGGCTATCATAGGATTGCTCAGATAACTAAATGAGTTATTACATTTGTTATAGTGCTTGCCACAGAGTGAGCACTTCATAAATGGTAGTTACTATTACTGGAAATAGTATATATTACATGCTAGTTAAGTTCATGGACTGCAGAGTTAGATTAATGGGGTTCTAATATTGGCGCCTTAGCTAAGTGACCTTGGGAATATAGATAATAACATGATGTTCTTATTTATAGCTGAGGCATAAAGAAGGGCTGACTTTAGGTATAGCCTTTCTTTATGCCTCAGCTATATGTAGTAAATACGAACATCATACTGTTAACTGAATGACAGGCTCACTGTGTTGATAAAGCACTTACAACAGTTCCTGGCTATTTGGAAAATGTAAGCTATTTGGTAAAGTTCTTTGACCTTGTCTTTAAAATCTGATAATGGCTTTTATCCTTTTCAATCACGTTTTTAGTTTATGAGATCTCCATCATATTCTGACAGTTCCTTCTTCATAGTATCCTGCTCATGCTTTGTGAGCACATAGCTTCTCAAATATCTCTGAAGATGCCCATTTGACACTCTATTCCAAGAACAACCTCAATTTCTGAGCCATTCTTAAAATGTCTATTGTTTACTTTTGCTTTCATTTAGAAGCCTTTCCTCTCTTTTTAACTAGTCATTTTGTGTTTCAGAACCGGTTCTGAAGGCTAAGCTGGGGTTCCGTGAACTTAGTGGTCTATGTCAATAACTACTATTGCTTTAGAGGGAGTGGGCAGGAAGCTAGACATTTGTTATGTTGGGTAGCACCCACGTTCCAGGAAGCAGATTTTTCTTAAATATTGACAACATTCACATGGCCTGTCATGGTTCCCCCAGTTTTTTCTTCAGTATCTTTGGAGAAGATCCCTCATGTCTCCCCTCTGAGATAAACACCTGTCTTCTGCCTGTCAAGATTGATGGAGCAGGGAAACCAGCTATTCTGTATTCAGAGCTTCGGTTAGGCCCCTGCGTTCACTGCTACTGCTGGGTCTGAGGCTGAAGCCCTGCCCGTGCATCTCTGCCGGCTGCGCCCTGGTCAGAGCCTGAAGCCTCTCCAGCGCACCCTGCAGGCTGTACGCTTCTCTGGGGCAGCACCTACAGCGTGGATTCCAGGTGGCAGCTTCTCCCCCTCAGTACCTACAGTCAACAGCACCTTTATTTACCTTTCTTCCTCCCAGAAACTTACTGAAATCTCTTTTCAGTTGATAGCCTCTCCCATTCTATATGTTGTTACAGGCAAAGACAATTTTTATTCCTTTCCTACTGACTGAATGAGGACTTGGGAGGAATAGGAGAGAAGCGTGGAAGTCCAGTCTGCCGTCTTCAGCGAGCACTGTTAGAGATATATTTCAAAAGGATTCCTTGGTTGACCTCAGCTACATTTTAACACACCTTCGTTTCAATGAATTAGTCCTACAACATTCCCAAGAATAAAGTATGATATACAAAGAGGTTTATTAAACTGTAAAGACATTTTGTTCTGAGTTTGTAAATACTAAGGAGTATAGTGCCCCCTCTCTGCCTTGTGGTAGCTTAGACTATAATTCATACCTCTTAGATGTAAGGAAGCTTCATCTTTATTCAGTCTTCTTTTAATTACTGTAGTAACTCCAGGAAGATAAAGTTCCAGGGATATTTGGCAATATGAACATTTCTTTTGCTAACTAACATTTCTCTTCTCCCTTCCCCAAATCCCTATCTAGTCTCTTACTCTGGTGATATGGTCTAGAGTAAAGAACTTCATAGACACTAGCATCCATAGAGCCTTGAAGAGAGCTCATTGTAATAACCACAATACTTTTTTTATTCTTTTATTGGAAAAAATGTTTGGAATATTTTCTATGTACAAAGCATAGGAGATACATGGCTCCCATGACAGGGGTTTGTCCTACAGGATTCCTTTTAGTCCAGACCCACTTAGTTCTATCAGCTTTCCTGACCTGAGCACCTTTCGGAAGAATGCACTCCTGGTTCCACCTGCTACTGTCAAAGGAAAAAAGAGTCAGGAGGAGTCAAACAGGATAAAGCTTGGGTGCATGTTGCTGTTACGTGCTCTCTTGTATGTTCTTAGGGGCTTTCTGAGGATGTGGTTGACGAGACGTGAGCAGAAAGTATACCCAATTGAACTAAATGTGTTCAAAAGCTTTCTAACACATGCCCAGCATTCTGGGGAAGGTACTAGAAGAACGTATAATTATACTTTCTGGAACAGTGCATATGAACTCTTAGTTTCATCCTAGAACCTCTTGCAAAACTAACTCAATAATACATACAAATAATATCAAGAAGTACCAATGTCACTGTTTTTTTGTTATAGAACCCACTCACCTTTGAGTTACTCCAAAACTCCTTAACTGTCACCAAAAAGGGGGTGGGGCTGAGAACTTCACCTTTTAAATTCTGCACACAAAACTTTGGATGACAACGGTTGTTCCTTCTTTTCCTAATGAGGCTGACAGCCACTAGCGGCCCTCCCAGTCTAGAACTAAACGATGGAATTGGAATGCGAACCAGCTCTGAAGAGCACAGTTGAATTAGCCTGGAGGTAAACGTGGGGGTTATTAATCAGAACAAAAGCACATATTTTGCCAGTCATGTCCACAATGGTCATGTTAGAAGTCTGCGATTTGCTACACAGTCTGTATAGGCCTCTTTTCTGTAGAGTACCGTCTAGCTTCAATAATCATTTCTGGGTTCATTTGTTCACTTTTTATCCCTTTCCTGAATTTTTTTCTCAATGTTCTTCTGCTTCAAAACAAATGTTCAGTGTTTGCTGTCTCTTGAGTGGAAAATCACATACTGGCAAAGATGACTCTGCTTTTCCAGGGCTGATAATATGCCTTGATATTCAGGGGAGGACTGACACAAGATGCTTCACTGTATCCCATGAATAATAATGCTGAGGTTTTGAGTCTCTGAGTTAGTCAGGTGGTTGAGGCCCACAAGCCAGGCTTCCACTCTACCTTGCCAGTGTCTGGGCACTTAGACGTCTGGTTATAGAACAGTCCAGGACAGAACTTAATGGCCTGCTTTGTTCTGCACATACGCTCCAACAGCAGGGGAAGACAAGTGTGCACTGGCTTGATTCTCCAAGGTTGGGAGCTAGATGACTTGCCAAACAGGCCAGTGAGGCATAACTGTGGACTAGAAAAAAATCTTCAACTCAAATCATCGAGGCCAGAAAGAAAAGGGGGTAAAAATCTCCCTACAACCTACTAGCCCAGTGGTTCTCAACCTGTGGGTCGCCACCCCTTTGTAACAATGAAAATACATCCTGCATATCAGATATTTACATTATGATTCATAACAGTAGCAAAATTACAGTTATGAAGTAGCAACGAAAGTAATTTTATGGTTGGGGGTCACCACAACATGTATTAAAGGGTCGTGGTATTAGGGGTCATTAGGAAGGTTGAGAACCACTGTACTGGCCGAACACTGAGAGCTTGTCATACCCCCTCCCCTGCCCCCACTAAACTTTATCCCATTTCCAGGTGTCTCAGAGGAGAGGGGTCACTTAGCTGGCAGTCAAACTCCTCTCCCACCTTCATCAAGACATCATACTGGGAGTAACTGGTTCCGCTTTTCTCAAACCTCCTATTTCTAGTATGATGCTCTATAAGTGCAAAAAGAAGCAGTTCTTTTCAGGATTTTGACTTTGATTTGTATAGAAGTGACCCAGACATCATGACCTCCCAAATCTGGAAGAACATGTCTTGCACATTAACTTTGGTGAACTGCTCCCTTAATTGATTCCTATATCTTGTTTCAGTGGGTCATTTACTACTGGATGTAGGAGAATGTCTCTTTATTTTTATTCCAGAAGTCAAGGACCAAATCAAACTATTCCTTACCACTTTCAGATATGGAGGTTTTGACAGAGCATAGTAGTTTGCTTCTGTTATAGAACCTCTGGTGCTGCACATTTATCGACCACTGAAAAGAGCCTGAGAACAGAATTTACAATGATTAACACTGGCTGCTATCTTCGTAAGGATAACTAAGTGGAAGGGAAGAGAGAACACTATAGCTTTTACATCTGCAAATTTAACAAAAGTGTAGGGAATACTTGCTTCAAGGCATTTGCCTGCCAGCTTTTAATAATAATAGCAATATTTTAACAATAGTGGTGAAAATCTGAGGAATCATTGAGAGAACCACACACGCGCACTCACACACACACACACACACAGAGTGTGAGATATAAAACACGTAGCATTTGCCAGAAAGCAGGGCTATGACTCAGTAAAATTATGTGGCTATCCCACGTGAAAAGCCTTCATTACTAAAGCGGGGATGCATTTATAAATTCAAAGAAGCCATGAGGTGGACAAATAATTTATGTAAAGTTTTCTTCTGCCTATATAAGTGATTTGCTCAAATTTATTACTTCTTTAGGCTTTATAGCTCAATTGTTTTTATAATGTAGTGAGAGTCACATGGTTAGCTAAAAATCACTGATGTCATAGATTAATTTACATTTAAGGATAAGCTGCATACTTTCAAAAGCTTTCCACCTCCCTAATACATATACATTTCCCCATCTTCCTAAGTAGAACTGTTTTAAAACCCAAATTAAAATCTCTGGGTAATTGTATGCTTAAAAATGGTTAAAATGGTAAATTTTATGTTACGTGGATTTTACCACAATGAGTAACTTGTAAAATCACCTGGAGAATATTAAAACAAACAAATAAAACATAAACATACAAGCTTTACCTCGAGATGATGAGAGTTAATTACTCCTGCCCACAAAACATAGGCGTTCATTAAACCTTCTACAGCTAATTCAGATGCCTCCAGGAAAACTCACCTTTGGCCCAGCTGATTCCTTTCTTTGTCAGCCACTTTCCTTTGCAATTTATCTTGCACAGGGAGGTCACGTTAAGCCCAAACAGTTTTTTATAAAGTCACACCCTGTTGCAATTCTTTCACTTGCTCCTTATTACTAAACTCATTATCAACTGTTCAAACGGTAACTTCTGTAAATGAGTAAGGCTCCATTGTGCATAATTGTCAGAATTTAGTACTGATTTTCTTATAATAGTTCTGCTTTGAGGTGTGTGCACATGTGTGTATATGAGTGTGCATGCACTTGGGAAATCTGTGTAATGGAGTGTGAAAGGCATATCATTTAAAATCGCAACTCTCTTCTAAGACTACACAGGTTTCAATTAAATAGCAGTAATCCTCTCGTTTTTTTATTTTATTTTTGAAACAGAGTCTCACACTTGTCACCCTGAGTAGAGTGTCATGGCACCATAGCTCACAGAAACCTCAAATTCTTGGGTTCAAGTGGTCCTCTTGCCTCAGTCACCAGAATAGCTGGGACTAGGGATGCCCACCACAATCCCCCAATAATTTTTCTAGCTTTAGTGGAGAAGGGGTCTCGCTCTTGCTCAACTCATCTCAAACTCCTGAGCTCAAGTGATCCTCCTGTCTCAGCCTCCGAGAGTGCTGGGATTATAGGCATGAGTCACAATGCCTGGCCTTCGAAATTTTAAAAATGAGCAATAAGGGGAACTTTCTCAATCAAGCATTAAAGAAACTATAAAGTTACTAAAATTACAGTATCAAAGAAGTAGCATTGGAGTATACAGAAAGTTAAAGAAATAGAGAAAAGTCAATAAGCAGATTAAACTATACATATATATGCATGTATATTAATATTATTCAGTAGATGATGAAGATGACTTAAAATCATGATAGGAACTTCAGGTGAAAATATCTTACTTTATACATAGACAGACATACAGATAACCATAAAAAAAAATCCTATGATAAAAGTGGTTATCTCTAGGCAATGGTACTTTAGGTAATTTTTTATTCTTTTGTTTACATGAATTTTTAAAATATAAGTGATATGCATGTAACTTGTATAAAAATGCTCTATCATTTTAAAAAGGCTGAGATGGAAAAGACTTTCATTTTATATCAGAAGCTTGTCACACAGTGATAATTTATTCTGATCTATCTTATGATTTCTGCAGGATTTGCTAGAGATAAAGACTTTATAAAAAATAGAAGCCCATGGACTATAGATCCACATCTAAAAAAAAATGGGCTTCTACAATCTCAAAGGGAGATTGTATAAATGAAGTAAATGCTAGGCATATTGAATAAGAAGAACAAAAGGAGTATCTTCCAGTAAAGGAGGCACAGCGATGAAACTTATAAAACTTTTATTGGGGCACAGGAACTACAAACTCATTTGGAAGAACTTATTTCATCAATATTTCAAGATCAAAGAGGTCAGAATAAGAGGAAAATAAAATTATTTTTTGCCCATCATTCTTTCTGTCATTTTTCCAGAGCAATCAGCAAAGATTGAAAATGTGCACAGAATACTATTGTTGAGAGAGGTGGCAAGGTGTCCAGGGGAGTGACAGGACCCGAGAACCCACACAAGGAGGAAGGCAGCAGTGTTTTCCAGCAAAACTGTGCTTCTATTTCTAAGGGGACCATGTAAGCCAGATAAATGTTAAACTCGTAATTCACCCAGACAGAGCTCTTAGAGCAGCCAGGCCAATCCAATTATCTCAGAGCAGGGACAATGGGAACACTTTAGGAGGGTGTATTAGTCAGCTTTCTACTACCAAAATGAGGCAAAAAATACAAAACTTCTTCATTCCCACCTGCAGGGCAATCACAGAGCTCATGGCCAAGAGACCTTCTCTCTTTTCTCCCTCAGCTCAAACCTACCAGCCTGTCAATAGGACTGCTCTGCTCCTGGAGCAGGGCCAAACGCAAATGAATTTTTGTATATGCTGCATCTTTATTCAAAATAGAATCCCTGCCATGTGTCAAAATAGCTCTAGATAATGGCAGCCAACACTTCTTAAGAGTTTACAGTATCCAAATTGCAGCCAGGCACTGTGGGAACATCTATAATGAAATATATATATATATATGACATATATAATAAAAGTTCCTTGTGACCTGTGACTGACCTAGAGCTCACTACTATCTACTCAAACCTGTGAAGTAATCTGGCATATAACCCCTACCAGTCAATCACCTCAAAAGGGTGGAAACAACCACCAATCCTGCCAGAGGAAAGGCGGGAGCTTATAAAAGGCAGCTGTGTGCTTAGACCCTGGGTCTTTCTCCACTCCGGGATACTGCTCTGTTCCTCTTTCTCTGGAGTGTATTTTCATGTTGTGTAACTTCCTTTTTTCTTTCATTCTCTTTTTCCTGTAATAAACTGTGGGGGTGGGGGAGGAATGCTTTGTGTTTGTGATCACTCCATCATTGGCTCAACTCCGTACTAGGGCTCATTCTTAATACGGAACTGAGGGCCTAGGGAACTGCCAGGCGGCCCTAACGATGCCAGGCTCTATTCTAAGCCATTTGCAATTGTGAACTTATTCAGCACTCATAACCAAAGGCTGATCTCATCTCCATTCCAAGTATAGGGACACACAGATAAATGAAGCAACTTAGGGTCACACAGCAAGTAAGTGGCAGAGCTAGAATACTGATAGACAACGCCTTCTCTTTTAACATTGACAACTTTGTTTTGAGAAAAAATAATTGACTTAGCATAAGCTTGTTTGTATTCCCAAGGCTTCCACCTCAAAAGAAGATCAAAGAAGCTTCCTCCAATCTGACTACATAGTACCTCGCTTCCTTAAGGGTGAAGATGGTGATAGAAGGAAAGAAAGAAGAAAGGATTGAGAAAGAGTGAACAGAAGAATTAAGGACTGAGTCATCAGAAGCAGAGCCCACAATAGAGAAACAAACGGATAGATTCACACTAAGCAAGAAAAAGGAACCAATTACACCACCATAGCAACATGGATGAAATCTCAAACTCATTCTGCCAAGTGATAGAAGCCAGGCACAAATGCTACATTATGTATGATTCCATTTATACGACATTCCAGAAAAAGCAAAACTTTAGGAAGACAGTAAACACTGGTTGCTAGGGTTTGGGTTGGAAGGGGCAGGATGAATATAGATGTGTATCAGGTAATCTTTTTGGCAATAAACCACCATATGCATTTGTCAGAAGTCTCACAACTGTACACTAGAAAGGTGAATTTTGTTGTCTCTAGATTATGCTTTAATTTAAAAAATGCAGGACCCAGAACAACTTCAAAAATACCGCTCCTCTCATTTGGCATTCAGTAACCATTCAGCTTAGAACACAGCCCTGTTTGTGGTGGATAGGAGGGTAAGGTTTCTTCTTTTGACATGGGGTTGTCTAGAAATTTCCTTTGGAAATTATGGCCTTGAAAATTGATTCTTGGATGAAGGATATTAACTAAATAATGACAATGAATAATTATAGATCATTGAATAAAAATGTTACTACGAATTTTAAGTCCACACTGATAGTAAATAAAAGAATTTCTAAATGGAAGAAGAGAAAGATCTTCCTTAACAATCCAGACAAACAATGTAGACATAATAATAATTTGCTTTTAAATCACCTCTTTTAGAAAAAAAAATCACTATTTTGTTGCTGCTACAGTTATCATTGATTCAGTAAGAATTATCAATGGATTCTCAACCTACTTGGTGGATGTTTGATGAGAAACAGGATAACACCACATTGTGCAAAAAGTATATTACCACAAAATAGTTTTTAATTACATAGGAAATAATAATAACTATAAAATGTAAAAACCTTAACCAGTGTTCATTTAACATCACCAATACTGAAACCAACTGACCTCACACACTCCCTGATGGGATGCTGTGAGTCCATATCACCAAATATTATTCCTGCTCAAAATGCGTAACTGAAGCTAATTCTAAGGAAAACTCACAGAAACTCAAACTGGGGGATATTTTACAAAATAAATGACGTATATGCTTTGAAAATGTCAATGTCAACAAAGTTAATAAAAATCTGATTCAAGAAGATGAAAGAGAGGCTTGGCACCCATAGCTCAGCCATTAGGGTGCTAGCCACATACACCGAGGCAGGCGGGTTTGAACCCAGCCTGGATCTGCTAAACAGCAATGACAATAACAACAACATAGCTGGGTGTAGTGGCAGGTGCCTGTAGTCCCAGATACTTGGAAGGCTGAGGCACGAGAATTGCTTAAGCCCAAGAGCTTGAGGTTGCTGTGAGCTGTGACGCCACAGCACTCTACCGAGGGCAATATAGTGAGACTCTGTCTTAAAAAAAAAAGATGAAAGAGACATGGCAACTCAGTAAAATGTGTGAATCCTATGATTGGATTTAAGGCTTGAAAAAGAGCAATAAATGACATTAATTAGGACACTGAATAAAGTTTGAAGATGACCTGTCAATTAGGTAACAGAATTATATGAATGTGAAATTTCTTAATTTGATAAACGTGCTTCAGAGCACATTTAAATCTTTTACATAAGAGATTATCCTTTTCCACTTTCAAAAGATTCAGGAAACATCTATAAATTTATACATTTACAACGTGTACACAAGCACACACAAAGGATGACAAAGCAAATGTGAGAGTGTCAATCAGTGAATTGAGGTAAAGAGAATGTGAGAACTTTTTTGTAGCCCTTTTGCAGCTTTTCTGCAAGCTCTAAACGGTGACAAACAAAAAAGTTACCTCAAATATCATGATTCGGGGAAAAGTAATTTATGCTAGGTCACAAAGCTAGCACGTGGATAGAATCAGGATTCCAACTCTGGGTTGTCTGATTACTCAGATCATACCCTTGACACTGAATGCATGCTGCTCTGTACTACCTGTCCTGCAGCCTGTCCCTGTATCTGAAATTTCACTCTCAGAGAGTAAACAGCGCAAAATAATGCTGTCCGTAGTTTATGTAGCAGTTCTAATGAAAGCAGCTTGGTCAACATTGGAAAAATGCCACAGAAATATTGAGACATAAGAAGCTAAGGGGAGCCAATAATGATAACCTGCTATTTTCATAGTAATGGCTTGGTCAGATGAATTCATCTTCTGAGTTCTCAGCAGGAAACAGCACAGTGGCAACTGGTGATAGGAGCTGTTCAGATTCGAGGAAGCCAGTTATTTATCACTAGCCTGTTTTATGTAGAGGTTACAACAGCAGCATAAGAAAAGAAAAAAATTGTTTTCTTGAAGTTTTTCAACCTCTCTGAAAACCAATAAGATACTAAATAGAAGCTGGCATTTATTGGTACGTATTATGCATCAGACTCTTTCTAAGAACCTTACCCATGTAAACTTTTTGACTTGTCATATAATATGAGTAACGTATTGTCACCCCCATTTTCCAGATGAGGAAACAAGGGCACAGAGAGATGAGTTAATTTATAGCTAGAAAGAAAGATCTAAGATTTATTGGAATGGCTATCGAGTCTCTACTCTAGACCACTACTTTTTACACCCTCCCGGGAAAGAAAGATGCATGTTAATCTCCTCGGTCCAAAATGTACAGTCTTATGGGCAAGTTTATGGCTTAGCAACAGTTCTATCTTAGTTCAAAGACAGAATGATGCACCCCTTAAAAATTACTTAAAATACATAGAGTCTCACCATCAATATAGAAAAAAGTGACCAGGTGATGAGCATCAGATGATAAGTAATTAGATGTTCTAGTTAAGACAAAGTGAAGCAGTATCTGATTATCATTCTGATGGGACAGACAGGGTTACTATGAATCTCATCACATTTCATTGATTCTGAGATGCGTTTTTTAATGTGTTTTTATTTATTTATTTATTTTACATTTTAATGTATCTGAACTTGGGATGCAACTTATAGTTGATAAGGAATCATGATTGTTTGGCAAAGAGTTTTTCTTTTGTTATTAACAGTAAATAAAATAATGGTCTATGTTGCACTCAATTGATGGCATCTTAGAACAATAAAATATGCTAATCCTCCTTCTCCTTGCCTCTGATCAAATCAAAGAATATGTAATATTAAAAACAGTTTTGTTCTAGCTGATTTTTGAATACTATTACATTATATTCACAGTATTGCTATATATGTATGTATATTTATAAAATAGGAACTTGGACTATGGTTTAGATCAGGTGTCCTCAAACTGCCGCCCACGGGCCACATGAAGGGGTGTGAATTGTATTTGTTCCTGTTTTGTTTTTTACTTCAAAATAAAATATCTGCAGTGTGCATAGGAATTTGTTCATAGTTTTTTGTTTTAAACTATAGTCTGGCCCTTCAACGGTCTGAGGGACAATGAATTGGCCCCCTGTTGAAAAAGTTTGAGGAAGCCTGGGTTAGTAAAATAAAAGAAAATATAACTACATTATAAGCATTATTTCATGACTACTAATTATACTGTGTAATCTTGTATTACATTGATGCTGAAGAAATTGTTTTTCATTTATTCCCAAATGCATATTTTTACTTCTGTTAAGGCATTTACTACAATGTGTCCAAGATCAATCAAAAGTATTTATAAATGCAATATAAAATTCTATAAATCTATCTTTTAAAAATTAAAAATAAAGCAGGCTAATTTAGTTGTTTTTTTTTAACAGGTATGTTTTGAATAGTTAGTACGCACATATACTGAGGGAGGACTGGGAAGGTAGTAACAAAGCACTGTCCTGACCTTAAGAAGCTCAAAGTCTGTTGCATTCAATGATGTGAACTGATTTTTTCTGAAGAAACCTGAAGCATCAAGAACAGCATAGAGCATATAATTTGTTTTCTTTCAAATGTACTGGAAATACAAACACAGATTTTGATCAACAAGAAACATAAATAACAGCACAAAGTAGAATACGTCACACATACCCCAGCAATGCCTTTACTGAACAAAATAGTCCATACATCCATCAATTTCATAAAGTACCTACTCTATACCAGGTGCCAAAGCGTGATGGTTAGTTTTATTTGACAACATGACTGGGGTACAGTCCCCGGTTTTTTCAATCAAACGTTAATCCAGGTTTTGCCGTGAAGCTATTTAGTACGTGATCAAAGTCCATAATCAGTTTACTATAAGTAGGGGAGATTATCCTAAATAATCTGGGCATCCTGACTCAATCAGTTGAAAGGCCCTATGAACAAAGCTGAGGCTGCTTCCCTGAAGAAGAAATTCTGCTTGCAGATTTCACTTCAACTCATGCCTGAGAGTTCCAACCTATCCTTCCAGATTTCAGATGTGGCCAGCCAGGCTCCACAATCACATAAGTAACTTTATTAGAATATATCTTTTAATATATATATACACACACGTATTTTACATACATATATATATATATATAATATCCTACTAGTTCCATTACTATGGTTCAACCCCGTAGTGCCTGAGAAAGGAGGGTATATAAGACAGGTGCAGGCCTTGTTCCTGTCAGTGGTATAGTTTAGTGGAACTGTCACAGGAGTAGCTAAGTGATTACAATGTAATCTTATGATGGTAAAAGGACAGAGAATATATTAGGGAAATATCTAACCTAGACTTCAAAGCAGTATGGCTAAGAAAAGTTTCCTGGAGAACCGAAAGTTTCATTTGAGAGTTAAAAAATTATCAAAGTTAACTAAGTTAAGAATTAAGTGAGAGAAATAGAGACAAAGAGAATGTGTGTGTGTGTGTGTATGTTTTAGGAAGGGCAGTGATAAAGCACTCCAAGAAGTAGACCTACCCTGTGCTAAAGTCTACAGACAGGAGGGAACAAGCAGCAGTGGAAGATTGGAAGACTCTGTAAAGCTCATTCACAGAGAGTGAGGAAGACTATGGGAACGAAGAGAAACTATATCGTAAAGGCCTTGTGAGTTGGTTAAGTTGCTGGGCATGTGGGAGTCACTGGAGGGTTTTAACTATAGGTAACACTTTTCAATTTTAGATTTGGGGAAGATCATTCAGGACACAATGTAGAGAATAGTTCAGGAGAGAATGGAGGCTGGAGACTGGAAGAAATATTTCAAATGGCTGATGATGGTGACCTGGTCTGGGAGGAAGCAGTGGAAATGGAGAGAAAGACTTAGGCAGAGAAGTATTTAGAGAGTGGAGTGAATAGTGCTTGGTGACTGAATGCATTTGAGGAATGATGGAGATTGAAAAGCCAAAGTCAAGATTCCCGACCTAAAGAAGTTGGTGGATGACAGGACCCTTCACAAAGATAAGGGACAGAGAAGAAACAGCAAGTGTGGAGCAGAGGAGGGATGTTTTGGATCTGCTATGTTTGAAATGCCTGTGGGGATACAGATGGAGACACCTACCAATCCCAGGTGCAAGTTTAAAAGACAGAAGAAGACTTGGGCTCAAAATACGAATTTCCATCGTGACATAGAAGGCAATTGAAGTTAGGATATGGATGAGATCCCCTAGGGAGGTAGTGGAGAGAGGGCAGGACTGGGAGCTAGTCCGACCTGTGGGGAAGAGAAAGAAGGAGCCTTCAAAACAGCAGACACTAGTTTTTAAATCAGGTTCAAGTATGACCTAGACGATGATTCATGTGTGAATGTGAAGATCACTGGGATCCAAAAGTAGCAATGTTTTTTCAGTTGTAAGTTGTAGATGGATCTCTTTCTATACTAATCTGATCTGGCTTGCACCTGTTTCACAGGCTTTAAAAAATTTTCACACACATATATCCTTTCATTCATCTTGGGTGGGAGAGTGAAAGCCCTAGGATGTAGTTATTAGCATTATTCCTATTTTACAGACAAGCACATGGAGGCTTACAGAGTTCAATAACTTGTCCAAGCTCCTTAGCTCCATCTGGTCCCTGTGACCATCAGTCCTATTAGTATAGCTTTTTACAGTGGACACAAATTGAAAAATAGCTCCTAAACTATGTTGACCCTGTATTGCAGAAGAAAAATAAAAGCGCCCAGTAGCCTAGAGACCAATCGACATTTCTCGCTCTGAAAACGGAGTAGCTGAACAATCAGTCAGGTCTTTGGAGGCTGTAGAATCAGCTTTCCACCACCGGCTGACTTGTACTAACAACTTAGAAAATTTTTTGGTTTATGACTTCAGGGATGTTTTGGTTTTGTCTGGGTATTAAACTTGGGCCTTCTACTATCTACAGCAAACATCATGCTTTTTCTAGGAATTCACTAACTTTTTGTCAGAAGATGCCTAGTTCCTTCTGAAAACAAAGTAATAAATAATTTTTAACTCTAGTGATTACTTTTCTGCTTTAGTTCCCAACTCTCCTGGTGCCATAAAGTCCAAATATAAGGATATTATTTTAAAAATATTTAATTACCAAATTTTACTACCAGCATTATAATAATCAGTTATAAGAGAATTAATGAGAATCGACAGGATAATTCAGAGATTAATGCAGCAATACCTAAATACCTTTGCATATTTATATATAAATTTGTCAATCCTTACAAGAAGAATCTAGGTATAAAAGTCTCATTAGCAACACCCCCAACAATAGAAGTACAAATATAACTTAAAATAGCATATCTTCTCCTCCAAGTTTGTCTGGAAATGTATGACCTAATCAATACAAAAGTTATTCATAAATACCAAATACCTCCATGATAAGAGAATATTATTATTATTTCATTAATTAAATCAGAATTCTATTTTAGTCAGGCAGGGCCATCCTGCCAGAAATCATATTAGTCTATTTAAAAATTCTACGTGGGAAATATTTTTTCTTATCCAGATGAATTAAATCAACCCAGAATAATTTCTACATCAATGAAAACAATGTGCAGCTTTAGGGTTAAAAAGAGAAGGCTGATGTTACTAGGGAAAAGGCCCTTGGGCCTTAGAGAATGCTCCTGGTTACATGACTGACTTCCTGTTTAGTGGTGACATTTATTTTTCCAAGTTTTTCCACAGTAATGCAAGTTCTAGAGTGCTGACCCACGGAATTATCTTGTGTATTTCCCTGGATGGCTGGGAAACTGGGTTCCCAGTTTTGAGTCTTTCATTTGCTAGCAGTTCACTTGACTGTTGATTTTGTTTCCTCATCTATAAAATGAAAATTATAATAATGCTATATCACAGCTATTGCAAATATATGAGGAATGATTACAACTTTACTTCTTCTTCTGAAGTTTTGTGATACATCTTTCATTCTCAAATGATTTGAATACAATGTTACAGAATTATTAAATGGAAACTATTTTATTTAGGCATAATGCAAGGCCAAGTGTGGTAGCTCATGATTGTAATCTTAGCACTTCGGAAGGCAGAGGTAGGGATTGCTGAGGGCCAGGAGTTTAAGACCACCCTGAGCAATATAGCAAGACCCCATCTCTACAAAAAAATAAAATAATTAGCTGATGTGGTGGCATATGCCTGTAGTCCCAGCTACTCTGGAGGCTGAGATGGGAGGACTATTTGAGGCCAACTGTTGGAGGTTGCAGTGAGCTGTGATTATGCCACTGTACTCCAGCCTGACAGAATGAGGCTGTCTCTTAAAAAAAAAAAAAAAAGAAAGAAAGAAAGAAAGAAATATAATGTTTAAAGGTACTTATGGGGTCTGTATATAAGATCACGAACCTAATAAATCTCAAAAAGATATTAACTTTTAAAATAAACACATGAATATTTTTCTCCCTTAAAATTAATATCTCACATTTTGTTTCTACTTTCATTATCTTTTCCATGATTCTTTTCTTACATAAAATTTTAAGTTGTCGAATCTAGGCCTGAGATTCTTGGACAGGAAATGCTACCAGATTTGATTTATGAGTATGTGACTAACTAGGACGATTGGCAGTTTTGCACCGGCTTGGGGGTAATTTTGTAAAAATTCAGAAACTGACAAATTCTAAACAAAGTGCTAAACCTATCTCTCTGTTGTTACAAGGAATTATCCAAGAACTTCAGAAGCAATGCTGCAGACTAATTATCTTCATAAATTATCTTCATGAAGTGGCTTCACACTTATGCTAGGCCTGTGGCATGGTGCATAAGCACGTAACTCTGGGGTCAGACCACGTGGCCTGGAACACTTACCTATTTGCTTACAAAAAAGCAAGATTCTTACTTCCCATGCTTCCATTGGTTTTTCTCACCTATAAATAAGGACCATTATAGTATTGACCTTGTGGATTTTATGTGAGAAGAAAATGATAAATCAGCACATATAAAAAACTTAGTAAATTCCGAAAAGCCAGCTATTAAATGCACTGGTACATTTCTGCCTAAAAAAGATTGACTTAGATTTGCCTTTATCTGAGTTGTGCTTGTGATCCATGAGAATGAGGCAACAAGTAAGCAAGCAGCCCAAGGCTCAAATCATCCATGGGCAGATAAAACGTGGAGTGCACAGGGGGAAAAAACTTTTTCTTTTGTATTCTTATCCCTGGTGTTCGAGAAAGTTATTTGAGCTGCATAAGTGAAATTTATCATCATTTCTTGGATTTCAAGAGAATGAAATAGCCAAAGAGCCACCTCCCTCCTGGCTTTGAGTGTTAGACCAGAGAGTATTTCCGACATTCTACATTCCATCCAACTTCTTTGCTGAATAAGAAAATAAATTCCTTAAAATTTTTTAACTACTTTTCGTCTTTGTTCTATGATTCACTAACCCCATTTTTTTTCTCTAGATAAAAACAAGAAACACGATAAAAAGATAATGGAATGACTTGGACCAAAATTCAATTCATTTTGGTTCAATTCAAATAGTGCCGAAGTGCTGAAGTCTGAATACTATGTTCTAACACAGTATCTCTCCTCTTAAGGGATGAAGGTAATTCTCAATCAAGTAGCTTCTGAGAGTTTAGAATAGCCGCCACCACCCACAAAAACACTTCTTATAAATCCATCTGTGATGAAACACCTAAACGGAGAGCTTCCTGCTTGAAGGTTCTTACAGTCAGTTATATCACAAGCACAATTGAGGACTTTGAGAGAGCCCATTGTTGTGGTATGCTAAAAACAACATAAATTGACGGTCTAAGTAGTCTCAGCCTCCACTGGTTATGGTTCACAGGGTGACTGCTTTCCTGGGGAATACTATTTCCCTTAGTATTGACATAGTATTCCCTTAATCAAGGAATGGGAAAGTGAGATCAGAAGTTATATTTTGCAGCATAATGACCTTGGCTAGTATTTATAAATACAGTAGACAGCCTAGAGGAAGATTATTATTATTTGTTTTTAATTTTCCTGTAGGGTGGGAAAAACTTGCCCTGGTTTATCTTGGTCTTTCCAGGATTTAATGTTGACAATCCTGAGTCCCAAGACTTCCTCTCTCCAGTCCTGGTTAAATCTAGATGGTTGTTTATCCTATTTTCCAAACCAAGTTAGTCCTAATCCTAGTTTTAACTTTAATGTAATTTTCAAGGTTCCCAAAACCCCTTTACCGAAAAAAGTATTTTCAGTCAGCTTGGATCACAGCATTTGAGAAGAGATAAATAGAATTCTATTTATAAAAATGACTTAAAATCCTCCCTGGGGCTTACTGGTAACAGAGAGTTGTTCCTATATCACATGGTAGCAGTGAGCTAGTCCCTGATTGCTTGCCTGATACCGTGGAAAGAGAGGGTAATGTGCAAACCACTTCAGTCCACCCTTCAGTACTATCGTGGTAGAAGCTCTAAGCATCATGGGGAAAGAATGGAATGTGCCTACAGTCTAGAAGGGTTGAGTAAAACTCCCAAGAGGAGTGACAGCTAGACCGAGATCTTAAAATAAGCAAATTCTTAGTGCCAGAAGCCACTGGACAAAGCCTTATGCTGAGAGGGACGGCTTGGCAGGTGAGTTTTCCTCAATGCAGGTGTCATATAATCTAAAACAGCAGACAGTGCCACGGAAAGGAGGAAACCAGAGTGGGAGGATGGGAGGGAACCAAGGAAGGGCATGGTCAGGTCCTGCAGAGCAAGCTTTTCCCTTACCATGTTTGCCCCGATTTCCTGCAGGAAAGATATAGTGACCTGAGTCATTTCCTCTCTCAAGCTTTACAAACTGGAACGTTCTTCCCATTTACATCTTTTAAACCCCATTCATCCTATCAAGCTCCGCTGTCTACCTCCATTTTCAAGAAAGCTTTCTTCATCTTTGCTAATCATTCCTGATCTTCATCCTCTCAAGACTCTTATCCTTTACTACGTGGGCCACATATTTATAAACTTCATCATATTTGACTCTTAGGATTTTATGGCTGTATTATTTATTAATTCATTAATATGTGCTGAGTGCCTACTATGTGCTAGGCACTCTTCCGGGTACTGATTAAAAAGTAGTGAACAAAGTCAGAAAAGATCCCTGGTCTCTTGTATCATGTAGTGTCTTTAAAAAAAAAAAAGGTAAGTGCTTAAAGGTACAGACCATGACACGTGCATCAGTTGTATCCTCTACAATGTCAAAGAACAGCTATAGCATGTCTCGGGAAATCAATAAATATGTATTGTATTTGTTGACTTAATTAAATAAAACACTTAGTAGTGAAGTTATTTCTTTAGGAAATAGTAATCAAAGCGGATGAAAGAAATATGATATATAGTGATAATTCAAGGGTGCAGTTAAAATGTGATGATAAAAAAATGTAACCATCCCTCACTGGATAGTCCTGGGGAAGATAGAGAAGTGAAAGTGAAATGGGGAAATGGAGTTGGAATTTTGGAAAATACTAATTATGGTGAAAATGGTTTGTTTGTTTTCTCTTTACTAAACTTTAGGGGTAGTGAACACATAAAATGCAACAGGAATTATAGACACCTGAGTTTACATTCTGTTTTACCTCTGTGACCTACAAAAGCTATTTCCTCTGACTCTCAATTTGCTCATCTTTAAAACTGCCGCAGAGGGAGGTGTGCTGCTATCTCCTGCTCACCTCTTTCTGTGCCCTTCTCCACAAGGCTCTGACTTAGGGAGCTGAGGACAGGAGCTGCCCCCACAGGCTCCAGCTCCGGATTCTGATGGGGCTCAGCCAAAGTGGAGCTAGCAGGAGGCAGAGGGTGGAGGATTGATTGTTTGCTTCCACTACAGACTCCATTTTCAGCAGCACTTTCTCCTAGCTCCAGTAAATGTTCTTTTCCTAGGCCTTGACCCTTTGGGCTAGAACTTTTCACTGGTTCCCTGCTGCTTATATTCCCAGGGCACTGTGTTCCCCCTCTGTTGGTCTCACTCACACTGCCTGTGGTTCTGTAAATAGTCCCTTTATTAAATTGCTTCAAATTACCCACTATGGCCATGCTATCTTTTTCTGTCAATACAGAAGACAATCGTATTTACCTCTGATCAGTGTAAACATTAATCTAAACTGTGTGTAGTATCTAGCACAGTGAGTCTCAGACAAATACAATCCTCTCCCTCTCTTCCTTCTACTCCAGCCTTTCCTAAAGTCATGGTGTTCATCTATGCTACTGTGGAATTTGCACTTAATGGAACTTTTAAGTTTAATAAACTTCTACTTGAAGAAGTCTTTGCTATTACAAAGGAAAACTATTGTTTCTGCATGGGTCATTAGCAAATAAAATCAAGGAAATGAATCTTCCAAGAAGTCATGTCAATATGAAGAACAGTGTATTTCAACTATAATTGTTTCAACTAGAATTAAATATGTGCTTTATAAGAATGTGGTATCCCTCCCCCCCCCCCCCAGGAGCACATACACCCTCAGACTATGAAGGGACTAAAGGAACAAATAGAATTAAAAATAAGTTGTGAGGGTCATATTTATTGGGCATTAATAATACCTCTGTGGATGCAATGTTGTTTACAAAAATTTTTTTTGGAAATCATCGATAATAATGCTAACTCCCTTGTGACAAGGAGATTAACCAAGAATTAACTGTGACTGAATAGTTCCTGAGAAATGATTGCATCTCCTTTTTTTCTGACAGGAATCATAGAAGAATGAAGTTTTCTCTTCACAGTACAGGTGGCTAGGCCTGGGAGTCCTTCTGAAGCTTTCCCTTCTGGGGTGGTGAACAGCCAGAAGGAGAAGTAATTAGCTGTCAAGGGTATGTTGGCAGGAATTTCCTGGACATATCTTTGTCATTAAAGGCTTACTTCTATGTAATTAATTAAACAGGATAGATCAATGAGAAAATTGATCAACAGAGGTACTGTCATTATAGATTGAAGAGGTATCCCCTGAGGTGGGCAGAACCCCTGCAACCTAGAAAGGGAAATGAGGCAGAGACTTGGGAAATGCACAGCCTCTGTGAGCCTGCTTGCCTGTCTGTGATAGGCTGTGACAATGGCACCAGGCTCATACCTTCCATGGTTGCCGCATGCTGCTCCTCTTATCAAGAAGTGGAGTCCACCTTTTAACGCTGAGCTGAATAGTGACTTCTTCTGGCCAATATAATGCAGCAGAAATGATGCCGTGCTAGTTCTGAATCTAGGCCTCAAGAAGCCTTGTATGTGTATGAGTTTCTGCTTTATCTCTGGAACCCTACAAACCTGCCAGGTGTACGAACCTGAGACACACACTGGAAGATCAGAGACACGTGACCCTGTCCCTGTCCCAATAGCCAATCTACAAGAAACAGAGCGATTTTGCTGATCGCAGGGGCATATATGACCCCAATCAAGTCAGAAAAACTGCTTGGCCAAGCTCGGACCAAAGCGCCATTCCAAAGAATCATTAACTACAAATGGTGGTTACTTAAATCACTAAGTTTTGGTGTTGTTTATTGCACAGAAAAACTAACTGATACACTGTGTGCTTGGTCTTGGGACTTGAATCAGGATCTCTATGGCATAGCTTGGCATGGGGAAAATGGAGCTACCTGACTGCAAATGGGCCCTGTTGGCTTGAAAAGAGCAGCATTAACAACCAGCAAAGGTGTTGGAGAGGCCCAGTAGCCGTCATTTTCCTGTCCATACCGGGCTTCCCATTGATACTGGATCTTATGACATCTTCACCTGTGAGGACTAGGATCAAACTGAATTTTAAAGAAAAATAATAAAACTTTACTTCTGAAGCTTAATTGTCAAAGTTTTAAATAATAATATTTAAAATACTTCTCAACCCCTTATCTGAAGGGGGTCAACTTTTCTTAAATCTTGTATCCTGTTTCTCAATCAGCAAAGGAGTGAGAATTATCAGATCGCATATCTTTCTGAATGAGATATTTTACTTCTAATTTGTAGTAATTCATGTGGAGTAATTTCATGATTTTTGAGCAAAGGCATGGTCAAGTTATGAGCAAGCAAAGAAGTGTTCAACTTCAAAGTAGTGATTGTTGAAATATTGAGGGGTTTTGATTATTGAAATATTATTTACAAAGAACTCTGGACTAGAACCCATAAAAATTATCTGTTAGTCCTGGTTCTGGATAACCAGATACTAATAATGTGAATTCAGGTGCGTTGTTACTCATCTTTAGGCCTTGGTTTCTTTACCTGAAAACTAATAAAGAAAAACGAAATAATCTTTAGGCTCCTTGAAGGTCTCCTAGCCAAATCTCTCATTCTACATTTATAATTAGATGACCTTCTTAAAGATATCTAGAGGTATAATTTACTCCTCATAGAATATCATTGAGCTGATTATTCTCTCTTTAAAGCAGTTACAGACAAGAGGGAGGAGGCAGCTAATCAGGACTGCTTTGTGTTATCTCTGCCACTGATACTTTGTCTAGCTAGCCATTCCCTATTTATATATCTGGGCTCTTGAACTAGTTTGTAGCCCCCTTCAGAATGAAGATGGTAGCTTATCCTTTCTGACTCCATTTTAAATTTTAATAGGTAAGCCTGAATGTGATTTAATGAAAAGTATCGATACACACACTATTTGATTACATTAATAAATTTCAATATACTTCCAGAATAGCTGTCTTTTTTCCTAATATTTGTATTGGTGTTAGATGACATCCACTTTTATTAGGAACCTAATTCTTTCTCTTCACTGGACTTGACTCCAGGGTGTAGGCTTAGTTTAGTGCCACAGGTGGGCAACTCTAGGCATCTGTTCTGCTGAAGTCATGCAGGCTGACGGTCGCCTGTGCTCTGGCTGGGTGTCAACAGCATGGTCTCCCAGCTTATTGCATCAACTCTACAATCTTGCAAGTCTTCTAAGATGCTGCTGAGGGCCACTCTCTGTTCCAGTGCCAGTATGTTGTACTGCCTGTCTTTGGACAAGTCAAAGTCTGAGAGTTGGAGGGTTTAATGTCTAAACTCCACCTAGTCAAGTCATATCTCAATTTCAACATTGTTAGCAAAGTTTGCAATAGCTTTAGGAAAGTAATGATTTTTTTTGAAGTAATGATAGCTATCACTTGGGAGATAGATCGTAGTTTAATGAAGATATAGAGCGCATGACCCCAACTCAAGGATACCAACATAAAACCAGTAGCTACATTAGTACCTTGTATGAAATGTGAGGGTCATTGCTCAATACGCCTCTGTTTTTCTCATAATTTGCATAATTTTTTTATTTGAAAACTATCTTCTACGAGCTGAAAATACAATATATGCACTTTACCAGAAGATCCAAATTTGATACAAATCTCCTTGATAATATCATTAGTGAATCATATAAATTTGTATTATCTGAATTCATTGACAGTTTTCAAATTAAAACATTTTGTTTAAAAAGAGGTAAGTAAAACAAATAAAATGTTTTAGAAAGTAAAAGATGTAAGTAACCCTATAATTCCAGGAAAGCGATATGTGTAGTGTTCTAATTCCTAAGTAAGGTCAGCAACAGCAACCACATGCAGCAAAACTTCTTTGTAAATGATTATAAACTATGCCATTTTTAAGCAACATTACCTTTCATTAGAAAAACTATGTGTAGGAGTCTGGGGCTTTGACATCACAAAGTCTCAAAGCTGCAGATGCTGGTGTGGATGTGGAGAGAAAGGAACATTTTTACACTGTTGGTGGGACTGCAAACTAATGCAGCCTTTTTGGAAGGAAGTATGGAGAATCCTTAACTCAAATTTGACCTCCCACTTGATCTTGCAATCCTATTACAAGGTATTTACCCAGAAGAAAAAAAATCCTTTTATCATGAGGACATTTGCATTATACTGCTTATCACAGCTCAATTTACAATCACCAAAATGTGGAAACAACCTAAATGCCCACCGACCTAAGAATGGATTAACAAGCTGTGGTATATGTATACCATGGAATACAATTCAGCCACTAAAAAAGATGGAGACTTTACATCTTTTGTATTAATCTGGATTGAGGTGGAACACATTCTTCTTAGTAAAGCAACACAAGAATGGAGAAGGAAGAACCCAATATATCAATATGTTCTATTCTTTCTTTCTCTCTCTCTCTTTTTTTTTTTTTTTTGTAGAGACAGAGTCTCACTTTGTCACCCTCAGTAGGTAGAGTGCTGTGGCATCACAGCTCACAGCAACCTCCAGCACTTAAGCTTAGGCGATTCTCTTGCCTCAGCCTCCTGAGTAGCTGGGACTACCGGCACCCACCACAATGCCCAGCTATTTTTTGTTGTTGTTGCAGTTTGGTCGGGGCTGGGTTCGAAACCACCACCCTCAGTATATGGGGCTGGCGCCCTATTCACTGAGCCATAGGTGCCACCCCCAATGTACTCTATTCTAATATAAAGGCAGTAGAAGTTCTAAAACAAGGTGGGAGGCGGGGGAATGAGGGAGCCAGGAGAGGGGAGAAGGGGACTTGGGAGTCTCACAGTGTATGGCACACCTCTTGAGGGTGATACACAATTATAAGAGGGGCTTTACCTAACAAATGCAATCAGTGTAAACTAATTCTTTGTACACTCAGTGAATCCCAAACAAGAAAAAAAATGTTGGGGGCTTTGAAATCAGATAATCCTGAGCTTTAAATCTTGGACCAGCATCATAGTTGCTAGGATTCCACAGGCAAATCACTTAGCCTCCTCTTAACCTCTGTGTTAGTTTTCTTCTTTGTTAAATAAGGTCAATAGTACTAACCTTGCAATGTTATTGAGGATTGAATGAAATAATATAAACAGTACCTACACCACTCACAGAGTGGGTGTTAAACATCACATTTATGTTACAGAAAGGATCATATTCCTCATATTCAGTTGAAGTGTACTTATTTTTTTTACAAGCACTTGACTTATACTGATTATTTATAATCTTGGAAACATCATAAGCAATATTGACTTAAAATAATTTTTCCATTTAATTTTTAAAAATCAGTACCACCATGGGAATACTTAATTTCCTCTGAAGGGAATCTAAGAAAATCAATAGAATTTCTTAGTATGGATTCTGCACAGAGTTGAAATCAAAGCCAATCCCAATACCGGAGTCAGACAAAGGTAATGGGGTCAAGCTAGAAAAACCTCCTGCTTGATTACAGATGGTCTCAGAAATATCTAAGATTACACACCTAGCCACATCCTTGAACTGTGGATTTAAGTAAGGCTTGCTTGAGGGAGGAAGTGAATTCCCAGGGGCATTCTTATCCCTTCCACTAAGTCTCAGAGATTTTATTTGTCAGCTCAACAGAGAGACGGTGATAGTGGTGAAAAAAAAAATCTATTGCTATTTTTTGACTTAACTAACCTCATTATTATTAATTAAAACTTAACGAATTATCCTTGTTCTTGGCTCTGTTCAGGCCAAGTAACCAAATGAAACAAGTAAAGCTGACAAAGGTCTGGATTGATACCAAACTGAACAATAGGTAAGCCAGATACACACAAACAACAAAGTGAATACTAGGAAATAGTTGATGTGCATGGAGTAGCAAAAAGCCAGTTACTAATGAACAGCTATGTGGGGCAGTGAAAAGGAAAGTTAACCCAAAGGTACAGATTTAAGAGTTATCATCCCAGCTAGCTCTCCAATAGGCTATGTGACCTTGGGGAGGTCACTTAAATTTTCTGGGCCTTCGGACCTTTGCAACTGCCCTATATTCTAATATGGTGAGGAGTTCATGAATGTCACACATTCCGTGACATTTCCTGGTGGCTCCTTTTCCTTCTATTAAGTATATTTTGCCTCTTTAAGTCTTTTAGTATCACTTCCTAACTCCAGATTCATGTATAAGTGGAGAAGGCTTCCCTTTCCCCCATTTCTCAACAAGAGCCATACTAGTCTAACTTTTTACCCCTCAATCTTAAGACTTTGATTGCTGTTAAATTATAGAGATCCCTGGAATAGGGGTTTTAAAAATAATTACACATTTACATTTTAGTATAATTGCAAAGCGAAGAAAAGCAGCAAGCTTTATCTTACAGTCGCTCTGATGTTTTGTGACAACTACCAGCTGTCTCCCAATATTTTCCCCCTTAACGCTTTGTAAGAGAATTCATGATTTTCAGCTCAATATTATGAACTTACCTGTTCTCAATGAAGACTACATTCCCTAGCTTCCCTTGCAGCATCTATGGTGACAGACTAAGTTCTAAGCTCTGGAATATAAGAGCAGTGGTGTTTATAAAGAGATGGGGGAATGCCCTTCTTCATCCTTTCCTCCTTCCTGATGGTTAGAATGTAGATGTAAGTTCTGGAGCTACAGCAGCCATGTGGTGATCTTGAGAATGAAATTCATAGATGGTAGTCTGAACTCCAACCAAAGTTAAAGTAACTCTGCTCTGACATTAGGGGCATAGTCAGCTTCTACTGTTGTTTATTTAGGTGACTTCTGACTAGATTTTTTTTCACCTTTCACCCGCTTTCATATTCAACTAAGACACTATGAACAGAAGTTAAGTTCCCCCAAATCTTTCACAGCTCTAGCTTTTGAACTAAATTTTCAAAGGTTCTTCCACAAACAGCATACTTAAACATCTGAGGATGGACATCATTTTAGTAAAATGCTAAGAAGGAATAAAGTTTTCAAGGAACAGTAAGTTTGTAAGCTAAATATTTACAATGTTTAAATATGTTCTATGTCAGACTTGGCATTCTGAGAATTTTGGAAAATGATGATAGTACCAAAATTACAGGACATTGTTCTAAGGAAAATCAAACTCTTAGTAGCTGTACAAACATTATCAAATGCCAAACAATTTCATACATTTAAGGGTCAGTATCATTTTGTTAGTATTTATCTTTAAAACAATGTATAAAGATACACACCTTTAGATACATCTAATTTAAAAATTGCAGAACTCTTCTCATTCACTGCTACTGTCACACATACTAATATTGATTCCTTTTTGTAATACCTTTTGTTATTAGCTAATTAAAATGAAATTTCTCTATCTCATGACTCTCAACTGTGAGGTGAACATTTAAAAATGTATTTTCTTATTTGTTTACTTATTTTAGATAGGGATTCCAAGATGTCGCCTAGGCTGGCCTCAAACTCCTAGGCCTCTGCCTTCAGCCTCCTGTGTAGCTGAGTGCCACAGGGCCTGGCTTAAATGTATTTTCTGAATAATTATAAAACCTGCTTATTTAGATGATACTGCATCATATTCTCTCTAATTACAAGGTGAAAAGATTGTAGATTTGTTAAAAAAAAAAAGTTAAAATTAATGAGACACTATGGATATAATAGGTTCCCGATACATAGGTCTTGCATTATTGAGTTCATGCTGTGAAACCTTTTTATCTTTTAAAAAGTTGTTTACGTAAATTATTTTAGGTAGTGTTTTTTAAATTATGGCAAAGGAACAACTTGAATCAGAATTGCTGAGGTGTTTAAAATGTTCATTCCCAGCTGCTCGGGAGGCTGAGGCAGGAGAATCGCGGAAGCCCAAGAGCTAGAGGTTGCTGTGAGTCCTGTGACATCATGGCACTCTACTGAAGGCAGTAAAGTGAGACTCTGTCTCTACAAAAACAAACAAACAAACAAACAAACAAAATAAATAAATAAATAAATAAAATAAAATGTTCATTTCCTGACCTCTCATCAGATTTAGTGAATCAGAATCTCTACACATGGCTTGAAAATAAGAATTTTAATCCTTGTCCCAAGCACATTTAAGTTGCAGAACTTCCGTTCTACTGCTTTGTCTAATGCAATGAAATCGGGAGCTGATTCAAATTATTGCTTCCGTACCTCCCTGCCAATATCATGATCATTCCTTTTCTATTCTGCCTCCAATGTCGTAATTTTGATTTCATGTCAAGGCAAGGCTTATCGCTGGATGACCATCGTTTACTCTTACGTGGCAAGGACTGTCTACAGATTGGTACAGAGGACACGTACAGTCCTACATAATAGTCAACTGAGGGGAAAAGGTCGGGATAAAAAAAAAAAAGTACAGTTCAGAGATTTCTAAAACCATTTTGAACTAGTCTGGTATTGAGTATGGTTGTAATATACAAGAAATGAGCCTGTGTTTAAAAAAGGACAGGATAACTTAATAGAGGTCTTCCATCTCATCCTGTGAATGTGCTTCTGGGCTTCGGTGATGAATGTGTTCATTTTATGTGACTTGCTCTGGGTAAATAACCAAGTGCCCTATCAGCTCTCCAAACCGCGGCCAGCAGCGGCTGTGTGCGCGCTAATGACGGTGGAAGGTGCCTGGGGGAGGGCCCGGGGAGGGGCTGCCCAGCGCAATCGCGCCCCTGGCACTTCCTATGAGACTCAGCCCTTTCCCTGCAGCTGCCTCTTCAAGACTCGTCGGTTCCCCTCTAGAGGAAAGAAGTCATTCATCTAAATCCGCGTCCCTCGCTTTTCCTTCCGCCAAACGCCACCCCCACCCCTTCCATTGTGTTGTGCCCTTTCAGTTTAGCTCCGCTTGGTACGTAAGACCCCAACCTCGCTTGTAGCGAGCGGACTTGAGAATTTTCGAACCTTGAGTTGCAATGGAGCTGTACGGAAAGGTAAGCAGGAGAAGGGAGTTCATCAGCGTGCTCAGCGAGAAATCTGGCTTTAACGCACTTTGGCGTGTGGGATTGTGTGTGTGTGTGTGTGTGTGTGTGTGTGTGTGTGTGTGTGTGTACGCGGCCGCGCCTTCACTATGCAATGACGCTCATGAACCACTTTCCTTAGGTGTATGCCATTCTTCGTCTTTCTCCCCTGCGTTGGTTGACCGTAAAATCATCGCACTGTGCCTATGGAAACGTGTAAACTTTCCGGATTCGGGATGGAGAGGGGTAGGGCTGACAGTCCCAGAACGCAGCTCTGGCTTCATTTGTATTGGAAATTAGCATAAGATAGTGTGTTTCCTAATCAGGAAATCACATTCTGCTCCTGCAGACGACAGTTAGCAAAGAAAAATCCTCAGCTGAGATGAGCTGGGGTCATTTTCTTCTGCCCCTTGAGAGGAAAGGGGCACCTGTGCCTAAGAGAGGTAACAGCCAGCAGCGTTTCGAAAAGAGAAGGGAGGCTCCGCCGCCGAGCCCGACTGGCCGAGCGAGCCTGTTTAAGCGCTGTCTTGCTTGCCGGGAGATGTAGTTCACAGCTCTCATGTTTGCCGGGAAGCTTTGCAAAATGAGACTACAACTCCCAGGAGTCCACGGGGCTCCCAACCAGTGCGCGTGTGCAGCGCTGGGAAAGGACAGCTCCGGTGCTGATGTTGGAGCCGGTAAGCGAACCCCAAGAGTGCAGAGTGTGGAGCGAGGAGCGCGCGGGCTGTGCACTCTTGACCCGGCGCCCGGACTAACTCTGTCCTATCCAGAGAGAAAAGACATTTGTCAACAATGAGACACGAAGCTCCCATGCAGGTGGGTCTATAAAGAAAGAGTCGTCTCGGGAGGAATTGAAAGAAATGCTTCCCTCTCGCTTCGGGCACAAACTGTGTGTCCGACCTGCGGGAAGGTGTAGGCGGCCACCCGCGGAGATGCAACTCTGTGACTAGATACAGGGGACCGAATTGGGTTCCTCTACGCTCCCGGAGTAGCTGTGATGGGGCTGTCTGGATGAGGGATAGGGGTATTCATTATCTGGATGGGCTCTTTAAGGAGGATAAGAGTGTCTGTCTGAAATGAGAACCGGAGCAAACAAAAGTCAGAGGAACACACAATCTCGCATTGACATTGATCTCCCTCTTGGCTTTTGCGGTTTGTGATCCCAGTGCAAACTCACAGATTTAAGGCAGGGCAGTCAGGTTTGAGGTTACCAGCTCTTTACTGGAGTCGGGATAGAGTGAATTCCGCTGGGTTGAGGGAGCATTTAGAAAGGGAAAGCCAGTGTTAGGGTTCTCAGAGTCCCTTTTCTTCAATTAGAGTCTTGGTATCGGCAGAAAATAGCAAACACCCTGGGGTTTGGCTTTTCGCAGAGCTATGCCAGCCATTCATCACTGTCCGCACAATCGGTTTACTTGGTTTCAGAGAACTATGAGCTTTCCTGTGTGATGTTCTCTTTCACGTTCCCAATCCCCATTTCAGTCACATTCTTAGGTTTGTTTCCTTCGAGAAACACAAGTGAGTCCGGTGCAAAAGTCCTCTGCCTAAGCATCTCTCTTAAGTTTTGTGTTTAAATAAAGATGAGTGGTATTTTTTGTTTCTACGTATAATTAGTTAACGCTGAACACCAGCATATATTCATTAACCAAGCAGTAATCCCATTGCGTAACAGACATTTTATGAATGGGGTTGAGAAGAGAATAGAATACACCATTTGGAATGTGTTGTTTCTCTTGAGAACTCACCTCTGCTGCCAAACCCAACAATATAAATATTTGACATTAATTTGGGCTTAAATGTTTTCCAACTGGTTTCCTCATGAATCAAGGACTTTAAATATTTCATTCATTGTTAATTTATTTTATAGGTTATGTATATTATGTACACTTTGATTGATTTAAATGAAAAAATATGCAGAATTTAATTGTTTGTTGAAGGATTACGTAATGGGAGCCCTCAAATTACCTTTTGAGTAATTGAAATTTTGATTTGTTCCAGGGAACATTGACCCATTGTGTGTCTTCTAATATCTCTGTTTGTGACTTACCTTTTCATTATAGACCCGATGTGAAATGAATCTGGACAAACAATAAAGGTACAGGCTATTGCAATCAAGATATATTGGCTTTTGATAATTATTCATTACTGTAGGTACCACCAGAGTCAAGTGGCTTAATTATTCATATTTGATTATAAATTAACATTAGCAGTATACTTTAAAAATAGATCATCATACTTCACTACATATATCAAAACATTATGCTGTACACCTGAAATTTATATTAGACAATATAAAATATTTCCAGAATTTAAAAATAAATAAATAAAGAGTAGAGTAGATTAAAGTTAACTTCACAAATGCACCAAAATGTTTATGTCAAAATAAACTACTAAGAAATTAACCACATTGTATACTGATTTTAGTTTCCTCATAGCAGTTGCTTAGAATGTTCAGAAATGCTATTAAAATACTACAGAACTGTATGAAATTAGTTCTTCAGGAATATCTTAAATTATTTTATGTGTTCAACTATGTAGTATGCACTGTAATTTCCTCTTTTGGTCAGAACTTTAGTAAAAATTAATATACAAGTTAGAATGAAACTAACTTTGTTTGTAGATGGAGTTATTTTTATATTAATGGTATACTTTATTCATTGAAGTAAATTTTTGAAATTTAAATTTTCAAATGTAATTATGAATGCTATGAACATGTTAAGGAATCAAAGACTACTTCAGTATATTTAATTAATGCACATACCTTGATTCTATTTACCTAGTAAATAGTTATCGTGACTGTCCATTAGTATCAGGTTTCAAAAAATATATAATGATGAAAAAATAAAAACAATAAAAATGCTTCAAATTTTTTTAAGTGACAGGTAATGTCTCAGCACCCATACTTCTGAGTCATAAATCACATTTTAGGTAACTTTGATATATGAAAATGCAGAAAGATAAATAATTGACTTTTTTATTTAAAGGTGAACCACATTATCATCTTAAATATATGCCCCAAATATTTTTAACTTAGGTTTCTAGAAGATGAGTCACAGGCAAGATCTCACTTTTTAGTTTCATGATCCTAAGGGATTTTTTTTTCTCTCCTTTTAAACATAATTAGTTCATTTTTTGTGAAACAAAATGAGCTTTTCTATTTATTTGCCAATTTTCTTACTTACTTTATTTTCTCTAATCAAAGAAGGATTTTTATATAATGTCTTTTAAAAAAAACATTTGCTGTATCTATATAAATAGCTTGATGTTCTGTTTGAGGTAGTTGTCTTCATAAATGCATATATTCTTCTGAAGTACATTTCTCTTTGAACTGACAAAACATGAAGAACAATAATTGCTTTTATAGTGGCTACTTAAATAATATACAATTGTAGTCTCTTTACAGAGATACAATCTGTATTTCTTTTCTAACTAAATACCAAGAATAATATTTGCTAAGTACTTCCAGTGATGAGCTTAGAATTTTAATGCAGGAGATGGCCATTCGTGATTTCTCATTCAGTGCATACATAGGTGCTGAGGGCCAAATGAAATGAAGAATAGCAATTTTCATGACTTCTGGATAAGACTGTGGTGAACAAATTGTCATTTGATTGAAGAACAAGATTGAACAAATTCCAGTTTATCTATCACCCTGTCTGTGCCAAGCAGGTGACTTGAATTCAGGTGTGATTATATTTGTGTGTGTATGTAGATAAAACAATTGTATGTGTATACTTCTTATAAGTAATTAGTAAATGTAAATAATATTTAAAAATCCTAGAGGTCGTCATTACCCTAAAGGCAGGTAAGATAACTGGCGCCTATTAAGATTAAGTAACTTTCCTAACATGGTAGAGTAAAAATTCTGTCAGATCACTCTGGCTAAATACCCCCTGTTCTTCCCTCTATTATTTTGGATTCCTCGGAAAGACACAAATGGGTAGTGTAAAGAATGAAACCACTATTGATATAAATTGATTTGTTTATATCAATTCATTTTGTTTTAGAAGAAAGAAAAGTCAGCCCCATCTTCTTTTTATCAAGTAAACTTGTATAAACTAAACAAACCATTTGAAAAGAGCCAATGTTGAAAAAAAAAATGGTTTGTTTTCTGTCTTTTAGGCTTGTAGTTTCTTGCAGATTCACTTACTCTCTTACAGCATCGAAGTAGGATTCATTGTTAGATGCTTACTCTTCAATTTTGTCATCCACAAGCTTTCTGGGTCATCTCATAAATGCAGTGTCTTCTGGGTATTTAGGAAACATAATGAAAAATATCTACCCAAAGCATGAGGCAGAGTGTGAAAGATTGTTTGGCTAAAGATGAGGGGGACTGGGCGGCGCCTGTGGCTCAGTGAGCAGGGCACCGGCCCCATATACCAAGGGTGGCGGGTTCAAACCCAGCCCCGGCCAAACTGCAACAAAAAAATAGCCGGGCGTTGTGGTGGGCGCCTGTAGTCCCAGCTACTTGGGAGGCTGAGGCAGGAGAATTGCCTAAGCCCAGGAGTTGGAGGTTGCTGTGAGCTGTGTGACGCCACGGCACTCTACCGAGGGCAATAAAGTGAAACTCTGTCTCTACAAAAAAAAAAAAAAAAAAAAAAGATGAGGGGGACTGAAGAAGGAATATAGATATAGGCTGAAGAAGATGTTGAGGCACAAACCCCTAGACAATACTGAAAACAGCCATGATGTACACAGAGACAAATTACAAATAAAGTTTGCATGTATATATCACTGTTTTATTTGGCTATGAAAAATATACAGCATTCTTGCATTTCATTAATGTTTAATTTTTACATTATTGCTTACTTTTTGATCATAATTATCCTTAATGGTCATCTTCTATATGAGAAATGGAAATTTAGTCATTATCCTTTACAGAAATGGAGAAAATCCCTAGCTGACTTGAGAGAAATGAGAAATTATTCCCTACTTTATTTGAGCTAATTCCTCAAGAAGCTATCTCTCTTCTGTTACAGAGAAGTAGAGGATAGCAAAATGAGTTAATCTATAGTAAAAATTAACTTTTTAAATATAAAAATGGGTTTCCATGTTCACTGTTTTCAGCCCAAGAAGTTATGGATACAACTTGGTGTAACTACAATTTTCACGGACATTCTAAGATTGTACTGGGACTCCTTTCTTTTTCACTACCATATTCCAAGAAAGAAAGAAATTTTTATGCTAAGGAGAGAATTTTCTTAGGACTACTTTTAGACACTCAAGTCACTGAGTGAACAACTGAGCCACTTCCAAAAAGAATTCTATCATTTGTAGTTAAAGATAGTTTACTTCTTCCTTTCCAATAACCCCATTTTGTTCCCATACCTTGCTGCACAGAATAGAATATCCAGTACAATGTTTACTAGAAGTGATGGCATTTTCTTGTATAGATTAAAGTTGTCCAGTTATTTTTATTATTTTGGTCCAGAGATTCTGGAGTAACTACCTTAGGAGGTGGGTCTATTGATAAGGATATTATGACCTGTGAAGATTGGATCTCTTGAGAGTTATTCAGAATTCTTTTTTTTTTTTTTTTGAGACAGAGTCTTAGTATGTCACCCTCGGTAGAGCACTGTGCCGTCACAGCTCACAGCAACCTCAAACTCTTGGGCTTAAGTGATTCTCTTGCCTCAGCCTTCCAAGTAACTGGGGCTACAGGTGCCCACCACAATGCCCAGCTATTTTTTGGTTGTAGTCGTCATGGCTGTTTGGCAGGCTGGGGCTAGATTCAAACTCGCCAGCTCCAGTGTATGTGGCTGGCGCCCTAGCCGCTGAGCTACTAGTTATTCAGAATTCTATAGATCTTTGGCATTTTTTCATTTGTTAGTTTGCAGGGTTTTTAAATATAATATTTATATACATTTAAATGCCCAGATCTTAAGTGAACAGCTTGATGCATTTTGGCAAATGGATACACCTATAAAACACACATCACTCTGAAGATATAGAATATTTTCTATCACACCAGATAGTTCTTTTGTGGTTTTTTTCTAGTTGATCTACCTACACAATAAACTTTTTATTTTTTCAACCATGAAACAGTTCTATTTGTACCAGATCTTTATATAGTTCTGTATAACATATAGTATGAACATACTGTGGAAAGTACATTCCAGAACCTTTTGAGTGTGGCTTATTTTGTCCAGCATAGTATGTATTAGATTCTATACTATATTTTAAAAATCTATTCTCCAGTTGATGGACTTTGAAGTAATTTCTAGTTTGAAGCTATTATGAATAAGGCTCTGAATATTTTTCTGTTGGTCTTTCCTCTAATAACATGTTTTCACTTCTCTTGGGTAAATATCTAAATGTAGAATTTATGAGATAAAGAGAAAGTGTGTAAGTGTATGTTCAACTTTATAATAAAGAATCAAATATTTTGCTAAAGTGGTAGCCAAATTTACATAGAGTTCCAGTGGCTCAACATCTTCAGCAACATATGGTGTCAATTGTCTTTTTAATTTTGTCCATTTTTATGGGGACCTTAATAGCACTTTAAATTTGCATCTTCCTAATGATGAGTGGTGTTGAGTACATGTGCTCACTGGCCATTTATATTTCTTCCCTTGTGAAGTGCCTGTTCTAACCTTTTGTCCATTTGGAGTATTGTTTTTATTATTTTGGTTGCAAGAACTTTATCTTCAAACTAGTTTTTTATCTCACATATATGTATATAGGTATGTGTGTGTGTGTGTGCATATATACGATTTTGTCCCAGTTTATGGCTCATTCCTTTTGTATTCTACATAATACCTTTTGCTGAGAAATTTTGGATTTTGATGAAATCTAGGTTAATTGTAGTTGGAGTCTTTATCTGGACTTCCCACTTCCTTTGATCTGTTAGGGTTGATTCTGTCCTGAAACCTTTCTATACTTACTTGTTATTTCTAGTAGTTTTTTTTTTTTTATTGCTTAGACGTTTCCACATAATCATATAATTTATAAGTAGAGATAGTTTGCTTCTTTCTTTTCAATAACCGCCTTTTGTTCCATACCTTATTGTACAGAATAGAAAATCCAGTACAATGTTGAACAGAAGTGATGACGTGGATATCCTTAGCTTGTTCCTAATCATAGGAGAAATGCCATTAAGTATGAAGTTCTTTAAGGTTTATGATTTTGGCTTCTATTTTGGTATAGATGTCCTTTATTATACTGAGGAAATTTCTTTGGATTCCTAGTTTGCTGAGAGTATTTTTAAATAAAAATAAAATAAATTCAATAAACATAAATGTGTACTGAATTTTATCAAATGCTTTTTCTACATCTATTAATGTGATTGTGTAGTATATCTGTCTTACTCTGTTAGATTACCTGGATTGAATTTTTGGTTAATCTGGTGTTCTTTAGATAAACTCTATTTAGTTATGATGTAACTACCTTTCTTTCTACCTTTGCTAGATTCAGTTTAATATATTTTGTTAAGTATTTTTGCATTTAAGCTTATGATTTTGACTGATTTTTATCTCAATGCCTTTATGAGGTCACAATATTGAAGTTATGCCTATAAAACAAGTTGAGAAGTACTCTTTTTCTCTCAGTTTTCTGAATGATTTTGTTATGTAAGCTTGGTATACTTTGATTTGTAAAGTGTTTAACAAAGTTCATCAGTGAAGTAATTGGAGGCTAAAATTTTCTTTGAGGAATTTTTATAACAATTTAATTTCTGTGATAAACTATTAACTCTATCTTCTGTCTATTATCTCCCTTTAGTATATTGTAGTAGCCAGAAGAGCCCCCAAAAGATCTCAGTGGCCTAAACCTAGAATATCTGAATAAATTACATAACAAAAAGACTTAGTAGATGCAGTTAATATTAAGAAATTTAAAGTAGGGAGATTGTTTTGGGTTCAGTCTAATCCTTTTGAAGCAGAGAACCTTTTCTGGTTGGATTCAGAGAAATGTGGCTGAAGAAGTTAGAAAAGGCTTGTTGGCTTAAGGATGACAAAGGCTATGTGTCAAAGAAGTCAAGACCTCAGTCCTACAACCACAGCAACTGAATTATGCCAACAACCTGAATGAGTTTGGAAGTACCGTCTTTCTTAGAGCCCCCAGAAAAAAAAACCAGTGCAGATGACATGTTGATTGTGGCCCTGTAACGCCTAAGCAGAGTGAGCAAAGGATCCAAGCTTTTAGCTCAATGAGAAATAAGTGGGTATGGTTTTAAATAGCCTTTATAACATCAATAGAGAACTGATATGTATATATGTAAAATTTTAATATTATGAGTCAGCTTTAGTAAATTAGATTTTTCACCTGTTTTTCCAATTTATTAACATAAAACTTTTCAAAATATTTATTATTATTATTTTAATTCCCCTCGGATCTGTAATTATATTCCTTTTCTTTCTTATTAATAAATTTGAAGTTTTTTCTTTTTCTCTTGCATTCTTACTAATGTTTATCAATATTATTGATACCAACTTCTATCTTTGTTAACTTTTCTGTTGTTTATTTTTTTATTGATTTTGACTATTTTTTAAAAGTAATTGTGTCTCTTATACTTACTTTAATAGAGACGTTATTTTGCTTCTTAAGGTAGAAATTCAGATCACTAGTTTGAAATATTTATTTTCTTCTAATAAATATAAGCATTGAAATTGATAATCTTTACTGCTTTTGCTGACTCATGCAAATTTGTGAATGCAGTATATGCATTATATTTTGTTTCAAACTATTTGCTCATTTCTTAGTGATTTTTATAAATCCATGGGTTTAAAAGTATATTTAATTTTCAAATACTTGAGTATTTTTCAGATATTTTATTGATATCGATGTCTAGTTAAATTCTATTGCTACTAGAGAACATACGCTTTGAAATTTTAATTTTCCAAAATGTTTTAGACTTGGTTTTAGGCCAGCATGTTGTCTAACTTTACAAACATTCCATGTACACTTATATTCTGCCTTTGTGCAATGTAGTGGTCTATAAATATTAGGTTATGACATTGTGTGGTGTTACTAAGATTTTCTGTATCTTTTGGTCTATTTATTCTATCAATTACTGGGAGAAAGAGATTGTCAAATCCCCAACTGTGCTTATTAATTTGCCTATTTCTTCTTTTAGTTCTTTTGTTGTTGTTGTTTTTTCCTTCATATTCTTTCAGGCTCTGTTATTAAGAGCACACATATTTGTAAATGTGTCTCTTGATTAATTCCCCTTTTTATTGTTATAAAATGTCCCACTTTATCTCTAGCATTACTTCTTGTCTTAAAGTTTATTTAGTCTGATATTAATACAAACACTCTTGCTTTCTTGATGGTATTTTCATGGTATATAAGTGTGTATCTTTTCATGTTTTTACTTTCAATTTATACATGTCTTCATATTTTATAGCATGAATCTTGTTTGAAAGTACGTCAAATAGTCAGTATATCAGTTGAGCCTTGCATTTTTCCAGTCTGGAAAATTGCTACCTTTTAATTGGAATTTTGGCCCATTTAATATATTGCAATTATTAACATGGTTAGATTTAATTCTGCCATTTCATTTGTTTTATATTTATTCTACCTGTTTTCTCTCCTTTTGTTTCTTCTTTTCTGCTTTTTTTTCTTAATTAAATATTTTTATGTATTTCGACTCCTCTGTTAGCTTTTTAACTGTACATCTTTACACATTTTTAAGGCTTATTCTAAGAATTACAATAAGCACCTTCAACTTGCTATATAGTTTTCTTAGACTTAACATTGTATTACTTCACATAAAATACAATAACATTGCTATGATACTTCTTTATTTACTTCATCCTTTATAAAATTGTTGTCTCATATATTACATCTGCATTTGTTGTGGATTTCCTATAAAGATTTATAACTTTAGCTTTAAACATTATTATCTATTTTATTGAGCGTAGAAAACATATATATTGTGGAACCTTTATAGCTGACCACCTTCCTAAGGTGACCTAAATTTCATAGATGGGACAGGTACCACTTGTACATGTCAGTTCAGTAGGCCTAGTTCCTTATGTTGACCACCTCTGTATGTTAGCCAATGTTACATGTATAGTCCGTTGGGTGGTCATCTTACAGAGGTTACTATATTTACCTATCATATGTTTACTATTCCTGGTATTTTATCTATTGATCTGAGTTTCTATCTGGTGTCATTTTTCTTTAGCCTAAACACTTCTTTTAGCATTTCCTTTAATATACATCTGCTGGCAACACATTCTTGCAGTTTTAATCAGATTATGCTTTTAATTTTGCCTTCATTTTTATTTATTTATTTTTATTAAGTCATATAGACATAGATAATGAATAAATTTATGTATATGTGGGGTACAATGTGTTGGTTTTA
This sequence comes from Nycticebus coucang, assembly GCF_027406575.1. NCBI lineage: Eukaryota > Metazoa > Chordata > Mammalia > Primates > Lorisidae > Nycticebus > Nycticebus coucang. Next base: position 149,341,942 of record NC_069780.1, on the reverse strand, counting down.
TACAATCTGACGTGCTTACATCAAACCAATCAACATAGCTTTTGCCTCATTTACTTGATTATTATTTTGAGACATTTATGTTCTACACTTGACAGATTTGACTTGCACCCTTGCGATATGCTTCGTTGGTGTGGTCCTGCTATTTACCCTCCCTCTATTAAACCTACCCACTCCCTTCCCTTCCCACTCCATTTCTGTCCTTCATCCTGGGCTATAGTTGTATTCTATCTTTCATAAGAAAGTGTGAGTAAATATAAGTTGGTTTCATAGAGATACTGAGTACATTGGATACTTTTTCCTCCATTCTTGAGATACTTTACTCAGGAGAATATGTTCTAGGTCCCTCCATGTAAATATAAAAGAGGTAAAGTCTTCATCCTTTTTTAAGGCTGCATAGTATTCCATGGTATACATATACCATAATTTATTAATCCATTCATGGGTCGATGGGCACTTGGGCTTCTCCCATGAGTTGGCTATTGCAAATTGAGCTGCAGTGAATAATCTGGTGCAAATATCTTTTTTGCAAAGTGATTTTTGGTCTTTTGGATATACTCCTAGTAGAGAAATTGCAGGATCCAATGGCAGGTCAATTTTTAGATCCCCTAGTGTTCTCCAAACTTCTTTCCCACATCCACGCTAATATCTGTAGTTTTGGGATTTTGTTATGTGGGCTAATCTTACTGGAGTTAGATGATATCTCAAAGTGGTTTTGATTTGCCTTTCTCTGATGACTAAAGAAGATAAGCATTTTTTCATGTGTCTGTAGACCATGTGCCTGTCTTCTTTAGAGAAGCTTCTGTTCAGGTCTCTTGCCCATAATGAAATGGGATCACTTGTTCTTTTCTTATTAATAAATTTGAGTTCTCTGGGGATTCTGGTTATCAGACCTTTGTCAGAAGCATAACCTGCAAATATCCTCCCCCATTCTGAGGGCAGTCTACTTGCTTTACTTGCCTTCATTTTTTTTTTTTTCTTTTTTTTTTTATTGTTGGGGATTCATTGAGGGTACAATAAGCCAGTTACACTGATTGCAATTGCTAGGTAAAGTCCCTCTTGCAATCATGTCCTGCCCCCATAAAGTGTGACACACACTAAGGCCCCACCCCACTCCCTCCCTCTCTCTTTCTGCTCCCCCCCCCCATAACCTTAATTGTCATTAATTGTCCTCATATCAAGATTGAGTACATAGGATTCATGCTTCTCCATTCTTGTGATGCTTTACTAAGAATAATGTCTTCCACTTCCATCCAGGTTAATACGAAGGATGTAAAGTCTCCATTTTTTTTAATGGCTGAATAGTATTCCATGGTATACATATACCACAGCTTGTTAATCCATTCCTGGGTTGGTGGGCATTTAGGCTGTTTCCACATTTTGGCGATTGTAAATTGAGCTGCAATAAACAGTCTAGTACAAGTGTCCTTATGATAAAAGGATTTTTTTCCTTCTGGGTAGATGCCCAGTAATGGGATTGCAGGATCGAATGGGAGGTCTAGGTTGAGTGCTTGCCTTCATTTTTAAAGGAGAGTTTTGCTGCATATGAAATTTTTTGTCAATTTTCTCCCAGTATTTTAAGTATGCTACTTTATTGTCTGCTGACCTGTATTATAATGTGAGGTCAGCTGTTCTTTGTATTATTGTGACTTTATTTGTAGTATATCATTTTTCCCTCTGTTTTCTAGATTTTCTAAGTTTGAATTTGAACAGTTTTGACTATAGAAAGCCTAGGTATAATTTCTTTATATTTAGTCATCCTGGTGAATGACTAAATATAAAGGTGAATGAGCTTCTCAGATATACAAGTTTGCATGTTTCACCAAATTTGAAAAAATATTTAACCATTATATCTTAAAGTATTTTTCCATCCTATTATTCCCTTCTTTTTCCTTCTGAGATGCCAATTACATATCTGTTAGAGTTCTGATATTGTTCCACAAGTAACTGAGTCTCTGTTCATTTTTCTTTCTTTCTTTTTTTTTTTTTTACTCTTTGTCAGATTCTATGGTTTCGATTGACTTATCATCAACGTCAGTGAATCTTCTGCCATCTCTACAATCTTTTGTTAAACCAATCAAGGGATTTTTCATTTCAGTTATTATGCTTTTCCTTTTAGGCTCAATATTGGCTCTTTCTACACTAAAAACATGTTTCGAAGTTAAGAGAGACATTATGTCTTAGGATGAGATACTAGAGTACTCAAAAGAGTTTAATAGAACTCTTTTATAGTATTGTGTAGAAACCAAGAAAGCATAGTGATCAGCTGAGCTTTTCATAGAAAATGTGATATAGAAATACAAATAATAATATCAATGCTTTGATTATTCCTTGTAGATTTTGGGGGGAAATATTTATGTTTATATTTTAATTTTGATCATTTAACTATTGATTATTGTTCCTGTGATCTATACTTTTTCTAAAATTGTGGCCTTCAACATTTAAAATTCAAACAAGGTGAAAAATTATAAAAATAAAATAATTTTAACAGTTGCTTTCTTTTGCCCATTTATATATTTCTTAATAGCTTCAACTGTGCAGAAACAAAATGCCTCTTTGAGCACCAACATGATTCAAACTGAAGTGTCATGTTAATTCTGTTGAGGTCCTGAAGTATTTTTCAATTCACTAAACAATAAAACCACAGAGGTAAATGTTCTAGGTCTTCAGGCCACTAGTAAATGTTGAAAAGGAAAGGTCAGTAGTTCCATGTTGCACTCTCCAGCAAGCTGATGGGTTAGGCATAGTATTAGGAATTTAGGTCTAGTAACTTTTTTAAAAAAAATGCCACATTCTATGTCTGCTGGCCTTCTAACAGAGGAGCCTGGAATCATAGCCACTTAACTCCCACACTCTCAGCTTTGTACGTCTGGAACCCCAAATCATAATCCATCATAAGAGATGAGGCCAAGAGCCTCTCATCATTTGTCTGTTGCCTTTAGTTTAAATCTAGTCTACAAAAGATCAACGGGTCTGACTCATGAGCCACCCAGTGGCCCAAATGCTTGGAAAGAAACTTGGAAGCCATCACTGATGAATAATTCTGCTCAAATGGCTGTAGCTAGAGAAGCCTTAAAGAGCTTGAAGAAAGAGTGTGTTAAGTACCAATTGGCAAATTATAACACTCATGCATTCATCTCTGGTGTTAACAATAAAAGATGGTTTTTCTTTAGCATATTTTATTCATTGAACACCTGTCTGAGCGGCAGTCCTGATGAATAGGGATAACAGAAACACCATACACCTGTGGATGTGAACATTCTTTTATAAATGGGCATGGGTGGGCTTGTTCTTTGTAGTAAACAATACTAGCAGTAGCTTTTGAATGAAAAGCAGGAATGATTATAGCAAGAAAAGTGGCCCTGTAAGTCATTCTAATCAGAAGAATCATGTAATCTGCAAACAAAATGCATAGTCTTTGAAGGCATCGGTCCGAAGGCATCAGTTCCTCACAGATACTGCAGATATTCCCTATGTCTCTGAAGTGCATGGCCAACAGGGTGATTGTCCTTACACATGACATACCGTGATGAATGGAATAAGGGAGGAGAGAGATCAAGATCTGGAAGGAATATTTAGAGCAAATCTCTGGCGGCCTTTTTTTTAAGAGCTCACTCTTAAAAAAATATTTGAAATTTTAACAATGTTTAATGTTTAAAAAAATGTTTAATAATGAAAACTTATTGGAAAATAATTATATCAATATTAAAATTTAGGTAAAAATATTAAAATTTAGGATTTTTTTTTTCTCCCCCAGTGGGAATTTTTAGAGTATTTTACCAGATATTTTTAAGAGAGGTTTTTCTTATACCACATAGTACTGGGTATGTCTATTTTGTTTCTTTTTTATTTCCTTCTCAGGAAGAGATATTCTTGTAAGAAATAGACATCATTTTGTGGTCTTAATTTGGACACCATCCTGCTTTAGCTGTGGTGCTTTCTAATGGACTGAGGGGAAGTAAAGCCCACTTGTGTGTTATTTTAAAAAAATGACCAGTGGAGGTCAAGGCCACCTTCCACAGAATTAAACAAGCAGGGTTGTACATGCTCTGAGAATATGAGGTCCTGCTTCGTCTAGGTTATGCCTCCTCATAGTCCGATAGGGTGCTCACGGGGAGTCATCACCAGTCCTCAAAAGGCTCTAGCTCTTACCAGGGCAGAGAGAACTGATGAAACACATTTCTCAGAATTCAGCTTGTCTAGGCAGGCTTGGCACTGTAAAACCAGGAGTGTCCAATCTTTTTTTTTCTTTTCTGCCTTACACTGGAAGAATAAGAGTTGTCTTGGGCCACAAGTAAATACATAAACAGTAAATACATAAACACTGATAAAAGCTGATTAACAAAAAAAGGTCTATGCATTCTTTTAGTGATACTCACACCACAGATAAGCAAAAAATGTCTTCATAGAATTCACATGTAGCCCATGGGCCATAGGTTGGACACCTCTGTATCTTGAGCCAACATTATGATGGTGAGATCTGTTGCACTGTCCCACCAGGAGGGTGTCTGGTAAAGACAGCAGCTGGTGGAGAGCTCTAGGATTGTATTCCCATATCCCCAGGGATCTCAACATAAATGTCAGATTACTCAGTCTCATCTTCTGTATATCCCTGAGGCCTTGACAGCACACACCTGTCCTAGCATTTATGTGAAACATTTGTTAATCCAGTGATTTCCAAATATGACCGATCGATAGTACCATATGAGATCCTGGCACTCTGTAGAATTTGAGTGGAGTTCCCATGTCTAAGAATTTTGGATCTACCATACTCTATAAGGATTTAGTTTTGCATTCCTGAATAAAAGTGTATCCAACTAGAGAGAAAAGGTATTTGAAAACATGATATCTGGGTGCCTTTTGCTGCCAAGAAATGATGAGAAAGCTTATTATATTTTATTGTACATGTGAGAAAATTTTTGTAAGGTTCTTTACATTTTGTTGCTAAAAGAGAAGGCCTTCATTTTTTTATATGGACATTTACACATCAGGAGTGTGCACATCAAGAATGTTTGTTGATTTTTTTAATATTTAAAACTTAATTTTGTTTTATCAGCATTGTATATGTAAGATGGTTGCTTGGCTATTGGGAGGGATGTGAGGCTTGGACTTTTAACCAATTCTGTTGGCTCACCCGTGCCATAGTAGAGTGGCCAATCACCTACTTTGTGGGTCTTAGCCCTGAAGATCTTGTCGTGTGCCAGGAAATCTCTCAGTGTCATGTAAACCAGACAAGTTGGTAACTCAAGCCACATCCCATAATCAAGACACCCGATGTCTCCAATCCCAGAGTCATTCCAGATTCTGCCAGGTGAGGGTTCGAGGTGGGTTTCCACAGCAGGTGTAGGATTTTTCTTTCTCCAGTCTGTTCACTTCCAGATCCCAAATTTTCGTTGAGCTCTCTTTTTCTGCTGTGTCTCCTGCCTACTTCTGTTTATCTATCAGGATTTTTGCTTTTATGAAAACCTTTTACCATTATTTTAGAGGGGTTCAGGGAAAGGATAGAGATCACCAGCATGTGTGGAAGGTTATATATGCCTCTTAATGATTTCTAGTTCTGAAATAAACGATATTGTAGATTTTGGTGATTTGCCAATTAAGTATTTGATGTCCAGGTTAAATTAAACTTTACTCAATAAACACTCCAAGGCCATGGGAGAGGACAGTTTCTCCACAGGACTGTGTGTTCCTGGGGCTCCCTTTCTTATCCCTTTCTCAGCATGCACTACTTGTACTCTGCCTCTTGTTAGTCCACGTATGAAACTCAGCTCTCCCCCAAATTTTATGAAATTTCATTTGCATTCAAGGATGTCATGAATGTAGTAGCCCTTTAGAAGTTACAGGGTGGCAGGCACTGTTATAGGACAGGTTCCAGCACAGAGTATCCAGCCTTTGACCATGTGCCCCTGTTTATAGCCTCATCACAGAAAACTTCTGTCTGCACACTGATCCCCAGTGTTTTGGGTTTTACTCCAACTGGTATACTGATAAATGTTCTTTGCTCCATGTCATAATATTTGACATTGGGGAGGAAATTTTAGATATTCATTTCAGTGTCAAAACCTATTGCCCTCTGCAGTTATAAAACTGACTATTTCCATTTCAGAGAATTGCACTGGTAGGTTTTGGGGGGAAGAAAGAGAATGGCTCATGTATTGTTTTAGTACAACAAGGAGAATGTCAAATATGATGATGGAAGCTTCAATTGAGCACTTAATACTTACAAAAATTTTATCTTGGTGACCTCACTATTCCTATGACATAGATAAGGAAACTACAGCTTAGAATGGCTTAAAAACAAAACAAAGCAAAAGTCTTGTTCAAATTGACACAAGTTGAAGTGATGAGTGGCAGACCTGGATTCCTTCTCAGGCCGCCTGACCCCAGGGTATGTGCTCTACCCCCATAATCACATCACACCAAGGATGTGGAATTCTCTTTTCCACAGATGTATCTGCATCCATATAATTTTGGAAATGCTCTTCTCACTGTGATTTATAAGGTCTGGGTTTCCAGTAGCTGGGTGATCACTGCATCCCCGGACAGCACTAAGGATCCTCTGGCTTCAGGGTCTGTGAACAGAGCTGCTGAGTCTGGGGCCCGCATCCCTGCAGCTGTCAGTATGGCATCGTCAGAGTCCAGGTGCTCTCCCAGCCACTGTGGATCCCGTCCCAGCAGTCCTCGTCAAAACCTGCTCTTGGTTGTTTGGGTGCCCCTTTACCCTGCTGCTGCCCAGCCCCAGTGCAGGCTGTCTCCCCTCTGGGAACCCTTTGGCACCAGAAGAATAGTGAACTCTTCTATGGACTGATAGGAGAACACTGATTGGTCTTTGATGCAAATAGGAACAGTTTTCACGTGGTTTAATAGACTTTATTTCCTTTTTTAAACATCTGCAAATTTCAAAGTAAAGTCAAAAACTATTCTATTAGATATATAGGTATACATATATATTTCAGTTGGGATTTTATTTATATATTCATGTATAATTATATGTATAAAATCAAGTTTAGATCATATCTGTCTTCAAAAAAGAAATAAATGCTTTTTAGAGGCAAAGAGAAGAAGCTCTCTTACATCTTCCAGTATTCTGATTAAAGTTTCAGAGTTGTTTGGTGAAGAGCAGAATGAACTAGCTGAGTCTGCAGTCTCTAGATCTTGAAGAACATGTTTGGTTCGGGAAATGAGGGCTCAGTACCCAGGCGGAGAGAAATTCATTTCACCCCCTGAAAAACAAGAACCATTCCATTTTAGCTTTATTCTCAAATTCCCTTAATTTCTTCTTTACAATGAGGATGATGACTGAGTTCTGCATGTAAGAGCGTGGAAGTCATCACTCCCATCTTCATATGCACCAAAAAAGCTAAACAAACTGAAAATCAACAGCTCCTCTTACGTGTAGCAGAGAAATAATGTCACAAGGCAAGCCTCTGCCCCTCAAAATTGGAGAGACAGGCAGAATACAGAAAGTGACAGCTTAATAGAGCAGAAACTTCTGTGGGAGCCATTACTGGGGCAGGTTATACAACTCTAATCATCGAATTGCTGGAGATGCCATGTGGACCAGTCTGAGAGAGGAAAATTCCAGTGGGTCCCAGTCTTGGTGGGCGAGGTGCTTCTTGCGGTTTGGTAAATTTTACTTTCAGGAACTCTATGAGGTTCTCAGAATCAAGCTCAGAGAAAAACATGTCTCCTTGCTTCCAGCAGGCGGAGGGGAAAAAAGCCATTTTGAAATGTACCAGTGTGTTCTGTTCCTCTAAAACTGGGACGCTGATAGACCTCCTACGGATAGTGAGAGGATTAGGTGTGATAATACACGTAAAGCACATATACAGAGCATGTAAGAGCTGTGCCACTGTTATTATTTAACCATTCTCCTACATATGAGTTGAAAGTGTCCACATCTACTAAAGAAGAGTTAAGAGATCCAGAAAAGGTGAAAGGGGGACTGCAAACATCTGCTTGATGTTACCCTTTAACATGGGTAATGATTGAGAGGATTACCATAACTTGGTATACCATCATCTACCTGCTCCTGTGAGGCCCATCAAATAGCTATTCATTGTCTGCTAAAGTCAAGGAAAGAGATGAAGATTTCTGAATGCTGCTCCAGTTTTCCCAGGCCTTTTCCTTCAGAAGCCAGGGTTCCAGTTTAAATCTTCGAATACTTCGGCCACTTCCCATTGCCTGGACAGCATCCTCTCAGCTTGATGGTGAGTTATCAACAGTGACATGGATAAAGTAGTGTCTTATTGCTTCTCAGCTGGCTTCTGCCAGAGCAAACAATAGCAGACACTAGGAGAAACTGCTGGCAGGAGATTGCAGAGAGCATCACAATTCCAGTCCATTCTGAGAGACAGGGGCAGACAAACATGTACTCCAATGAGGACTTTCAACAGAAGAAACAGCCCAGGGCCCAGATGGCAGACATGTTTGTCGATCATAACTTTTAATATTTTCCTTCTTGGCTTTAAAATTTTAGTCTTTACCTTAGATCTTTTAAGAATAATTATTATTGTTTTTCTTTTCTTTTTCCCCAGGTGGTGATTGAGATTTGAAGTACTTTATGTACTTCTGTACTTGCAATATATATGTCCTATTCTTACTTTCACCCCTCTGATTTCAAAGAATTATATTTCTTTTTTCTGGATAATGTATCCTTGTACTTCTCTCTACTAACCCATATGCTATTATCAGTAGTAGTAGCTGGAACATAGTAATTTTAAAGTGAGTTTTTGTTTTTCTCATCAGATACTTTTTCTCATCAGATACTTAAAATGGCTTAGTGTTGTTTAGATTTTTAGATCCCAAATAATCCATGAAAATAATATGTTTTCCCCATTTAGTTTTAAAAACAAAGATCAACAATTCTTATATAGTCTGTGTTCGCATGTTATTCTGAATTTTCTGTTTGATCCCTGGTCAGTAGGACTTCTGGGAAAATTAGAATTGAGTTCAAAGTGGTACATCAATTAAATCCATGATTGGTTCATCCGTTGTTGAACCAATGAACCCACAGTACAGTAGTTTCCCAAGGCAACAGCTTCCAAAGGTGAAGGATTTGCATCAAACATTCTGATTGCCTAATGACATACTGTGGAGGTCTCATCCCTAGATTTGTATATGCAACAGGTTAAAGAGTTAATTGTTATTTGTCTATAGACTGGTTACCATTTTGATTGCAGCATCAAATAAATACATAAAATGCATACTGATCAAATTTAGGATGACACAAATCTAAAAGATATTACTAATATTTTTGATAAAGAGACAGAATTATCAGATCAGAATTGAGTTGTAAATCAAAACAAACAAAAGGGGAATTTAATAGGGTACATGTAAAGACTGACACATGCATTAAAAAAAATGGCATGTATAGAAGAAGACCAGGAGAGACCTATGTTCATAACAGTTAAGGTGAGAAAAATCACCGAGCATTTTAGGAGACTTTACTGTTGAGTGTGATAGAGTATAATAGATACATTCTACTTCTCACTGACTAAATATCTGGAATGTTGTGACTAATTATGAGATCTACACACAGGCGACTTTGACAATCTGAAGAGGCATCAGTTTTAATCTAGCAGGATGTGTGGGATTGTTCAGATGGCCTATGTGAAGAGAGGGACTAAATCAGTTAGGATGCTTCGGGTAGGAGGACAAAAGCTGATCAAGCTATGATGGGTTCCTTCAGATACCTGAAGTTCTCTCCCATGAGCGAAGAATCAACTCTCTTTAAATTCAGAAAGCAGAATGTGGAACACATAGGCAGAGGCTGCAGGGAGGTGGATTTTAACTCAAATCTGTGAAAGAACTTTGTAACAATTGGAGTTGAGCAATGAAATAGGCTTCTTCACAGCATAGTGAATGTCCTCTCCATGTGAAAGGTGAGGCTAGGACCTATCCTGAGATACTGGGTGCTACCAAGGGGACTCTCTCCATGGGTAGGAATTTGGCACTGCTTTGAAGATTCTTTCTAATTCTATGATTCTGTCTTCTTTGAAATTCAAAATCAATGCCACTTGAAGATATATATCTTTTATGGAATCCGAACTTTCTCTCTGGGAAGTTAACTTTGTGCCTGTTCATGTTTTAAAATTTCAGCTTTATTTCCCTATGAAAATCTTGAGACTGTTCATGTGACTTAGTATTTAGAGATGTCAGTAAGTTTGCATACATGTATATTGTATAGTGGTGAAGTCTGGGCTTTTAGTGTACCCATGGCCTGAATATTGTACATTGTACCCATTAGGTAAGTATGTGGTTTTATTTGTGCATTCTCTATTCTGTTCCATTGACGTATGTGTCTACTTTGATGCTAGTACCATGCTGTTTTGGTTACTATAGGCTTGTAGTATAATTCAAATTCAGGTACCCTTATGTCACAAATTTTCTTCCTTTGCTTAAGATTGCTTTGGCTCATCAGGCTCTTTTTTGGTTCCATATGAATTTTAGAATTGCTTTTTATAATTCTATGAAAAACGACATTGGTATTTTGATAGAAATTGCATTGACTCTGTACAGCGCTTTGGGCAATATGGTAATTTTAATACTATCAATTATTTTAGTTCACAAGCATGGGGTGTGTTTCCATTTGTTTGTGTCATCTATGATTTATTTCATCAGTGATTTGTAGTTCTCCTTGTAGAGATCTTTCACTTCTTTGGTTAAATGTACTCCTAGGTGTTTTATTTATTCATTCATCTTTACAAATGTTATAAATGGAATTGAGTTCTTGATTTGATTCTCAGCCTGTTCACTATTGGTAGGTGGAAATGCTATTCATTTTTGTGTGTTAATTTCTAACATGAAACTTGCTGAATTCATTTCATAAATGTAGGATATTTTTGGAAGAGTCCTTAGGGTTTTCTAGATAAAAAATCATATCATCAGCAGATGACTTCCTTTTTTCCAATTTGGATCTTCTTTATTTCTTCCTCTTGTCTGCTGTGGCTGGGCCTTCCAAAACTATGTTGAATATAATTCGTGAAAGTAGGCATTCTTGCCTTGTTATGTTTTTCAGGAGGAATAATTTCACATTTTCCCTTTTAGTATGGCTGTGTGGTTGTCATTTATATCTTTTATTGTTTTAAAATATTTCTTTCTATGCCAAGTTTTTTTTTTTAGTCTTTTTTTTTTTATCATGAACCCTCAATGTTGGATTTTATCGAACGCTTTCTCTGCATCTACTGAATTTATCATAGGATTTTGTTTTTTTATTCTGTTAGGGCATCAAAATTTATTGACTTATATTATGTTGAACCATCCCTGCATCCCTGGGATGAAACCCTCTTGATCAAGGTGAATTATCCTTCTGATATGCTGTTGAATTTGGTTTGCTAGTATTTTGTTGAGGATTTTTGCATCTGTATTCATCAGAGATAATGGTCTGCAGTTTCCTTTTTTGTTGCATTTTTCCTTGCCTTGGTATCCAGGTGGTACTGACTTCATAGTATTAGTTGGAGAAGATCTCCTCTTTTTTGACCTTCTGGAACAGTTTCAGTAGTATCGGCACCAGTTCTTTGTAGGTCTGGTAGAATTTGGCTGTGAATCTATCTGGTCCTGAGCTTGTTTTTCCCTGGGAGATTTTTTTTTTTTTTTTTTTTTTGTTACTGATTCAGTCTTATTACTCATTATTGGTCAGTTCAGCATCTCTATAGCTTTCTAGGTCAGTCATGAGAGACTGTGTGTCTTTCAGAATTTATCCATTTCCTCTAGGTTTTGCTCAGATCTTTGTTATTTGTTTTCTTCTGCCAGCTTTGAGTTTGGTTTGTTCTTTTTCTAATTCCTTATGGTATGTTGTGAGTTGTTAATTTTTATCTTTCTGTCTGTTTGATGTAAGCATTTGGTGCTATAAACTTCCCTCTTAGCACTGTTTTTTTCTGTGTCTGAGAGATTCTGATAAGTTTTGTAAATATTATCACTCATTTAAAAAATTAATTTCCATCTTGATTTCTTTTATTGACTCAAAGATCATTGAGGATCAGGTTGTTAAAATTTTATGTATTTGTATAGTTTTGAGAGTTTGTTTTGGAGCAAATTTCTAGTTTTAAGCTACTGTGGTCTGAGAAGGTACTGATGTGATTTCTATTTTTAAATAATGTAATGGAGATTTGTGGCCTAACATATGGTCTATTTTGGAAAATATTCTTTGTGCTTGTGGGAAGAATGTACACTCTGCATATTTTGAGTAGATAATTCTGCAAGTATGTTTCAGTTCCATTTGTTTGAGAATCTAGTTTAAGTCTAGTGTTTCTTTTTTGATTTTTCCACTTTGATGATCTGTCTAATACTATTAGGGGAGTATTGGAGTCCCCCACTATTTTTGTATTGTTGTCTGTCTCTTTTTTTAGGTCCAGTAGTATTTGCTTTGTGGATCTGGGAGCTCTTCTTGTTGAATTGATCCCTTTTTCATTATATAGTGACCTTGTCTTGTTTTACTGTTGTTGATTTAAAGTCTATTTTATCTGATATAAGAACAGCTACCGCTTGCTTTTGGTTTCCATTTGCATGGGATATTTTTTCTGCCCTTTTATCATGAATCTATAAAAATCTTTACAAGTTAAGTGTGTCTCTTAAAAGCAGCAATTGTTGGATTGTGTTCTTTTAAAATTAATTCCGCCAATCTGTGTTTTTAAGTGGGGCATTTAGACCATTCAAAGTTAATGTTGATATGAGAGAAACTCTTCTAGTCATCATATTGATTTTTACCTAGTTTCCTTATATTCTCAATTGTGTCTCTGTTTTATAAGCCATGTGCATTTGATACTTTCAACTGTTTTTTACTGGCATGTATTAGACTTTCATTTTGATATGTAGAACTCATTTGGGAATTTTTTGTAGGGCTGGTATTATGGTGATGATTTCTTTTAGCATTTGCTTTATGGAACTTTATTTGTCCTTCATTTATGAAGCTTAGTTTTGCAGGATGCAACATTTTTGGCTGACAGTTTTTCTGTTTAAGAAAGTTAAACATAAGACTTCAGTCCCTTCTCTGCAGAAAAGTCTGCCATTAGTTTGATAGTATTTCCTTTGTAAGTTATTTGATACTCTTATCTCACTGTAGGGATTTTTTTTCTTCACATTGACTTTAAATAATCTGAAGATTTATTTATGTGTCTTGGTGAAGTTTTTTTTTTTTTTTTTGGCAGTAAACTTTTCATAAATTTGATCTGGATGTCTAAATCTCTGGGAAGACCAGGGAAATTTTCCTCAATTATTCCCTGAAAATGATTTTCTAAACCTTTTCTTTTATTTCTCCCACAGAGAGTTTGTTCATTTCTTGTGATATTTTTTCTTTAGTTTTATCTGCCTGAATTAATTTGAAAGGTGTGTCTTCAATCTCTGAAATTCTTCTTTGGCTTAATCTTTTGTTAAAACTTTCCACTATATTTTATAATTCTCTAAATTAGTATTTCATTTCCAGTTGTTCTGGTAGGTTTTATTTTAAATATCTATCTCTTTAGTGAGTTTTAATTTATGTCCTGGTTTTGCTGTTGTTATTGTTGTTTTTATTTCTTTGTGTTAGTTTTTAACTTCCTTTAGATCTCATTGAGCGTAATTATAATTCATGTTTTGAATTCTTTCTATGTCCTTTCAAATTTTCCTTTTCATTGAAAGCCATTGCTGGAGAGATAGTGTGATCCTTTGAGGGTGTTAAAAAGATCTGTTTCCCCCTCCCCCCCTCATACTGCAGAGTTCTTATGCTAGTTGTTTCTCACCTGGAGAAGTTCACACTTCTTATTTTTTAATTCACTTTCAATAGGATGGGAGTTTTTAATCTTTGTAATGTTATTTTATTGTATTTCCCCCTTTAAGGGTGTACATGTATTATATGTATGTTGTGTTTGGTTGTTTGGATTTAATTTGGAATAATTTCAGGGGACCAATGCTCTGTATGAGTTGCTTGGTCATAGATAGCCTTTGCATGGTAGTTTTCTCAGATGTTGATTGTAGTAGACATGTATTGGGTATATGACTAGGGCCACTACCTTCTGCAGTATTAGAATTATGGAGGTCCCAGGAAGCTTATCTCATTTTCCCAATACTACACCCTTCTGATAGCAGGTATTAAATTGGGTTGTGGTTTTCAATCTCCAGGGCCAGTAGGTGGTACTTTTGGGTAAGAGCCTGCTGTAGTAGAATCCAATGGGTAGGTGTTTAAACTTCTTTTTCAGTGATAGGTTTTGCTGTTGTCTCAGGTGATGGACTAGTTTGTGGCAGAAAAGCAATCTATTTCCCTATTATGCCCCATCCTGAGACTCAAGTCTCTCATTTCAGTTAAACCCTTTCATTTATCTCTAGGCCACAGTGTATCTGAGAGCTGCAAACAATGCCTTTCCCACAGCTCTTTATTAGTTTCAGACCAGAACCGCTTTCCTCAACCCAAAAGAGATAGTTGTGTAACTGACCTGTTCTCTGTGGGTAACACTGCTTCTCTGTGTAGAGAGACAGAGGTGCACTTCCCTTTGGCAAGTGCAGGTGAGTGGCCTCTGTGGTGTTGCTGACAATTTGGATCTGTTGGACCTCAGACCCATGGGACGGTATTTGGGTGCCAGAGAGAGTGGACTAGGTTAGGGAATGCCAAGTCCCCTGGCCCCTAGACAACATGCTGGAGTTCTAGGGTGACCAGACTAAGACTGGACTGGGGAACTTATTCTCAGGCCTCCTTGTGTTCAGGCACTAGCTGGTTTATTTGATCAGAAGAATGCTCAGGTAGGGGAAGGGCTGATGCGTTACCAGCCTGTCACTGGGCAGGGCAGGCCCCTCTCATGGGACTACCAAAGGCAGGCAGATGTGGGGCACACAGGCTGCTCACATCTCCCTCCCTCTGCAATGCCCATGGCCTGTGTCCTTCAAGGTCATGACAGTACCTGGATTCCCTTCTCCCTTCCTGGCCTTGCAACATGGGAGATGGTAGAGGCAGGTCAAACCACTGGGAGCTGAACTGCTGGAATGGTTGTGAGCTGCAACTAGACTGCTCAGGCAGGGAAGGGGAAGATGTGCGCAGACTTGCCTCCAGGAAGAGCAGTTTCCTCTCAGTAGGGGTAAGCAGCCAAGGGTGCAGACTACTCACCTTGCTTTCCCTCATCAGTGGCAGCACTGAGGGTACACAAAAGAACGCACAGAAGTGCCTGCCCTCCCACTCACTCCCTTGATGACCCTGTGGTTGTGGTGGCAGCTGTGCAGGTGGCAGCCCTAGAATAGAACAGAGACCTCTGGGGCTTTCTGAATGACTTGGGGCTTAAAAATCTTTGGGGCTTTGCTTGACTCTCCAGCAACCCCTCTGCATACTTTCTGGGAAGTTCCTTGCCTTAGTCTGGAGGCTAGCTAGGGCCTAGGGGACTGTCCTATAGCTAAGATTTTTAAAAGTGACTGACAGATGTGTGGAAACCCAAGAATCTCTCACTCGTACTTTCCCCATACAGGGATCTTCTCTCATCTTCCTACTAATCCCAGCTAAGCAGGTTGTCTGGCTGGCTCTTCTGTTTTCTGCTTTCCCAATTGGTGTTGCCTCTCAGGTGAATTCTCTATTCTTTCTTAGACTATCTATTCAAAGTATGATTATCTACTCCTTAATTTTGATCCTTCTCTGTGGGAGAGGTGCACCTAATCAGCTACCTCAATCCAAGTGTTCTAAATGTAAATTTAAATAGCCATATGTGACTAGTAGCTACCATGTTGGACAGCACAATTGCTTAGGAATTTATAGCATTAGAAAAGGTGTCTTATAAATCCACCAACCCATGGGATTCAACATTCTAAATGCCTCTTTTCTATATTGGGCCAAGTGGTATTTAGAAGTAATGCAACATAATTTTTGATAGATACTAAGATTGTTATTGAAAAAAGAAGAAGAAAAAGTCAACATCCACCTAAAAAATTATGATAAACAATAGATATTATTTTCTATTCTCTGATAGGTGATTTACATATCTGCTTTACAGATATATCATCTATTATTTTCACAAACATTCCAAGTCAGATTTTTGTTTGTTTGTTTGTTTCATGTGAGACAAAACTGTGGCACACCAATTTAACATAATGAACCCAAGGTCACACAGTCAGTAAGCAGTGGTGCTGGGTTCTTAACACAGGCAAGGTTCTTCAGTGATGCATCTCTCAATGAACATTTCTCACACAGTCTTTAAGAACACTCGTATGTGTTTCCCTAGCTACCCTTGGGAGAGGGACAGGACTGAGAACATGCACCCTGGCATCACACTGCCTGCTTTGAATCCTGCCTGCCTGTACTACTTACCACCTGTACAAATTTGTGGAAGTTATTTAATATCTCTGGTCCTCAGTTTCCTCATTAAAGGTGAAATTATAGCTCTCATCAAATTGTTGTGAGAGAGAAATAAGTTAAAGATGCCTGACACATTGTCTGAACTATCTGTATTTGCCATCATCATTATTTCTAATTTGAAAAGCATTGCCATTTATGTGGGGATATTGATTTGATATGATGTTAATAGAGGAAATAGAGACATACTTTGGATATGCTTCCCTAGGAAATAAAAGAAACTCTAATAACTCAGATAATCAGGAAGAAGACACCCGCTATTCAGCCACTTTGGTGTCTCCATCACTAGGATTACAAAGTTTCAGGGCCCACACGCCTTGGCCCATTCCTCATAGCTTCGCTTTTCATGTTACTCTTACAGACATCTCCTTTGGTGTCTTTGACTCCTTCTGAATGCTGAGTAGTGACAAGCAGCAACACAGCTGGAAAGGGATGTAAGGTTTGCTGTTCTGTCTTCCAGCAGGGAAGTATTGCCATGGATACCAGTATCAGAGGAAGGCCGGGGAACTCTCTTTACTCGCTTCCTGAGTGTCTGACATCTGTTTCTAGCAAGGCCAATAATGAGTGTGCTACTGGCTTTATATCAGATCAGAGACTGATCCACTCCTCTTCTTTTGTTTGTTTGTTTTTTATTTTTGTTTTGTTTTACCACAGATGGCCTCTGCCCAAGATGCCAGGTACGGCCAGAAAGACTCCTCTGATCAGAATTTCGACTACATGTTCAAATTACTCATCATCGGCAATAGCAGCGTGGGGAAAACATCTTTTCTGTTCCGTTATGCAGATGACTCCTTTACATCTGCATTCGTCAGCACAGTTGGGATTGACTTCAAAGTAAAAACTGTATTCAAAAATGAAAAGAGAATCAAGCTTCAGATTTGGGTAAGTGAGCTTTGAGCTAGGAGTGTCCTTCAGTCCAGGGTGGTGAGTGTATAAACATGAAAGGGAAAATTTTCTGCCCTGCTCTGTCCCCGCAAGCCTCAATTCCCAGCTTCTTTGCTGCATAATATTACATTCCAAAGATAGTGGGTGTGATGCCTCTTTAAGGGGAAGAGACTGAATTAATATTATGCCAAGTGATTTTTTTAAGAGTCTTCAAAAGAAAAAAATAATCCACACCTCTATCTCCTTGGTGGCAGAAGAAACACTCAATAGGAAATCTGACTCTGCCTTCTCTGATTTGTGTGACCCAGAGCAAGTCTGTAAGTCTTTTCTATGCCACTTCTGTAATCCAAAATATAGACAAAGAAGATGTAGCCTTTCAGGTTACAGGAAGCAATCTGCCCTGGTGTTTATCTACACATTCACATAAAACAAAACAAATGATGTAAAATATTTATTTGAAGCAGGTTTTTCCTTAGTAGATGATTTCCCATGCGTTTTGAGATCACTTGGCAAGTTTTCTGTCTTTCCCTACCCCCAGAAAAAGAAGATCAGAGGTTCCTTAATTAAATGACTGGGGTAAATTTAAAAGAGAAGTGAGCAAAAGAAACAGAAGAAAAATGTATGTGGGCAATAGGTCCAAGGTAATATAAGAGATGAAGTAACCAGGAAAAAAAAAATGGGTACAAGGAGAGAGAATTATGTAGTCAATATTTTATGGGCATGGTAATGTGTTTAGGGGTAGAATGTCTCCACAGTGTTAGCCACCTTTTTTCTGTTCCTTTGTACCTCTGCCTCTCAAATTGGCTTGACCTCCAAGCAGTCATTTTTCAATATGTATTTTATACCTCTAACTCTGGAGTCTTCCAAGTCTAATTAGAACTCACATAACGACTTAGACAAGTAAGCCCCAGGTTGGGCATCTTCACTGCTCCATCGTTCCCCAAAACCACTTTTGCTGGGAGGGTCCCTCCTTAGAAATTTGACCTTGATCAGTGTGGATACCAGTCACACTCCTTGTGTGGACCCAGGAGGAGTCATGTCCATTGCTTCATATCTGGGTTCTGGTTCACTTTCTTTCTTTTGAGCTTCAGGCAACCAATTGCCTTTTGATAAATTTCATATTAAGGTTTACAAAAGGTCCCTTACTCTTGAATGCTTTGGTGAGTTGAAAATTAAATTAATTTGGTAACTACACATCTCTTATGTCTATGACAATGTTCTGCCTGCTAATATGAAAGAACAAACGTTTTTTTGGCTGACAGCTCTTAGTTTCTCTTCTGTTCTTTATGTCTTACAGATATTTAAGAATGGTTATTACACTCATTTACATAAAACATCAATATGATGTGATGATATGTTAAGCCAATCATAGAATTTCTAGCGATTTTCCAATTTAGGTTTTTGACAGTTATTGAAATACAAAATCACCTATCCTTAATGTAAAGCAGGTGATATTTAAAATAATATAAATTATTTTTCAGACTTAAAAATATTTTTTTAACACTCTACACTGATCCTAGGCCAGAGCTAATTCACTCACCTTTCTTGGACACTGAATTGAGTTATTTCTGTCTGTATCTTACTTCTAGATGATGTGGCTCTTCTCTCAGCCAACCAAACCCTCTGGCATATTATTCTTTTCAGATTTGCTTCTTACCTTCCATAACCCACCATCTCTCTAAAACCTTCATGCTCTTCACAGCCAGTCCAGCCTGGGACCTCATTCCAGGGCCTCCATTCTCCTGCTCTGTGGACACCCTGCTTCCTGTCAGGGGCCACACATTTGAGAATCCAAAACTTTCCCTCTCCTTAGCCATAGCAGTTTAATGAGCTTAATATCTTCACAGTTTAAATGTAACCTCATTTCTTTCTCTTTAGGTAACTTAGGGGCTCTTAAGGCACATATGGTTCTGGGAATGTGAAAATTAGTTTTAGACAACTGTATACCAACTTGTCTGGAAGATCGTGAAACATTCCAAAGAAGTACCATACAAAGAGTTTGCACTTATTGAATTTGCAGTATAGTTGGAGAAAGAAATTAACACTCATAGGATAATTATGTACTTCCACAGAAAATACCAAGTTGTATAAATATCATACATAGCTAGCATGTATTGAATAGATATCATATGCTAGGCCTTAGCTATATCATACCTCTAATTCTCACAACCATCCAACTTTGTATTTATTATTATTTCTATTTTACTTGAGAAATCTGAAGGAGGGACCAGTTAAAGAAGTAGCTCAGGGTCATGCATAGGAAAGTGACGAAGAGGACATTTCTAGGCTACATCTAATGATTTCTAATGATTTTCTAAGGGTTTGTACCCCTTCTGCTATAATTAAGAAGAAGTTTGAATGTGGTAGTGGTTTTATGAAGATGGTGATCTTAGGTGATGTATCTGGGATGCTGAAAATGTTTTTGAAGGAGGTGATCGTCACAAGGAATTAAGGCACATAGGGAAAGGTTTCATAAGGAATAACAGTGACATGCTTAAGGGTAGGCACTTCTATAATAATACTAGGGATCCTTACTTTATGCTGTAAGTATGCTGGTAAATGTATAGGTATGATTGTTTAACAACCTGGACAAATAATTTATTTGAGAATATATTTAGTACCAATTGTTTGTCATCTCATTGTGTTTTAATAACCATTTAAGTGTTTTTCCCGACCTATAGCATTCTTATGCACTTATATTAATGTGTAATTGATTACGTTGTCTACATCATCTTAGCCTGTTATATGTTTCAAAACAAAAGGACAAAATGATTTCATGAGATGAAAACAATCTTGGATTTGCACTCCACACTGTTACCTTTACCAAGACAGGTTTCAGATAGTGATATGGTTATGATCACTCTATCAATTTTAATCTGCCCACAAATAATAGGACAGGGGTTTTCTTGCTCATTTGGGTTAACTGTTTAAATCCAAAAATTAGATCAAGATCTAGAGAGGTTAAGTGATTTGACTTTACCTTACAGTTAGTGCCAGAGCAGAGCCTAAAACCCAGGTCTCTTGTTAGCTGGGGCAGTCTGATTCCTGTTCACAGTTTGCTCTCCAGGTAAGTGTTATATTACAAAGAAGGTGATGAATCTCACAACTAGTTGCCAGTGGAATACACCAGGAATAGAAAGATCAAACCTGAGGACAGATTTCAAGTGATATTTTGAATGTCAGGCGTGAAGAACCTGGGTGGTAAGGCTTTCTTGTTTTTTCCTTCATGGTTTGTTTTTTTGTTTTTTTCATGTGCTGCATAGGGATTTTCTAATTCCACAGATTAGATTACTGAATTTGCCACAGTCCATATTCAAATAAGGCATTTTTATAGCCACTGAAAACATTGACGTCTCTTTCTGGAGATGCTATCCCTCCTCTCTGTAGACGTTCATTACTGTCTTGGAATAAACTCATTTAGAAAAATATCATTCACTTATATTTAGCTATATATAAACTTTGTGTTCCACTGATATATTTATAAATCCCTCTATCCTTCATTATATTACTATTTCCTATTGCATTTTTACTTTATTATCATTTTTATGATTCTCAAATCCAAAATTTTTATAACTTTAGATATTCCAAACATTTGGGCTTATTCTCTTATTTTTAGTGCTATTCTTCTTATTTTTAATGCTATTATGAATATACTGTAGAGAAATTTGGAATGGTTTTCACTTTAATTATAGAAAAATATTTTATAGCAAGAATTTATAATATTTTGCTTCTAATGTAAAAAACTGTTTAGTCTTGAGAAAGCCTATGTAAAGTGGATCTCTTCAAGGAGAAGATTGAAAATCAGTGTAGTATCCATTACTTAGAAGACTATCACCTGTACTTATTTTCATTGTCTAAATTACCAGTATAAGAACTTTGAAGTTTACAGAAATATTTTCCAACTAAAGAGTGCTAGCAGTTATCAAAATGTCTAGATGGCCAGAGTTGACACTGTGGTTTCTCTGAATAAATGACAATTTTCTTTGCTTAAATAAAAGATAGGGGTTCTCTTGTTCAATTGGGTTAACACTGTTCAGATCCAAAACTCAGGACTGACTATAACTAATGGATGGCCTTTCCTGGAAAATCCATAGCTCAATTAAAGGATACTGCATAGTTTTGAAATGGGTAGGAGCAGGCTGGGTATGGTGGCTCATACCTATAATCCCAGAACTTTGGGAAGCTTAGGCAGGAGGATTGCTTGAGGCTAGGAGTTGGAGATCAGCCTGGGCTATATAGCAAGATCCTATCTCTACAAAAACAGACAAAATAAAATTAGCTGAGCAGGGTAGAACACACCTATAGAATGAGTTACTTGAGAAACTGAGGCATGAGGATCACCTGAACTCAGGAATTCCAGGCTACAGTGAGCTACTGCACTAGAGTTTGGGGAACAGAGTAAGACCTTACCTCTAAAATAGTAGTAATAAGAAGAAGAAGAAGAAGGAGGAGGAGGAGGAAGTGGAGGAGGAGGAGGAGGGCAGGGGTAAGTTGACGAAGGAGATTATTATTTCCTTAATAATTAGAACAAACTTTATTATTTTTACTTTCTCTTCTTTTTTTTTTTTCTTAATTTTATTCTCCTCCCCTCCTTCTTTCCCCCTCTTTCTCCCATTTCTGAGCTCTGGCCTGGATGAGTTAATGTTCAGAGGCCAAGGCTGCCACACAGAGTTGTGCATGTTGTGCACTGCACAAGGAGCCAGCCAATGGGTCAAGATGGGCTGCTGTCAGCTGGAGTACCACTTGCCAGACCTGTGTGCTCATAACTGTCTCCATGGAGGAGACCTTGTCTTTTGCATAAAGGTGCCATCTGCTTATCAATTACATGCCTACTTTTCTGTGTACAACCAAGGGGGAGTCCAATTCCCAGCAGCAACGATATATACAGGCCATAAGCATGTCAGGATCTCAGATGGTATAAACTGAGAGAAGGATGAAAACCCTGCCCCCTAGTGGAGGCCTAGAGGAACAATACATTTTAAAATAAAAGTATTATTTAGATATGGCAAGACCAACAGATCAGGAAATGACTGTCCTTGAGAAGATAGTTTATTATACTAGCAGATCTCAAGAGAGGTGGAGACTGGGTGAGGCACATGGGAATCCATCAGGAAGAAGAGAGAGGGGAGGAGCTGTGGACTAGAGTCTCTAGCGTGGTTTTTGTAGAACAGAAGGGGAGAAGCAGGGTAGCAGGATTAGGATTGGTTAGTGTGAATAACTTCAGCAGGCTCCAGGACATGGGCGCTACCCCCAGTTGTCTGGTATGTGGCTGTGGTGCCTTGAGGGCAGGTAGGCAGTGGCCTAGAGTGTGAGAGCCCAGTAAGGAAGTTGGTTGAGGGTGTGGGCTCTGGATTGGTTGGTTTGCTTTTGAAAAGAGCACTTCAGTAAGTTGTTTACTATCTCTAGGAATTGGCTAACCCTGGGAGGAACAGTCCCTCCAGGATCTCTGAGGTCCTAGACATCAAAGCGTTAGAATACAAATTAATAAAATATATAATTAATGTGGAGGGCAAGTTCTCAGAGCCCTAGGAGCAGCCTCTCTCATTAATTCTGTGCTGACAAATGCTATGATTCCACACTCTCACTGAAGGCTCAGTGCATTTTGGGGTCTCAATATTTGGAGACCCAACCATCCTGGTCAACATCTTCGTTGGAGAATGCTGCTAGTAATGCCAACATTTTATCAAGCCCATTGCTAACCTACAAAGAAAACATTTTGTGTTTATATGCATTTAAAAATTTATTTTTTGTAACAACTCATTGAAGGAAGATGGTATTATTAGCTCTATTTCATGGATGAGCAAACAGAATTAGAAAGACAAAGCGACTTGCCCAAAGTCACATCTGGAATATATAAATAGCCAAGTTACGCCCCAGATACTGAGTCCAAAGCCCATGTGTTTTACCCATGGTATAAGAGGTCCGGGGTGTCCAGTGATTTATGTGAATTTTCAGGGGATCCAAAATTAAATCTCACATACCTAATTCTTACCACATACTTTTTCCACATTATATCATTGTTCAATATTTTATTACCTGCCCACGATATTATTTCTAGTTATAGAAGAGAATCAATTGTTTTGCACAAAACTTACTAGCATTAGTGCTTTGTGCATTATCTGTTGTGTGTTTAAAACACAGAGATATGCACAGAAGCAGGGACTGAAGCACATTAACTAGCTTCCTCTGCACAGTCCTGGAATACCTATCTCCACTGGCAGGAGTGTGCGTGTAAAGAAGCGTGTGTAGAAGAAGAAATCTGAATAAAATGGAATAAATTCCTGTGGGAAAATACTTCTGCCTGTACTGTTTTTTGTAGTGCTCACGTGGTCTAGTCACCATTCTGGGTGGTGCTCAAATCCTCTAGTCTATTTATAAGGAACCAACATTTTCTGCCCAGGCAAGCTCCTCCAGAAAACCACCGAAGCCAGTGACAGCTGCCGAGGCCATTCTTGGTGTTGTCATTTGTATGCTCCTTTCCCCCCATGACATTTCTCTTAACTTAGCATCTGCTTTTCTTGCAAGATTGGGAAAGGCAAGCTTTCGTTTCACTCCAGAGAGGAAGCTGATCTGTGTGTGAAATGTCAAGATGCATGGAAACACTCGCTCTGTCAGGCAGCCATGAGCAGCAGCTCCTGCTTCCCGCTGTGTTTAAACCACTCTTCACAGCACTGACAAAATACAAAGAATGGTAAAGACTTTGTCCCTGGCCTGATAGAGCTTAGCAGCTATGTGGGAAGACAGGAAAACCAAGTTGGAAGACAGGGTCAGCCTGTGGATCAGCACAGCAGGGACTTGGGAGTCCGGAGATCCAGGTCTGAATCCTGCCTCTGGTTCTCACTAGCAAAGTAACCTCAAGCCCTAATCTCTCTGTGCTTCCATTCACTCATTTATGGAATGCAGGGAAATAATCCCTAACCCTTTTCTGTTAAGTGTTTGCTATTGTAAAGACTTATAGTTAGTTCAATACTAGGCACAAAAGAGGCACTAAACAAATGTTAGTTTTCTTCTTTCCTAAGAATAGTGTCCTGACAAAGACTTTTGTACTCAGTTAAGTAATTTAATTGGATGAAATACTTATTGGATGTCTACCACGTGCCAGGCACTGTGCTAGGTGCTGGGGACATAATGAAGGTGAAGGATACACAGGGTCTGTCGTGAGAAGCCGACCATCTGTTGGCTGATAGATCCATCGCTGTTATAAGTGGTCCAAAAGGCCTGAGCACAGGATACAGGAAAAGATACCTAATCCAGTCTTGGGGACTCTGGAAACATTTTCTGAGCTGAGAATGGACAAATAAAAAGAAAGTGATCTGTTCATTCATTCACTCACTCAATCAGCATTTATTGAGCTTTTACTCTTTGCTTGACACTGGGAAGGAATTTGGGGCTGAAAGTAAAAAATATATGTACAAAAAATATAGATTGAGATAAGTGGCCTGGAGAAATAATGAAAGCACTCTGATAAATAACACACAAGAACAGGGAAGGGAAAAAATATTTTAGTTAGGTGCTCAGGGAGGTTTTATACAAGATGACAGCTAAGCTGAGACTTGGGGGGGAAAAAGAGAGCCAGCCATTTGAATGATAAGCTTTCACTTTTGAAAGGGGAGAGGGAGAAAGATTTTTGTTTATTTGCTTGCTTGCTTTTTCCACCACAGCTTCTATATATAGCATTTATTCTGTCCTGTTTCTTTCTTTTTTTTTTTTTTTTTAGTTTTTGGCCGGGGCTAGGTTTGAACCTGCCACCTCCAGCATATGGGACCAGCACCCTACTCCTTGAGCCACAGACGCTGCCCCCTGTGTCCTGTTTCTTTATCAGATCCAACTATCCTCTCATTCTGCCCTCCTTTTGAGCAGGGGGAGCTTTAGACTATTGGAGCCTGAAGTTTTTACAGTTTGCTGATCCTTTTTAAGTAGAAGTATTTTTTAAATTAATTAATTAATTAATTTTTTTAATTTCAGGTTAATGTGAGGGTACAAAAAATTAGAATTACAATGTTTGCATTTCTTAGGAAGAGTCCCTGTTGTAAGCTGGGCCGTACACCCTTACATTGTGCCCACTAGGGGGAGCATTTCCATCCCTATCCCTCCTCCCCTCTATCCCCTTCCTCCTTCCCTGTTCCTCCATCTTGAATTGAACTGAGCTTTTCTCTTAAGTGGGCATGTGTTAGATTGTCCACTGGCTTCATGTTAGTACTGAGTATATTGGATACTTGCTTTTCCATTCCTGTGATACTTTACTAAGAAGAATGTGTTTCAACAGGAAAACTATTTTTAATACAAAATATCTTATCATGCACCAGAGACAGAAAGCAGGCAACCACGTGAACACATTGCTGGGGCACCCTCACAAGGAACCTAAAGCCTAATCTGCAACCAGCTTCGTGGTAATTCACCTTTACTTCCGTGGAAAATTTACCTATGTGCCTATAGGGACTGAGCGTCACGTAAGCAGCTACGACTAGTGCAAAAGGGCAAAGTGCAGTGGGAACTCGTGGGCACAAGTGTGCCAAGACAGTGGCCTATAGAAGGGGCATCGGGGCAGGAGGCTGGGTTCCAGGCCTCTCTGTGTAATCTTGGGGCAAGTAAATCTCTGGGCATCAGTGGTTTGATCTGTAGAATGAAGGGGGATGAATTCAACTAAAAATGAAACTGGCATCCAATGATCTCTAATGTGGAAGGTGCATGTTTTATAGGGAGTAAGTCACCTAATCCTCGCAAAACTCCTATATGCATTAGATACTGTTCTTCAGTTTACAGATGAGGAAAGTGAGGCACGAGACTGTGAATCCCTTGCTCAAGGTCATCAAGTTAACAAATAGGTAACAGATCTCAGCGTGGAGCTTTTTCTCTTAACCCATTCTGTCTGCTATGCTGTCTCTCTAACTGCTAGGTTTGAGTAACTGCTCTGGACCAACCACTGTGCATGTTTTGTTTGTAATGCTTGCAACCTTGCAATGTGGGTATTAATACCATTCTTTTTAAGGATATGGACTCAGAGTTAAATAACATTCCCTGATCACTTCGCTCTCTTGACTTCTTTAAACGGTATAACTGTGATTAAAATTTAAAAATCAGAGAATAGCCAACCATCCATGAAGAAAAAAAAGTTTTTCCAGAAATACATAAAGTAGAAATGGACCAATCGTGACATTGTATTCCATCCAGATCGATATCACTCATGATTTGCCAATCAGCCTAGTGCCTACAGGACTTTGATCCCAAGACTGCCAAGCAGCCGCCAAACATTCTAAAAATTGGAATGTCACCAGAGTGAAAGGCATAACTGAAGCTTCAAACTGCAACTTTAGACAGATTGAATATTTTAATAAAAATATCTAACGTGTTGCACATTTGTTTACCATGGGACAGAAAGAAAATGAGACCACAGAAGCTAAGCCACCTAGAATCTTAGGGTTATTAGTATGATTCCCTGAGAATGACTCCACTTGGTAGTCAGCCAGGGATGTTTTCTGCATTCTTAGGTTCACTTGTATTTTTTCTTCTCTCTCTTCAGTGTCTGTCTCCCCTGCAGTGTCTAGTTGCTCGCCTCTCCTATTCTGATTTCTTACTTTTGTTATTTTGTTTTCTTATAAGCCATATTCATTGTTGTTATTAACCTATTTGAAAACAAAATGGCTCAGAGAGGGGGTATGAAAATCTTTTTTTTTTTTTTTTTTTAGAGACAGTCTCACTTTATCGCCCTTGGTAGAGTGCCATGGTGTCACACAGCTCACAGCAACCTCCAACTCCTGGGTTTAGGCGATTCTCTTGCCTCAGACTCCCGAGCATCTGGGACTACAGGCACCTGCCACAATGCCCAGCTATTTTTTTTGGTGTAGTTTGGCCGGGGCTGAGTTTGAACCCGCCACCCTCAGTATATGGGGCCAGCGCCCTACTCACTGAGCCACAGGCACCACCCGAAAATCTTTTTTATTAATATTCATAAGCGTGTTGATACTGGGAAGTCTCACAGACCTCACAGAAGCCTCCTTTGCTACTATAGTTTAATCTCCATGTATTTTCCAACAAAAATATTTAATCTGCCTGCACACATTGCTGTTAGTTTGACAATAGACCTATTCTAGACTTACTGGGTGCTTAATTCCCCTAAGACAGCAATATCACATAGTAGATTTGTGATTAAGAATTGGCTTCAAAGCCAGGCTAAGTTCAACTATTAATCCTAGATTTATGGATGTTTTGACCTAGGGCGAGTTAATTAACTTCTCCCTGCTTCAGTTTTTTTCATCTGAAAACTGGGATAATGATAACACCTCGCTTGTTGTCTTGTTGCAAAAAGCAAACAAAATGATAAAAATTTTTAGCACAGGACCTGACACATACTAGGTTCTTGTTAAATAAGGCATTATTATTTCTCTCAACATCCTTGATTTTACCAATGTGGACTTCATCCTGTATAATTCCATACTTTCTAGAGCTGCAAATGGATTTGGGGGACCATAAATTGTCAGTTTGAATACACACAAACATCTACATCAATAACTGTAGTTTTGTGGCATAATGATATATACAAGGGGAAATATCTTCTGGATCCCCGAGTTCCCTCTCACAGCCACTGGTAAATTTTGATGTGCCGAAGGGCAGTCAGCTATGTTGCTGAGGTGTTTCATGGTGTTTTGGAGGCATCTGTGCATTTAAGTAGAGCCATCAACTGCCTGGGGCAGCCAAACCCATCAGCATGTTTATTAAATGCTCTAAAACTGATGTTCTGCCCCAGAACAAAACAATTATCAATCAATGGATTCATAGAGAGCTGTTATTCAACTACTGGAATATAATTTCCTCAGGATACTTAGTGATGCCAGCAACAGCTGCACTAAGACGTGAGCTGTGTTTATGTCACCAAATTACCTGTTGTGATTTTTCTATTGATTCATTTAAAGTTATTCTGAACTGACCAGTTATTCAGGCATTATATAAGTACAGCTCAAATTAAGTACAAATGAAGCATTTAATTACTCTATATTTATTTCTCGAGTCAGATTTCAGAAAAAAGTACTGCATTTTCCTAGCTAGATAAAACTTATTTCAGTGATAGGAATGTTCTTCTTTCCCTTTCTGCCTTTGCACCCATAACACTAACTTTGCTAGTCCCAAACACTATCCTTGCAGCAGCTCAGTCAGCCAGATAAAAGTGACACCAAATGTGAGCATCAATTCAAACCAATCATTTTGCTCAAGCTGCTGATGGATATGAAGAAATAAAAAGCAAGACCTCCAACCTTCAAGGACTTGACAATCTTTAAAAACAACTAAATCAATTTTAGGATGTTTACAAAACATCATAAGCAAAACAATGGCAAATAAACTAAGTGTAAAAGTTCAAAGGAGAAGTAAAATTGAAAAGAATTGAAGAGAGGATTGTGGGAAGAAATGAAAAGAGTCATTTAGGCTAATGTAGTAATTTTACAATGGTGTGTGTGCAGGGTTTAGGGAGGCAATAAGGGATGGTGCAGACTTGAGCTAGCGTCCGAGAGTCAGTACCAATCCCTTGGCATGAAGGAGCAAGGAGGAAGCAGCTACGAGGCCCGGGGGAGAACTGTAGCTGTGGCAGTAGAGGCAGGCATTAGGTTGGGGGTCTGGCCCAATGGTTCGTCGGGGAAGTAGGAGGGAATGCACCTGATCTCTCATTCATCCGGTCGTCTGATCTGCCACCTGTGCCTCTCATGTGTTGAACCCACCTGAACCCACCTGGAGGTTAACTGACAAGGGTGGGACCTCCTCTAGTTTAGCAGTTCACAAAGGTTAGCCCTCCTGGCGCACAAAGTGGGGTGGGACTGGGTGAAGAGTGGATCTGGAAGGCAAAGGAACATATCCAGCACAATGACAAATGTAGTTTTTAGCGAGTATTTCCTAATTAAAAGAATTTTGTTTCCTATCAAACAAAAAGGTATAGAGCCCAAACACGCATTTTAGAGAAATTAATTAGAGATTATGTGGCACTGTTTTCTTATGTTTATACCTCTGATCATCTGAATAACATGGTAAATTTTACAACTTTTGTTTTGCTTGGGCTGTCCTTGTGGTCCCCTTTAGTTATTATAGTTAGTATTTATTGCATAATTCATTAAAGACTCAAGCAATAGCTAATGAGTCAGATCTTTGAACACATACAGGGCTATTAGTTAATGTCTGCTTCATAAAAAAGTAAATTAATTTTCACTTAAAATGGGATGAACGTCTGCATGGAAAGAAAATACTAGAGAACTCAGTTCCTTCATCTAACCCTCCCTGAGACATCCAAATATCCTCTGAAAAGGGAAAACAAATGGGCTTAAAAATTCAGCAACAGAAGTCAATGAGACTTCTGGCTGTGTGAGTCACACAAGGCAAGGCTGGGGATTCAGAGTCAGCCTTCTGCCCCGTGGGGCTGAGCACACTCCCACTGCATGAGCCTGCTCCCAAACGCCCGCCACTGAACTTCTGCCTCTGACAAATGGACCACCAAAGGAAGATCGAGGCATTGTGCTTGTTAATAAACTAAATTTATTCTATTTTAAGAAACACTT
Organism: Nycticebus coucang; assembly: GCF_027406575.1. Lineage (NCBI taxonomy): Eukaryota > Metazoa > Chordata > Mammalia > Primates > Lorisidae > Nycticebus > Nycticebus coucang. The sequence goes on along the minus strand of NC_069780.1, from coordinate 149,312,221 downwards.
TAAATTAAAATAATATGATTTATTATAGTCAATTCCTTTTCACTATTTTGGTAATCTCATGGACGGTAGATTTTTAAAAAACCTTTCTTGGAGAAAAAATGTCAATCCTCCATCAATGACCCATTTTTAGTTATTTATTATTAACATTATTTTGGGGTCAGAAGCCCACATATCTGGGAACCAGTCTATATCTGGTGTAGACTAGAGAGCCACAGGCAATGGCTACGTTTCAGTCTAACAACCCTTGGGACAGCTTTGTCTAAAGTCTTAAGCATCGGACATTCTGAGTGACTTCTATGGGCTGTGCAAAGTGCTCAGCTCTGAAGACAGGGAACCAAAGGTTTTTAAGCTTTCTGTCTTCCACTAACTTAGAGGATAATAGCAGAGACATAAGTGTGGAAACAAACATAGACCACTAAATGAGAACAAGCAGTAGCTATGGCCAGGGAGGGAGTCAGCCCCTGTTACTCGCATTTTAGCAGAGGCTCACAGGCAAGCACATTGGGCAACTGAGCAGAGAAGCCGTTGGATTTTCTGGCAAAGTTTTGAGAAAGAGGGAGCATAGCTGGTGAAAACACACTCCTGGATTCTGAAATTACAGTCGTTCAAAATGTATCAGAAGTTAAATATTGATTTACATGAAGTTATACATGACTAATAAACTAATGTTCAAATATTCCAGTGGTATTTGGAACTTCAAATAGTAGTTAACTGAAAGAATACAAGAGATTTTAGCAGCAGGTTGAATGGTGGGGTCACCTTCCCTGGACTCTTCAAATTAGACCAAGTGGAAGGCTGACCCACACTCATAAAGCATGTCATTGACACTTTACTGTAATTGAGGGGGATAAATGGGCCAATATAAATCATTTTGTTTTAATTAAGCCAATATATCTGTTCTCTTAAGAAAGAGAAAAGTAAAGAAGAATATGCCTCCATCCCTCACCCCCACCTTCAAATTTGGCAAAGAAATTAATTAACTTTTGGGTCGAGACCAAGCTCAGAAGATTTTTATCTCTACTGTTTAACTTATCACAAATTTATAATCAACTGGAAACAAGAGAGTGAGAATTGAAAATATTTTTTCTTACTTTGCGGTATGGCTGGCATCCGTGAATGCTGTAACAAGGTCTATGTGTGTAGTTTTGAGAGTAAAATTTTAAATTGGGTCTTATAATGACATAAAGGCTGAAAGCAGAGAATAATGGAAAGAGGCTCCCCTGTTCAGAAACTGACAATCAAGACCTGCTGAGACCCTTTGGCCACCCTGTTGTCAACAACATGAAAGCACTCAAGTGTGCAGCTGAGCTACTCTCAGAATGTGAGAGAGTCCCCTGTATCAAAGCAACCAAAGAAGGCTATAGGAAGTAGGGGCCAAGGTGAACAGTTTTATCAGCATCATTGTTTCCCAGAAGAGTGTCTGGTCAATGACTTTAGCATAGAAACCATAGTCTCTCCAAGGCCCCAAAGTGTGGTCCACAGTCAGTTCCTTGTTAGAAGCATGTGGAGAATTTGTTAAAAACATAGATTTTTACCTTCTCCCAGGCCTTCTGAATTAGAATTTCTGTGTAAATAGAACCAAGGTGCATGGATTTTCAACAAGCTTCCCAGATGATGAGTGCCATTCTAAGGAACAGATCCCACGTGGCCTAATGTGCCTCTCATCACACCGTCTGCTCACGCAGACTGAAAGTGAGATTGGAGATAGGCCTAGGCAGACAAGGTACTCTTCTCAGCCCTTCTCCTGACTTATGGAACCAGACAACAGTGTTAGGTTGGCCCAAATATGACTGCTGGTTGGAGGCCTGTTCTTTGAGGTAGCTGGAGACAGAGGGTCTATGTGCCTGGGAGAATAGCATCGCAGCTTGAGGGCTCCATCACCCTCTCCCTGACCGTGGTCTACTTGCTTTCTCCACCAGCTTTTCCTCCTTCCCTCTCTTCATGGCCCACTTCCAACTGATTGCTAACTTGGCTTTGGACTGTTTCTTTTCCTTCCTATTTGCTACATTATTAGATAGTGAAGTCTGTTCCCCTTCAGCTCGCTTTTCTATTCTGCACAGGTCATGAGCAAAAATGGGAAGGATCCCACAATGATTCTATCTCAACCAGAGAGATTTGTTTCCTCAAAATTTTTGCATTTGCTACAGTGATTTTCAAATGTTTCTTAAGTCACAGAGGCATATCTTCTGAGGAAGGCATATGCAAATTTCCAGTGACAAGAGGGAACTGACTTGTTTTTAGCACAGTAGGAGGTCCAGAGTTTCATTTATTCAACTTCCCACCGCTTACCTGGACAAAGGCAGTGAAGGTTCAGCCTTAAATAACAGCTGCTCTATAGCATCTTTTAGAATGGGGGGCTGGAATATCCGGTCACATCTCTCACTGACTCCGACCAAGGGGTCAACCTCCAGAAACATGGTAGAACTTATGGAAAGAGCCAAGGGTCTCCTAAAACTAGGCAACAGGAAGGAAAGTATAGGGAAAGCATAGGCTTTAAGACATCTCACAGACTCTACCCTAAAATATAACTTGTGTATTTGTGTGATGAGACTTCAGTAGTAAATAGTGCCAGAAAAAAAACATTTAGTATTGACACTCTTTCTAGTTAGAGAAGAGTAACAAATCAACATGAAAGCAATAATTAAAACCTGTACGTCTGAATAAAAGTCATATTATTAACAGATACTTGAACAAGCTATCGTTCTGATTTTGATTTTTCTTACCTATCTCCTTTACTAAATTGTGAACTTCTGTAGCTTATGGACTATGCATTATTTACATCAGAAATATCAGCAAGTATGATGATTGGCCCACAGGAGATATCAGTGTTGAATATATGAGTAAATGAGGTTATGTCTAACAGAGTTATGATTATGTTTATTTACTCTATAAATATTTAGTTGTAAAGCTTATGCACAGCAAAAAAAAATAATCAACAATGAACTGATAATCTGTGGAATGAGAGAAAATATTTCCAAACTATACATCTGACAGCAGACTAATATCCAGAATTTACAATGAACTTGAACAACTCAACAACGACCAAAAATCCCAAATAATCCCATTAAAAAATGAGCTAAAGACATGAATAAACATTTTTCAAAGGAAAACAAATGACCAACAAGCATATGAAAAAAAGTTTTCATATCACTAATCTTCAGAGAAATACAAGTTAAAACCACAGTGAGATATCATGTTACACCAGTAAAAATGATTGTTATTAAAAACACAATAACAGATGTTGGCAAAAAATGTAGAGAAAAGGGACTCTTATATACTCTTGGTGGAAATGTAAATCAGTACCTCTGTGGCAAACAGTATAGAGATTTCTCAAAGAACTAAAAGCAGAACTACCATAAAAATCCAACAGTCCCCCTACTGGTTATCCACTTAAGAGTAAAGAAGTCATATATACACATACACACATATATACCTTGTACTGATAATTGCAGCACTATTCACCATAGCAAAGTTATGAAATCCACCTATGTGTCCATCAGTGGAGGACTGGATAAAGCAAATCGGGTGTATGTACACAATGAGAAACTACCCAGCCATAAAAGGAATACAGACATGTCTTTTTCAGCAACATGAGTGGAATGGAGGCCATTATGTTAAAAGAAACAGATTAGACACAAAAAGACAAATACCACATATTCTCACTTATAAGTGAATGCTAAATAATGTGTACACATGGAAGCAGACTGTGGAACGATGGATTATGGAGAATCAGAGGGGTGGGGGGGTAGTTGATGAGAGGTGACTTGATGGGAACAATGTGTGTTGCTCCAGTGATGAGTGAACTGAAGGCCCTGACTTCACCATAATTCAACATACCAATATGGTAAAATTGCATTTATACCTCATGAATATATACAAATAAACAAAGAAAAATATATAAGTATTTAATTGCAAAGTTTTATTGCACCCCTACATTTCATTCACATATTTTTAGTTCTCATAATTATCACTATACTTCCTTGCTAGTATCACAGTTGTTCAGGCTAAGGGATATTTATTCCTACCTTTGTGAAGTTGGAGGAAACATGGCATAGGAAAGAAGATCACCCAGAAGAACTCTGCCTTCCAGGAGCCAGTATAGCATTCTGGTTAGAACCACAGGCCCCAATATCAAATTGCCTGGGTTTAAATCCTGAATCAGCTTTATTCTCGAGCTTTGTTCTCCAATTTCTTCACCTGCAATAAGGCACAATTAGACTACTTACTCCATAAAATAGTTACGAGGAATAATTAAGGTAAAACCTGTACTTCACTTAACAGAGAACCTCACATATAGTAAGGTTCTCGGTGAAATACTAGCTATTATTAGTGGCTTAGACCAAGAAAAAAAAAATCTCATCATCTAATCTCAGAAAATTGTGGTTTGCCATTTTGAAACTTACCCCTGTTAGTATAAGATCACTACATCAAAGTACCCCACCATTGCCTCCTAAGGACATACCATTCTGACTCCCTACCTAAAAAAGAAAACTGAAAATCAGCAACATGCTGCCCACCCCACAAATTGCATATGCTTCAGGCTCCACAGAACTTGAGTCTACCCTTGTTGCCAGGTCTTTGGGGGCAGGGAGGAGAAACTGAGGCTTTAGTAAGAATACCTTGAAGGTTATTGATCTTCATTGCAGAGAAAATAGTCATTCAAGAGTGCTACATACAGTTGGACTGAAATAAGAATGATAAAGATAGTGAGGAAAGGACAGAATGTGAGATAATTTATGCAAAAGAGCAACACTTTTTGGTGCAAGTTCACTGTTAGATTCCATTAAATTTGGGTGCCACAGTAAGGTGGATGTTTGATGTAAAAATACTCCAGGAGATAACAAAGAAATGTATTTCTCCAGGTCAATACAAGTTGAAGAGATGAGACACCCAAGCTACCATGTGTCCAGTGACACAACACTGGAAATTCTCATCTGTATATAAAGGTGATCAACTCTTCTCTATTTTCCCTGAGAATAAATTAGGAAGAGATGTCTTTAAGTAATGGAGTGAAAAGCTTATGATCAAATGCATAAGGAAAATATCTTGTTTTGTCAAACATGGGGAGTAATTTTGGAAAGGTTGCAATTCATCCCTAACAAAAACTTTCTTAATGGACACTTCTCAATATAGGTCAATGATTTAAAGAATGCACAATAGTGAATTGATGGTTCATAAAGGCTCTTGCCTCCAAGGAAAACTTTTTTTTTTTTTAATTGTTGGGGATTCATTGAGGGTACAATAAGCCAGGTTACACTGATTGCAATTGTTAGGTAAAGTCCCTCTTGCAATCATGTCTTGCTCCCATAAAGTGTGACACACACCAAGGTCCCACTCCTCTCCCTCCGTCCCTCTTTCTGCTCCCGCCCCATAACCTTAATTGTCATTAATTGTCCTCATATCAAAATTGAGTACAGAGGATTCATGCTTCTCCATTCTTGTGATGCTTTACTAAGAATAATGTCTTCCACTTCCATCCAGGTTAATACGAAGGATGTAAAGTCTCCATTTTTTTTAATGGCTGAATAGTATTCCCTGGTATACATATACCACAGCTTGTTAATCCATTCCTGGGTCGCTGGGCATTTAGGCTGTTTCCACATTTTGGCGATTGTAAATAGAGCTGGAATAAACAGTCTAGTACAAGTGTCCCTATGATAAAAGGATTTTTTTCCTTCTGGGTAGATGCCCAGTAATGGGATTACAGTATCAAATGGGAGGTCTAACTTGAGTGCTTTGAGGTTTCTCCATACTTCCTTCCAGAAAGGTTGTACTAGTTTGCAGTCCCAACAGCAGTGTAAAAGTGTTCCCTTCTCTCCACATCCACGCCAGCATCTGCATCTGTGATGTGGGCCATTCTCACTGGGGTTAGATGATATCTCAGGGTTGTTTTGATTTGCATTTCTCTAATATATAGAGATGATGAACATTTTTTCATGTGTTTGTTAGCCATTCGTCTGTCATCTTTAGAGAAAGTTCTATTCATGTCTCTTGCCCATTGATATATGGGATTGTTGGCTTCTTTCATGTGGATTAATTTGAGTTCTCTATAGATCCTAGTTATCAAGCTTTTGTCTGATTGAAAATATGCAAATATCCTTTCCCATTGTGTAGGTTGTCACTTTGCTTTGGTTATTGTCTCCTTAGCTGTACAGAAGCTTTTCAGTTTAATGAAGTCCCATTTGTTTATTTTTGTTGTTGTTGCAATTGCCATGGCAGTCTTCTTCATGAAGTCTTTCCCCAAGCCAAGATCTTCCAGTGTTTTTCCTATGCTTTCTTGGAGGATTTTTATTGTTTCATGCCTTAAATTTAAGTCCTTTATCCATCTTGAATCAATTTTTGTGAGTGGGGAAAGGTGTGGGTCCAGTTTCAGTCTTTTACATGTAGACATCCAGTTCTCCCAACACCATTTATTGAATAGGGGGTCTTTCCCCCAAGGTATGTTCTTGTTTGGTTTATCGAAGATTAGGTGGTTGTAAGATGTTAGTTTCATTTCTTGGTTTTCAATTCGATTCCAAGTGTCTATGTCTCTGTTTTTGTGCCAGTACCATGCTGTCTTGAGCACTGTGGCTTTGTAGTACAGACTAAAATCTGGTATGCTGATGCCCCCAGCTTTATTTTTGTTACTAAGAACTGCCTTAGCTATACGGGGTTTTTTCCAGTTCCATACAAAACGCAGAATCATTTTTTCCAAATCTTGGAAGTACGATGTTGGTATTTTGATAGGAATGGCATTGAATAGGTAGATTGCTTTGGGAAGTATAGACATTTTAACAACGTTGATTCTTCCCGTCCATAAGCATAGTATGTTCTTCCATTTGTTAATATCCTCTGCTATTTCCTTTCTGAGGATTACATAGTTTTCTTTATAGAGGTCCTTCACCTCCTTTGTTAGGTATATTCCTAAGTATTTCATTTTCTTTGAAACTATGGTGAAGGGAGTTGTGTCCTTAATTAGCTTCTCATCTTGACTATTATTGGTGTTTACAAAGGCTACTGACTTGTGGACATTGATTTTATATCCTGAAACATTACTGTATTTTTTGATGACTTCTAGGAGTCCTGTGGTTGAGTCTTTGGGGTTCTCTAAGTATAAGATCATGTTGTCAGCAAAGAGGGAGAGTTTGACCTCCTCTGCTCCCATTTCGATTCCCTTTATTTCCTTGTCTTGCCTAATTGTATTGGCTAGAACTTCCAGCACTACGTTGAATAGTAAAGGTGACAGAGGACAACCTTGTCTGGTTCCAGTTCTAAGAGGAAAAGCTTTCAGTTTTACTCCATTCAGTAAAATATTGGCTGTGGGTTTGTCATAGATAGCTTCAATCAGTTTTAGAAATGTGCCACCTATGCCTATACTCTTCAGTGTTCTAATTAGAAAAGGATGCTGGATTTTATCAAATGCTTTTTCTTCATCTATTGAGAGGATCATGTGATCTTTATTTTTGCCTCTGTTAATATGGTGGATAACGTTTATGGACTTGCGTATGTTAAACCAGCCTTGCATCCCTGGGATGAAGCCTACTTGATCATGATGAATGACTTTTTTGATGATAAGCTGTAATCTATTGGCTAGGATTTTGTTGAGAATTTTTGCATCTATATTCATGAGTGAGATTGGTCTGAAATTCTCCTTTTTGTTTGGGTCTTTTCCTGGTTTTGGTATCAGGGTGATGTTTGCTTCGTAGAATGTGTTGGGGAATATTCCTTCTTCCTCAATTTTTTGGAATAATTTCCGCAGTACAGGAATAAGCTCTTCCTTGAAGATTTGATAGAATTCTGGAGTGAAGCCCTGTGGACCAGGGCATTTTTTAGTTGGGAGCTTTTTTATTGTTTCTTCGATCTCAGTGCTTGAAATTGGTCTGTTCAGGAGCTCTATTTCTTCCTGGCTGAGTCTAGGGAGAGGGTGTGATTCTAAATATTTATCCATTTCCTTCACATTGTCAAATTTCTGGGCATAGAGTTTCTGGTAGTATTCAGAGATGATCTCTTGTATCTGTGTGGGATCAGTTGTTATTTCACCTTTATCATTTCTGATTGAGGTTACTAGAGAGTTTACTTTTCTATTCCTCGTTAGTCTGGCCAATGGTTTATCTGTTTTATTTATTTTTTCAAAAAACCAACTCCTTGTTTCATTAATTTTCTGAATGATTCTTTTGTTTTCAATTTCATAGATCTCTGATTTGATTTTGGATATTTCTTTTCTTCTACTGAGTTTAGGCTTAGATTGTTCTTCTTTTTCCAATTCTATAAGATGGCTTGTGAGATTGTTGATGCGCTCTCTTTCTGTTTTTCGAATATAGGCATCTAAAGCAATGAATTTTCCTCTCAAAACTGCTTTTGCAGTATCCCACAGGTTTTGGTAGCTTGTGTCTTCATTGTTGTTATGCTCAAGGAAGTTAATGATTTCCTGTTTTATTTCTTCCTACACCCATCTGTTATTCAACAGAAGATTGTTTAGTTTCCATGCCTTTGGGTGGGGTCGAGCGTTTTTGTTAGAGTTGAGTTCCACCTTTAGTGCCTTATGGTCTGAGAAGATACAAGGTAAAATTTCAATTCTTTTGATTCTGTTGATATTTGTTTTGTGTCCCAGGATATGATCAATTTTGGAGAATGTTCCATGGGGTGGTGAGAAGAATGTATATTCTTTATCTTTGGGATGGAGTGTTCTATATGCATCTATCAAGCACAGTTGTTCTAGGGTCTCGTTTAAATCTCCTATATCTTTGTTTAATTTCTGTTTAGAGGATCTGTCCAGCTCTGTAAGGGGAGTGTTAAAGTCCCCTGTGATTATGGTATTATCAGATATCATATTGCTCAGACTGAGTAAGGTCTGTTTCAAGAATCTGGGAGCATTTAAATTGGGTGCATAAATATTTAGAATTAAAATGTCTTCTTGTTGTATTTTTCCCTTGACCAGTATAAAGTGACCATCTTTGTCTTTTTTTACTTTAGTCGCTTTAAATCCACATGAATCTGAAAATAAGATTGCAACTCCTCTTTTCTTCTGAATTCCATTTGCCTGAAAAATTGTCTTCCAACCCTTGACTCAGAGCTTTAATTTGTCTTTTGAAGTCAGGTGTGTTTCTTGCAGACAGCAAATGGATGGCTTGTGTTTTTTAATCCAGTCAACCAATCTATGTCTCTTCAGTGGGGAATTCAAGCCATTAACATTTATTGAGATAATTGATAAGAGTGGTAGTATTCTATTTGTCTTATTTGGTGAGAGTCCATTGCTTAGTTTTATCTTTTGCATCAGTGTGGAGGTTAGGTTCTGTCCTTTAATTTCTGAGTTCTTACTTTCCTCAAGGAAAACTTTTTTAAAGTTGTGTCATCTGACATGTAGAATACATCTTTGAACTTATAGGAATGATTTCTACAAAATTGGATATTTTTAAGCCAGACAGAACTGTCATCCTCTGAATCAAAATCAGACTAATTGCACTTGGACCTAGAAGCTTCCTGAGACTAGGCTGGGACAAGTGCTTGTTAGGGCCGGAGTGTCGATGCTGAGATCCCCCCAGACTTCCTCCTCTGGCTTTGAGGCTGTGCTCTAGAGCATAGTTTACCTGACAACAGTTGTCACCTGGCATTATTATCCTTCTTTCCTGAAACAGGATGCTCTCAAAGCTACAAACTTGGGACCCCTGAAATAATTACTGTACTTTCTATTTTGCCTTCACCTCCACTTGAAGACCAATCCTTCTTTGATGCAGGGAATACACAAAGTGAAAGCATACTTATTCACTTGGTAAATTTCAAATAGATCTTCTACCTGGTCTCCCTGGCATCCCAGTTTCCTAAAACTGGGATTCTTTATCTTCCATCCCAGCACTCTAGTGAATGGCTTCAATATTTGGACTCCACATCCACCACATTCTTCCTCCAGTCTATTTTCCTTATGTTAAGACTGTTTTGTCCGCCTCCTCTAGTGAGGAAAGATCAAGCAAAGAGAAAAAAATGTGCCAGACCAGGATGAAAAATGAATCACCCACAAAATGGTGAATCATAGTCTTTGGAGAATGTTCTTAGGAGATTATTGTTGAAGTGAGAAGGCAGTGACATTCCACCCAAAAGAAAGGAAGAGCATATGAGAATTTCATACACATTCTTCTGAAATTCATGCCTCTGTATAACTTTTGTATGACACATAAAAATTTCAGAAAACTTGATGAGCATATGAAAATCAGAAGCATGTTTAGGAAAGAAACTTTTGTTAATAGATCAGGTTACTTTTTTGTCAAATGCACAGTTAATTGATAGCTGCAGAAAGAACTTGAGTGTATTGAGAAAGCATTAACATCCAATTTTTTTAGTTCAAATTTTTTTTCCATTTTTCCTTTCCAATTTTGAGTGGATTTTAATACTTCTCTTCTAATTCCCTACCCCTGATATCATAAAAGCATCAAATTTGGAAAACCAAAAGATTTAATATAATTTTTAATAGCCTTCCTGATTTTTAGGACTTAGCAAGGAAAACAAAACAAGTTAAACGTTCAAGCTATGTTCTGTACTTCAGTAAGACTGTACTCTGTCTTCCTCTTTCCCTTTTTCTTTTCTGCTATCTCTTCTCTCTCTCTCTCCTTCCTCTGTTCCTCCCTCCCTTCCTCTCTTTTTAAATGACTAATCATCATCCCTGTATATTCTCATACTAGAACCATAAGTGATCTGGGACTTCTGTCCCTGATACCTCCAAATTCTGTTTGAAATTTTCCTATCAAAGGACTTAACTAAAGAAAAATAGAATTCAATATAACTCTTTAAATGTTGGATATACTGTAAATTCCACAATTAAAGTACTCCTTTAAAAAATTAAAAAAAAAATTTAAAGGAAAGATAGAAAAACAGAAAACATAGTTGGAGCCACCACTCATGGTATAGTCATGATTTACTTTAATACTGAAGCACATTTTTTTTTCAAAAAAAATTAGCTTTTATTAGTTTTTTAAGTGCATATGTTTATTGTAGAAAATCTTCAAATACTCAAAAGTAGAAAGAAAAAGAAATCACCAGAAATTTTACTACCCAAAGATAACTATTTGGCATATAACTTTCTGATGTATATGTAGATAAAAATGTTTTAAAGATAAAAATGCAAGCTATACATCAACTGTGTTTTCACTTATATGTTATGAATATTTTCTAAAATATTTAAATATAGTTTGAAAACCTGTTTATAAGCAGCAACATAGGAATAATTTATTTAACTAATTCCTTACTGCTGGCTTTTCTTTATTGTCTGACTATTTTTGCCATTATAAGTAATGACAACTTTCAATGCTGTAAATTCTCCTTATCTAGATAAATCCCAGAGAATGTAACTTTGGGGTTCTCACAGCTCTGTTCCCAAGTGGCGTCCTGATTAATATGATTTTACACTTCCAACAAGAGGACCTGGGATACCTATTTCATCAAACTCTGTAATACTTGTCATGAACATTCCTTTGTTGTCAATTGTAAATTCATTTTATTTTCTCTTTCGTCTTTTGGGGTGTCTTTGTCAAATGTTTATCATTTGTGTTTTTTTCTTACATAAGTCACTAACTTTTCTATTGTCCTGTGCATCTTTATTTGTATTGACTCATGAGACCTTTTCCTCCTTCTAATAGGCTTGTTTTCTTGCAAGTAAGTTTTCTAATTGGTTGCCTTTAATTTGATTTTTGGCATATTTGGGGCATAAATTTTTCATTTTTACAGAGTCACATTTATCAATTGTTTCCTTAAAAATAAGTGTTTCCAAAAGGCAAATCATACTAATGTCTAATCCATTAGAAAATAAAAAACGTCTTTGTTCTTTTGCTGTTGCAACACACTTTACAACTCACATAGATGTGTTAGGTATAAACATAATGGAAACTTCAGTGAAGACTAAGAACCTATAGAAAAACGATGTCAGGACAGACACACAAAGTTTAGAATTGAAAATAGCAGGAGTGCTGGTTCCATGGTGTAAGGGTAGCACTCTGGCCTCTGAAAATAGCAGGAGACAGATGTTACATGTCACTTTAGGAATCAAATGTGTACAAATGTATACAAATGGTATGGAGCACTGTTAGAAACTCCCAAGCAGTTGCCATCATTTGAAAATGGTCTGTCCTTAATCATCTCTGTGTGTATCTGCGGTACCTGCCCAGATCCTTGGCCTGCTTCTGATATTTAGCCCCAGCTACAGTAGACAGATCTGAGCATGCTCAGTGTCCCACCTCAAGCACACCACACTTGTCCTCTGCATTTGCCAGGGCGCACCTGATGGCCCAGCTCCTAGGTCTACACTTGCAAACATAGCCTAGAAATGCAGTGGGTATGTCACCCGTACCCTCTCAATAGCCCTCAATTAATAGAAGACCAGAGCCAGTGGATAAATCCTCCAGCCTTCTGTTTTCAGGTGGATAATTCTGGAAAACTCTCTATATGCTTTTCAGGACACTTTAGCAGTATTGAAACACACTTTTGCTGATGGAAACAAGTGAGATAGGAAAAAAGAAAAAGACAACATAAAGAAATACTGTCCAGGACTTCAGTATTTTTTTGTAAAGATATATTATCAATATCATGAATACTGTATGTTTATGTTGTCTTTTTTTTTGAGACAGAGTCTGACTTTGTCACCCTTGGTAGAGTGCAATGGCCGTCATAGCTCACAGCAACCTCAAACTCCTGGGATTAAGCAATTCTCTTGCATCGAGCTCCCCAAGTGGCTGGGACTATAGGCACCCACCACAACGCCCGGGCTTTTTTTAGAAATGAGGTTTGCTCCGACTCAAGTTGGCCTTGAACCTGTGAGCTCAGACAATCCATCCTCCTCGGCCTCCCAAGTGCTGGGTTTATAGGCGTGAGCTACCATGTCCGGCCCTTATCTTGTCTTTTTCTCCTTTCCTGCCTTACTTTCCCTGTCTTAGTCTGTTAAGGCTATCATAAAAACTTTTCAAAGATTAAGTGCTTAAATAATAAAAATTAATTTTCCTCACAATTCTGGAGGCTGGAAAATCCAGGATAAAGGTAGCAACAGATTCAGTCTCTGGTGAAGGCTGTCTTCCCAGTTTACAAATGGCTGCCTTCTTGCTGTGTCATCACACAACAGAGTGAGGGGGGTAGAGAGCTCTGATCTAACTTCTTCTTATATGACCCTAATCCCATTAGGAGGGCCGCTGCCTCTTGAGCTCATCTAAAGCTAATTTAGATTAGCTCCTACCTCCATGTACCATCACACTGGGGATTAGGGTTTCAATATATGAATTTGGGGGGAGGGATGCAAATTTTCAATCTGTAACATTCCCTGTGTTACAGATTGAGAAAGGACTTCACTCCTTTTTCCTAGAATCACCTCCAAAATAAGCAATGACTACCAAGTTCTCACACTCAGCTTTTGAAGGAACTCAAATTTAAACACTGTCTTCCTAAAAACAAATTTAAGTTGGTGCAAAAGTAATTGAAGTCTTTGCATTGTTGATATTTGCTATTTGGTACTAGAATACATTCATAAGTAAATGTGGTTCTGTTATACATAATTTTAATGTGAATTTCTCACTTTATGCTTTTCTGTCAATGACTTATTACTTGCTGTTTATTTTATATTTATTTTGGACTATGAAACTGATGTTTGACAAAAAGGTGAGTTTGAGTGATTTTCTTATTTGAATTCGAAAAGAATCATAAAGCAGCAGAGACAACTTGCAACGTCAGCAACGCATTTGGCCCACAAACTGCTAACAGACGGTGCAGTGGGCGTTCAAGAAGTTTTGCAAGGGAGACAAGAGCCTTGAAGATGAGGAATATCATGGCCAGCCATCATAAGGTGACCATGACCACTTGAGAGCCATTGTCAGGGTTGATCTTCTAACAGCTACACGAGAAGTTGCCAAAGAACTCAACATCAACCATTCTGTGGTCATTCCACACTTGACGCAAATTGGAAAGGTGAAAAATCTTGGTAGGTAATTGTCTCATGAGCTGACCGAAAATCAGAGAAATCATCCTTTCCAAGTGTCATCTTCTCTTTTTCTGTGCAACAACAATGAACCATTTCTCAAATCAATTGTGAAGTGCAATGAAAAATGGACAACAGATGCTACTTAAACCGTCAACTGGCAATGACCAGCCCAGGGGTTGGACTTAGAAGAACCTCCAACACACTTCCCAAAGCCAAACTTGCACCAAAAAAAAAAGGTCATGGTCACTGTTTAGTGCTCTGCTGCCGGGTGTAATCCACTACAGCCTTCTGAATCCTGAGAAGTATTATCAGCAAATTGATGAGAACACCAAAAACTGCAACGCCTACTGCCTGCGTTCATCAGCAGAGAGGCCCTGATTCTTCCCCACAAGGATGCCTGACCACGTCATACAGCCAGCGCTCCACAAGCTTCATACAGTTTTGCCTCATCTGCTATATACACCTAACCTCTCTCTCACCAACTCACTACCACTTCTTCAAGGATCTCAACAAGTTTTTGCAGAGAAAATGCTTCCACAGCAGCAGGCTGCAGATCATGCTTTCCACAAGTTCATCAAAGGCAGAAGCATGGATTTTTATGCTACAGGAAGAAACGGACTAGTTTCTCATTGGCAACAATGTGTTGATTGTAATGATTCCTATTTTGATTAATAAAGATGTGTTTGAGCCTCATTACAATGATTTAAAATTTATGGTCCAAAACTACAATTAATTTTGCACCAACCTATAATATAGGTTAATTATGCTTGGGTGATATAAAATCATATTTTATCAAGGATCTCTTTTATAATTGGAAAGATGTTACCTCTTCCTTTCCCAATGATGTCTCATTGTCAGGAATTCCTCACATTTTAAATCTCTTGGTCAACAGGTTATATCAAATAATCAATGATCTTTAAATGTACTTGGGAAGCTCACTACATAAAGGGACTCCACTGCACACATAGGGATAACATAAAATTCCAGTCCTGCTATCTATGTATTTCTTTTGCAAAGATACATTCTATTCCTAGTGCCTTCTTAAAGTGTTCTTGATTTCTTTCCCACCCACTTTCCAGCCTACAGTGAATACGGGGGGTTGGGGGGGAAGGGAGCAGCCTTTCCCAATTCTTTTCCTGAGGTCAAGCTCATTCCTGGCTCTTAGAATGAATGAATACCCAGCTGCTGGCAGTCAGTTTGTCTGCCTGTCCTGTACATCTGCCAGGAAGGTGAAGAGAAGCTGCATGTACATCAGAACTTCCAAAGTAGGATAGCCATTCCCTTGCCCCGTGCCCTTTGCCCCAAAACCTATGGATTTGAAATGACTTGGAGTGTGGAATGTGGAGAAGAACCAGGCTACTTATGAAATTACTCAGACTATATTATTCCTATTTGGATGAACATTTATTTCACAAATGCCAGGAGAATTGGCAATCACCATTGCAGATAACACTATTAAAATTTATGAACCAACATACTGTGAGGAAGTAATTATAAGTAACAATTACTTCCATGATGCTCTGTGCTGTTTTTATTTGAGGCTGCCTTGCTTCAGGTGGTATTATGTGACTCTAAAAATACTCTCATAAGCGTGGCCAAAAGATAACTGAAATGAAAGAATAGATCAGAAAAATTAGATGTCTTTCAGAGATGGGATTGTGAGACAAGGTACCTTCTCCTAGCCACATTTAACTACACATTAGGATAAGGACAGCAGCTCTTTTGCTGTAAACTAGGGCTGTAATGTGATATTGTAATTCTACCACCTTTTCAATCATGCGACAGCGGAGGCTTCCAAAAGACAATTTTAGCTGAGTTACATGGTTAGCATTTTGTACTCTGTTTTAGAAATAAGGAAATAAATATTCTCTTCATCTGATCACTTCTTGGATTGTGATTTATCCCATCAAAATAAGCATGGTGGAGTCACCTTAGTGAGTCACTTTTTTTGCTGCCTTTGATCTCTTCTGCAGACTAGCCGTCATCACCTGCAATCTACTTTGTGTAATAGAATCTGGTGTGCTTTGTCAAATTTTTATCAGTACAATGTTAATGTGTACGTGGGAAATGTATTGACCCTAAAAGACTGGAGGGGTGGTATGTCGCTGGTGCAGCTGTACTTGGTAGTTAATAAAATGTAGAGTGCTCTGTAAAAGTGGTTTTGAGGAACAGGCTGTGCTCACTGTGTGCTCCTGTTTAGCTTTCCCAAGCTTCCTGCTGTGGCCACTTAGGAATGTGAGAAAGATGGAGAGCACAGAGGATTGTAACAAGGGTGGCTTCACCACAGCACATTGTAACAGTCTCTTTTCATGTTGGTCAAAATATTCTAATAGCAAACTTTATTTATTTATTTTTTTTTTTGGCCGGGGCTGGGTTTGAACCCGCCACCTCCGGCATATGGGACCGGCACCCTACCCGCTGAGCCACAGGCGCCGCCCCGGTCAAAATATTCTAAATAATTTTCACAGCAGAAATAGACACCATGAAAATGAAGAACTAAATTATAAACAAAGAGCCAGGACAAATGGTAAGAATAGGGCTATTTCTTCCTGATTCCTGATTTTTTTTCCCAAGTCAGGAGCCATTAATGAGTGGAGTGTTCTTGGCCTCTCTCTACTCCCCACTCAACACTACCCAGAGTGACTCATCTGATTAGTGACTTGGGGAGAAAACAAACAAAAAACAAACAGAAACCTTCCTGCGGGAGTTCACTCTCTGGTCCCCTCCACTGCGGATTTCACGAGGACTTGCCTCTTCTGTGTCTAACTGTTGAGTTTTTCATATCTAAGCATTGTCTCCAATATTTATAATTAATAAGGATGATTTTTTTTAACTTTACCTATTAACTATTTTGTTCTTTTTCTCCATTTTTTTTAAAACTCAAATAGAGAAGAGAGTTATTTGTCTTTAAAATTTCTGGAATACACCCAACATTGGCTTGCAGGAAGTGTGGTTGTTTGGAGCACAGGCTTCCTAGATTCATATCCTGGCTTTACCTTTTATCAGCTGTGTGTCCTTGGGCTCATAACATAACCACTCTGTGCCTCAGTTCCCCTCTACAGAATAATAGTCAGGCCTACTCCCGGGTGCACGGGTGCATCCTGCACCTGGCCTACCCTCCCCTCTTTCCTAAGAGCCATTTCTGTTATCATCAAGCCACGTCATTTGCTTGATGGGGTGCTTTCACTGTTAACCTAAGATTGAGGCTAAACATGATGACCTGGTTCAAGTTATTATCAAATCATAAAACACTAGAATGAAAAGAGACGTGAGAAAGATTAATGGAAGATGAAGCCGAGTCACAGAGACCTGAAGGAATTCACCTGAAGAGGTGGGTGGTAGTACCACGCCCAGATATGCCGTCTGATCAGAGGCTGCAGTCACTGATTTTCCCTTTCTCTCTTAGCTTCCTCTCTCAGAACTATGATTTCTGCTAATTGCTCTTTTCTCATTCACTCTATTTTCCCTTTTAATGCATTTATCAAGTCTAGTCGCCATCCACATTGCATTTGCCAGGATTCAGTACTAGGCTTCAATACAATTCTAAGCATTAACAGCAATGACAGGCATCACCCCCCAGCTTCCCAGTATGCTTTCTCTGTCAGAAAAAACTGAAGTGTGACTTACCAAAATAATCATGTAAGAAAAGGGCTACTAGAAAAACAGCGATGTGGGCTTACCAGCACCCCCTGTATTGCTTTGTTCTTTATACCAAGAACGTTTTTAAATCCAGGTATGTATTTCTTGGTTGTTCTTCTAACCCCAGTGTTTCTCTAGAGGGAACTCACTCTTCTCTTTGCAACATCCCAGGGACTGCAAACTAAATATAGTATTGAAGTAAAATCCCCGCAAAGCTAATGAGCTATTTTACAGAAAGTGAGGCAGGAAACCTTTTCAGAGGTGGTGTAGTAATTAACTGGATGTGGCCACACAAAGGCATGATTTCAGAAACAGGCAATTTACAACAGTGAATTTAGAAGGTCACATGTGATGGCTTTTAAGGTAGAAAATCATTACCTTCAATCATGCATCAACCTGGAAGCAAATCCGACCCTTTAATGTATGTTTTCTACCGAGTGCAATTTGCCTAAATTTTCAAAAGGAAAATGCGGTGCATTTGCCAATAGTCTGCCTGTACAGCTAATCACCAATCACATATCATCAAGAGTCTGATACCTGTCGTGTGGTAACAGATTCCCCCCTATGCAGCATGTGGTTGAGCACACTAGCAGAGACTTCAAGTCAGAACAGCTCAAAGAGCATCATCCTTTTAAAATCCTCAGTCTTACTTTGATATGGGATAATCCTTTTTCAGTGAATTTAGAATAGATGACACCAATATCAGGTAGTTGGCTAGTTTATTTTCATGCATGTTCAGCTATTCTGCTTCTGGTGACATCTGTGGCTATTTGGGCCACCCAAGAAAAGTGTAGCTTTTTTTTTCTCTTTCTACATATCTTCAGGAATTATTCTTCTATTTAATTATCATAGAAGTTGGGAACCAAGTTAAATTGGCCACAATGTTACCCAGTGATATAGCTCACTGAATGGAAACTGAAAAAACATTACGTAAGACTATTATCACTAGTTTTCATCTACATCAAAGTGTGCTTCAATTCCAGAAAACAGTTTTTATTTTTCACAAATTACTAGTCTGCTATTACATAGTTGATGTGAAATAATAGAAAGCCAAAAGATCCTGTTATTACTAATTATTTTATGACAAATTGAGTCTGCCAGTAGCCTAAGATTAAGTTTTATGACATGGATTAAAATCCTAATGCTTCCACTTGTTACCTGGGCGATTGTGAGGGAATTACTTAACTTCTCTGAGCCTCAGTTGTCCCTTATGTGGATAGTGACATTGAATTTACAGGGTTCTGTGATGATTTAGTGTTCTGATGTATGTTAAATGCCTGGCCCAGTGCCTGCGTGGTGGGTCGAAGATACTTCTAAATTGAAATTATGACATCTGAGAACAACAGCACCAAGGAGAAAAGTCAGTCATTTTTAAGGAGGTAGTCTAATTTCATATCGTGAAGTTTGAGTGTCTGTGGAATAGAGTTGTCTAGTGAGTCTCATGCATGATATAGAGGTAACAATCAAAGATTAAAGCCAGGTACAGTGGCTCACAGCTGTAATCCCACACTCCGGGAGGCCACAGCAGATGGATTGCTTGAGCTCAGGAGTTCAAGACCAGCCTGAGCAAGAGTGAGATCCCCATCTCTACTAAAAATAGAAAACTTAGCTGGGCATTGTGGTGCACGGTTATAGTCCCAGGTACTTGGGAGGCTAAGAAAAGAGGATCCCTTGAGGCCGAAAGTTTGAGGTTGCTGTGAACTATGATGCCATGGCACTCTACCCAGGGCAACAGAGTTGAGATTCAGCCTCAAAAAAAAAGAAAGACAAATAAATTAAAAATCAGAGATTGCAATTTTGTAGATATAAGTAGGTCAGATCAGGAATTGACAAGGAACACTTCCATCCTAACAGTTTCTCCTTGTTCTTCATTTGTAATTTAGCTCCCATTTTCATGCTGTATCTAGGGTTATCTAGTGCTATTCTGAGTATTTTGACCAATATTAAAAGAAATCATTTCAACGCATGCTAGTGGAGCTGTTCTTGTTGCAGGCTCTGTGCGCTCCATCTTTGTCACCCTCCTAAGTCAGCCACAGCAGGAGAATTGGAAAAGCCCAACAGAAACACCCAGCCCACAGCAAGGACAGCCTGTTCCCGAAATACTGCATTAACGCCGCACAAATGAAGTGCTGAGTAGTTTGAAAATCAAGTAGTATTAATGAGAAAGTGATTTGTGATCAAAAGTAGCTGTCATTTGGAAAACTTAATTTCCCAGACAGTGTCCGAGACAGGGTACATATTAGGAAAAGCAAGGAGACATGATTGAGGTGAATCTTGAATATGGCCACGAGGCAGGCAGTAGACATACTAGGATCATTCAGGATGGAGCGAAATTGAACAAGTTTCTCTCAGTTAAGTTTATTAGGTGGCAGTGTATCAGCAAGTGCCACCAGCTGATTATTCCACCATGGAATAGAAATGGAGAGATCATTGGATTCTAATTTTCTTTTGTAGCTCTCCTAAGTGAATGTGTGGTGCATACATTTCCAGAGCCAATCATGTGTCTCACTTCTAATAGAAAAAAAAATATGCTTCAGATTTAGAGGGAGGCATGAAATGTAAGGAAGGAAAAATGTGGTACCAATTAACTCTTTGAATAGGATAACAGTTGTGAATTTTAGGGTTTCTTTAAAGGTGACACGAAAATAAGGGCATAATGTTCTTTCCTTAATCCACCTACCACATGCCTACCCTCCCCATCCATCTAGTCTATAGACATGTTATGAACAGCCACTGTGTCCAGGCCCTGTGTCCAATTAGGAAAAAGATAAATGGAAATATAAGACAGGGTCTTATATTTGTGAAAGATTGGAAGAAACCCAGCAGTGAGGATCAGAGAAGCACTGTTACGGATACGTGTAAGAATGTTTTCTGGGAGAAACATTGGAGCCCTGGAGTCTAGGGGGAATTAACTGAAGAGTGAGAGGATCGGGGCTTTCCAGGCAGAGGAAACAGAATGAGGTTGAGGTGGGCCTCAGACTCCAGGTAGCAGATGCCATGAGCAGAATGGGTCACACAGAGCCTAAATGTGAGTAACCAACTCTACCCTTCTCCAGGCCAAAAGAAGAGAGAGAGATTCCAGAAGCAAACTTCATTCACCTTGCTTTTGCCTATTGTGATTGTCGAGAACCACAGCTGGTATCATCAGCCTAAGGGACATTCCACCAGCACAGAATCTCATTAATGACCCTTTGTTATAGATTTCACAAGAAGGGTGAAGCCTAATGACTTTTCTCCCTTGGGAGTATGTTTGCTTGCTGGTTAAACTTTTCTGTTAGAGTGCTAGGAAGCTTCCAGGGCACTACCTATCCACCCCACCCCCCACCCCTTACCCCCCCAGGGCCCCTCTCTGTTCTCAGATCACCTTCTTTTATGGCACCTAGCATAAAGTGTCAGAACTGAGGTGCTGTCCAATCCTCCTCTGTCTCAGTGTCTTGAGGGGTGTAAAGCAATGTATTTATTCAGTAATCTTGGATCCTTAACACCTGGATAGTGCCTGATACGTATTAGCACTTGATAAAGATTCACTGAAACAATCTACAGATACACGAGTTAGCTCTTTGGGTGAATTTTAAGAAAACCAGTTATACATGGGGCTTCCTAGGGGGAAAAAAACCATTAACAGGGAAAGCTTCACACCAGGGACCATGCAGCAAAGCACATTGTCCTCTCCCAGGTGCCTGGCAGGCTTCCAGGCCAGTTGTGAGATTTTAGCAAGAACAAAAAGCAAACCGTTCTCTGGTGTGCACCGCACTCGCTCACATGGGTGGGAACCCCGTAAGTGGAGAGCAGAGCGGGGCTTTAGTGAAAAGAGACAGCGTCAAAATCCATTTTGCCTGCACCCGGTTTTACCTCCAGCCTCCTGTGATCATCCCCTCACCACTCGTGGGGGCAGGGAAGCTTGGCTTCCTGCTTCTAGCCTGGGTTTCAGAGCATTCATCAAATAGCAAGAACAATGATCGGTCATGGTCGACACGTTCAATTAGGAGCAGTGCAAATAATTCTCCTGACGCTGCCCGCTTGGCACCTTCTTCTGTATCATTTTAAAGTGAAGAATCAGCTGAGAGGAGCAGTGATCACACTCCATATTGCTCATCCTATATCACAGGCTGTGATTATTACTTCCACGTTCCTCCAGAATGTATCCAGACATAAGGGACAGTGTGTTAGTTACTTGGTCCAACATTTCTCTTTAGAAATCGAACGTCAAATCAAATATAGATCTCCTATTTCGAACAGCTATTAGGTAAGGCACTTAAACCTCTTAAAAGCGAAGTCAGCCCTCAGGATGATACAAATACACCCCCCACTCCCACCCCACCCCCACACACACCAGCTTTTTAGTTAACAAGATACTTCAGTTATTTTTTGGATGAACAGAATAATAGTTACCCCCAAACTTTGAGTTTGATATTATGGCTGACAATTCATGCCTTCAGGCAACCTCACAAGAATATCTCAGAACAGATGGTATTGTATTGAGTCCAGGATAAATAAGGACCACAGGATTTTTTTTTTAATGACACATTGAAGTTAAAGATAATCCCAACCCCCAGATTTAATCACGTACACAGCCTCCCGTGCACCTGAATTGACCAACCAGGCCTGCAGATTGAAGGATGCCAACATTCCTTTGGGAATAAGTGTGATAAAACACATTCACACCGTCTCGTATTTTCTTCACACTGCCTTGTGACTTGGAGGTTGAATCAATGTGGTTATCTGTGTTTTGAAGACACAAAAGAACTAAGAGTCAACAATAATAAGTGATATAGGAGAGAGAATATAATACCATTATTGGATTATAAATACGGGAGTTTTCACCTAATTTTGACATACATGAATTCCGTGGATATGAGGTGATCACTGTACTTCTCTGGATTACAGTTCCCTCACTAGAAAATGATAGATAAAACTTAAAACATCACCAAAGCCCTTCTAAGAAATAAAGTCCACTGGTTTGTGGAGAATTCTGCATCGTAGAGTTAATTAGTTGAAGACCCCAGGTTGATCTCTATAATTGCCTTTTAATTTAATTTTTCTCGGCACACTGCTTTTTTGGCAGCAATGATTTTCTACATCCATCTATCCATTCAGCCATCTATTCATTCAACACTTGTTGGATAAGTCCTATAGATTCTGTGCTGTGGGTACAAAGATGAATAAGACTCTTAGCATCTCCCCTTAGAGAGGTCACAATCTATTATGTGACCATGTGAGGTTGGGACTTGTGAAATGAGCTTCCCAAAATAAATGGAAACCTCTCACAATTTTCTGTAACCTAAAGGGAAATCATGCTCCAAAGTATAAGAAAGTAGGAAACAAAAGCAAACAAAATCTTCTCGTAGCTCATGAAAACATTTCACGAAAACATTTCACCACAAGATCCAAAAAGTTGTTTCTTTAAATGATAACCTAAATGTCTTTGTAGAATGTTTGACAGCCTCTCAGGGAGACAAGTGAACCTAGATAGAATATGCTCATATTCACCAGTATAAAATAGATACATTAAAATGCTAATGTATTTTTATGCCATGTTTTTATCAGAGTAAGATAACTGCTATAAAAATCTCTAAATCTAAGTAGGCTAATGCAATAAATTTAATTTATAGTCCTGTAAAGTCCAATTCTGATTTTCCTGGTGGGCGTTTGTCCTGAGAAGCCTTTTTGTAAGTAGTGCTTATACTTGTATCTTACAGTTTCATCATTCTGTAGCTTCAAGCCCTGTCTCCACTGGGAAAACAATCTTACATTCAGTGCTTAATCACCTAGGCTGTAAACCAAATATCACCTTCCTTCCTATTCCTTAGGTAACAACTAATCTTGCTGGAAAGGGAGACTAGAAATGTCCTGGCTAGACAGCCATTTCCTGGCATACATTTTAATTGTTCAATCGTATTGCTGTGGTAAATAGTTGCTATCTGAAGTTCCCCAAGTCTCCAGCCAGCAGCTGGACCACTGGGCACTCCTGAACCTCCCTACAGTGCAGTGACTAGCTACTGAAAAGGGGGTTACCTCTAGGACGTTATTTCCAAGTACTGTCTACAATCTCTTCTGATGGGTAGTTATGCCCATTTGGTACTGGTTGTTAAATATTTTACATAACCCATCTGTAGCCTAATGTTTTTCTAAGCTCACTGGTTCTAACTTTCTTGTTGTGTTTACTGGCCTCTAATTGCATTCTCCCTATGAGAGCTCCTTTGACTCTGATGACTGGTGCCTCCCTGGAATTCTCCATCTTCTCCTGCCTGCATATAGATATACTTCTCTTAGACCCTCACTCAGCAGCCGTGGTCCATCTCTAACTTATTCCCTGACTATTCCCCTTCTGATCTTCTTATTCACCTGCGAGGAGCCTCACCAGAATCTTCATGATCTCACCTGGCTTTCTGGGACCCTCACTGCCATATCTCACCAAGCCAGACAGGCTTCTGGTCTGTTTTCCCTACAAACTCTCTCTCGGCCTCCCTCCAACAAAGAGATATTTCCATCCCCACTTTGTGAAAATCTGTCTAGCCATTATTATGTTTCCTGGAAACTCTGAACTCTATTAGCCAAAGTAATGAACACATCTCTGCTAATGTTTTAATGGTCTGCCCATCCCAGACAGCACATTTGCCTGACAACTGGAGACCGTCAAAGATAAACCCTTCACTTAGAAAAGTAGCTCTGTATTTCTTTTAGACACAATAATAACATCAAACTACACTCTTCCTCCCCTGTCTATGACAGGCTCTGATTTGTTCTTTCTTTCCTGTATTTCTGCCTTTATTCTTATAATTTACAATTTACATGGAAGGAATTGTCAGCATCTGACCATTACAAAATGAAGAAAAATTGCATAATGCTGTTCCTGGACCTCTGATTACAATACATGCGTTTGAAATTGCAAATCACATGCCAGGGACATTTTAAAGAAACACACATTAAATGCTGGCTTTGTACCAGTTCACATTTTCTTATTGTGATATTGGATCTCTAACTCTGCTCTGTTCAACTTTAAGATGCAAGATGTATCTTGTGCTGGGGATTCCATAATATTACATAAGAGGGCACAGATCAGAGTCTAGGAAAAGAGAGAGGAAATGAGGGAAATAAAGTGAGAGAGCAAGAAAGGGGATGGAAAGAGAAAAGAAAGCTGGTTTAGCTAGAGAAGAGAGAAGCTGTCAAGAAAGATTAGGAGAACTACATGTAAAATTCTGGTTTTTGAATGAGGAATGAGGAATGATGAAGGACAAATTTAGCAAGGGATACAGTAACTCTAGCTGAGTAAGGAGACACCCTGAGAGTTTTTGTACATGTGATAACTGACATATGTGGGCTACACATTATCCACTGGGCCTAATGGAGTCCTTTCATATCTCAGTTTATCAGTTTTCATAATTATAATTCTAAATTATGATTTGGGAAGCTACTGCTGGAGAAATAAATATGGTCACATTTGCTAAGCTTCTATTTATCATCAGCTCTGAATGTAGCTGTGTTTCTGCAGATGGTTTGAGTACAGACATTAGCATCCACCATTCCCCTGGGAATTACAGAGTCTTGGCTAGAAAATCCTTGAGAGTCATTTGCAAAATGACTTCCATAATATTCTTGTACATTCTAGCATGAAAAAGACTAATCTCAAAGGCCAAGAAAAAGAGAAAGCTCAGAACTGAAATATAGAACATCTTTCGAAGTTTTTATCAAGCAGGATGATCCATAAACTGGAGAAATAACTTTCTCTGAGCCTAAGTTAAAGCGGGCATTTGGTTCCACAGGAGCTAGGTAATGTCTTTGCTGTGTTGTTTACATTGACATTTGGAGTCTGAACATGTCACTCTCATGAGTAAATCAGACCCTATTTAAAATCAGATTGTTTCCATTCACCATAGAGCCTGCAACACAAGCAGCCAATCCCAGTGCTTTCATATTAATTATGTCACATTGCAGAGTTGTAAGGTAGAAATGTTGACCTTCACTAGCTGTGGCCACAGTGCCCTTGACTGCTGGCTTAGTCATGACTGACACTGACAGTATTTCTCTAGCGTCCCATCTCTCTTGCATGTTTTCTGTCAAGTGAATTGATGTGTGAGTTTCTCAGTGATTCTTTGGATCAGTTGTCTTGAAAACGATAAGAATCGCAGCGGTGATGAAAACTGTCATTATCTCTAGATTACTTGTAATATCTAATATCTTGTAAATAGTTGTTATACCATATTGCTTTTTTGTATTATTCGTATTGTTGGTTATTTTTTTCTTTCTGAATATTTTCAATTTGCCTTTGTTTGACTGTACTGATGCAGGCCTGGCAGATAGGGAGAGATGGCTGTAATTCTAAGATTGGTGAATACTACGTAAGCTTGTAACAGGGGATGCAGCCTAATCTGGGGGTGGAAGCTGTCAACAAAGGCTTTTGAATTATCATTTTTATAGTTTTCTTTTGAAATTAGAATAAATTTTATAATATTCTCTAATGAATTGTATCAAAAAGTTTAACTTTCAGAAACAGTTTATATTCTTTCAGGAAGAGAAAGTTATTTTTTCTTCTTAAAACTTAGTAAGTTATAGCTCCCCTTTTCTCCATTGTCAACTGCGGAGTTGAAATCATTATTACATAAGTTGTTTAGTTAGAAGTTTCATTATGTCTGAAGTCAGAGCATATAATCCAGAAGCTCCTATCACTTCACTGAGAAAGAGGAGAGATGGTGTAAATTTTACATGCACTTTACACTTTCAAAGCTCTAGTACTGCTATGTATACAAATGTATACATTTAAAAAACTAAGAGTTTTATCCTTGATAAAGAAAAGAAAGAACAAAGAGAAAAAAAGACATAAATTTGTTGATGGCAATTTACATAAACTTTGGAATATTAGACATCCAAATCTCATAAAAGGAAAAACTTAAATAATAACTTTTAATAAAACCCATGTTCTTCAGCAAGGTAGGTGGTTTTTAATTTAAAAGTGTTATTAATGTACTTTGCTAATAATATAGTTCCTCATATTTTATTACATCAATTTCATAAACAGATAAGTTGAGACACATATCTTAAATGATTATTTTATTTGCATAGCCAGAGGATGAGATGAGAATGAAATATAACCAATGACAGACTGAGAACTTTTTTCCTGAACATTCGACATAAATTCTCTTTCTATATATGATACAATATGGATATTATGTGTTCTTTAAAAATAGATGAAATGGTAATGTTTGTTTATTTTTATTTTATGATGTTCTCTTGGCTGTTTCCTACTTTTACTCTTCCACATAAATTTTATTTAGGTTGAAATAGCCTTGTTATTTTTATAATTATTGTATATACTTACTATAAAAAGTCAAAACAATACAGACATATTCAAAGAGGAAAATAAAAATTATCAAAAATCTTACTCCATGCCTACGATATATAATTATTACTTTATTATATATATCTATCTTTCTAGATTTCTTCATATATATTCATGGATTTGTAGAACTAGGTGGACCATTTTATATAACTGGTATCCTGTTATGCACTTTTGAATCTCCCACTTTATTCAATAATATTCCATGTCTACTAAAGCTATTTCATATATACTAAGGGTTTTAATTATTTGCCATATGTATTGTAAACGTTTTTCCAATATCTTATTCATCAACCGGTTTTCTATAAGCAGTCGAAAACATTCAGAAAGTACTACACATCTAGGATTTTAAATATATTCACCCATGTTTCCTTTTAGTAATTTTATTTTTGCTTTTTGCATTTAAATCTTTGATTCATATAGAAACTATTCTGGATAAGGAGATACACATATATCCTGTTTTTTTTTTTTTCCAAGTGACTGGCTTATTGTCCATTTCCATTGATTGTATGATCATTTCATTTCTATTGTTTTGGAATCCCATGTCTGTTTTTCTGTTGTTTAATTCAGCTAGATTTCTTCCCTCTGCCTTCCTTGATCTCTGTTTAATTCTGTGCCAGTACCTTGGCTTTAAATACTCCACCATTATAATGTGTGTCAACATTTGGAAGAGTATATTCTCTCTCCATATGATGTATTGTTAGAAATTTTTCTCCACTACCCTTCAGACGAACTTTAGAAACATTACAGTAATTTTCAAAATAAAAATCTTTGGGGGCTTTATCTTTATTACATTGAGTTTACATAACATTCAGGAAAAAAATTCACATTTTCACAATATTGCGATAAGGTGTTTATGAGACATTTAGTTGATGATGAAGGACCACGGAAGCACATGAGGGAGCAGGAAGTGGTGACGAAGATGTGGACTTCATGGGCCTTTAGATGGTAATGGAAGCCATGTAAAGATTACTCCAATTAAACATTTCTAAATTTTACCCAAATGAAAAATTTTCTGTAGAGTTTTACACATATTAAGTCCCACAATCTTCCATTCACATAAAATTTACTCTGGGTGCCTATTATTCATATATTAACAGCAGACTAAAGAATAAAGTGTTTTAGATTAAATAATCCCAGAAATAAAATGCTAAAGTGTTAAAACTTATATTTTCTGATTTTCCAACTAATTTAATGTTTTCTGCATTTGCTTCGCTCTCACCATCATCTTTCTGGCTTTAATTTCTTCTGGTGGCTCTTTTTGTTACGTGAACTGGCTTGTTCTAAGCATTTGATTTTTAAGGCTTAGAGCAATTTGAGGGTTTCCAGCACTCTTAGATGCACTACTGGGCTGCAATATGTCATGTAGATAATGAAGTATTGCTTGGAGAGTGCAATTCACCAAAAGGAAATCATTTTGTAAAGGCAGGTAATAAATGGGCTTTTCATGTTCTAAAATTTATGGGTTCTTTTCAGACAGCTCAGCAAGTTAGAATATGTTTTAAACTGAGAAATAAGAACAATTTCCAGTTTAATTTTACCCTATAAGATTAAAACTCCACTTTTCAAATGGGCTACATGACAGAGTATATTCTGATTCTTTCATTTATAGTTATAATTTAAATGTTTTAAATCACAGGAATAATTTCTTTCTTCTTTTTTTTTTTTTTTTTTTTTTAAGAGAGAGAGTCTCACTTTATTGCCCTTGGTAGAGTACCGTATTGTCACAGCTCACAGCAACCTCCAATTCCTGGGCTTAGGAGATTCTCCTGCCTCAGTCTCCAGAGTAGCTGGGACTACAGGCGCCCACCAAGCGCCCAGCTATTTTTTGTTGCAGTTTGGCCGGGGCCAGGTTTGAACCCACCACCCTCAGTATATGGGGCCGGCGCCCTACCCACTGAGCCACAGGTGCCGCCATTCACAGGAATAATTTCTATTAAAGAGGGTACATAAGCACTTAATTATACAGTTAATTTTCCAAATTTTGAATGAAATCTTCAAACTTATGTAAAATATTTCAAGAAATTGCTACTGTGGTGAAAAACCACTAACAGGCAAACTTCATAAAGCAAGTGAATTTAGGTCCTTTCATGTCACATTCTCTCTCTTTCTCTCTGTCTACTGTGTCCCGAAATTACATTTTAAAATCTTTCAATATGGGTGGTGCCTGTAGCTTAGTGGTTAGTGCGCTGGCCACATACACCAAGGCTGGCGGTTTGAACCCAGTCCAAGCCTGCTAACCAACAATGACAAGTACAACAAAGACAACAAAATAGCCGGGCGTTGTGGTGGGTGCCTATAATCCCAGCTACTTGGAAGGCTGAGACAAGAGAATCACTCAAGTCCAAGAGTTAGAGGTTGCTGTGAGCTGTGACAACACAGCACTCTACTGAGGGCCACACACACACACAAAAGAAAAGAAAAGAAAAAGAGAAAGAAAAAACACATGACACATAATTTTTTTGAACACATAATTTGTTTGAACACATGACAATATAATTCAAAAAAAAGCTTAAATTTGTTTCAAAGTAGTGGTTCAGAAGCATTTGTTCATTTATTTTTTTTAAATTAACTTCCTTTGAGTGCTTTTTATGTTCCAGGCATGGTCCCAGGTAGGGGGAATAAAATGTAAAAATGCCTCAGTGAGTTTACATTTTTGTGGTATAGCTAATAATAAGTAATTAAATTTAGAAATGTACACATATAATTTTATGTAGTGATAAGAAATTACATATACACATCTCTGTGTGTATATATATATTTTTTTATGTATGACATATTATGCATAAAATAAATCAGGATAAAAGGGATAAAGAAACACCTATAGGTTCAAGGTGTCTTTCCAAATCCACAACTCTCCTTTCATGCTTCCAACGCTACGCAGAACAATGGGAAGAGTGAATAAACCACCTACAACTCAAGCTTATGAAATTAGGAAACAGTGACCCATTCCTCTGGGACTCCTATGTTGCCAACTAAAGATGGCCTCATCTAGTCAAGAGATGAGTGGAGGCTCTTTGGCAAAAGGATGTGCAGTGACTATTGAAATATATCAAAAACAAAGAGTGGGGCAAGGGAAAAGAATTATGTGTAAAAACTGTGTGTTTTGACAAAATGGAAATAAATTTAAGAAATGGAGAGGGGCCAGAGAAAAATAAAGTAGAATAAAGTCCTTGATTGCCACATAGGTAATAGCTGGGAGGTAGAGGGTATAGTTTAAGGCTAACAAACCAAATTGTAGAATATTAAGGGAAAGAGCTGAAGGCACTGTGAAAAGTAAAGAATAAAACTAATGACTGGAATAAAAAAATACAAACCCTCCTAATTACCAACTTTTTTTTAAAGTGCAAAGAAATAGATATTTTGGAGAATAAAGCATTATAGATAAAATACCACAGTAAAAATAACCTGACATATTATGATAGATTTTAGATCAAGCAGATCTATCCTATCAATACTATATTGTCACATTACTTATTAAAAAGAAAAGATTTCCAGAATACTGCCAAAGTAAAAACCTAACTCTTCCATAGTCTATAGGAGGCATACCGACCAAGGAGATTTAGAAAGGCTGAACTAACAGTGTCAACAGAGGTATGTAAGGGAGAGGCAGACCAAGGAAAATGAGAGGTTTTGATCTGATTCTCACACAAACGAGAATTCAAGGTCAAACCAATGGAGTGAGATAAAGAAAACATTTCAGAATGCTAAAGACCTCTATTGTGCAGCACAGTGAGTATAGCTAATAATAAAATATTGTATATTTGAAAATTTCCAAGAGAGTAGTTCCTACCTGTTCTCACCACAGAAATATGGTAAATATGTGAGGTGGTGGATGTGTTAATTATCTTGAATTAATCACTCCACAACATATGTGTACAATGAAACCCACATTGTACCCCATAAATATATACAAATTAAAAATATGCATACACACAAAGTTTTATTTGACATTTAAAAATAAAAATATTTTTAAAATATAAAAAATATGCTAAAAAACATGATTCACAATATAGTTATAATAGTTTTAATGCTGGCCCCATATCCCAAGGGTGGCAGGATTGGCCTGGCCAAACTGCACCAAAAAAAAAAAAAAAAAAAAAAAGAAGTGAAGTGACTTTCACAAGGTATCCTGACAAATAAGTGGGAAATTTGGGATTTTAATCCAGATCTGCTTCTTGGTGAGTGTTGGAAGGAAAAAAAATAAGTAGAATATTATTGGCAGCTTGCTCAAAATTATGCCAACTCAAAGATTAAAATTTCCCTTATTATATGTATCAGTTTTCTCTTACAGCCTAAAAACCATACCAAGGCTTATTGGCTTAAAGCAAAAACTATTTAGCCTGCTATTCTGTTGGTCATCAATTAGGACTGGGCTCAGCTGGATGGCTCCTCTGATCTTGATTAGACTCTCTGATCATGACATCTCTGTGATCAGCAGTAGAGTGCCCCTACTTGAAGAGTATTGGCAATTGAACCACATATATTTCCTCATCTAGCAGACTACCCTAAGTTTGTCTACATGACCTTGCCTAAATTTTGAGTCGGGGGGTATGTAAGGTTTCATGAGATCTAGACTCAGTACTGGCACAAAATCACTTTAGTCAGATCTATTGGCCAAAAAACAAGTCACAAGTCCAGCCCAAAGTCAAATGAGGAAAGAAATATTTGTCACCTTTTAAAGGGGGAAGCTTCAAAGTCACCTCATAAAAGGGCATGCAAAAAGGTGGATTTGAAAATTATGGCTATTTTTGGAACTTACCACATAGAAAAGCCTTTTTTAATAACAGAAATTTAATCACATAGTATAATGATTCTCAATATTGCTGTTTGAGATACACACATATGCACATATATGTGTAGATACATGTATGTGTGTATGTATGTATATACACGCACATGTTATATTAATTATATTTCTAGTTAATGTATTTTTATTTAAAGTAATAAATTCAGAGAATTGAAATTATGTGTCTCCTGCTGGAAGAGGTAGTAGCTTCACTACACATATTTTTTTTGGGGGGGGTCCCTTTTGAGAACTGATGCCTGTTACATAGCAAAGTCTCAATAAATATTGTACAACTAATTCTTCGTAGGCTCTATGTAATTTTTTTTCCTGTAGCCCTACGGAGAAAAAAGTAATCTTCTGGTCTTATGTCACTCATTTGGCAATGAAAGAAATAGATGGATTGTTTTTCTAGATAACAGATACCGTACCCCTCCAGAGTCTGTAAAAGGCAGGAATATTCAGTCACGCACTTACACTTACACCAAGAGAACAATTAGTCTTCTACTTGCCTCCAGCAGAACCAAGTTTCCAGCTGGTTTTCTCATAGAAAAGAAAATGAGTCTTAAAAATTGCCAATATTAAACTTTTTGAAGAATTAATAAAGTTAATTCTTTCTCAGGTAGCTGAAAAAAATGCTTCTAATCCACTGACTATTGATCTCATACTGGTCACCTTTTCCCTTAAGTTCTTAAACAGTAATTACCTTGAAATATAAAAAACAAAAGACAAGCAAACGAAAAATTTAATACTCTTGTCTGTATGGCAAGGTGGATAAATGTGAAACTTAGTTAGATGGTTCCCTAAACCCATATATTTTAGCAGTTCATTATGGAACTGCTGATTTTTATGTCTTGCCTGGGATTTCGTCTCCTGTGTGGGGTAGTGAAACCAGCTTGCTTCTATGCCACTGTTTTGGAACCAGTTTCTCTGGGGTTTGAAAAGTAAGAGATGAAACAGTCTTTGAAACTGAGTGTTACTCTGTTGTATAAACTTCCTCCAAGAGAAGCAAATATTTATCCTTCCTCCCACTCACCTCTACTCCATCCGTGCAGAAACAATAGCAAGCAAAGGATGTAAATTGATCCACAAAGATATTTCATCTTGTTGCTTGGAGTTGGAGGAATAATTCATCTCTTATATATTTCCGGTACCATATTGTATTTTTTAAGAACAAAAAGTTGGCAAATAGTCTTTATTTTGATCCATCAACATTGATCCTATTTACCACATAAATCGGATATGGGAAAGAACCCACAGTTAGTCAGTATAGTGAACACTAACAAGATAGGCCCTGATTGGTGACTTACTGCAATAAACACTTTTGTTTCTTTCTGTGAAGCAGAGTGGATAGCTCCTTTGTGTGATCTTCCCTGAAGCTAAGGCTACTTTTATCTTATGAGTCTACCAGTTTAGAATCCTTTATTTTAGTCACGGGGGGGGGGGGGGGGGGGGGGGGGGGAAGAGCGTAAGAAGGCACATACACTCTTCCCTGCCATCAAATGAAAATTAAACCTCACTTCTCTCATTCCATTGGTGAGCCACCGGACCCCCCTAGAAGGGAAGCCCAAGTGGGGGATACAGAGGAGCCCACGGCGACTGGGTGAGCACCAGCATGCTGCCTCAGACAGAGAGATGTGCAGAGAAACTCCATTAACACGGACTCAGTGAAAATCAAGACATGGTACTGTTCATGTCTCCCTCAAATTCATCTCTTCTTTTAAGATCGCATTTAAGTCCTAATTGTTAGTATTTCATTTCTCTCATAAAATAAACAATATGATATTTGTTAGCAGGTGAAAGAACAGAAACTAAAGTACAGCCTAAAGTGCTGTCATGTCTCACGGATTTTTCATTAGAATTTTGTGACCTACAGTAGATATAATTATACTCAATGAAATAATCAAGTTCAAGAATTACAAATTAATGCATCATGTGAAATCACATGCCCATACCTTACTTTTTTTTCTGCCATGGTGTTTCTAGCATATGAGTTCATGTTAATTGTTTGAAATTCATAGCAGAACAGTTTGTCAGCTCAAAGGAATTGTTCATTTCCTGGGACCAAACATGTCTGCTGAAAGACATACTTTGTGTATATATTTTTTTCATATTTGCCATTGCATGCCTGACTAAGCAACTGCAATAATTTAAGTGTTAAAGGCCCATCTGAGCCACAGAGCAGCAGCAGATTGGTTACAGAAGCCCTAGGTGAGACCTATCTACCTTTGATCAAACACGCAAGATCTGTCTTTTAGTTGGGGACCTGCTGGGGCCCAGTGTGGTGGCAATGTTTGAGTGAGCAGGAGCAGTGGTAAGGAAGAGGTCATTTAGAAGGCTGGAGTGAGGCTAGTTTACTGAATCCATTAACCCTATTCCTGAGAGCTGCTAAGTGCAGGAACTATTAACCCCTCACAGCTTCCTTCCCCTTAGCTTCCTCTGAAGGGAGATCCACATTATAATATCACGATGCACAACGGAGGATGAGGTGGACAGAGGGGTAAGAGAAAACATGCAAAGGAGGGGGAGGGGTGAACAGCAGTAGAAACAAAAAGAATCTGGTGAAACAATTAGTCTAACGTGAGCCTGGGAAGACTGCAGAGGTGTGCAGTCAGAAAGGAGATACTTAGCCTTTGCTGCTATACCTCCCCTCCCGTACTCCAGCCCCTCATTAGATGGAATCAGGTCAGGAATGATGAGATTTTTTTTTTTTGAAGAAGGTAAGGCCGGTTTAAATTTAGCCTTTTACTCTGGCCCTTGTGGGAGGGCTGCTTTAAGCCTTCGGTCCTCTTCCCTCATTCTTACTCTCTCCTTTTCAGGGGTAGAGGGGGTTGGAAGTGGGGGAGAGGAATTGTGGCCTTTTCTTGAAATTCATTTTACTCTGGAAAGGGCAGAACGGTGCTCTGACAGAAAGAAGAGCTGACTGCTGCTAATTTATTCAGGTTCAAAGGAGAAAGGGAAGAAAGAGGCAGATATTCAAAGGTGTACCTTTGTTTGGTAATAAAAAATTATGATTATAGAGTGACTTTGTGCTGATTTCTCTCATAGAACACATTGAGCTTGAATTAAGCTTTATGCAACTTCAGAATTACACTCTTCTTCATTTGATGAGAAGCAGGGGTAAAAGAAAATAATCATAGTGGTTGAAATTACATTATTTATATCCATACTGATACAATTACTAAGCACCAAGCCAGGTACCTTGATATTCTCACAGCAATCCCATGGGGAAGGGATTTATAAGCTCTTTCTTCAGCTGAGAAAACAGAGGTTAAATAATTGGCCCAAATATCATAAAGCTTGTAAAGAAGATCTGGGATTCAAATCCAATGAGCTGGATGAATCTGAAAAACATTATGCAGAGCAAACAAAGCCAGGCACAAAAGAGAACATACTGTATGATTCCATTTATATGAAATTCTAGAACAAACAAAAAACTAAGCTATCGTAGTAGGCACCAGATCAGTGGTTGATCGGGGCTGGAGGTATTGCCTTCAGAGAAAAGGAACTTTTGGGGGTGGTAGATGTGCTCTCTCTCTTAATTGTGACGGTAGATAAACAGTGTATGTTTGTCAAAATTCATTGAAATATATGTAGACATGGATGTCTTTTATTATATGTAAATTTTGACAGAGTGAAGTTGATATTTTTAATCCGATGATTCCATTAGTATTTCATACTCTTTCCTGAAAACGATGCTACCACCCAGAAAGTAACTGTCCGTGTCTACGTAAGGGAAGAGGGGATGTTAGTAAACACAGAGTTGCTTGCTATTGAAGAAAGCTGTTCAGGTTTCTTGTATGTGAATCATTAAAAATGCACTTCTAGTTAACTACTGAATGTTTCAGTATATTCAAGGGACACTTAGTAAAGTTATGCCTACATATACAAAGTATGCAATGTGAAAAATCAGACGTACTTTTGCCTAATTATGTCTTTTCACATTAAAAAGAAAGCATATTTTATATAATTAAGGTGCACGTATTCAGATTATGGCTTTTGCTTTTATTTGTATCTGTAGACATTTTATATGTAAAGATAAAGCTTTGTAGATCCCTGTCTAGCTTGATGCCAGGAGGCAACGTGGGTTATAAAATTCACAGACACTGAGGTAGCACCTGTGGCTCAAAGTAGTAGAGTGCCGGCCCCATATGCCGGAGGTAGGGGGTTCAAACCAAGCCCCCGGCCAAAAACTGCAAAAAAAAAAAAAAAAAAATTTATGGACACTGTGCACCATAACACATTTTACAAAGAGATGTTGGCTAACATTTCTTCAGTTGAAATTAGTTAAGAAATTAATTTTCAAAGAGATCAGTCATCTTTCTCCTAAGAATTTCAAATTTAAAATATTAGAATATAACTAAACTTATGAAATAGAATGGGAAAGATTTACTCAAACGTAAGTATTAGCTAATTCAGTATAGTCCACCAATCACATTGCTGAACGTTTATGCCAGAGGAATATAAACTTATATTCATGTAGAAATGTGTACGTACACATGTAGGAAAAGAAATATGTACACAGATGTTCGTAGCAGTATTATTCTTAATAGCTTCATACTGGAAACAACCTTGATTTCCTTTAGTGGGTGAATCATTAAATGAATGTGGTAAATCTATACTGTAAAATACAACTAAGCAATAAAAAGAAATGCACTATTAATATACACAACAACCTGGAGGAATCTCTAGGGAATTATGCTAAGTGAAAAAGCCACTCTCCAAAGGTCGGACAATTAAGTTCATGAACTCCTAGAAAAAAATGCTACATACCTCATTGCTGAATATCACTACCATCACCTTCAAAGCATTCCCCTTGGGAAGCTTTGAGCCAGTGCCAGCCCCTAGTGACCTTTCAAAACAATTTTGGAACTCTTTTTCTGGAATGACCATCAGAGCTGTTGTCAGATTAGGTCTGACAAATAAGTTAATGAATCTATCCTGGAAAAAACACTTTAAAGGGTGGAGTAGGTGCTAGTTTCTGTGCATAGCTTGCTAAGGGGAATTCTTCAAAGGTTACCCTAGTGATATTCAACCATGAGCTAAATACCACTCTTTCTAGGATGAGTTCACAAACCTAACTGTTGGGCCTCCATACTATATGATTCTATCAATATAACATTCTTAAAATGACAAAGTTACAGAAATGGAGAACCAGAGGAGGGGGTGGGAAGTAGATGTGGCTATAAAACAGCACCACACGATTTCAAGGTGAGGGTGAAGGAAGTATTCTGTGACATTTGACTGTATTTGTGTCAGTATGCAGGTGGTGAGGGTGTACACATTTGTAGGATGTTAGCATTGAGGAGCAGTAGCAAGGGGTATGAAAGATCTTTCTATATTATTTCTTATGATTATTTTTAAATACAAAGTTTCATTTAAAAAATACATCAAATTGTATTTCTCTCCTCAAAATCACACAATAGCTTCCCATCTTCTCAGAGTCTAAATCTCCTCAATGTTGCCTGATGGACTTTCTTGCACAGTCTGGCTCCCCAGCCCCAACACATTTCTTAGTCTTCTCTAGCTAACTCTGCACTTAACTACCCTTCATCTCTCCAAGGCCATTCCCACCTCACAACCTTTGCTCTTAAGGTCCTCAACCTTTTGAATACTCTTACCCCAGATGTTAGCATAGTTTATTTTCTCCCTTAATAAAGTTGTTGAAATGTTACCTCCCTGATCTCTGTCACTTACCATCATTTCCTAAAATACCACCTCCTAAAGGACAACATCCCTGCCCTCTTCATCTAAAACAGTGCGCATCCATCTCCACACACTTCTCTACTGTCCAATGAACAAAAGCGAGTTGGAAAAGCTACATGCCTCTATGAGAGCATTTGTGTGTAAAACTTAATGCACATTAAAAATCATTATATGTTGTTTAGTCCTAATTAGGCAGGTTAGTGGATAAGGCTTTAATGGGAAGATACTACATTATATAGGTAGTACCTGATGTCTACTGGTTTTTGTAGAAAATGTGTGAGTTTGATCTAAGGAAAAATTTTTGTATACAAATTTGGTAGCAATTTTTTTCAGTTGCAATAATCTTTCTAGTTATTTTTTTTTAAGAATGAAAAATAGCTATGGTATATGTATACCATGGAATACTATTCAGCCATTAAAAGAGATGGAGACTTAACATCTTTTGTATTAACCTGGATGGAGGTGGAATACATTCTTCTTAGTAAAGCATCATAAGAATGGAGAAGTGAGAATCCAATGTACTCAATTCTAATATGAAGCCAATAGATGATCTAATACAAGGGGAGGGGATAGAGGAATGAGGGATCAGAGACCAGGAAAGGGAGGGGGATGGGTTACAGTATATGGCACACCTTTTGGGGGCGGGACACAATTATCCCTGAGATAAAGCCCACTTGGTCCTGATGGCTTATTTGTTTATTTTTGCTGTGCTGTTGAATTCAGTTTGCTGGAATTTTATTGAGGATTTTTGCATCTGCTACATATATTCATAAAGAATGTTAGTCTATAGTTTTCTTTCTTTCTTTCTTTCTTTTTTTTTTTTTTTTTCAGTTTTTGGCAGCAGCCAGGTCTGAAGCCGCCACCTCTGGTATATGGGGCCTGTGCCCTATTCTGAGCCACAGGAGCCGCCTGGTCTACAGTTTTCTTTTTATGTTACGTCCTTTTCTAGCTTTGGTATCAAGGTGACACTAGCTTCATAGAATGGGTTAGGGAAATTTTCCTCCTTACTATATGGAATATTTTTTTAGTGATGAAGGGGCTGCAATTCCCCACTGGCTATTATGAATGAGATTCACCCCTCTTGTGCTGCTGGTGCCTTTCCAGTGTCCAATTACCTGAATGTGCCATACTCGCTTGCTATGAAGCCACGGATTGGGATCTTCCCTGCTAGAGGACCCTCCCTAGTCCGATAGTGTGGCTTTCCAGGGGGAGGGGTGCTCCCCCAGATCTCTGCATCTCAAACATCCCCCCCATGTTCTTTCATCAGTTCTGCCCATGGGGACTCCCTTGCCTCCTGAGTCCAGCTCCCAAATCTTCCCTTTGGATCTCCCAACAACCTGCTCAAGACTGGGAGGCAGAGGGTCTGGCCTGCATGTCTAACCTACTGGTGTGCCTCTTATAGGAAGTGCCAGTGGGTGGAGCTTCCAAACTGCATACTCTAGGTCTACTGCAGGTCTTCAAGGGGAAAGGTGTGGGCCCCACTGTCTGTGGAAGGTCAACTAGAGGACGTGCCAGCTGGGGAGAGGTATCCATTCACCAAATTCTCAACTCAAATGGCCCTCCTGGCTGCAATTGGTGGGGGAGAGGGAGGATAAATGGAAGAAAGCCACCCGTTAGCCTCTCAGGTCACTCTCCTTGGAGGGCACCTTGCATGGAATGTCCAAGCTGTGGATCAGGTAAGTTCTCTCCACAATTCTATGGTTGCTGTAGTGCTTGGGCTCATGGGGGTGCAAAAGCTTCCAAGTAAGCTTAGTAGCTTGGTGATCAATGAAGGAGTGTGGGAAAGAGGAAGGGATCCCTCCTCATCCCTACACTGGGCTCTGAGCCTCTCTGGGTTTGATCCTCACCAATATATTTTTTTTCTTCCTTTTTCCTCTTCCTTCTCTGCTTCACAATTTTTCTCCATTGAGGTCCCCAGCAGACTGTAGTACTTCCTCTGAACTATACCTGAGCTCTTTGTCCTTTTTCCCTTCTCCTTTATCTGAAACCCTTCTTTGCCTCCAGGATGGTCTGGTAAACAATGTCTTTGCTCAGCCATCTTGCCCCCTAGTTATTTCTTTTAAGTTGTTCTACTGAGAAATTAGCTGCTATAGGCCTAACCTTATCAGAATACTTCAAAGCTTGGGCCCCGCCAGGAAATAGAATAGTGTTTGTTATTCCCAAAGAATGGTACTAGTAATTTCAAACAGAAATGGTACAAAAAGTGGTCCAGTAAATGCTCTTGAACTTATGTGCTTTCATTTCGTTCTTATTTGATTAATTTCTTGATAGATTCTTATTTTGGAAAAATCATCTTCTCAGTGCAAGTACT
Organism: Nycticebus coucang; assembly: GCF_027406575.1. NCBI lineage: Eukaryota > Metazoa > Chordata > Mammalia > Primates > Lorisidae > Nycticebus > Nycticebus coucang. The sequence goes on along the minus strand of NC_069780.1, from coordinate 149,272,518 downwards.
GAGACTGCTTCTCCTCGCCGAGTCAGTCAATCTCTGTATTACTCATTTATATCTTCATGGTAGAATCCTATTGCCTTCCATAAATGTATTTTAAAATCAATAAAAGGATAAACAAAGGAGATTTAATTTTATTTCATGCATTTAGGAATAGACCTTTGATAAGCTTATTTTCTCTGAAACCTCATGAAGTCATGTAATACTACACTTCGAGAATTTTTCTTTTCTTTTTTTTTTTTTTTTTTTTTGAGACAGAGTCTTACTCTGTTGCCCTGGGTTGATTGCTGTGGCATCATCATAGCTCACAGCAACTTCAAACTCTTGGGCTTGAGCAATTCTTTTGCCTCAGCCTCCCAAGTAGCTGGGACTACAGGTGCCTGCCACAATGCCAGGCTAGTTTTTCTGTTTTTAGTAGATATAGAGTCTCTTTCTCTCTCCTGCTTAGGCTGGTCTCAAACTCCTGGGCTCAAGCAATCCACTCATTTTGGCCTCCAAAAGTGCTAGGATTATGCAAATGAGCTACCACACCCAACTATAAATTTTAGAATGAAGAAGTTCATGGGAAATCTGCATATGTACTGGGGACCACGAAGGCCAACACCCTTCACTAAATTCTTGAGAGATACAAAGAACCTTTTAAATTGTTGCATTGCAAATTCTTCTGTTTTCTCAGTAGATTTTTATGAAAAGATGATGGGCTATACTATATTTTAATTAAGCTGCTTTTGGCAGGTTCCAACACATGGAGTGAGAGGGTGAAATAATAAGTAGGCAGCTATGATTATTTGGTTAGGGATTGTGTAGTGTCATATTTATTGTCCTTGAGGAAATCAGTACAGCACAATATAATTGAATTCACTTTATTATGATTGTAAGTGCATGTTTCCTCACATCAGCTATGCTTTATCCATTTGCAATTGTACCAAAAATATTTAAAGCATTATCTGCTTGTAAATTGTTATTAACAGAAAAGGTGAACAAGCTATGACTGTGTGAGTAGCCTGCAGTGTGTGTCTCTACTTCTGCTGAGCGTTTAAGTTACAGGTGTACTGAAAACCACTGTGAGGGACAAAACAGTCGTTCTCAAACTTGAGTATGAATGATAATCACCTGGGGCACTTGGTAAACTATAAGATCCTTAAGCTTTACTCCCACAGATTCTGATTGTAGAGGACCAAGGCAGGCAGGTATAAGAAACTGAGTTTCTAACAAGCTCCCAGATGATGCTGGTCCACATACCAAAGCCTTTGGAGCATCACACTAGGCCAACCAGGTAGCTATATTTTGAGGCAGGGATGCATGTCATACACATGGCAGATATTTAAGTGAAAAGTCAGTGGAAGGCCTGAGCTGAGGTAGGAGCAGGAAGGCTTGCATTTTCCCCAGAAAGAAACTGCAACTTCTCTGAAGACAGACGATGAAGCTAATTACATGGGAGCTGACTCAGAGGATAATGGAGATGATTTATGGTGCTGCAAAACTGAACAGAGACATGAAAATAGCAGCAAAGGGATGACGAACATGGAACGTCAGACCAAAGATTTGTGTGATTGAATCTGCACCTTTTAGCATTTTGTTCCAGGGAAACAAACAATTGCCATTAGTATTAGAAAACAAAATTATCTGATGCTTCAGGCATCCTCAAACTTTTTAAACAGGGGGCCAATTCACTGTCCCTCAGATCATTGAAGGGCCGGACTATAATTTAAAAAAACAAACAAACAAACAAAAAACTATGAACAAATTCCTATGCACACTGCACATATCTTATTTTGAAGTAAAAAAACAAAACAGGAACAAATACAATCACACTGCCTCATGTGGCCCGTGGGCCGCAGTTTGAGGACTCCTGCGACTGTGTGATGTGTAAATGCATCATTGTGATAGTTGTGGCAGATGCTCTGGGTTGCTATCCCAATATCCTTTCACCCTCCTCTTTATCAACAGAACTACAATATTGATTGGGAACAAATGAGAATTGGTTTTATACAATGGCACTAACACTGGGGTATATTTTATTGCATGTAGCTGTATGCCCAGTTGCAAAGTTTGATTTCTTAGCTGTCTTTACAGAGATGTAGATCTACATGACTGAGTTCTCGCAAGTGAAACAGTACCAGAGGTCTGCTATGCAGGCTTCCGAGAATCCTATTGTCTTCCTGACTTAAAGAAAGCAAAGGGAAAACATAGCTGTATTGCGTCCATGCTATGGCTTCATTCTCTTCCTGGGATGTGGCTGTGAGGGCCGGATGTGGAGGAGTCATCCTTGAAAGCAGCAAGACCAAAGCCAAATAGAAGACAGAGAGAACCCAGGACCTTCCCACCAGCCCTGGGCTGCTTACCCTAAATTTCTGTTGCCTAAGAAAAGTAGTATATTCATATAGGTAAGCAGCTGCTTTTGTGTGCATGTTATATGGAGCCAAAAAATTCCTAACAGATAAAATACATTTCATACTAACAATTTGCTATATCTCAGCCACTTCTCTAAGAATTTCATATGTATTATATCATTTAATGCTCACAACAACTCCATTCGGTATATTGTTCCATATTACCAAAACCTTCGAAGGATAATCCTTAGCATTTTAAAAATAAACTTTTAATAATTCCAGGGTAAATTTTCTTGGGTATATTTGAATTGTATTTATTTTAACCCTGCCTAACCCCTCTCCTAGTCTCTCAACACTTACTTTACAGTGATAATATTCCATGCATATTATATGGATTTTTTAATTATCAGTCTTCCTCTTCTATTGGGCATAAAATCGGTGAAACTTATTTTAAAAGAAACAGTTTTGATTCCTGTAACATGGATGCAGACTATGGAGAGAGACTGGCTTAAGTAGAAATAGCCCCATTGTAGGTGCTGTCAGAATATAACATAGTTTACCCAGGCATGTCCTGAAATTACTGTTATAGTCTAGTGGTGCAATTTCATTGTTTTTTATTGCAATTGCATATATTAACAGTCTGACTGTGCTGAGTCATCTTTCCTCCTTTCCTCTTTAGAGAAAAATGATTAGAACATTAAGTGAAACAAATTGACTTGAATCTCAGATATAAATAAAGGGAGAAATTAGCTTGCAAAGAAATGGCTCACACTATCTAGAATTTATTTGCAGCTTGAATGTGGGGGTAGGAGGTTAGGATCATAGGAAACAAATTGAGAATCTAGTTTTAAATTGGACTTTAACACCAGATTGAAATTCTAGTTAATTATCTTCAAAATAACTTAAATTTCTTTGGCAGTTAGTGATCCACAAAATCATTATTAAAATTCAACTAACAGTTTTAATAACTCCCACACCCTAGTACCCAATAAGGAGAGGATGGTAAGACTTTACAAAATCATACCTTCTGAGTCTACATTAAAACATATAGTTATGAGACATAATCAGAGTTAAGTCATAGGGTCATTAAATCTTAGAGACCTCTGAGTATCTAGTTTAATATATTAATACTAGTTCACAAATGAAAACACTGTAGCTAGCATGCTGTTGGTAACGCCCAGACCCAGCTGGTCTGTGTGTAGAGCACTCCTGAGGTTATCAGAACCTTCTCACTGGGGAAAGATGGTCAATGTGTTGAAGGGAGTGCTTATATAACATGATCCTGCCATGAAGCAGTTTCTGTTGTACTTGGGTGAGTCCAAAGCCCTGGAGAAGAAGTTCACAACTCAAGATATTGATGAAACTCACATCTTTGTAATAGAGTTGGTTAATGTTCTCCAGGAGGACATTAATAGAGGAATTAATGGACTAAAATGCTTCTTTTTCAATACTAGAAATACTAGATATTGACCACTTAAAAATTATAAGTAACAAATGTGGACAACTTACCACTCAGTATTTTATGTGACTGGTGAGACTTAGAGGATTGCTTAGGAGCCTACTATAGGAAAGACTAAGGGATCATTTGTCCAGAAGAAAGAGCTCCTGAACTGATTTTGTTGTACCCTAGATTAAAAAAAAAAGAAAGAAAGAAAGCAAAAAACTTTAACAATTGACTGAAAAGGAAGGAAGGAAGGGAGAAAGAAAGGAAGGAAATGAGGCCCCAAGAGGTGGAAGTCAGCCCTGATAGTGTCTAAACCAGAACGAGAATTAGGGATTCCGGCTTCTCAGTTTTAATATTTTTTCTTTCATAGATGGGGAGACTTAAACAACAGACATTTCTTTCTTATGGTTCTGAAGGCTTAGAAGTCCAAGGTCAGCCTGCTAGGTTACCAGCTGGTTCAGTACTTGGAGAGTGTTCTCTTCCTGGGCTATAGTTGCATGTGGCCATCTTTTTGCATTTCCTTAGATAACAGGGAGAGAGAGGAAGCGTCTCTTCTAAATAGGGTGTTAATCCCATCTTTAGAGATCCATCTTTATGACCTAATTACCTCCCAGAGGCTTCATCTCCAAATACTATTACACTGGGAATTAGGACTTCCACATGTGAATTTGGGAGGGGGCATAATTTAGTCAATAGCAAATTGCTTAGTATTTTTTCCCACAATCTGTCTCACAATGTGAGACTTAATTATGTGAATAATTTTTTAACTGTGGTTAACAAGCAACTGATGACTTTCAAATGTATCCTTAGTTGCTATTGAAATCAAATCCCCATCCCAAATGGGGATGGGATCACATATGGTATCATTTCCCCTTGAACAAAATAGAAAAAATTCCTCTGTTGAGATACAACCCCATGTTCATACAGCCTGCTGCCCAGACCAAACCAGACCACACCCAGGGACTAACATGGCATGAGTAATCGTGAAGAGCACAGAGGGATAGGCTCAGATCACAACTTGCCAACAACCTCCCTTAGCCCCAAATATAAAACAAAACTAATGGTAATGGTATAAAGGCAAGTTCCAAGGTCAGCCACTGCCTTAGGTGCACTGGTACAGCTGGGGTCACATGCCAGCTCCATTGATGACTAGTTTTTAAATAGACCTTGAACAAATCAATTATTTTCTCTATGCCTTGGTTTTTTTCATCTGTAAAACAGATCTGACAATACTAACTCCATAGAGTTAAAAGGATTAAATGAATGTCACATGTAAGTGTGATCCCTGGTTGGTGGTATCACTGGAATCTGTCACGATTCTAAACATTACCCAAACAGGCAGGACCAAGGCCCAAGCCAACCCAAAAGTCCTCACCCAGTAGTCATCACAGATGAACTCTTCAAATTTCTTTTCCTTAGCCAATGTTTTTGGTAAGGGTTGATTTGGAGACTTCTGAATAGTTTACGTTTTTTTTTTTTTTTTTTTTCTTTTCCACATTCTCTTTTGTTTTGAACATCAGGAGAAGAGGCAGCACTCAACCATTTTCACCATCCGCATTACTATTTTCCCACTGATGCACAGGTCTGAAAATCAGCTTCATGCCTCACTCCGTAGTCTCAGAACTGGTTTTTTGGAAGGGAGGGGGACAATCATTGAAACCTTTGGAGAATCTTATAATAGCTATTGTCCTTTCCTTTTCCACCAACACTACTACCACACCCATATCCAAACAATAGACATATAATTTTAGAGGCCTTAGCACCACCCCCATGCCTATTCATAGGCACTTTGGAAAAGTCAGCAGTGCTGAAGCACTCTCTTCTATGCCTACATACACGTCTTAAAATAAGGATGTTTTCCAAAGGATAGATTTTTTAAAAAAATTTAAAGCCTTGGCTCAGATATAATTTAAAAAAAAAAATTGCAAAAAGACATAAGTGATTTGTGCTCAACATCTAAGGAAAAGACACATTTCTCTTCAACTATCATTCCCTTTTTGGTGATTTTGGACTTCCTAAGCTATGCTGAATGTGATAATATTTTATGCCAAATCTCTCTCAAGAATCTGCCAAATTTCAAAGCAAGGTTATATAAGTATTTGTTTCCAGCATAAAAAGTTAGGATGCACATAAAAACATGCTTTAAAAATGTGAAAATGTTGTTGAAGACAAATTATGTATCTATCACCTCAAACTCCAGATAATATAGAACTACAGCTCTTATTTGTTTCAACTGTCTGGCTGATGTGTAACTGTTGAAGTAAGTTAAACCGAGGCCTTATGCCCGCTGGAGGTGATAGGTGGAGCATTTTTTATTATACTGACAATGTTAGAGAGCCTGACCTTCTTCAAGGTCAAGATCAGAAATCATGATCTCATTTTCACCACTAACTGCTCAGTCCAACCTTGATCTGCTGATTTACAGGGTTCACTCCATGTGTCATACCTAGTCAATGTGAAATGACATCTATGATATGTACTCACATCAAAGCCCTGACCACCATACATTTCTCAGGTGAGCATTTGAAGCAGAAGAGATCTGGATACTTGTTTCTATATAAGCAAATCTCTATAGGACCCACTTTATTCTTCTTTCAAGAGGCCAGGTTGCATCCCTTACTGCTGAGAGCTCATTCATTCCTCATTCTGTTCTTCCTCATGATTCACCATCAGTGAGCAACTGATTGATGATATGTGGTTTCTTTTCTCAAAGATAATAATAATTGTCAAAGGCCAGAGATGTATCAATACCAGGCACTAATCTAGGTGCCTTCTAATCTTTTTTTTTTAATTCTCACAACAACTTCTTATTGCAGGTTCCCTTATTGCCTCCTACCTTTGGCCCTCAAAGCAAGACTCATAGCCTTCAGCCAAGACACCAACACACCATCCCCTCTTTGAAAGATGAAGAAATGGCAGATCAGGAAAGTTCAGTAACTTGCTCAAGGTTGCACACCTGGCCAGAGGCAGAAAGGGGATTCAAAACAGAGGCTGCCTGGTTCCAGAGCCAGTGCAAATAGTGACTCTATGTCTCTACTACTGGAGCACAGCAATACATACTTCTATTTAGGGCCCCATGGTGACTTGCTTTTAAGCCAGTGAGTGCTCTGAGAAAACCCAACCCACTTAATTTTTGGTAATGCCCTGTGGTTCTTCTCTCCTTCATCAGCCACATTCATAAGCTGGGGAAAGATTAAACTATGTAGAATGGAAATTCTGCTTCTATTCAGTTACTTAGTTGTTCTAGGGTTTACTTTTCTCCCTAACGGTATTCCAAGGATGCATGTTAGTATTTAATTTTAGTAAATGTATCAGGTTCTTGGAGTTGGGATTTTTTTTATGGGGTACAGGAATAGGAAGGATCACTAAAATACAATAAAAACCACGGGAAGTGTTTATTGTGTTGTAGACATTAGGCAAGGCACTCTGCCTTGAGAAACCTATTTACTGGATAGCCAGGTTTGGTAGAACACACAACCCTTAAAACTTGTTCTGTTAGTGGCTCCTGCCCTGTTCCTGTGTGGTATTTTTGTAGGCCCCATGTATTCCCTGATTAGTTTTCAGTATTCAAGTAATTTCACTTTCAGGTATTAGAAAGTCCAGCCTGATACAAAACAAAATTTGCTTTGGAGACTCAATTCAAAATTTCTCCCTCCATCAAACTTGATCCAATTTGGAAAACTGTAAGAGAGGAAGTGGGGGTGGTTTCTTTCTTCTCCACAAACCAGTTGTGTATATATTATTTCCAGTCCTTACGACAATCCCTTAAAGTAGGCTTGACTATTCCCACTTTGTAAAAACTAAAACTGCATTTTATTGAATTTGACCCAGGGATGAACGATTTTAAAGCAGATGGTTTCCACTGCCTATGTTACCTCTCAACATTCTGATTACTCGTATGGTTAGTAGATATTTGTGGCATAGAATTTGGTTCTCTTAAATGACGTTTCTAAATGAAAGAGGATCAGACATTTCAATTATGTCTAGATACTTTTTGTTTATTTGCATGTTTGGCAAGGTACAAGGATGTCACATCCTGAATGGGTCTCTCATAACTCAGAAGTATTTGGGGCTAATGCAAAGGGTGGGCCGTGACCTCTGCCGTAAAATGCAGATACTTCATCCAGCACTGGCATGAACACAAGAAACATATAATCAAAGAAATATGTTCTGTATATAGAAACTTTTTGTAGATGACATAAATCAATGAATTGTTGAAGTCCACTAAGTTGATTAGGGAGCCAGTCAGTGATAGTCCAGGCGAGTGTTAGGATAGATAACAATAGTTAAGTTTGGAAAGATTCAGAGCGTTAGCATTTTTCAGAATACAATCCTACTCTTAACAAATATTTGATGGAATCTAGACAGAGAATATATAAATGATACCAGATAAAGTAAGAGCAGAATTAAAAGTGAAGTAATGTCAGGTAATGTGATGTGTATTATTTAGTGAGAGTGATGAGTGTTCTATGTGAACCATCCCTGTGAATATTATGCAAAGATTTAGACTTTAAGGCATAATGTCCCTCACTCTCTAAGAAATAATGTTAGAGCTTGGCTTGTTGCTTCATCTTTTCAAAGTATATATTAATGTGCTTTTTAGTGATTACAGGATTCCTGGGCTTCAAATTGAAAGCTAAAAATTATGGTCAGATATAAACCACTTTCTAATGGTTGCTACTTGTATGTTTTTTTTTTCCTTTCTCCTACACAAAAGAAAACAGTGAGGAATGCTGCCTACTGGCTTAATCTACATGAAAAATGTCTGGATGACAGTGAAAAAGGCCTGCCCAGCTACAAATGGAAGTAATACAGGAGGCTATGTGGTCACTGCAACACAAAAATGCAACATTTAACACTATAGTTTCTAATAGCATGAAGTTCAACATACCTGTGTTAAGATGCTTTACATTGAATAAAACGGTGTATTATAAATGTGTAGAGATCTTTCTCATGGGTTACAATGTGTTAGAAAATGTGGAAGTGCATTGAAATTTTAGATAGATTTCTCTTGCATTGGTATTTAGGAATTTGAACTCTCTTTGAATTTATAGTAAGTATTGAGATGAAATACACACATAAAGAAATAAAGCCCTTTATCACCTGAAGTCTAACTCAATTCTGAGTCTCATGCTAAACAACCCCCAGCACCATCGCTTTGTACACCTCCATTTGTTTTCCTGAGACTCACAGAATCCCTCTAAACGCATTCCCCAGAACTAGTGGTGAATCCAGCACCTTCAGGATCACATTGAGGGTCTGAAGTCAAACCTAAATGTCTATGGCTGTTGTGAGCACATGCCCTCTCACGAAGTAGCCCTCTCCTGCTCACCCCAGGCCAGGTGTGCTTCTATCACATACCTGTCTCAGGCTCCAAACCAAACTTCCTAAAAGAAAGACTTTTTTATGAAAATGTCTTTGTGTCCATCTCATAGTCCCTTCCTTTACTCTCTTTGAGACTAAATTTCACACAGCATTAAATAGATCTCTAAAAGAGAGAAGCATTTTTTTTTCTCCAAACCTAATTTTCTTCATCTCTGTCCATGCTTCTTTGGCTAGACCTTACTTAACTTCCATCCCTAAAATAACGCTTTTCACTTAAACACTTTTAAGATTTCTTTGTAACGATACAGTCTAAAATTTCTGTATATCACAATTTAAGTTTTCTGTTTCTATCTCCCATCTGCTATTCAGATTTTTCTTCCCAGCAGAAACCCTAGCCGTTGCTTCATTTCCACACATGGCAGGCGTTCAAGCCCAGCAAATGCAGTCACAGCTATGCTGAGATGGGGGAGAAATGGCTTCGCAGCACACTGCCAGGGTCTCCCACCAGAGGCCATTTGTCTTTTCTACTCTTTCTTTATTTTTTTATTTTTATTTATTTATTTTTTTTTTAGCTTTTTAGAAAATGACTGCTAAAAGAAAGTCTCAAAACCCAAGTCAGTAGCACCTCTGATCATTGTTGTACAAACCATCAGATTTGATCATTTAAGATTTAGGAAGGATTTCTATTAAAGATATTTCTCACAGTGCCCCCGAGGTTAATGCTTCTCTTGGGCTTGGCCTGATTCTCACTCAGCCTTCCAGTTTCCTCCTCCAGTGACTTCTGTGCTGACTTCAGCTTTCCCCTCCAGGGGGTTCTTTGGGGTGGATTTCTTACCATTCTGCTCAAGCCTAAGTATTTCAGCATGTATCCAGCTGGACCTGGGATTTCTTTCGTGTTCTGGCCGTGGGGCACTGTGGAAGGACAGGCCTTTCCGCACACAGCTCTTTGCTCTGCAAGGCAGCTTACTCTAGTCGGCATTCTGCCTTTAGACTCATTTCTAAGAAAAATTTCCTCTGCTCCAAAAGCTCCAGGGGACATAAGTCATTCTTCCGGAGGGGTACTCTGAAACCTCCCTGTCAAGGACCAAGGAAATTCCATAACCATTTGACAACTTTCTCTCTAAACTCTAAAGAACCTATTACCACCCTGAATTCTCAGCCCTTGCTAGAACCAGACTGGCAGGAGCTGAGAATTCCGACTGGGTGGCAGGTGGGGCTCATCTTGGCAGAACTGGGTTTTGCTCTTCCCCTCTGCCAGTCTGTAGAGATGACCCAGCACCTTGTGGAAAAACAGTGACATCTATTTTTCTCAGCTTTGGTAACCCAGCTGAAGTTCCATAAAGGACATTTTAATTTTATTTCATTTTACATTCCATTTTGTTTTCTTTAGCCACACAGATTTTTTTTAAAACGGTTTATGTGCTCAAAGATATTAATGTTTTTTATGGCTTCTAGATTTTATGTTTGCTTAGAAAATAGCCTTTCTGGCTGTAACTGGGGCTTTGTAACAAAGTACCCAAAACTGGGTGGCTTGAACAACAGATATTTATTGTCTCACAATAAATAGAGAAGTCTCTTTGTACACCTCCATTTGTTTTCCTGAGACTCACCGGATCCCTCTAAACGCATTCCCCAGAACTAGTGGTGAATCCAGCACCTTCAGGATCACATTGAGGGTCTGGAATTACGGTGTTGGCAGGGCCATGCTCCCTCCCCAGGCTTTCAGGAAACTTCTCCTCCAGGCCTGTCACTAGTTCCTGTCAGTTCATTGGCCATTGGCAACATAACACCAATCTTCACCTGGTGTTCACCCTGTGTGCGTGTCTGTGTCTAAATGTCTCTTCCTAAGGACACCAGTTACCTTGGATTAAGGGCCCAGCCTACTTCAGTGTGACATCATTCTAACTGAACTAATGACATCTATAACAACCACATTTCCAAATAAAGTCACGTTTGTGCAATGGGGACTAGGACTTAGTCCTATGAATTGGGGGTAGTGGGGGAGAGTTGAAACAACACATAACATACTCCAATGTTTATTGAAACTTCCCCAACTGCCTCTAGGACTTTCAGAGAGCTAGCTAACTGGATCATTTTTGTACTTTTGCTTTTTTTTTTTTAAATTTTTCTCATCTCTGGTCCACCTGAAATTTACTTTAGTCTGAGGAATAAGATAGGGGTAAGGATGCATCTCTATATTTTACTAAAAGGGTAGTGCTAATTAAAACACATCTTATCCAGTATATTAGTCTACCTAGAGCCTGACAAAATGCTTGATACTAAGTAAAGTATTGATATGAAATTGTCAATAAATGTCCTTAAAATTGAATCAAATCACTTATCAGAAAATTGAATTATGTTTATAACTAAATGAAAGTTTATCTATTTGACCTGATGGATGCTTGTAGAAATTTGATCACAGGTAGTGAAGAAATTCTACAGAAGTGACAAAGTCTATAGTGTCAGTGATTGAAAGGGACATTGAGTAAAAGGAACACTAGCATATTCTTTTTATTGGAAGAAACAAGCAAACAAGAGGACAAGGTTATGACCTAGAATTAAAGATTAATTTGTAGAATTATTTTTACTGGGAGGTAGTAGCTAGATTATTTAAGGGGGGTGTATGTGTGTTTCAACATACACATGTGGGGCAAGGGAAGAAGCCTAGAAGAACCATGGAGGCTCCTGAAAAATATAAGCAACATTTCAAAGCAATGATAGTAAATCATTGTTTCAGATCCATTCTAAATCTTAATTTTTAAAGAATCCCATTTGTGGTGCTAAATTCGTAAGTATTTATTTTTCATATAAGATGAAAGTTATAAAAAAAACATTGAAAACTAAGTTTTGATCACTATTAATGAAGCTTATACGGGTCCATGTTTGACATTTGAGAGCATCTAGGTATGTTCTTGGACATTATTCTACAAATAGCAGAAACTTTATGGTATAATTTATACTCATGTTCAAATTGATTAAAGATATTCGTTTTTATTTTAAAGGTAGCATATGGAGCTAAGCAGGTGATTGGTTAGCTTTCTTAAATGAAGATGTTTCATGTGACAAGAAGATAAAATAAATTACTGACTTCTTCAGGAAAATGATTATGAAAAAGATATGTCAAAAGGTCATCTCTGAGCAAAAGCATTTTCTTTTTATCGTTTTTTTTTTGTATTTTAACACAATATTCTCTGCATGTTTCAGAGAAAAGTATTAATGTGCTAGGAACTATGGTAGCTTTTGGAAATAAATGCTTCTTATATTACTAGCAAATATTTTGCCTACCTCTGCCTGAGAGATTTATTGTAAACTAAATAAAATTTTAAATGCAGCCATTCTCTATTTTTTCTACATTTATCTTAACAGTACCTTAACTTCAAGTGATTTCAATTCCAATATAATTGTAACTTCTTTTTATTTATTTTATTTTTTTGTAACTTCTTTTTAAAAAGTGTAGCATTGTATGAATCATGCCAAGTTCCTTTATCATTGACTCAAAGAGGTTATTCGGATAAAAAAAGAATCTTCTGCTGCCTTTGCTGGGTGTGGGTATAAATAGAAAAACCACATATAACCAAGAGAAAGGCTATTATGTTGTGTTTCCAAATAAGCCTTTTTCCCCACTTCCAGCTTAGAGAACATTGCCATTTTAGATTTTGGCTAATATACGCTTCCTGACCTGATAGACTTTAAGCTGGTTATATCTGGTCCTTTCCAATCTTTCTACCCCAATCACCCAAACCAGAACAAAGAGATATGACGTCAGGTGCTGTGAACAAGGACCCAGTGTGGTTGCGTAAGCACAGAGACAGTCTGGGGTGGAGGAAAGGGGGAGACAGTGTGAGATGTTACATAGAAGGAGAAGCAGCGAGAGTTAAGTGATGTAAGGACAGATAATGAGGGGTTCTGTGAATGTCAAGGTCCAGGACGTGGGACATGGCTCATTTTCTTTCTGGGTTTCAATAGGTTCCTTGATCACTGTGGGACTCATTTCACAATTTGAACTTGATATTCTTTATAGCCCCTTTCATCTCCAAGTTTTTCCAACTGCGACTGACTCCCTTGAAAGAGGAGTCTTTGTTCTGATGGTGGACACAGTATTTGGAGCATTTCAATCTCAGTAATTTTGAGGCAGACAGTTCTGTTACAGCATGAGTTTATGTTCTTATCTAGAACATGTTAGTTCCCCGGATTGTGAACTTTAACCTTATGGTTTCCCATATGGAACGAAACACTCAGGTTCTTATAGTCTCACTGCATGCTATTTGGTGGTGGTGGTTGTAGTTGTTTTTTGCTGACCAAAAGCAATTTTCCTTTTTAATACATTTCTGGTACCTATCTCCCTGAAAAGAATGCCTTTGGATGGCCTTTATTTTATTGGAATGTTGCTGTTCTTTGGTTCAAAAGTCAGAATCAGAACCAGAGAACCCAAATGGAATTAATTAGCAAACTCGTGCAGGCTTGTACTTGCACGCTGAAACAAGCAGAGACAATGTTTTCCTCAGAGGCAGTGAACAGCAAATACATTCTTCAGGAAATGTTATGTTTGACTTTCACTCCACAAATGTGTGCTGAGCACATCCTTTTAGAGGTTCAGTTTGTCAGCAGATTTTTGTGCCTTTCTATTTTTGCTTGTTTCTTTGGGAATTAAAAATTTTTCCATCTGAATATTTTACATGGTTGTTACACACCTTTATACCTGAAAGTAATGGGGAAAATTAGCCTTCCTTATGAAAGGTAGGGAGGAAAATATGTCACTATATCATAACAAGTGAAAGAATCAAAGAAATGGAAGGAGTCATTTAATTTTTGAACAAGGGTTCAGAAGTTTCCCATTTAAGGAAAATGGGACACCCCATAAAAAATACTAACAGTTTAGCTACTTGTCATCTGCCCATTGGACTTTCGTTTGCAATCTTAGCATTTGAAGAAATAGTTAACTTTGCAGAAAGTGTTTCAAGGAGAAATACTTATAATACCTAAAAACCAGATGATGAATGATTAAGAAAGCTGTACATTTTGAATGTGGCATTATTGAAATGAATGGTGAAAATAAAAAGACCTAGATGCTGATATATTGTAAAATGAAATAAAACTAAAAAATAAACTAAATAAATAACTGCTAAGCAACTAATTGAGAATAAATATGAGAGTTATTCCCTATATTAGTTTCCTATTACTGTTGTAAAAACTTACCACACAGTTCTTGCTTAAAACAACACAGATTTGTGATCTTACAGTTCTCAGGGTTAGAAGTCCAGGGTCAGTCTTCCACCATTGGTTTTGCTGGACTGAAGTCAGGTCAGGTGCTGGCAGGGCTTCCTTCCTGGGTGGCTTAGCAGATAAACAGCTCCCTTCCCTTTTCCTGCCTGTGGAGCCTCCCGGCATTCCCAGGTGCATGGCTCTTCCTCCCTTCATCATCACATCTCCGTCTCCTCTGACCTTCTTCTGTCCGTCTTACAAGAATTTGTGATCACTCTGGGACCATTCAGATAATCCAGGATCATCTTCCCATCTCAATATCCTTAACTTAATCACATTTTCTAAATTCATTTTGCCCTATAAATTAACACATTCACAAGTTTAGGGGATTTGTATGTGGACATCACCAGAGGGCTGTTGTTCAGTTTATCATAACCTTTTGCTTCACTCCACTGTTTAAAAGGCAATGACATAAATCTTAAGGAGATAAAGGCTAATTTTTTTAAATGTCATAAATTTTTTTAAATGTCATAAGAGAGAAGTGGGGGAAATGTTCCTGAGGGGAATGTGTGCTCTTTACATAAACATAGTTTATATCATGACTTGCTTGTTTCTAATCCTTAAGGCAGGTCAAAAATATCAGAAATGAAATTACCTTGCAGCTCAATTCACAATTGCCAAGTCAGGGAAGCATCCCAAATGCACATCAACCCATGAATGGTTTAACAAACTGTGGCATATATATACCATGGAGTACTATTCAGCCATAAGAAAAGATGAAGACTTTACCTCTTTTATGTTTACCTGGATGGAGTTGAAACACGTTCTTCTTAGTAAAGTATCACAAGAATGGAAAAGCAGATATCCAATGTACTCAGTGCTAATATGAAGCCAGTAGATGATCCAATACATGCCCACACAAAAGCAAAACTCAATTCAGTTTGAGATGAGGAAAGGAGAAGGAGGAAGTGGGGAAGAGGAGGGCGGGGGTTGGTGTGCTCCCACTTAGTGGGCACAGTGTGGGGTACAGTATATGGTACACTTCCCAGGGTGGGGCACAACTACAAGTTCAAACATTGTAACCTAATTCTTTGTACCCTCGAATTAACTTGAAATTAAAAAAAAGAAGACTTTCCTAAAGCATTATTATTTACAAACAGTTGTTAAGACTATTTCAGAAATACTGAGAAAGCCCAAAGGCTATATTAATGAAGTTTAAATTCTTAGTAAATGGAGCTACATGCTTTGTGAAGCATTACTAGTATATTAGGAAGTATAAGGAAGGGTGTTTAAATGAATGGAAGTATTTAAGATCACTTCAGGATTACCTTTCCATGAGTCTATATATTTTCTCAAAATTTGGGGGCATATTCACCATATTCATAATGGTTTATAAGTTTGCAAAGTTATAATACAAAGGACTATGTTGTTAACTGATAATGTCCTCTACTCTGTGGTCTTGTACATCATTACACATGTAACGAATAGTTTCTCTTTGTTCTTACTGAATTGTCTTTATTATCATACCTTCAGCCTACTTTGAGAAACAGCTATTTGGCATTTATTGTTTCATATACATATATATGTGTATGAAAACAATATAAATGGAATAAGACATCATCTCTGGATATATAAATGTTGTGTATATATATGTTGTGTAGGCATTATGTGTGTATATGATGTTTTTGAGGACACTGTTTATTAGGCTGCACAGTGTCCTTTCTCTGAGGATCCACCAGAGGAATTGTTTTCTGATCTCAAGATCAGGAAGATATGTGATTCTCATGAGTAAGTTTTATTATTTTATGACCCACACCTGAATATTCTATATCTTTACACAATTTATAGATTCTTTGCACTGGCTGCAAAAATGCATAGAGACAAATTTATGCCCACTTTGATAAATTTTAAATTCCTAAAATATGCACTTTGGGTAATTATTTAATTTTAAGTTCCTGGTTTCATTCATCTTAGATTTTTTTTTCTTCCTAGAATGCATTTTCCTATTTTTTTCTTCCTAGAATGAATTTTTTATTACTTTCCTGTTTAAAAATAAATTTATCTTTGTTTTATACTTTTCGTAAGCCAGTTAGAATAATTTTTGGTTATATCTGCATATAAACATAGAGGTGAACAAACATACTTTGCCATCTTCTGTTTATTTTTTATTTCCAATTAATATGTGGGTACAAATTTTTAGGTTACAGTGTTCCCACTTCCAAAGTAAAGTGCAAGTTGTAGAAGAGCCCTTCACCCCAGGGGTGTGTTGATACCCTTGTATTATGCACATTAGCTGAGATCCCACCAAATGCCTTCCCTCCTCCCTCCAATCACCTTTCCTCTCCTCTCCCCTTTGCCATCTTTTTACTAGGATGATGTATTAGTTTCCTATTGCTGCTGTAACAGATTACCACAAACTTCATGGCTAAAAAAACCACAAATGTATAGATGTTCTCTCTCATTTGTGATTTAACTTTCCATGATTTCATTTACCCATGATCCACTGTGGTTCAAAATTATTAAATGGAACATTCCAGAAAAAAAAAAACCCTTATGTTTAAATTGCACACAATTCTGAATAGTAAGATGAAACACTGCACCATCCGCCTCCAGATGCTTGTGCTGAAATATAATCGGAGGGAAACTAGACTGGAGGCAGGAAGACCAGTTAGGTGATGCTGCTGTAATCCAGGTAATGAGTGATGATAGTCCGAATTAAGTTAATAGCATCAGATAAGGCAAGAAATGGAATAATTTGAGGCAGGGTAGAGAAGATAAAAATAACATCATGGTAGCTTTAAGGTACCCTACAGAGTCAAGGCAGAAAAGGAAAAATGAAGGACAAGAGGGGCTTATTGGGGAGAAGCAACAGGAACAAGGAATTAGAGGTCTGGATAAAGTGGAAAAACAGATGTAGTAAGTTGACAGTGTGAGAAAGTGAAGTACATGGATGAGGAGAATAGGGGAGGGCTCATTTTATGAATTTCATAGAGATGCCCAATGCATGACCATGAGAGTGGTCATATGGCCTGGACTGGGAGGAGAAGATCAATGGTGACTCAGAGATCAAATAATGGAGGGGCTGGTGAGTTAAATGAATCATCTCTGGAGACACTATTACAAGGAGTAAAACTTGAGGGTGGGAAGAGATTGTGTACTTTATTTCAAAAATCTTCTGTAAATAACTAGGAGCAACCACAGCAGATGATGAAATGGATAACCTCAGAGCCCGGACCTCAATGGAACAGACTAAGGGGTTAGATCAAGGGGTTAGAGTGCACCAGCCCCACTGACTAGTCTTGATGACCAACTATTAATTTTCATAGGGGGAACTTTTCTTCACTGAAGGAAAGAAAGAGCATATATTCAATGAAGAAGTTAAGGCAAAATACAGAAGGGCCCAGGAAAGGAGACTTCTGGTTAAACAGAGAAGCATGAACCCAGATATTTCTCTCTTGTCTGTGGAGGACAGAAATAAACCTCCAGAAAAATTTCAGAGTTACAATGGGAAAAGGGGAGAAGAATGCTTTACATAATTTTGGAATCAGGAAAGCCACTGGAAAAGGGATAACTGTATTTTCCAAGGGGTAGAAGTGGGATCTCAGTTACCAGAAAAGGATAGATTAATCCTGCTGAACCTCATAAAATCTTGTAACTTGGAAAGACCAGGTAGCACCTAAGAGGAAAGTAACGGAGACAATCTGATTATTTTACCACATGATAACAGTATGAAGAGGCTTTGAGAAGAATTAATCATGAGTCCACAGACTATGAACAAACAAAAAATGAGCAAATTCTTAACTTCACGAAAAATCTTAAAGATAAATAAAGAAAGAGACACTAATGAAAAATAGTCACAGAGTTATAATAATAGAAAGAACATTTGATTGGATGAAAGCATAGGTATGTTGCTCTAATTTCACTGAGAGGTTTAAAGGAAAGGAAGTTGGGGGAAGGGGTATCACTGAACTCAACCATCCTCTACTGTAATAGGAAGCCTATAAATAATATCTAAAAGTGGTCAATTAGAAATAGCAGAACAAACACATTGTTTAGAAATACTAGGGTTAAGACTGAGATTGCATGAAGTGTTAGGGCTGTGAATGGCTATTTTTCATAATATATTTTTTAAACTAAGTGCACAGATTGCTATGATTGATAGTAGCATCCATTAAGATTAGAAACAATTAAAAGTTTGAGAGAGGAAAAGTAGGAGATGGAGTTGGAGGGAGAAGCACAGAGCAGAGGAAGTACAGATGGAACTTACCTTGTCTTGCTAAATTATGTGAAGTGTCCACCTGCCGTTCTGATCTCTTGTAGTGATTAACATTACCCATCAAAGGCCACCCTTGGAGAAAAAGAAAGTTGAAGAAAATTTATTTTGACCATTGTCTTTGTATCAGGCCATCTACATAATTTAGCAAACAGTTAAAGGTGAAAGCCACCGAAAGAGCAGCAGTGAATGTGCCAGCCCAACCCCAGGGAGCAGTTGAGTCCACACATCCTTAGGACTCCCTAGTCTGTTGCAGGGAACAAGAGACCAGAGAGGACAAGGGAAGAGAAAGATGCAGGTGTGCCCCGAAGGACGACATGCAAGTGGTAATGCAGAGACTACAAATCAGATGCTCTGATTTTCTTTTTTTTGTTTGTTTGTTTTTGTAGAGACAGAGTTTCACTTTATGGCCCTCGGTAGAGTGCCGTGGCATCACACAGCTCACAGCAACCTCCAACTCCTGGGCTTAAGCGATTCTCTTGCCTCAGCCTCCCGAGTAGCTGGGACTACAGGCGCCCGCCACAACGCCCGGCTACAGTTGCTCTGACTTATCTTGAAGTTATGGTTCTTTCACCCTGTGGTACATGTCACGCTGTCTCTCTGGGCAAGAGAACCATAACTTCAAGATAAGTGGAAGACATTTCCAGGAGGTGGAAATTTGTGGAAAGAAATGTCAATAAGGAAAGAGGAAAAGAGATCTGAGAAATTATATAAACAGTGGAGGGAAAGAGGAAGTAAGTCATTATCTTTGATACTTTTTTTGACATCGTCAATAAAATGAAAAATTTTATAAAGAAAAAGATCCTAATATGGACCTTGTTGTATACCATGTATATGCAGTTTTTTTTTATGCTAAAGTTTAATTTTCTACAAGCAGATGGGGAAGGGGGATAGAAAACTTGTAAATGAAATGAAAGACCATGAGCTAAGTGACTGACCTTGTTTTTTAAAAAGGAAAAACATGAAGGAAGGGAAAGGAAGGAGAAAAGAAAGGAAGGGAGGAGAGGAAAGGAAGTGGGAGGGAGGAAGGAAGGAGAAAAAGTCAGTTCTCCCAAGGATGAGGTTGGGAAGGAAAAGGAGATCAGTATCTATCAGCTTCTTTTTTTTTTGTTTTGTAGAGACAGAGTCTCACTTTACCGCCCTCGGTAGAGTGCCGTGGCGTCACACAGCTCACAGCAACCTCTAACTCTTGGGCTTACATGATTCTCTTGCCTCAGCCTCCGGAGCAGCTGGGACTACAGGCGCCCGCCACAACGCCCGGCTATTTTTTGGTTGCAGTTTGGCCGGGGCTGGGTTTGAACCCGCCACCCTCAGCATATGGGGCTGGCACCCTATTCACTGAGCCACAGGCGTCGCCCTCAGCTTCTTACCAGATAATTAGATTTCTGTGTTATTTAGGGTCTGGGCTCTCCTCTCTCTGTATCCCCAGGTCTATTACTTCCTCTCATAAGATCATGAGGTAAGGCCATTATCGATGATAATTTGCAGAATATTTTCAAGTTGCTATTCAGCTGTTTTTGCATCTAGCTTATTTATAAGAACTATATTCAAGTCACAGTGGACTCACAAATCTATTAATTCCTCAGAATGGGAATGTGGTTTTTACATCTCTGGTTTCTCTACTTTGTGTGGTGCTTGAGAAGTTGTTGATAGAACTTAACAGAATTAAATGTCACGGTTCTTCTCCATTTTCATTTCCCATTCTAAAATTTACTGTCATCATGGCCCATTTTCGTTCAAGGACTTCAGCCGAATAATATTCAATAAACTTTTGTTTAAAAATGAAAGCTATAGGAAAATGGAGTCAATTATTTGTAAAATTTATATGAAAACAATTAAGCTGTCTATGTTATGCAAATTACCTGAATAATGTTGTGCCATATTGCAAATACAGATGCCCAAACAACAATATAGTAACTAGCCACGGTAGCTTCTAAATATCTCCCATTTTAGGAATAATAAACAAAAGTATTAACAGCTACTGCTATTATGGCCTGTGGGTCTTGCTGCTATCTGTGCCCCCCCTTTTCTTTGTTCTATATCTATATCTGATTTTCTCTTTCTCTCTCTCTCTCTCACACACACACAGACACACACATTTAATTCTTAGGACCAGCTCTCCTAATCAAATTGAAGTTAAGAAGAAGGACTCTTATCACTATCTTTTATCTTGAAGTAAAATATAAATAACAGAATTGCCTCTTGGCCCATCGAGTGTCCAGCCCAGTGACCACTAACACTGTCAATTGGAGGCGGGTAGACACCTTTATCTATTTAACAAGATCTCCCCTCTACAAGCCAAATAGAGTTGGGGGAAAAAAAACCCTTCAGTTTTAAATCTCAAAATTATTTAAACCCGTGACCTAGAGCTCACAGACTTTTTCCTTGCCAACAACTCAAACCATCCAGATCCCCTGTGAATTATAAAGACAATATCATTATTGTTTTCTTTACATGTTTAATTGGGAACAGGCTCATTCTCTTGGTCTTCATGAGTCGAAGTCCTTCTAGAAACAATTGTGGTTCATTTTGCTCACCCACTAGATACCAAAATAATTTACTGTCTTCACAAAATGTGCATTCATTCCCCAAATCCTATTTTATGCCAAGTTTTAAAAGACAGGGAACCATGCCAGAATTCATTTTAAACTGAGTTTTGTTTTCTATTTCTAGTGCTAGCTCATGGCAGACAGCTGGAGGATAGTTTCGTTTAAGTTGATTTCTTCCTTGACACTGTTTCTTTTTGGATGTGAATTAGCTAGAACGTGCTAAAAATGAAGTTACCTCATTGTGAACTAAAACAACAACAATAAAGTAATGGAATGTAAATAAAACCTAGTAAACGTTTCAGTAATAAAATGCTGAATGAGGCGATTAGTATTTTTACTTGTATTTAGGAAATATTAATTACATGAATGTCAGTAAACCATACCTAATAAATTCTGGCCTATATGAATGTAGCATAAATTGAAATGTAGGGCAAAAGATAAGAAGACCCAATCCAACCAAAGAGAAAAAGTCTTAATATTGGTGCAAATTACATTTAATATGATCCTAAGTCAAATGTTAGTGCCTTAATCTTGCTATGAGATGTCCTCAAAATATACTAAAGAAAGAATATAGTTTGGCAATTAGGAACCCTTGCTAGTCATTACTGTATTACTTTACATCCTTCAGTGTATGAAGCCTTAGACTTTTACCAATGAAAACACTTGTTACCTATGTTCCTGAATATGCAGAGGGTGCCAAAAAGATATACATATTTTAAGACAGGAAAAAACTATATTGAAATTATAATGCTCAATATATACTGATAGCATTTGTCATCTTATATGTTGTATCTTGTATCTCTTATATTTTCAGAAGTCAAATGTGACTTGAGTATTACAACTTCAATACAGTTTTTTCCTTTTTTAAAATGTGTATTACTTTATCACCCCAGATAGAGTACCATGGTGTCATAGCTCACAGCAACATCAAACTCTTGGGCTTAAGTGATTCTCTTGCCTCAGCCTCCCAAGTAGCTGGGACTATAGGCTCCCACCACAACACCCGGCTGTTTTTTAGAAACGAGGTCTTGCTCTTGCTTAGACTGGTCTCGAACTTGTGAGCTCAAGTGATCCACCTGCCTTGGCCTCCCAGAGTGCTGGGGTTACAGACATGAGCCACCGTGCCTGTCCTGGATAACATAGCAATTATATTAGTTAATTCTGATAAATGCTTTAGAAAGGCCAGAATGTTTGTTTCTATAGAAATGCCAAAAATCATTTTTCTTGGTGATAAGAGCTATGGGTTTTTAATAACTTTTAGTTTTTTGGTATAACCTAGAATTTCTTGACAAGTTTTCATAGTTTCTATGGAGCAGCCATAAAGAAGGAGCCCCATAAAGATGTTACCAACTTTGTTTTCCTCTTCGCTTCTTCTCACTCTCCTAAAGAGCTCCTCATGGCTCTGAGCTTGGCTGACTGAAGGTTCTCCGCCCAGGCAGCATGTTGATTATGGCAGCTGTGTGCACCGAAAATAAGCCTGCTTTCTCCTGCCTTACTCTTTGAGAGAGATAGTAAGATTTCCAGGACCCAGAATAGGTCAGAGACAACACTAAATTGCATACTTCAGTCTCTGATAGGTTACCTCTATCAGATCTATAGATGATAGTGTCTTCTAATTATATTCAAAGTATGATCTATTCCATTTTTTAAAAGGCCTTTTTATGCCACTAAATCATTAAGCTGTAATTAAAGTAACAATCCACTCAAAAGGTTTAGCTTCTTAGCTCTCCTGAGAACATTTCAATATTTCTAGATTCTAAGGGCAAAGATTGTATGGAAAGACTAGAAAACATTATGTTCTTTATCACTTTGCAATCCATTTTAATTACCTTGTTTGATTTATTGGTATTTCTTTGGCCTTTGATTCTGTGAACAGGAATTGCTTACATATTAAATTCTATAAGCAATTATATATCTTTGGTTCTTAATGCTGATAACATAATGCTACTCAGAAAATCTGTAGAAATGGATCCAGTAGTGATTTCTATGAAAATCAAACATGTATTTGATTTTATTTTCCTTTTAATGTAGTTTTAACTTAATAATTTGTTAGTACTTATGGGCAAGTTGGATATACATGTTCCTAAATGGGAAATATAAATTTTTGACTACTATTGACCTTTTACTGTGTGGTAGGCATTATGCTAAGCATTCTTTGGTGTTTATTCTCATTTAATACCCACAAAAGCTCTGTGCAATTGATGCTATTTTTATTCTCATTTTTTTAAATAAGAAAACTGAAGTCAACAGAGATAGAGGGAACTTTTCCAAAGTGATACAGCTACTATGAGGTGATACCAGAATTCAAGTCAGGAAATCTGACTGTAGAACCTTAACACTTAATCATTATGTGAGATAATATTGTTTTCTTAATTCATATTTAGTGTGAACAGTGTTTCATGTTCCCTAGTGGCAAAATAATATATCACAACAGTCAGTAAAACTAAAGTTGCTCAAAATAAGTTGGAGTTCTTTTAAAATACTATAGATATTTTGTTAAAGAAAGAAATTTTATGGCCCAGTGAATTTCTAGTTGTGGCTGTTGTAAGATCTGGGTCGTGGGGTGGTTAGAATCAATGTAGCTATGCCTCATGGTGAAGACAATGAGGCCTTGATTAACCATTTCTACATATGATGGAGCAGCTGTATAATTATTTCTGAATGAGAATCATGGTCTTGACTCCTTGTATTCCCTAGACGCACTCCAAGTGGGGTGGAAATGTCCTCCCTTCAGGGTATTGCTCTCAGCAGCCTCATCAAGGCCTCCCCGAAGCAGTTAGAGGAGGCAATGCGACTCCTAGCTCAGATGACTCTTCAAGGGTTCTGCTTAGTGTGTAAGTGGTATAATAGGCCAGTTGCACTCCAGATTAGGTTTTTATATAATTTTTAGTCGCTCAATATTTTGCAAAAGCTCAGTGTGTAGAGCAAAGCTTGGGAAAAATATCCTGAAGTTTATATGGTCTACTCATTGCTCTAAAATACTTTACAATTTATATCTTGAGTATCACAGGCTAGCAAAAGATGTATGTGCATGCATCCTATCTCCCCTTAGTAGAGTGTCTTTCCTCCAGAAAAGTCAGAAATGAGATTATTGGAAAGCAATGTAGAAAACTACATAGACCTACATGTCCTATCCTCTGCCTTAAAAAATAGATGCTTCTAGTTAAGAAATACTGTGCTCATTTGAGTCTGAATATTTTTTAGCCTTAAAGTAATTATTTTTAAATGAAAAATGGTAAATAATCGCTTCTTGGCCTTTTGGCTAAGATGAAGTAAAAAATGGTAAAGAAACACACTCTCGTTTTTGTTCTTTATTACCGTGTAACAAGCTACAGTAGACCCTATGTAAGTTGACCACCCAAGGGACTGTAACAAACTGGTAACATACAGAGGTGGTCAACATAAGGAACTAGGCCTCAGAACATGTGGTACATGTTCAGTCTATGAAAATTATGTCAACTTAAGGAGGTGATCAATGTAGGGAGGTGGTCAACTATAGAGGTTCCACTGTATATTAAAACTAAGCGGTATAAAACATTTTACTATTTTTCATGATTTCATGGGTCAGAAAATTGGACAGGGCACAGTGTGGATAGTTCTTCTCTCTCCATATGATATCTATTAGACCAGAGTGTCTGACACTTCAGCTAGGATGGCTTAGACAGCTGGGGTTGGTTGGAATAACCAACTAGGGTCAAGGGTTTGGGGCCACAGATTTCTCTGTCAACGAGCTTCATTAATTATTCTCTATGCAGTTTGGGGGTCTTTTCCTCTTTCTGTGATCTTTCCACATGGTGTCTCCAACAGGGCTATCCAGCTCCTTATATAGCAACTTAGGCATATCCAAAATACAAAAGTTGAAGCTTCTTTACCTGCCAAATACTTAGGCTGAGAAATGGTACAAGGTTACTTTGCTACATTTGCAGTTAAAGCAAGTCACACGCCCAGCCTGTGCAGTGGAATATAGAAGGGCATGAATGCCAGGAGGTATAATTAATTGGAGACCACTAATATTACTGATTACTTGGTTCTATTAGATTATAATATGGTGACTTATGGTAACTAATAAGATATGTAATAACTAATAAATCTAGTCACCATATTTAAAAAGTCTAGCAATTATTCATCAATATTGATAACAATATATGGAAGATTTCCACATTTAGTGATAAATTGCTATTAAAACATTTTTGTATATACCTTTTAACAATAACTCTGTATTTAAGTCACAACCCACAACCTATGATAATTCATACCTTTTACACTAAAGAAAAAAAAATTAACCTAAAAGCCTTTGACAAGCTACCTGTATATATTCTTGGAAAGTTCTATATGTCAGCTGGAGAGTAAAGAAAGAAAGAAGATGCTTTTGCTGTGATATGATTTAATTTCTGTAATCCGTTTTCTTGAATGTCATTTTGTATAGTTTTTTTTTTTTTTTTGAAACAGAGTCTCACTTTCTTGCCTCTGGTAGAATGTTGTGGAGTCATAGCTCACAGCAACCTCAAACTCTTACGCTCAAGCAATCCTCTTGCCTCACCCTCCAAAGTAGCTGGGACTATAGGTGCCCCCCACAACACCCAGCTATTTTTAGAGATGGGGGTCTTGCTCTTCCTCAGACTGGTCTTGAACTCCTGTGCTCAAGTAATCCACCTGCCTCAGCCTCCCAGAGTACTGGGATTACAGGCGTGAGCCACCGCACCTGGCTTTTATATAGGGCTTTAAAACCATAAGTCAGGCTATTTTTATATTCTGGAGGATTAAAGATTGGCATTCACTCTGATAAACAGTAAAGGCTGTTGTTGTTGTTGTTATTATTATTATTATTATTATTATTAAGCAGTGATTTTCAACCAGCGTGCTGTGGCTGTAAAAATTCTTAGGTGTGCTGTAAAAATTCTTAAAGATCATTAATTAAACTATTTCTGAAAGAAATTCAAAGCACCATAAGTATATTCTTTTTTTTACTCTTTTTTTTTTGATCTACATAATTTAAGTGTGCCATGGAAGTTTAACTATAGGTTCAAGTGTGCTGTGAGATAAAAATGGTCAAAGAAGACTGTTATAAATAGTATAAAAGACAGAGCTAACAGTCTATGGAGTAGCTAATAAGCTTAATAAAAATCTTTTCATGGAAATAATGACCTTGAAAAATCCAATCTGTGGGTCACATGGAAAAATATCCTTAGTAATGTGAGAGAAAGGAAAAACCCAGAAAGATCATTGAAGAGAGTGTGTCGTTACCAGCTGTAAATGACCACGTACTCTGCCACTTCCTGGGTGGTAAATGCTGTGAATCCACTCAGTGAATGATAATAAACTCACACAACTCACTTCATTAATCTTACGAACAAACTGTGATGGAAACACAGAGAACAGAGTGAGGTGATGAATTAATTCCCCATTACTGCAGTAGTAAAGAGCAGACTATGTCAGAGAAGTTGTCACAGAGAAGCTACGTTCACACTGAACTCTGCAGCATAGATAAAGTCTGAAGAGAGGTTGTCATCGATTCCAGAGTCGTATCCAGGATGTCACAACTCTCAGCCTACTGGTCAACTCTGTTATTCTTCTTCCATATTCCTAAAAGATGCCAGCAATATTCAGGAAAAGGTAGAATTTGCAAAGCATAACGCTCACAGACATCTGAGTTCCCCCTTCCGCCACGTCAGTGCCCATTAGTGGGAATGATATGGCAGCAGTCCTGGTGGAAGAACAGAGCCTGTCCTGTTCAAGGTTGATCCAAAGCTTGTCCTGCTCCTAGTAAGTAGACAGGAAAATGACCCAGTTATCTAAGCACATTTGAGATACGTAGTCATTCAATGTTTAGAAGATTGTCAAGTTCAAAAATTCTGTAATTTCCCTTGAGATACAGACCTTTTAGTGTCAATGAATTTATTCCATGCAAGTGAAGTAATAATTGAGAAAATTATTATGTGCTAAATATTAGATTTTCACATTTGAAAGGCCTCCTTGGCCTAAATAACTTACGGTGTTTAATATAAGCATAAGTCTAAATAGAGTCTTTTCATAAATGGTATGTATATATCTGCTATGTAAACCAAATTATAGTCTATTTTCTGTTTTCTATAATAGACTGAGCATATTTTTGATTTGTAAATCTTTTAATGCATGGCTATTCTTTATTATCTAGTTTTTATGTATCTATTTTACGATGGAATGTTAAAATGAAGCCAAAGCTGAGGGAGTAAAGATGAATCGAATTCCTTTTTCCTCTCCTGGTACTATGTTTCTGTATTTACTTTTATTCTTTTGCTGAACTATATTTATATTAAGATCATAGGTCATCAGGCTGTATATGATTGATCCTCTTTATAGCTGCAGTACAAAGAGATAAAGAGGTAAATGTGGGCAATTTACCCACATTTGGGTATTTGAATTTTATAATCTGGAAGAGACACAGAAACAGACATACTTAAAATAGATCTTCGTGGTGAGAGACCAGCCTGTGGTGTCTGGATTGGCCCATCCATGCACTGAGGTAGCATAGTTGTGTCATCTTTACAGAGCACTTTTTTGTGAAGGACTCTGAAACAACAATACAATGCATTGTTTGATGTTTTCTGGTGGAAATCCTTGTTTAATGAGACCCACAAGCAAATGAAAATGGATTCATGGGAGGAAACCTGTTTGTATGATGATCTTGACTTCAAAGATGAAATGTTATATCCATCTTGGCTGTTTGGTTGAAAGATGTGAGGGAGGGACAGGAGTGGGCAAGAGGAAAGGGACCCAGGGGATGCAGGGCCTCTCCCTGCTGTGCTGATGGGAAGTGGTTGGGGCTCACACTCTCATTTTAGGCTTTGTGTGGTCTCCACCATATGCCAACCCAGTGCCTTCTCTAACAAGCCGCCACAGGGCTGCCACAGCTGATTAGTTTGTGGCATGTAGAACTAGTATGATCCAAATAGCCAGTGAAGTGACCAGGATACAAATTACCTGAGTGAGATAATTTTTCTATTTTAATAAAGTACTTGTGATTTTTTTTTTTTTGAGACAAGAGTCTCAAGCTGTCACCTTGGATAGAGAGCCGTGGCATCACAGCTCACAGCAACCACAAACACTTGGGCTTACGTGATCCTCTTGCCTCAGCCTCCCAAGTAGCTGGGACTACAGGCACCCGCCACAACGCCCGGCTACTTTTTGGTTATAGTTGTCATTGTTTGGCAGGCCCGGGCTGGGTTTAAACCTGCCAGCTCTGGTATATGTAGCTGGCACCCTAGGCCCTTGAGCTATAGGCGCTGAGCCAGTACTTGTGATTTTTATGCTTTTCAAAGTCAATAGAACTATGAGTTAGGCTTTAATATTTATATTCCTTATTTCTTTTACTTTTCATAGTTTTATTGCATTTATGTTTTACAGTTGAATTTATTCCTCCCATATCCACCCCAGAACCTAAGTTGGCACCTGACTCGCTCTTCTAGTCCCTCTTCCCTTTCCCACCCCTTCTATGCTGTTATTCTGAGTGTGTTTTTACATGGTATCTGCAGTTCCAACAAGAGTTTCCTGTTCTTTTATTTAATAATTTTAAAGTATTTACCAAATGTCTTCCATGTACCAGGCATTCTTCTATGTATGAACTAGAGATGGATTTGTGCACGGGACAAACTGGGTCCCTGCCTTCTTTGAATTTGTTTTCAAGTAGAGAGTAATCATTCCAGGCCAATGAATAAATATATAAATTTAGATTGTATAATGATCCTGGGTATTATGATAGCAAGTGGACTCAAGACATGGGGGTTAACTTATATGGTTGTTTTGGAAATAGGTCTAAGGTGAAATCTATTAAGAAATTATGAGAGAGGAAGCCAGCCTTGTGAGATTCTGAGAGAAGAATGCACCAGGCATAGGAAAGAGTGGGAGCTGATCTTGGGCTTTGTTCCAGGAGAGAAAGAAGGTCAAGCTGCAGAAATGAAGGAGAGAGAAGGAGAGAACATGAAAGGGGTGGGTAAGAAGAATCACTTAGCTCCTTATAGATTATGTTAAAGAGTTCGAATTTTATGTTTAAGTTCAATGGGAAGGTGCTGGAGGGACCTTCTCCTAAGTTTTAGGAGATTGTAGGATGTGGGTGAATATATAGTGAAATTTGTTCTTCATTTGTTCATAAATGGACTGAATTTTCTTTCTCCAAATAGAAAAGGGCTTAACAGCCAGAGAGTGTTAGAGAAATATAGATGGGGTATCTGCTTGGTGAATATTGGTCAAGTCTACAGAAAATGGAAACCCAAGGAAAGAATCAAGGAAGGGAGGAAGAGATGTCCCTCCCTCAGCACAGACACAGATGTGAGGGAAGCAGCCAAAACACATTTACAGTCTTTAAATCCACTGACAACGAGATCTAGCCCGGGAGGCGAAATGCTGATAATTACCAGACATAACAGGCTGTCTGAGAGATGTCGACTGGCTTTGAGAGGGAGCCGTCTTGGTACAAAATGTCTTTTCAGGGAATATGCTGCTGAAAGCGTCTGGTAGGCGGGGAGCACAGCTTAGGCTTCCGTTACTGTGCCTTGTACCTAAAACCCAGACACACAGTGAATGCCAGTGGGTGTTTGATCTCAATATACATAAATATATAGTTTTTGCACAATGTGCTTTTAGATTAGAGTTATCTATTTTCTGCTCACCTATGATGTCATTGAAAAAATACATCAGCTAAATTATATTTATATCATGATTTGATCAGTGTATGGAACTGGTCTTCTTGTTCTTTAACCATAAGTGAATCATTCCATTTTTCCCTTCACAAAATGTGATTGTGTTCTGAAGATTTGTGGACCCAAGCACATTTTAAATTAGAGGATCACAGTCTAGACTGCAGCTAAAGCAATTAAGGGCTCTTTTTCGTCAAGGTCTGAACAATGACGGTTGAGTAGGCCTGCTGAACAATAGTTCTCTGCTGTGGCTGGCATGAAAACCATTGTAGTTCCCAATGGTTGGATACGTAAAAACCCAAAGTATGTGTAATACAGCAATGAAAGAATAAGGTAGTATGTATAATTTAATACATCCCCAAACGTAGACACTTCCCTTTTTATTGCAGTGCTTTATAAACTCGAAGATTAGCTAATAGAATATTCAGTACGAGCTTAAATGTTTAAATAATACATTTGTCCAATTAAGAAATGAGTATAATTGTGATGGATGTGTTACTTAGTTCAATGTAAACATTTCACATTGTATATTGAAGCAATACCCTGAACCCCATAAGTGCATCAATGTACAAAGTTATGATTTAATAAAAAATAATTAATTAAAAAATTAAAAAAATAGGGCGGCGCCTGTGGCTCAGCGGGTAGGGTGCCGGCCCCATATGCCGAGGGTGGCGGGTTCAAACCCAGCCCCGGCCAAACTGCAACAAAAAAATAGCCGGGCGTTGTGGCGGGCGCCTGTAGTCCCAGCTACTCGGGAGGCTGAGGCAAGAGAATCGCGTAAGCCCAAGAGTTAGAGGTTGCTGTGAGCTGTGTGACGTCACGGCACTCTACCCAAGGGTGGTACAGTGAGACTCTGTCTCTACAAAAAAAAAAATTAATTAATTAAAAAAATAAATAATATATTTGTCCAAACCGATGAATTAGTATAGCATTAACCGGAAATGTGAATACTTATTTGCTACAGAGAAAATGATATTCAGGAAAAGGAAAAAAAAAAAAAAAAGAATAGACTAATCTCATATTTATAAATGAATAGGATGTTTAGGTTATGATATCTTCTGCCAATAGTTGGGATTTTATTTTGATATTCAACATAAGGTTTAGCCAACTACCACCAAGATATATTAAAGTAGACAGACAGGTAGATACGTTTAATTCTGACGATTAAACCATATTATGTTTGTTCTTGGGTTCTGACTCATATATATAATTTTTATTATAATAAATATTGAAATGTCAATAGCATTTCATTGAAATATAAGTAGCATAAACAAACTTTCACAGTCCCCGATCATCACCATTTGTTCAATGGGATTTTTTTCTTAGCTCATGTTTCTGGCATTGCTTTTTGATTTCTATTCTTTTTTCAACCACTTCCTCAAAATAACATACTTAGACAATGGTTGTAAGTCTTAAAACACCTATAATTTTATAATCCTTTAGAAACTTAAAATGTAAGTTCTTAAAGCTATGGAATCTACCTGGACTAGGAATTTGAACTGTGACATAACTTGGGAATAAACATTTTTGGTTTCAGACTGTGAGAGAGTGCTGAACACAAGACATCAGTTTTTTGTTTTGTTTTTTTTTTACCCAAATGCATCAAAAGACATCAATATTCTTTTCACTGTTCTTTGATTAAGATAAATATTAATTCAGTTAACTTGCAGAGATGAGAAACTGAAAAGTGAACTCTGGTGACTACTTCTACTCAACACAAGCTACCCTAAATGGTCCACCATTCTCCTATTAGACTCTAAGGCACTGGGTGCGGTATCCTGTCTTACACGTCCATCTCTGTAAGCCCAGTGCTCAACCCAGTGACCAGAACTTGGAGGGCTCAGCAAATACTTGCCTCATGGTATGTCAGGTCTAGACTGTGCACAGGTCAGGAGTCCTTGATGAAAAGCCAGAGATACGGGCATCTGGAGGCTTTCCTGGATGAGCTCAGCACCCCAGGCTCCTCCACTAAACCATAAGTTCCTTGAAGAACTCCATCTAGTCATGTTTAGAAATTATTTCTAGGGTCACCGTGGTGCATAGAAGTTGGTAGTATGTGCTCTGAAAATATTTTATGAATATATCTTAAAATTAATGGAAATATTTTGAAAGATGAAAGTAAAGTCCTTGTGTGTTTCATATAATTTGTCTTTATGAACCTTCTGGGAAATATTAATATCCAAAGCATCCTGATCCTCTCCATGTTTATGTTCTGATATATGAAGGATGGGGATTTTTTTTGTGTTTGTGACATTAATTCCATGAATGGAATGTAACGTATTCAGAGTATTTTAGAAACAAAATTAATTTGCAGGTCCAATGAGTAACCTTAAGAATGTCCCCACAACCTCTGAGCTCTAACTTGCCTATCTACAAACTGGGTTGATATTCATTGTACATTCTTTTGCAAAGTTAGTCTAAAATCAAATGAGATAATATATGTGATTGAACTTTAAAACATCATCATTATTTCCTTGTGAAGTTCCTAATGTGATTAGTTTGTGCACAGGCATGTATTTTTAGATAACGTATACAGGGCGTCCATAAAGTTCACGTGCAATTTATAACAATTATCTATTTTAAATTGCACATGAACTTTATGGACACCCTGTATTTAGAAAATAAATATTCCTGTGTGTTCTGCTTGGCTAAGAAATCAACTCGGATGGTCAACCATTTCACAGGAGTGTGCCACTGGGGAAAGGTTGAGAGCACTCGGTTTAGTGAGCCTGGGAAGAAGAAATACGAGGGTGACACGGCCATCACTTCCTTCTCCATGGATAGACCTGCAAATAGTGGAAATGGGATACCTTTTATAATACCCCAGTTAAACAGCTTTTAATTTTTCATTACATTCCAAATTCAGTTGTTCTTTGGATCTTCTCAATTTTACCTTTGAAATATGTTCAAAATCTTTCACATTCTGAAGATGAGCTTCCTTTCCAAATACATTTTTGTTCACTTATCATTTCTCCCCAGGATATTGCAGCTGACTGTCTTTTTTATTAAGCATCTACCTTCCTCCTAGAAAATCCATTTTTATAGACCTTTTACTAGTTTCTTGCTACTATAACAAATTACAACAAATTTAGTGACCTGAAAATACACGTATTTATTACCTTACAGTTCTGGAAGTCACAAGTCCAAAATGGTTTTGCAAAACTGTGTTCCCTCTGAAAGCTCTAGGGAAGAATCCACTTCCTTGCCTTCTTCAGAATCTAGAGGCCACACATTCCTGGCCTTGTGGTCCCTTCTCTCACCTTCAAAGCCAATAGCATAGCATCCTCAAATCTCTCTCTCTCTCTCTCTCTTTCTCTCTCTCACACACACACACACACACTTTTGCTTTTATTGTCACATCTCTGAATCTCCTGCCTCCCTCTTTCCCTTGTAAGGACCTTTGTGATTACATTGACCCCACCCAAAAAAGACACAATAATCTCCCTGTCCTCAAGTTTGTTAATTTAATCACACCTGCAAAATCACTTGGGCTGTGTAGACAACATATTCACAGGTGCAGGGACTGGGGAGTGGATACCTTGGAGGACCATGATTCTGCCTACCACAGAACTCAAGTGATTTTTTTTTCCTAAGGTGTCAGTTGTCCTTCATGGAGCACATATGACTTCCTAGGCCTCATCAGAAGCTACAGAAATTTTCAGATCTCAACTGTCAATAGAAAATATATTTTACAGTATGATCTAATTTACACACACACAGACACACTTGAAAATCTTCACGAAATTACACTTATTATTATGTGTGATCCGCTGTGATATTTTCTGTTTATAGCCTATTAATTTTTAAAGGGCCGCCCATGCCCCACTCCATTGAGTTTCTGTCCCATTAGTGGAGGGCAAGTCACAGTTTAAACATCATTGTCCTGCAGGCCGTGTACTCCATCCATGCAAACTACATGTAGATCATGTTGGTCATTTTCTCTCATGCCTGGTGTACCCTTCGGACCGTCCTTGTCCTGTGAGGCTTGCATGCCATTATCCATTCACAGGCTCGGCTCAAAGCGTTAATTCCTCTAGGAAGATTTCCTTCATTTCCTCCAGGCAATTAGGAGACCGCACCTAGACACTTAAGTCTTTCTCTCCTCTTACCACGTCTCTGTTATGGCACTTGCTTTCTCGGGCTCTTCTGTCTGTTTATTTCTCTCACTCTCTCTCTCTCTCTCTTTCACACACACACACGTGCACACACATACCTTCTCTTTCTTTCTTTTTTTTTTTTCTTCCTTTTTTGTTTGAGATAGAGTCTCTCTTTGTTACCCTGGGTAGAGTGCTGTGGCATCATAGCTCACAGCAACCTTAAACTCTTGGGCTCTAGTGATCTTCTTGCCTCAGCCTCCTGAGTAGCTGGGACTACAGGCAGCCACCACAACACCCGGCTATTTTTAGAGACAGGGTCTCATTCTTGTTCATGCTGGTCTTGAACTCTTGAGCTCAAGGAATCCTCCCACCTCAGCCTCCCAGAGTGTTAGAATTATAGGTGTGAGTCACAATGCCTGGCTCTCTTCCTCTGCTTTTTTTCTTCCTCCTCTTCTTTCTCCCTCTCTTCTTTTTTCCCTCTTTTTCTCCCTTTCTCCTTTTTTTTTAATTCTAAAAGAAAGATTATAACAATGATAACAGCTTGTTGAAGGAAAATTTGAAAATACAGAAGAATAAGCAGAAAATTAATCTCACCTTCTAAACAAAATTTCCAGAAATAACTACTAATATTTATGCAATTTTCAGTTAATCTTTCTTGATATCTATATTTATGTACTTTATTAAAGAAAAATAGGTTCATGCTAGAGAATTTTGTAAACTTCTAGGAATAGACAACATTAACCTGGACAGTAAGCAGTAAGTTATAACCAGAAATTTTTGATAAAAGAAAAAAAAAAAAACAGGGTAATCTATGTTGGTTTAAATGAAGTCTCAGTAAGTATAGCAATTATGAGAAAGAGAAATGTAGAGAACTTTTAATAAAGGAAGAAAAGAATGATTCTAAATGCTATGTGGCAGACAGATTTGAACTCTCCTGGTAAATAACATTGTTTATTCTTTTATAATCATATTTCTGATGGAAAAGGTACATATTGAAATTATTAATTGTGCCTCGATATTCTATTAAGACAGTCTGCAAGGGGATAAGCCAGGATTGAGAGAAATCACTTTACTTCTTACAAGCACTAGTTCACTGTCAAGGTGAAGTCCACAGTGCACTTCCATCAGAACTTCTAGGAGGCCTATTACCAGCACAGACTCCCAGACACCCGTCCTCCTGAATTAGTTCATAATTATGCAGCCCAGAAATCTCTGCTTCTAACAAGTGTTGATGGGTAATAAAATGTGAACATCATTTGAGCTCAAAAAACTGTAAAACTGCAAAAAACAACGTACTGAAGAGCTTGTCCCAGGCCCCATTGTGTGCGTTAATGTAAATTCTCTCTAGAAAGCAGTACCTTTAAAATGGCTCAACTAAAAAAAATTTAAAAAAATTAATGAATTATTATTAGTTAATAATTACTACAACTTGGAAGTGAAAACAAAGTAACCTTAAAATTTGTACCCTTGTATTAATTTGAAATTAAAGAATATTTTTTAAAAATGGTGTATAAAGGAGTCTTTTTAACTAAAAGTGACCTTAAAATATATACATATGAAATTTCATCACATCTCTGAACAAGTAAGAGAGTTAGAAAGGTAAAATTGTCTCCCCCAAGTTACAGG
Organism: Nycticebus coucang; assembly: GCF_027406575.1. NCBI lineage: Eukaryota > Metazoa > Chordata > Mammalia > Primates > Lorisidae > Nycticebus > Nycticebus coucang. The sequence goes on along the minus strand of NC_069780.1, from coordinate 149,237,003 downwards.
TCTGATTTGTGCAAAAACTGAGCCTCTTACCCAGAAGGAACCTCTTACTCAAGTCCAAAGCCCTGTCCCCTCTCCGCACACTGGAGCATGCTTGCTATGTCTGGATTACCTACATTAAGCTACTGTTTCATCACAGTAAATGCCATTTTAATCCTTGCTTATTTACTTCCTAATTATAAACTCTGAAATCAATTTATTTATAAAAATACATTTTAGTGTTTAAAGAGAAACATTCATGGCTTTAATGTAATTATGAAAACTGCAGCACTATGAAATCTCCTTTGCTAACTGCATACGGCTTGGAGTTTGCATATAATTTGTAGTCCATAATGCTTAAATTCTCCTGCTGGTGTGCTCAGATAAGAGTAAGCAGCAAAACCTCCAAATTAAAGGACTCTGATAGAATAAAACTGCATAGATATCTCTATTTCCAAAAAGGAAAAAAAGTCTGCTTGTTTACTGAGGTGGAAAGCAATCTAATAACCGAATATAATCTAAAATACAACATTCTTGAAAGTACTGAGAATCTTTTACTAAAGATACACAAAAAACAATGCAGCAAATGGTCCGTGCTGACTGTATCTGGTCCTGAGTTTCTATGCCATCCCAGAACTAGTCATTTAAAAAATAGTCATTAAAAATGTGACAAGCAGTTCAAATGGTTTTTGTTTTTTCTGAATTGTTTTGATCCTATTGCTTCACACAAGAAAGGCTAATTTGTTGGACAACGCAGCACTCACCATTACTCAACACAACAAGAAACTCAAGTTATCAAATCAGAAAGAACTTTAAGCAAACAAATAACTGTACTGAGTTTCATTTTATTTCATTTTATTTGGGGTGGTTTCAAAGTGAGTGGCAATACCGTATACTCACAGCCCAGTTTCTTGAAAGTGTGTTTATGGAATAAAAGTATATGATGCCCAGATATTTGATTGGAAGTCCTCACTGAATAACACGGTTTGTTCCCAAGCATTTTTATGCCCCTCTCCCTTTATTCACTCTCACCTCCCTCTGTCCATTCCTCCCTCTCTTTCTCTTTGGAAAGGAGCCTTCGGATTTCTAACCTAATTTAACTTGTTTCTGGAAATGGAGCAAATCAAATTTTACAAATTAATGTGCTTATGGCTGAAGTATCCATCTTTCTCTGATGGGCTGGTTAGGCTGCATTTGATCCTGTGTTGCCCAGTTCACCCCGTCTGACTTTCACATTGCCCTCGTTTAATCATATGAAGCACTGGGTAGTATCTTTGGTATCTCCAAAATAAAATAATAATCGTACGACTCTCATGATTTGTCTAGAATGGTTTTGTGGGTACTTGGGACAATTTTTTTAAAGGCAAATAAAAGTAATTTAGTTCCAATGACCAAAGAATGATTTTGGTGTAAAGGTGGGTGGCCACCTTTAATTATAAGCTTATTTCACTAATTGGAAAGAAAGATCCGTCAGTTCAAGCTAAAGTTGTAGGGCAATAGCATTGGAGGTCAGAGAGTTTGAGCACCTCTGGATAAGCTTATTTTTCAACTGCTGCTTTGGGCACCTATGCCAAACTGATGTCTTTATTTGAAAATAAATGGCTAATGTCCCTCATAGACTCCTTGAACTTTATAGGGTAAGAAAAGCAGCAAGCCAGTAATACAAGGGTAATAGAAGAAAAGTAGATGAAGTAATAGAAGTAAAAGTAATAGAAGAAAAAGTAGATGTGTAATGAGAATGTATTTACAGATTGTTGGCTTCTGAACATCTCTGCTTAAGAAGTTTCCACCTAGTGTTAAAAAAGCACATCTAATATTTGAACTCTTCATCTTTCCATAAGCATTTAGTAACTTCTCTACTTATCTGTTGTTATCAATAACATTAACCGTCTACTACCTTGTGCTTGCAACTTGGATGCCATCTACAACTTGTCTCTCGGAGTTCAGTGTTGTGTAGTCTAACCCCTTATAGAATGCACAACTCTTCTGCAACTTCCTTAACATTGTTCATAACTTTCTTCTGCAACTTCCTTTGCTCATTCTTACCATTATTATGTTCAGACATCTCCAGTGAGAGAGTACTCATCAATTCATGAGGCAACACGTTTTTTATTAGTTAGTTTCTCTATATTTTGAATTAAAATTGAAACATCTCTAATTATTTTCACCATTGAGACAAAAGGTTTTCATCCCTCTGCAAAATCTTGGAGAAAAACCCAGGCAACATTTTAGTCATTATTTCTCTGCTTTTGTTTCCATGGTAGTTTCCAATTTTTATTTGCTTATCTCTATTGGTTATTACATTGCCTTGGACATCTCATACTGAAGTAGCTGCTGTGGCAGAAAGAAGTTTGTTTGTTTGTTTTCAGTTTGGTGGGGGCTGGGCTTGAACCTGCCACCCCTGGGATATGGGGCCAGTGCCCTATTCCTTGAGCCCACAGGTGCCACCCAGGCAGAAAGAAGTTTTAAAGCTCACAGTTTTTTTGTTTGTTTGTTTGTTTGTTTGAATTTTTTTCCTGTCATGTATAAGCAAACTAAAACAGCATAGCAATAATTCATTTCCACTTGAGAAAAAAAATATATTTTGGTAAAGAATGACAACATATTTAGTCCTTGTAAAATACTCACCATTTTGTTCAAATAAGAATTACTAACAGTGGTTAGTAGTCACATCTTTTAAAAAAAGATATCCAAAAATTAGATATCACAATTTTTTGATAATTCTGAGGAAACTTTAAATAACTGAACTGTAAACATGAAATATAATGATGCATAAAACATTGCATGTGGGCTCGGCGCCGCTAGCTCAGTGGGTAGGGCGCCAGCCACATACATTGGAGCTGGCAGGTTCTAACCCAGCCCGGACCTACTAAAACAACAATGACAACTACAACAAAAAAATAGCTGGGCGTTCTGCCGGGTGCCTATAGTCCCAGCTACTTGGGAGGCTGAGGCAAGAGAATCGCTTAAGCCCAAGAGTTGGAGGTTGCTGTGAGCTGTGACACCACAGCACTCACTGAGGGCGACATAGTGAGATTCTGTCTCAAAAAAAAAAAAAAGAAAAAGAAAAAAATTGCATGTGAAAAAGCAAGTAAAAAAACAAAGGGCACCTGAAAGTTATAACAGCTAACATGTATTATTTGGCTCCTATATCAGGTGCAGAGAGGTTAATTGTTTTGCCCAATGCCACACAGCTAGTGTGGAGCCAGAATGTTAATACTAGTCATCTAACCCTAGAAGCCGTGCTATTAACAGTCATCCGATAGCAGTCAGACTGCCAGCATCAGGATGACCGAAGGTGCTTGGAGAAAGTTCACATTCCCAGATTCAACTGCCAGATCTACTAACGGATAACTTCTGAAAATAAAGCACTGTGTCAAATTGTTAAATTTAATTCATAAACAAACCAGGCAGAAGGAATAGGTCTCATTACAACTTCCCCAAAAATGAGTGATGGAGGAACGCTGCATTCTATTTGTCCCTGCAGGCCCACTGGGAGCTACAGCAGAGTTCATTGCTCCCCTCTGAACAGGGAGAAATCTTGTACCACCTGGTTGGGTTTCCCAGCAGCTAGCTACAGTCTTTGGGTACCAAAAATCTTCCTTTTGCCTTTCTATGAAGAATGACAGATCACAGCAACTCCAGCCATACACCCTCGCCCATCTGCCTACCTCTCTTATTTGTGAAATAACTCACCAGGTTGAACATGTCGTTAGGTGGCTTGGAGCAGAGAGAACACACAGAGATCAGACCTTGACCTTATTAGCACAGCATGATCAGCAGGCCTGGCATAATCCAACAAGAGTGGTGCCCAGCTGGAGAAGTTTCTGTCTTTCCTGTAGAAGGACCAGTATGTGCCAGTGCATCTGCTCTCTGACTCTGCTGTCATGATCTCCAAGCATAGAGTATGTTTACAGGGTAAGAAAAAATACATTTGTCTGGCACGCAAACCCTAGAAGAACTTTTTGCATTGAAAGTAGGAATCTGAATTATACTCAGAATACTAAAGCCCTTTCAGGCTTCGCCTGCCAGCAGCCATGTTGCCAGTGAAATTTACATGTGGGAAAAATGCTTTCACAGGCTGCCAGATTGTTTGGCAAATGGGATAGGTCTATTTGGTCTATTTGTAATGCAGTGATTTTTGTAACTTTTTACTATGAAAAATAAAGAGCTAAATTTTGCTTCCTGCATGAATTTTATTTCCCTATCCATAACAATTTTCCTAGTGGTAGCTCACCTTTCTTCTTATCTTTAGAATGTTAACTATGGGTGTTTTATATACTATATAGCATGTATTTGCCTGTCTGCTTTCTTTTTCACACATAAATCAATACATGTTCTTTGTGGCTTCTTACTCTTATTTTCTGTCTATGTAAAAATAATGTGGCTGGTTTATTTGTAATGATTTAAGTAGATTTGTTTTGTTTTGTTTTTCTTTTTTTTTGACTTGGCAGAGAATTTAACCCCTAAATAGAATTCAGATTGAGTAAATTCTGAGGATTTTATTCTAGATTTAGATTGTGTCCAGTTTTAATATGAGTTTGACCTGTATGCTACAGGTTGCTTTGCTTTGGCATCACAGCCAAGTTTTCCCTTTTAAAAACAGCACCCACAATAATAGCATTAGAGGATGCTGAGTGCCCACAGGGTTCGCTCTCCCTACCCGTCCCTGACCCCTCTCCAGAAGGGTGGCACCCACGCCACAACGCACAGCCCAGTCCTCACACTGGGATGTCGGCCTTTCTAGCTCACCCTGACCCTTGCAGCCAGTGATCAGGACGCATTTCACCCCAGGAAAGCCGAGTTTTTTCTTGAACGGAAGTGTATAAAAAGAAGCAATCTGCTTCCCCTGCTCTATCCAAAAGACTTTTATGTCCCCCACAGTTGATAGGAAGTCCCTCTTCGGGCTTCTGAGGCTTAGTGAGGCCTCCTTGAATTCTTCTCCTTGGGTGCATCACTCAAGCCTCTGTCATCTTTGCGGCTGGCCTCTGACCTCTGACCACCTGCCTCTGATTTCTGTTCCTATAGTTATGGAACTAGACACCAGACTTAGCTCTACACTGGTTTCTGATCAGAACTAAACAGAAAATGAGAGAATTGCTTTAATAGTAATTAAGTTCCTTACTAGATGGTTTCAACATAACCAAAAAATGTTGGCAAAAAGCCAAGGATTGTCATCCAGTGAGCTATGTGACCTTGAAGCATCATTTGCAATTGCCTTTGATCTTAGGAGGCCATGAGTAACTTTATGCCTTGTCAAGGTTGATATTCTATGATCTCATACAGAAATGTGAGGTCACTATAGTCGCACATGAAAGTGTCCTTGGCTGTCTGAGACCTTGGTCTGACTGTCACTATTTTCAGAATTCCAGGAAAAAGGACTTAGTATTTTTCACCGACTTACCATATGAGACAGTACTCGGCAATTCAAATTGACTCTGACCTTTAGGTATTCCATTTGGATGTATTATTACTACTTTTTAAGAATTATTTTAGGTTGAAGTTCGTTTTAAGAAAAGAAACAAATAAACTGGACACATGTATAAAGAGAAGAGTATATCATTATTTTACTTTATTTTCTTTTATTTTTTGAGACAGAGTTTCACTTTGTCACCCTCAGTAGAGTGCTGTGGCATCACAGCACATAGCAACCTCAAATTCTTGGGCTCAAGTGATCCTCTTGCCTCAGCCTCCCAAGTAGCTGGGACTACAAGCATCTGCCACAATGCCTATTTGTAGAGATGGAGTCTTGCTCTAGCTCAGGCTGGTCTTGACAACCTGAGCTCAGGCGATCCACCCGCCTTCGCCTCCCAGAGGGCTAGGATCACAGGCATGAGCCACAGCGCCTGGCAAGACTGCATCATTATTACTAGGACTAGTATGATTTCATTTGAAGTCAAGAAGCGTTTCCAAAGTGGGCACCCTTCTCCTGGGGGCTCTTCTCCCTGCTGTTCCAGTCCTCTTCCCAGAGTCATTCATTTTACCCTCTTGTTGCGGCCCTGCTGCCTGCATCTCTCCCTCTGTGGAGCGTGTAATGAGTCCTGCAGCAGCTTCTATTTCTCTAGCATCTAATTTCTACATTTTCACTTCATTTTTTCTCTCCATATTAGAAGCTTCATTATACTTATATTCAAGTGATTCTTACCACCCTATGTAGTTTAAGATATGGGAATCACTACTTAAATCTTGAAAAACCCTTGTAATTCATTAGCTCTTTTGTTTTGTGAGGGTCAAAACAATCATAAAAATAAGAATGTGCAGAAGACCTTGAAGAAATCAGTGAGCATAATCAAGTGGTAATCATGACAGGAATTTAACTGTGTATTTCATCTATGAATTCTGTTTCCTTTCCATGTAAGGGGACATGGAGAGAGAAAATGAAAGAATGTGGACTCTGGCTGATCCTGAAGGACAAATTTCTTGATTTTCTCTTCTCCCTTGGAGGTGGGGTAAATAAGAATCAGTGTTCCACTGAGCAATTCTAATATACTGTCTATTGGGATCTGACAGGCCAGCTTGGATTCTTTACTCTCGTTAACACGATCCATAATAATGACACTGCTTGCAGCATTTACAATTTACAGAGAACTTTGCTCATTTGTGCCTCATAATTCAAGTCAGTATTGGGTATTGATTTCCTTTTGGAAATCAGGAAATCATAAGAAAACCTCTCTTACACTCAGAGAGGTTAGATGGTATTTCTAAAGCCACCCAGCATGTGAGTTTCAGAACCAGGGTAATAACCCAGGTATTCTAACTCCAAAGCCTTGTTTGTTCCTCCACACATTGCTGCTTCTGGAACACAAAAAAAGGAAAGTCTCATGTATTGAGCATTTCGGTCCATTTTGTGCTGCTGTATAGAAAAGCCCGAGGCTGGGTAATATATAAAGAAGGAAAGGTTATGTGGCTCATAGTTCCATAGACTGTCAAAGAAGCTCAGCACCAGGATCTGCTTCTGGTGAGGGCTTCAGGGAGTTTCCACTTAAGGAGGAAGGAGAAGGGGGAGGTGTGTCATGTGGTGAGAGAAGGAGCAAAGAGAGGGACATGGTGACAGGCTGTTTTAAACATTCAGCTCTCCGGTGAACAGCTAAGGTAAGAACTCACTCACTATCTTGCTGAGGACACCAAGCCATTTGGGAGGGATCCAACCCCATCAGCAAAACGCCTCCCACCAGGCTCCACATTTTACTTTGGGGGTCAAATCTCAACATGAGATTTGGAGGCGCCAAACATCCAAACCACAGTCAGGATGCTGGGAATGCAGGAGTCAAAACGTGGTCCCTGGAGTGATAGCCCATCAAAATTTACTCTCACTGAGAACCTGCAACAACCTTATCCTTCCCTGGAGCTTATTTCAATTCACATCCATTTGTCCCTTCTCTGATTCCTCCAGCCTTTACGTGATACAATAAACATTTCACTCACAATCAGGCTCTTGGATTGCTTTATTTGCATCATTTTGCCAGTTTATGGGAAATACAAATTCCTTGATTTAGAGATTGCATCTCACAGGTGTTTATTTTGTATTTTTTCTCTGTATCCCAGTGCAATGCCAGGAATATAGATTTTCATGTTTGGCTGGTTTTTAATAAGAAGTTAACCCAGACAGAATATTGATTCGTTAAAAAAAACAACCTGATATTTGCTCTGTATAAATTTTGAGCCCTCATGTAAATTTCACCTAAGCACTAAATTGGTTGGGTTAAGAACTAGTTTTGTTCTTAGATAGACAGTCCAGAAGAATAAAAAGAATAGCCATTTGATAGAATATTTTTAGAAGATGTACATGGATTCTCTTGAAAGCACAGGCCAAAATAGGCTAAGCGCGCAGAGGAGTGCACTCCCGTGAAGACAATGCAGACAGTAGAATACATAGGGAGAAGCTGGGGAAAATGGCCAAATTCTGACACAAAAGGATTAAAAACACACACATAATAAATATAAGTTTAAATACAAAGCTGGACAGAGATGTGGGGCCATATGAAAAAGAAGGTAAGGAATCTGGACTTTATTTCCTGGCCAGTAGGAGGACAGGGACTGGTTCTGAATGGGGGTAAATGGTTGGCTGGATGGTGACGGAGGTGGCAGGGTTGTCTGAAACTTCAGTACCTCAGGAGCCAGTCCACAACATAAAGGAGAGAAGATCATCAGATGAGAGAATACCGTGGCAGCTGTTAACAGCTGCAGTCCTCTGTGGCCACCCAGCAACACAGTCACCATTGTCACCATCTCTAGAACGTTTTCAAAACAAATTGAAAATAGGGACCTTTGTGTAAAATTATTCACATTTTTCGATGTTAGCTAAGGAAATTTCAAACACTATAGTAATCAAACAGAGTACTTCTGTGCGTTAGATACCAGCCTGTGATCTTGACCTGCAGAAGTGACAAAATAGCTTCTCAAAACAGGGAAGAAAAGCAAGCTGATCAGAATCAGAGGTGGGCTGGGCAGCTAACCTCATGGTTTAACAGGGAGAGCTGCACAAACCACAAAAACACTCCTATTCTAGAGGCAAACGCATGTCTCAGCCTTATATTTTATACCCAGTTCCGGTTTTATTTTTAAAATAGCACATTTGCAGTGTGTGACTCAGCTGACTCTTAAAGCTTTTAAACATCTTTTTAACTCTTTAGAACTGACAGGTAATATGATAAGAATCTATAAACGATCTCAGAAATCATGGATTTGTTTTGTTAACTCACATCTGGTTTCAAATATGAATTATATTGAACACATTCTGGAAGACTTTAGAGACAATAATTAATTGTTCATTGATCATCCATCAGCATAAACCTGGATATTCCTAAGTAAACCAGCATATATGGTCACCCTGTCTGCCTGACATATAACTGGAATTCCAAAATAAACAAATAAAAGGAATGAGATAGAAGTAGCTCGAAGAGTTAACACTAATCTTTTTTTTCTGGAATTGTTAAAAGATAATGATCTCTCAGCAGTTTATGTAAAGGAAGCGTATAAGTATAACCACATCACAGTGAAACTATATAACACCAAAGATGAAGAAAACTTCCTAAAAGGAACTTCAGAGAAAAGATAGTTGTCAAAATGGAATAATTAGACTGTGCCTGAAAACAATGGAATAATGCTATAAAGTAAAGGCAGAATACATAAATAGAAATGTATACCCAGCTAAACATAATGTATGAATAAGGGTTAAACAAAAATATATCCAGACATACAAAAGGAAAATGTTTACTACCAGCAGTTCTTCACCAGTGGGTTTCCAAAGAATGTTCAGAAACATGAAAGAATGGTTTGAGATGCAGAAGAAATTGTGACTAAGGAAACTTGAAATCACATAGATACATATAGATATAAATACTCTCTGTCTAAAAACGATATCTACTTAACAATATCAGGTACAGTAGGTCACACCTGTAATCCTAGCACTTTGAGAGGCCAAGGTATGAATATCATTATAGGCCAGGAGTTTGAGACCAGCCTGAGTAAGAGAGAGAGCCCATCTCTACAAAAAAATAAAAAACTTAGCTGGATGTGGAGATGCACACCTGTAGTCCTAGCACACCTGTAGCCCTCAGCAAATTGGGAGGCTGAGATGGAAGATAGCTTGAACCCAAGAGTTTGAGGTTGCAGTGAGCTATGATAACACCAGTCCACTGCAACTCTGGAGACAGAGCTAGAGTCTAAATAAATAAATAAATAAATAAAATCAAGGTAGTGTTAAAACATGGAATATTGTACAACATTATTATTTAAGATAGAAAGGGGTAACTGAGAAATTATTCTAAATATCTGATTGGGGGGAAGTGACATTAAAGATATTAGCAAAATATTTATCCTCAATATAAATGTTAACATTTTAACAATTACTTTATATATAACTGGTATAATTCCCAAACTAATAAGAAGGCTGAAATTAGAAAAAATAAAAAGGTTCTCAACCAATTGAAAACAAAGCAGAACATAAATAAACAAGAAACATAAAAAATATCAGATCAAATATCACAGAACATGTCAGTAAATATACAAGCAAATATAGTGGTAATTACAGAAAATATCAGTGGGCCTTTTGCTAGTTATAGGTTACATTTGAAACTATGAAGATAATACAGTACCTTATAACATAAGGTACAAAAACAATGAAAGAGGATGAAGATTGGAAGTCTGCACAACACCTTTAAGAGATGAGCAGAAAAGAGGAGCTTGAAAACCAAAAAAATTAAAAAAGGAAAAGAGGAGCTTGTATAGATAGCTAAAGAATAAAATTTGAAGAACCTAAATAATCAAGAGAGAGTCATACCCTTAATGAATAGATTCAAAGAATAGGCTATCATCTATACCACATGTTTCATAAAAAACAACTAAGATGAGAACCAAATATTAAATGGTAGCAAGGAGGTCATTGATTACTCATGAACAATTTCAGTAGTGTTAGGACTGGACACAGCTACAATTGGTTGAAGAATTAGATCTCCAAAAAGTCACATCTGGAGTTGCTAGACATAAGGAAAATGGAAAATTGTTGCTTTGGCAAAGAGATAGCCAACGACCATTTTGCCAACGACACTATAGCCAATGACTATAGCGACTATTTTGTTAAATATTCTGTAAATTTTAGCCAACTTTAAGGGTGACTTTTGGGACACATTATAGTTCAAAACAGTGAAGTTGATAAAGATGCAAAGCACATACTGGAACAAATGTTAAATAGCCAAAAAATAACATCAGATACGGAGCCAGAGTAAAAACAATACTACCTAAATTCCCCAACATTCAGCCTCATATTCAGAAAGATGGTTAGACTTTGGTTGTTAGAGGAAAACTGAGCTTTAGGATGACCTGTGCCATTTGCCAATGCTGTGACTTAGAACGGGCACCTCATCTCTTCATTTCTCAATTGCATTGTCTATAATATGGTCTATTCCCTCAGAATAAGTACATGAAAGGGTATACGTCAATGTACTTTAAAATGTATAATCCCATAGCAGATACATGACTTTATAAATGTGTCCAAATCCATATAACACCAAAAGTAAACCCTAAAAATCATTTTATCATAAGGACATATGCACTAGGTTCTTTATCACAGCTCAATTTGCAATGGCCAAGGTGTGGAAACAACCTAAATGCCCATCATCTCAGGAATTGATTAACAAATTATGGTATATGCATATCATATGTGGTATATGCATACCATGCACAGCCATAAAAAATGATAGTGACTTCCAATCTTTTGTATTAGCCTGGATGGAGTTGAACACATTCTTCTCAGTAAAGCATCTCCATCATTGGAGAAGCAAATATCCAATGTACTCAATAAAAATATGAATTAGGTGATCTAATTCACACTCACATAGGAGAAAAATTCATTTTAAGTTGGAGAAGGGGGAAAGAGGGAGTGGGGAAAGGAGAGGAGGGTTTGGGGCGCTCCCCCTGAATGGGCACACTGTAGAGGTGTATGATAGAACATAACTACAAGATGGACTCGACCTACCTAACAAATTCAAATATTAAGATTTGGTTGCTTGTACCCTCACATTAACCTGAAATTAAATTAAAAAAGAATGAACCCTAATGTAAACCGTGGTCCTGGGTGAATATGATTGTCAATGTACGTTCTTCAGTTGTAACAAATGCACACTCTGGTGGGGGACGTGGATAGCAGGCGAGGCTATCCATGAGCAGGATAGGCAGTGAAAGGATCATCTCTGTACTTTTTGCTGTGAACCTAAAACTGCTATAAAAACTAAAGTCCATTATTTAAAAAAGGAAACAGAAAACAAAAGCTCGGTACTGATGAGCCTAGTTTAAAATATCCCTGTCATGTCCAGTTTAGTACCAACACTCTCCCCTTACATCTGTCTAAATTCCCAGGGACACGTCATGCAATAAGAAGAGAAATTTGAGCCACTCTTTTTGTCATTTGTTTTCTCTAGTTCTTGCTCATTCAATATCAGACATGGAAGAAGATCTTGCAGGGAGAGAGAGGGCAGATGACTGTACCCAGCTGGATATGCAATTGCAATTCTCAACTCCGTGAAGGCTGTCCTGCTGCCCACTCCTACTGTGTGACAAAATATCGATGATGCCTCCCATGTGTAGGATCTTCAGGAAGCCATGTAGGGCTTTCCTACGGCACAGTGCTATGACTTGGAAGATTTGTTCAGATTCCTTCCCCTTTAACACTCCCTCAGCTCCCTCCTGCCCCTGTTAACACACTTCATAGCATCCCACATCTCCTCCGGGAGACAGCTCTTTTAGAGGCAGGTGAATGGCAAAATGTCTCAAATGCATCTACCAGTTGTGGTTTTATTGGTCCATGAGAAACTCACATATCTTAGCCATAGTAACCTGTGGAAAACCAGGCTTCTTCACTTTCTCCACCTCCTCAACCCTATTATCTCTCTTGAGGTATCAAATACCCCTGCATAAAAGCAGATCAATAATTCCATTGCTAAAGGAAACACCATTCAACCACCCAACTCACTTATGGCTTGCGTGAGTAAAATCTTCCATCTCTTTGTCAGGAGTTTATCTGAGTCTCAGTTGCCAATTTTAGGGCAATAGTAAAAATTCTACTAAAAACCATATTATCCTTTGAAATTCACTGCATTTGATCTGATGCAAGCATTTCCTAGTGTGTCTTGTGAATAAAAACAATACCCAACTTTGACTAAAAGCTCTGAGCTGCCTGCATTTATGTATTTATGCCCCAGGTTTTGAAAAAAAATTAAGTACAATCATAATCCCACTGGGAAGAAGTATGTCAAAAAGATTAATTAGAAAGAAAGCAAAACTGGTATCTTCCCCTGCCTCTGTGTTAAACATTCTTAGAAAACAAGCTGTTAAATAAAATAAGTAAAGATGCCTTTATGTGGTTTTGTTTATAAATTTTATTAAGGTCTTAAAAGGGTTCATCTGAGGGTTTAAATGTGTTTACTGAAAAGTGTCTCCAACTTTCATGACCAGAAAAGTACAGTCAGTGGATGTGTCAGTGTATTACTGACAATGGAGTCAAAGGCCCCCTATTTAAAAAAAAAACAAACTATATACAGCTGTTCTCTCTTCCAGGAAAGATGAATCGCCATGGTAACACTGCCATGAAATTATAGGTCAAGTTTTATCCTTCTGCCTCAGGCTTATTTTATTAGGTTTTACTTAGAAGTGGATAACGTTGTAAAATGAGGATTTTGGCATTTCAAAGCTAAACATTATCACAAGAAAAATCTGATCAATAAAATCTGCTGGTGTGAAGAAGATGGATAAAGGACAGTAGGTAGGGAGAACATTTAAGTCGGTTGAAAAGCTATTTAGAGGTCAGTTTATGAGCACTCTTCTAACATGTGGATTTGCTTTACAAATGCTTATATAACTAAGTGTGTGTGTGTGTAAATGAATTCAAACTGACTGTTTGCATAAGATCAGTAGGGAAAAGGGGGTTGTACATTTTATTTTCATGGATGATTAACTGCTCTAAGGAAAAAAATTCTTATTACATTCCAAAAATAAATATGAAACAAGAAAGCATGAAATATTTAAGCTTCCTTTTAGTTACTATTTTTGTAAGACTAAATTCAATGCTACTTTATGCCTATTTATGAAAATAAATAAATACAATTTGGAGGAAAGTAACATCATACAAAGTGGTGTGTGATAATCAGCATTCTGTTGTTTCTGTTGTTTGGGGGGACTTCTGTCTCGGTATATATCATGACTTAAAATTCTTCTGTAACAATATCTAAATCATAACTTTTGTCATATTAAGCAACATAGTTTTGTCCTTCTAACAGGACATACGTTAGAATAGAAAGATGATAGATAGATAAATATACAGGTAGAGATGTAGTTTTTAAAATAACAAGATATACGAAACCAACTTTTTATAACAGAATTAATTATACATAAGTGGAATATGTGATAGTGCATTTTAGCATAACATCTTCCCTGAATTCACACAGTAAGGTTATGTTAGACTTCTCTCTGAGCTATCTTTAATTTTCTTTATTTTTTTCTCCTGTGAAATAATAAAGGAGCATCTGGGTAGCTATGAAATTTATGTTGCTTTCACCCTGATCGTGAAGATTGCAGCCTAGGGTAAGTGACTATATTGGTTTTCTAAGGCTGCTGTAACAAATTAGCGCAAACTGGGTTATTTAACACAAAAGAAATTCTAGAGGCTAGAAGTCCTAAATTAAGACTCTCCCCCTCAGGGCTCTGGGGGAGAATGGGTTCCACACCTCTCCCCTGGCTTCCTGCGGGTGCTGGTAATGCTTGGCACTCTCTGTGGTGTAAATTTACCATGGCCCCCTGCCCCCCCCCCCCCGCCTCCGCCTCTGCATCTTGGCATGCCATCTCCTCCATGGTACCCTGTCTGCTTTCATTCTTTATAAAGGTTGGGGCCCACCTTAATCTTGTGTGACCTTGTCATAACTTGATTACATCTGCAAAGACCTTATTTCCAAATAAGGTCACAATAGAGGTGAAGGGTAGGGATTTCAGCATATGTTTTGAAAGAACACAATGCAACCCATAACAGAAACTAAGAAACAGGCCTTCACCAAGAAAGCAAATCACCTCCATTACCATTTGAAATTGCTATACTGTCCGGTTCTTTAGAAAAATAACTTTTTCTTAAGCTTAAATATTTCATGCTTTCTTGTTTCATATTTATTTTTGGAATATAAAAGTGGTAACTTTTTTACCATTTTAATTTTTGTAGACATGTAGGGAATATTGTTTTCTGATTAATGAAATGCTCTCAATGTGTAGAATTTTAAAATATATAAAATATACCTAGAATAGATAAAATAAATTTAATATATATCTATCACAGTCCCTAACTTATAAAAAGAGTTCACTTAGAGTTAAGGAATGAATGAATCAATCAATCTCTGTTAATATTCAACTAGGCTGAGCATAATTTAATCCCCCTTTGATGATTCAAAATAATTCCTTCAGGTAAAAGATAGTGAAGTATGAGTTAAGAGATCTCTACTTGTTTGAGTGCTCAATGACTGAGTCCATTTCACATCTTAGTGTCCATTTGGAAACTCACTAGTTAAACCAGGTTTAAGGTCTTGGATTACAGTGTTCTCAGCCCCAGTTTCTGTTCACTTTGCCTTTGGGTAGTACATATTTTTCATAGCTTAATTAAATTACTTTTTTTATAATTAAACACCATCAATTAAACAACAATGTGTTTTCATTTGGTTTCTCTACATATAAAATTGCCTACCCTTATTATATACCAGGATTGTCTGTCATTCAATGTATTTTTCTCTGTCTAGACATTCAATAAATATATTCTGACTATGGTGATATTTTTTGAGTTATGTTTCTATATTAAGGGTTTCTTCCATTAATTCAATACAGAGAGAAGTAACCACCAAGACAAAAAACAAATTACAATAAACCTTGTAAATGAAAGCTATTTCCTCAATCTTGAAGCTGTGTGTTGTTATCTGCAATGCATACAGTTTAAAAGAAAAAAGTTTCCATCAGGAAAAAAATGTTTAAGGTAAAAACCAAAACTATAATGCCAAAATTCAAACTGAATACATTCCTGGCTATTATTACACTTATCAAGCTGCTAATATTTTCCATTTTGCAATTCTTTTCTTGACAGATATTCAAGTATTTGCTAATCAAACTTTCCATTATTGCCAAAAATTTCTCCTAAAAGCATGATTGGGAAATCAAAATATTTAAACTAACTATATCGATTTTATTTTTTTAAAGGAAAAAAATGAAAACTATAAATCATGGAAGAAAGTTTCCAAATATTAATATTTGATCCTTCATTTTCTCTATAAGAGATTTCCAGTTGTGTTTTTCAATCACCAGAAGCCCACATTTATAGGAAACCAGCAGGTACACTCAGCTATTAGAGTCACAGCACAAAGGAGGCTAACAACACAAAGCTGAGGATTGAAGGCAGTTTCCTGAGCAAATTGAGAAGGAGACACCCTATTAGCTACCTGAGACTGTTCAAGTCTAATTACATTAGTGGCACTTGACATTATATTCTAAAATTTTCTTTTCCTTCCAATATAACCTTCTATCATCATTAATAAATGTCAAATGTAATGAACTGTTTTCTGACTTTTTTTGCTTATCTAACAGAAGACAATGCTAATGAGTTTTTAACCCTGAAATGATTTTAAAATCCAAGACAAAGTCAACTTGGTGTCTATTAGCTTAGTTTTTATTCTTTATATTTTCTATTCATAAGGAGAGGAAAATTTCTCTTTGTATTTTTTTTATTTTAATTTTTGTTTTGTTTTGTTTTCTGAGACAGAGTCTCACTTTCTTACCCTTGGTAGAGTGCCAGGGCTTCATAGCTCACAACAACCTCAAACTCTTGCCTCAGCCTCTCAAGTAGCTGGGACTACAGGTGCCTGCCACAATGCCCAGCTATTTTTTTAGAGACAGCATCTCTGTCTTGCTCAGGCTGGTCTCCAATTCATGAGCCCAAGCAATCCACCTGCCTCAGTCTCCCAGAATGCTAGGGTTACAGGCGTGAGCCCTGCGCCTGGCTTCTATATATTTCTTACTACGCTTCCCCTACTTGGTACACTTCCGTATTCTCCTTAAGAGCTTTTAGGTTATAAAACATCTCTAATTAGATTATGTTTCTGAGTTCAAATCAGAATGGTACCTGTGTTTTGAAGATGCTGCCCCTTGCTGTGACTTAAGTACTATCTGAAACTTCTAATTTTTTCTTGAAATATGGACCCCCACACACACACACACACACACACACAACCCAGCTCTATTTCTGATTTTGATACATAATGACTAGCCAACTTCATGGTTTCTAGCCATTTTCTGTAACATTTCAGTCATAATTTAATGGAGCCTTGATATCTGCTCTCCCAAAGATTAAATAGGCCCACAATACGGAATTGACACATTTTATAACACTAGAACTTCTTTACTGTCAAAATAAAATCAACATCTATGAAAAGGGAGCACCATCACTTGAAGAGTTCGAGAAGAGAGTTACAGTTTTCAACACAACATTATTCAGTGTCTGTGGTGAAAACACGCTTGACAGAAAAGGTCTGGGTCACCTATTAGCAATGTCTGGGGATATCGGCTATTTTCCCCTACTGAGAAATTCAGACAAGCTGTCTATTGTGGTACAGAGAAAGCAGGGGTGGGGGTCCTCAACCTATGAGAATGTTTCCCAATAAATGTCGAAAAGATATTTTATCAAGAGAAAAAAATAAAGCCTTTTAAAGTTACTTCACAATAGGCAAAAAATAAAAAGGGTAGGTAGTATGTTCTGGAAAATATGAGCTATGCCAACTATGGGAAAATTTTAAAATGTACCAACTAGTTTTAAGAGATTCTTCCAGGGAGCTAAAAACATTGCAACATCTTTGATTACACCTTGCCTTTGAAACACAGTCTTTGGGAGTTTGGTTCTGACATTTTATTGGTGTTTTCTGACTTTCTTTCATAGTTGGATGTACTGTTAGCTGACTTAAATCCAATGAATATTTGAGAATATCCAGATAAGCTCAAGATTGGCTTCTTTCTGCCTAATTAATTTGTCCCAAGGATAGGCCATTTACGATATCTCTGTTTATCTCTAGTATCTACACTTTTATTTTTAGGATGTACAAAACAGTAAGCAAAGTGCAGTAAACTATCCA
Source organism: Nycticebus coucang (assembly GCF_027406575.1). NCBI lineage: Eukaryota > Metazoa > Chordata > Mammalia > Primates > Lorisidae > Nycticebus > Nycticebus coucang. The sequence continues at coordinate 149,219,385 of NC_069780.1, read as the reverse complement.
ATAATCACCAGGTACTTCTTTTCTATAGTCTTGCAACTGTGCAGCACTGCATTTCCATTGCTATGGTTGGGACTCAATGCTTTTTAAAAATTAACTAGCCATTTATGTGCATAAGTAGTTTTACAATTAGAATATGTGACAGTTTTCCTAATGATTTCTAACACCATTTTATATATTAACCTTTGGTCTCTCTGGTGCAATACAGATATATTTCCCTGTTTATCATTTGATTTTCTACCATTTCAATTTTTTTTAATACTCAAGAAATTGTCAAATTTTCATGGGGTAAAAGCTATACTTTCTTTTTTTGTTTTTTTCTGCCATAGGTAGTACTACATATGTTCTAAATAACCTTCCCAGCTAGTTTTCCTTTACTTCTGTTTTTTTGGTACTATAATCTGTTCTCATTCTAAGTTTGAAATTTTTTTCCCAACAATACCTAATAAACGCCTAACTAGGCCAGCCTTATCCCTGCTCTAAGAGTAAAATATAATTTTTGGTTTCATAAAAGTCACATCCTTAGCTAATTTGCTGTTCCATTTTATACGCTACATTCTCCTAGAATCAGTCTCTGGTCTTCAACTTCCTTTGATCTCTTTCTCTGAATTCATAGGAGCCAAATAGAATATGCCACATAAATTAGAGTTGTTTGCAGTCTTAAGTTTCTCACAGTTGTCCATGGTGAGGGATAGAAGCATCAATGCAGGAGCATCCCTATGGCTGAGGAACAGCATGTTCCACATGACTCAACAGTGACCCCAAGAGATACCCACTTCATTTCAGTGGAAAGGGAGCTATGCTTGTGTCATCCAGCACATTAGCTTTCCCTCCAAGGCTTATTTTAAACCTTAGGAAGAGCTAGGACCCAGTCTGCTTTCAAAGGAAGCAATTCTGGAATAAAGGGAGAAAAAAGAGGCAAACTGAGATCAGAAAGGAGGCAACATGTCTGTCCAAAATGCTAAGTACCTAAAGAGTACTAGGAAAAAGTTAGACTCCAGTCTCTAGGGAAAGTGACAGAGGGAAAGTGAAGGGCAATAAGATTATGAACGTGATACCCCAGATCCTGAGGTAGGGGAAAGAGTGGGTTGAATTGAGGAACAACTCCTTCAGCTACAGTGCTGTGTAATATCTGTGATGGATACAGGACCATTTCAGTGACGTATCTGCTGCTGACTCCCAGAATTAATGGTAATATGCCACCGCTTTGGCAGGCATCGAATCCCTGCATTTGTGAGCTGCTATTTCCATCTTTCATTGGCCTCACCTACCCACATTTCAGAAATAACAGCAAGTATTTGCCAATTGATTGGCACTTTTTGCATGTTACTCTTTGTGGAAGTACTTCACATGAATAGCATCATATAACTCTAACAAGCATGCTACACGTTAGAGATGTTTAGTTTGTAGAGGTTCAGTAACTTGTCCACATTTTCTAGGTTTCTAACAGAACAGAACCTCAAATCCAGATCCATCTTACTTAAACATTCACACAAAGCAGATATTTTTCTTCTCATTTTATAGTTTAATAAACTGAGAATAAATTACAAGCTCCTTAAAGGCAGAGACCTTTTAATAAACTTTCTTTCCCACCCCCCACGGTGGTGTGTACTTAATAGGTGAAAAATAAATACATAATGATGGGGCTATTATACTCCTCTGGTTTTAGACTACACAAAAAGTCAGACTTTAAATATGTATAATATTATTTTACTTTATTTTGTATAGTTAGTTTCTATTTAATGGAAGTGAACATATGTAGAGGGTACTTTGAGCTAGATGTTTACCAAAAATAGAATTTTGTAGAATATGAAAAATTGCCTTAAATCATTCATATATAACAAGTTATTTTTTAAAGAGATAGGTCCATTTTATATGCTACATTCTATATGTGACCTTTCTAAGGTCACAAAGAAAAGAATAGAAACAAAGAAGAAATTTTTTTTTTAAACTCTACCCTTTAATTTCCTACTCCCCACATTTTAGCTTTGTGTTGTCTCCATTTATAAATGTTTATATCGCCTGTCCTTAATAGGTTGCTGTAGCTACTGTTGTTTTTGGATCAGTTTGAGGTTTGGGCTTCATACTAATGTTGTGAGTGGATTACCACCACAGTTACAGTATTAAGAGTATTCTGGATTTATTATGTACTGAAATTTACCAGTGGGTTTTTTACCTTCAGATGTTTTCTTGTGGCACATTAGTGTGTGTTTGTTTGTTTTTTCTTTCACATTCAAGAAATCTCTTTAGCACTTCCTGAAGATGGATTTGGTGATGGCACATTGTCTTCACTTTTGTTTGTGTGGGAAAGATTTATCCCTCCTTCATATTTGAAGGATAGCTTTGCTGGATACAGTACTCTCTGATGGCAGCTTTGTCTTTCATCATTGCAAATGTCCCACTCCCTCCTGCCCTGTATGAGAAGCCCATGATGAATTGGAGCTCCTTTATCTAATGTATTATTTGGATCTTTTCTCTTGTTGCTGTTAGGATCCTCTCTTTGTCCTTGACCTTTGAGAGTCTGATTATTACATGCCTTCACGTAGTCTTATTTGGGTCAAATCTGCTTAGTGTTCCCTGACCTTCCAGTGCCTAGACATTTATCTTTTTCTCAAGTTGTGGGAAGTTTTCTGTTATTCTTATTTTTTTTTTTTTTTGAGTAAGCTTTTAACCCCTTGCTCTTGCTCAATTCCCTTTTGAACGCCAGAAATCCTTAAACTTGGACTTTTAAGGTACAAATATAAAGTTTGATAGAAGAAATAAGACTTAGTGTTTGATAGATTAGTATTTGACTATAGTTTATTGTATATTTCAAAATAGCTAAAAAAGAATAGTTCAAATGTTTCCAGCATAAAGTAAAAAACAAATACTTAAGGTGATGAATTTACTAATTACACCGATTTGATCTTTACAAATTCAGTTAATGTATTTAATTATCTCACATGCCCTGAAAATTTGTGTGTTTATTATGTATCAATAAAAAATAAAATTATTAAAAAATTATTAAGAGACTTAGAAATAGATAAATTGTTTGAAAAGATAGATAGTAATACATTACAAATACATTGTAGACTGTATTGTGACTTTTTTTGAATTATTAATCACTTCCCAAAAAATGTATTGCCTTATATTTGACAGATTATCATTTTTATTTTTTAGGACACAGCTGGCCAGGAAAGATATAGGACTATCACCACAGCTTATTATCGAGGGGCGATGGGCTTTATTTTAATGTATGACATTACAAATGAAGAATCCTTCAATGCAGTACAAGATTGGTAAGTTAGAACAAATTCTTCCTTTACCAATAATGATGGTTCTCCATTCAACTCTTTCTCCCCAGAGCAATAACCTACTCCAGTATAATTTGTGAGTTTATCAGATGCTACAATTCCACATGTGCTTCATAAAACAAACCAAAAAAATGATGTTTGTCTTCAGAACCATTATTTGGAGATTGATGAAAAATAATTTTGGTGGTTTTTCTTCATTTCGTACATCCAAGTGCTTTGCACCCTGTCATCCTTACATCTGCAGAGACTTGTGCATTTGCTTTTGAATTTTTTTTAAACATAAATAATGAACGTTTTGGAAGTTTGGTCTAAAATAGGGATCTGGAAAGCATGGCCCATGGGTTAAATCTGGCTCTCCATTTATTTAGTAAATAATTTTTTGTTGGAACACAGCCAGGCTCACCTGTTTGTGGTTTTTGACTGCTTTTACACTACAATAGCAAAGGTAAGTAGTTGTAACAAAAACCACATGGCCAATAAAGCCTGGAACATTTTCTATCTGAATCTTTACAGAAAGTTTGCAGACCTCTTATGTGGAAGATTTGTTAGGTAGGTTATTCAAGCCAAAACGTGTCAAAGGACTGGGATAAGAGAGAAAATAAAACCAAAACCCTTTCTGACTCAGTGCTACATCAAGTCATCTCAAAATGCCTGTCCCAGATGAGTGATGTACAGTAGCAGACCTGAGTGAACAGATGCCACATTTTAACCCTGAATAGTCACAGCTCATCTTATGTAAGGAAACTTCGGCAATATACAGGGAAACAAATAACATTTGTATATTTTATTTGTTTTATATTATAATATTACCCAAAATGATTTTTTTAACATGTGACGGTAATACCCAGCTCAGTAAGGGTAATATGCTATTAAAGATTTCAATTTGCCTTAGATTGCTTCTTTTAAATTTCAGTTGTTCATATGACTTCTTATTTACACACACACAGTCTAAACACAATAATACCATTGGCAATAGCAACTCAAAAGAGAATTATAGACTTACAAACCGAAAAGGGCAAGTTTAGGATATATATGAAAAAATGATTTGAGAAATATAGAAAAAGGCTTAAACGACCTTATTTTCAATATGTCAATTCACAAATTCAGCACAATCCCAATTAAATACAAAATTAAGTAAAATAGAGAGTTCAGAGTTAGACATAAATCTACATGAGGATTTAGTCATCATAAAAGTAGCATTCAAATCAAAAAGACTTGTTCAGTTAATGTTATAATGACATCTAGTTAATAGTCACACATAGCTCTGACACACATATTGCCATGCAATATGGTAATTTTTTTTCAGACAAGGTCTCACTCTGTTGCCCAGGCTAGAATGGAGTGGGGTCATTGTAGTTCACCATCACCTCAAATTGCAGGGTTCAAGTGATCCTCCTGCCTGAGCCTCCCAAATAGCTGGGACTACAGGTACACACCATTGCACGGAGATGACTTTTCTATCTTTAGTAGAGATGGGGTCTTGCTCTTGCTTATGGTGGTCTAGTCTGCAGCTCTTGACCTCAAGTGATCCTCCCTCCTCTGCCGCCCAGAGTGCTAGGATTACAGGCATAGCCCACTGTGCCTGGCCCATAATGTGGTAATTTTAACCTTGGCTATTTCCTCTATGGAAATGTTGAGACCCAGCACTTCCAGGGTAGAAGTGTTCGTTCATGAAGTTCCAGACTTCAGGTTCTTAACCATAGTTTTTCTTGCCCTGTTGTTTGGCTACTGATAATACACAAAAGCTTACAGTTAGCTCATTGTACATTGGCAGTATCACCAGCAGCTATGCTATCAGCAGCCCTGAGTCCAGCATCGATGATGACATGGGAACCTTCAGCTTCATGCTGCCCTCACACTGTCCCTCTGCACCCCCAGTTAATCTGGGTTCATTCCCACTGAAGCTTTCTCACATGCCCACAGACCTACCTGCCCTGTCTTTCTCCACCTCATATTCTCTATTAGACTCTATTTACCCACTCTTTGCTTTTGAGACACTGTGCCAGTCTTCCTAGGGGCACATTTTCCAGATTATTCTTCCCTCTCTGACCTCTCCTTTTCTCCCCCCTGCTGAAGGTAAATGTGGTCCCCACGACACTTACCTTTGGACTTGTCCTCTGTTACCTTGACTGTCTTGTCCACTTATACAACTTCATTTATCACCTATACAAGATAGTTCCCAGATTTAGAATTCTGGCCCCAGTATGTCTCCAAACTGCAAGTGTTATATTTTCAAATCCCTAAAATATTTCTTCACTTGGACACCCTGCTGGTGCCTCAGAATTTGTTATCTTCACCTAAAACTGTTCACCTTTCTGACAATATTATTTCTGTTCCATAATCCAGGGTCCACTGTGAATTCCCCTCTAATTTCTAGCCATCCCAATCTGGAGCCTAATCCTGCATATTAATTTTTTCTGCATATCCTTTGAATTTATCCTTTGAATACCTTTCCATGCCTTATTTAACCATCCTTGCTCGATTTCTTACCATCTTTTGCTTCTACCCAACTTAGAGCCTTGTAACTGATGGTTCTCCCTTTAGATTTCTTCTTATCCCAACCCATTCTATCCCACTGCTGCTGTTAGAGCCTTCCAAAACAACGCCATCTTAAAAATTATGGAAGACTTCTGCCCAAAGTCATCATTGCCTCCTGAATTAATTCAAACCTCCTCACCCTGGATTTCAGATAGACCATATTCTGGTGCCACTGTATCTTCACAGCTTTATCTCTTACTATTCTAGAAACAAACTAAACCATTCATTGTTTCTGAGACCCAGCCTAAACTTTTTGAACTTTGCACGTTTTTCTTTCATGTCATCCTCTGCTTCTCATGTCTTTTTCCTCAATCTCCTTCTCCACTTTCCCCTCAACATCTAGATTTGCCAGAAACCAATAAAGCCTGTCTTATAAACCAACCCTTCCTGTTCATTTTTTAAATCCACAACTACATGATCATTAATCATCAGGAATTTTTTATTTACTTAGCTAACAGTTATTGAGCACCCACTCTTTAGCAGCCAATCTGTTGAACACTGTGTTTAGTACCTATGCCAGCATTTACTCTCCCAGCTAATAGATCTATCATCACCCGGTTATCTGTTTAGAAATCTGAACACTGATTTCAGATTCCCATAGCATCTTATTGACCACCAAGTTCAATCATTTTGACTTTCTAAATGCCTCCCAAATGCTTCTATCGCTCTACTCTTTTTCCTGTCCCCACTGTCTTAATCCACACTGTCATTAGGAACCTTCTATCTTGTCTCTTTACCTTCAGTTCCCACCATCTCCAGGTTTTCCATCATATTGACATCAGAGCTATGTAAGTGAACCTTAGCATGTCTCTTGTCTTATAAATAAAACTTGTCGTAATGTCTTATAGTGATTCTGGGAGCACACGTGGAGCTTTGACAGGCCCTGACTTCTCTCTGGACCCACTCAATCAAACCTGCCATGATAGATATGGGCATCTCTATTTTTCAAAGCTTCACAAGCAATTCTGAAGACCATCTCTGGTTAAGACCATTGATTTAGAATTAAATCCAAACCCTCTAACATAGTAGACAGGGTGACGTTCATATATCTATTTCACTGACACCATCTCCTACCACTTCTTGCTATTGGCCTGTGATTTAACCATACAGAGCTTTTCATAGTTTACCAATGTTTTATTTTGTCACTACCTATATTCCTCTGTCTGAAATCCTTTCTCTGCCATCTTTCCAAAAGTTTATTTATCTTTCAAAGCCAGCTCAAACGGCAACTCTTCTGAGAAGCTTTAAAAGATTTTTCTACCCCCCATTCACAATGACCAATGCTACCCTCACCTTTACCTCTGCATCCAGGCCTCCCTCGCACTTTCTACCAACTACACAAAGGATCTAGCAGACTCTGTTCTTATCTGATTACCTTTTTTCTTCTGTAGTACACTATAGGTCCATTAATCTTTATTCCCCAGGACTGAATACAGTATAAGCCACTATTTTTCCCATTTTTTATTGTGATAAATATGTATAACATAAAATTTATTATTCTAACCATTTTTAAGTATATAGTTCAGTGGTATCAAATACATTCCTATTCTTGCGCAACCATCAATACCATCCATTTCCAGAACTCTTTTCATCTTGTAAACTTGAAACTCTTCTTTTTTTTTTTTTTTCTTTTGAGACAGAGTCTCACTCAGTTGCTCTGGGGTTGAGTGCCGTGGCATGATGGCTCACAGCAACCCGAAACTCCTGGACTCAGTGATTGTCTTGCCTCAGGCTCCCTATTAGCTGGGACTATAGGCACCTGCCACAACACCTGACTATTTATAGAGACAGGGTCTTGCACATGTTCAAGCTGATCTTGAACTCTTGAGCTCAAGCAATCCACCTGCCTCATTAGTGCTAGGATTACAGGTGTGAGCCACTGCACCTGACCTAACTGAAACTCTTGCCTGTTCAGCAGTCACTACACATTTTCCTGTCCTCCTAGCCCCTGGCACCCACCATTCTGCAGTCTGTCTCCAAAATTTTGACTACTTTAAGTATTTAATAATAGTGGAATCCTGAAGTATTTGGCTGTTTGTGACTGGCTTATTTCACTTAGCATAGTGTCTTCATGTTCATCCATATTGTAACACAGACTGTCCTTCCTTTCTAGGCATAAGTAAAATTCCATTGTATATATGTGCTGTGGTAATATAACATATATTTTGAATGGATGATCCAAGGATCATCCACGGAACTAAAGAGGGTCATGTCTTTACCTGACTTCCTTTCAGAAAATATAGAAATTACTTCAAACTGACATAGTCAGAAATTAATGGTTCTATTTCTCCTCTTAACAAAAATGTTTAAGGTTATGTGGGTTGTGTGCTGGTATGGAACTAATGATAGTCACCTTCTTGCTTTTCTTAAGTATATACCTATCTTGAATTCCTATGAGATTGTAAACTAGTTGTAGGAAAAGACTATCTTACTTGTGTGTATTTCCTGCTTAACATGGTAACTAGTACAAAACAGGCTTTCTTTTTTTTTTTTTTTTTTTTTTGAGATAGTGTCTCACTCTGTGCCCTGGGTTGAGTGCTGTGGCATCATAGCTTAGAGAAACCTCAAACTCTTGGACTCAAGTGATCCTCTTATCTCAGTCTCCTGAGTAGCTGGGACTGTAGGAGTCCATCACAACACACAGCTAGTTTTTGTGTTTTTCTTTTTTCTTAGTAGAGATGGGGTCTCACTCCTCCTCAGGCTGGTATCCAGCTCCTGAGCTCAAGCCATCCACGCATGTTACCTGCTCAGAGTGTTAGGATTACAAGTATGAGCTACCATGACTGACCCACAAAATAGATATTTAAAAAATTATTCTTTTTTTTCATTTGTTTTAATTGTTAAATCATAGCTGTGTACATTAGTGCAATCAAGGGGTACAATGTGCTGGTTTCATATACAATCTGAAATCATCTCATCAAACTGTTCAACGTAGCCTTCATGGCCTTTTCATAGTTATTGTATGTAGACATTTGTATTCTGCGTTTAGTAGGTTTTGCCTGTACCCATTCTAAGATGCACCGTAGGTGTGGTCCCACCTATTACCTTCTCTCCACCCTAACCTCCCCCTTCCCTTCTCCTCCCTTGGCCCTTTCCCCATATTCTTGTGCTATAGTTTGGTTATAGTCTTCATGTGAAAGCTACAAACTAGCTTCATAGTAGGGCTGAGTACATTGGATACTTTTTCTTCCATTCCTGAGATACTTTGCTAAGAAGAATATGTTCAAGCTCCATCCATGTAAACATGAAAGAGGTAAAGTCTCCATCTTTCTTTAAGTCTGCATAATATTCCATGGTATACATGTACCACAATTTGCTAGTCCATTCATTGGTCGATGGGCACTTTGGCTTCTTCCATGAAAATAGACCTGCCATTTGATCCTATAATTCCTCTACTAGGAAGACCAAAAATCACAATATAACAAAGACATCTGTACCAGATGTTTATTGCAGCCCAATTTATAATCGTTAAGTCATGGAAGAAGCTAAAAAATTATTCTTAATTGAAAAGAAGTAAAATTAAATAAATAACCCATCAAAAGCCTGGATAAATGTTTGATGATAAGAACATAACCATATAATAATAATTTTTTTAACGTTGTTGGTGGAGGGAATCCATTGCAGCAGCCCAAACTTGCTTCCTATGTAGAGTATTGTTGGGTGGTGGCGGGTGAGGGATTGTACTGATATTCAGTGATGGCCCTATACCAGAAATAAGGTATTCTGAGAGAAATAAGCACAAGGAAACATATTCTTTAGGTTACTGATCTTCAATTGTTATCTCAACACTAGAAAAAACACAGGCAAATATAATCCCAGCAAGTAGACTTCTCATGGTCCCAAATGATCCAAGAATTGAATGGTAACCTTTCAAGAGAATGAAAGGATTGCACACTACCTAGACCATCTTCCCTAAATATCATTTTGCTACCTTATGCCTTTGACTGGTGCTGGATAGTTTGATTTGGCAGTTTGAGATTATATTCTCTGAAGAAGACCTGGAGTGTTTGTATTGAATTCAGTATTTTGGAAACCAGATGTTGACCTTGTATTATTATGTTCGTTAAATTCTTTCCAATTTCTGAACTTCTTTCAATCCCTTCAACTTCTCATATTTCTGGGTCTTTCTGCCCCTGGAGTCTGCTTTCCATAAGAAGCCACATCTCTCCAACTCCCATCTCAGATCAAGATAATTTATTCTCATCATTCAGATTTCAGCTAGATTGTCACATCTTCTAAAAAGATTTTCTTAAAAGCCCCAGATTAGGTCAGCTCCTAATACTACCCAGTATATCTTACGACATACTGTAATTGCTTGTTTAGTTATCCTTTTTCCTGCTGATTGTAAGGAGTATGTTTGTCTTCTTCTCTTCTTTTTCCAGTGTCACCCATTGTGTCTGGCCCTTAGTGGCTGCTCAATAAATATTTATTGAATGAGAAAAACCTGCATGGAAGAAGAAATCTAGGAGGCTTACCTTAATGAATTGGAATGTTTTATAAAAATCATAAGATGGCTATAAACAATCACACTGCAAGCTGTAATGAGGTTTCCCACGTTCCTTGGGTGTGATGAAAATGTGTATGATCATGGTCAGTAACTAGACTCGTTTACCAGATCCCCACTTGCTTAAATCTTCAGTTTGTCAAGGAGAAAACTGCATAGAGCAGTGGAAGGAAGAACAGCAATCTAGGGGCTTCATAATTAGAGGAAAATAAAGGTTACCTCTTTTTTGAATATACAGTATTCTGTGTAAACCCTCCCACTGGATTTGATTTAAGAAATAAATTAGTGAATGAGTTATTAAAGAGACAGGTCCTAAAGGGGCTTAAATAATTTTGAAATATGAGATCACCACTGAAAATCTTTGTCCCCTTTGAACTATTTCTCAAATGAGTTGTGATCAGAGTTTACTTGCCCTCGGTTGGATCGTGACCTCAAGGACATGGCCAGACTCTCTCTGGCTCTGTGGCTCAAAGTGTCTACACGTATCACAGTACTTTTTAACTTGACATAATATCTTCCCCATCTCAGCCTGAGGCACCACTCTGTTCTAAATGTGGCATGGCCTACAGGCTGCTGCATTTCCTGTAGAGGAGAGTCATTGGCTTATCTCCCCCCTCCCTTCTTATTTATTTACATTCTATTTTTTATGACACAATGAAGAACTATAGATATAAAAGGTTTTTTTAAAGCAGGAAATCTGGTGAGCAGCTTGATATTTAAGAAAAAAACAAAACTAAACACTAGACAGAGGATTAAAGTCTAACACCATCTTCCCACCAGTTTTAAATAATTCATTTCTGTGACGTGCCGAATAGCATTGCAGATGTGCTAGATCTGGAATGAAATTTCACCTTCAAATATTCTCTTCCTCTGCAGTTTTCTTTTTTTTCTTTCTCCTCCAAAAATATATTTAAATTAAGGTGACCTCATGTTAAATATGAAAGAATTTCAGCCTGCTAAAACTAAGATGGATGAGCAATTGCTAAGCCTTTATTCAGAGCTTTCTAATCTGGTTCAAGGCCCCTATCAGCTATAAAGGTGGTTCTGTCACAGCTTAGAGGAAGCAACAGTGGGTTGAGAGCACAGAAGTCTGACCCCGGATATTCACCACCACCCACACGGGACCTTAGGGAGTCTCTTCTCTCTCCCTGGATGCTAATGAGTATATTTCTTATTGCTGGTCTGATCCAACCATACGATCTATTTTTTATGCAGATAATCCAACGTTTATATTTAGAAGATGGAAGAATTTTAATCCTCCACCCCTTCAAAAATGAAAACAAAACCTTCTGTTTCTCTCGTTGTCATGAACGACACCTCTATCTTTCTAATTTATCAAGCTGAAAAACTTGAAGTTAGCCTTAACTCCTCCTTTTCTCAGACCCCACATTCAGTCCTTAAAAAAATACTGTTATTATCTTGAATCTAATTTCATATCCACAGCTGTTATGCCTGAAAACATTGCCACACTGCATTAGCAAATACTGAATCCTTGCCCCATAAGAGAAATGCAAGGTTGGGTTCCTGCAAGCATCTGGTCACAGTTCACCAATTGATTAATACACATTTTATGTTTCTGCTGAAAGACTCCTTATTTAATATATATTGTTGATTCATCATCTTTGAATTCAGGGCCAACAGCATTCTGACTCGTGCCCAATAAGAGCTCTTCTAACACCCATCTATTTTCTCCATGGGACATGTCACGGCCTTCTTGTGCTCAGGAGACTTAAATAGCACTTAAGCACCCTTTTAAACAGCAAAAGCACAAAGAAGAGTACAAACATGTGAAATGTATGGCCCTAAATATACTGGGAAAGGACACTTGTTTGTGGTGTGAGAGCTGAAAGGAGAAGGCAGAGCATGGCCCGGTTCAGCCTCACCTGGGAACAGGCGTGTCAGGAGCCCAGATTTCCCAGTGCTCTGAGCATGTCTTCAGTTCCCTGTGAAAGCACCATTACCGCTGACTTCAAGGTTACACATACATTTCAGCAAAAGGTGAATTCACAAATATGGAGTCCATAAGTAATGAAGACCCACTTCACTATCCCACCACTTTCTACAATCTCTACTGTGTATTAGTTTGCAAGGAAGGCTAGAAGGAAGTACCACAAAGTGCATGGCTTAAACAATAGGAATGTATTATCTCACAGTTCTGAAGCTAGAAGTCTCAGACCAAAGTGTTGATGGGGTTTGTTATGTCTGAGTGCTGGGGGACAATCTGTTCCAGGCCTCTCTCCTGGCTTCCTGTAGCTTCAGGGTTCATTTACCATTAGAGTGGACTTGGTCATTTACCGTTAAAGGTCAGTTAATTAAAATAACTATTTTAATAATAAGTTGTAAGCCAACTGCCATATGTGCCCACTTCTTAAAAACAAAAAATAAGGAGACATTAAAGGAAACTATTCAAAACAGAAAACTAGAAAATAGCACAGTATTGGTAAGGGGAAGATTATATGTGGTCCGCAGAGAAGATAGGTCCTGGTGTATGGACGGCTGATTCTATTCATTTTAAACAGAGCCCACATTAAGTATTCTCACATGATTTTTCCTTTCTGTGCACCAATTTCCAAGCAAGAGTAAGAATTACGGTATAAGTACTATGTAAAAGAGCAGCCCAACTATATGTCATAGTTTTATTACTTCAATTTCATGTCCTCCACTCTCAGAATAACCCTTAGTTCTCATTTAAAGTCCATTGTATCCTATAGCATAATTTTCATACATAAATATAAAACAAAAAATTTAAATAGTTTTTCCTCCCAAGCATAATGAAAGCAATAACTAGTGAATTTCAGGAGAGGGAAGATTTATCAAAAGGCCTGAATGGTTTCTTATGCAGTTTCCAAATTGTTTTTTATGCATAGAAATTAAAACTTTTTGAGTAGTTATCTCAATATATGTCTACTCAGAGTTAACCAAATTCAAGGTTAAAGGCACAGTTCTCCACAAGATTGGCCTCACTGTAGATACCAGCTGCAAGTTTGGGAGTCCCTAGGACCACCCCTCACTTCTAACCAGCTGGCTACAATTTGAGATTTTACAGACCACCCTTAGATTTGGTAGTACACTGGAATGACTCCCAGGATGCAGGAAAGCCTTATAGTTTTGATTTCAGTTTTATTATAACAAACCAAAGCATATCAGAATCAACCAAAAAGGGAGATACAGAGGATGAAGTCCGGGAGCTTTCCACACACAAAGCTTCTGACGTGGTCAGGGACGATTACCCTTCTGGCCCATGACAGTATGCATGGTGTTGACAACCAGGAAGTTCACCCAAGCTTTGGTATCCAGAGGTTTTATTGGGGTTTCATTATACAGGCATGATTGTTTTAATCATTGCCCAAATGGTTGAACTCAATTTTCCACCCACCTTCCTTCTTTGAAAGTGGACACAATGTCACAACCACCTAATCATGTAGTTGGTCTTCCTGGCATGGCCAGCTCCCATCCTGAGTCATCTCATTAGAATAAACTATCAAATATGACCTAAGGGACCCACAAAGACACTCTAATCACTTAGGAAATTTCAAGGTTTGAATGATTATCTCCCAGGAACTGGAACCAAACGCCAGCCAAAGTCGTTATTATACCATGTTCATTATATGATAATAAATAATTATTTGTTTATAAATAATAATCATATACCACTATGTTGATCTATAGTAGACATTATAAAACAAAGAAAACTAGCTGTTTACAAAAGACAAGCTAAATACAGCATTTATAATGTTATTTTTCAGCACACTTGCGTAAAACCAGTAAAAAACTTCCTTACATAATCCCTTAAAGGAGCTCCGTAAGGCTGACAAAAAGTGGTGCACACCATCAGTGGCAACGCCAGACATTCTCCCTTGGCTCCCCCAATACTCTTATTTGCACTGTCCTTTCCCCTTGACGTTACTTCCATTCTTGCCCTTGTTGGCTCCTCAAAGTTTGCTATTCAAATCAGTGGCTTCATTGCCAGTGAAGCGAAACGTAGTACTAAGGACAGTGTGACAGGGTCATTTTGATATAGCCCTTATCAAAATGCCCATGTCAAGGTGTCAAAATGTTCATTTTTATTAGCAAATAGTAAAACAACAAATATTTTGACTTTCTAGTCTATCAATAATCCCATCTCTGATCAAACACCTTTCTTCAGTTTCATACCCTCTCTGAATTTCACAGTGCTTCATTTTAATAATGATGTTTTAATATTTATTACCTGGCATTCAAGGAGTTAAGTATAATAAAAATTAACTGTCCACCCCCAGCCCAAACCCAGCAATTTCTAATTGCATATCAAATATTTTCAGCCACTGGAAAAGCATAGATGCTTTGTTACAGTTTAAATTATTTCCTTATCATTCCATTTTTGATAAACTGTGAATTTTAAATATGTGTATTAATATGGTAATTTATGTAAATCTTTGCCTTCTTATTTTATATTCTGGAGATGAGTCCTTCCTGAATTGATAGAGTACCGAGTTTTATATCCTATGACCTTATGATAATGCATTGAAAAGTACCAAATATGACTTTATTTATATCACTGGCAGGACAGCTTACCATGGAAAAAGCTTTCTTAAACTGGGAAGAAAAAATTCTTTTTCAAAAATTTTAAATTCCCTCAATCTAAAACCAACAGAGATAAGAATGTGGGGAGGGAAGGAGAAAGGCAGAAAGAAAGCGTCTGTGTGAGAGCAAGGTTTTTAATTCAAACTCCATTTTTCCATTTTGAGAAGGAAAAAGGCACTATGCTGAGAATTGTTGAGTCGGGAGAGGAGAGCTGAGAAGACTTTGCAAACCATCATTGAAGTCCCTTGCCTCAAAGTGAGGAAGAGCTCACAGACCCAAATTCTGTCTAACCTTGGGAATTTGACAGCACTTAACTTTTCTCAGCCTTGTTTGACTATTTCAAAAATGGAGGAAGAATCCCTAACAAGATGGATGGAAGGCGTGGAGGAGAAAAATCTGATACACCTGACACAGCGTAGGCACCAACAGGCTTCGTACGTTTGTCTTTCAGACAGTAGTTCTCTATTGTCTGGACTGCACATTAGACTCACCTGGAGATCTTTTGAAGGCACATTTATCCTCTGTACCAATTCAATCACAATCTCTGCCATTGTAACCCCAGCATCAGGATTTTTTTTTATTAAATCATAGCTGTGTACATTAATACAATCATGGGGTACAATATGCTGGTTTTATATACAATTTGAAATATTTTCATCAAACTGGTTAACATAGTCTTCCTTGCATATTCTTACTTGTTAAGACATTTATATTCTACATTTAGTAAGTTTCACATGTACCCTTGTAATGTGCACCGTAGGTGTGGTCCCACCAATTACCCTCCCTCCACCTGTCCTCTCTATCCTCTCTCCTCCCCTCCCTTTCCTCTTTCCCCATATTCTTAGGTTATAACTGGGTTATAGCTTTCATATGAAAGCTATAAATTAGTTTCATAGTAGGACTGAGTACATTGGGTACTTTTTCTTCCATTCTTGAGATACTTTGCTAAGAAGAACATGTTCCAGCTCCATCCATGTAAACATGAAAGAGGTGAAGTCTCCATCTTTCTTTAAGGCTGCATCATATCCCATGGTGTACATATACCACAATTTATTAATCCATTCATGGGGCGATGGGCACTTGGGCTTCTTGCATGATTTAGCAATTATGAATTGGGCTGCAGTAAACATTCTGGTACAAATATCTTTGTTATGATGTGGTTTTTTTGTCTTCTGGGTATATACCTAGTAGAGGAATTGTAGGATCAAATGGCAGGTCTATTTTTAGATCTCTAAGTATTCTCCAAACATCTTTCCAAAAGGAACGTATTACTTTGCATTCCCACCAGCAGTGTAGAAGTGTTCTCCTTTCTCCACATCCACGCCAACATCTCTGGTCTTGGGATTTTGTGATATGGGCTAATCTTACTGGAGTTAGATGATATCTCAAAGTAGTTTTGATTTGCATTTCTCCGATGATTTAGGATGATGAGCATTTTTTCATATGTCTGTAGGCCATGCGCC
This sequence comes from Nycticebus coucang, assembly GCF_027406575.1. Lineage (NCBI taxonomy): Eukaryota > Metazoa > Chordata > Mammalia > Primates > Lorisidae > Nycticebus > Nycticebus coucang. The sequence continues at coordinate 149,203,027 of NC_069780.1, read as the reverse complement.
TGTCTTCTTCAGAGAAATTTCTCTTCAAGTCCCTTGCCCAGCCTAAGATGGGATCACTTGTTCTTTTCTTGCTAATACATTTGAGTTCTCTGTGGATTCTGGTTATTAAACCTTTGTCAGACACATAACCTGCAAATATCTTCTCCCAGTCTGAGGGCTGTCTGCTTGCTTTACTTACTGTGTTCTTTGCTGTGCAGAAGCTTTTTAGTTTGATCAGGTCAACATCAGGATTTTTAAAAGATCTCTCCAACTGATTATATTGTGAGGTCACATTGAAAAACAGAGTTTTTCTCAAGGTGATTTTTTGTCACATATTATTGGAATTGTAGTGTATTAATAATAACATTCTAGGGAAATGCACAAATATATCTTCCATTGAATACCTGACTTGTCAGTTTTGAAGAAAGACAGTTTTATATGTCTCTGATATTTTGAATATACCCCCAAAACAGTCATGTATATTGCAATTGCTTCATAGCAATTATAACTCTGCAGCACATTTAGCTTACTAATATTTATTGAAATATTTTTAGCTGCAAAAACATTTTATGTTCACTACTATTTATTAATGCCCCGTTTTAAAATATTACACACAAAATTTATTCCAGTGCACATTAGTAAATAAATTATGCTTATAATTTCTAATGCATTTTTAATTATAAAAAAACAAATGTATCTTCCATAGATTCTTAACCTTTCATAAAGCTAGGTTTTACAGAATGAGTTTTTATACCCCTACCTCTACAGCTGACACATTAACACTGGGGCTGGATCTTATTGCTAATTGTTTGCTAATGTTTTTCCAGACAATCTATGATTCAGAAAGACACAGGACATAGAATTCAGGAATTCTGGGTCAGGAATTCAAACCAGAGTGTTTAGCTAAGCAGATCCAGATAACAAGCCGTGGTCATCGTCAGCAAGGACAGGACCTACCAGGCAGTCACCTGCTTTCTGCAGCAGAGGCTTGCTATAGACTTTCTCCCAGAGGAAGAAAAACAGACTTGAACCCATGTATTGAATCACATAGTTTCCCCGGCAGGGGTAACAGATGCAATGATGAGATGTAAGTTGTTTTTATCAAATATTTATCATCCAAGCTGCCTCTGCAAAAGTTCCTGGGGCTCCTTGACTATCTTATTAATGGAAGAACTTATCTGAACAAGGCTTGTGTGGGCCTGGGGTGAATGCATTTGTAGACCTGCAGTAGTTACCTTGTTTACCAGCAGCGCATGGCATCTCCAGCTAATTCTGTCTAGGGCAGGATTTCTACCAGTGCCAGCAGTACCCAGGGAGCTTGTTTGAAATGAGATGACAGGCAGATATTGGGCCTCAGCCTGGTTTCATTTTTCTGTCTATGAGATGACCACATAGAAAAGAGACAAGGCCAGAGTCTCTGAAACTTGGAAGCTTCTGAATTGGCAGCATAAGAAAATGGTTGCATGTATGGCTTTTCAAATTTTATATATATATTTAAAACATAGATATGAATTCTACAGTATGCTGAAGATGGCATACAAGATTCTATTCAACCAGCAAACCCTTTTTCTTTTCCTTCTCTTGGCAGTTAAAGGGTTTTTGCATGAAAATCACTGCAAAGGTACCAAAATGAATTGCATCATGTTCTCTCTGCTATCAAAAATCCTTCTGGGGAAATAAGACATGTAGAGCCCTGGTCACCAGGTCACTATGCAGACTCGCTCTTTGTCCCTAGGATTGCCTGTTTGGTCTCGCTCTCAGCCCTTGTCTTCCCTTTCTCCCTTCCATGTTGCCAGGGTTCTCATGCCACTCTGATTTTTAAATCTCCCATGCTCCCAGGCCAACAGTTTGGTAAATAGATGGGACATAATAATCCCAGGTACCTTTCTTCACTCCAAACACAAGCTGTTACGGAAATGCACAAGGCTCCTTGCTACTTCTAGTCTTCCATCAGTACAAAAGGTTCTTTCCCTACACTGACCTCTGTAGTCCTCCTCCTCCCTCAAAGTGAACTTCAAATATATTCCCGTCCGCGGTAATGGGGATAAAGTCCTGGCTGAGGCCAGCCATGAGGTAGGTATTCAGTAAATGTTCCATGTCTTTCCTTCCTCCCAACTTCTGGGTCAGGGTCAGTTGCCTCAGCACTGTCCCTTTCATGTCTTGCAAGCACTTGCTTCACTCTGCCTTGCATTGTCACCGTTTACTTGATCATTTCCTATACTTACCTATAAAGTTCTCGACAGCTGAATATGAATTAGATTTATCCCTATATGACGCAAGGATCTCTGAAAGAACCTTATACTTAGTGGGCACCCAATATTCAGTTGATGAATTATGAATGAATGAGGAAAATGCCCACACCCAAACTTACCCTACATAACTTTTCTGTCTACAAGGTTTCTCCCTATTTAAATAGCTCCTTTTCCAATTGCCTTGATAGTTTCTGGAGATTAATCAGATTAAAACAATTCACTGAATGTGTAAATTGATTATACTAATTTGATAAAGTAGATGGGAACATTTGCACTTTAAAAGGAGAGCTTTATATCCTCAAAGTAATCTTCAATTTCTGACGGATTTATGATGAATGCAAAGGGAAGTCTTTTTGATCTTTACTGAGGCTAAGAAAAAAAAATACAAACCAAGAAACACAACCTCTCATTCCAGGCAAGTCAGGGACCTCTTTGGAAAGGGTCTGTCAGCAAGCAAACACTTGGAACCAGCATTATTTTGTTGCTTTCTGAGACAAGTCCACCTTCTCAAAGAACTTTATAGCTAAGTTCTCCGCCACACATGGGACTTCACAGAAAAGTCTTCGCTCAGGGAAGGGGGGTGGGTTATACGCTGCATATTTCAACTGAGAATCAGGAAGCAGCTAACGAAGAGGGTCCTGCACATATATGCACACACACGTAGCCAGCCTTATGATATTTCAAGAGAACTACACGTGCTGGCTTGAGCTGAACATTAAGGACTTTGATTTATGACTTCTCATTAGCAGCTACTACACATCGATGTGATTCAGTTCCATCTTGCATAATAATTAACTCATCCATAAAGTGCATATTTGACAGCTAGATTGAAAAGCAATATTTGTTTCATTCTACCTCCTCAGCTGCAGAGGGAATTCACAAAAATTTATTTATTTATTTAGGAAATCAAAATTCTTTTGTGCATTTTTCTGAAATAAGAGTTGCATAAAATTATTTTGTAAATCAAATGCGCCGACAGATTCTGGAAAAGGTTAAAGTTGCAATGCTCTGCAAATGTAAAGGTATTTATTATTTTAATAATTACTGTTGTATTTATTTCATTGATTCCTGTTTCTAGATCAGAAATCTACTTGATTGGTTCCTTTAGCTTGATAGCTTAGTGGTCCATCAGGAGACACCGACCCAAGCTCACTAGAGAACAGTGGGAACTAGGCTGACACAGAGACTTCAAACCCTCTCATTCCTCTGAGCAGTTAAAATATGCTGAGAGCAGAAACAGCTCTCACTGACCCGGCACCAATGTCAAAACCCCATGCGTTTTTTTCTTAACATTTTTTCTGAAAAAGAAAAAAATCTGTTTTTAATGTTATTATCAGGAAACAATAAAGATAGATTATGATAATGTTCTAAGGATCTTTAATAGAACTTTTAGGAAGGTTGCTAGATGTAACAAAAATTCACCAGTTAAAGGTGAATTTCAGATAAATAATGAATGCATTTTTTAATATATGTATTGCCCTACTATATTTGACTAAACTATTATTTATCATTCATCTGAAACGCAAATGCAACTGGGCATCCTATTTTTTATCCGGTCACCCTACCTTTAAAGGGACCTATAGGCAACCGGAGTCTCAGAACATTTTTGAAAGCATTCATATTCTAACATTTCTCTACTAAACTTCCTTCTCACTTCTTCCTGCCATCTGCCCCTTTCATTTTCTGGAGGTCACAGCTGGTAACCAAAACCATGCTATCACTTAGTCAAAATATTTATTATTTCTGGAAAAACATGTGAGCCTCCAAAGGCTGTGATAGGAAACGAACCCAAAGAAGACAACATAATAGGAGTTCATTACTTCCCATAGCAGAGCACACAAACACCTACGTTATTATTCCCTCTGTGTCTCTCTGTCTTTCTATCTGTGTCACTTATCTCTCTCTCTCTCTCTAGAGGTATGTTTATATATATATATATACACACATACACATATTATATATATATACACACATACACATAGGGCCCCAAAAATGTACACACATTTTAAGAAAGGAAAAAAGTATATTAAAATTGTAATACTTAATCTACATCCATAAATTTGTTATCATTGATATTGTAGCTTGTATCTCTTATAATTTCTTATAATTGTAGAAGTCAAATGTTAATACAGTTTTTTCCTTTCTTAAACTGTGTATACATTTCTTTAGCAAAAGATTCTTTAGCTTGGGATAACGAACTGGAATTACAAATCTTAACAATACTCACAAATAAATCATTTACTTTTTAAATACTCAGAAAATATTTATTTCAGATAAAATAAGTATTACCATAATGACGTTAATAATTAGAAAAAAAAAAGTTCTAGGGTCTAAATGTCTCTAAATGAGATTTGATGTTGCCTATGTCCAACCCCACTCCTCATTAAATAAACTCTTAATTCTTTTAGGCGTATAAATAATGAATTTAGAGTCACTTGGGACCAACAAAAAGGAGGCTAAACTGTTACTGCATGTGGCCACAGTGATAACTGCTCTTTGAATGACAGAATGAAGCAGCAAGAACAAAACCTGCGTCAGGGAGGTGGAGAACCTTTTGGCAATCTTTCCTACCGCCCCTGTCCTAGTTGTTGTCAATATCGCGGAGACAAGAGAATTTTTTAAAAGGCACACAGGCTATTCCACATTATCCAGAAAGAATCTCACAGGGGAAACAGCCTACAATCCAGGAGAAATACTGAGAAAACACTAACAACAAGAAAGATAATTAAGCTTAAAATCTGGGCATATTTTCTCATTGCATCTATCCTGGATATTTTAATTATGTACCTGTTTTGTGTCTTTCTCTCTTCTAGGCTGAGAATTCCCATGAGATCCTAAGAACCCTGCCTCATTTTTTATGTATTACTGTTATCCAGCCTAGTCCCTAATTCATAGTGTGTGCAGCAATTATTTCAGAAAGTCTGAGAACCATTGCTATAAAGTAGGATGTAGTTGAACTTGGAGATAAGTAAGACTACTCAAATCTAACCTGGGGAAGAACCCCTGATTTTGTTGGCTTGCTTGTAGCCCCAACTTTATATTTCCAAAGATTCATAAAGTATATATGTATGTGTGTGTGTATCTTCCAGAACTTAGAAATATACATATGAAATAATATAGCTTAGATATTAAGAAGAATTTAGAAGAAGATATAGGAAATCATGAGATGGAGATGTCTAACTCTCTGTCAAGTTTATATACCCCCTTCTATAACATAGTTACTGCAAAGAGGTTGCTCTTAGGGACAATATTTCCCAGCTTCTCTTGAAACTAGGTGGGCCATGAGATTAGTTCTTACCAACAGAACCCAAATCAGAGTAAATATGCCATTATTTCGAGTCCATGATGGTTGAAAAGTGAATTCGCTTTCTCCATCCACATTTTCCTCTTTTAAGGGGCAGAATCTATTAGCCAAATAGTGAATACAGTAGAGCCAGAAGATGGAGGGAGCCGAGAATCACCCCTGAACAGACAGCCTCCTTTCACCCTATCAGTCAGAAACATTCATTTTGGACATTATGTACACAGGAAGTAAACTTCCATCAAGTTTGAGCCATAAGCTTGTTTGCTCCAGAAAATATCCTCAGTCCTAATATACTTTATAAGGAGTTTACTTTGCATCTACTTACTTTTTCTTCATTGTGTCATTTCTAGAAGCAGTAGCTCAGACTGTATATCACTATGCCCTTCCCCATCTTTCTTTCATAATGTTTAGAAAAGTCCTCATATTAAGGAATCACAATTCTTAAAAAATTTTAAAGAGTTTGATTCTGTGTGAATTTTCTTTTTACTGAATGAACACTTATCTAGTACCCACATTCTGTTAGGACTTGAGGATTAAAAAAAAACGATGAGCTGATAAATTCACAAAAGAAACAGGTATATAAAAGATCAATTATAAGCTAATCCAATAAAAAAATTAACAATACAAATGAGTCACTAGAAGCAAGTAGAAGACATTACTGTCCTTACTTGAAGTGGAAGAGAAAGGCTTCATAGAGAAGGTGACATTGAGTAAAGTCTTGGAGGGGAAATATGAGGCTTGTCAAACGAGATGAATCATTGCTTACAACTTTTAAGCATTTGCACAAGGAAGACATACTATTGCTTTTGACATTACTATATTGGTTTGTCATATGCAAGTTTATCATATTCATCAGGACTAATTTTCTATTGTTTTACTTTTAGCCTTTTGCTGAACAAAGTTTTCAGTTATAAACTTTGTTATTAATAATTTATTCTTTTTCTTCAATACTTACATACATTCTAAGTTTTATTGTTTGACGGTTTCTTAAAAAAAAAAAAAAAAAAACAGCCAAGCAAGGTGTCTCAGGCCTGTAACCTTAGCACTTTGGGAGACTGAAGCAGGACGATCACTTGTACTGAAGAGCAGCAGTTCCTCTTGGGCAACAGTGAGACCCCAACCCTACAAAAAAAAAAAAAAAAACGGTTTTGCACACCTGTACTGCCAGCTACTTAGGAGGCTAAGTCAGGAAGATTGCTTGAGCCAGGTAGTTTGAGGTTGCAGTGAGCTATGATGAGAACACTGCACTCCAGCCCAGGTAACAGAGAAAACCCCTGTCTCAAAAAATTTTTTAAAAGGGCAGTGCCTGTGGCTCAAAGGAGTAGGGCACCAGCCCCATATACCAGAGGTGGTGGGTTCAAACCTCAGTCCTGGCCTAAAAAAAAAAAGAAAGAAAAGTAAAAAAACTGTTTTTGAGACAGAGTCTCACTTTGTCACTCTGGGATTGAGTGTCATGGCATCATCATAGCTCACAGCAATCTTCAATTCTTGGGCTCAAACAGTCCTCATGCCACAGCCTCCTGGGTAGCAGGTGTTGTGGTGAGCACCTGTAGTCCCACTGGGTCCCTGTAGTCCCTACAGGTGCTCACCACAACACCTGGCTAGTTTTTCTATTTTAGTAGAGACAGGGTCTCATTCTTACTCAGGCTGGTCTCAAGCTCTTGAGTTCAACAATCCACCCACCCTAGCCTCTCAGATTGCTGGGATTATAGACATGAGTCCCCGTGCCTAGCAAAAAAAAAAAAATTTTTTTAGTCTGTCTGGATCTTACGGTACTTATTTGTCCATTATTTTATTTCAGACTGTACTATAATTTGTTAAGTTCATAGGTTTGGTTAAATTCTAAAACTCTATCCAGTTTCATTGTTCTAGTCTTCTATTTTTACCTATGTCACACAATTTTGCTTTATAATACATTTTATATATGGTAGGCCAAGCCCCTACACGTGTCTTCTCTATTACTCTTCTCGTCGTAATGCGGTGTTCATTTCTGGCAAAGGACGAAGTCCCAAAAGCTAGAAGTTTAGAAACCGATAAAATGAACTAGAAGGAATGGAGAAGTTTAGAAAATAAGGAAATAATAAGATATGTAGTTGGTGCTTCATACTTGCTGCTGTGGATGTTTCAGGGGCAATGATCTCATTATTCTTTTTAACTCCCTACATGAGTTTGGGAAAGAAATGGCATTAAATATGTGTTGAATTGAATCATCGACTGGCCTGGCCTCATTTCTTTCCATGTCGGTTACTCTATTTAAGAATCAGCTGGGAAATAGTTTCATTCACCAACTGTTACATTAAATATAGAAACTCTACGAAATATTTATTAGAAAACATTAAAACTCTTACATTAAAAAGAAGAAAAGAAATTGGATCTCTGACTCTCTTGCAAACAATTGAGTATCAGATTTCACTCTGGAGTCTTTCAATGTATATGGAAATTATTTCCTAAGGAGAGACTTAATCAGATTGCAAATCTTTTACCTTTTACCTATGCAGTTTATTGTACCTCACGTCTTCATTTTAGAAGAAAGATTTAAATTAGGTTAGATTGGGAAAGGGTATTATACTCACAAAAACAGAACAAGTTTGTTCCATCATGAACAGATTTTGATCATTACCCTGTTAGTGGGTCTGCTACTACAACCAGGCCTGGCCAAGAAAACGAGTCTGAATCATTGTCAGGAGCCCAATGGTAGAATTGAGAAGTGTCTATCGTGTTCACCGCCATACCTCCAGTGCCAGAGCAGTGCTTGAACACACATAATAAGCACTCGAAAAACATCCATTGAGTGATTGGAATCGAGCAGAAGGCATAATCAGCAGCTCACTGAGGAATGGAAATAATTGGCTCATGCCAGGGAGGCCAAGAGGAGGTCTGGATGTAGGGTAGATTAAGGCAAGAGGTTTGGACAGAGACAAGCACAATGCTGTGTAGGGGACAGGGAGACAGCCTGGCTTTAAAAAGACTGGATAACGGGCGGTGCCTGTGGCTCAGTCGGTAGGGTGCCAGCCCCATATACCGAGGGTGGCGGGTTCAAACCCGGCCCCGGCCAAACTGCAAAACCAAAAAATAGCCGGGTGTTGTGGCGGGCACCTGTAGTCCCAGCTACTTGGGAGGCTGAGGCAAGAGAATCGCTTAAGCCCAAGAGTTGGAGGTTGCTGTGAGCTGTGTGAGGCCACGGCACTCTACCGAGGGCCATAAAGTGAGACTCTGTCTCTACAAAAAAAAATAAATAAATAAATAAAATAAATAAATAAATAAAAATAAAAAGACTGGATAACACTTGGATACAAAGAATATTTGTGCTTCTGTTGTTTCTTCCATTGTCATACACCTTCTGGGGGCAAGACATGATTGCAAGAGAGACTTTACCTAACAAATACAATCAGTGTAACCTGGCTTATTGTACCCTCAATGAATCCCCAACAATAAAAAAATAATAATAATAAAAAGTACATTTAAGTCATAAAAAACTGCTTAGTTGTAATGACTTCTATTCAAATTCCTTATATGTTGTGAAGTCAAATTAGTTATATTTCGTGAATAAAGAGCTTATTGTGACTGACTTGATCTTTTAGTTGATGAAATAATTGTTTTTCAGAATCCTGAACTAAACCTGCTGTTTCAGCATTTGTAAGTTAAGCTGTGAATTAAGGATTTTTAAGCTCAAAAACTCTGCCTTGCCAGTGATCCATCAAAATGAAGTGTCAGAGTCTGAAGCAGTGAAGTGTGAAAGTAGATCTGGAAATGAACTTTTCAGACTCAAGATGATTTTTTTTCTGACTCAGGGAGATGTTAAATCTATTTAGGACTCCAGGCTTTCTTAAATCGGTAATAAAAGTATTACAGCTATGCAAGAAAAAATATTTTTCTTTAACTTAAACTATGGCATATGAACTAAAGTGAAGATAATTGCCTGATGAAATCATTTCTCGAAACTACTTAGCAATTTTCAATTTCCTGAACTCTGTAAATATTTGGCTACAAAACTGTCAACTAAGCAGTATCTCCTACTAGAAGAAATATTGGCCTGAAGTTACAAATTACTACTGCTGTAACTTAATACTAGAATTGCAATTCAGTGCTTGGGAAAGACCAAGATGTTATAATAGCATGGCGCATACGAGGGATTTAAGAACACAGATGATGATGAAAACCCTTAATAGGACTGTGACCCAAGGGAATACCTCGAAAAGAAGTTCTGGGATTACTTTAGGCTGAATAGATCATGAATCATGATGCAGAAAACTCATTGACTCAATTACATAAAAAGATATTTGCAAAAAGAAACACACATGTTCTCTGTGTAGGACATTTGCATATATACGTTTTGAACCCTTGTCTCCAAGGTTTTCTGATGTATTACCAGTGATTCTAATCAGTGGAAATTCTCGATAATGGTCCTTTCCACTTTATTTTAATCGGTCATCTGATTAGTGACAGATTTTCTCCAGCTATTAAATGAAGTACCAAGTAAGAAAGAGACATTACAGCTTCAGGAGAATATACAGAAATCTGAAATTCCTTCACTTTGCTCAATTTTTATTACATTTCATCTAGCACCTAAAATGCAGATGTATTCATCTGTTTAAAATAGAATGTGCTATCTGAATATTGTAATCGTGCTTCAGCTTGCCAAAAGATTAAATTATGGAAATTCACTCCCAATCTGAAAATAGTTATTGGTGATGTAACTACTTATAAGGAATTAGGCTAAATACTTTCTATTACAGTTGCAAGGAGAGCCATTTTTTCAGCATCCAAAGTAGGGTCAGTTTTAACAGAGACCTTAAAGAATGAAAAGCGATTATTTAAAAAAAAAAAAAATACTACATTGCTATTGGAAAAATGGTTAAAAGGATGTTTTAAGCTTGTTTAAATTTCTTTCAAGATTCATAAATATTCATTGAATCAATTAGTTATTTGAAGTTTAGTGTTTTGCTACTGAACAAAATAATTATCTGCTAAGGTGTTGTCCTGTCTGGAGCCTACATTTATTTTTAAATATGTGAAAGTTTGGGGACTGTCAATTTGATCTGTCTCAATGTAGCGGCTTCTTTTCCCCAAACTATAGAACTAACTTCTTCATACCCCTGAAACACAAGAATGCAAAAAAAAAAAAAAAGAAAAGAAAAGAGCTATCAATAAGGCACATGCTATTTTCTAATTCTGGAATCCTAGATCTTAAGAAGCAGCCATCTCTTAAGAAATGCCTAGTAGACTGAGTGTGGTGGCTCACACCTGTACTCTTAGCACCCTGGGAGACTGAGGCAGGTGGATTGCTTGAGCTCAAGAGTTGCAGACCACCTGAACAAGAGTAAGACCCCATCTCTGCTAAAAATAGAAAAGAATAGCCCGTCAGGTGTCATGGCGGGTGCCTGTAGTCCCAGCTACTCAGGAGGCTGAGGCAAGAGGATCATCACTTGAGCCCAAGATTTGAGGTTGCTGTGAACTCTGATGATTTAAGAATGGCACTCAACCCAGGGCGAAAGAGTGAGACTCTGTCTCAAGAAAGAAGAAAGGAAAGGAAGGAAGGAAGGGAGGGAGTGAGGGAGGGAAGGAAGGGAAGGAAGAAAGAAATCCAATTACAATAGCATAAAATATATGAAAAAGTCATCCCCAGTAAACTCCCCTCCACATAAACAGAGCAGCAAACCAACTGCAGTTCTGCAGGCTGGTGGTGCCTGGGGTGAAGCAGCCATCCTGGGCAGACAGACAGCTGTGCACAAGGGGCAGGGAAGACAGGGCTGCTCAGCTCATGAATGGGACTCTCAACTTCCCTTGTCTCCAAGTGTAGCCCTTTGAATATTTTAACTTTGACCGGCTTTATTTTCTTTGTTGTGTAGAAGGGAAGATTAATCACTTGTGGATCAAGACTCGCCAAGTGCTGTATTTCATCTTGAGGAGGTGAAGGGTTAGATGCTGGGGATGGGGTTAGGTAGAGGTGGGAGATTCTTTGAGATTTGAGAAAGGATAAGAAATGTACAAGACATTTTAGGACACTTTCAATCACAAAAGCTTTAAATTTAGGCACGTACATGGTTACCCCTCATCTCTCTGTTCTACAAAGTGACCTATATAATACTCTTTTCTCCCTGGCTATGACTTGCACTTTACAACACAATTATTTATACTACCCATGACATTAACAAAGGTCTTATAGAAACAGTCACTAAATAATTTGTGTACAGCCTGGGGCAGTTTAGTAAGGAAGGACTCAACAGGGGTAATTGTTGCCTTTGGGAGGCAATGTATACTCCCCAACACCCTTCAAGTAGGAATTACCTCAGACCAAGTATAGACAGGATGACAATTCATGCAACTGTACTAGTCACGGAGAGCCAACAAAGAGGACCCACAAGCAAATGTCTGTATCATGTTCAATCTGTTAACCCTTCGTCCCTTCCTTGAAACACAGGAAGCAGAAGTGTTCATGCACACATACACACAAACACACACAAAGAATAAAATTAATTGTGCAAACACAGTGTCCTATCTAGTGCTTATGATGAGGATCCCCCTAGAGACCGCCTCCATCTTTCATCAACTGGCATTATCCAGAAAGCTAAAGCGAAATCCCTTTGGATTTTGTGGCCTTTTTTTTTTTTTTTTGCTTTTGCTTCTGCACAAATCAATAAAAGTTTTTTGTTTAGCCTAAGTTAAATACCAATTCCAAGCAACATGGACAAAGAAACAAACAAATAATAAAAACCAAATTCAGATTGGCTTTAAGATGCTAAATTTAAGACATGTAATTGGAGATGACAGCTGACAGGTTAGCAACCTGAAATCATTCTCTGATTATTTACACAACCCCCAGCGAACTGTAGCTACATAAGACTTGTGACAAAGAAAGCTTTATTTCTGATAACAAAAGTATATCATGTGGGTAATTTCCAATAGAAACTGAGTGACGGTGCTGGTTTCTGACTTCTTATTCTAGGGCAATGTCTTTTGATGTCCTGATTTAGGATAGTTGTAAGCCTGAACTAATCTGACCTACTAAAAGCTTAATTGGCTGCTTCCAATTAACATTTCCCTTTCATCTGATGATTTGTTTCCATCTGAGGTAGACTGCTGTTCTTTAGGGCAGGATGCAATCTAGGTATCATGTACTATGAAATGATGTCTGCAATTTGGGTACGATTACATGTATAAACTGTAAGTCACCCTAATAATCTTCTGAGTACTGGAGTGACTGTACCTCCACGGGGGTACTGGAAGAAAGTATTGGGAGCTGAACAAGACTGTACACCAGGATTGAGAGTAAACAGGACTGCACCAGAGGAGCAGAGGTCATCTGGAGGGAGAGCCTGCTGCCAGCGCTGGTGCTGCAGAAGAAATCTGTTTCTCCTTGATGGTGGGGTTGTCCAGGCAGGGGCAGCTAGGAACCCCAGAATTGCTAACAGTGGAGACGGCTGAGTATTAGGCAATAGTTTGCATACTTTCACATTATCACTGGCCTTGTTATACTTTCACCTTCGAACTTAAACCAGTTTTTAGTATGCTAACTAAGACAGCTTGAAAATTTATATGTGCAAACGAATATAACATTCTTTGATGAAATCTTAAAACTCATACAAATATTTTTAATGAAATAATTTTCATTTATCATAATGATTAATACATTTTGATATAGCCATGCCCTCTTTTTAACTTTTTCTTTGGAAATTATTTCTATTTTGTAGATAAGTTGCAAAAGAATATAAAGAACACCCATATATACTTTTCCCAGAATTGCTTACTATTAGTATTTTATGAAATCAGCTTAGTGATTTATTTCTTCCTCCTTCCCTTGTTCTCTCTCTCCGTATATGGCATATACACATTATTATATAAATAATTTTTTCTGACCAAATCGAGGATAAATCACATGTATCATGGCCCCTTGCCCCAAACTTCAGTGCACATGTCCTAACAATGTGGATAATCTCTTACCTCGCCCCAGTTGAGTTAGCAGAATACTTTTGTCTTAATTACCTTTCTTACTTCAGCATTGTCTGTTGATCCTGAAATGTCCTTGTAGCATTTTCCCCTGTGGTACAGGATCTAGCCTGTAGTCAGATACTAATTAAATTGCCATGAGTCTTTAGTCTCTTCTAATACCAAGTATTTCTCTAGCCTTTCTTTGTCTTTTCTGGCATTGTCACTTTGGAAGAATAGAGTACCACCATCATCCCCTGAACACTTTTTTTTTTTTTATTTATTTCGTTTTGTTTTTGGGTGGTTTTTTTTTTGTTTTGTTTTGTTTTGTTTTTGTTGTTGTTATTTTTTGTTTTTGAGACAGAGTCTCACTTGGTTGCCCTCAGTAGAGTGCCTGTAGAGTGCTGTTGTGTCACAGCTCACAGCAACCTCAAACTCTGAGTCTCAAGCAATCCTCTTGCCTTGGCTTCCCAAGTAGCTAGGACTACAAGCACCTGCCACAGTGCCTGGCTATTTTTTTTAGAGATGAGTTCTCACTCTTACTCAAGTCTCAAACTTCTGAGCTCAAGCAATCCACTTGCCTCAGCCAAACATTTTTTTAATAGAACATTTTTCACTTGGGGTTTGTCTGCTAGTTCCTCATAATCACTGTAAAGTTACACACACTCCCTTGGGGTGTTGCATAGTGTACCTGTCCACCTGTCCCTCATTGGTGATGTTAACTTTATTCAGCCAGCCAAGTGTTTCGGACTTCCCCACTAGGTAATTATTGTGCAATTTTCTCCCCTGCAACTAATAAATGGTCTGCAAGAGATACTTTAGAGCCATGCTAATATCCAATTTCTCATCAAGATTTCCTTCTAGATTTAGCATCTATGGATGAACTTTGCCTGATATCAGCACAATCTTTAATAAAAAAAGCTGCAAAATTATGATTTTCCCACTTCAGCACTCCCTCCACATCTGCCATCAGCTCTCAGAATTCTGCTTCAAGCACAAGCTTCCCCATTCATTTATTTATTTATTTATTATAGTTACAGACCTATGGATTTTTTCTAATAGTTTATAATTATTATATAAACAGAATTTTAATTAAAAGGTTCACATACTCATTTAGTCAGTGAATATTTACTGAGTACCTTCAGTACACCAGGTACTCTAATATATTCTGTAGATACAACTGTGATCAAAACAGATGCAGCCTGTCTTTCCCCATATAGAGAGATATATTATTGGTATATGTATATACAGAGGTTTGAGGACAGCTGCAATCTAGGAGAACTTCTTTTCAGGATTAAAAATTTAAACTCATTAATTTATTTATTCAATAGATTTATCAAATACTTATGTGTTGAGAACTTTCTAGTTCCTGAGAGTACAGATAGGGTCCCTATCCTTAGGAATTTTACAATCAAATAGGGAAGACTATCCAACAAATAAATTAGTCATCAAAAGATTTACAGGTTTTTAAAGGTGCTGCAAAAGTAAAAAAGAAAACATGAACCCAGGAGCTGAGCTAGAGGATGAGTCACCAGGTAACGGAGAGACCAGACATTATCAATAGGAGATCTAGGACAGATTCGTCATGACTGCTCATGACTGTCTGGATTTGGGGAGTAGGGTACTTTTCCATCATTTTCTTCCAGCTCCTTGCCACAGCCTCACGACTAAGATAGAGCTCACCTCTGCTATTACCACTTCCATGAGTCCAGTTTCCAAGCCAGTGACCGCATGTCAGCCACTTCTACATCAGGATACAAACCAAAAAGTAGGCAAATCAAAACATTTTATGCTAAATACCCTCTTCCTGCACCTTTCAACAAATAGCTACTAAGAATGCACTGCGCAGGGACATGCAAAACAGTGATGTACTAGGCATTCATCAGGGCACAGGTTTCAGTGAAGGATGCTAACGAGTAGTGTGCTAACTGTGAGAAGGGTAACTGCAGTGGTTAGCTGGGCCGGGGAGGTTCTATAAGGTTATATAAGATCGATGGGACTCTAACCTAGATGTGGTGGGGGCTGGGCAAGTGGGCAGAAAGGTTTTCTAGAGAAAGTGAAGTTGATGTTAAAGATTGGTACAAGTTAGAGACTACAAGCTGCTCCCTGCATCCAAGGGCCGCATGTGCAAAGTCACACAGAAAGTAGGCACATGCACCCCGATTCCCTGGTTCCCCACCGTCTCCCCAGTGCAAGCACAGAGTCGACAGTGAGAATTTTGGAACGAGTGCATGGGTACATGCCTCAGGGATATTTTGTCCCCAGGAGGGCAGACAATCATGATAAAATTCAATATAAAATTGTTTACACTATCCAGTGTATGGGATTCTACTTTCTGTACTGGTCAACTTTACATCCACACCGGAGCCTTAATTACACATCGGGAGCAGGATGGAGCAGTTTCAGAGTCTGCTGAGATTAAGATATTTTTATAGATGGGTTGTAAAGAACACTATTTATACCTGGAAGAACTGTCTTCTCTCCCTCATTTCATTTTTCTAATTAACTGAAAGCTGGGTTGACTTGGCTTTGGTTCATTCTTGTCGTCAAAATTTAGCATCATGGGTATTGATTAATTAGTGATGAGTCATTTAGCGTAAGAGAGCATAAACTATGTGATGGCAAATTTAGAGGATGAAAATTAGGCCATAGGGCAGGAAGGCGTTCAAGGGCTGTGCTTTGTTATTAAAACATGTCACTGCCAGCGTGAAGCTAAAAAAAGCAGCAGAGGGGCTCTAAGGCACATGTTCCTTCCTTCCTCTCCTCTCTTTCTGACCTACATAGGAGACCTCACCCAACTTTCAGCCCCCTCCACCCTTATTGGGGACCCTCCCACTTAGGGACCATAGCCATTCACTGGCTTGTGATGGGTATGAACAAAGAAATGCAACATAATGAATAGAATAAATGTGCAATGACAGAAATCCTATTGTGTCAACAGGATTTGGGTGTTTCTTTGTATGAAAAAACTTAGCCTGTTACTTATTGACTATCCCAGCCACATGGAAAAGTCCTTAATGTTTTGGAATATAAGCTCCCTGATATAACAGGAGAGTTTGAGTTCTGAAGTCAGATGCCCACAGTGCCACTACTTCAAGCTTTGAGTCCATCAGATTCTTCTGTGTAAAGTGGGAATTTAAGTGTCTGCACCAGAATGAAATCTTGCCATTTCCAACAGGGTGGATGGAACTGGGGAACGTAATATGAAGTGAAATCAGCCAAGCATAAGAAGATAAATCTCACGTGTTCTCAGTCATCTGTGGGAGCTTCATATTGAAAACAAGTGCTCTCATGGAGACAGAGAGTAGAATGATGGTGTCCAGAGGCTGGGAATAATAAGGAGGTGGGGATGAAGCATGGATGGTTAATGGGTGCAAAAACATAGTTAGGTAGAATGAATAATATTTGATATCACAACAAAGTGACTATAATCAAAAGTTAGGGTATACTTTAAAATAACTAAAAGTGGAGTTGAAATTTTCCTAATACAAATGATAAACGCCTGAGGTGATGGATACCCCATTACTCTAATTTGGTTAATTCACGGTTGTATGCCTGTATCAGAACATCACCTGTATCCTATGAAGATATTTAACTGTTATGTACCCACAATAATTAAAAATAAAACTTTTTTTAAAAGTGTCTTCACCAGAGGATTGTTGGTGAGGATTAAATGAGTTCATAGATGTAAAGCAGAAAGCACTAGCCATGGTGTCTCACTGACGTCCTCTGAACCTCTTTTAAGCACTGTGGCTCTCAGAGATGGGGTCACCAAAAGCCCAGACTACACTGAACATCATACCTGACAGGAAGTGCTGCTTCATATGAGCAGATGTTATTAATCTAACAAGTGATCTGTGTTCTCTCTTCTCAGCTGGTATTCAGGACCTAGAATATTTTGTATAATCCGTTAATATACACTGATAAAAATGAGAAATATTACTATTAAGAAAGTCATGTTGAGGCTAGCAAACATATGAAAAAATGCTCATCATCCCTAATTATTAGAGAAATGCAAATTAAAACCACCCTGAGATATCATCTAACCCCAGCGAGAATGGCCTATATCACAAAATCTCAAAACTGCAGATGCTGGCATGGATGTGGAGAGAAAGGAACACTTTTATGCTGCTGGTGGGACTGCAAACTAATACAACCTTTTTGGAAGGAAGTATGGAGAAACCTCATGGTTTCCCAATGGATCAGTAAGCTGTGGTATATGTATACCATGGAGTATTATTCAGCCATAAAAAATGGAGATTTTGCAGCATTTGTACTAACCTGGGTGGAGGTGAAACACATTATTCTTAGTGAAGCATCACAGGAATGGAGAAGTATGAATCCTTATGTATTCAATTTTGATATGAAGACAATTAATGACAAGTAATGACACAATGGGGCATGGGGGAAGGGGAGACCAGACAGAGAAGGAGGGAAGGGGTGAGGGAAAGGAAAAGAAGAACAAAAAAGAAAAGAAAAGAAAATAGTGACTAATTCTCACATAAATTGGATTTAATTTTGATCAAAGTACATTACTTAAACATTAATTTTTAATTCAACTTGTTAATATGATGTTTAGGATATTGCATCCTCATTTATAAGTGACATATGTTTGTAATTTCCCCTTTATAATAATATATTTTCTCCAATTTTAATATCAGGTGTACCCAGATTAAGTAGAATGATTTTGAAGTATTTCTTCTTTTCTATTGTCTATAAGATTTGGCAAGATCTGTTTTTTGAAAATTATCTTTTACTTTTATTTATAAATATTAGTTGTCTATTTTTTGAGACTTAAAAAAAAAATAAGAAGTTAACCGATGA
The DNA here is from genome assembly GCF_027406575.1 of Nycticebus coucang. NCBI lineage: Eukaryota > Metazoa > Chordata > Mammalia > Primates > Lorisidae > Nycticebus > Nycticebus coucang. The sequence goes on along the minus strand of NC_069780.1, from coordinate 149,184,742 downwards.
CTCCATACTGAATCTCAGAGTCAAAGCATTCTATAATAGACATACTCTTATCTGACAATGTGAATGCTACTTTCTTTGCATTATTATTGCTTAATATTTCGATGTAGCAATTGTCTGATTCCTTTTCTGAATTTATTTGTTTGTTTGTTCTTTACGAGGTTTTCGTTTCTAGTCCTTATTTTAAACATTGTTATTGTTATTAAAATTTAAGCCTTTTTAATTATGTGAAGGTAAAAAAAATGGAAACCTAATAAACACATGTATATGTAAAAATAAAAAATAAAAGTCATTTTGAGAGCCACCATAGTCATATGCTAGATGCTGTGTGGCGTTCAAATATAACTTGATTTCTGCCTTCAAAGACCTTCCGATTTAGTTAATGGAGACACGTCATGGGCACATGTGTCTGACAACAACATTCAGCAAGGCAGATCATTGGCCCTGCAGTGGAGGCATCTGTTGGCATCAAGACTCCCAGTAAATAGACATGAGTGTCATTTACATTTTAATTTTCCTAAGGAAGACCATCATGCTTTTTAAAAGCAATTTATAGAACAATGTGAGTTACATTCTCCCTCTCTCTCTCTCTCACACACACACACCACAAATTTAGAAGGCTGAATTCTTTACCATGGACATTTTTGACAAAGGGATTGGGATTGGAAGGGGAAGACAGAGGCTATTTTTCACACTTTATTTTTCAGTCTTTTGTATTGATTTTTTTTTAATAATAGGCATTCTATAGTTTTTAATCAGAAAAACAAATGGAATTATTTATTTTAGTAAAGATATATTGAAGATAATTCCCTGGAGAAAGCTCAATTTATCTCGTTAGTGACTCTCTACCTGTTAGTTATATAATTTGTTTCAAATGAAATGATATAATTAGTGAAGGTAAGCACTTGCTATACCTATAAATACATTTTTATTTGAATTTTGGGGTGATAAATCCCTTAACTCCATATGTTACTTCCTCTGGAAAAAAAAAAATAGGTCAACTTCCAGGATCTTGTTTGATGTAAGCATTTAAACTGTTTCCAAGGTAACCAATCTCTAGAAGGCTCAGCGAAGCTTGTGTCTCTTTCTTCATTCTGAATGCTCAGCAATTTTCTGTTTCCTTATAGAAACCTTGAACTTTGACACACACACACACACAGTCCTGACTTTGCTTGCTTTTCATCAGGGATAAAAGGAACAACAAAGCTAAATATATGCTAATTGATCTTTAAACTGCATAATGCAGCTATTTTATTATCTTTTCTGTCTTTATATATTATAAATAATGACAACCAAATGTTGTGTGACTGTTCATAGGGGAAATATATTAACCTTATGTGAATTGCTGGGTAATTGTTCTTCAATTTATGATCATTAGTTCTTTGTTTTGTTTGCCTTCAGCATAAATATTGAAGCCGAAGAATAGATCAGTGTTCAGCAAAATAATAGTAAATCATTCCATTTAATTTGCTACAGCAGCATTGTTCAATGAAAATATAATGTGAGCCATATATGTAATTTTTGTAATAGCCACATTTAAAAGCAAAAAGAAATGGGTAAAATTAATTTAAGTGTATTTTGTTTAACCCAATTTATCTAAAATATTACTATTTCAACATATAATCAATATAAAAGTTATTAATGAGATATTTTGTACGTTCTTTTTTTTTGAACTAAGTCTTCAAAATCTGATGTGCATTTTATAAGTACAGAATATTGCGATTTGGACAAACCATAGTGCAAAACCTCAGTAGCCATATGTGGCTGTGACCTTCTTGGATACTGAAGATCTCTAGATGACGGTAAATGCTTCCTTAAAATCATTGTTATCAACTCATAAGTAGAATCTTTATAGATGTAAACTACCATTTTGCAGGATTTTCTTTCCTTCCTGAAATTTAGTTCATCAATAGCATGTCAAATTGACTTCCTTAATGGAATATACTTAATTTTCATTTTCCATTCTGTCATTTTTATCCTTTTGATGATTTTTTTTCCTGCAATCAATAGTCATCAGAGGAAACAACAGTATAAATATATCTTCCGTAATCTCTCTTAAAAGATAATTTTCAGAAAAAGGTAAAATCATGAGTCTCATACAAATATAAAATGAACACATGTTAAAGAATGTTCTTTACACATGATCTGACAGAATCAGGCAGCCATTATAACTGATTGAAAGAAAGTCAGAACAATACAAATTTTCCGTGGAGTAGAACAATGTGGAGATGAATCGCAGATGGGAACAAAACTTTTTTCTACAAAAAAGAGAAAATCAATTAAATCACAACCACGCGGGACAGAATGCACATAGCCATGGATTACCTACAACTTGTGAAGAGTTGCACAATAGCTCAGAAGTAATGAGGAATGCCAGAATCCCATAACCCAAAAGAGTATGCTATAGATGATGCATGATTTCCCACTGAAACACAAAATTCTTTGTACATCATCTGATAATTCATCTAGAGACACCTAAGCATCAAGTCTCAGCTTTGTCTCAAATTATAGAGTAATCTCGGGGAAATCAGAGAGATTCTGCTTCATTTTGTTCACTGATAAACCAATGAGTGGCATTTCATATTCTCTAAGCCTCTTTCCAGCAATACGGTTCTTTGAAAGAAAGGGCTCCAGGAGGGCAGACTCCATCAGTCCCCCTACATTAGGTAAGTAGCTCTAGTTCCTTTCAGGTAGTCCCTCACCCACTGGTGATGTGGTCAAGCACATATTGTAAGATTTAGCAGGTTGTTGCAAAGGAGCAGAATGGCCAAACTCCTCACACATTTCAGCGCTTAGTACTCTGTTTCAACTTCCAGCAAAGAAACGGTTCCCACTTCCCTGGTTTGCAAGATAGACACATGGAATAAAATTTGCCTTTCCCACAATTTAGAAGAGTACAGTGATTTAGAATAAGAAAGCCATTTGCTTTCACTCTAGCAAAGCAGAAAGATAATAGAGTAACATGGATATCCATGTTACCCTAATGCAGAGAGAAATGGCTTATGGCATCGTAATAGAATGCATGGGACAACTGAGAAGTCCCTTGTAGGATGGGGTGATATGTGGAAGAGCAATGGATTGGAAGCCAGGAGCGCAGAGTCTTTAACTCTTTAGGAAGCCCCTCCTCTTGCCTTAAATGAAGTCATGTCCTCCTGATTACGTAAAGCTTATTTTTAATGATTTCCTTTAAAAGTAAGAAGAAAAACATTCAGGCAGCATTAAAATAAGCTTGAATTTTAGGGTTTATATTGAACTCTGGACTCTCTTCTAGAAGCCAACTGAAAAAAAAGCATAAGGAGGGCGATAACCTTCTGTTACTTCTGCAACCTGAAGACTAGGGGTCTCACCTTCACGTCACCTTACAAAGGACCACCCCCCTGAGGATGTGTCTGAATCTAGCCTCCATCTCGTGTGCTAATGGTCGTGGACCTTTACAGCCTAGAGCACGATGATGTGCTGAGCCGGGCCAGGCCATCTAGAAAGCAGTTGCTCTGTGGACAGGGCCTCATGCTGGCAGCAAGGAGCCAAGCTGGTCCCTTTTTTTTGTTGTTGTTGTTTGTTTTTATTGTTTGGGATTCATTGAGAGTACAAAGAATTAGGTTACACTGATTGCATTTGTTAGATAAAGTCCCTGTAATTGCATGCTGCTCCCAGGACCAACATGGTCACCTGTGTAACACTCAGTCCTCCAGGTGGAAGGTCACTCTACTGGAGGGCAGGCAGGCATCTGAGCATTTGTTTTCTTCAGAGTGAGTGGTTTTCACTCACTGCCAGTTCATGAACCATTTTCAACTAGACAAATGACTAAAGCGGCATCCAGAACATTCCCTAACATTGAATGGTGAAGATTCACTTCAATGAAGAAAATTTTCAGAGCTAAACGGCATAAAATTCTAGCTTTCATTCATTTATTTCTTTATATTATATCATAAAAAGTTTTGGTTTTGCTTTGTTTTTTTGTAGAAACAGAGTCTTATTTTATCACCCTCAGTAGAATGTCGTGATGTCACACAGCTCACAGCAACCTCCAACTCCTGGGCTTAGGCGATTCTCTTGCCTCAGCCTCCCAAGTAGCTGAGACTTCAGGTGCCTGCCACAATACCTGGCTATTTTGTTGTCGTTGTTGTAGTTCAGCCAGGGCCAGGTTTGAACCCGCCACCCTCTGTAGATGGGGCTGGCACCCTACTCACTGAGCCACAGATGCCGCCCTCAAAAAAAGTTTTAATGGTCCCAAATATATATATTTAGCGACGGAGCATACACTCAGGGGAGAAAAACAATTAAAAACAAATGAAACAAAAAAAAAATATGACACAATCTAGAATTCCACTCAGTCTTTAATCAAGCAGGGACAAATCCCTACTTTGAAAAAAAAAATCTGCAGTTTGAAGGACAAAGGAACAGAGAAACAAGAGGAAACTTTCTATTTTCCCCTTCCCCACAGAGGTTTTTCCAAACCTGTTGTAGCTTGACTAAAATGTTCAGAATGTAAGGTTTTAAAGGCAGCTCTTTTTATGCAAAGAAACTGTTGGCATTCTTTTTTTTTTTTTTTTTTTATTGTTGGGGATTCATTGAGGGTACAATAAGCCAGGTTATACTGATTGCATTTGTTAGGTAAAATCCCTCTTGCAATCGTGTCTTGCCCCCAAAAGGTGTGACACGCACCAAGGCCCCAACTCCCTCCCTCCTTTGGAAACTGTTGGCATTCTTTTTTTTTTTTCTCTCTTCTCTTTTTTTTTTTCTCTTCTTTTTTTTTTTTTTTTCAGGCGCCTGTAGTCCCAGCTGCTCGGGAGGCTGAGGCAAGAGAATCGTGTAAGCCCAAGAGTTAGAGGTTGCTGTGAGCCGTGTGACGCCACAGCACTCTACCGAGGGCGATACAGTGAGACTCTGTCGCTACAAAAAAAAAAAAAAAAGGAAAAAGGAAAAAAAAAAAAAGGAAACTGTTGGCATTCTTTTTTATATTGTTGGGGATTCATTGAGGGTACAATAAGCCAGGTTACACTGATTGCAATTGTTAGATAAAGTCCCTCTTGCAATCAAGTCTTGCCCCCATAAAGTGTGACACACACCAAGGCCCCACCCCTCTCCCTCTGTCCCTCTGCTAGTGAAGAGTTACCACAGAAAGGCCCATTCTTCCAAGTCTCAAACATGGTCCGAGGAAGCATATTCTGATTTTAGCAACTGAAAAATTCTAGCTTTCAAATTAATATACAACTCACTCCATTTTATTGAACTGTTCTCTTGATATAACCAACAAAATAGTTCCTGCTCATAATAACTTGGAACATTTGCCCTATCTTTTCTCCTGGGGGAAAGTAGCTTATTTCTGGAGCTATCAATTTGGACACTTTCCAGAAAAGAGAGCTATTTTCATGAGCTGGTTAGAGGAACCATTTTTCTTCTCATAATATTTCCTCTTATTATCTATTGTGGTTTTTCTCCTAACAGAAGGAAACACTAAGAAGAACACTAGCTTTCAGTCTTCCTTTTTGACATACACATCATAGCTATTATTTTCAAGCACTGACTTAAAAAAAAAAAGTATTTGTGAAATACTGTACTTTGAAATTCAATTGACTTTCTTCAAGCCTGTCAAGAAAAACGAGGGAGCAGAAAAACTTCTTACAAAAAAAAAAAAAAGATGAAAAGAGAATCAATCAAACAACGGAGGTTCATGTACTGCTCAGGAAAAAGAAGATTAATAGTGAAGATCCTTGACTTTCTAGACACCACCTGCTGTTCCTAAGGTGGAGACAGGCGTGGAGACCCACTGTGCCTTTAGAGGCCTGGATCTATTAAGATGAAGCTATGATTGCCCCAGTATTTTCATTTCCATCTCCCTCAACTTGTGTTTTCCTTTTATTTGCTTTAGAACAGATGAGAGAAGAAATGGTCATAAAATGGGCCCTTAGTTTAAGACTTACCTTTTAAAAGACTTATAAAAGACGTAAGAATAACACTCATTTTAGAAAGCGTAATAAATGAGTCATGTATAAAGAAAGCCTGAATACTCCTAATCTTAGTACCATTAACATTTATTGAGTAACTTTCCATGCCTCTTTTTATATGTGAATATGTAATTGGATGTGAATAGAATCATAGTAAGCATATTGTTTTCTTATGCACCTTTTATTATTATGTAGAATACATCATGGGGATGTTTCCCCATCAATACATTCATTGTCCTTCTAATGGCCATGTAATATTCTCCTGTGTAAATGCAGCATCCGTCATTTATCTAATCAGGTACATTCATGAACATGACATCGGCAGATAATGCTGAAATAAAGTCTAGAAAAAGAGACGGTAGGTCTAAGGCAACAGCACAGAGACAAAGCTGTTTTACAGCACAGATGAAAATTTGAGAAGGGATAATACTGAGCCCTTTCAAGGCAGCAAATGGCCAAGTAAGGAGATGGAATACCCAGAGGTTCTGTGTTTCTAGAAGGAGTGTGTTATTGTCATGAATTTGACAGTGAAGCTCAGATGTAAACCTCAGGTCACTGGTGGGCTCAGAGCCTGGGAGGTAGACAGGCTCAGCTAAAGCTGCAGTCAGAGTCTTTAGCTGAGGTGTGGCGCAGAAGAATACAAGTCAACAGGACGTACCCATTAGAGAGTACAGAATAACACAGGTGTTGCTATGTAATCTGACATGCCCACGGCCACAACAGCCAGGAACCATCAGACAGAAGCTGATTCCAGACATCTAGGTGAGGAGTCCAGGTTTGAGGAGAGAGGTGGAGCAGATGTCAGGAGCCTGACAACCCAGGTTTGAGGAGAGAGGTGGAACAGATGTCAGGAGCCTGACGACCCAGGACCCATGATATCTCTGCCATGGACATCTTTGTCCTATGGACAGACAGGACCAGTACATGTGCTCTGACACCAGGGAAAGCTCCATTCTGCTGCTGCTGAATTTCAGAGAAAACTGAGTTATCTGTGGAATCTTCACAGTTTCTACAACAGTCCAACACTTTGTCAAGAGGGTGAGCAGTTTTCTAGTGAGTTGAAGTGATGCAGGCAGCCAAACCTCAGAAATTGGGCCAAAGTAATTCACTTGATAATTCTCAGCTCTGAGAGGTGGGCTGAAAACAAGCACTCCAGTTTTATTCCATTCTACAGTGCTGGCAGCCACCCAGCCACCAGATCTTTAGCTTGTTCCAGACACTTATTTTATTCATTCATCCCTTGAATAAATATTTATTGAGCACCTGCTCTGGGTCAGACACTCTGCTGTGCACTGCAAAGGGATAAATAAAACACGGTCCTTGCTCATTTCAAATAAGAAGAGAAATAATACTGTTCTGTAACTACACGAGAAAGAGGCTGCAGAGATATTTGTGTTACATAATAAACATGTCTCCTTTTTTTGACAAAGGAAGGGAAGATCAGTATCATTTTACAAATCAACTGGAGATGACTTGGGGGTGAGGGAGATGAACCTTATGGTGACACGTGCATTTTAACTAGCACCATCTATAAACTCAGTGGATTCAAAGCACTAAGCTAGGAGAGGGACATACTCATATTCACCAAATATTTACTCATCACCTACTATATGCCAGGTGTTGTTTTAGGCCCTGGGCATATAGAAGGGATCAAGAGAGACATTGAAACTTACAGCCCAGTGGTAGGGGAATAAAATGAATGGGAAGACTACACAGAATAAGAGCTATACAGAAAATTAAAATGGTAATGATGTGAGAAAGTGCCTGGGAGGCAGCACAGATTAAGTGGTCATGGATAACCTCTCTGAGGGATTGATATTTAAGCTGACTTCTGAATGGTTCAGAGCCTGGGAGGTAGACAGAGCTTCCCACTCATAGTTTGTACCAGAGCCCTGAGAGGAGCATGGCTGGAATAGAGAGTAAGGGGAGGCAGGTCAGAGTGGAATCCTCTGTCCCAGGGGCTGGCTCCTTCCATGACAGCCAACAGCCTGTCATTAACATGTTCATATTGAAATAGGAGTGAGCAGAGACCACCTCCAAGCACCTAGGGTGCTCAAAACACAAGGAGGCAGGACTCTCCAGCCCAGGACCACTTTCCCTGTAACAGGCAGGATGGCACCACTGAGCAAAGTTATAATCCCACTTTGTCTAAGCCAGATTTCATAAGTGTGTTTGCTATATTTCTATGTAGTTGGGTGGATCGGTTAGTCATTCATTTAATAAAAATGGTTGAGCGCTTTCTATGTGCCAGCCACAAACAGGTGTAGCCGGGAGACAGATGACAAATAAATGAGGACACAAGCAAAAAGCAAATAAGTATCACAGGCTTAGATGGTGATACCTGCTACAAAGAAAATAAGGCTGGGTAGGAGGACTGTATATTCCTATTATTATAGGAATAGTGGCCCCAGCACTATTTTAGATCAGGTGCTCAGAGGAGAGGCACTTGAGCAGAGATTCAAATGATGAGAAGGAGATGACCACGTGAAGTTGGTCATGTGCAGGAAGAGAGGACCATTCCAGAGGAGGGAACAGCGACAACTGCAGCCAGGTCTTGCTGAGTCCAGGAAGCAGCAAAAAGTCCAGAGTGGCTGGAGCACAGGGAGTAAGGGCACAAGTGTCGTAGGGAACAAGGGCAATTTCTAAATGTAATTGGCTGTCTCAGCAGAATTGACTTGCCAGGAGAATACAGTAGAACCTCCATAGTTGACAACCTCCTCACACTGACCTTCTAATTTTCATAAACCAGACATGCCCTACATGTACATATCAATACAACAGGCCTAGTTCTTACGTTGACCACCTCTGTATATTGACTAGATTGTTACAGTCCCTTGAATGGTCAACTTACAGAGTTTCTAGTGCATTTGAGTCTGTAGTTCAGGGAAGAGGTTGGGGTTGAAGATGTAATGCAAGGCGTCACCTGCATTAAAGCATGGGCACAGCTTGTCAGCCTGCCCCGGGGGCCTGGGGGACTGGCGCAGAGCATGCCAAGCACGCACTTGTCCTTTCCTCACGCTCATTCTCCTCTGGGGCAGGAGATGACTCCAGGAAAACTACATGTGCTGGAAAGAATGAGAATCCTGACAACCATACCTTTAACCAAAGAAGAAAAGGAGCGATGTCAGAGTTTGACTTGATCTGAGGAAGCTTCTGAAACTCTAACTTAATCTTTCACTGCATCATTTTATTAGATTTAGACCTTTTATTTCATTCTGCTTCTGTGAACCTGCTATTTAACTACATGCTCATGTGTAACTTCTGCCAGGAAGTGAAATGGTTTCTGTGTGTTTCTTGAAGAGAAATGTAATCATCTGCAAGATTCTTTGAGATATGAATTTACATTTAATATTCTCCACCAGGGAAAACCGGTAATACGCAGTGTTTTGATCAGATAATTTCTAATAAAATATGAAACTCTGAAATATGTTAATGAAAAGCAGTAACTAAATCACATGTAAAAAAGTTGCTATATCTTAGAATCCCATTCAACTAAAATAAAATCTAGACTCACATAGTTTAGAAAAGTATGGTATCCAACGAGGTTACAATCCATTCTGTCATGATAATTGTAATTATCCGAGCTGGGTTGTTTCTATGTAATTTAATTATTCAATTCAATACAGGATAATATTATTAAAGAATAAGGATGGTAATTATTCGTATGTTCTGCCCTGCGGTGAAAGTAGGATGATTAATTAATGAACCGCCCTCTCTCTTACTATATGGGTGACTCATTGATAAGGTGTGTGCAGTAGATCAGGGTATTAGTTATTCTCCCCTGCTCACAAGTTATCTACATCATTTTCCCCAGAGTTGAAAAGAAGTTACTATCTATAACCTAGAAATGATATTGGCAAAGAAACTGAATAACCACTAGAACAGCTTGGAATAGTGTTCATTCTGGACGGCTGACAAAATGCAAAAACCAAATGTGGTTCCTTGGGGCTTGATGTGAAGTTGACTCCAGTTCAGATTTTCTTCTTCTTCCTCTCAGATGTTTCTTATTTTTGAGGGTTTCTAAATAATAAAGTTTCCTGAATCTGTTATGAGAAAATGTCTTTAATAAAACGCATCTTATTATATTGTCTTTAAAAACAATGGGATCTCTTTAAACCTTCGACAGGAAGAAGGAACATTTAAAGCACTATCACAAATTTTACTACATTCCACAGTTTAGCCCAAATGTGATCCATAATTAATATTCATTATAATTAAACAGAAATTTTTACTTTAAATATCTCAATTGTATGCCTTCTTCGTGTTTATACAAAATTCATGGAAAACAGTTGAAAAAAAAAACTTGATAGTTTAGGAATAGTCAGGATCCTGAAGCACACAGACTCATGTACACTCACACTAAACAGACACATCACTGAATCATTAATAAATTCACACTTCTGGATTAAAGAAGAATGGTTCAAATGTTTAAATAATAATCCAAATATTTTAGAAAGACTAAAAATGTTTCACTATCTATATAATCTGAGGTGGTTTGGATATTTGGCCCCTCCAAATCTCATGTTAAAATTTGATCCCCCACCTTGGAGGTGGCGCCTGCTGAGAAGTGTTTGGGTCATGGGGGTGGAGCCCTTCATGATGCCTTGCCCGTGATTATGAGTTCATGCCAGAGCTGGTTGTTGGACAGAGCCTGGCACCCCTTCCTCTTCTCTCCTGCCATGTGACATGGGTATTCCCCCTTCACCTACCACCTTGACTGGAAGCTCCCTGAAGCCCTCAGTAGAACTGGATGCTAGCACCATGATTCTTGTACAGCCAAGTAAACCTCTTCCCTTTGTATATTACCAAGCCTCAGGAATTTCCTTGCAGCAATGCAAAATGGACTAACACTTCCCACGTAATCTGGCCTATAACACAGTACATATTTTCCTATTACAGTTGAGTATATAAAAGATAATCTCCCAACTTTGGTATTACCAGCTTCTGCTTCACCAAGATCAAGTAGATGCAATTCTTATATCCATCATGACTTAAGCTATTAAAAAATTCACTCAGTGATTGCTTGTTTATGAAAGGGACAGGGCTAGATACTAGATGAGTAATGTATGATGAATATATATTTAATGATTTATATAAATGTAGATATTAAATAGTTCTGTTCTACAAGAGATTCAGTTTTTTAAGGAAGGAATTAAACATTTAATTACCAGTAATTTAAGTGAGACTCCCCCCCCCCAAAAAAAAACTCTTAAACGTTGAATAAAGAATCCACCAAAATCTTAGGCTTCTTATATCTTAATGTAAGAAAGGAAAAGTAAAAATATTCAAAAAGCTCCTCTTCTTGGTTGGATAAAAAAATTCACAAGTATTTATATCTTTAAATATCATCTGGCAACAAATTAATAGGCAAGGGAAACAATTAGAGGTTCAAGATTTCAGAAGTTAAAGGTTAGAATTTTTAGGACGTAGCAATAATTTCTGGAGTCTCGGTCTTGGCAATAACCTTTCTGGAACACTTGCATGGACAAGATTTAAAGGCTATGTTAACCAGTGTGACGAAAGTGTGTCAAACGGTCTGTGAAGCTAGTGAATGATGCCCCATGATCATATCAATGTACACAGCTATGATTTAATAAAAAAAAATAAAGTAGAAGTTAGAAAAGATTGGTTATAATTACACAAGTCTCTATATCATGTTGGAGGCTGATATGATACTCTTGTGATTGTCTAAAGTTTAAAATTATGAAGCAAAACAGTCTCTGAATATTTTTATCTGGAGAAATGGAAACACCTTTGCTCTTTACCTTTTTTTAGATTCCTTTTCCTGGCAGATATTAATGGCAGTGTCAGCTTTTCAAGGCTAAGCGCTATCATGTCATTTGTTAGCACCAAGAGATAAGAGAAGGCTTGGGAAGCTCAAAATTTATGATCGGGAAATAGAAAAGAGGACTAACAAAATACTGCTTGAGTAAAGCAAGAGGAGTGTGCTAGGTGGTTGCACTGGTGGCACCCAGTAAGCAGTGTCCCTGGTGTTCACGCGCTTCCACGGCCCTCTCACACTGACTCCAGGTGTGGCTATGTGAAACTCGCTGGCCAATGGGACATTAGCAAGCAGATGCAAATAGAGGCTTGAACTGTGCAGCCTTGAATGGCAGAAACAGGTGAATTGACTTAATGGTCAGTTATAAGGAACTAGTGAAGGTTTTAAGCAAAGGACTGACAGGATCAATGTAGTGCTTCAAGACTATGAACCCAATTATGGTGTGTAAAATGGAATTGGCTGGGACAGAGCAGTCGGAGATGTGGGTAGGGTGAACCTTTGAGAGATTATCATTATCTAAGATGGCATCTCCATTAGAATAGAAGAGCAGAAAATTAATACTGGAAGTAGTCTGTATATTAAGAAAAACCTGCAAGAAGAGGGAGACCAAAGCACCACAGTGGTGCGGCATCTCTTTTACACCATTAGGGCCAGTCAGAGGTGGATGGCCCTAGCCAAGACACCAGGGAATGTTTTCCAAGATCGGATGAGTCCTTTCATTATAAGAGGGCAAGTTTATGGTATTTGTCTTTTGATTTTTATCTCATTTCTTGGCATCCCATGAAAGCATAATCCAACTTATTTCTTTGAATTCTAGCAATTTCTAACTAACCTAGATGACCTAGTTTCAACATAATAAACTAAATCTTTGCATTCTCCCGATTTCCAAAATCCATATATAAAAAATCCTATATTGCTTATATTTTATAAATCAGATAAAGCAGGTACAGGTCTATTGTGTAGAGAACCCTGAAGAAAGACAGAATAGAAAAGCAAAATATTGGCTCAGCACCTGTGGCTCAAGCGGCTAAGGCGTCAGCCACATACACCTGAGCTGGCGGGTTCAAATCCAGCTGGGGCCCGTCAAACAACAATGATGGCTGCAACCAAAAAAATAGCCAGGTGTTTTGGTGGGCGCCTGTGATCCCAGCTACTTGGGAGGCTGAGGCAGGAGAATTGCTTGAGCCCAGGAGTTGGAGGTTGCTGTGAGCTGTGATGTCATAGCACTCTACCCAGGGTGACAGCTTGAGGCTCTGTTAAAAAAAAAAAAAAAGAAAGAAAGGAAAGGCAGAAAGAAAAGCAAAATATTTTAAGTGACAAAGAAAAAATCCTGATGCATTCACAGGGCCATGAATCCAGGGGTGAGAATGCAGGTTTCAGGAAGGAAGGAATAACAGAGGCAGGCATATTATATAGTTCATGCATCATTTGACCAACCTGACCTGAAGTCTCCAGAAAGGGATTCTCCTAAGACAGCAACAGACATGTACTATGTACCTAAGAAAGGAGAAATAAAGATTGCAGAGAAAGGCCAGGCCAACAGTGGAATAAGCCAACCTGACTCAGTTTCACTGCATTTCATAGAGCGAGAGATAAAGGCAAGGTGAGCTTGGACCAGGGGGCTAACCAGCTGTGGGTCTGGCCCAGAAGAGAGTACGTATCAGTCCTAATTAGCATCCAAAGTTATGGCGAGGGAGATTTGTATAGAGAAAACGTGCAAGAAAGTGACCTCCATTAGTAAAATCATGCCTCTGAGAACCCAAACAAGGGACTTTACTAAATGAAGTAAGAATTAGATTTGAGGCATTCTCCCTCAAAGGACTGCACCTGCTGTTCCAGAAGCAAAAGAAGGATTCAGCACAGAGCCAGAAATATCTATTGTACAGTGAAGAGTCAGCTGCAAGGTGTCTTTGTGTGGAAGTAGGTGGGTACTCCTTTTGAATAATTCATGGAGTGTGAGGAGAGAAGAGCCCCAGGGAGTATTTATCAACATTTCCATTATTCAAAGGTTGTGCACAATTCATGCCAGGCCCCTTGATTGAGGCCAGTGCTACTTCAAGAGTTCTGGGGGAAGTAGTTCAGCTGTCAATCAGTGGCACTCCCCCACTTAGGTGAGCAGCAGCAGGTGAACAGGCAATGGACTGCTCAGTTCAGGGGCCCAATCCCCTGATCCCTGATGCTCCTACAACATCCTCTCCTAGCAATTCCCAGGACCAATTTATTCCACCCATCTGTTTTTCTCTGCTTCTGCTCCCAGGCTGCAATTGCTGCTGGAGAAACTCGGATACCTGTGCCAACTGGCACCACGGCAGCCTCAGCTGGGCGCCCCATACTACTCAGCAGTCTTTTCACGTGTCCTAACCACCTTCTATTTACAGTGCCCAGAGCAGCTGTTCCAAACTCTTTACGCTCTCCTCAAGCTTACTGTAGCTCTCCTCTCCCCTCATTCTCAGCTACTAACCTTGCTCCTACCTCACCAAGAAAATAGAAGCCGCCACCTCTGCACCCCTAGTCTTTAGTGAATGCCTAAGATATGGTAGGGTGCAATGAATCAGTGAATGAATAAATTAATATGTCAGTGAATATAATTGGTGAGTGTCAGTTTCTCTTCCTCCTAACCTTAACCTTCCCCCTACCTAGTATGGAACCCATCTTGGCTTCCTTCACATGTAACTGAGACAGAGAATTATCTTCCTGCTTCTCCAAGGCCAGTGTCTCTACCTAACTCCTGATTCTGTCTGCTCCCGTCCCTTCCAGGGTCACGGATGTGCTTTACACTTCTCTCTTCGTCTTCTACACTTCAGCCCACATACATGCTGAAGACTCTCTCTCATCCAACCTGTCCTGAGGCTCTGGTCTCAGCACCGCTGAGATGTTAGTGGGGGACAGATAAAACTTCTGCCCTTACATGGAGGAGAGGTAGATATTATCCTAATGACAGAGACAAATAAATGTTAAAAATACATGTTTAGGGTGGCGCCTGTGGCTCAAAGGCGTAGGGCACCAGCCCCATATACCAGAGGTGAAGGGTTCAAACCCGGCGCCAGCCAAAAACTGCAAAAATAAATAAATAAAAATAAAAAATAGATGTTTATAAATGCCTTAAGCAAATTATAACAGGGAATGAGGGCAGCGTCTACTGCGGAGAAAGTGGGGACAATCCTTTCAATAGAGCAGTCAAGTATAGGTGACTTTTAATCCAGGATCTGAAGGAAGTAAAGGAAGGTGGGAAATCTGCATTCAAAACAGAGGAAGCAGCCAGTGCAAAGGTCCTGTGGCAGGTAGAGTGTTGTTGGTGCAAATCAAGGTGCATGGCTAGACCTGAGTAAGGGGTAGAACTGTATAGTAGGACACCAGGCCAGGGACCAGGTCTGGAGGGTTTTGTGAAGCTTTTGCTCTGGGGAAATCAGGGAGCTTGTACAAAGGTTTTAAGCAGAGAAGTGACTTGATCCAAAATATTTGAAAGGATCCCTCTGGCTGCTGCTTATGAATTGAGTGGGGGGAGGGCAAAGAAAGAAGCAGGAAGCCTGATTAGAAGATGTTGCATCCTCATTAGCCACCCCATTTGTCAAAAGGGCAGTTTTACTGATTGCCCCAGACTTCTCCATTCCCATCCGGTCCCATCTGGTTCCTGCTCTCACTGGAAATACTCTTGACTGAGGTCACAAATGACCTAAGTACCAAAGCCAACCCCTCCCCCCCACCCCGGAGCTTCTTTTCAATATCTGGGGCTCCTTTATAAAACCTCAAACTAAAGAAAGCCCAACTGTGTACTGACCTATTAAGGGTAAAATCAATCAAGAAGATCCACCTGGCAGGTTTGGTGACATCGTAACAGCCACAAAGGCTTAAGTTTCCCTTTCTGATTTCCTTCGGGCACGGCCTGTGTACTGGAATCTGACGAAGGATGACAGGTGACAAAGGTGACTGCCCTGTATGGTGACAGATGCTTCTCACCTTCGCATCATAGGTGTCATGTAGGAAGGGGGCTCAGAGATTCCAGGCTTTTAAATTTTTCAAAAAGAATCCTGAAATCAGGCTGGGGACGATAGCTCACACCTACAATCCTAGCACTCTGGCAGGCTGAGGTGGGTGGATTTCTTGAGCTCAGGAGTTCAAGACCAGCCTGAGCAAGAGTGAGACCCCATCTCTAAAAACTAGCTGGGCTTTATGGTGGGCATCTGTAGTCCCAACTACTTAGGAGGCTAAGGCAAGAGGATCGCTGGAGCCCATGAGTTTGCTGTGAGCTATGATGCCACAGCACTCTACCCAAGGTGACAAAGTGAGACTGTCTTAAAAAACAAAAAATAAAAAAAAGAATTCTGAAATCAGAAGTTTTGTATGTTTTTAAATGTTAGTAACTACTTTAAATTTTTAAAAATGTCTATGGAATGAACAGAATCTATCTGTGAGTCACATACAACCACTGGCCACCAGTTTTCAAATCTTAGGGAAATTGCCAAGTGGAATTAGTGAGAAATCCTCCAAGCTGTGGCCTGGCCCAGTCCTGACCTGCTGTATGGGCTGCATTAGTGCTGATTGTAAGGGTTGCTGGTTATTTCCCCCATTTTCAGCCTTAAACGCCTGCGTGCAGTGCTGGGTTTTGGCACTTCCCTTACTCACTTATTGTTCTCTTTTGAAGTTCCTGGTCTCCCTGCCCTGCCTGTCCCATGATCTTGCATCCTTAGTCACACACTGAGCTCTCTGCTCTTCGCTCCCTGGTGTTCACTCCCCTCCAGTGTGTCTCTGCCCTCCCCACTTCCCACCTGCCATGTCAGATTCTTTCCCAGTTCTCTCTTTAGGAACTTGGTCCCTAAGCTGCTGTTTAGGTATTTCCCAGTTTTCTGGAACAGAGAGGGCCAGACTCAAATCCCTTGTTCTAGCTTATGAGACATTCAAGTTTAAGGATGTCATACGACCACTCAGTGCCTTAATTTTCTAATGAATTGAGAAGTGTCCATTTCACTAGATTTTCAAGGATCATGTTTGGAAGGCTTGTGTTAAAACACTTTGTGCTCTAGCTATATGGCAAGAAGAAACTGTCTTCGATAAAAAGACATTTTCTTTCCCTTCCCCTCTCCCTATCCCCCACTACTGTTCCCAGACTCTTTTGATAAATCTCCCTGTCTTTACTCAAATATTGGTGTTGCCCCCAAAGGTCTGCCTTTGTGTTCTCATCTCAGCCTATATGCATTGAGTGGTTCTTTTTACTTGTTTAACTTCAAAGAATATCTATATTCAAAGGATTTATAACAAGGCTGGTCTTATCCCCTTTGTTAAGCTTTAGACCCATTTTTCTACTGATCTCTTGAACACCTGGCTCCCCTGCAAATACCTCTAATTCAACAGAGGTGAAACTAAGCCTGTTATTTTCTTCTTAATCTTCCATCTTATTCATCACCACTATTTTTTTCTCTTCGGTATTTCTCACAGTAGTAACTCTAGCTGCTTAAACAGACAAACCTCAAAATTGTAATGGCTAACCACATTTGTAATGGCTAACCTGATTGCTTCCCAGGCCGCTGGACATCACAGTCCACTGAGGCCCTGCAGTTGGAGAGCTGGAATGGTGGGGAGCTTCTGCTCCACATACTCTCTGGGGTTGAGCTCCATCCAGCCTGTGGCGTGGGCGTCTTTGGCACCTTCCCTGGGAGATGACTGCCGATGGGGAAGACAGAGAATGGATAGGCCTAGAAGTTGTGTGTCCATCACTTCTTCCCATTCTATTGATCAAAACTCAGATACTTAACCTCAAATAACTGCAAAGGCTTGGGATTAATTTCAGTTCCCTCCTTCCATCTCTACTGCAACTTAAACCTATGGTATATACCAAACTTCTTTCCTTCTTCACACAAATAGCTGTCAAGCCCTGTGCCTGTGCCAGGGGTGTGCTTTGGTTGTAGAATGCCCAGCTTAGTCTTTACCACTTCAAAACCCTTCTTTGGGCATCAAGACCCATCTCAAATATCATTTTTTCTTAGAAGACTGCCCAAGGCAATTAGTCAGAATTAATGTGTCTATATGTTCATAAAAATTCATATAACACATTGCATTTGGGCACATCTGGTATACCTAATTTTAAACGTCTACACTCCCCACAAAACTAATAATTTCTTGAGGGGAAGAACATTTTTTATATATAATTCTACTGGCCAGATTGATAATCCCTAAGTCTTGTTCAAAGCCTGTGTGTGCTCAATTGATGTTTGATGAATAAATGAATCACTAAAATGCAAATTAGAACTCTTTATTTTTAGAAAATAGCCCATCTTTATTCTGTACTTTAGAGTTTCATTTGTTATGCTGTAGAAGTTATTAGCTCCAAATATATTTGGGTTTAGGAGGAGAAATGATCAAAAGGAACATTCTTTCTTAGCCACGTTAGCAGATTTTCTGTGAAGGTTTTGTGGAATCGTGAGATAAATCCTTAGCTACATCTCAGCCAGAGGCAAGGCTTTCTAATAATTGGTCTAATCAATATTACACATTGTAAATCTTAGAATCATAAACGGCTTGCTAAAGGAGAGCAATCATGTTTTGGTTATCTGGGAACTGTTTTTTCTTTCCCTTCCTTTTATGTACAGTCATGCCCAATACTAAACAAAATAAATCCAGGACAAAGCTACAAACCTCGGTTAATCCAGTTCTGCCTGAGTTTGAAGCTTGGATCAAGGTTCAAAGGCTCATAGCCTACTTAATTTTGGACTTCTTTTCTTTACTTGTCCACCTTATCATGAGTAATTAGGAATGTGAGTCATTGTTGAATGAGAGTCATCATTAATGAGCTAGGCCAAGACACTGTCTTGCTTGCCAGCTTCTCTTCCTCCCATACTCAACAAGAGTGTCAAGGTAGTGAATTAAAATGTATGTATATTCATGGCCTCATCTATCATGCCTATGGAAATAATTCTTCAAGATACGTCTTAAGTTTAGATTTCTCTTCCAAGTTCCGTATATGTGATTGACCATTGTTATTTCCACTCAGGTGACTAAATTAATCACCCTCACTTCCAAAACTACTGCAACTCCTCTCTTCTCTTGCTCGACTTTTCTCCCAGTCAGACAGAATTGTAAACACAGTCTCCTCGACAGCTCTTACATCCTATTAACAATCACTTATTGAGTCACATTCATTCTCTTTCTTCTAACCCTCTTATAGTAAGATCTCGTGTTACTCTTTTGGAAGAAAGCTCTTTAAATGCAGGCATCCCAGAGCAGAGCTCATAATGTCAGCCCCAGAAAGGAGCATCCAATCCAGTACCAACAGGGAAGAATCATAGAGACAAACTGACTTCATGTTGACCTCTGGTTGTCTTGGTTGTCAGGTCTGAGTATTGATAAAACTTGGAAGACACTCTGTAACCAAGGATTTTGTAAAGTTAAAAATAACTACAAAAATGAAACTATATTATAGACTAGCAAAGAATGAACCCATCATAGATGGTTGGAAAGATACATACATAAGACTTTAAAAGATATTTGGAGGGACTAGAAGGGAATCATTGATAGATTGTGTGTACTGGGCCATTCAGCTTCCTAATTATGTAATGTGTCTGGGAGAATTTAAGGGTTATATAGTGTTTGAGAAATACTAAAAAAAAAAGTGCTTAGCAGTGTGGACAATAACTGGAACCTAACTCCCCTAGAGAAGCTTACTTAACTAAGATATCTAGAAGACCCATCTAGTAGCACTCTGCACAGAGGAAGGGAAATGCTGTTGAAAAATGGAAAGGACTGTGACACTTGGGTCCTAACTTTCAGTACAGAAGCCCCTTCACTTTTCAAATGGGTGGTGACCAACTTCAGGAATATGTTGCCTGCTGGCCTAAGGCTGAAAATCATTGAAGGGCAGAGCAATAGAGGGGTCAGTAATGTCCTAGCCGTGCTACGGCAGCAAATTGTGTAGCAACACAGTGGCCAAATAGCAAAATGATGGTAGGGCCTATGGGCTCTGAAAAGATGGCACTGCAAAACTAGAAGTAGGAGTTACAATTAAATGAGACAGTTCCCTCTCCTGGGGATGGGGGGAAGAATGAATTTCTAGAATGAATAGTCTGGATGGAGCTTCCAAATTTGGCTTCCTGAAAATTGAGGCCTTGTGACTTGGAAGAGTTCTGAACGATACTGTTTGTACACACTGATAAGAGAGGCCCAGGCTAAACAGTTTATGTATTTACATGTAACAAATGATTAAAAACATTCCTGAGGTAGCAATACCTCTTCAAATCCTCCTTTTTAGGGAAATAACGGCAGTCTTGTCTGGATCCTTCTCTGTAACTTATATACAATTTCTGTCCCCAAATCATCCGAGTCTTGTCTTATTTCTAAGTCCTTAATATCTAAATTTTGCTCTTTGCTTATGCACTTGCTGTAAGTATTACCTTTAGGAACTGAGCGCTTCCAAAATATTCAGCAAAATCCAGACTGTGGCTGTCTGATTTTTCAGCTCTTTGTCTCCCTGGACAGAATGATCCTGTGTCTGTTTCAGGTCTCCTGGTGGCCAAGTTGTTGCTGTTATGCTCAATGTTCTGGAATCTCCTAAAGTCTTAGGTAGAACTTTTAACACCCTCCCTTTAGATTACATTTTTTAATTAAATCATAGCTGTGTACATTAATGCAATCATGGGGTACAATGTGCTGGTTTTATATACAATTTGAAATATTTTCATCAAACTGGTTAACACAGCCTTCATGGCATTTTCTTAGTTATTGTGTTCAGACATTTATATTCTGCATTTAGTAAGTTTCACCTGTACCCTTCTAAGATGCACCGTAGGTGTGGTCCCACCAATTACCCTCCCTCCACCCATCCTTCCCCACCCCTTCTTTCCCCTTTCCCCATATTCTTAGGTTATAATTGAATTATAGCTTTCATATGAAAACTATAAATTAGTTTCATAGTAGGACTGAGTACATTGGATACTTTTTCTTCCATTCTTGAGATATTTTGCCAAGAAGAATATGTTCCAGCTCCATCCATATAAACATTAAAGAGGTGAAGTCTCCATCTTTCTTTAAGACTGCATAATATTCCATGGTGTACATATACCACAATTTATTGATCCATTCATGGGTCGATGGGCACTTGGGCTTCTTCCATGACAAAACCCTCCCTTTAGAAGAGAAGTTACTTCTTGTTTAATGATAGGACTAAAATTGGATGCCCCATTATTAAAAAAAATGTGAATACCATGATATAGCTAATATTTTGTTAATCACATATCTTTTAGCCTTTAATTATATACTGGCTGTAATTTCTTTTTTTTTTTTTTTTTTTTTTTTGTAGAGACAGAGTCTCACTGTACCGCCCTCTGGTAGAGTGCCGTGGCGTCACACGGCTCACAGCAACCTCTAACTCTTGGGCTTACGTGATTCTCTTGCCTCAGCCTCCCGAGCAGCTGAGACTACAGGCGCCCGCCACAACGCCCGGCTATTTTTTTGTTGCAGTTTGGCCGGGGCTGGGTTTGAACCCGCCACCCTCGGCATATGGGGCCGGCGCCCTACTCACTGAGCCACAGGCGCCGCCCTACTGGCTGTAATTTCATTCAGATATTCCTCAGTTGTCTCTAGGACTCTATATATTTTTTTCTGAATTATAGACTCTAGCCTTATCATTGGATAGTAACTAGAACTGCATCTTTTCTCTAAGCAAGGAGAAACTTCTCCAAAAATAAATAAATAGCAGTGCCACCTGTGGCTCAAAGGGGTAAGGTGCTGGGTGCCGGAGGTGGTGGGTTCAAACCCAGCCCCGGCCAGAAACTGCAAAAAAAAAAAAAAAAAGTAAATAGGCTGGCATGGTGGCTTACACCTGTAATCCTAGCAATCTGCGAGGCCAAAACAGGTAGATTGCTTGAGCTCAGGAGTTCCAGACCAGCCTGAGCAAGAGGGAGAAGACCAGCCTGTCTCTACTAAAAATAGAAAAACGGAGGCAAGAGGATCACTTGAGCCCAAGAGTTGGAGGTTGCTGTGAACTATGATGACACCATGGCACTCTACCCTGGGCAACAGCTTGAGGCTATATATATATATATATATATATGTAAATAAATTACATTTTTTAAATCTTTTAAATCTCCAGCAAAAATGCTACTAGCTATTCCTCAGTGTCACACCCAACTGCACACAGCATTTACTGTTCTCACACATCCCTTTGGCCAAGAGAATGGTCTTCTGCTGGCTAGATATGATGGATTAAAATCAGTCTTACATAGTTCTTTCCCTGCTATTACATTAGTTTCTTTATTTCACTTGTAAAAATCTCCTAATTCAGTTTCTGTATTTCTAATCACTTCCTTTCTGGTTATTAACCCGTGTTCTTCATCTGAATATGACGTAGTAACTATTTTTTCAGCTCTCCCAAGCATGGTTCTTAACTACAATAGTAGTAGTCTTGTTGAGTACGTAATTTATTATATAGAATATATACTCTGAAAGCTTTAAGTCTTAAGTCTAAGTTGAAATAAAAAGGAGGGGGAATGGAACTCTTACTAGGTTCATCTTAAATCACTCTGCCATTCATGTCATCACCCTTCTCAGAATCTATCGGTGACTCCCCAGGACCTATGAATCAGATCTAGGCCAGGCACTGTGGCTCACACCAGTAATCCTAGCGTTCTGGGAGGCCAAGGCAAGTGGTTTGCTTGAGCTCAAGAGTTTGAGACCAGTCTGAGCAAAAGTGAGACCCTGTCTCTACCAAAAATAGAAAAACTAGCTACGTATAGTGGCACACAGCTACTTGGGAGGCTGAGGGAAGAGGATTGCTCAAGCCCAAGAGTTTGAGGTTGCCGTAAGCTATAACACAATAGCACTCTAGTCTGCTCAAGGGCATAGAGTAAGACTCTGTCTCATAAAAAAATATATATAAAATTAAATCTAAACCCTTTAGCCCATAGGGCCCCCTACATCTTGTCCGTTATCTCCCGCTTGCTAGGCCACTGGTCTTCTCTCCATTTCTCCAGCTCACCCTAGGCCACCCATAACTCCTCCTCCTTCTCCACCATTCCATCCTTCTGTGTCCTTATCACTCATTTTTCAGGGCCAAGGTTAGATGTTACCTTCTACACTAAGTCTCTTGCTTCTGGATAATCTCTACCACATTTTACTTTTTTAAATTTTGTGGCACTTTTCACTACCTTTCATTTGAGTGCAAGCTGCCTTTTTTTTTTTTTTATTAAATCATAACTGTATATAATGATATGATTATGGGGCATCATACACTCACTACATAAACCATTTGACACATTTTTATCACAGTGGTTAACATAGCCTTTCTGGCGTTATCTCAGTTACTGTGCCAAAACATTTACATTCTACATTTACCAAGTTTCGCAAATACCCCTGTAAGATGCACCACAGGTGTGATCCCACCGATTCCCCTCCCTCTACCCACCCCCCCCCTTTCCCACTTCCCCCTATTGTTAAGTTGTAGCTGGGTTATAGCTTTCATGTGAGAGTCCCAAATTAGTTTCATAGTAGGGCTGTGTACATTGGGTATTTTTTCTTCCATTCTTGGGATACTTTACTAAGAAGAATATGTTCCAGCTCCATCCATGTAAACATGAAAGAGGTAAAGTCTCCATCTTTCTTTAAGGCTGCATAGTATTCCATGGTATACATATACCACAATTTATTAATCCATTCGTGGATCGATGGGCACTTGGGCTTTTTCCATGACTTAGCTATTATGAATTGGGCTGCAATAAACATTCTGGTACAAATATCTTTGTTATGTTGTGATTTTTGGTCTTCTGGGTATATGCCCAGCAGAGGAATTACAGGATTGAATGGCAGATCTATTTTTAGATCTCTGAGTGTTCTCCATATATCTTTCCAAAAGGAATGTATTAATTTGCATTCCCACCAGCAGTGCAGAAGTGTTCCCTTTTCTCCGCATCCACGCCAACATCTCTGGTCTTGAGATTTTGTGATATAGGCTAGTCTCATTGGAGTTAGATGATATCTCAAAGTAGTTTTGATTTGCATTTCTCTGATGATTAAAGATGATGAGCATTTTTTCATATGTCTGAAGGCCATGCGCCTGTCTTCTTCAGAGAAGTTTCTCTTCAAATCCCTTGCCCAGCCTGCGATGGGATCCCTTGTTTTTTTCTTGCTGATGCGTTTGAGTTCTCTGTGGATTCTGGTTATTAAACCTTTGTCAGAGTTATACCCTGCAAATATCTTCTCCCATTCTGAGGGCTGTCTGCTTGCTCTGCTTACTGTGTTCTTAGCTGTGCAGAAGCTTTTTAGTTTGATCAAGTCCCAGTAGTGTATTTTTGAAGCTGCTTCAATTGCCAGGGGGGTTCTCCTCATGAAATGCTCACCCAGACCAATTTCTTCAAGGGTTTTCCCTGCATTCTCCTCTAGTATTTTTATAGTTTCATGTCTTAAGTTTAAATCTTTAATCCAATGAGAGTCTATCTTAGTTAATGGTGAAAGGTGTGGGTCCAATTTCAGTCTTCTGCAGGTTGCCAGCCAGTTCACCCAGCACCATTTGTTAAATAGGGAATCTTTTCCCCACTGAATGTTTTTAATTGGCTTGTCAAAAATCAAATAGCGGTAAGTAGCTGGATTCATCTCTTGGTTCTCTATTCTATTCCAGATATCTACTTCTCTGTTTTTGTGCCAATACCATGCTGTTTTGATCACTATCGATTTGTAGTAAAGTCTGAGGTCTGGTAGTGTGATTCCTCCTGTTTTGTTTTTATTTCTGAGTAATGTCTTGGCTATTCGAGGTTTTTTCTGATTCCATATAAAACGAAGTAATGTTTTTTCAAGATCTTTAAAATATGACAGTGGAGCTTTAATAGGGAGTGCGTTGAAATTATATATTGCTTTGGGTAGTATGGACATTTTGATAATGTTGATTCTTCCTAGCCATGAGCATGGTATGTTTTTCCATTTGTTAACATTTTCAGCTATTTCTTTTCTTAGAGTTTCATAGTTCTCTTTATAGAGATCTTTCACGTCTTTTGTTAGGTAAATTCCCAAATATTTCATCTTCTTTGGCACTACTGTGAATGGGATAGAGTCCTTAACTGCTTTTTCAATTTGACTGTTGTTGGTGTATATAAAGGCTACCGATTTATGAATGTTGATTTTGTAACCTGAGACGCTGCTGTATTCCTTGATCACTTCTAGGAGTTTTGTAGTAGAGTCCCTAGTGTTTTCCAGATACACAATCATATCATCTGCGAAAAGCGAGAGTTTGATTTCTTCTGACCCTATATGGATACCCTTGATCGCCTTTTCTTCCCTAATTGCGGTGGCTAAAACTTCCATTACAATGTTGAAAAGCAATGGAGACAATGGGCAGCCTTGTCTGGTTCCTGATCTGAGTGGAAATGATTCCAATTTAACTCCATTCAATATGATATTGGCTGTGGGTTTGCTGTAGATAGCCTCTATCAGTTTAAGAAAAGTCCCTTCTAGACCAATTTTCTTGAGTGTTCTGATCATGAAGGGATGCTGGATATTATCAAAAGCTTTTTCTGCATCAATTGAGAGAAGCATATGGTCTTTGTTTTTTAATTTGTTTATGTGCTGAATTACATTTATAGATTTACGTATATTGAACCAGCCTTGAGACCCTGGGATAAAACCAACTTGGTCATGATGTATAATTTGTTTGATGTGTTGCCGGATTCTGTTTGTTAGGATCTTGTTGAATATTTTTGCATCTATATTCATTAGTGATATTGGTCTATAATTTTCTTTTCTTGTTGGGTCTTTTCCTGGTTTGGGGATCAGGGTGATATTTGCTTCATAGAACGTGTTGGGTAGTCTTCCTTCTTTTTCTACATTTTGGAACAGGTTGAGTAATATAGGTACTAATTCCTCTTTAAAGGTTTGGTAGAATTCTGACGTGAAACCATCTGGTCCCGGGCTTTTCTTTTTAGGGAGGTTTTGTATAGTTGATGCTATTTCTGAACTTGATATGGGTCTGTTCAACATTTCCACTTGATTCTGGTTAAGTCTTGGAAGGTGGCGTGCTTCCAAGTATCGGTCTATTTCCTTCAGATTTTCATATTTCTGAGAATAAAGTTTCTTGTAATATTCATTAAGGATTTTTTGGATTTCTGATGAGTCTGTGGTTATTTCGTCTTTGTTGTTTCTGATTGATGATATTAGAGATTTTACTCTTTTTTTCCTGATTAGGTTGGCCAGAGGTTTATCTATTTTATTGACCTTTTCAAAAAACCAGCTTTTTGATTTATTGATCTGTTGTATTATTCTTTTGTTTTCAATTTCATTTAATTCTGCTCTAATTTTGGTTATTTCTTTTCTTCTACTGGGTTTGGGGTTGGAATGTTCTTCCTTTTCCAGTTGCGTGAGATGTCCCATTAAGTTGTTAACTTCCTCTCTTTCCGTTCTCTTGAGGAAGGCTTGCAGTGCTATAAATTTCCCTCTTAGAACTGCCTTTGCAGTGTCCCAGAGGTTCTGATAGTTTGTGTCTTCATTGTCATTTTGTTCCAAAAAATTGGTGATTTCTTTCTTAATCTCATCTCTGACCCAACTATCATTCAGCATAAGGTTATTTAACTTCCATGTTTTTGTATGGGTATGCAGATTCCTGTTGTTACTCAATTTAAGTTTTATTCCATGATGGTCCGAGAAGATGCATGGAATAATTTCTATTCCTTTAAATTTACTGAGGTTAGACTTGTGACCTAAAATGTAATCAATTTTGGAGTAAGTTCCGTGGGCTGATGAGTAGTATGTGTATTCAGTTTTGTTAGGATGAAATGTTCTGTAGATGTCTGCTAAATCTAAATATTGGATGGTTAGGTTTAAATCTAAGATTTTTTTGCTCAGCTTCTTTCTGGAGGATCGATCCAACACTGCCAAGGGAGTGTTGAAATCTCCGACGATTATGGAGCTGGAGGAAATCAAGTTACTCATGTCTGTTAGAGTTTCTCTTATAAATTGAGGTGCATTCTGGTTGGGTGCATAGATATTAATAATTGAGATCTCGTCATATTGAGTATTACCCTTAACAAATATGAAGTGACCATTCTTGTCCTTCCTTACTTTTGATGGTTTAAAGCCTACTGTATCTGCAAATAAAATTGCAACACCTGCTTTTTTCTGATTACCATTTGCCTGAAATATGGATGACCATCCTTTCACCCTGAGTCTGTATTTGTCTTTTAAGTTGAGATGTGACTCTTGTATGCAACAAATATCTGGCTTAAGTTTTTGTATCCAGTCAGCTAACCTATGCCTCTTTAGAGGACAGTTTAAGCCATTCACATTGATGGAGAGTATTGATAAGTCTGGTGGAATTTTGGGTATCGAGTTTTTCAAAGGTCCAGTGGACATTTTTAATCCTTTCGCCAGTGTGGAAGTTGGAGTTTGATCCGAAGTTTCTGAGTGAGTTTACTTTTGTGGTATAGGATTGGGTTGGTCATTGTGGAGGATAGGTCTGAGAACATCCTGAAGAGCTGGTTTACTTATGGCAAATTTTTTCAACATATGAATGTCATTGAAGTATTTAATTTCTCCATCATAGATGAAACTCAGTTTAGCTGGATACAAGATCCTGGGTTGAAAGTTTTTTTGCTTTAGGAGATTAAAAGTTGATGACCAGCCTCTTCTTGCTTGAAAAGTTTCAGCAGAGAGATCTGCAGTTATTCTAATATTCTTACCTTTGTACGTTATAGTTTTCTTTCGCCGGGCTGCTTTGAGAATCTTCTCTTTCATGTTAACTTTAGTGAAGCTAATTATGATATGTCTGGTAGATGGCTTATTGGGGTTGAATCGTGCTGGGGTTCTGAAGCTGTCTGCTATCTGAATTTCAGAATCTCTAGGCATGTCTGGAAAATTTTCTTTCATAATTTCATGTAGAAGGGCCTCTGTGCCCTTGGCAGCCACTTCATCAGTCTCCGAAATTCCTATAACCCTTATGTTGTTTTTTTTCGAATTATCTGAGAGCTCTCTGAGTGAGTGATCTGTTTTTGCTCTCCATTTCTCTTCCTCTTTGAGAGATTGGGAGCGTTTGAAGACTTTATCTTCAATGTCAGAAATCCTTTCTTCTGCTTGCTCCATTCTGTTACTGAGGGATTCTACTGTATTTTTCATATCTTTGAGGGCTGTAAGTTCTTGTTTCAGTGTGTCTAAGTCTTTGGTGGTTTTGTCTTTAAATTCGTTAAATTCTTGAGACAGTTTTTGAATTTCTCCTCGAATTCTAATTCCATTTTATTAATCTTGTCTGCAAACCAAATTCTGAATTCGACTTCTGACATCTCAGCCAGTTGTTTATGAATGGGATCTTCAATCGCATCTGCCGTATCTTTTCTTGGGGGGGTTGATCTATTCTGGTTATTCATGTTACCAGAGTTTTTCCGCTGATTCCGCCCCATGGTTTACTCCCTTTGGTTTCTCCCCTGGGGTTTTATCGAGGGCCCGTACAGTGTTGTGGCCTGAGAAACTGTTGCCCTGTCTGGTGTGGTGGAGCAAAGTGGTTCTGTCTTGTTTTCAGCTGGTTTCTGTTCGATCCTATTGCAACTTGTACTCTGGCTTGAAGTCTCAGCTGTGTGGAAAAATCAGCAATTAAGTCACCCCGCCTGCCCACCTCTGGCCCCTTGGAAAAGGAGAATCAAACCTTCCTACAATCGCACACCCAGGGCACCGCCTGAAAAGTCCTCAGTCTATTAGCCCAGTTCAAAAGGTCCGAATCAACTGTCTCAATCGGCACTTGTCTCGGGTGGAAGGGTTCAAGAGGTCTCTGGGAACTGGATCACAGGGGCCTGGTGACTCCTGTGACACAGCTCACCCCAGTGCAGCGTGGAGTCAGGAGGAGCCACCCAGCAAACAGAGCAGTGTGGGAAGGTTGACGTCTCCTTCCTCACTTTGCCCCTCCGTCGGACCCAGTCACTGGTATCTCTGCAGATGGCTAACCCAGTTGCCTGCAGTGAACAGACACTCCAGGGGTTTGCACCTGCCTGAATCGCAAGGAAGTCTGCCAGGCCCCCGCAGACTGCCGCTATCTAGCAGGAGGAGATGGGGCCTGACATCTTTGAGTGTTTGATGCAGGTGATGGGAAGGAGGTGTTCACTCAGGCTTAGCCCCGTCCCTGATGGATGCTGCTAACAGAACAGAACAGAACAGACAACTTTGTGAGGTTCTGTCTCTGTTCTTGTCGTCGCCTACAGGAGACGGGCTGTTTTGAGTTCAAACGTCTTTGCTGCTGGAGAATTGCGTCTGAACACCTCTCTGGGTCGGCCCCGCCCTGGAGGCTTCCGGGTTTGTGAGCCGTGTCACCGGTGGCCTCCTCTGGTTGCCCAGGGAGACAGGGGGTGTGGCCTCAGAATATCCAGAAGTGAGCGTTCTGCAGTTAAAGACAAAACGGCTGTTGATCTACCTCCAGGGAACTGCTGCTCTGGTGTGGGCACTCAGGCGACCCTTTTCTCCTCTGTCCCGCGCCCCAGAGTCAGCACTGAGCGGCCGCAGTTTGTGCTGGGTCCACACCCCTCAAGAGATCCCCCAAGAATCAGAACTCCTGGGGGATGGGCCCCCAGACCCCGACCGGGAGTGGGGCGGGGGGAAGCTAGAGTTTCATTCAGTTTTATGCAATACTACGGTCCGGGGAGGGGTCCTAAACTGCACCGCAGGGAAGTGCCGCCAAGGCTTGATTTCCCCTCAGCAGAGTGCCCTCTCCTTGCTCACGTGTCCCAGAGTCAGCGCTGCCCTGACACAGCTCAGGCACTGTGCACTCCCCTCGAGAAATCACCCAAGGAGCCGAACTCCTGGGGGATAGGCCCTCAGACCCCGAGTGAGAGTAGGGGCTCTCAGCTCCCAGCGGGGAGGCCAGAGTCTTATTCAGTCTTGGGCCCCCTATGCCCGGGGAGGGTTGGTGCACTGCACCGCAGGGAAGTGCCGTGAGGCGTGACTCCCCCTCAGCCCGGTGCCCTCTCCTCACTCGCGCACCTCAGAGTCAATGCTGACCAGTCGCAACTCGGGGACTGTCCACTCCCCTTGAGAAATCACCCAAGGATCCGAAGTCCTGGGGGACAGGCCTCCAGACCTCAGTGGGCGGGAGGGGAGCGCCGGGGATTCAGGGTTGCCGGCAAAGGATTCCCAAAGTTTTATTCAGCCCTATGTCCGGCAGGAGAACGCCACGGCACCCCAGTAGGGGAGGTAGGTCCAGTTTTTAGAAGGTCTCTTGCGTGGAGTGTAGTGGGAGGGCCTTTAATTTCTGCCCGCTTGTTCAATTTTGGGGCTCTAGAACCGGTCTCATGGGGGAGGGGGCTCCCGTCCACTTGGTGGTGGATTTTGTACCTTTTGTTTGCGTCCTTGTGATCACAACTTGCCTCAGCGGTGTTGATGTGCGTTCTTCAGCCTTCTCTCTTGGTGAGGCTCAAGTCCACCAAGATACTTACTAAATTCCTATCCCTTAACTCTCCTTCTGGACGGGAGCCTTTGTTGAAAGCTGGCTTCAGTCCGCCATCTTGTCTCCGCCCTCTGTAAAGTAATTTATATCCAAGCTGCCTTTTATTTGAGTACGTATCTTCTCAACTCCTCTGGTCCAAAAACTTCCTGGGAGAAAAAACTGTGTTATAGATAAATATATACATCCTTTTCTGCCCATACCCATGACTAGAAGGTGCGACGTCAATAAAGCTTTGGTGTGAGAATGAATGAATGAATGGGAACTGGAAAACATCACATCACCACTTGTCTACTGATACACCACAGGTTCAAACTTCAGCTTGTTAAACAGGTGAGGCTTGGGAGAGAAAAGTGTCCTTGGAGTGAGTCTTCTCCCTCTGCATGTTTGCATATTAGGAAATGGTATGATATCTAAACTCCCATCAGGAATCCATGTGTCCCCAGCTTCCTCTATACCCGAACCCAAATCTATACCCCAGAATTTCTCACCGCATGCTTTAATGCTTGTAATACAGTAATATTTTATGCCCACTCTTACCTATAATTGCTAGTCTTTGACATTAAATGTAAAATATTCATTCCTATACTTAAACATAATATACAGGTATTGCTTTTTAGTAGTTGCTATAAGCTATTGTGTCCTAAATCAGTCCAAACATGAAAACTAAGCATTTTTTTCCTACTCAGAAATCATTTCAATGATAACAACAATTTTTAAAACTTTGCATTTCTAAAGTACATTGTACTTGAGTATTCTAAAGTACTATTGGGGCCTAATATCACATGAAGATATCAATCAGTCAGACCTTCACCAGGAATATCAGCTTTACACACCCAGAAAGCACTCATGGCCTTTGACACTTGAACAAAAGATAGAAAGATAAGAACCAGTGTGATGAAAATGGGTCAAACTGTTTATAAAACCAATGTATGGTGCCCCAGGATCACATTAATGTACACAGCTATGATTTAAAACTAATTATAAATAAATAAATAAATAAAACATGAAAAAATAAAAGCCAGGTTCTAGGACCACATTTGCCTTTCAAATTTAAAATGTGAAGACTTTTCCTTTGTTACAGCCCTCAATTGTATTACGTCTATAATGTTATTTATTTCAATTGCCTCAGTTCTACCATATAATCCCTTTTGATCTGGAAGAGATATGAGATGTGACTCTATAACACTACATATTCATAGCTCTTTCTTTTTCCTTCAGAAACCCTTTGTCATCGGTGTAGTACTGGCATGGCTCGATGTGCTTTTCTAACCTTATTCCATGTTCTTTGTTAGAAATTAGTAAGAGCTTGACACATATGCACATGGGTTTTTGGTGCATGAATATCCCTAAATCACATCTGTTACAGAAATAAGATTCTTAAGAAAATAACCTCTGAGATGTTCATCAAGGAGCCTTTCTTCAGATTAAAGGTTAAAAGATACCTTTACCCTAAGCTTTGCAGAGTAAAAAGTACGTTACCTTATTTCCATATGGTGATAAAATTCGAACTGCGGAATAATCAAAATCTGGAGGGCTGAAATAAAGACAACATTGTGTGAATCATTCAAAACGAAAATATTTTCTCCTCTACCTGCTACACCAAAAATAAATTCGTATTCTCTTCTAAAGAATCATGGTCTTTTTTATTAGGCTATATTCTATATTCCAAATAAGTGATTTTTGTTTCTGCTGCCCCTGATATGAGAACGCAAAAAAATCATTGTTTGTATTTTAAGTAGTTCTCAAACTACTGGAAAACATCACCACTGGATGAGGGAGTACTGAGGGAGCAAAGGCAAAGTGTTTTTCATCTGGCACTTGCTTTGGATCACATACTTTTCAAGGAGATGCATTAATAAGCCCGACTCCCATGAAGGCAGGTACCCGACAAACATGTCTGGGCATGTGGCCAGAGGTAGCCAGAGGGGGCACAGGAGGATTAGACATCAAAACTTCACCTTTCTTCTCCTTGTCCCCGTTATCCTCTAACAATTTCTTGGAGATTTCCTGCGCAACCCGGAAACCTTGAGAACTTTGTTTTTGACTTAAATGTTGGTTGACTTAAATCCTTTTATGCTATTTTCATGCCACTTTAAACCAAATAAAAGTTTGTTGGAAGACTCAAGAAGTGGAACTATTGTCTGAGGTGAGCCAGGAGTTTGTGGGTAAGTGTGTGAGAGGCAGGGTTGGGCTTGTTAATAGCCTTGGGACCAGAGCCACAGGCAGACCCACGTCCAGCCTTCCTTAGTTGGGTGAAAGTCTGTCTTCCTCTCACCTGTCTCAAAACATTATCTCAGAAGTGAGTGGGTCAGAAAGCCTCGCCTACCTCAAGGCAGGACACATTATATAGTCCTTCACATTTCATTTTGGTTTTCATGTATGGCTGCTTTTTCATTAAAGGAAGAAAAAACGTGTTACAAGTGAGCTAATAACAAGTAATAATAGCCTTACTCTTATTACCACCTATGTTTCTTAAGTAGGGAAGGCTGGAAGGGAGGGAGGAGTGAACAAACTAAAGGGCCAGTGACGGGAAGAAGGGACCTTCCACCCCGGCTTTCTTCCTGTTGCTCCATTACCATGCTTGAAAAGAGTCAGTAGCCTTTATGGATCATCTGCAAGATTTCATAGGTGGTGTGAGATGCAGCTGGACATACCTAAGAGTGTACACACCTCAGCTCTAAAGGAGAGTCTGGGCTTATGCCCATCCACACAGTCAAGGCCATCCAGGTCCAGTGAGTGTCCCAGAGGAAAAGGCAAAGGCAAAAAGCTAAGTTCAACTCTTTACAGCAGCCTAAGGCAGGCTGATTTCTAATTCACACCTAGAAATCAAGGGAGACCTACTGTCTGAGTTTCTATGGACATTGCACTTTCAGATTCTTGGGCAAATCCAGACAACTGGTCATCCTGAAAACTCAGAATTTAGATTTGCTTCACCGTTGAAGTCTTTTAAATTCCATATTTTTGAAGTTGGCCACATGTTGGAAATATCTGGGGAGTTTTAAAAGCAACTAATATTTGTGTTTCACCCCCAGAAGTCCTGAGTCCATTGGTCTGGGATGTGACCAGGCCATAAGTACCCGAAGATTCTATCTATCATGCAGGACCATTTGGTGACTAAGTGATTTTGACACATCATTTAACCTCTCTCAGCCACAGTTTTTCTGTTGGTTAAAATTTGTGTGTGTAATGTTTGCACAAATAATCAACCTTCTACTATTTAAAATGTTCTAAATCAGTGCATAGGAATCAATCACCAGAGAATCTTATTAAAATGAAGACTCTGATTCAGTAGGTGTGGGAGGAGGCTAGAGAATTTGCAATTCTAACAAGCTCCCCAGTGATGCTGATGAGCTTGTCCTTGATGTGCACATTGGGTATGTGGTAAGCAAAATAATACACCTCCACAAGGTGTTCGTATCCTAATTCGTGAAACGTGTGAATTTGTTATGTTATATGGGAAAAGGGAATTAAGGTTGCAGGTGGAATTAAGGTTGCTATTCAGCTGACTTCAAAATAGGTTAGCTGACTTCAAAAATAGATATCTCTGGATTATTCAGGTACATGTCACAAGGGCCCTTAACAGTGGAAGAAGGAGGTAAAATAGAATAGTCAGTTTCCCAGTGTTACTATGTGAGGAAGCCAATCACTGCTGACTTGGAAGATGGAAGATTTTAGCGCACAGAAACTTGTATCACACTTCTGACCTGCAGAACCCTGAAGTAATATAGATTTGCATCCCTGTAAGTGTTCGTGGTCATTTGCTGAGTCAGTGATAGGAAAGTTATACAAGTGTAATGCTGATCCCCAATTCAGGTGAGCAATAAACACAATTCCTTTTTTCATTAAGTCAGTTTCTCCCTCTGAGTTCTCATTCTCCCAGACCTCGGCCCTTCCTGGGGTTTTGAACCCCCATCAACCCCGCCTCTGAGATTGGCTATAGTCCTGGAGTCCAGTGACCCCATCGGAGGTGGAATCTTGGCAGAGCTGCCCGTGGTGGAACCAGCAACCCCCAGACTGCAGGAGGGGTGCACCGTGTCCTCCCTTCCCTCCTATCTGCCCCCGCTTACCTCCCACAGCCCAGGGGAATGCAGCTGGTGTCAGCTCTTCTCCCTCCGTGGTTCTCTAAGACTCTCTGAATATATCTATGAATTCTCTAAATTCTTCCAGAGGTTTGGGCTTTGGAAAACAAAGTTCAGGAAAACATGCAGGGTATTTTCATTTTCTCCGGACTGCATGGCTCCCCCCAGGCTTCTGAGCCCAGCTGGCTCCACAGCAAAGGGGGCGAGGATAAGCAGAGGAAAAAGGAACAGACCAAAACATGACTCAATTTGTCAAAATATTAACCGTCTACTTATGTGTGGGAAGCAAGCACATAAGGTTTATTTTATGACACCCCACCCCCCGCGCCCAGATAGGAAAGATCCTCCTGCTGGAAATGTGCTGCATCTGCCTGGCATGTCCAGAAGCAGAAAAGCACCCCAGTTTTCTGAGGATATTGCCAGGGAGCTGAAAGGAGATGAAGAGACCTGAGAGGCAGGAGATCAGCTCAGAGAAAATCCAGAAAGTTCAGCCCACCACTTCTAGATTCCTTTTAGGGTCTTGAAAATGAAGCAAGACTGCCAGGCCCCAGCAGCACACATCAGCCAGTAGGCCCGAGCTCTGCCGCCGTGGACCGCCCATGCCTCTCCTCTGGGAAGCCCTGGGCACTCAGAGTCAAAAACGCTTCCAACTGGATCTGCTGTTAGGCTGGCCCTGGCTTCTTTTTTGAGCCTGACAACTGAGTTCCACACAATTTCCAGAGCAAGGAAACACTCCACGTACACTGTAAGCATTTTCTCTTTTGGAGGGGGGATTTAGTTACAGTGGCTTTGTAGATGACCACCTAGTAAATTATAATAAAATCCAGATTTATTAGAAGCAAACTGAGACTCAAACCAACTGAAACGGCTTAAGAAATCTCCTGAAAAGATACACAAAAAAAATTGATAGTCATTAATTCAGGAATGGAATTCCGTGTCTACTTTGTCTCATTTTCTAGAATATGTTTTGTTTATAGTAAAATGTATAAAATAAATTTTTAACTATTGAAGAATTATGGAGGGTTTAAGTTCCTTGGCATGGACTGGAGAAGGTAACAGTTTGGAAAAGACTATTCCCTCTACATGTAGACCTCAGAAGGATAGTCTGCCAACCTCAGCCAGGCATGGTGGCTCATACCTGTGATCCTAGCACTCTGGGAGGCTGAGGCAGGTGGATTGCCCTAGACTCACAGGTTTGAGACCAGCCTGAGCAAATGCAAGACCCTGTCTCTAAAAATAGTGGGGCATTGTGGTGGGTGCCTGTAGTCCCAGCTTCTTGGGAGGCTGAGGCAAGAGAATCTCTTGAGCCCAAGAGTTTGAGATTGCTGTGAGCTATGATGCCATTGCACTCTACTGAGGGCAACAAAGTGAGACTCTGTCTCAAAAAAAAAAAAAAAATCTGCCAACCTCACTGAGCTGGGACTACACTCACTTTTAAATACCATGAATAATAAACATAGCAATAGTAACACTAATGACACCAGGCAATTTTTGTGTTCTTTGATGGGCACTACCCCATCTGTCTCTAAGGACCGTGGGGAGGTCTAGGCCTAGGTCGGCAGAAATGACTTCCTCTTTCTTCGGGCCGTGATGTTAGAGTCCAGTGCTAGGAAGTTCTCAGTTGTCCTCAGTCCTTTTCAGGGTGCTGAACACTTCCCTCCCCTGTCATTGGCTGGGCACTGGGCACCAAACAGAAATCAAGCCTTTTCTTTTTTGCACAAGAATAGGTGCTTTAGATAGAGCCCCAAATAAAGAGAGAATGATGGCACAGAAATGTAGGTTGGAGGAGGATGGAGCCAGAGGGGAAGAGCAGCTCTTGCCTGCCTTCTGCCAGGCCCAGGTCACCAGGTCACTGTTTATTTTATTGCCAAGCCTGCTATTAGCAGTAGGCCAGAAAGCTTTGAACTTAACTGATGTACATACAGCAAGCTGTTCATTTAATCTGCACATTTAATTCGGCTCGCTCTGCATGCTGCTCCAGCCTGGCTGCTTTCCATATAAGGAGTTCACAGTATCTTTCTGCAGCACCCCTGCCTCTGTCTTGAAAAACCGCCAAGGATGGCTTTGTGTTTAATGCATGTGCTGTAGGCTGAAAACCCCAGCTGCATTGCCACCACCTTGCCCCCATTCCTGCCAGGTAAGTCCTGTGCCTTCCATTCTGTTTCTCCTTCATAGGACAGCCTGCAGAGTTCTATTATTTTGTGCTCATTTTTTGATGCAAATAAGTGGGGGGAAAAATCAGTATTAATTTTGCTTGTCTATCAAATTATATCAGGAACAAATGTATTTATGTGTATATAATTATCCATGTGAAAATGCTACTGGACTCTGTCTGCTTTGGCGTGCCTTGAGGCAGATTTGGTGAAAAGCTGTAGGCATGCTTTTCAGTGACAGATGCATTTCACATACATTCATAAGGTATAGGGACAGAACAGTGGGAATTGTTAAAAGGAGGATCATTTTCCCATATGTGCGTAATGTTTATTTTAAATAAATACTATCAAAGAATGTGTGTAATCGTAATTTTATTGAAAGGTGCTAAGAGGTTAAATAGATGGTTGCATTTTTTGTGTTATCATGGATAAGCAGTATTTGCCATAGAAATCCCACATCGGGATAATGGTATGTAGATGTATCATAGTCCCTCTTCTCTTAAGTGGCTTCTATAGCTTAATGCCTGTCAAGGTTTTGTGAAATATCTGTGAAACCAGATGATGCCACTGGAGCGAAGAGAAGAGCGAGGAGATTAAAAAGCAGAGGCTAAGCTTGAGGAGTTCATGCAAAGAACCAGGGGCACACGCGCGGCCGGTAGGGAGGGTGGGGAAGCACGGCAGCCTGGGGAAAAGAAATCGCAAAGGGCAGGAGAGGAGGAAAATCCTCTATAAATACGAAACTGGGAAAATAAAATGCGGATGCTAAGCCAGGCCTCGGTGGGGGGAAAAACAAAAAGTAAGGACCCCTTGTCTTACTTAGTTCTGCCTGTGGCCAGGCTCTGCTTTGGGCACCAGCTGTCTCATTGAGGATTCGTTCTTCTCACAACATTAACCAAGATGAAAATAATACAAAACCCTGACAGTGAGGGACAGAAGCGTGAGATACAGCATGTTTATCTACTCAGGGATGGCTGCAGACCCCCAAATCAGAGGCCCGTAACACTATTATCTGTAGAAGAACAGAAATTTGCTCTTGTCATTATAATATATGTGAGCTGTGTTCCTCATCTCCAGGGTTATTAGCAATATATTAAACAGCTACAAAGTAGCTGACCCTGTGTTTGGTGTTTTCTTTGAATTCTATCATTTCTTGCCTACAGTCTGCTGAAAGTTGGTACTATTCTCATTTTTACAAGGAGGAAACACTCAGGCTCAAGGGAGTTAAATGTCTCAGCCACAGCCACACAGCTAACAAGTAGAGGAGACAGAATTTGAACTCACATCCACCTACCTGAGAAAATCCATGTCCTTTTTACTTGTATGCAGCCTCTCCATCTAATTTGAAAATTTCATAGAATTATAAGGTAGGAGTAAGCGGGAAAATAAAATCATTTCCTTGGGAAAATTGGAATCACACCTTATAGTTAAGTATTAAATCCCAAAGTTTTCTAATTTTCCAGTAGTTGAAATATTAGCCAGACACACTGGGGTATTATTTCTCAATGTTAGTTACAGATTGTACTAACCTGAAGGGCTTTAAAAAAAATACTTAAGCCAGTCTCCCCTCCCAGAGCATCTTATTAAATTGGTCTGAGATGTGGCCTAGATATTATGGGTTTTGAAAGCTCCCCCAGGTTGATCCCAATGTGTAGCAAATTAGATATTTCCCCTTACAGCCTTTCCTAAAGTCTAGACGCATTAATTCAACTGTTAGCTGCCTTCACACCTCACAGGCTTCTCAAACTCAACGTGTCCAAAATAAAACATTCTGTCTTTCGCTTAAATCTGACCCTCCTCTTGTCATATGTCTTGTTAGAATACTCTTCTTATTCTAAGTAACTCATATAAAATCTTTGATCTGAATCCTGAAATCAAAGTAGGCATGTCTGATCACTGAACAGCTGCCATTTAAATCCACACGGGGCCTTGGTGCCTGCCACACCTTTTGGGGGCAAAACATGATTGCAAGAGGGACTTTACCTAACAAATGCAATCAGTGTAACCTGGCTTATTGTACCCTCAATGAATCCCCAACAATAAAAATATATATATCAAAAAATAATAATAATAATAGTTTCCTCCTGAATCCCAAAGAAAGATAATGCCCAAACTGAAGTTCTACAACAGAAAGTTAATTGAAATGGACATGTGGGTTTTGTTGTTCATAAGAAAGTGAATCACTCATCAAATTTCATATAAGTATGCCTTTGTGGATTGTTTACTTCTTCAAGGTACAGTACGTACGGAGTATTTACTCATCCAAGGCATGTCGGGTTCCACAGGTAAACAAAGACCAGTAGATTCCACGGTCTGCCTACAGGTAAAAACTCCATATGCAAGAGAATGGTGCATGGCCTAAGCAAAGAGTAAACAGATATCTGTATAGTAGGTAGGACTATTTCTGTTATAATTATTAGAGCAAAAATCAACTTAGTTTTCCTGAAGGGAAAACAATCAAGTGGCCATTGGCTCATTTAACCAGAGTCCAGAGTCAGTCCAACATCAAGCCTAAATAAACCCAGACGTTCAGTAGTAGCAACAAAAGTCTCTTTCCCTGTCAATTTACCCCTTTCCCTTTCCACCTTCTCTCCTCCCTGACCCTCCCCCAGTTCTACTCTGCCTCAAAGTAGGCTTCACTCACAAGCCCTTTCCCCTGGTAGCCCCCACACATCTGGGTTTCTATCCCTCCAGCTCTTAGTCCACCAAAGTCATTTTCTTTCTTACAGCTGTTGTACAAAAGCTTTGCAATTGAGGCTCACTGGATCCACCCTGGAACTAGTCAGTAGGTCCAAGGGGATTTGCGTCACTCGTCTTTTATGTTAGGCTCACGCCAGAATCAAGGAAGGATCAGCCCACTCTGACCACCTAGGACTCCCAGTGGGAGACCTGGGTTCTGTTATAAAATAAAGAGTTCAATGTTAGGCTGGACAAAGTAAAAAATTTTAGTGCAGTATCTGCAGAGAGAGAAAGGTCTTTTCTATCTGGGGAAATAAGAGTATGTTCTAGAAGGTAAAATTGGGGGTAGTCTTAGAGATGGACAGAATAGGAGGAGATATAAAAGAAATTTTAAGTACTTAATTTCCAACAATAATACTTTCATTGAAACATAATTCATAGGCTGGGTGTGGATACCTCACTTCTATAATCCCAGCACTCTGGGAGGCCACGGTGGGCAGATTGCTTGGGCTCAGGAGTTCAAGGTCAGACTAAACGAGAGTGAGATCCCATCTCTACTAAAAATAGGAAAACTACCTGGGTGTAGAAGTGCATGCCTGTAGTCCCAGCTACCGGGAGGCTAAGGCAAGAAGATCACTTGAGCCCAAGAGTTTGAGGTTGCCATGAATCAGGAAGACCCCAAGGCACTCTATCCAGGGAAACAGATTGAGGCTCTGTCTCAAAAAAAAGAAAGAAAAGAAAAGAAACGTAATTCACACACACACACACACACACACACACACCCATGCCCTCTCCACCCTTATGAATCTAAGAAGCCACTTAATCTCTCTGATGCTTAAATTAAATGTTTGGGTTCTGTAAATATTCTATTTATAACAAAATAGATTATACCACTGTTTCTTCTTTACCTGAGCTTTGAAATGTTTTCATGAAACTCTGAAAAGTGAAACTCATTTAAAATTTTTAAACCTAAAGTTTTGTGAGCTCTTCCTACCTGTTTATGAACTTTCCAGCACAGAGACTATTCCTCTGCTGTGACTTCTTTCGAATCTTTCTCAAACTACAAAATCAGAATGAACAGGAATATTCACTAAATTTTGCTTACCAAAGAGCCAGAGCTATCTTGTTACAATTAATGAAAAGAAAATTTATGATGATTCTTAGAAGCAGAAAGAAAGAAAGCAGAAAGAAAATTTTTCTTTCTGCCGCTGGCCTCCCAGGTGATTTTACACAGGCAAGTCACATAAATGGTTCATTCCTTTCTAAAATAAGAAATGATATCAGTGCCTCACAAAAATGGCTGATAGTAAGATTCTTGTAAATTGTAAATGAAATAACATAAATGAAATAGCAAATACTATACAAATAAGTACTAGATAGTATTACTGTACAGTTTTCAAAGTAATATGTGAAGAAATTAGATGATCGTCAGAGTGTTTTGGGTTTTTTTTTTATTGTAAGCCACCTCTATTTTATGTTTATGAAATTCACCGCCTCAGTTTAGTATAGTTATTTAGCATTAGTAGTGAAATTCTGTTACTCTTTCCTTTAGAAATATACAAATCTGCTGATTTCTACATCTGGAAAACTGCCAGAAATTAAGGGAAAAAAGCATTAGAAGCAGGTTTTAAGTGACTAACAATAACAGCCCTAAGCACAGAGGCAGAAACTCTTCCTCAGGTGGTAGTGGGTGTCCGAGCCAGAAGGGAAAGGGCATTTGCACCCTCTGGTTGTGGTGGGCTAAACAAAGCGGATGCCAAAGAAGCCAAGCACTCAGAAAAAAGCAAGTAATTTTACAAAAGGAAAACAGAAAGTGGAAACAAAAGAAAAGGGAGCAACGAATACAAATACGAGGGACTGTAAGAGTGGGGTGGAGATTGGAGCTAAAGGCAGAAGCCTTGAACCGCAGAAACAGATTTTAGTGAGTGGCAAAATGGAACGGAGCAAAGGTGTACCTGGGATATTTGAAACTGGAACACACTGTTTTCTAACAGTCCTTCCTATATATGACGAAATGTTTTCATTAATAATTATGATGTGGAATAAATAATAATAGCCTGACATAAACACAGTAAAAATCTCCCTTTCACTGCAGTTTGTGTATACGTAGACACACACACACACACACACACACCACATGCGCGCGCGCATATACAGGGTGTCCATAAAGTTTGTGTGCAATTTACAATGCAAAACTGTAAATTGCATGTGAACTTTGTGGATACCCTGTATATACACATAATTTATGTATATACACATAAATCATGCCAATATAAACAAATAAGTGAAACATTTTCAACTGAAACGACTTTGGTAACTACTGAATTGTATATGGAATAATATTTTGTTCTGAATTTATCGTTTAGTGTTTAAAGGATTTAACATGAAGAATAAACTTTAATTTGTAGAGCTGTCTTCAAATTCCACAAAATATTTTACATGTGAACTACAATTTCTACTGCATCAGACAAAAATACTACACACTTCACGTTCTGTTTCACAGTGTTTAAAGCACGAACAAAACCTCCAATAAGATACTGCTTCAAATTACAGCATATGTTACAAACTTCATAGAGAAAGACAGATTGAAGGAATTCAAGTTTGGAGTCTTTGTTTATGTAAGCTCTGCACTATTAAGTACATGGACATATATGTTTGTGCACGTATAGATATGTGCGTATCTGCATATGCTGTTTAAACTCAACATCAATTGTTAGAATTTAACAAGATTTTTTTAGAGCAGGGATATTTTATCACTGATATTGTTTGGGGGGGCTTTATCACTGATATTGTTTGCTTGGTCATGCACATTTCTGGCACATTGCAATATTAGAAAAACTTTCAGAAGGTGTATTATTGTTTTAAAATTCTCCATGCATGCTGCACACTCCTATTACTTGCATTGGAGGGATGAGAGTCAGCCCCTCACACCAAAAAGCATTTGCATCACTCTGCCAGTGGGTCCTCGGGGCCTTGCTAAACTACAGTGCCAGACAAAAATGAACACACCAAATTGATCCCATTGTCTGGATCTCCCAGAGCCCTGTGTATGCAATTCCTACTGTGGGTCAGGAGTCATAGTTCCTGAACCCAGTTGACCCGGTTCAATTACTCAGCTAATTTAGAAAGTTCAACCAAGGCACAGTGGTAATTGAGAGCAAAAGTGAGTGGCAAGTAAAAATAAAGCTGGAGCAGCACAGGCAGTGTGGCCAGAAAGCAAAAGTAACTACCCAAGTTTCTGGGTAAGGAAGAGAGATTTTATTTAGGAAGAACAAAAAGAACGTTTAGAGCCCTTCCAAAGAGATTAGGGATGGGTCCTTCTCATAAAAAAGAAAAGGTGAGAAACAGGGGCTGTGAAGGCCTGCAAGGGCATTAAATCAGGCGTCCTCAAACTTTTTAAACAGGGGGCCAATTCACTGTCCCTCAGACCGTTGGAGGGCCAGACTATAGTTTAAAACAAAAAAACTATGAACTAATTCCTATGCACACTGCACATATCTTATTTTGAAGTAAAAAACAAAACGGGAACAAATACAATTCACACCGCTTCATGTGGCCCGCGCAGTTTGAGGACGCCTGGATTAAATACTCCATTTGAAATTGGCTGCAAGTCTTTCACTGGCCTCTCTGCGCCTCCAGGGAGAATTGTCATTTTCTCCTGGTTATTGATTCTTTCTGAAGGTCTTTAGTTACCTGGTTACTTCAGGCCCACTTTCTTATGGGCCCCCCCAGACTTCCTGGTTTTCCTCCACTGCCCTTGAAGCCCCCTTTTTAATGTCCCATCGCAATATCAAAAGAGAGATTTCTTTCAGAATTCAATCACAAGAAGCTGCGGTTTCTCTTATGTTTCCTACTGTAAGAATTCCTATTATATGAGTTATGGAATTCATTTTGTCATTTTTGCATTAATAGACAGAGTTCAGAATAAATAAATACACACACATACACATATAAATGTGTACTTACATACGCACATACAGCCTACATTCCCAAAGTGGGGAGCTTTCACAAGTCCAATTTCTGGATCACACCCCTGGAGAGGTTATAGCATTCTGTCTGGGATGAGGTGCAAGAATCTACAAATTATAAAAGCATCTCTGTGTTTCTGATGCTTTCCAGGTAGAATAATCACTGGCAATAAATTTGCATCCTTCTAGTTCTGTGCTCATACTATTCTCTACTTCAATTAAATGTCTATGGTCTTGAGTATACCTTTCTATTTTGTCATTTTATTGTCTGTGTTCTTATGTAGTATTTCGTCTTGGAGATCATCAGACTATAGAATTGAAATTTAATTCTTAGAGGAAGAAAAAAATCTTCTTTCCTCTTTCCTAAAATGGGGATTTCTCCCAAATGTGAAGGCAGAAGGCAAAGCCTCAGATTTATCAGCTGTACCTTCCTCAGCAGGGTGTATATTCAAATGCAAATCTCTCTATTCTTACAGCAAACCGCTAAAGAACTTTTTATACCAGCAAATGGGTGAAAAAATCATAGTGCTTTTCATATCCTCGTATGCAATATATTTATTGCAGTTAGACTCGGCGCCCATAGCTCAGTGGTTAGGGAGCCGGCCACATGCACCAGGGCTGGTGGATTTGAACCCAGCCCAGGCCTGCTGAACAACAACAACAACAACAACAAAATAGCCGGGTGTTATGTAGAACACCTGTAGTCCCAGCTACAGGGGAGGCTGAGAGACTCGCTTAAGCCCATTAATAGATCCTCCCTTAGAGGTGTACAAAACTGTTTCCTCTAGTCCTCTACTTAAATAATGCCCCTCCCCTTTTCTCTTTTTTTTTTTCCCTTCAGACAAACTTCACAATTTAAAAGGAAAGAGAGAAAGAAAAGCAGGCCAAAGGAAAAAAGAAAGAAAGAAAAGAAAAGCAGGCAAAGCAAAACAGAAGCTTCTGAGAAGCATGATAAGCGATTATATGATTTTTCTGATTCCAACATGGCATAAGACAGAAAGTAGAAATGTAGTGTGCTTCATCTGGTTTCTCCGCTGAAGTACGCATGACCCAGCCTGTGGTCCCAACTAACTGGTTATGCTTTTAAAATTCAGGCTCTTGTCGTCTGTCTTACTAAAGATCAAGAGCTAGTATAGTCACCAATCTATTCAGTTTTATTACGTAATAATTACTGGTCTCAATTATTTATTTAAAAACAATCATTTATTGTTACATTATTATGTATTACAGACAAACAACTAAATGTACCTGAATTGTTTATAACACCTCTATGAAAGGTTTTCTCCCTGTTTAAAAATGAAGAAATTTGACTCAGATAAGTTCAGTTGT
Organism: Nycticebus coucang; assembly: GCF_027406575.1. NCBI lineage: Eukaryota > Metazoa > Chordata > Mammalia > Primates > Lorisidae > Nycticebus > Nycticebus coucang. Next base: position 149,140,422 of record NC_069780.1, on the reverse strand, counting down.
TACTGGATGAAGAGGGTCTGGCCACTCTCACTGTCAGCCAGTATGCAGACATGGGGATCAGTCCACCAAACTTTATTTGTTAGAAGGCCAGTGATTCTGGAAAACAGCAAGAGTAGCCTCTCCAAGACTATTCTGTTCTTCTGTTTTCAAAATCACAGTTTTATACGTAAAGGTTCAAAGCGAAGTCCACATTAACTCTTATTTTAAATCATAATCAGGCTTGGCGCCTGTGGCTCAAGCGGCTAAGGCACCAGCCACATACACCTGAGCTGGCAGGTTCGAATAGAGCCCAGGCCTGCCAAACAACAATGACGGCTGCAACCAAAAAATGGCTAGGAGTTGTGGTGGGCGCCTGTGGTCTCAGCTACTTGGGGAGGCAGAGGCAGGAGAATTGCTTGAGCCCAGGAGTTGGAGGTTGCTGTGAGCTGTCATGCCACAGCACTCTACCCAGGGCAACAGCTTGAGACTCTGTCTCGAAAAAATAAAAAATCAAAAATCATAATCAGCACAACTAAGTGACTTTTCCAATATTACAACATTTTCAATTCAAAAGTCAATTTTCTAAATCAGTTCTCCTAAACTACTCAAGATGAGCATCTTTTGAGTAGGAGCTAAATTTACAAAACAGTAAGAACGGGAGAGGACCTAAACCGGCCAGACCAGCTGTGTCGTGTTGGCCTTCGCCGGAATTGACTCTGCCTTATTCTCATCACATGTACTTGCTACATTAATTTAGCAAATTAATGTCCTTCTTGTGTTTTGATGTACATAAGAATCTTCTCTAAGAACTTGTTTGCTTCAAATGCTGATTTCTGCCCAGGGATTCCCCTTCAGTGGGTCCAGGAGCTCACAGGAATCTACATTGTGGACAAGGGACATGGGAACCAGGTGCAGGTCCTTTTCAAGGCCACAGTTAGAAAAAGCTTGTACTATGGGTCCCCCACTCTAGAGACAGCTCAGCATTCAGGACTTGAAGCATGTCCCCACCCGGTGCTATTTCCATTACACCACCTAACTTTTATGCCCTTAGAACTCAGGCCATGAAAAGCCACACTGCAATCTATACCCCACCTCTCCCACCCCCGGGCCTGCTGGGTAATTTTCAACCAGAAATCTTCTTAATCATAATTTATTAACTTAAAAAGACAGCATTGAAAATGCGTATTGAACTCCATTTAGGATGAAGGAGTGTTGTGAAAAGTTTGAGTATTGTGAAAAGTATCAAGAAAGTGGGTGTTGAAAGAAAAGACTCTGGAGACTGGGTGTAGCTTTATCTGTGTCCTTGGGCCTCCCAACCTATATACCTTCCATCCCCTACTAATGGTGATTTTTCTGTGAAACAACAGCACATTTGGAGGGAACTGATGCAGTTTGGGGATAAGAAGAAAAATTCCATAGTAGTGGTAGAAATAAAGATAGGTGGTAGCACAGAAGTGTGGGCATAAAATACACAGAAGAGGAAAAAGGGGGCAGGAATGGAAATGAGGGATCTCGCTAATGGAGCAAATCATGGTTAAGGTTAACTATGCACCAAATGTTTGATTGCCTTCTCTTTATAACTCCTCAGGTGACTGCAAATTGCTAGCTCCAGGAAAATCTCTCCTCTCAGATCTGTACCTCTTCCAATCAGGTTCATTGATATAATTGGTTTGCCCAGCAGTTGACCTTTCCTGTGAATTTGAGATAAAGTGATTGGAGGGAGAGAAATAAAAATCTACCAGGGTATAGGGAACTCCAAAGCCTTTAGTGTTAGATTCCATAGTGTTTGCTCCAAATGATACAAATACCTTTGGGCAACTCCTCACCTATGAAATTAAAAACTTCCTGGGTCATCTTTGAAGAAGGTGTTAGGCAGGTTACGGAAACACTATAAGGTGGGCTTTAACAGTCAGTAGCTGTATGACACTTGGCCTGTCATGTAATTTCTCTGACTTTCAATTTACCACTTGTACCATGGTGGTCATAATTCACTGCACAGAGAGCCTGAGAGGACTAAGTGAATAATCATTTAGCGCCAGTAGCAGGCACATCTGGATGTAGCAGAATCCTGAGAAGAAAAAGAATCCATCACAAGTGGCTCAAAGAAGAGGCTTTTTTTGTTGTTTTGGTTTTTGTTTGTTTGTTTGTTTTTTTATTTACAGAGTTTCACTATGTTGCCCTGGGTAGAGTGCTGTGGCATCGCAGCTCACAGCAACCTCCAATTCTTGGGCTTAAGCGATTCTCTTGCCTCAGCCTCCCATGTAGCTGGGACTACAGGCGCCCTCCACAACACCCCGCAATTTTTTTGTTGCATTTGTCATTGTTGTTTAGCTGGCCTGGGCTGGATTCCAACCCGCCACCCTCAGTGCATATGGCTGGTCTGTAACCACTATGCTACAAAGAAAGAGGTTTTAAAGAAACTATTTATCACAGTATTGGCAGGGATACAAAAATAAAATGGCCAGACGCCTGGAGCAACCAGTACTGCTCTTAGAGCTGAGAACAGGACCCGGAAGGAATCAGTAAGAGCTGGAGCAGTGGAGGAGATGCCCATAGAGCTGTAGTCTAGAGAAACCCAGCTACTACCAGAGAAGCAAAGGCGAATGACCTTTCTCCTCCTGCCATGAGTGAATTCCTGCCAGAGCCTCCCCTTACCAACCCAGCTGGAAGTCACATGAGAAAGAATCCCAGATATCATTCACAGGGGGCAGCTTCCCTGGGCACAGAGATAGACATACAATGTGTTACGGATGGGATGGAAAGGGCAGGCCCATTGTCACTGTCAGCCAACATGCAGACATGGGGCTAGGTCCACCAAACTTTGTTAGAAGGCCAGTGGTTCCAGGGAATAGCTGGAAGATTGTTCTGTTCTTCCATTTCCAAAATCATAGTTGTATACCTAAAGGTTCAAAGCAAAGTCTACATTAACTCTTATTTCAAATCATAACCAGCACAACTAAATGACCTATTACAACATTTCCAATTCAAAAGTCAATTTCCTAATTCAATTCTCCTAAACTACTCGAGATGGGCATCTTTCGAGTGGGAGCTAAATTTACAAAATAGTAAGAATGAGAGACAGGAGGTGAAGGTCACTAGGAAAGGACCCAAACCAGCCCCACCAGCTGTGTCATGTTGGCCCTGGTCTCACTGACTCCATTTTACTCTTTCCACGTGTGCTCTCAAACAGATGGAGAAGAGGAAGGTACACAGAAATTATTTAGTAAAGCCATCTCTGCCTCTCATCTCAGACGCATTGCGTGTGTACATACCCTCTCTCATATTTCCAAAGAAAACTGCATATGTACCATTGGACTAAGCAGCTTGTATTCAGCTGGTAATCTCACTAATGATTATTTGCCAAATTCAGTAATGAATTCACGCTACACATTGCTCTTCCTCCTAAAGTTCCAGGCCATTAGTGGTTATGTACTTGGCAAGACATATTAACTCCTGAACCCAGATCCTGCTTTTAAGATACATAAATATCCTTTAGCTGCTTGAGAGAGTTAATGTGCTTCCCTGAAGACTTACTAATTTACTTTCAGTGAGTGGATTCAGCACCAAGAGTATCAGACTCCCAAGAAGACCAAAAAACTACAATTAAAAAATGAGGAGGCCTCCACTTCCCACCTACCATTCTTCCCCAACACTACTTCTTTAGGTAATGACCTCTGGGCAAACTGGAGCTGCCTCCCATTGGAGAGAGGATTCCCCCCTCCACCCATAGAGGGGGAGAAAAGCCAGGTTGGTGGAGATTGATGGGCCTTGTGAATCTCAAGAGGGAGGCAGAGGCATGACTTAAGAAAGGGCAGCTGTGAAACATTTGACCAGTTAATAGGCACTTAGGTCTCAAAAAAAGAGGGAAATTTTTTAACCACAAGTACAGAAGACATCTGGAAACTCTGGTAGCTCCATTAGTTTTTCTCCATGGGCAAGATCAGAGTTGGTGACTAGTTTTTGCTCCACTACAACAGCATTCAACTGACACTTCAGCTTCTGGCACATAGGATAAAATAATAATTATCATCATGAATAAAATCTACCACTTGCCAAATACTGCGTATGGTCTAGGTATGTGCCAAGAGTTTTCAATACCTTTGTTCTAATCCTACAACTCTTACGGTAGGTATCATTAGATTACAAGACATGAAATTCAAAAAGGAATTATTCATAATGATACTCAGTGGCAAAGTAGGGGCTTTTCTTTATAAAAGGATGTCATCTAATACAGAGAAAAGTAAAAATAGGAACTCATTATTTTCCAACCATGAATGTAATAACTGATTCAGGCAAATGGATACCAGCAAACGCAATAAAAAAAAAAAAAAAACAAATAACAGTGCTTTTCATAACTTCATACGCCTACATTTTCTCCAGACCTCTTGAGGACATGTTTCCCGGGGCCATACTCACACACACAAGGCTCAAAATAATCCTCTTTAAATTATTTTACAGAATTTAGGGGTTTTTTTTGTTAACATATTCAAACCCTGGCCTTTCTGCCTCCACTAACCTCTTCAGTAATATTTGACCTTAAAATAATCAATGTAAATACAATCCATAAGAAAAGGTCTTTTAAAAGACCTTTACATTTTTAAGTTCTCCCTGACTGAAACAGACAAGGGCCTTACCCTGGGACAGAAGGACTTGGGTTGGTTCGCAAGGTGCTATCCTTCTCTGCCTACATGCATGCTCTTCCACCCACCCACCCCACCCCATTACGGAGGCAGACACTTCCTTCTTCCGTGACTCTTACAGAAAGTGGTTTTGAATTCATTCATGTCAGTCATTAAGGCCTAATATAAACTCCTATAGCATGTTGGGATTTAAATCAATCCCGACATTTCATCATCTCAGGACACAAAACCTCGCAGACAACAGAAGTCAACTTTAAAGGTAGCTTTGATAGAGATCAGCAGAATATGCGGTTATCGTGGGCCCATCTTACACAGATAACACTTGCCCAAAAAAAGATTACAGAAAGAAACATCACTTTCAAACCATTTGAGCCCCTTTCTCCAAAGACATTATCAGCCATTTATGAAAACAATGTTTTATTTTATCTGGTGTATATGCAGTGATTAATCACATAACCATGTACTCAATTGAAGTCAATAATAGCCATCTCAGATAATACCTGCTGCGTGCCTGTGAATTTAAATAAAGCTGCCTAAATTCCCCTGTGAATTGTGTCTGGAAGTTTAAATATTCTTTGAACACCTCACGTTCCTCTCTAATAACATTCTTTGGCATTTCAGTAAGATTCTCATTTAAACGTCTTCAATCACTATGACCTGGGACAAAGAAAAGCCCTTCTTTCTTTCATGGTTCCTGGGCAGCCATCTCACTTCTCTCCTGTGTGGGTGCCCTCTGTTTGTACCCTGCATTTCGTTTTTGGATTTTATAAATTGCTGACTGCATCCAGATCTTTTTATAGAAAGTGTTTCTTTGCAGACAGGAGGAAAAAGCTCACAGTAGGCTACTGCTATCATTAGCAATTTTGTTCTTTATAGAGCAGGAAAATATAATCAGTGGTTTTAAGCTATTAATTCTATAGGCTAGTACTTCCCTCCCACTAGGAACGGCTTATTTTCTCCACCCCAGAAGATGGGTGTTTTTCAATGTTTAAACAAATCCCCGCAGAGTCTTTGTCTCCGTAAGTGTAATGAAAACACAGTGCTTCGGTGCCTCCTGTGGCGAGCACATCAGGGCATCCGGGTGTATAACTTCATGCTGCCTCCTCAGTGGCGACAAGGGGAGAGCCAAGGGCATGAAAAATCACATGTGGGGAATCATCATCTTCTTCTTCTCTCTCTGTTTTTGTTATTGTTGTTGTTAAGTGGAATTCGTTAGCAAGTTTGAAGGGAAAAGCAGTGAACAAAGTCAGGGTCCCCAGGGTACTATGGAGTGACCATTGTTGAATGCTTTCATCTCCTTGTGAAACTAAATGCAACTAAATGATTTTTGTGTGTGTGATTTTCCTTGTCATTCTTAGAGGAAATATGGAAGTGTCACCCCCACTCACTGTCAGTCTCCTCCCACCTGGATGATGACCAGTTTTCTCATAGCCAGTGAATGGGCAGCACCCTCATTTGTGTTTGGTTTCCTTCTCCAAGGTCAAGACACCTAATAGAACATCAGTGGGGCCGTGCAAGCCCCTGGCAGAGACTCAGAGCTCTCTGCCTCTCTGAGGCATTCGGCTGTGTCTCTCTCTTTTCCCCAGAGCTCTCATTTCTTTCCAGTTAGGGTCCTTCCTTACTCTTGGATTTTGGAGGGTTTCTAGTGCCGATGGAAAAGAAGCCATATGCTGGAAAATAATTTAAAGAAGTTTATTCTGAGCCGAATTTGAGGACCATGACCGGAGCTACACCCAAGAAGCCTTGAGCATATGGACTTGAGGTGGGGGGGTTACAGATTTTAGGGAGACAGGAATGACAGATGAGATCATAAATTAATACATGGAAAACATACATGAGCTTACAGGTGATAGGTGGGTTTAAAGATTCTTTACTGACAACTGGTTGAAAGAGTTAGGCTTTGTCTAAAAGACCTGAAGTCAGTGAAAAGGAATACTTAAGGAATGCTTAAGGTAAAGGGTTTGTTAATTAGAGAAAAAGTACTGGACAGACTCAAGTGGTTTGTTATGTATATTGAGGACCTGCAGGGAAGTCTTGCAGAGCCTTAGGCCTGTTAGTGAGTCACAGAGGACATCTCTAAGGAGAGGGGGCATGATGAGGCCTGTCTGATTTCCTTTCTCATGGCTAACAACTCAGTTTTAGGGATCCCCAAGAGGGGGTCCAGTCAGCTGGTCACTTAAGATTTCATTTTAGTTCACAGGAGCAAAGATACAACCACATGCTTGAGGTGACATGGGGCAGGGTTAGGACCAGAAGTCTCAATTAGGGTTCCAAGGATCACCTCTGCAGTCGCGAGCAAGGCCAAGTCTGCAGGAAATGATGAATGACTCAAATTTGGCTCAGAATAAACTTCTTTAAATTATTTTCCAGCATATGGCTTCTTTTCCATTGGCACTAGAAACCCTCCAAACCCTACAAACCCTTTAGTATGCCATGCAAATTGCAAACCACATTAATGTGAATGTGTGAACATTCACCACTGACATACATGATCCCTTTTAAGAAGCATTAAATGAAATTTTTTTCTCTGTGAATCATTAGAATAATAAAACTGAGTATGATATAAACTTAGGAGATGTCTCAGGGGTCCTCAAACTTTTTAAACAGCAGGCCAGTTCACTGTCCCTCAGACTGTTGGAGGGCTGGACTACAGTTTAAAAAAAGAAAAACTAGGAACAAATTCCTATGCACACTGCACATATCTTATTTTGAAGTAAAAAAACAAAACGGGAACATATACAATCACACCGCCACATGTGGTCCGCGGGCTGTAGTTTGAGGACTCCTGACTAAGGCATTAAAAATGTTGCATTTGAAACTTTTAAAAATCCCCAGCATTTAGTTACACTAAATCAATCTGACTTTACCCACATTCCCAAACTCCCTTCACCCTTAACATTATGAATTATAGAGCTCTTTCTTCCTCATTTGTAATGGAACCCATATTCCTTACTAATAGGCCAACCTGCAATAGTCCCCAATTCAAAAAAATGACAAATAGGCCCTCTGCCAGGTTTCTTTATTGTTTGTACTTATGAGAAAATGCATTTATAGTGCAGAGACTATGTGTGTACACTCCCAAGGGACAGAGAAATCATGCGGAAACCTCACCCGCAGAGTTTGCAGGAAGAAATATCAGCTCCTACTTAACTATCATGGCTGCTGAGAGAAGGATGATAATAACTAGACTGATACTTATTAGAAATTGCAACTGTTCTTAGATATAAGTAATTAGTTAATGACTTGATTCATTCAGCTGTTGAAAGATGTGTCCCAAAGATTATTTTCCAGCCTTCTTTGTTGGGCTAAGAATCTGCACAAAGGGATAATTGTAGGAGTGGAAAACCTCAGTAGGTGGGTGCATATAAAGGCTTGTACTGAGTTCGCATAGGTTCAGAAAAGTCCTGCTTTAGGTAAAGGCTAAGCTGCTATAACAAAAAGACCCTAAAATAGAAGGCTAAATGCTACGAGACACTGCATTCTATCTCACTGAGTGGTGCGACTGGACTAAGGCGAGAGACATTCCACAAGGTCATTCAGGGACACAGGTTGCTTCCAGCTTGCCCCTCCAGTCTTCACCAGGGTGTTAACATCATCTGCATGGGAGAAGCTGGGTTACAGCCTTAGCCACGTGCCTGCAATATTGGGCACACAAGGCCAGGCAGGGCAAACACTTTTCTTTGGGGAAAGTGAGACCCAGGTAGCACCCACCCATTCTGCTCTCATCCCATTAGCCAGAGCCTCGGCGTGTAGCCACATGTAGTTGGGGGAGACTGTGGCACGGTGTCTCTAGCTGGCAACCATGTTTCAAGAAGAAGAAGAAGACTGGTTTGGACGAGATAACTAGCAGTCTATTGTCTGATTCGCTCCTGTTACTGTTGAGTCTGATTCTTTAGTATTATTGTCCATTAGGTTTTGATGCCAGAAGCATTAAGTGAGCAAGCTCTACTTCTGGGGAAAGTTGTCAATGATGTAAAGGTTGGCTGCACTAGGCTAAGTGTTTAGCTGTTTTGTTTTCTCTGATGAGATTATAAATGCCTTTCCATTTTTACTTCAGAGACTGTCAAAAGTGAAAGGTGTTTTTTGGTGTCCTAGGATCAGTTGGACTTCCACTGAGGTATTCATCAGACATACCAGATACTGTTTACTATCAGAAATAAGTTTAATTTTCTTATAAAAAAAAATAAAAAGCTCTATGTTTGTAGAAATAAAAATGGATACCGATTGTACCAGTCCATTCTCTCGCCATCAGCCTTTTCTACAAATGAACCAGAACTTCATTAGTGTCATATCGGTTGCACGGCCTGAGATGGGGTGATTTATTGTGCAGTCAGTTTGAAAGAATAAATCCTTGACAGAAGATCGCTAGGGGATCAGGAAAATAGAGGCTTCTGGAACAATGAGTTTTAAAAGAATTCAGCCTGTTCTTTGGGCCTCTTAAAAATATAAAATTCTTATAAACTGTCAAGATCTTTAGTTATTTGTTCTTTCTCTAATCCCTGTTACCTGTCAGTAGATTTCTGCAATGGAAATAATTGGTGGCATGTCTTAAGACAATTGACTTTTTTTCTTTCTTTTCTGGGATGGCTGACCATAAGCAATTGACCAGCCATTTTTCTTGTCACCAGAATCAAATGCCAGGAGCCCTGTGGGTTTTAATCAGGGTTTTAAAGATCAGAATTTTTTCTTTCTTGTGTGCTCTGCATTCCTCCTGCCTCCCCCAGGCCTCCGATCTCACACACGTCCCCAGGAATTGCTCTACTTCCTTTCTGATTTCTCCCTTTGCAGGCAAATTCCCAGCACAGGAAGGGGTCTGAGCATGCCACAGGGGACTGAGCATCTGAGACATAGGAGTTCACAATTGCCTTCTTACCCTTAAAGAGGATTTTGTCCTGTTTAGCACCATTGCTAACACATCTTTAGCACCTCACTCATAATAAGGGCAAGTTTAGGAAAGAATGTTAATATAAAGCTGGTTTGGCCTGAATGACAGAGAATAAAAGTATATGGGGGAGGGGGCTTGCACATACCAAGAAAATGCTGGTAGCTTTTCTTCAGAGCAATATTCTTACACAAGTGCTCAATTCAACTAACATTTCTTCTTGCATAAGGTACCCACAAATGTATGAACAATGACTCCTCTATGAAAAAAATAAAATAAAAATAATTTTTTTTCAGTTTTTGGCACTAATGAACGTCTAAAGATGATGTTTGAATTTCTAATACATGAATTTTCCAGTTTCTTTTCCTGTCACTTTAAGCATCCTTATGGTAGTCAAATTCTCCTGCATGCTACAGAAATTTTAAAAGGAAAAGAGGGCAAATATATCACGAGAGACAGAGGAGTTTCTGATCCTCTGCACCAAACATTAGCATAGTAGTGAAGATGTTGAATTTGGAACTAAATTCTCTAGTTTACCCTACATTTCTATTTATTGCCTTGCAATTCTAGAGAAGCTTAAGCTTCCCATTCTTTGTTCTACTTAACCACCCCATCTCCCTGGGTTATCCCGAGACCCAATAGGTAAAATTCTTAGAAAAACCTCCTAGTACATAATAAGCGCTCAATAAAAGTGCTGTTGTTATTATTGTAATTAGGAAGAACTTAGATAATCAAAAAGTGAGTTTTAGGGTGAGAGGAGGAAGAAAGGACTGAGTGAAAATATGATTATTGTGGATAATTTTAGTGATTAAAAGGATGTAGAAAACTGTCATCAACTGAAACCACTGGGAGGAAAGTAGAAAGTTTAAATCTATCCTGCCTAGTTGCAGGCACCTGTGGCCCAGGGCTGGGGGGAGGCCAACATGTTGTTGTTTCATCTGAAAAATGCTACCACCACCCCACAAAAAATGTCATCCCACCTTTAAAGAAGTGTAGTCTTGCCTGGGGCAGTGGCTCATGTTTGTATTTCCAGCACTCTGGGAAGCCCACAAAGATGGATTGTGGAGACCACAATCAGGAGCTCAGGAGTTGGAGACCAGCCTAAGCAAGGGCGAGACCTCATTTCTACTAAAAATAGAAAAGCTAGCTGGGCATAGTGGCACACACATGTAGTCCCAGCAATTCAGGAGGCTGAGGGAAGAGGATTGCTCAAGCCCAAGAGTTTGAGGTTGCTATGAGCTATGATGCCATGGCACTCTATCCAGGGTGACAGGTGACAGTGAAACTCTATCTCCAAAAAAAACCCAAAACAAAACAAAAACAAACAAATCTAGTCTCTATGACATTTTGAATGTCTTTTTCACAGTGCCAGAAGAGCAATAGCTATAAGGATTCATGTGTTGCTTGCTGACTTGTGCTTCTCAAAGGCAACGTACATGGCTGTCTTGAGTTCATTTGAACTTAGGAAACTCTGTCATTCCTACCTAATTACAAGGTGAAGCATAAGATCCTAGATACATGATTATTTACGAAAAGAAATCCCTTGGTTCTTTTAGAACTGGGTGTCTCCCATGGTGTTACTGATATTTGGGGCCAGATAATTCTTTGTTGGGAGAAGAGGGCAGATGTGCTATGCACTGAAGGATATTTACAGCATCTCTGGCCTCTTTCTACCACATGCCAGTGGCATCTCCATCCCTCAGTCATCATAATTAAAAAGGTCTGTAGATAATGCCACATGTCACCTTGGACACAAAATCACCCCCAGTCAAAAACCACTGTGTTAAAATCAGTGGATGGGAATCCATTGCTTGTATTTTTTATTTTATTTTATTTTATTTTATTTTATTTTATTTTATTTTATTTTAAGACAGAGCCTCAAGCTATCGCCCTGGGTAGAGTGCTGAGGTGTCACAGCTCACAGCAGCCTCAAACTTCTGGGCTTAAGCAATTCTCTTGCCTCAGCCTCCCAAGTAGCTGGGAATACAGGCACCCACCACAACACCTAGCTACTTTTTGGTAGTTGTCATTGTTTTGGCAGGCCCAGGCCAGATTCGAACCCGCCAGCTCTGGTGTATGTGGCTGGCACCTTAGCTGTTTGAGCCACAGGCACCACCTGCTTATATTTTTTAAATAGAAGAATGTGGCCATAATCAATACTGGTACCTTTGGCCCACATAAACGACAGCTTCCATCTCGAGGGACTCACTGGTTGGGAACCAACCACCTCACGTGCCAATGTCAATGGTAGATAGGTGATGGAGTGAAGAGGTGGAAACAGAGAGGAGGATGCGGAAATGAATGGGTGTCGCAGCAAGATTTGAACAGTAACATTTTCTAACCAACCAGAATGACTTAGTAATAATATCAGCATGTCTTTCCTTCTGCAGAATAGGAAAATAAAAGGAATAAATGTTTGACTGCTAGAGAAGCCATTTTTATTTTAGAAAAAGTTACTTTAATTTGTATCTCCAAGGTTCAGAGAAAATAGTCATGAGAATCCATTAGACACTTGCTGTTTCTTTCCTTGTTGGGGGTGATATATGCTTTTTAAGGCAGCATGTCAGACTAAAGGGCATCTTGGCCTAGAAGGTCACTGCACGTAGGAATGATACCTTTCTGACTAAAGGTGCTCTGTCTCTGCATAAATAGTTCATGTGTGTATAAGTAGAGGTTCTCCTATTGTAATTAATCTACTCCAGAAAGATCAATTTTAGCTAAATGGATACATGTTGTCAGCTATGAGAATGCTGAAGGCTGCAGCTTAAGTTTCAATTAAGATGTAGTTTGTCTTAGTCAGTTCAGGCTGCTATAACAAAATATAGCTGAGTGTTAAGCAACAGAAATTTATTTCTCTCAGTTTGGAATCTGGGAAGTCCAAGATCAGGGTAGCTGCTAATTCATTTCTGGTTAGGGCTTTCTTCTGGCTTTGCAGAGAATTGATTTCTTGTATTCTCACATGGTAGAAACAGTGAGAGATTACCCTTTTGTCTTCTTATAAGGGCGCTAATCCCACAATGGTTGGGGGCCCATCTACACATGACCTGTCTAAAGCAGATTACTTCCCAAAGGCTCACCTCCACATACCATCACACCAGGGATTAGGGCTTCCACATATGAATTTGAGGAGGAGGGACACAAAATTCAGTGGCACAATGGGTGCTGTCCAATAAAATAGATGAGAAAAGAAGAGAAAAATAAGATGATAGGAAGAAATAATAAATAATGATAAATGCAGAAAATTATAGACCTTGTTGAGCAAAATCAATTTCTTCAAAATTCCAAAACATTATTGTTTACTGAGATATTTCAAATAACTTTAGCAGGCTACAAGCAAAACAAATGAATTGTGAAATGAAAAAACACAATACAGTGTTTCTTGAAAATTTGACACAGTTCACAGAGGAAAACTGCAGAAAGAATAAATATTTTTGCCTGACTCCAAAGGAGAAAACCAAATGCTTAAACATAAAATTAAAGACAAGAAAATTAGATATTTATTTCAGGAAATAAAACATTTCAATCAGATTATTGAACTTCTCCCCCCCACACACACACCTCTCATTATTTTAGGTTGATCTGCTAAGTAAATCCGTTGGGCAAATCTTAGCAGACAGGCAGCTAAATTAAGTGGCCTAATAGTTCTTTCCAATTTCTCTGATTTGTAATACAATTAAGTTATACATGATTAGATGAGATGTTACATTTATTTATTTATTTATTTATTTATTTATTTATTTATTTATAATACAGAGTCTCCCTCTGTCACTCTGGGAAGAGTGCCATGGCATCATCATAGCTCACAGCAACCTTAAGCTATAGGGCTCAAATCATCTTCCCACCTCAGCCTCCCAAGTAGCTAGGACTATAGGTACCTGCCACAACTCCTGGCTATCTTTTTTTCCTTCTTTTTTAGTAGAGAGATCTCTCTGTTGCTCATGATGGTCTCTAAGTCCTAAGCTCAAGCCATCTACCAGCCTTGGCCTCCCAGAGTGCTAGGATTACAGGCATGAGATCCTACATCCAGCCTTACTCATATTTAATTTGTACTTGATTCAAACTTAATGCTATTTTAAAAAGCTTTGTGTTCACTGAGTTATTTTCTGCTACATAGTAGATACTCACATTTGCTCCATATGGTTTGCTTTTATTTGAACTATTATGCTATTTAATAACATGTCTAGCCATAACCACAGAGGAGGTTATAGCTTCCTTTTCTATTAGCAACATAATTAACTCCCCTGCTCTCTTAACTTAGCATTTCAAAAATGAGGTCATAAAACTCCATATGTAAAACAAACATCTATTTCTAGTTCCATGTACCAAATTTGATGGTCGAGGCTTTCTTTATCCTCTGTACTTTCTTTAATATGAGAAGATAATGCCTCCAGCATTTCTACCAAAATACATTGTACCATTAACAGCAACAAGGGCAAATACTCAGAAAAATTAAGGTATGGGATATAGCCAGGGAATGCTGCTGCTCAGTGTAGCTGGAAAAATCTACAAATGAAGGATAATGTTAAATTATGTGGGCAAAATAACTTATTTTGAGTTTCAAATACATAATTGTGACCACAAATAATTTCTTCTGATGTAAGAATAGAAGGGCATCCCTAGAAAATCATGGCTGTCCCTGAAACAGGTACTTTGACTTTAAAATATTACCAAAGTATTTGTGCCTGAAGCCTCCTTGGAGACAGACCTTTGATGAAAGAAAAATGGATTTCTAGTTTTGAAAGCTCTTTTACTCAGGAAAAAAAAAAAGCTTAGTAGAAACACAAACTAAAAAATAAGAGATACATGATCCTTGAATCTCAGTATTTTTTCAAGTTAGTTCTAGGTAGGAAAAAGCAATATAAGAATTTCACACTTTATAGGAAATTTCTCACGTTCTTATTTGCCCCTAACTGATCTAGAAACTTGAAAATGAGTTCAGGTTTCTGTCTTGGACCCCAGTCCAATTCATACATTGAAGCCCTAACCCCCAGTGTGATGGCACGTGGAGGGGAGTCTTTGGGAAGTAATTAGGCTTAGACAGGGCATGTAGATGAGCTCCAACCATTGTGGAATGAATGGTAACCTTATAAGAAGAGACCAAAGGGGAATCTCTCACTCTTTCTACCAAGTGAGGATGCAAGAAATCAATTCTTGGTAAACCCCAAAGAGAGCCCTCACTAGGAATGAGTTAGCTACCTTGATCTTGGACTCCCCATAGAAAAGATTGGCAGAAATAAAAATTCTGTTGTTTGAAGCCATTCAGTCTATGGTATTTTATTATAGCAACCTGAGCTATGACACACCACATCTTAACTACAAATTAAGATGCAGCCTTCAGTATTCTCAGAGCTGATTACATATATCCATTTAGCTAAAACTGATCTTTTTGGAGTAGATAAATTATGATGAGAGAATCTCTAGTTTTATTGACTTTATCATTCACTGTTCTCTCATTTCCAATTGCTTGTGGCAGGTAACGCCTCCCCAGTAGTTGGAGAAATAAAGCAACCTAGATGTTTGTGATTTCCCTAGAGCCCATAGGCCGAGGCAGCCTCTTAGCAAATGCTGAAAGGATAGCGCCATTGCCCCTCCTAGAGAGGTGTGGAAAGCCAAGCAGGGTGCGAAACACTCAGCTTCTCCCCCTCCTCCCTGTCTCCAGTCCCCTGCCAGTGGCTGCCATTGGAAACCAGTTGGCAAGGCAGCCTCAAAAACAGACTGTGAGCACCAGCTTCCTGCCATGCAGCACACAGCACAGGGAGGATGGAGAATGCATTGAATAGCAAATAGGCAAAGGACTGACGTCTAGAAAACACTGATCACGGAGCAAAAGTGCTTCTGTTGGTACAAAAGTCCTCTGTGTGCTTTTTGTGTGTGTGTTTTCTTAGAGGTTAGTTTGTTTTCCATTTCGTTTTGTTTAAATTGAGATGTGATCATTACTAGTTAATATGATCTTTGTAAGACGCATGGTAATGTTGGAAAGCTTCTTCTAAAGCGGTCCTAGAAGGATACACTTACACTTCCAGAATGGATGGTAATATATGTAGGAGAGGCACGTCCAGTTAGTCAGTGTCCTGCTCTTACACACCAGTGGTAGCCTGCCTTCCTCACTGATTTTAAGGGCAGCCTTCTAGGATTTTCCCCCTCCACAAGGGTGCAACCATGATCTTGTCTGTGTTTAAGGAATGTGGTGTGAGCACAGATCATTCTTATCACACAGAGGCACGAGACCAGAACTTAATTTGAGCGTCTGAACTGAGCATGAGATTTAACAAACTACTCCAGCACTAGGTGTGCTAGCAGAAGTGCTGTGGTTTGTATGCACAACCTGCAGCTGAACCCGTTACAAGACGCATTATTTGACGTGAGACCTGAAAGACTGAATAGCAATTACTCCCTGCAATCAAGGGCAAATGGCAACTGTCGGGCTTGGCCTTTTTGCATTTTTCTGGTTTCCTGAGGCCAGAGTTCTCTGCAATGACAAAACCTCTTTGCTCTGGTTCATTTGAAAAATACTGTCATTTTAAAGGTTAGAGTGTGTGTGTGTGTGAGAGAGAGAGAGAGAGAAATGTAGAGAGACAGAGAGATGATTTTACAGTGATTTTTATAACAATCAATAGAAAAATGCCACAGAAACACTTAATGGGAGGGGTTACAAAGGCAAATGTAGTATTGAAAGAGAGCTGACAGCTCTGGCCCTTCCAGCTCTCTTTTATCAAAACTTAAGGCCTAGGGAATGACAGTAAGTCTGATACTTGGCCCTGAGGGTAATCTTTCCTTGCCTCCCTGCTTATCATTCTCCTTTCCTTTTCTCTCCCATCTCCTTTCCCCAAGATACACCACTGGCCGGAGCAGCCCCTGACCTACATGCCCCTTCCCTCACCTTACTCCAGGGCAGGCTGAGCTGAGTTCACAAAAGAGATGATGATGATGATGATGATGATGATGATGATGATTCAGGCCCCAGGATGAAGCCCCAGACCCACCCACACTCCACTGCCCCACGGGAGGGCATCACATTGCCAGGCACGCCTCAACCCAGCTTAGCCCTTCAGCCCCTCTGAGAGCCCCTGGCCCTTCCTCCACCAGCCCCCAGCCCCACTTGATTGTCCACCATCCTCTGCTGCAACCTACGCATCTCCCTGACCTGGAGACGAAAGCTGAATTGACACTTACAAATACCTAAAGACCCATGGTTAGGTTTTTCTATTTAAAAGTCACTGACTTTCTGGACCCAGCAACATCGAGAAATAGTAAGAGGGGTCACAGAGGAAACTTGGCATCCTTTTATCCTTCTTTTATGGAAAACAGGTAAAAAAAACACCCACCTCTTACAAAACCTGGAAAAGACTATATGTTCAGGAAAAGAGAAGGCGGGGCGGGTGGTGCCAGATGCCCACAGACCCAGCCTGGGGTCATAAAATGGGGTGGGAAGAGTCGTAGGAGCCTCTTCACTGCCCCACCTCTTTCCTATGCCACTTGCCAAGTGGTTAGAACAGTCACCACAAATTTCTGACTGAAGTCCATTCCCCCCCTTTACTCTGCCCATTTTACCATCAATTTTTCTTTTATTTTTGTGTACAGTTCACTTTTATTTTTACTTTATGTATCAATAACATTTTCCCAAGTTAGTACAAAAATACATACTTCTTTTTCATGTCTGTATAAGATTAAGTTGAAACACTATGCCTTGCCTAATTAATGGACAGTAAGTGCACCTCTAGTTTTCGTTGGCCTAATTTTTTGTTTACATACTTAAAATTTTTCTGTAGGATAGCATTATAGAATATAGAATTTTTTAAGTCGTGGCTATAGACATTTACTATTTTAAGAAATACCAACAAAATTTCCTCCCAGAGATTTCCGTTTTTACTCCCCCCAGCAGTATACTGAATATGAGAACCTATTTTTCCGGTGCCATTATCAGGGCCAGATGTTACCAGTCTATTGCATTTTGCCAATCAGACTATCCCAAAAAAGGATAAATAAGATACAGCTTTATTAATGTCCTATACATTGTGTACTTCTCTCTTCATATGTATTGGCTATTGTTTGTTTGTTTGTTTGTTTTGTTGTTGTTTGCAGTTTTGGCCCAGGGCTGGGTTTGAACCCACCACCTCTGGCATATGGGGCCAGCGCCCTACTCCTTTGAGCCAGGCACCACCCTGGCTATTGTTTTTTTTGTTGTTGTTGTTCCAGGAGCCTTATTATCTCCCTTGTCCAGTCTCGTTTGTCCATTTTACTATTGATTTATTGGGATTTTTCTTAACTAATATTTAAAAGTACATTAATATAAGAAATATCCAAATATATACAATATAATTATCCATTATATGTTGCGGTTTTGCCATATTTTGTCATAAATGAAATTGTTCTATACCTGCTAGAATTCCATCATGTCTGTTTTTTTTTCTACCCTATAGTAGACATCTTTTTTCATCCTTATCTGTTGATCTCTGTTCCTTTTTAAAAGTATCTTTGTGTCCTATAATGTTTATTATTATTATTTTTTTATTTTTTTTGTTTATTTTTTTTGTTTGTTTATTATTATTATTGTTGGGGATTCATTGAGGGCATAAAGAACCAGGTTACATTGATTGCATTTCTTAGGTAAAGTCCCTCTTATAATTGTGTCCCACCCTTAAAAGGTGAGTCACACACCCTGACCCCCCCACCTCCCTCCCACCTTCTATCTCTCTACTATCAATTTTTCTTTTTTCTTTCTTTCTTTCTTTCGTTCTTTTTTTTTTTAAGAGACAGACTCTCACTTTGTCACCCTTGGTAGAGTGCTGTGGAATCACAGCTCACAGTAACCTCCAGGTCTTGGGCTTAGGCGATTCTCTTGCCTCAGCCTCCCTAGTAGCTGGGACTACAGGTGCTGCCACAACTCCCGGCTATTTTTTGCTGCAGTTTGACCGGGGCCAGGTTCAAACCGACCACCCTTGGCACAGGTATATGGGGCCAGCACCCTACTCACTGAGGCACAGGCGCTGCCCTACCATTAATTTTTCAAATCAGACTTTCTTCCTCTAGTGGCATAGCAGCCTGAAGACAAGGGCCATATCCTGCTTACGTCTGTCTTTATTATGTGCTACTTGAAGTGAGGTCTGAAAGTCAGCAGCATAGGCCTGACCTGGGTGCTTATTAGAGAAACAGAATCTATAACAAGCCCCACCCCAGACCACCTAATCAGAATATCTTAGGGTACAGTGCAAGAATCCATTTTAGCAAATTTTCCAGGTGAAAATTTTACCAAATGCCTGGTAAAGTTTGCAAAGCATACCTTATGGTGTGGACTCCAGTGTCTTGTGCACAGAATTTGTTTAATAAACACTTGCTAAGTTGCATGGAGTGTATTTGTGAGATCACAGTGTGCAGCCAGACTGCAAGCTCCCTTAGGGCAAAGAACACATCTTTCTTCTTTACTGCTGCCTCCCAAGCTCCCTCCATAAAGCCTGACAATGAATTTGTTGAGTCCACACCTTCTGGGGGCAAGACATGATTGCAAGAGGGACTTTACCTAACAAATGCAATCAGTGTAAACTGGCTTATTGTACCCTCAATGAATCCTCAACAATAAAAAAAAAAAAGAACATTACAATTCGCTATGTTAACCAGTGTGATGAAAATGTGTCCAACGGTCTATAAAACCAGTGTATAGTGCCCCATGATTGCATTAATGTACACAGCTATGATTTAATAAAAAAAAAAAAAAGAATTAGATCGTATTCTGGGTTTGGTTTTCTTCCACTTCAAATTTTTCTAAATAAAGATTACAGAACAGCAAGGAAAATCACAATGAGCATTATTTAGGGAATGATTCTGAGATAACGTGTCCATATCATGTGGATAACTAATGATACCAGTTTATTAGTAATATTAATACTTTGCATCCACATAATGCTCCATGGTTTTCAAGACTCTTCAATGGACATTTTTGCACTTGATTCTTAAAAAAATATGGCCAGAAAATGGGTCGGCCTTGTTCTTCTCTCTCATAGAAGAGGAAGCAGAGATTCAGAAAACTGAGAAAATAGTCCTGGTTATCCTTATTAGGGACAAAGTCTAGAACCCAGGACTTTGAATTCCTGCTCCATTGGAATGGTTTGTATTCCAAATCCATTACATATTATCAGAGTGTTTCTGTTAACTTACCCTAAGTAAGTCTTCATTTTTACAGTTTCTTTATCTGCAAAATGGGAAAACAGTAGTAACTACCCAGTCAAGGTACAGTGGCTCCCATCTGTAATCCTAGCACTTTGGAAACTGAGGCAGGAGGATCCCCTGAGTTCGAGAGTTCAAAACCAGCCTGAGCAAAGGGGAGACCCTGTCTCAACTAAAAATAGAAAAATTATCTGGGAATCATAGTAGGTACACATAGTCCTAGCTTCTCAGGAGACTGAGGCTGGAGGATCGCTTAAGCCCAGGAGTTTGAGGTTGCTGTGAGCTAGGCTGACCCCACATCACTGTAGCCTGGGGCAACAGAGTGAGATTCTGTCTCAAAAATAACCACAAAAACCAAAATAGTACCTATTTTTAAAAATTGTTTTAATAATTAAATGAAATAATAATAAAAGTGAAGCACTTAGCACATTGCCTGGCAGTAAGTGAGAGCTACTGTTTTATTATTTATTTATTTATTTATTTATTATGTTTATATTTACATATTATATGTATAAGTATTATATATTTATGGTTATTTCACCCTACTAACTCCAACCAGAGTGATAAGTGCTCCATATGTCACGTGAGGGTCAGCAAGGACCAGGGTCTCCCTAATCTCAGAAAGTGTTCCATATTTGAGGCAGGGTACTGGAGACATCCAGTCTGACCCGGAGTGTTTCTACTGCTGACACCTGATGTCTCTACTGTGGTCACAGTGCTTACCTGCCCTTTCTCAAAGAAACATTGCCCAGTCATTCCAAAGATACGCCTTCTTTTTGCCATTTTGTTAAGTTGTGATGGGTGATTTTTTAAAATATAAGGTAGAATCTAACTTTTACTCAAATATAAACACATTTTAAAGATATTATTTAACTCAGGACTTAAAGATGTAACCAGCAAGGTATTACACAGGTGCAAAGAAACCCTCAATGATTGTACACACAGAGGCAATCAGAAAAACGGAGACACATTTACCAATAGTTGCAAAATGGGTTAATAGTCACAGTGCAATAATCATCTTGTATTTTGCCAGACAATTCATTTGCATTTCTTTCTTTCTATTGGCAAGAATTCATTTGCATTATTGTCAGTTTTCTACCACTTAAGGAGTTGTAAAACAGCAAAGATGATGAAAAGTAGAAATAACCTAGAAAGGTGTACAGAACAGGACTTCCAGTCATCTTTTTTGCCCACTTTGAAGTCTTACACACTCCTTTCTGCACATAGAAGCTCAAAGGGAGCAGTCCGGTGTTAGAGGAATAGAGGACATAACTATATCCAGTTTGCTTATGTCCTTGCCTACAGAGGAGACTTCACAGTCCCAGGCTTCAAAAGACCGGAGTGGGTTTTCTCCTTTGGTTTCCTTTTTTCCTCTTATACCTTCTTCTCCTTTTCCTGAAGATCCCATTTCAAAGTCCCATAAACTCCACAAACTTGTGGTACCTCTTCTACTTGCAAAACTTTCCTCTCCCACAGAAGGATCCTCTTTGGTTCATTAAGTACTGAATGTGTATGGAACTTCTCTGTTTAGCCACTAGGGTTACAAAGAAAAGGAGAAGATTCTGGTACTTGGGTGGAGAAAAAGCAGGTAGTGCATTCTAAGTTCAGCTTTCCCTTCAGCAAACCTGATTACCTTACCATTAACCCAATATGCAAGCTCATCTTGCCAAAAACCATTAATTCCTCTGGAACATTACAGTCTTGTCTAACTTGAGGAAAGCATATTTCTATTAACAATTCAAATTCTATTATTTGAATTTGGCCTTGCCCTTTGTAAAAGAGTAATCCAGGCATTCTTCAGTGAGGAACATCTGACCCTCCTCTAGGTCAGGCTTTCATTCCTCGCTCTTGGTTCTTCAAAAGAATGACCCTTACTTTACCTAGTTGTTGTTGTTTCTCTCGCAAGAAGAAAAGAGATATCCTATTGTTTCTATCACCCACATGGTTTCAAAAAATAGAATTTGACATTTTATGAAATGAAAATGAGATCAGAAGTTATAAAAGAGGCATGATGGAAATAGGGCTAAGATCAGATTCAGAGTAACAACGCAGATTTAGAAGTGGTGCAAGGTAGTTTCAGGACCATGTGGAGGGAGAAGACTGCTTCTTAAGTTCTTAAAATAAATTTGTACTATTGACCCTGAGCAACAGACTTACTGCAGAAAGGCGAGTCAGACAGATCCTTCCAGCATTTCTAGTCCTACTCGGTCCCACACAGCTGAATGACACTGCTGTATGTATAGAAGTTCAAGGACTTTAAAAATTTTCCAGGAGATACATAATTTTTTTATTTTAAAAGATAACCAAATATTGAGGATTTGACTTTCTTACCAAGTTCCACACTCAATAAAATATACTCACTTTCCCTCCCTATGGAAGCAGACAGCACTTTGTAGAAGAGTGTTCCTGGGAAGCCTTGGGATGTGACCCACATCCCACACAAGGTAGTGGTGCCACCTCAATCAAGTCGCTTCACATCTGGAATCTCAGATTTGTCTATGAGATAACGAAGCTGGACCAGGGCACCTCCCAAGCAACTGTTCTACCATGTCAAGGTGCTAAGTTGCTCCTGAGGTATTTTTATTGACTATTGGTGCTGGATGGAAAGGACTGCTCCAGGCTGGAATGAAACCTGGTCACACAGATGGCCTTTGCAACTGTGTATTTTGGGGGGACGCACTTGCATTCCCTTACCATGGACACTGTCAGGGTATAAAAAGTTTTATGGACAAACCTGCCAGCAACTCATCCTAAAAGGGGCACAGCAGGGCCCTGACATCACAAAAGACAGTGGTTTCCCTCCTGTGCTGTTTTTATTTTATGCTTATATCCTGAATTACCTAAACTTCTTAGACATTTTTCCACATTCCGTCTATCGTTTACTCTCTTATTCCATCACTAATTCAGAGTTACTGCTTGAGCACCTTCTATGGGCCATATGTTTTGCTGAATGCTGGAGACATGAGAGAGAACACACAGTGAGCAGTCTGTACTTCCAGGTCCCCAGAGTCCAGAGATCAGGGAAAAGCCACCTGGAGTGACCTACAGGACAGAGGAGGGTCCCTATGGGGCCCCTAACCCGGAGGAATATGTGTGCTGAGACCAGAGGGAGCAGAATGAGAAAGCCGGACGCAGACGCCGGAAGTGGCACGGGTGATGGCTACAGGGGATTCTTGCAAAGCTAATGAAGCTTAAGTTCAGTGGTGTGCAAGTGAACTGGAGCTCTGAATAAAAGGGAAAAAAATTTTAACAATCAGTGCTTTTAACCAGTGAGCTACAGACCACTGTTAAAATTTGGGCCCCTTAGAAAGATGGAGACTTTACCTCTTTCATGTTTACATGGATGGAGCTGGAACATATTCTTCTTAGCAAAGTATCTCAAGAATGGAAGAAAAAGTATCCAATATACTCAGCCCTACTATGAACCCAATTTATAGCTTTCTTAGGAAAGCTATAACCCATTATAGCCCAAGAAGAAGGGGAAAGGGGAGAGGGAGGGGAAAGAAGGAGGGAGGATGGGTGGAGGGAGGGTGATTGGTGGGACCACACCTACCATGCATCTTACCAGGGTACATGTGAAACTTACTAGGTGTAGAATATAAATGTCTTAATACAAAAATTAAGAAAACGCCATGAAGGCTATGTTAACCACTTTGATGAAAATAATTCAATTTGTATATAAAACCAGCACATTGTACCCCATGATTGCATTAATGTACACAGCTATGATTTAATTAAAAAAAAAAATTGGGCCCCTTACTAGGACAAACTCCCTCTAAGTGTCTTCCTAGGACTCCCTCAGAGCAGGCTCTGATAAAAGGAATTTGCATACAAATAGTTTATTTGGAAAGTACAAGAAATACCCTGTGGGAAAGGGGAAGTGAACAGTGAAAAAGATGACAGCCAATAAGAGGTGGGTTTTCAAGCCAGCTACCAGTATGAGTAACTAGAGCTTAATCCTGATTAAAAATTCTGAGAATTGGTGTGGCAACAACCTGGGAGAAAGGGAGCTCGGTATTTATACACCACTTCCTGTCAGTAATTGGCTCGGGTCTACTCTTGGACATGTTATTTCCCTGTTGTATTTGGCCTTCCCTGATGACCTTCTATTGCTTTAGAAAAAGCTGTAGAGCAAAGAGATGCAGCTGCTGGCAGCTGGAAGTCAGCCAGCGGGGACAGCCGTGGTAAAGCACAGGGGACGTGGGCAGCATCTGCTGTAAAACATCCTGTACCTCACTCTGGGTTTGTAACTTGCAATATTTTCTTAGATCAAGACTTCAGATTTGTATTAATTGTAAGCCTCACAAAACCTGAAACTACCCATTGTGATGACTCTTACCTGCCGAAAATACAGAATGTCTGGGGAAACAAAGAAATTCCTAAGCCCTCATCAGAATTGGAGGGACGGAGGGCAAGAGATGATGCTAGGAGCCAGAAAGATGGAGCTGGAAGTGGAAAGGTAAGCCAAGGTCACAGGAAGGCTGTTATGTTAAACTGGGCTTTGTCTAGGTTTGGCGGAGGACTTAGCTAGGCTCCTCACAGCTTCTCATTTCTAGGGCAGTCCGACATAGCAACTCTTCGCTGAGATGGGCTCTTCCCACAATGAAGAACAAAGAGCAAAAGAGGGTTGGTGGAAGCTCCCCACGCTTCTGATCCCTATTACACACAGTGGCACACAGCGCATCTTCTTCCTTGCCTTTGGCCAAAGCAATTCACTTGGCCAAGTCCAAAGTCAGGGAAATACCATCTACCCACAGGGACAGAAGGAATGACCGAGTGAGAACTGTAATACAACCTACTACCAAATGTTCACAAAATGCTAACAGTAGGAATAGGGAGATTTCTGATCATTTTGTTTCTTCCTTTAGCTTTTCTCTATTGCTAGAAGTTTTTTTTTTTTCTGTTTATTGTTGGGGATTCAATGAGGGTACAATAAGCCAGGTTACACTGATTGCGATTGTTAGGTAAAGTCCCTCTTGCAATCATGTCTTGCCCCCATAAAGTGTGACACACACCAAGGCCCCACCCCCCTCCTTGCTAGAAGTGTTAATGAGAATGGAGCAATTTTACCAAAATATGTAAACCTATTTCGGTAAGTAATAAAAGATTATACTGAACATTGAAGAACATTTAAGGATACTTTTTAAATTTTTTCCTTTTTTTAACTTGTTTATTAAAAGAGTTACATACTTATAAAAGAGTTACATACTTATAACATACTTATAAACAATCTGGCTCTTCAACTTCCTAAAACTACCTGCCCTTAGCCTTTACAGCACATGTAAATCATCAGGTTTTATTGTATTTCTGATTCTTTACTATGGCTCTGTCCTTTTAAATTATTTTTTTATTCAGTGGGTGTCTTTGTAGACCACCTGCAAATGCTTTGTGTTGTTTGATGTGAAATTTTTTAAAAGATTATGTAAAAACTAAAAGAGGAAAGTAGTTGGAGTGAATGTCCAGTGCCGCTTAGCCCTGATCACACATGCAAATTGCCTGGAGAGACTGTTGGTAATACCTCTGATGAAGTCCTTGGAGATTCTAACTTAATTGTTCTAAATTGAGGTAATTCTTAAAAGCCCTCTGAAGGTTGAGAAAAATGGAATAAATAAATAAGTGCCAAGCTAATAGAAGGGCCAATCTGATAGGATAAGCAGTAGGAAGTCGGGAGGCGTCCTTACAGACTTGAAGTGTGCTGTGATACTAAAAAGCCAGCTCTTAAGGGTGGAAGAGAGTCAGGAAAATGGGTGCAGTGGGCAAACGTCAACCCCTAGAATCAGAAAGGGCCTGCTCTTAAGATCGACCCGCACTACAGTGAATGAGGAAGAGTGATTCATCATCATTTCCCCCACGTACAGCCCAGCCCATACCCCAGCAGACAATGGCTCTGTGGGTCACTGCCGTGCTCTCTGAGGACTGTTTCTCAGAAACCTGTGACCAGCAAGTGTCCATCATTCTCCGTGAGAAGAGGCTGAACTCATAGGAAATTACTTAACAGGAGAGAACGAATTCTAGAAATATTGTAGGAATTTGGTTTGTTTATTGTTCTCCAGACTTAAATTTTTTTATTTTGTGCAGAGTGCAGTTATTCATGTGTAAAATATCATAAAATACCAAAAACTCTTTTCATCTCCCTCTGTCTCACTCCACTTTCGTATTTGACAAGAACTGAAATGGTAATAAATCACACTTTCCTCCTCTCTCTTTTGAGATTATATATTATCACAGAGATGTTTGTTTCATTTTATTTTGTTTTAGCTAAGTAGCAGTTAAATAAGAGGATTTCCGGTAACTATGATCTGGTACTGGTAAGGTCTGAGTTAACTGCCATTTGCTGCGTAACCATGGTGACCAGCATATGGCTTCTGATGCCACTAATCTTGCTGAAATTAAGAGTAAGTCCCAAAGGATATTTTGCAGAGATTCAGAAATAAATCATCTTTTTACATGTGTATTATTTGGTAACACCACTGTCTTTAAGTGACAGTCCCTCTAATGAGATGACTAGAAACTCATTTTCCAATGAGAAATTTTTACAAAGTATATAAAATGGCTAAAAAAATAAATACATATAAATACCACATGAAAGAAGGATTATTCAACAAACATGTATTGTGCCACTAATACACATGCCAGAGAAAGGCTGTTTACTCTCAGTTAAAAATTTACTCGTGTAGAACCTCAGCCTGGAGATATGAGCTAAAGACAAAATTTGGAATTCTTTAATGAAGAGTCCAATTATTATTTAGCTTATAGGTATTAGAAAGGATGCATTGAGCTGAATTTGGGAAGAGAAGCAGCTGGCTTTCCCAGATGAAACTAATGTGTTCTATTTGCAAAGAGTTGTTGGTTCTACCTACAGAGTAACCCTACCTCAAACCATATTTGGCCTGCAACAGCCCCAGAGTAAGGAGAACTTACAGTAGCCTCTTTTTACGTATGAGTATACTCGTGCTGAAGAATTCAGAATGATTCCCCTATCATTCACTTAGCATTAGAGCTTTTCTCTCCAACGAACTGAATCAACTGTTATGACACTGAGCTGGAAGGGATAGGAAATGAATTACTGTCTCAACATTCTTCTGATGCTAATTCATGCTAAAGTGTGGATGAAACATGCACAGCTCCGAGTCCTTCTCAACATATGGAGTTTCTATTTTCTTATCTCTAAAGTCCTCCTGAGTTAAGGGAGTAACTCAAGCTTTTATTTCAAACTAGATCTTCATACACAAAAGAAATACCAAGAACACAGGGGTGTCTTTCGGATCCTAAAAAGCACAATTTTTCATACTTTAAGGTCTTTAACATTGATACATGTCATATCATCAATGGATGTTATGATCACTACACACCAGCACCAAACACCAAAGATTTCATTGCTTGTCTGTGCACAACCTTTGTCATAGCTGTTACGTTGTCATTTCCTCAACTGAGTAATGCGATTGTCCATACATGGATAGAAAGTTGCTGTGTATGCAGAAAGGGTATAAATTTAATATTTGTGATATGAATATTCATTTTAGAATGATCTTTATTATATATCTTCTTGCAAAGCAACAGCCTACTGCTCTATATGACCTAAGAAGGAAAAATAAGAGCAGATAAAAGTATGTTAACTTTAATTATTGCTGCAGGCATGGCATGATTATCTGTCACGCACTAAGCAAACAACTAAAGGCACAAACAAATTTCTAGATTGTTCAGAATACATGAAAGACATTTTAAAGCAACAGGAAGCTGAGGTGACTGATATGCGTTAAGCAGGGTTTAATTTGCTATGTCTGTGTTCTTGGCAACAGAACAGAAAGACATAGAATAATTTGTCATAAAATCATTTTATCTTATAATTATGGCATCTTAGATTCCATGGCAAATCTTGAATTAATCTGTGTTGTTCTGATCCCTGCTTGCTGACGGTGAAACTGTGCCTAACGTTACTTTCCCTGCTCTGTTGATGGAGAACAACATTAGGAAGCCCAGAGTAGTCGAAACTAAGCTAAACATTGAGCATTCGCAATTCTGATTTCAGTCATGAAAACAACCAACTCTGATGGCAACTCAATCCTTTGTTTACTTCAGCACAAAAGCCCCAGGACTGCAATTTTTATTTCATTAAAAAGAAAACTAGTCTTCCTCAGCTCTCTAAGCTTTCAAAACAATTGTTCCTTATAATTTCCAGGTAATTGGAGATAGTATTCATTTGGTATTATCTCCTTGGCAATTAGAACATTTGAGGAGGTTACATTAAAATATTTATTACATGAAACAAATGGACAGGGGGATGGTTCAATATTGTTATAGCCCTACCCCCACAAAAAAGTTCTTTTCATATATTTTACTAATATAAATGGTTGGAGAAAAGGGAATGTTGTATATACAAAAATGTGTAATCTAGGCTCGGCGCTCCTAGCACAGTGGTTACAGTACCGGCCACGTGCACCAAGGCTGGCGGTTTCGAACTCGGCCCCGGCCACCTAAACAACAATGACAACTGCAACAAAAAATAGCTGGGCCTTGTGGCAGGTGCCTTTAGTCCCAGCTACTTGGGAGGTTGAGGCAAGAGAATCGCTTAAGCCCAAGAGTTTGAGGTTGCTGTGAGCTATGATGCCACAGCACTCTACCAAGGGCAACATAGTGAGACTCTGTCTCAAAAAAAAAAAAAATGTAATCTATTGCAGTAGCCTAAGAACCTATGAGTTACTATGTCAGTAGAACTAAGACACTCAGATGTGTTTAATGGTAGAAGCAAGCTTTCCATTAACTTGGTTAAAGGACACAAATCAGCTAGTGGGTGCTGAGTTACACACCTTCCTGACCTTCACATAGGTACTTTTTGCACTGAGTTTATACAGTCAGGGTGCAGCAGAATGAGTTGGCTCCAGTCAGAGGAGTGGTAAATTTCCTTAAGCAGGCCTTTGTCTTAAGGTCTGTTAAGGAAAGGTCTGTTACTTCCAGCTTGGCCTAACTCCTTCCCCTCATAGTTGTGACACTCTCCTGTGAACTCCCATCACCAATCTCATTCTGAGTATCTGATTTCTAGCTGGGCTACAGGGTTAGAACTTTCTCCTTTAACATAAGGACTTTTTACATAGGGCCTTTCCAAGTAAAGACTAACCCTTGCCTTATAAAACCTATAGGAACAGAGAGATAATTGAAAAAAACATATATATATATATATATATGGAAATGATCAGGTTTGAGATTCTTTAAAAGAAACTTTGGACTTTCTTTCCAAAAATACATTAGCATGTGAGATTTAAGGTGTATCAAGCATGGGATTTTTTTATAGCTTAATTCACCATGAATTCATGGCTTTTTCACCTACTCCACACATAAGATGTGGGGAGCAAAAAATATAGACTTTAGATTTCTGTCTTTATTTCTGCAGTCCATGAATACATGATGAATCTTACTGTTGATAAAGTAATATAAGTTAGGTATCAGAATCAGAAAGATGAAATCAGCCAGATTTCCGGATATAATACGCTGTGCCTCTGAGATGCCCAGGTAAAATTAAGGGTATAGAACCCCAGATACTTGAATCTCATTTGAAAACTTGTATGTACTTGGTTCTGAGGAATACTCTGAAATAAAACTCTATGTGCCTCTTAGGTCTTTCTTTTCTTTTCAGGAGGGAGAAATAATGATTATATCTCATTGAACGCTCTCTTGCTGCATTTTAAAGCCATTTGTTTTTTATTCCCTCTTCAAGTTGAGAACAGCTCGTTACTATTTTCTATTCAAAAATCCTGAAGGACTTGACAGTCATTAATAAGACCGTTCCCAAGCTTCTCTTTTAACTCTTTGCAAATATATTCCTTCAAACTTTAATCATTTGTTTGGGTTTCCAACATTTCAGTACCTCTGTCCTGACCACTGCTGGGCAGTATGTCCTCCCCACTTACCTTAGACTGTTATTCTCAAATAAGAACATGGCCAATATAAACGGGGAATTAAGGAACGTAGCTTCCTCTCTGGATGAAAAAAGGTCCATTAGAACTTCCCTCCTCACACCTTAATGAGTAGCATGGAAATGTATTTAAGTCCAGGGTTGAGAGGCATAACCCACATGTGATTCCCAGATCTGCCACTTTACCAGCTGAGTGATTGTGGACAATTACTTCTCTATGCCTCATTTTTTTCAACTGTAAAATGGGGGTATTAATACAACCCCTGATTTACTTTAGAATTAAATTGATGTAACATATATAAAGTTTTGAGGACAATACCTGCAAATATAAACTACTTTAATTGTTATCTAATTTTCAAAATCAAAAGTTGTTTTTTTGTGTTACAATCCATACTGGAGACTTATTCTAAATTTCAGATATTCTGTTTATAGCAATTTAAAATGCCAGCCCATTGTATTATACTATAGTCTTGTTTCTAATCAATGGGAATTTTTTTTTCTTAGAAATGTAAGGCATGAGTATATCGGTACTCATGATTCCTTTTTTTTTTTTTTTTTGAGACAGAGCCTTAAGCCATCGCCCTGGGTAGAGTGCCCTGCCGTCATAGCTCACAGCAACCTCAAACTCTCGGGCTTAAGAGATTCTCTTGCCTCAGCCTCCCAAGTAACTGGGACTATAGGCGCCTGCCACACGCCAAGCTATTTTTTGGTTGTAATTGTCATTGTTTGGCAGGCCTGGGCCGGATTCGAACCAGCCAACTCTGGTGTATATGGCTGGCACCTTAGCCGCTTGAGCTACAGGTGCCACCCTCATGATTCCTTTTTTAAGAAATTATCATTCCTCCATATTTCCTAAGCCCCAATTGCCTTAGCTCTTCAAGCCGTTATTACATTAAAGGAAAATAATGTTTTTGTATGATGGGTTGTAAATAGATCAACTAGTTATCTAAGTTTGCCAGGAACTGAGGTGTTTTTCGGGACATAGAATTGTTATTGCTAAAACTGGGAAAGTCTTGGGCGAACCAGGATGGTTGGCTACCCTAGCTGTAAAAATATTACCTAAGGTGAGAGCAGAAGAGGGAAAGAAAGGAGCAATAGTAGTATTAATCTCATTAAATACAAAAGAGCTCTTAGTACACCGCCAGTGTTCCTTTGATTTTTGACTCATGCAATCTCTGACGAGTATCCAAAGGATGAAATTGCACTGAACAATTAATACTAAATGTCAAATGTTTATTTGGGCTTTTATTTTATTTATTTATTTTTTTTTTGGCTATCATCATCTGTGGAATATATTTCTTCTCTATTTTATGCCGTTCTTCCCTCTGACTGTTTTGTGCTTGTTCCTTTTCTTTTAGGTCAACTCAAATCAAAACATACTCTTGGGATAATGCCCAGGTTATTCTGGTTGGGAACAAGTGTGACCTGGAAGACGAGCGAGTCATCGCAACCGGGAGAGGCCAACATTTAGGAGAGCAGCTGGGTAAGAACAAATTCACAAACTAACCAGAAAGAGAACTTGATTCTCAGTTGTCAGACTGTACTGAGTCCCAGCTATTGCCAGGATGGGGTTAATGACATTTTTGTCAACCTGACAGTTGGAAACAACATATCCTCCACAGGCAGATAGTGTGTTTCCTCCTATTTACTATGACATCATAGAATTCAAGCACAGTTACAGAAGCAAAAATGATAGGTAGAATTTTGGTCTTCCTTCAAGGCATTCAAATTCTCATCCCAAAAGAAATGCAGTTTATATCTTGGGATTCGTTTTTTGGTTTTCTTCCCCCATACGCAACATTTTTCACGGAATCAGCCCCTCATTTTATTGTGTGATTATTGTCAAGTTTATACTGAAATGGGGGAATGGCATAGAATAGGACACATCCTAGATTCTGGATCTAGGGACGTTACTGGTAAGCTGTGTCATTGGTGCAACCCTCTTGAAGATTCAGTCACTTTATCAAGAATAAATACTATAATCCATGCCTACCTAACCAAATCCTCGTAGATAAGATCAAATGAGACAACAAATATGAGAGAGCTTTAGAAAAGCAAAGACTTTTCAGATACAAAACATGGTATCTAAAGAGAAAAATGCTGGAGTGAATATGGTAGCGTTTCAGGGCAAGGGAGGGACTGATGATTGATTGATTGATCCAAGACATTTTTATTGAGCACCTATTATATACCTTTCACTGTGCCCAACATCAAGGGGGATACTTGAATCCTGGGACTAAGCTGCTGTTAGTTAAGTTGGGAGACTAGAGACACACACATGAAAGCAGAAATAACAGTGCTACAAAAACAGGTCAATGAGACGATGCTGAGCTAGAAGGCAGATGCCAAGAGGAAAGCAACGAGGATCGGGGGAGAGGAAGACACGGGAAGGGAGAAGATATTGCTAGAGGAATGCGGGGGATGGGAGACAGAGAGCAGAGAGCTGAGGTTGGAGACGGCCAGCAGCACAGGGAAGAGGCGTGATGAGGGGAGACAGAGATCCTGCCGTGAAATGGCAAGATACAGCTGGCAGGGTCTTTCAAAGCAGAGCAGAATTTGAAACTACAAAAAGCATTGTAAGCAAAGGGCGCAGCGCAAATGCTGAAATAAGCCGCCATTGAGAGGACAGTGAGTAGCAAAGTCAGGGCCTTGCTTAAAGTTGCCGAAGTGAGTCGTGGATTTGGGGAATAATCTCAGCCCTTGACGTGAAGGAGATGGAATTCTTTCTTTGGTCATTTTTTTCTGTAAACCACTGAGAACATTGAGAAATTCTGAGCAGAGAAGAGTCTGCCTTTCCAACCTTTTTTGCCAAGACCTGAAGTAAGAAATACACTCATTCAGGCAGCGCCTGTGGCTCAAAGGAGTAGGGTACCGGCCCCATATACCGGAGGTGGCGGGTTCAACCTGGCCCTGGCCAAAAACTGCAAAAAGAAAAAAGAAAAGAAATACACTCGATCTAGTAGCACAGTGCATGACTGTAGAGCAAGAGAATGAAGCAAAAGCTTCACAAAACACATTTAACTTTACTTGTGGAGATGCACTGTATTTTCTATCTCAATCTCTTCTTCTTTTAAAAAATGATGGTCTCTATCCACTAAGTTGATTCTCAAACCTAGTAACATGTCTCAACTTCAATTTGGAAACTACTACTATGAAGGGTACGCTTTGGGATTAATCTGCTGATGGCATATAGCACACATTGGAGAAGCAAAGACACTCTCAGTGGGTCGCTTCCTTTTTTTTTTTTTTGTTTTTTCTTTGAGACAGAGCCTCAAACTGTTGCCCGGCATAGAGTGTTGTAGCATCACAGCTCACAGCAACCTCCAACTCCTGGGATTAAGCAATTCTCCTGCCTTAGCCTCCCAAGTAGCTGGGACTACAGGTGCCTGCCACAACACCAGGCTGTTTTTTGGTTGCAGCCATCAGTGTTGTTTGGCAGGCCAGGCTGGATTCGAACCCACCAGCTCTGTTATTCGTGGCTGGTGCCTTAGCCACTTGAGTCACAGGTGCCAAGCCATCTCCTTTCTATGGTTATCTGAGCACTGAAGGATGGACAGTCCACTCCGAAAGCCTGACCATTTCCTCATGAGATTAGTGAGCTCATTAAGCTAAAAGCTACCACTGGATGACCACGGGAACCTTCCACCAAATATTTAGCACTTGTGGTCTAGAGCTATGTGTGATCTTGGCATGGCTGTTCTTGAGCCTTGTATCTTCTCTGTCATAGGACCTCTTTCCAGTCTATCCATTAAACGAAGTTTTAAGATGAGTTTGAAAAACTTGCCAATCTTTCCTTGTCCTCTTAGTAGCTCTGAAAGATAGGAATGGAGAATAATAAAATCCCCAAGGAAAGAGAGAGAGAAGAAACCTGGGAGAGGGTGGTCAGGATGGCTTCCTAAGACTACCGCACCCCACTGTGTTTGCTTAACTAGCCAAGTGCCTGCCCCACGGGGGAAGAAACTGCCACACAGATGTCGGCTTTTTGTATAAGTAAAAATGAAGACTTTTGTTTGAGGAAAAATTGATCAGAGCCAAAAATTATTTAATGACATTTATACAAAAGAGGCAAGTAACTCACTAAATTTTTTGTTTTTTAGAGACAGAGTCTCACTTTGTCGCCCTCGGTAGAGCACTGTGGTGTCACAGCTCACAGCAACCTCCAGCTCTTGGGATTAGGTGATTCTCTTGCCTCAGCCTCCCAAGTAGCTTAACTCGCTACATTTTTGACCACCCTGATAAGTCACTGGGGTATTGAGAAGACCAGGTTGTGAAGGAGACAATGGAATGATGGAAATGCGCTGAGAGCGACTTTCCTTACAACTCCTCTGATGGGCACACTCCCCCAAACCCGTTTCCTTCAGTACTCAAATGTGCCAAAGTTCCTGAAATTGTGAGCAGAATGTTTTATGCTCCCATGCAAGTTCTTCCAATGGTTTCTAATTGATTTTTTTGCTCTCTATTCAATAAAAACCCAGCTGTTGTCATAGCAACCAACACGTGCATTCGTGGAGAGTCATCTACCTCATTTAATGTGGTTTGTTCTCCTCATGACTACACACGCTTCCACAAATGATCTTGAGAGAGCATTGGTATGGGGAGAAACGCTCTTACAATCTAAATTTAACAATTTTAAAGGTCTTTTCTTTGTTTCTTAAAATTACCAGTAAAATTCCATCTTCCAGAATACCGTCACATACCCACAAAGGTTAAGGATTCATTGTTTTGTTTTTAAATGTCATTCCCACACCTTGGCAGATGGCTCAAAATAACTGCTGCTTCGATCTGGTTACAATTAATTCCCCATAGTGGATTGTTAAAGCCATTAATTTGTTCATTCTAATGAGAGTTCTTGATGGAACCGAGCTGTAGATTAGCTGTTAAAAATTCTTGTGTGGCAGCTGCCCTTGCTGATCAAGTTTAGTTTACTACACATTTACTAAGTGTTTACAATATGCCAGACTGGGAATGCCAAGAAAAATTACCCTACCTTCTAGGAGCAAAGAATGAGCACTTCTCTGGCCCTTCCTTTCCTAGACATTTCTTCGGGTCCTGTTGAGCACTCCCCCTGCCGCCTTGGTTTGTTACATAGTGCCCTCTCCCGACATGCATTCTGTTTCCAAGGGAGACTCCTCCTCTTTCTGCCTCTTGCACTTCACCTTTCCATCCTCGGCCCATCACTCCTCTCTCTATATCCGTCCCTTGGATGTTTTCATCTAGCCCAGAGTCTTAACTCCACACACAAACCCATGATGCCTTGACTCATTCTGGAGTGTCAGCGCCTGATCCGCCTGGCAGCTGTGCACATTCAGCACTGATTAGTGTGGTCATCTAATCAACTGCAGCTGAGTCAGCTCAAGTTCTTTCCAAACACACATTCATCAACCCAAACTGAGGTCTGTTACATCAACGTTTTGGAAGTTAAAGCCTGGCTTTTATACATTTTTAACAAAAGGTTTTGTGACTTTTATACAATAGTCAATTTTTAGAATACTGGCTTTTGTGCTAAGGAGTTTTTAGAGGGGGTAAAGATTTGTTGCCAGACCTGAACATTACCCTCTAGCTGATATTATTTTCCCATGTGTGATTTTAACATTTAGTCTATATGTAGGTACCCATAATAATATACAAAATGTTTTGCTTTTTATTTTGTTAAATTTATAATATGGCAATCATGTATATGCATACAATCTCATAATTTAAGTTTTAAATGTAAAAACTATTAAATGTGAAATGAGTACAAAAATGGGATATATAATTAAAGATACAAGTTTTCTGAAATAGAAGTATTTATCTGTAAATAAGAACAAAGAAAGAAATTTATGGAGGAGAAGGGATTTGCACTGCCTTGCAATCACAGGTGAAAGAACACTTGAACCATTTCTGTAAGCTCTGAAAGGGACAGAAAGTATTAAAATTTCTAAGCTTCTCAGTAATGTGGTCAGAGAAACAATGACTGAAGATTAATCAAAATTGCTTCTGAGGAGACATGTTATTAATAATTTGTAAGGAGCTATTTTGGAGTGTTTTAATTTTGCATTACTATTCTTCCTAAAGCAAGTAACAGGTAATATTCCCAATTACTCTTCCTTCAAACATGTGTCCTAATATCATGTAGATGTTTGTACTGCTCCCCTGCATTTTACCTGCTTGTCCAGTATCAGAAACCTGTGACAATGTCTGACAACCGCAAAATATTCTTACACTTTGTCATCTGTTCAAGCTGCATAATTTGTCTCCCCTTCTTTTCCCATTTAAGGAGGTTTTTGTCTTGATTATTTGTCTGGCAAATATTTATCAAACACCTAAAATGATATTGGGAGTCATAAAATGTGTGTCTTCCCTCCCATGGAGCTTAGTGTGATGTGTGTATTAATGTATATTACACTCAAATATTACAAACACATAGGCAGGGTTGGGAAACATTGATCCTAGTGCAACTTGAAGGATGCAAGAGAGCGTGGAGTTGAGGGGAAGGACAGGAAGCATAGAGTCTCTCAGTGGGCTAAGGCCTTCAGGTAAGACATGGTGAAGGTCCAGAGCAGGGGTTCTTATTACTGGCTGTACATTAGAACCACCTAGGGAGAATTTAAAAATCATTCCAAGGACTTCATTACATACACACAAGCACACACAAAACTAAATCAGAATCTCTGAGCACAAGCAGGTACATTTTTAGTTCCTCAAGTGACTCTAATGTACAGCCAGGCTTGTAAACCCCTGATTTAGGTGCTTGCCTTGTTTTATTTGATTGTGTTATAGTTGAGGATCACAGGCTTAAACCAAGCAGTGGCAGTGAGGATACAAATGGAGGGATATTTTTGACCTATTTAGGCAGTAGAACTAATAACACTTGGTGAATGTCGGTATCCTAGAGGCTGGGGGGATGGAGGCATAAAGATGACCCCAGGTGTCTGGCTTGAATAACTGATTGAAGTCATCACAAAGGGAGAATTTGGTAGTGAGATCAGCATATTAACAAGCAGAGGGAAGAAATCCAGAAAAGGCAGAGAGTAGAGAATCAGGAAGAATGGACATACTTGATGGACAGCCATAAGAGCAGATGGGACAAAATCTAGAAAACAAGTAGAAAGAATTAACCTTGAACCTAAGCATTGGAATTCTGAAATCTATATTTTTAAATATGACAAGGAATTATTGTTTAAA
Source organism: Nycticebus coucang (assembly GCF_027406575.1). Taxonomy (NCBI): domain Eukaryota; kingdom Metazoa; phylum Chordata; class Mammalia; order Primates; family Lorisidae; genus Nycticebus; species Nycticebus coucang. Next base: position 149,103,686 of record NC_069780.1, on the reverse strand, counting down.
TGCTTTTATAAGAATTGGTCCACAACTGGTAGAAGTACAATAGTGTTTACAGGGTCTTTAGCAAGAAGACTTTGTATATTGCATGGTGCAAGTGGCCACCCTTTTCTGTTTCGTGATATTAGATTCGTTTCTAGGAGTGGAACATTTCTTAAACTAATAGAAGATATCTATGAGAAATGCACTGCCAGTATCATACTGAATGGAGAAAACCTGAAAGCATTTTTGCTTAGAACTAGAACCAGGTAAGGATGTCCACAATTACCACTGATGTTCAACATGGTGCTGGAAGTCCCAGCCAATGCAATCAGGTGAGAGAATATCAAGGGTATCCAAACCAGGACAGATGAGGTCAAACTTTTTAGCTCTTTGATAGTGATGATCTTATGCCTAGAAAATCCTAAGGACTGAACCATAAGATTCTTGGAAGTGATCAAGCAATAAAAGTAACATCTCAGGATATAAAATCAATGTTCACAAATCAATAACCTTCAGATACACCAACAACAGTCAAGCTGACAGTCAAATTGAAGCCATAATACCCTTCTCAGTAACTTCAAAGAAAGTGAAATACCTTGAAATTTACTTAACAAAAATATATGAAGGATCTGTACAGAGAGAACTATGAAAAACTTGAGAAAAGAAGTAGCAGAAGATATTAACAATGGAAAAACATATCATGCTCCTGGCTGAGAAGAATCAATATTATTAAAATGTCTATACTACCCAAAGCAATCTACATATTCAATGCAGTCCCCATTAAAACACCAATGTCATACCTTGAAGAAATTTAAAAAAATAGTTCTTCATTTCATATAGAACCAGAAAAAACTCTGAATAGCCAATGGCAATTGTACGAAATAAAAACAAATCTTGAGGCATCATGTTACTAGACTTCAGGTTTTACTACAAGTCTATAGTGATCAAAACAGCATGCCTGTGGCATAAAAATAGAGACAGAGATCTATGGTGCACAATAGAGAATCCAGAGATGTAACTAGCCTCATATGACCACCTGATCTTCAACCAAACAAAAACATACACTAGGGAAAAGAATCCCTATTTAATAAATGGTGCTGGGACAGCTGGTTAGCTACATCTTATCCATTCATGGGTTGATGGGCACTTTTTTTTCTTCATTAAATCATAACCATGTACATTAATGCACTTATGGGGTACAATGTGCTGATTTATATACAATGTGGAATGCTTACATCAAACTAGTTAACGTAACCATCACCTCACTTACTTATTTTTTGTGTTAAGACATATATACTCTACTCTTGAAGGGCTGAAACTGGACTCACACCTCTCACCACTTACAAAAAGTAACTCATGCTGGGATAAAATATTTAAATCTAAGACATGAAACTATAAAAAAAAAATCTAGAAGAAAGTAAGCAAAAAACTATTAATGATATTGGCATAGAGAAAGAATTTATGAAGAAGAATCCATTGACAATTGTAACAACACCAAAAATAAATCAATGGAACCTGATCAAGTTAAATAGCTTCTGTACACCTGAGAGCAAAATCAACAAAGCAGGTAGACAATCTTTAATGGTACAAATCTGACAAATGGCTAATAACCAGAATCTACAAAGAATTCAAGCAAATCAACAAGAAAAAAGCAAACAACCCCATTAATCAATGGGCAAGAAACATGAACAGAGCCTTTTCCAAAGAGGATAGACAAATGTTTAACAGATGCATGAAAAAATGCTCATTGTCCCTAGTCATCAGAGAAATGCAAATCAAAACCAGTATTACACTCACTCAGAGAGCTCTGGGATAACTGGAAGAAGGCAAATATCCATCTCATAGGAATTCCTGAAACAGATGAAGTGGCCTCACAGGGTGCAGAGACCCTTCTGCATGAAATTATGAAAGAGAATTTTCCAGATATGCCTAGAGATTCTGAAATTCAGATAGCAGATAGCTTCAGAACCCCAGCACGACTCAACCCCAATAAGACATCCCCCAGGCATATCATAATTAACTTCACTAAAGTTAATATGAAGGAGAAAATTCTCAAAGCAGCCAGGCGAAAGAAATCTATTACCTTCAAAGGGAAGAACATTAGAATGACTGCAGATCTCTCTGCTGAAACTTTTCAAGCCAGAAGAGGGTGGTCATCAACGTTTAATCTCCTCAAGCAAAATAACTTTCAACCCCGATCTTGTACCCAGCTGAACTGAGTTTCATTTATGACGGAGAAATTAAATACTTTAATGACATACATATGCTAAAGAAATTTGCCATAACTAAACCAGCTCTTCAGGATATTCTCAGACCTATCCTCCATAATAACCAACCCAATCCTCTACTACAAAAGTAAACTCACTCAGAAACTTCTGATCAAACTCCAACTTCCACAATGGCAAAAGGATGAAAAATGCCCACTGGACTTTCGAAAAACTCAATACCCCAAATTTCACCAAACTTATCAATACTCTCCATTAATGTGAATGGCTTAAACTGCCCTCTAAAGAGGCATAGGTTAGCTGACTGGATACAAAAACTCAGGCTAGACATTTGTTGCATACAAGAGTCACATCTTAACTTAAAAGACAAATACAGGCTCAGGGTGAAAGGATGGTCATCCATATTTCAGGCAAATGGTAACCAGAAAAAAGCAGGAGTTGCAATTTTATTTGCGGATACAATAGGCTTTAAACCATCAAAAGTAAGGAAGGACAAAAATGGTCACTTCATATTTGTTAAGGGTAAGACTCAATATGATGAGATTTCAAATATTAATATCTATGCGCCCAACCAGAATGCACCTCAATTTATAAGAGAAACTCTAACAGATATGAGCAACTTGATTTCCTCCAACTCTATAATAGTTGGAGATTTTAACACTCCTTTGGCAGTGATGGATCAATCCTCCAACAAAAAGCTGAGTAAAGAAATTATAGATTTAAATCTAACCATCCAGCATTTAGATTTAGCAGACATCTACAGAACATTTCATCCCAACAAAACTGAATACACGTACTTCTCATCAGCCCCCGGAACTTACTCCAGAATCGATCACATCTTAGGTCACAAGTCTAACCTCAGTAAATTTAAAGGAATAGAAATTATTCCATGCATCTTCTGGGACCATCATGGAATAAAACTTGAGATGAGTAACAACAGGAATCTGCATACTCATACAAAAACATGGAAGTTAAATAACCTTATGTTGAATGATAGCTGGGTCAGAGATGAGATCAAGAAGGAAATTGCCAAATTTCTGGAACAAAACGACAATGAAGACACGAACTATCAGAACCTCTGGGACACCACAAAGGCAGTTCTAAGAGGGAAATTGATAGCACTGCAAGCCTTCCTCAGGAGAACGGAAAGAGAGGAAGTAAGCAACTTAATGGGACATCTCAAGAGACTGGAAATGGAAGAACACTCCAACCCCAAATCTAGTAGAAGAAAAGAAATAACCAAAATCAGAGCAGAACTAAATGAAATTGAAAACAAAACAATAATACAACAGATCAATAAATCAAAAAGCTGGTTTTTTGAAAAGGTCAACAAAATAGATAAACCTTTGGCCAACCTAATCAGGAAAAAAAGAGTAAAATCTCTAATCTCATCAATCAGAAATAACAAAGACGAAATAACAATAGACTCCTCAGAAATCCAAAAAATCCTTAATGAATATTACAAGAAACTTTACTCTCAGAAATACGAAAATCTGAAGGAAATTGACCGTTACTTGGAAGCACATCACCTTCCAAGACTTAACCAAAATCAAGTGGAAATGTTGAACAGGCCCATATCAAGTTCGGAAATAACATCAACCATACAAAATCTCCCCAAAAAGAAAAGCCCGGGACCAGACGGTTTTTCGTCAGAATTCTACCAAACCTTTAAAGAGGAATTAGTACCTATATTACTCAACCTGTTCCAAAAGGTAGAAAAAGAAGGAAGACTACCCAACACGTTCTATGAACCAAACATCACCCTGATCCCCAAACCAGGAAAAGACCCAACAAGAAAAGAAAATTATAGACCAATATCACTAATGAATATAGATGCAAAAATATTCAACAAGATTCTAACAAACAGAATCCAGCAACATATCAAACAAATCATACATCATGACCAAGTCGGTTTTATCCCAGGATCTCAAGGCTGGTTCAATATACATAAATCTATAAATGTAATTCAGCACATAAACAAATTAAAAAACAAAGACCATATGATTCTCTCAATCGATGCAGAAAAAGCTTTTAATAACATCCAACATCCCTTCATGATCAGAACACTTGAGAGAATTGGTATAGAAGGGATATTTCTTAAACTGATAGAGACCATCTACAGCAAACCCGCAGCCAATATCATATTCAATAGAGTTAAATTGGAATCGTTTCCACTCAGATCAGGAACCAGACAAGGCTGCCCATTGTCTCCATTGCTCTTTAACATTATAATGGAAGTTTTAGCCACCGCAATTAGGGAAGAAAAGGCGATCAAGGGTATCCATATAGGGTCAGAAGAGATCAAACTTTCGCTCTTCGCAGATGATATGATTGTATATCTGGAAAATACTAGGGACTCTACTACAAAACTCTTAGAAATGATCAAGGAATACAGCAGTGTCTCAGGTTACAAAATCAACATTCATAAATCGGTAGCCTTTATATATACCAAAAATAGTCAAGTTGAAAAAACAATTAAGGACTCTATCCCATTCACAGTAGTGCCAAAGAAGATGAAATACTTGGGAGTTTATCTAACAAAGGACGTGAAAGATCTATATAAAGAGAACTATGAAACTCTAAGAAAAGAGATAGCTGAGAATGTTAACAAATGGAAAAATATACCATGCTCATGGTTAGGAAGAATCAACATTGTTAAAATGTCCATACTACCCAAAGCAAAATATAATTTCAATGCAATCCCCATTAAAGCTCCATTGTCATACTTTAAAGATCTGGAAAAAACAATACTTTGTTTTATATGGAATCAGAAAAAACCTCGAATACCCAAGACATTACTCAAAAATAAAAACAAAGCAGGAGGAATCACGCTACCAGACTTCAGACTATACTACAAATCAATAGTGATCAAAACAGCATGGTATTGGCACAAAAACAGAGAAGTAGATGTCTGGAACAGAATAGAGAACCAAGAGATGAATCCAGCTAATTACCGTTATTTAATCTTTGACAAGCCAATTAAAAACATTCAGTGGGGAAAAGATTCCCTATTTACCAAATGGTGCTGGGTGAACTGGCTGGCAACCTGTAGAAGACTGAAAGTGGACCCACACCTTTCACCATTAACTAAGATAGACTCTCACTGGATTAAAGATTTAAACCTAAGACATGAAACTATAAAAATACTAGAAGAGAGTGCAGGGAAAACCCTTGAAGAAATTGGGTTGGGTGAGTTTTTTATGAGAAGGACTCCCCAGGCAATTGAAGCAGCTTCAAAAATACACTACTGGGACTTGATCAAACTAAAAAGCTTCTGCACAGCCAAGAACACAGTAAGTAAAGAAAGCAAACAGCCCTCAGAATGGGAGAAGATATTTGCAGGTTATGTCTCCGACAAAGGTTTAATAACCAGAATCCACAGAGAACTCAAATGCATCTGCAAGAAAAGAACAAGGGATCCCATCGCAGGCTGGGCAAGGGACTTGAAGAGAAACTTCTCTGAAGAAGACAGGCGCATGGCCTTCAGACATATGAAAAAATGCTCATCATCTTTAATCATCAGAGAAATGCAAATCAAAACTACTTTGAGATATCATCTAACTCCAATGAGACTAGCCTATATCACAAAATCCCAAGACCAGAGATGTTGGCGTGGATGTGGAGAAAAGGGAACACTTTTGCACTGCTGGTGGGAATGCAAATTAATACATTCCTTTTGGAAAGAGATATGGAGAACACTTAGAGATCTAAAAATAGATCTGCCATTCAATCCTGTAATTCCTCTGCTGGGCATATACCCAGAAGACCAAAAATCACACCATAACAAAGATATTTGTACCAGAATGTTTATTGCAGCCCAATTCATAATTGCTAAGTCATGGAAAAAGTCCAAGTGCCCATCCATCCACGAATGGATTAATAAATTGTGGTATATGTACACCATGGAATATTATGCAGCCTTAAAGAAAGATGGAGACTTTACCTCTTTCATGTTTACATGGATGGAGCTGGAACATATTCTTCTTAGTAAAGTGTCTCAAGAATGGAAGAAAAAGTACCCAATGTATTCACCCTTATCATGAAACTAATGTAGGACCTTCACATGAAAGCTATAACCCAGTTACAACCTAAGAATAGGGAGAAGGGAGAAAGGGAGGGGAGGGAGGGGGGAGGGAGGGGGGAGGGAGGGGGGAGGTAGGTGGAGGGAGGGGGATTAATGGGATTACACCTGCGGTGCATCTTACAAGGGTATATGTGAATCCTAGTAAATGTGGAATGTAAAGGTCTTAGCAAAATAACTAAGAAAATGCTATGAAAGCTATGTTAACTAGTGTGATGAAAATGTGTCAAACGATCTATGAACCAAGTGTATGGTGCCCCATGATCATATTAATATACACAGCTATGATTTAATAAAAATAAAAAAAATAAAAAAATAAAAAAAACCCAGTATCACCCAACTCCTGTGAGAATAGCCCACATCACAAGATCCCAAAGCTGCAGATGCATACAAAGGAGAACACGTATGCACTGTTGGTGGGATTGCAAAATTTGTGTTTAGATTTCTGATTAATGAGTGTACAAATGATTCGATTCGATGCTTGCATTTGTTAAGTGAGGTCCCTGTTGTAGTTGTGTCCTATACCCAATGTACTCAGTACTTATATGGCACACCACCTAGGATTGCAAACTTTTGGAAAGATGTATGGAGAATCCTTGAAGAACTAAAAGTAGACTTCCATTTGATCTCATCATCTCATTACCAACTAGGTATCTAACCAGAAGAAAAAAAATTAATTTACCAGAAGGACATTTGCATTCGAAGGTTTATAGTATCCCAATTCATGATTGCAGAAATGTGGAAATAACCCAACTGCCCATCAACTCATGAATAGATTAATAAACTGCAGCATATGTATACCATGGAATACTATTTAGCCATGAAAAAGATGGAGAATTTGCAGTTTTTTGAGTCAGAGTCTCACTTTGTCAGCCTTGGTAGAGTGCCATGGCATCATAGCTCACAGAAACCTCAAACTCTTGGGCTCAAGTGATCCTCTTGCCTCAGTTATTTCCATTTTTTTTAGAGATGGGTCTCACTCTTGCTCAGGCTGGTCTCAAACTTGTGAGCTCAAGCAATCCACCCGCTTCAACTTCCCAGAGTGAATTTGAATCTTATTTTATTTACCTGGGTGGATTTACTCCTAAGTAAAATATCTCAAGAATGGAAAATCAAGCATCCCATGTATTCAATACTAAATTGAAACTAGTAGATTAACAACTATAGACTCACATAAGAGAAAAATATAGTTATAATCTGTAAAGTGGAGTTGGTAAGTTCCCACTGAAAGGGTACAATGTTTGGGTGTATGAGACACTTCCTGAGTGAAGGACTCAACCACAACTCAGACTTTACCTTAGAAATACAAACAATATAATCTAATTTTATATACTCCCATATTAATCCCAAATAAAAAAATTGGCTCTATTAAATGCATTTTTGTATAACAGAAGAAATTGGTAAAAGTAAAGCAAATTGTAAGAACTGGTTCTAAGTGGCTACTTACATGTCTGTATCGTTAACCTCTTTAGCAAAAGACCACAGCTCATTTGATGGTTTGATGATACACATATTTTTATAACTAATTTCATTTTGTAGGCTTCAGCCTATCATTAGAGTGTCATTTCAGCCTGCCAGGGCCATTTAGTTAGCTGGGGCACCAAAGCCAGAGAAGCAGAAGCAGCCTGGTGGTGGACGTGCTCTCCCCTCGGCCTTTGTAAAACCTTCCTCTCCAATTCACACCTGCAATGTTGCCTCCAGCCACCTCACTTTAATGAAGAATGATGTTTTTTTCCTTTGGGCTTAATCATCTCCCCCCTCCTAACCCCTACAAAAAAAACGATTCCATAATAAAGCCAGGCCAAGCAGCCAGAAATTCTAATGAGGATGACATTGCCCTGAAGCCTATTTTTAAAACTCAAACTACCTGCTCCAAACATGCGTTCACTCTGCTCTTTAGCAGCTTTGAAGGATTCATTTAAACCTTCATTTTAGTATTTATAAAAGAATGGGGCTTGCCAACTTCTGGGTTCAGCAGGGAATCCTAGCAATGCTATTTCAATCCTCTAAGAACCTGTGCACCCAGCCTACAGGGAGAAGCATTGCCACTCTGGCATTATTTCCCCTCCTTCAAGTTCAGTTTGGCTAAGTGTTCCCAGGAGGTACAAAATAAACCAACAAGGTACAATTTAACATGTGCCCATATTATTTAGGTGCGGTCATATCCATGAGGTAGGAAGAGAAGGGACTCCTACTTCTGCCTGGTCCTTGTCTCCTTCCAGCTCCCCAGTTGCTGTTAACTTGGACTTTGATTCAGTAGTCTACTGGCCACTGAAATTCACTCCTCAGGAAGTGTCTGCCACTTACGAATAAAGTGACCATGCACCCCAATTTGCTAAGGATTTCCCAATTTATGCTCATTTCCCAGTGCAAGTACTAAAAGCACCCCCCTTTCAATCTCAAAAGTGACTCGGTTTAGAGGACAAATAACAAAATCATCTGCCGCGGACCGCCAGTCGAATGAGTCTCAGTCCGAGGGCTTTCAGGGCGAACGGCTCAGGTTGATTGGAAGGTCGACGCAGGGTGATTTGACAGACTACTAGACACCACAAGTGATGAGGAAAGTAGCTGCAACTTTACTGAATTTTAAGAGTGTCTTTTATACATTTTTGACAAAGCATTACAAATCACAAAAGACATTTTTATGACTTGCAGGTGGTCACAAGTTCTTATCTTGTCTTACAAATGTAAGCATTCAACCATCTATCTTACACAGTGTTTTGCCCGCTAGGGGGAACAAAGGCAGTTGTGAGGTAGCTGATAAGCAGCAGTTACTTTTCAGCTTCCTTTATCTAAAGTTGAATGTGTTTTTTAACATACAACACTACTTTCTTTCATAGTTTTTAGTTTCATGATTATGTATAGTTGTTATGATTAGAGGTGTATTATGAATCATATAAGTGATTAGAGTGTGAAGGAAACATGAGAAATAAAAGGATATTGTATGAAAACTAAACTATATTGAAAGTGAGGTTAGGAAAGACAAGGTTAGAGATAGGGGGAAAAGGTGGGTGGATATCAGGTTGGAAACATCTTGTTTGTGGTATTTACATTCTTTTGATGCACTGTATATTTTCAAGGTTTTGCTCTTTGGAGGGAGGTGGTTTATTTTTTCAAGGTTTTTGTTCTAAGGAAGTGGTTTCATTAGTAACACCTGGTTGCTTCTCCTTATCTAGGAATGTCAAGGCTTGTAACTTCTCTTAGTTCTGTAATTGTTCTCAGTTTCTTATGATCTCTTTTAAAAACAGCTGAACATATTCTTTTATGTATAATACTTGACTACTACTATATATTTTTACTCTAATTAGTAATTATATTCTGATTCATAGTCAATTGTTTATTAAACATTAAACTACTCTATTGATTTGTGTTACATATGAAAATTAGTGAAGTAAGACATTTTTCTAAGTAAAGTTTTACTAATTAGTGAAGTCAGATGTTTTTCTAAGTAAAGTTTTACTAATTAGTGAAGTCAGATGTTTTTCTAAGTAAAGTTTTACTGCAGGAGGTGTCATGTTGGAACATCTTGTTTGCCGTGCCTGCATTCTCTCGATGTACTATTTCAATTCACTGACATTTATGGTGGGGACGTGCTGTTGTACAGGCTCTCTTGGAGCCACTGAGTCCGGCACAGCCATACTTGCTGTGTTTAATTGTGGATCAGTAAGTCACTGTGTTTATTCTTAGTTTCTCAAAACAATCAGGCAATAATCAGTCATTCAACTGAACAGACAGGTTTCAGGGTAAAGGTTTCTTAGGCTTTTATGCCGCACCTCATGACTTCCTACGTTCACTAAAAGGCATGCTAGGCAACTTATGCGCTGCTGTCGCAAGCCAGGGGGACTGGGGGCAATGCTCCGGGGAGCACTCACCGTCTTACCACAGTTTTTACAACGCGGACAGAGCCATCCCGCCACGGCTTGATGCCGGGGGTGCGGCATTTCCCCCCTTTTTGTTAATGAAACGTAGTTCAAAGAGGTCTTGGCGAACAGCCTTTAAGGAGGAAAAGACACAACGAAGGAGACAAGGTAACAGTAAAACAACACAGAATATCAGGCATCCAATAATAACAATAAACACAATGTACTGAATCCAAGATATAGGATTTAAAGACTTAAGATTGTCAGAGAGTGATTGAGCCAGAGCATCGAGAGATGTACTAGGTAGATGAGCTTCACTGATGGCAGTGATATGCTTTTGGAGGGTATGTAAGTCATGTGTAATATCATTATCTTTCCACACACCTTGTAAATGTGCCTTTGTTTTGTTCCAAGAGGTGGAGAGGTTATAAGGTAGGGGAGTGACACAGATAGCTGGAAAAGCAGAGTGACATCTAGTTTGAAGTTTATGTTGTATAAACTTTATATCTTGTCCTAGGGCTAAGACTACTTCTTCTAAGATGTTAAGTTTTGCTTCAAGTTTATTATCTATGCTGGCTTGAGTCATTAAAGCTAGAGTGATGTTGCTGCTGAGAGAATTAACAAAGTGAGCTGTGTGAACTTCTTGAACCAAAGCAGTAGTGGCTACCGCAAATGTTGTAACTATAGAAATTAAAGCTAAAATACCGAGAATTAAAGCAGCTATAAACCTCTTAGGTCGAATTAATTGATTAACAGTATGTAAAACTTGTAAAGCAGAATTATCATACCAAGGATTATCTTGTAAATCAACAGGTAATAGTACATAAGAGGGTCTTTTTACAATTAAAACAGAATTAAACAAGCGTTCATTAAACAAATCAGTAGAAGTAAGACAATTTGTAACTTTACAAGCGGTACAAGAAATATGATAAGAGTTTTTAGATTGTGTAATAGTTAAGTACTTATTTGAAGCTAAAAGTAGAGCATACGGATATCCAACACAAGTTCTTACTGACATTGCATTTGGTTTTGGCATATTAGGTTTTTTTTCTAAAATTAAGTTGGATGCAGCAACAAGTCTAAATAAGTCATAATGTATTTGAGTTTTATTTTTGTCTTGAGCGACCCATATGGGTTCAACTAAACCAGGTGTAAACCATCTGCGTATCGGTTGAGGGGTACTAGACCACTGATATTGATGATATTTATCTAATTGGTTTGATAGGTATTTATTATGATCATAACAGGAAGTAGGAGAATAGTCCCAGATGATTGTGTTTGAATTTATAGGAGAATGCTTGTTGGTGGCATCTGGGAATCCACAGGAAAGCCAAGTAGGTGTTTTAGTTAATGATGATTCCCAGAATTGATTTTTATCTCTATATTTTTTTTTACAGTTAGGGAGAGGTAACCAGTCCACAGACAAACAGGTTTCATTATAATTAGGATTTCTAATAGTTTGTAATTCATATTCCCAAACATAACGTCTATTTGTATCATGGGGATCTGGAGTATCAGTTAAGAATACTCTATAACTGGTAGACAAACAAAAAGGAGGTGTATTGTCCTTTAAGGTAAAGCAAATAGGTAATGAATCGGCTTTGCCAGTGAAATTAATTAAAGCCGCAGCATGATGTCTGGATTCCGAGTCAGTTAAACCTCCTAAGCGGATAGAATCATTAGAGAGAATTTTTATGGGGTCTGGATCTAGCCAGCCCACTGGGTGTAGTAGTGGAGGGTTAGGAACATAAGACCAATAAGCAGCACTTTCTACTTTAGGAGTAGAGATTAATGATAAAAATGCAACAAAGTACATTGTAGGGGTTAAAGGATTATTTTGAGACATGAGAAGTCGGTTAGCTTGTTTCACCAGGCCGCGGATCTGTGTCCATGTGATCTTGGAGGGTTTCGGTGACACTTCCACAGTCGTCCTCATCTGTGCAGATAGAATTTTCATTCGCCGCAGGCGTTGTCGTCTGCGTTGGGGTCTCCGGAGGAGCCGGTTTGATGAGCCGGTCCGGGATCCAGATAGGGGAGTCGGCATCCTGAGGAAAGACACAAGCATAGCCTCGTCCCGAGGTTAATAATATATCAGGGCCCTTCCATTGGCCTGATAATAAATCTTTCCAGAGTACTTTTGGAAGGGTGGCAGCCGATTGCGGTTGCCAATGAGATAAAGCAGGAGTTAAATTATTAGAATTTACATTGAGATGGTTTAAAACAAATAAAGCATGAGTTAATATATGATGAGGAGAAAAATATTTATGAGCCTTTTGTAGACGTTCAATCTGTAATTTTAATATTTGATTAGTTCTTTCAACAATCCCCTGACCCTGAGGATTATAAGGAATCCCCGTAGAATGAGAAATTTTCCACTGTATACAAAATTGTTCAAATGCTCGAGAGGTATAAGCTGGAGCATTGTCTGTTTTTAATTGATGAGGAACACCTAGCTGCTGAAAGCAGTAAAATAGGTGCTGTACAACATCTTTGTAAGCCTCGCTAGATCTTGCAGAGGCACAGATATAATGAGAAAAGGTATCAACAGTAACATGTACATATTGTAGTTTTCCAAAATTAGACACATGTGTTACATCCATTTGCCATAATACATTGGGGCGTAAACCCCGTGGATTGACACCGAATTTTAAAGGATGATGAGTAATAGGACAGGCTTTACACTTTAAGACTATTTGTCTTGCCTGTTCTCTAGTAATTTGAAACATTTTTCTTAATGCGTTAGCATTTTGATGATGTAAGGCATGGCTTTCTTTAGCCTCAGTCACTGATGCCACCACGGTACGTGTTAACAAATCTGCAGTGGCGTTTCCTTGGGCCAAAGGGCCAGGTAAATTAGTATGTCCTCTTATGTGACCAATATAAAATTGATTATTTCTTTGTTGAATTAAAGTTTGTAATTTTTTTAACAAAGGTAAAATATTTGAGGTTCCTGTTAAAAGAGCAGTTTCAAGGGCTGGAAAAAGGGAAGCAATATACTTTGAGTCTGTGTACAAGTTAAATTTTTGTTTGAAATTATTAAAAGCTGAGATTAGAGCCCATAATTCTGTTTGTTGGGCAGAGGCTTGTGTAACCTCCTTAATAAGAGGAGACAGACCTGGACTAAAAACTACAGCCCGTCCTGTAGAGGAGCCATCTGTGAACAAGGTTATTGCATCAGACAGAGGCTGTTTGGAACACATAAGAGGAAATATAAGAGAAATTGTTTTTGTAAATTCAATTAAAGGATGTTTGGGATAATGATATAAAATTTGACCCGCGTAGCCTTGTAAGGCTAATACCCAATCATCATTATTCTGGAATAGTTGTTCTACTTGAGTTTTATTATAAGCAGTTACAATTACATGAGGATCTTTGCCAAATAACTCTCGTGATCTTTTTCTTCCTTTGTCAATTAATAAAGACACTAGGTATGGATAGTCAGCAACAATTTTTGTTTGAACATGTGGTAAATGAATCCATTCTAAAATACCTTCCTGCCACAAGCAAGCTGTAGGAGTATACTCAGTAGAAAAAATAAGTAGAGACCATGGATTTTGATAATTAATTTGTTTAACCCTAGCTTGGGTTAAAGCCTGTTCAACAACTTCTAAAGCCTGTAAGGCTTCTGGAGTTAAATGTCTAGGGGAACGGGGATTAGAGTCCCCCTGTAAGATAGTAAACAAAGGACTAAGGGTTCCTGTAGTAATTTTTAAAAAAGGCCGAATCCAATTTATTTCTCCCAGTAATTTTTGATAATCATTAAGAGTTTGTAATTTATCTCTTCGTATTTGAACTTTTTGTGGTGTGATGTAATCAGAATGAATCCATTGTCCCAGATAACTTAGTGGTTTATCTCTTTGAATTTTCTCTGGGGCAATGACTAAGCCAAATTTAGTTAATTGTTCTATAGCCTTTTCTAGCATTAGCTGTACTTGTGGCAGCTCAGGATGAGCTAGTAAGATATCATCCATATAATGAATTATGTAGGCGCTAGGGAATTGTTTTCTCAGTGCTGCCAATGCAGCCGCCACAAATTTTTGACATAAGGTAGGGCTGTTTTTCATGCCCTGTGGTAAAGTTTTCCACTGATATCTTTTAAATGGTTCCTGTAAATTTAAAGAAGGAACGCTGAAAGCAAAACGAGGACAATCCTCAGGATGTAGGTTAATAGTAAAAAAGCAGTCTTGTAAATCAATAATTATAAGCGACCATTGTTCAGGTACTGCTACAGGAGATGGGAGCCCAGGTTGAAGGGAGCCCATGTCTTCCATAATGGCATTTACTGCTCTTAAATCTTGTAAAAGTCTCCATTTGCCAGATTTTTTCTTAATGACAAACACAGGAGTGTTCCATGGACTAGTGGATTCTTCTAAATGTCCTTTATCTAATTGTTCTTGTACCAAAATTTGTAATGCCTGTAACTTTTCTGTTGTTAGGGGCCACTGACTAACCCACACAGGAACATCTGTTAACCATTTTATTTTACAGGCATAATTTTCTGCAGTGGCCCCTATGAAAAACACTGATCGTTCAGCTGATCACCTGTAACTAGTTTCATGTCTAGAACATGTAAAAGATCTCGTCCCCACAAAGTATAGGGTAGAGAGGGTAACACATAAGGTTGAAAGTAAATCTTCTTATCCTTATATTCACATAATAAATGGGATGTGCTTCGCATAACACCAGAGACAGAACCTAAACCAACTAATGAAGACCCGGTCCGATGGACCGGCCAGGATTTTGGCCAGTCAGAAGCTGCAATGCAAGTTACATCAGCTCCTGTGTCCATTAGCCCCTTAATGGGTCTGCCCTCAATTTTCATTTTTAATATTGGTCTATCATATAAATCATGTATGAGAGCTACACAGTCTTGATCAGTGAATCCAAATTGACCCTCTCCCCTGGCATCATGTAAGTGATAGGTGGGAAGTGGTATATATGGTAACAACAATAACTGAGCAATTCTTTGTCCCTTATGAATTTGTGTAGTTTCTACTAAAGATTTTACCATGACTTTAATTGTATTTTCAGTATCAGAATCAATTACTCCTGGAATAACTTCAAAATGTTTGGTATGATTAGAACTACGACCTAATATAACACCAACTGTGCCTGGCAACAACTTTCCTTTAATTCCAGTAGGAACTAGAGCAACACCATCATGTTTAGATATAATCATATCCTTAGAGCTGGCAAGATCTAGACCTGCACTGCCAGGAGTTCCACGTGGGAGATCATGAATTGTCCATTCTGGCGGTATACAATTAGTGGTAGATGTAGGTTTTAAAATAGGTTGTACCGTAGTAGGCACAGTTATTTCTCCCTTGGGGTCGGGGCTGGGAGAATGCCCCTTACCTAGTTTTTTGACCTATTGTCATTATTAGCATTTGCACCCTTGTCAGACAAGGGGGTTCCATCTTTATGAAACTTAGATTTACATTCATTTCTCCAGTGCCTGCCCTTCTTACAACGAGGGCATGGTCCCGGGGGAAGCCCACGGGACTTACTATTATTATTATTAGCACCAGTGGATTTCTTACAATCCTTTTGCATATGACCTGGCTTCCCACAGTTATAACAAGTGGGTAAATCATGTGGGGGGTTACACCCAAAACATGTATTACTGGGGTCTCTATCAAAAGCACTTTTAACATATGAACTGAATTTCTGACCCCGCATAGCTGCAGCAAACGCCATTCCTTGTACGATTGCTGGTGAGGCATCCATGCATGCTTTAATATAATCTTGTATTGTACCCGTTTTCCTGAGTGGACGTATTAAGTCCTGACACAGCGTATTTGCATTTTCCCAAGCTAACTGCTTGAGTAGTAATGCTGTGCCCTCAGACGGTGGGAGCATTCTATTAATAGCTTCTTCCAGGCGAGAAATAAAGTCAGGATATGATTCCTCCATACCCTGCTTTATGCCTGCTAAAGTGGTACCCTTGGTTCCCGGAGGAGGCAGTTTGCGCCAAGCAGAGACTGCATTATGGCTGACCAATTCTAGAAATTGTCGGGGTAATGTAATTTGGCTTTCTGTGGTGGCAAATTCATCTGTGCCTAGGAGCATGGATAAAGTTGGCTGTGCCTTCTTGCCTACACGTTGGTTAATGGTTTCTCTGGATCTATCTTCATACTCCGTTCTCCATAAGATATAATCACCTGGAGAAAGTGTGGCTTTGGCTGTCTGTTGCCAATCATACGGAGTAAGCCATAAACTACCAATTGATTCTACAATTTGTAAAGTATAGGGGGCAGAAGCTCCCGATGTACGGACAGCTTGTTGCAATTCTTTAAGTGTCTTTAACGACAGAGGTTCCCAGGTGGGTGGTGCCCTTTCCTCAGTAGGAAAGCGCACCGGGAAAGCGAAAGTAAAATCTCCCTGCTGACGGGCTTCTCGCACCGCCGCTTGAAAGCCTGCGGGCGGCGGGGGGAGACAAGGAGGCACACGGGGAAGTGGAGCCCGCAAAGTTGGCCTGGGTGTAGTCATGGGAATACGAGCCGCCGGATAGGCTCGGCGAGGGTGAATACAATCATCCATTCTGTCCCTCTCATCTGGTTTAGTAAATTCATCGACCACATCCCACTCGTCACTGTCAGAAGAATTATCAACCGGCGGGAGTGGCGGTAGAATGTCCTTAAGCGTTGGTGCCGAGGGAATTACGCTCTCAGCATTTAATGCCGGCTCAGGATCTTTAAGAGCCTCTGGGGAAACCTTATCGTAAATGGGTGCCACCTTAGTTTCAGGGCTTTCAGCCTCCGAATCAGTTTCTCTTATAAATGCTTCTAAGAAGGTATTGTCAGCCAAAAGTTCTCTAACCTGTAACCATAAAGGAAAAGCTTGTGGGGGCAAAACCTGCTCCCCATGCTCCTGCATGTAATTCCGCATCTCGCGTCCCACTCTCTTCCAGTCGGAGAGAGAAAGAGAGCCTTCCTCCAGAAACCAAGGACTAACCAACTTTATGAAATGCATAAGCTCCTCCAACCGTTTGAGAGACACATGAAAACCATTTTTCTCTAACAAACGCTGTATCATGACACTGAGCATGTGTTCCTCTTTTCCTAATGTATGCCCCATGTTGTCCTGCGGATTACTCACACTTAACCGGTCAGCCTTTACCGGCGGGACTCGAGCTCCCTGGTGAGAGTCGCCTTCAATCTGAAAAGAGAGGAAAGAAAGAAAAAGAAAGATCACCTGTCCTTCAGGTCCCTGTTCGAGGGCGCCAGCTGTCGCGGACCGCCAGTCGAATGAGTCTCAGTCCGAGGGCTTTCAGGGCGAACGGCTCAGGTTAATTGGAAGGTCGACGCAGGGTGATTTGACAGACTACTAGACACCACAAGTGATGAGGAAAGTAGCTGCAACTTTACTGAATTTTAAGAGTGTCTTTTATACATTTTTGACAAAGCATTACAAATCACAAAAGACATTTTTATGACTTGCAGGTGGTCACAAGTTCTTATCTTGTCTTACAAATGTAAGCATTCAACCATCTATCTTACACAGTGTTTTGCCCGCTAGGGGAAACAAAGGCAGTTGTGAGGTAGCTGATAAGCAGCAGTTACTTTTCAGCTTCCTTTATCTAAAGTTGAATGTGTTTTTTAACATACAACACTACTTTCTTTCATAGTTTTTAGTTTCATGATTATGTATAGTTGTTATGATTAGAGGTGTATTATGAATCATATAAGTGATTAGAGTGTGAAGGAAACATGAGAAATAAAAGGATATTGTATGAAAACTAAACTATATTGAAAGTGAGGTTAGGAAAGACAAGGTTAGAGATAGGGGGAAAAGGTGGGTGGATATCAGGTTGGAAACATCTTGTTTGTGGTATTTACATTCTTTTGATGCACTGTATATTTTCAAGGTTTTGCTCTTTGGAGGGAGGTGGTTTATTTTTTCAAGGTTTTTGTTCTAAGGAAGTGGTTTCATTAGTAACACCTGGTTGCTTCTCCTTATCTAGGAATGTCAAGGCTTGTAACTTCTCTTAGTTCTGTAATTGTTCTCAGTTTCTTATGATCTCTTTTAAAAACAGCTGAACATATTCTTTTATGTATAATACTTGACTACTACTATATATTTTTACTCTAATTAGTAATTATATTCTGATTCATAGTTAATTGTTTATTAAACATTAAACTACTCTATTGATTTGTGTTACATATGAAAATTAGTGAAGTAAGACATTTTTCTAAGTAAAGTTTTACTAATTAGTGAAGTCAGATGTTTTTCTAAGTAAAGTTTTACTAATTAGTGAAGTCAGATGTTTTTCTAAGTAAAGTTTTACTGCAGGAGGTGTCATGTTGGAACATCTTGTTTGCCGTGCCTGCATTCTCTCGATGTACTATTTCAATTCACTGACATTTATGGTGGGGACGTGCTGTTGTACAGGCTCTCTTGGAGCCACTGAGTCCGGCACAGCCATACTTGCTGTGTTTAATTGTGGATCAGTAAGTCACTGTGTTTATTCTTAGTTTCTCAAAACAATCAGGCAATAATCAGTCATTCAACTGAACAGACAGGTTTCAGGGTAAAGGTTTCTCAGGCTTTTATGCCGCACCTCATGACTTCCTACGTTCACTAAAAGGCATGCTAGGCAACTTATGCGCTGCTGTCGCAAGCCAGGGGGACTGGGGGCAACGCTCCGGGGAGCACTCACCGTCTTACCACAGTTTTTACAACGCGGACAGAGCCATCCCGCCACGGCTTGATGCCGGGGGTGCGGCAATCATCCAGCCCGTGAAACCCCAGCCATGTAACACCTCTGAGTGGTACACTCATCTTCCCTCTTAACCTCAGGGTTCTGCATGCTTCCTTTCTCCTAAACCTCTATCCCAAGTTCTCACATTTGCCTGTGAATGAATTCTCAAGACCTTGGCAAATCCCTAGTTTACTCATTCCTTCTTAGTCAACTCCACTGATCTGGGTGATTTTTCCTGTATTCCTCCTTCCTGATCCAGCTCCCTACCCACCTTGACCCCTGGGTATCACCATTCCCATGATCCCAGCTGCTCTAAGGACCACTGATATGGAAAGACCTCTTCTTGCTAAAGTTTCCAAATACCCATTGTCTTTCTACTACTTGTGGATCAAAGCTTATCCTCTATCAAACCTCACATTTACATGTCACCTGCCCCATTTCACAACATTGTCCATCCCCCATTTTTCTGAGTTGGCTTAAGCCCAGAACCCCCTTTGCTCCTTTTCTTAGGATGATCTTCCAAGCTGTGTCCTCTTCCCATTCACACGAACTTGCCAATCCATTTGTGAAATGTCTACAACTGAGTCCAGTTCTGTCAACTAGAAGTCTGTGTAAACTGCTGGCTTCATTTTTTATTTGGTTTTTAAAAGCAAGAAAGAAGCACTTATATCAATGATACTAAAATTAAGGTCAGATTTAAGAAATATCAACTCAGCATAGGGATACAGTTTATCCTGCTAAGTGTTGAAAGTTGAAAGAGCTCAAATCAAGGTTTGTTTGCTCACACTGAATTGTGAAACACATGCTTCGTGGGGGCAACTGGCAGAGGTGCCTGTCTGCTCCTCAGCTTTATACACTGCCCAGGGTTATTCCCCTTCTCTTGTGGCAAAATTACTAGAGCCAGGAATAGTACAGGAACAAATCACACTAACCAAACTCACAAAGGACCGATTTCTACTTAAAAATGCCTTTTATTATTTGCCCTAAGAAATATAAATGCCACATAGGGGGTTAAATACCCGTCAGATAATCAGTATATGCTTCTATCAATAGAAAAATACCCTTAGGAAAGGCTATCGATTTTATAAGGTATCAGGGTGGCTCTAGTCTAGACCAACAAAAAAGGAACCCAATGATGGGCACTTGGTTTCTTTCTTTTTCTATCAAGTGTTTATTATTTGTCAGTCATGTGATTCATTGAGTGAGGACAATGCTCCCTTATCCTGATGGAGTTGACAGGCAGGCAAACCTGTGGATCACACTCTCAGTCAGGCACCCTCTCCTTTCCCTGGGACCACACTAGACTGTAAATACCCTCAATTCTTGGCTCTTCTTTCCTTTGATTCCATGCAGATCAACTCTCTTCTTTTTTGATGGTCTCACCTAAGACATTTTATAATTCTTTAGACCACAGCTAAAGAAGAGCTCTTGCACTCCATGTTGGAGATCTTGGAGACACCCTCTTCATTTGGGGATTTCGGGAAATAGCTTGTTCTCAAAAAAAAAAAAAAATCATTTGTTCATCCTATCTTGGAGCAAGTGAGTTACTTCTGCAGATGGCTAACGTCATGGGCTTTGTAGCACTTACTTACTAACTTTACTCTCAGTAGGTGACTTTTCCTTTCTCAATCCCAAATTCCAAAGACACACTCTATTTGGTGCCAGTAGGCACGTCACCCCCATCCACGTGCAGACTGACCCACAATATTTCATCCATAAGATAGTTTTATTTTATGAATTAAATAAAATAAAATTGGAATAGTTTTTCCCAGTAAATCTAGAACTACATCCTGCTCTGTGTCTCTCTTTAGCCTTTAATTTTAATTGGCTCTCATGTGGATTGGCTTTATTTGACAAGGAAGTAGCCATGCAAAGAAAAGTTTATCTTATCATCATCACATCCTCTGCCTTGAGAATTCGAGGAACCAACCAGCTGCTGCTGAAGAGCTAGTTCTTTTCCAGATACAAACTTTACCAAGGAAGGGGATGAATCACTGTGCAAAGGCAAATCATTTGTATGAAGCTTCACATAGCTTTCTGTGTCTCATCTGGACAGGAGGACTAGGCAGTGTTACTACCGTATTAGTACCAAGCTAGATTTAGACTTTGAGAAGAATTGCCTGATTGTTAGACATCAAAACATATTACTCAGGATGTAGAAAAACTTTTTCAGGAACCCAACAGCTGTCATTCCATGACGTCTGAGTGGGGCACTGCCAAATTATCCAGAGGTGGAATTAGGGATGTGCAGGTTCAGAGCATGGGCCTTGAGTCAGACTTTAGTTCTTGTCCTAGTTTACCAAATTTGTGATGCAACCACTTTTCTCAAATGAGCACTGTAAAAATACCTCCTTCATGGGGTCTGGTCCCAGGATTAGGAAATAAAAGCAAGATGCCTAGCATCGTATCTACACATAGTATGTGCTCAGTAAATGTTAGTTTTCCACATCCTTGTATGTCACAATGAAATCTCATTGGTTTGGGCTCTGCTAATTGAAAATGCATTATGTTATTTGCTCTCTTTCATGTGCATTCCTCACCATAAGTATAATCCGCTGGTTGTTAATGCAGATAAATACTATTGTAAACTGAAAATCCTATACAAATAAGAGTTGATGCTTTTGGTGACAATTCTAAATAGGATGGGCTGGAAATTGTCTTGTTTGTCTTTGAAAGCCAATTTAAATGTTAAGAGGTTACAAAAGGAATATGTAAGCCATTTAAGAGAACAAACTCTTGAAACCTTTGGCACTGTTTGCATATTCGCCACTCTGCCAATCATAAATGGTCCTTATCTCATCATCAAAACCAGTCTACAGAATCTGGACTTCTCAACACTTTAATAGTTGTTTGCAAAGACGCTGAAGTGCAACGACCATGCATTTCTTTAACGTTTTCGGAAATATGTCTTTCCTTGCAGGTGCATAAAGCTGTTTTAATTCATTTTATATCATAAATTTCCCATAAGACAAAACTAAAATGATATTATGTGGATTTCCATGCTTGGTCAATACCACATAAAAATAATGTGGTGGACAAAATTGTGCACAGATTTAGTCACTTCATAACCATGAACAAAGGAATAATTGATTCTCTTCCCCTCCGATTCTCCATCCCCCCCACTCCAGCACTTCTCCCAGCCAATTAACAGCAATCAGTCTTGTAATTAGCCAACATCTGCTGGACACCTGCTTATGCTGGGCACTGTGTTAAATATTTTGAGGGATGTGGAGGAGACTTTAGGGAACCCACATTCTAATTAGGGAGCTAAATATACCTAGTATGGAGGGGGTAGTCAACAGTTTCTTCTTGGGGCGATGTTTTGGAATTAGGTAGTTATAGTGGCTCAACATTGTGAATTTACTAAAATCCACTGAATTAGATGCTTTAAAATGGTTAAAACAGTGAATTTTATGTTATACTTGGTACAAAACAGTAACTAAGTTCTAGATATACAGCAGAAAAGAATTGGTTGGGAGCTCAGAATGCTCAGTATGGGCCAGAATCCACAAGACATGGGAGCTGAGTGGGAGCCCAGTGGATCTGGAAGGGTTCAAACTCACATGGCTGCAGGGGACAGGCAGGTGCTATAAATAATTCAGTGAGCAAAGCAGCCAGGTGTAAGTTACAAACATAATTTGTTTGCAGATTACATAGGTAGAAAAAAATACTTCCACAAAAGGAAAGAAGGCTTTCCCCTTGCTGTTAAAACAAAAGACCTCTGTGTAGCTTTCATTTTCCACTGTTAATAGACACATGGATGCCAAGAAATGTAACTGCGTGTGCAAAGAGAACTGACAATGAATACCTGGATTTCACACCAGACAGCCCAGAGGGAGGCAGCTGGCCAGAGAATGCCTCCCTGAGTGCGCCAGCCACAAGACGCTACTAGGGTGTGCCCTCATATACCCACTGAATATGACAATGTTTGAGGATAAGCCAGAAACCTGCATTTTACGTTTCTAAAAACAGTGATTTTCTTTTTTTTTTAAATGCCTCGAGATTAAATTTTCAACCATCTGAGGGGCGGATGTAACATAACACACAGCAAACTTCTGTCTTGAAGGTTAAGTTGGCTTGGGAAGCAAGAGAGGATGAGGAAGATTGCTGCTTCAAGAGGAGACTGACTTGGGCAGAGCTTTTGCTGAGTCCACTCACCAGACGGGGCAGGGATAAACTTGGCCCAAGGGAGGGTTTGGGGAGTGTGGGTCTGGGGCTGGATTAGACTGAGGGTGGGGGATGTTAATGAAGGCAGAAAGTGAATGACAGGCGGTAGAGCTTGGATTTAACTGAGAATGATGACTAGTGGCATGTGTGGCCTTTACACCAGCCAACTCTGACAGTTCCTTCCTCTGCCAGGCTCAAGCTGAGCTTACCCCAGACGTGAAGACAGTAAGCACGTCTGGAAGTGGAAGGGCAGAGAGGAATCCTTCTCTGCATGGACCAGGAGTTGTGAGGGCCAGAGAACAACCCTTGTATACTTTCAGAATCCTGACAAAAGCAAGAGAATTCTACCATCTGGTCATACCTGGCTAAAGGCAAGGACTAAGGGACTGAAATACTTTTTTTTTTTTTTTTTTTTCAAGCAACAGTAGCCTTTGGCTGAGTTCCTATGCTTGCTTTTCCCTGGCTTCTTTGGCCCTTCTTCAGGCAAATGGGTCAAAAAGGCCTTACCTACTCCTCTTCCTAAAATCAGAGTCCTTCCAGGCGAGGGCCCAGCATGGGAAAAGCTAATGTGATAATTTGTCCTGCTGCCCAGCACTCCCTGCTTCTGGTGCCAATGTCACTCAGCTGGCCGGGGAATAATCTTCTCTTGCAGCTCCAGTTCATCTGATTTCACAGGAAAGGGGAGACAAGACATCAGACCTGCAACTAGAATCTGTAAATAGAGGATAGATGAGAATTCGAGAGTTTGGGAATAAAAACTTAAGAACAGATCATAGATTTCTAACACTTAGAGATGAACATTTTTTACTGCATTATGATTGTAGTAACTACTTTCTCTCTACAGCAGTGGTTCTCAACCTTCCTAACGCCATGACCCTTTAATACAGCAATGAAAATAACTTTACAGTTGAGGGTCACCACAACATGAGGAACTTTATTAAAGGGTCGCGGCATTAGGAAGGTTGAGAAGCACTGCTCTACAGGAAAAAAAAAAAATGGTAGCATAATTTTTCTTTCAAAATAAATTTAAAAGTTTACAAGTTTCCTGGGGTGGACAAAAACCTGGCAGGACATCTTATGAAAACAAGCAGCCTTTCACAACACGGTGTAGCTATTGACCTGTGGGAATGAATCAAGTGAGATTGTTTTAATGCCCTGGAGAAAGGGGCAGGGCGAGGTGGTTAAATGCTCGATATGGGAATCGTGATTATTACTGTTAACACAGGGCAATCACCAGTGGAATGGGGTCTCTGTGGGGTGCTGTGACATTTCAGTGCTCGTCAAGTGCCAGAGTGACACCAGGAGCCTGCCACCTCAGTGAGCAGCACGCTTCAGGCCTGAAGGCCCCACTTGCTGCCCTGTGAGCATCGCTGTGCAGAGCACCAGCCTCCTGTGAGGTTTTCTTTGTTCTGAGGACCTTCCTTTCGGGAGCAAAGTGAAGAGGGCCAGTCACTGAGCCAGGCAGTGTGGCCTTGTGTCCTTCCACATCAGGACTTTTCAACCTTTTTCATCTCATGGCACAATTGAACCTATAGTTCAACTTCCACGGCACACTTAAATTAAATGATCAAAAAAAAAAAAAAAAGGTGAAAAAAGGAATATACGTACTGTGCTTTGAACTTCTTTTGAAAATAATTTAATTGTCTTAAAAGATTTTTGCGGCATCCCTAAGATCCTTTCATGGCACCCCAGCACAGTGGTTGAAAATCACTGTTCTATAGGTACCAAAAGGCATTAGAATGTCTGCCCAGAGAAGCAGCTGCTCTTTCATCTCCACTGAGATCAGAGAAAAAAAATGGTTGAATTTAAACATTAGTCTGAAGGGTTTTTTTTTTTTGCAGTTTTGGCTGGGTCTGGGTTTGAACACACCACCTCCAGAATATAGGGCCAGGGCCCTACTCCTTTCAGCCACAGGTGCTGCCCTCTGAAGGGTTCTTGTTGGGTCCAGGGAGACATGTTCAGGTCAAGGATTCTGTCAATGTCACTGGAACAGTTTCCCCAGTCAGCCGTGGGGTTTCCTTCTGCCGAGAATCTTTCAGGGAAAAAACATTCTCATTCATTTAACATTTAGTGATCCTTTTTATTTATTTATTTTTAATTTAACAGCTTTATTGAGATACAGGGTGGCCATAAAGTACTGTTGCACATGAACTTAGTGGCCACCCTTATAATTCATATACCATACAATTCACTGATCTAAGGTCTACAAGTCAATGGTTTTTATATGTTCAAGAGTTATGCAACTTCATCACATTCAATTTCAGAATATTTTCACAGCCCCAGACAGAAGCCTCTGTCACTTCCCTTACCCTTCGTTCCCAGCACCAGTCCTAGGTTTCTATAGATTTATTTATTCTGGACATTCCATGTCACCTGAACCACATCCTTCGCCGTCCTTTGCATCTGGCTTATATCACTTGGCGCACCATTCTCAAGGTTCATCCACGTGGTAGTTTGTCTCCTTCTTCACTTTTTGCGGCTGAATGATAGGCAGTTACATACAGGTATATCACATTTCATTTATGCTTTCATCAAATCACAGATATTTAGACTATTTCTACTTTTTGACTGCTACAACTGAGTCTGCTATAAACATTTGTGTTTTGTGTGGACACACATGTTCATTTCTTTTGCGTGAAATTGTTAGGTCATTCAGTAACTCTATGTTTAACCATTTGAAGAAGTACCAGGCTATATTCCAAAGAGTCTGGGGTCGTTTTAAACTCCAGTAGTGGATGAGGATAGTGAATCTTTTTAAAAATTGTGGTAAAATATAAAATCTCCCTTCTTAACCATGTTTAGGCTTTCAGTTCAGTAGTGTTAGTAGTTCACATTGTTGTGCAACCAATCTCTAGAACACTTCTCTTCCTGCAAATCTGAAACTCCATACCCACTAAACGTGACCGCCCCCCACAGCCTCTGGTGACCAACATTCTACTTTTCGTCTCTGTGAATCTACCTGCCCTAATAACCCCCTATCAGTGGAGCCATCCAGTGTCTTTTTGTGCCTGGCTTATTACACTTAGAATGTTGTAGCGTGTGTTCAAATTTCCTTTCTTTGAAGGCTGAATAATATTCCAGCAACGTGCATATTACCTTTTGTTTCTCTCCTCACACGTTGATGGGCACTTGGGTTGGTTCTACCTTTTGGCACTTGTGGATAATGCTGCTATGAACGTGGGTGTACAGAGGAGAGTAAACCTTTCGTGCACATAAGAAACCTTGGTAGCTTGTTAGAAAGGCATCTTCTGGGGCAGGACACGATTATACGAGAGACTTCACCTAACAAATGCAAACATTGTAACCTAGTTCTTTTTTAACCTACAACAATAAAAAAAGAAAAAAAAAAGAAAAATTTTTCATAGCACACAAAAAAATGCACATTCTGAGGACCCACCTGCCCCTTTTGATTCCAGTTCAGTAGGTATGGGGTGGAGTTTACAAGCTTTACCACCCCAGGTGATTCTAATGTGGGCGAGCACACTTCTGTGTCACCCCGGTGGGCACTCAAGTGGAATCTGGTTTGCGCTCCCTCCCTCTGCCACCTCCTTTACTGATACACACGTCACAAAGGAGATGCAGGGGGGCTTTGTGCTTCTTCCCTCCTTCCTCAGCCCAGCTAACATGTTTTCCCCTCAAAAAGAACAAAAAATCTTTCCCCAGCTTCTTCAGAAAGTCTCCAGCACTAAGTGAACTTGAACTAGATGGTCATGTACAGAGTATTGTCAAGCTGTTCCTACAGTGGCTTTTGGAAAGGGCAGGAAGAGGCATGAGAAGACCTAAAACCAATGTGCGCTGGACCACAGTGCAAAGCTCAACAATGTCGGAAACGTTTTGCCTCTCCCAGAAGGAAATTAGAACAGTCCTGTTAAGGGAAGAATGAGAAAGAATAATAATCAGAGTTTCTATAGTTAAGTGAAAAAGTTCACTGATTTGCTGACAGAGAAATACATGTGTGCTAAAATTATTAACACCGAATGGTGCTGCCCGAGAGACAGGTGTCCAGGGCTGGAAGCTAAATCAGTGACCTATTTATCAGGAGATCTTTGTCAGACTTAACAATTGGCTTGTTGGGTGACCTTGGGCTACTTATTTGATCTTGATGAACCACACTTTCCTACCCAGTAAATTGGAAATGATCATCAAAATTTTACAAGAAAGACTGTTTCTGAAGCATCAGTCACTTTGCACTGGTATAGGTGTCATGGATGGGAGGTTAAAAGATTTCTGAAGACAAGCTCATGTTGCTATAGGTGAGTTAAAATAGTCAGATACTGGGAGGCAATGATCATAAAATCTAACTACTTAGTAGAAGGATTAAAGTCTACAGTGGTGAAATTTACGGTTATTATTTAGTCTGTGAGCTTTCAGTGCACCTGGATAGAAAATTATGTATTGTACACCAAACACTCATCCTCCCTGAATCTAAACAACTAAACGATAAAATATCAAAGTTTTTTTTTTTTTTTTTTTTGAGACAAAGTCTCACTATGTCATTCTTGGTAGAGTGCTATGTCGTCACAGCTCACAGCAACCTCCAACTCTTGGGTGACTATCTTGCTTAAGTGACTATCTTGCCTCAGCCCCCCAAGTAGCTGGGACTACAGGTGCCTGCCACAACATCCAGCTTTTTTATTTTGTTGTAGTTGTCATTGTTGTTTGGAAGGCCCAGGCTGGGTTCGAGCCCGCCAGCTCCGGTGTATGTGGCTGGCATCCTAGCTGGTGAGCTACAGGTGCTAAGCCAAAATTCCAGTAATTTTGATTTTGATCCTAAATATCTCATGTTATATGACAAACTTCTGACAAGACAGCTCAGCCTATTTTGTCAATGGGAGACAGACTAAGTTTCAAAACCTTTTGTATCTACAGTTCTATAATTCTGTACAGAATACAGCTGTCACCATGGCCATCTCGATGAATCTGAAGAAGCACAAGATGTCAGAGTACTTTTGGAATCATTGGAAAAGATCATTTCATTTCATTCACTGACCATGTTAAATCTACTTAATTACTTCCTAATTGTTTAAATTGATGAACATTTATGGTATAGATTGTGATTATTAATTAACATAGAGCTTACAATTCAACTGGAACAAAATAATAGCTTACTTGTGCAGGGTATCTGGAGAAGCAGGAGGGCATACAAGTTAACAGTTCAAATTCCAGCTTTGCTATTTACTAGCCGAGCAAGGAAATATGTGAGGCAATTACTCAGCCATCTTGGGCCTCCATTTCTTTACCAAGAAATTGAAGAAAATCCTGGCACCTCCAAATGGATGAGTTAACATGTATAAAGTGCTTTGAATAGTACCTATTATACACTAATCACTCAGGAAATGTTAGCTTATTCTTACTATGGTTGTCATCATAGCATTTTCCAGTATGCTTAGTACTTTCACCTGCATTTTCTCACTTCAGCCTCATGATGACTTGTAAGTGATGTAAGGCAAATGTCATAAAGTGAGATAAAAAAGAGTGACTAGCTCATGATCTCAACGCTAGTAAGTGTTGTTAGCAGCAATGCTAGACCTCACATCTTTTGACCGATAACCCATCTCTCTCACCATATCCTGGTGTCTCCTTCTCCACCATGCTGATTAAATGAGGGCTACTATAACATGATATTCTTTCTCTGGGACAATATCTTCTTAGCCATGTATTCTTAGCGTTCCAGGTTAGAGTTGAGAAGCTGAGAACATTCTGGCTTTTCGGATCAAAGATCATTTTACCTCCAGTTGGATACCAGTCTCATAGCATGTCTCAGTGCTCAGATTAAAGGATTCACATTTGAGTAGATTACTGCTAAATCTTTTATGATACCCTTCAAGTCCAATGCCTTCCCAAATTACTCTAAGTAAAAGAAATGATGGTGGAAAATTGAACCTGTAAATAAGAACTTTGTATCAAATTCTGGGATGTTTTTTCCTCCAAAGTCTCATTCAGGGATCTTGAATTGTTTGGTGGGTTCTTGGAATCTTAATGGCACAAAGAACCCTCTTATTAACTCTGGGAAAATTCTCTTAAGCATGCAAATCGTTCTGATATCTTAGCAACTAGGATGTTGCTTAGATCCCTACTTGCCCTCCCCAAAATCTGGATCAAATTATTGGAAAGTGAATGATCCAGCTCCATAGACTGTACAAACATTAGAAAAGAGATATCTGTTAACACCAGATGGCCTTATCTGTAGATAATGAAATATAGACTATAAGAGAACTGCGTAAGCATTGTCCAGACAGATAAAATACCAGAAAAATATAAGCCAAAGATGGTTTAAAATATCAATCTCTATTTTACAGAACCTGGGTCTACTGATGTTCTTTTAGCTCACATCTTGCAATTATTTACTTAGATTTTAATAATAGAGTAGCTAATGCAATTCAACTTGCAGATACAGTCATCTGACCAAATAGTATCATAACTAAATTAGAAATCTAAACTCATAAGAATTGCCCTTTGTTGTCTACCCTTTCGATGCTATTTAAGAAAATAAGTATTTCTAGGTTATCTGGGGGATTTTAACATGGATGCAAAATATTAGTCTGTGCTTTGTCTTTGGCCCCAGGAGCTGGGATGAAATCACATGATTTAATCATTGTGAACCCATGTGGCTCCTCTGAAATAGAGCCAGATGTAACCAGAGGATTTATAGAGTGTAAAATTCAGAATGGATTAGAAAAGCCTTTCTGTGTTCAGCCCAACACATCTTAAATCAACGTCCCTGAATGGACCAGAGCAATCTCTGGCTGGCCTGGTGGGGAGGTTGTCATGGCAACTGACTGGCAAGCTGAGCCAGTGGAATGTGAACGCAAACAATAGAGTGATAAGACTGTGCGCAGAGCAGCATGCTCAGGCTGCTTCTGCCCAGGTACAGTGACACACGAGTAGAAGAGTAAAACTGTCGCCGCATTTTGTACCTTCATGCAATTCGGGCAGCTCATTTGAAATTTATCAAGTGTCCTTTCCCATCTGTTGGTAAAAACATTACTGCTGATAGATAACAGAAGCTATGGAAAAACCAGCACCCAGTTGATAAGTGCAGTGGTGTACAAAGCCCTGGAGGGCTGTTACCGTAATGGTACTCAGAAATTTCCTAAAAGAGGTCAAAGCTGGCTAAGGTAAATTCTATAACTCTGTAGTGCCACCTTGTGTCCTTAGATACTAAAAGTTTAATCCAGATTCATTGCTGGGCAAAAACAGGGCAGGCATGCAGTTAGAGCTGGATTATGCTGGATCTTGGAAGTCTCCTTTGCAGCAGAATATGCACATGAAATCTTAGAAGCCTCAAGTTAATGAAAAAAGAAAATCAATAATTTTGGTAGAATCTAAAGTTGGAAAAGAATAAAATGCCATATAATACCAGTCCTGGAAAAGATTGCAAGAGACCACATGGTGGGCTAGAGATGGGAGAAGGGTAGCAAAGATGGAGCACTCTTAATGTTGTCATTACTAACATTTGCAAAGGATTTTTTAAAAACCTATTCAGGCATGCAAGTGACATAAACCAATTGATAGAGAAAAATAAAATGCGGATGACACCAATTCCACTCTATAACTGTTGTCCATGGTTAGTGGGTGGTAGTGAGATGGTAGCATTTGTTCAAATAGCATCTCATGCCTGCCTCTCCTCTCTTACCCACACCGCACCCACCCCCGCTGCGGGCGGGGCCACCAGCAACTCTTCACCATTCAAAACCATCATCAAGTCCCACTTAATTTCATAAACATGAAATGACCAAATTGTGGTTTTATGTGTTTCTTCCAGGGTTTGAGTTTTTTGAAACAAGTGCCAAGGATAACATCAATGTCAAGCAGACATTTGAGCGCCTTGTGGATATCATCTGTGACAAAATGTCAGAGAGTCTGGAGACCGATCCAGCCATCACTGCGGCCAAGCAGAACACAAGACTCAAGGATACGCCTCCTCCACCGCAGCCCAACTGCAGCTGCTAATGTCCCCAGGCACACGGGCAGCTCCAGGGGCCTCTGGTTGCAAATAAGCAAGCATTTATAAATGGTCTATTAGCCTTCGTTTATACTGCCTAATACTTATTTGAAGGAAGTCTTTGATGTCAATGGCTCGTACATGCATTCAGTTCTTGGGAGATTTCCTGTGTTAATGTGGCAAATATGTGATCTTAAATTTGTGAGGACTATCCACCTATAAACATCTGCATGTGACTTGTTATTTGTCTTCTAGGCTCTTTCTGTTTCAAATTTCTTCTCAGTTAGGCTACTGCTGGGCCCTCAGATTATAATTTCACTGCAACTGACCTTTGTGCCATGGATTCAAATTATGCTGTTCACTTGTAGGCATGAAGACCAAGGAATTGCTTGTGTGTGTGTGAGCAAGGGGAGATGTCAGGAGACTTCATTTGCTTTATTCTTAACTGAAAAGCAGGGAAAATTTTGCTCATGGTTAGGGACACTGTCTTGGGTTTGGTCGGTTGGCTGTTAGGAAATGTGTCCATTTTTCATTGTTGAGATTATTGACCATAAAGAAATTGAACTATTGTTTTAAGTCCCTTACAGGTTTCCTAAGCCATTAATTTACCTGATTGGAAATATATTTAAACAATAATCTTAACTTAACATGTTTGTATGAGTAAATACCCTACCCCAGGGCTGCTCTTTCTGATTTCACCCACCTCTCTGAATATTTGAGAGCACTGAACAGATTGAGAGGGCTATCTGCTGAATGCGTTATGTGGTAAGCAATTTAGCCAAGAAGGATGGCATAAGTAGTAGTAGAATTCCAATGTCCCCTCATATCTTCAATGACTTGTCCCCTGTAATACATACCATCACCACCATCCTTTCTGGAACCATCACCAACTTTAGAAATAGAGGTCATGTTGAAGCTCGTTAGGGCTTCTCTTCTCCAGACATTGCCTTCTGCTCAAACCCCAGCTAAGTTTTATCTTTTTAGAAGCTATTTAAAACCCAAGGGTCCCAAGTTGAAGAAAAGATAACTTGTCATGTTTAATCATTTATAACCTAGATGATCATAAATTCTATAGCATATCCCCATTTGGTGCATGCTTATGTTACACTGAAAACAGTCGTGGTAGCTTAAGAGTTACAGAAACACAGGATCTGTAGCAATTTGACAGAGGGATGGAATCATTTGAACATCCTGATTTTTTAATCCCAGATTTCCTATGTATCATATATAAATAACAATCAAATAACGAATCCTACTGGCTGTGTTGAGCAACAGGGAGACTTGGCATTTGTATTACTGCCCAGAGACTATTTACAGCTATGATTTTAAGATGACAGCAGACACTCTATTGGCAAATTTGGAAAAACAGTTCCATTTGGTGAACTTTTGCTCTCTCTCTTTTTTTTTTTTTTTTTTGTGTGTGTGTGGTTGTGTTAAAGGTTTTTCAATTACTCTTTTCAAAAATAGAGAAGCTTCTCATCAAAGTAGTAGATACAAGTTTATTGTGCAAGGGTATTGATAGGAAAACATATATACATCTGAAGATATCTCTAAAAATAAGTGCCTACAAGGCAGGGAACCAGCTCACACAAATAATTAGTTAAAATATAAGAATTAGAGGAGAAAGGATTTGGGATGTTTTGAGCATATCCAAGTTATTTCTTACCTTTTTAGTTTAAGATCCACTTCTCGGTGGTAAATTTCTACTTTGGCCCCGAGCGAGGCAAGCCTTAGCTTAGTGCATACACAATAACATTCATGCTTTATTAGATTGTAATGGGGCAACCAGCTTCAAAATCACAAAATTTCCAGAGAAGCAGGGGCAGAAAAACAGATTTATTTGCAGCTATAGCCTGTTTGCATGGCATTGTAATATTTCTATACTCCAGGACAGAATGTGGCCTTGTTAAATGATATAGCTATTAAGCTCACATTTATGACCTAATGGGAAGCAGTAAAGCCAGGATATTTTTTTCCATTTTCACTTGCAGCCCCCATCCTACACATCCAAATAGATATTTCAGATGGCTTTTGAAGAGGGACTTTGATATATGTCTTGATGTAAAATGCAAAGCAAAATGAGACAGTGCTGTAAAGGGAAAGGAAAAGAGCTGAGTTTTGCTCTGTTGAAAACCCCTTTCCCGAAGAGCTGATTGCTATTGAAATCAGTTGACCCCTAGACGAGACCTAAGCCTCAGGCAAGTGCCCACATACAGAGGTCAAACATGCCAAAGGCGAGCCATTTTATGCTAGTCGGGGACAGTGAAGCAACAACAGCAGAGGTGTCATGGCCAATCAGTATTTGATACTTTTTTTTTTTTCTGGTTTTTGGCCAGGGCTAGGTTTGAACCCACCACCTCTGGCATATGGGACCGGTGCCCTACTCCTTGAGCCACAGGCGCCACCAGTATTTGATACTTTCTATTTTCCAAATGCCAGTGGAAGCAAAAAGCCTTTTTAATTGATTCTCAGTTCTGAAACTCCCACCCTGCTATGAATTCCATTCCAAATAATTCAATGAGAAGTTTCTGGAGAGGGTGTCACATAGCTCAAGAGAAAGAACACCTATGTTCTTGCTGTAAAGCACATAGGAAGAGAGGATATTCACTATTCCTAATGTCATCAAGACATCCTGGTTTCAAACTCAAAGTTGGCACATAGAGGAACTGACCCAGGGTTAACTGAGATTTTTATTGGCATTGAACTATGTTACTTATAAATTATAGCACTATAGTCCCAAGGTTTTTCATCCTTTTGGCCACCACACACACACACACACACGCACACACACACCTCCATCTACTAACAGTTTAAATATATACCAATGGCCTAAATTTGTGTTTAAAATAACGACACACCTTAAAAATTGCTTGTGTTAGTGTATTAATCTTAGACATCCATTTCTTGTCTTTTATGCAATGAAATTAGTGTTTTAAGGATGAATTTCTCTTCTACTGTTACTCATCACCTGACCACCTTTTCCCAATCCCAATACTTTCAGGAATAAACCTTGTTTCAAGCAGATGCTTCCAAGAGCTCTGGTGGTGTTCCCTTCCTTTCCTTTCCTAATGAGGTTGAAATTGGACTGAAAATTATTTCTTCAAAATGGCCATCCTCAGAGTGAATCGGCACTTCAGCTTCTGGGCATGTGGGTGGACGTAAAGGTGCACGCTAAGTGGGCATCACGTCTGCCGGCTCAGAAGAACTGCTTCATGACAAGGAATCTGTTCAATGTTGCTCCTCCCGCTGAACATCTTCTGTTGCTGTAATGAACTTCTAATGGCTACAAGAACCAGGAGGCTCACAGCTCCTTTTTATAGTCACTTAAAGTTCAACATTCCTTTGTTGCCTGGTAAACAAGTGCTAAGATTTTCATTTGAAAAGGGAACTATGATGGTGCCTTCAGTTGTAGCAGAAAGCTACAACCCTGGGATGGTCAGTGTGAAATGTAAGTTCTACAAAATGACAACACAAATCATACAAGACATCAGGGCCCTCACTAACCAAATGTATGAGTTATCTCCCCTACTCAAACTCTTACCCAGATTAATTACAGACCCTTTCTTTAGCACATTGGTGATTTTTTAGAAACCAATTTAAACATTCAGTTTTAACTATATCTATGCTGACAATAGACTTTCAGGTATTCAACCTTATTCTTTTTTAAAAGTAAAATATACTCTATTAACTGAAATTCCCTGAAGCAACATTGATTTTAGAGTGTGATAGTCCAGACTCAGTGGTTCATTGTGATGTGCTTTATCCAACATGTTCCTTAGTGCATGTACTATGTAATCTTTTAGTTAACCATGTGACATTTGTGGGACTATATTAAAAACATAACCACAATCTACCAAGCTGTAGCAAGCTGAGGTAGCACCTGCATGTGAAAAACTGTGATATAACTTCTATTTTAAAGTCATGAGTAGACCAAAAAAGTTACTACCGTGTGTTTGTTAATAACCTTCATAGTATTACTGGAATGCTCAGTCAGGTGTTTTTGGTGTGGCATACTTGGGAACTGGCCTGTCTGTCTGAAGAACCCTTTCTCTCTAAACTACAGTTTGCATGACTAGAACCTGGAGCTCTGTCCCTTGGTGTGCATACTCACTCAGCGTGCTGTCTGCTGTGTCAAGGTGCTGTAGGAGAACTAGACCAATGTGGTCTTTCTAATCCCTCCCTGGAAATGGAATCTCTACCACTCTGCTCAGCTCTTCCTCCTTGCCTATGCTACCTGTGTTTTAGTAGTTTGCCAGTAAAAAGATGAAGACTTTCTGATGTGCTGAACCTTCGAGAATTAGAGTCAGCTTTTTGGAGTTCTTCATAGTTGAGGTGAATTTTTGACCAAAGTCAGTTAAAGACATAAACCTATTTTATATCCTATAATTCAATGGGAAACATTGATTAGAATATTAAATATAAAAAAAAAATCTTTATGCCTAGACTACACTTAAAGGGCTCTAGATTCTAGAAATATAGTATCCCCTAGAGGGGCAGAAAACAAGCTGGGGAGATTTATCTAAAATATATCTACCTCTTGCTACTGGTATTTCATAAATAGATGTATTTTTTTCTTAAAAACCTTTACCAAAATGCTTGACAGGCCAATCAAATAATATTTCCTCTAATAAATTGAAACATTTATTCTTAGATTACATCTATAGTACCGTCCTTCCCAACACACACTCACTCAGCTGGTACAGAGGCATCAGGTAAAGTGTTGTATCTTTTTTTAACGAAGGGAAAATTTTATCTATGGTGCTTTCTCAGTGCTAAGGAAAAGGGAGCTTTTTCTGCGTCCCAACTATAACTCACGTGTTATTGGAAAAGGTCCATGAAATAGGTATTTCAGGGATATGATTTGATCAGTCTGTGTATCTGTGCCCATAATTAATGCCTAGTGAACAGAGAGAGTAGAGAGAAAATACACTTTGCAAACATTCCGGACAACTGAAATGAATTATTTCAAACCCTGACTCAGAGCTCAGATATTAAGAGTAGACCATCCAGCTAGTGGACAAGTTGAACTTTGTACTTGCAGTTCTCTCTTACTTCCTGATTTTTTATCATTTCAGTTTTTTAAAGCACGATGCTTATAGACTGCGGACCAAGCATAGGAAAGGAGACTCAAGTTTTACCATTTAATTCCCATGAGCAATCATTGTTAGTGGGGTTCCAACCAGTTATGACTTGCTGAAATGTGGTTTGGGGTTACCTGTGCGTTTCATTCACCTGTGTTCATCCTTTCCTTCGTTGTGGGCAACTGAGAGTTGGCTGTGGCTTTAGTTCTTAAATGCAAGTGTTTTTACATTTGTGTTGTTTGGGGTTAGGGATTGCTTAGGTTTGTGAATGCTGTTCTTAGAGATGCAGATGGTACATGAGCCACTCAGGCGCCTGGCCTTTCAGGGACGTGAGCATGACCTACATCTGTCTAGGGTTCTGTACTTCTTCTTGTAAAAGTGAAGTTTGGGTATTGTTTTCTGTGCCAATATGATGGTTATTCCATGCATTATCTCATCATGCCTAGGGTGTGTGCTGAATGAAAAGTGTCCTGTGATTCCTGTTAATATATTGTTAATGTCAGATGTGATGTAATACCGTTGGACTGTTCAAATGTACAACTACTTAATGGTGTTTGTAGAACTGAAATGTCTTAAATGTTGCATGAAATATGTTATAAAAATAGATTTGTTTTCTATTTTTCAACACCTCAGAATTGAGGGTTCATGGGCCAATAAGTGCAATATTTAATGACTTACTCAGTGTATATAAATTAGTGTGAAAGAGTGAATTATAATGAATGTATGAGATGCTTTGACAGCTGTGTGACTTATTCAGATGTTTTTCTTGTAGCTGTAATTGTCTAGTGGTACAATTTATACAGTAAATATCTTATTGGTGTCATGTAAAACCCCTCTGTGCCTACTTCAAAGTACTTTTTTCCCTGTAAGACCAAAAGTTTAGTATCTGCAAATATATGTCAATGTTATCTTTCTGAATTGTCGATTTTATTTTCAAGACAAAGACTTTTAGTTAATTTTATAAAAGTATTCCCTTCTGTAATTAAAAATTCTCCTTAAGTGGTGCATAATAGTGTACATTTTACTTTCAAGCAACTGATTTAGATACCTAAGAAAAATTATGTGCATAAGTCACTGTTTTTCTTCTCAGAAAGTTAATCATATGTTCTGTCTACTAAGAATTTTCACTTCTATATTTGTATGTACATTTTACTATAACTCAACCTTGTTTTCTGTTTGAAAATTTAACACTGTCAAATCTGGGAACCCTAAAATATCAATGTCTTTTTATGTTGTAGCTACTATTACATTCACTTTAGGTTCTCAATTGTCCATACTGCTCCTGTAAGAGAAACAAAATTCAGAATCCAAAATCCTTACATATTTTTAATGCCATCATAAACTCATATGTTCATCCTCAAACCCTTTTGCTTAGTTGCACAATTGGTGGCCTGGAACTTCACTAAGATGCAAAGTCAATAAATTAAGTCTAGTTGCTGGATAACTTAAAGCTATATATGTTTATGTATATGAAGTTTAAAGTAAGTCAACCATGTTAAATTCCTGTTTGCCATTTTAATTTTTGAGATAAAACATTCATTTGAATATTGTACTTTCCCATTTCATTCAGTTAGTTGTGTAAATTGTGATATCCTAGAGAGAAAAATAAGGTATGATATGACTTAGTCACTAAAAATAATGGAGGGCTGTTGATTCTAGACGACCACAGCCATTGTTCAACATATAAAGCCCTCCGTTCTCTCTAGGGCACTTGGCTAGAAATGGACATATGAGAATGTGCCAATCACATTAAATGTATTTGAACTATGTGGGTGATATGTAGCCCAAATTTAATGGTGATAGACTGAAATTTGTATTCACCTCTCAAAACCCACTGAAGAAGGCAAGTAAAGAAGGTGGATAAAGGAGGGAGATTATTCACTTTGTGCCAAACTTAAAAAAATAATAACAAAAATCAGAAGCAAGTAACCAACATTGGAATGATAACTTAAGTGTGTGGTTGAATGTTTAGTTGTTTGTCACATAGTTACTAAATCCCACATGCTCAGAGCTGTGGGAATCCAACCTGGAAGTGGCATGGCTCCTGCCCCTAAAGAGAATGAGAAAGAATTCCTATAACCTGAATGTTGGGTTATGTTGCAATATACGAGCACAGAGAATGGGAGAGGGGGCACAAGAATTGGAAGAGTCAGGGATGGCACCACTGAAGACATCAGACATAATCCCAGAAAAAAATTAGATAGCGAGGAGATTGAGCCAGGCAAGTGAGAAAGGCGATGGTATGCTCCCTGTTAATGGAAGTGTGACAGAGCTGGCAGCTAACAGATTATGATTTTTCCTGAGCCAGCCCAGTAGGGCCTTTGAAGCCCTCCAAATTGCCCCAATTTAGCTCCTCACATTTTGGTCTCCATGAAGAGGCCAAGCTGCTGTATCATCATATTTCTCTGTTCTGAGCAGCCCTAGACTCTCCCACAAAACACAACTTGCTTTAAAACCACATGACAGTAGTTGATTTAGACATTTGTCAATGCACCAAACCATGAGATGTTGTCTAACTGAATGTCACCCAGGCAGATGTGTACATACCCAGAAATTTTTCTGTAGCACCATGTTTCCCATAAAGGGCGCTGGGACATGCACAGATGAAGACCTTTCTTTGGAACTGGGCACTTTGACTCCTTCTCAGTAACTGCACTGTGGAACTCTTCTTGAGACAATACTGAAAACAGCTTAATGCTTTCATATAGTGATGGTGACGTTTAGTTGAAAACTACTGCTGCATAGCAACTATTGTGACTCTTCCTGTGTCCACAGGAGCTCTTGTGTGAGTTTAAAGCTATGAAGTGTATTCACCTTGTGAAGTTTTAATTCTCTTTATTGAAATTAATTGTGTAAAAACAGTATGTGCTCTATTAGGTATTTAGTTTGTATGTGAATTCTGTATAGAAAGTGGTTTTTGTTCTTTGAGTTTATCCTGTTTTATTTCTTGAAGATTACAATAAATATCTAAAGAGACTATATTCCTGAATTTCTCAGTCTTAGTCTGATCAATGTTTTCTTTTAATCTCCTTTCAATTTACATTACTTTTGGTTCTAGGCTGCCTATGTCTACTTCATGTTATCTTCCTCTTTCACAATCCTAGGCACAACACTGAGTTAGAGCTGAAGACAGAGAGAAAATACATTTTTATTTAGGGCTAGTGACATCCAAACATGAGTTTAGATTTTGGCACGTGAATGAATTCTAGTACTTGTAATCTTTTAAGGTTGGTAACTTTTTATCTGACCTGTGTTCCAGACTTACAAAGGTCTTTGTTGTAGGATTAAGAATGCTGCTAAGGTATTAAAAATTCACCTCTGCTACCTGAGGACCGTGTGTCCCTATATCAAAAGTTCAAGATCCAATGATCATTTGGGATTCTGTTGGCACAGCCTGGGATAGGAGAAGTCAACAGGACAACAAGAGATGTGAGTGGTGTGAGTGTCATTGAATGCAAAGGGTTTGGTGAAGACAAGGATTCTACACAGGGCCTGAGAGCAGGGTGAAGCATCCAGCTACCAATCAATTTGTATCACACAGACCCTTTACTAATATTTAGAATTCTAGTTGTGCCAACATCGCTAATCTACAAATTTTCTTCCAAATATGCTTCTCAGGGCCATTTCCAGGACTTTGCTCTGAAAATAAGCTAACATGGGTCAAATTAGCTTCCTGATCTGGACTCATTGATAGGAGAATCACCCAGCTGGGTAGAGAAAGCAGATAACATTCAAGGAATAAAAAAATAAAATAAAGAAAAATAATAATAAATTAAGGGACTTCCAATTACATTATCAAAAGGAATATTTATAAAATGTCTTCTATATGCCAATTTCTCAGTATACATGAAAAAACATACAATGAAGTTTTAAACTTCAATGAACTCAAACAATTGTGATGGAGGAAAATGTATAAGTTAACATCAATAAATCACCACACTTGATAAACTTAATATTTCCTAATTTTGCATATTTATAAATATTTGGAAAGGATATTGAAAATATTTCATTTCAAAAAAGTTCACAAAAGTATCTTCTTTTGAAAGTCTAACTTTCTTTAGACTATAGTTACCTTCCCCCTCATAAATTTATAGAAATGAATAAAAATCAATAAAAATCAATTGAAGATTTAAAAAGTCAAGAGCCCAGAAAGACTACACATATTTTTTGGTCGTTCTGAGTTCCTATGACTAAATCAGTTCAACTGGTTTTTAGCAAGAATCTGCGTCTCCCCTTCAAGTAATATCCCCATAGCTTTAAACTAATTTTTAAAAATGAAGTTATGTGGCTACAGTATTCTTTCTCGATAGCACTGAAATGAAAGACATGAAACAGAATGCATCTGTCACCCTCAGAAAATGCTAACTCATTCTCTACTCAGCTTCCTATTAGACTTTGAAAAGACATCTTCTAAATAAAAGGCCACAAGGGCTTTGAATACTTCTCAAAAACACTCGACATCTTGGTTCCCCTATTTCTTCTCTAACTTCACACCTCCTTACCTAGTCCAAAGATTCTTTAGGCTGATCAAGAGTGGTTGCTCATCTTTTAGTCCTTATCTAATTTTAATACCCTGAGTCCTTTAGGGCTAGTTTCTTACCATTTAGTAATTTTAAATCTCAGGCAATTTCAACTAAAAATGCTAATCTCTATTGTATTTCCTCTCCCTTAAAGAAATTTTGCTAAGGGCGGCGCCTGTGGCTCAAGGAGTAGGGCGCTGGTCCCATATGCCGGAGGTGGCGGGTTCAAACCCAGCCCCGGCCAAAAACCAAAAAAAAAAAAAAAAAAAGAAATTTTGCTAAGTGGGGAAAAAAGCAAATGGAATATAAAATATATAGAAGGTAGATATTAGAGTAAAATCCTAATTTATATTCTAAAATAATATTCTACCAGGCACATAATTACAAAAGAATTTGATCAGCTTCAAAATAAAGGTTCAATACTAGCTACGGTAAAAAAAAGTACTAGCTACTGTAAACACATAGAGAGGAACAATTATTAACCAAGATTTGAGGCAAGGTCTGGGATGTTCCAAGAAGGCCTTGAGTGAATGAGGCCTGAGCTAAAGCATAAGGATATGTAGGAGTTACACCGGGAGAAGTTTGCTCTAAGGTTTGTAGCAAATACAAACCACAGAAGTAGAGCAGGGTATGATGTATTTATAGAATTTCAAAGTTGTTCACATATGGTGATCCCAGGATGGGAACAGAAGGAGAAAGAGCCCAGGGCTGAGATCATAACACTGGTCAGAAATGCTTTTAAAGTCTGGATTTCATCCTCTAGCTGTGGGGAATTCATGAGCAAGTTTAAGCAAGGAAGTTGCTCAGTTGGTTTGATCAGATTTAAATTTTGAAAGATCACAAAATTGGCAATATGAGAAATAGACTAAAAGGAGGCAACTGTAGAAACAACAAAAAGTATTAGAAAGCCGCTTTCTAGCAGTTTTATCCCCCAGTACAGTGGAGAGTAGGAAATATGTGAACATTCACTGAGGTGGGAAATGGTGACTGATATAATCTAGGAAGAGTAATAGTAAGAAGTCAATGATGAGCCTCCAGTTTAGGGCTTGACTGATTTTGCCATTAAATAAGAGAGAAAGTGCAATAGAAGCAGCAGGTTTGGGGAAGAAGATAATGAGTTCCATATCCAAAATATTGTGATTGATGTTTCCATTGTCCGGGGAGCATCTAGGGGTGCAGGTATAAAGCTTAGAAAGGAGGAATGCACAGAAGAGAACCACAACGTAAGGAGAGGAGAAGGTGACATGCTAGAAAATGTTTGAGATGAGAAGAGCAGACTGGGTATGCTACGTCTCTAAGCAGCAAAGACAAACAAGTTCACAAAGGAGACTTGTAGAAAAAGTATCCAATGAAAAGGATGGAGAATCAAGTGACAGCAGGGCAAAAGAAGCCCAGAGAGAAACAAGTTTGGAGAAAGAAGAAATGATCCACAGTTTTAGACGATGTAAGTGAAATCAGGATTGCCAGACAACTTGACCGAAGCAGTTTTAGAATAGCTATGAGGGAGGAGAGACAGGTTGCAGTGAGTGGAGAAGTAAATGATGATGAAAACAAGGCACTGTTCTTTTAGGTCCTTGGAAAGGAAGGTAAAAGAGAGGGTTATTAAATGAGGATAGTCAAAGGAGGGTTTTATTTCTAAGTGAGAGTCTTATATATCATCATAGGATAAAGAAAAAGCCAACAAAGGTGGAGTTTGAAGATGCAAGTAAATTGGTATCTTTTCCACCCAGATCTTATTCTCCTATTTCTACTCTTATTTCTATCTCCTCCACTCACTCTCTGTATACCCTAGTAAGATTTTCTATGCAATAATCTCAAGCTAATTGATACTGTCTCCTCCTAATATTTTTACTTCTCTGTTACACACAGAGCTCCTGACAACTGCTAGTGGTGATATTAATGATAGCTATCTTTTTTTGAGATCCACACTGTAACTAACAGACATTTTAAATTATTTTTTGTTCTTCCAAATTTTAAACTAACCAAGAAAAGGATTACCTCATCTTAAATGTGATGGATACATAGTTAAGGTAATAAAATCAGTCAGTCAGTTAAGTGGAGAGTAAGCCCAGTTGAGCAGAGGTTTAAAATTGCTCATCGAATCACAAAACTGTTTGCAGGAAGATGATCATATTTCTGGAAAGCTTGCAGCTTCTCCTTTATACTCCCCTCCCCCGCTCATTGGGATGCACTAGGTGTGATGTTCTCCCTGTGGCCAACAACACTTTATATTAGCATATCTCTCAGCATCTTTTCACCCTTGTCTCTATTCATAGAACAGAAAAGTCAAAACAATAGGGGCCACCTACTGGAAAAGAAGTCAAAATTAAAAGGACATTTAAAAATAGAACCCTGAGGGAGGGGTTGTGTTGGTAATGGAAATTCTGAAAACAGACACATAACCATAGTCTTAGCAGGTAAAAAGACGGCTTTCATAAGAGACCATCTGTTGACCCTTGGACGTCAGGCTTTACAATGGAAGGTGGGAGGGAAAGGAGAAGAGCATTTCTTAGTGGTAGAAATTTGAAAGTATGAGTAAGTGAAAAGCTGATTTCTTTTTTATAGAGTCTTAAAAATTGTATTATATTTTCATGTGCCATGGATTCAAATCCCAGAGCTAAAAATAAGGGTTTTGACAAAAAAAAAAAAAAAAAAACTCAAGTTTTTTTCTTTTTTAAATATATATGTACTGTCTAAAACTGAGTGAGACCCAGAAGAAGAAATACAATAAATTTCTCTTCTTCCCATTTTGTAGTTTAAAAATACAATGATACACTTACAGGTTACTACAACTCTGTAAAAAATATTTTAA
The DNA here is from genome assembly GCF_027406575.1 of Nycticebus coucang. Classification (NCBI taxonomy): domain Eukaryota; kingdom Metazoa; phylum Chordata; class Mammalia; order Primates; family Lorisidae; genus Nycticebus; species Nycticebus coucang. Next base: position 149,060,318 of record NC_069780.1, on the reverse strand, counting down.
TATTTCTCTTAAATATACGTTTGCACTTAAGTAGTAAGGATCTGGAAGGGTTTTTTTGTTTGTTTGTTTGTATTACCAGTAGAAAAGACAAAAGACTCTTCAAAGAGCAGTATAATATAGAAAAATATAATAACAACAATTCGAGATTCATTATTTGTTATTTCCATTTGATCTCTAGGCCAGCCTCATAAATATAATTATTTTAGTCTAAAAGAACCTACCCTTGGATTTAAAATAAAATCATTCAGTATTAAGATGACCCTAGAGTCACTTCATGATTTGATTATTAGAAACAAGCATACTTTCTAGAGTAGATCAATGGATTTTAAAAAAACAAACTAAAACAAGACCCTGTCTTGTCTACATATACTGTCTCTAAGAGATCCACTTCACCTTTAAGGGCACACATAGATCAAAAGTCAAAGGATGAAAAAATGTAATATATTCCATGCAAATAGAAACCAAAAGAGAGTGGAAGTAGCTACACTTAAATAATCAGACAAAACATACTTTAAGTCATATCTACAAAATGAGACAAAGGTCATTACATAATGATAAAAGGATCAATTCATCAAGAAGCTACAACAACTGTAAACAGGTATGCACCCAATATCAGAGCACCAAAATATACAAAGCAACTATTATTGGGTCTAAAGAAAGGGATAGATTACAATAACAATAATAGTAGGGGACTTCAATGCCCCAATTTCAACCAGACAGAAAGTCGATAAGGAAACACTGGACTTGAACTACTCTTTAAACTAAATGGACCTAACAGACACATACAGAATATTTCATCCAGCAGCAGCAGAATATACATTCTTCTCAAGCACACAGAAAAGATTCTCAGGCAACAAAACAAGTTTTAACTAATTTAAGAAGACTGAAATTGTATCAACTATCTTTTCTAATCACAATGATATGAAATTAATTATACAAGACATTTTGGAAAATTCACAAATTTGTAGAAATTACACAACATGTTCCTAAACAACCAATGGGTCAAAGAATAAATAAAAAGAGAAATTTTTAAAATGCTGAGACAAACAAAAATAAAAACACAACATATCAAAACTTATGGAATGCAGCAAAAACAGTTCTAAGAGGGTAGTTGATAGCAATAAATGCCTATATCAAAAATGAAAAATGATCCCAAATAAATATCCTAACTATACCTCAAGGAACTAGAAAAAGAAAAACATACAAAGCCCAAAATTAGTAGAAGGGAGTAAAAGATTAGAGCAGAAATGAGTGAAATAGAGACTAGAAAAACAATAGAAAATATCAACAAAACTAAGATTTGTTTCTTTAAAAGATAAAATAATTGAAAAATCTTTAGCTAGACTAAGAAAAAAAAGAAGACAAAATCAAAAATGAAACAGGAAACATAACTGATACCATAGAAATACAAAGGATCACAAGAAACTACTATGAACAATTACAAACTGACAAATCGAATAACCTAGGAATAATGAATAAATTCCTAAACAAATATAAGACTAAATCATGAAGAAATTAAAATCTGAACAGACTAATGACATTTGAATCATTAATAAAGTCTCCCATCAGAGAATAGCCCAGAACTCATTGCTAAAATCTAACAAATATTTTAAAAAGAATTAATGCCAACCCCTATCAACCTCTTTTAAAAAATTAAAAAGGGAATACCAGTGTTCCCTGGGTGATGGATGAGATATATTCCTGAGAACATCTTTAAATCAGATTTACACCTAACTCAGATGTAACTTGAAGAATGGCAGATATACAGTAGCAATAATAATATAGTGGTTCATATGTGGTAATATTAATAGTAAGAATGAATTATAACACTGTAGTAATAATACTCCTCTGCTGTAATAAGTTACAGAAAGTATTGTGCTCTTTAATTATTTTTATTTATTTTTTTTTTTTGAGACAGAGCCTCAAGTTGTCACCCTCAGTAGTGTGCCATAGCATCACAGCTCACAGCAACCTCAAACTCCTAGGCTTAAGCGATTCTCCTGCCTCCACCTCCCAAGCAGCTGGGACCACGGGTGCCCACCACAATGCCTGGCTATTATTTTGGTTGCAGCCGTCATTGTTGTTTGGCGGGCCCAGGATTCGAACCCGCCAGCTTACATGTATGTGGCTGGCACCTTAGCCGCTTGAGCCATAGGCGCTGAGCCTTTACTCTTTCTTTTAAATCAAACAAACCACACACAAAAACAAACTCATACAAAAAGATTAGATAGGAGGCAGGAGAAATTTCAAAACAGAATTTTAAAAGTTAACACTCACCTAATGTTGCATCAGCGCTAAGCTAATAGGAATAGCTAATACTTATTTTGATCTTCTAACCAAATCAATAATAACCTTTCCTGAGAACATCTTTCGATACTTAATCCACTATGTTGCTTAGTAATAACTGACGCATTCATTGGAGCACAGCCTTTTACATGTTCTATAATTCTCACTTATCATTTATAATTGTTGCAATAGTTCAGCCTAATGCTTTCCCAATGAATGGTGGCACCTGGCCTTTCTCCAAATGCTTAATTAATTTTACTTTTGTTTCCATTATAATGACCTTCCTCTCCACTGGAGTCTCACCTGGACTTGCAGTGGACTTCCACATTTAAGGCCTGGTCATAAGGGCAAACATGACTCATAAAATCGAATGATGTGCATAAGTGACCATATAGATCAGGCATCCTCTGTGGAAGGCTGACACCACAGCATCTATTTTGTAGGCCAAGTGCCATTTCCCATACTAACAGACTTATGTTTCTATTTTCCTGCAAACGCTAGGCCTCTTCTCATAAATCATGCGAGCAAACTTGGAAACTTGCCGATGGGAATTTTCTGCTGCGGCCAGGCGCTGTGGCCCGGTTGCTTGGATACCCGGTGACGCAAACCTCCTCCTTCACCCACCCTTATATACCCTAAGATAACATTGTAATAAACGAGACTTGATCAGACTCCTGTCTTGTCTCCATTCTTTGCGCCCCTTGCCCCTTCCCATTCTCACCCCCTCCTCCAGGTATCCCTGTCAACTGACCCGTGGGCCGGGTCAGTCCTCAAACTGCGGCCTGCGGGCCACATGAAACGGTGTGAATTGTATTTGTTCCCGTTTTGTTTTTTACTTCAAAATAAGATATGTGCAGTGTGCATAGGAATTTGTTCATAGTTTTTTCTTTTAAACTATAGTTTGGCCCTCCAATGGTCTCAGGGACAGTGAATTGGTCCCCTGTTTAAAAAGTTTGAGGACACCTGATATAGACAGTGAGACCAGCCACTGTTGTAAAGATGCTGTGCTGGTAAACTGCCTACGCCATCTGAGTGTTTACATGTACAAGAGAAACTAATTCCTGAATTATTAAAGTCACTATTTAATTGTAAGTTATGATTTTAGAGAGTCTTTAGCTCATTTGTAAATATGGAATGTCATTAAGTAAGGTGTCTGTAACTTGGGGACTGCCTGAACTTTCAAACCCATTTTATAAGGCCAATATCACCCTGAACTGATACAAAGCCAGGCAAGGACACTACAAAAAAAAAGAAAATTAAAAGCCAATAATCCTGATGAGCATAGATGATAAATCCTTAACAAAATACAATTTCCCTCAGTATCTGTGGCAATTGGTTCTAGAATCAATACTCAAGTCCCTTATTTAAAATGGCATCATTTGTGTATGTTGTATGTGCATATAAATAACCCATATCCTCCCCTATCATTTTAAACCATCCCCACATCATTTATAATACCTAGTGAAAGGCCTACCATTGTTTCATTTGCATGGATTCAACATAGTACTCTGTCCCCAGCAAATTCAAGTTTTGCTTTTTGAAACTTCGTGGATTTCTTTTTCCATATGAGGTTGGTTGAATCGACAGATGCAGACCCCACAAATACAGAAGGCTGACTGTATTAGCAAACCATATTCAACAGTGTGTTTAAAGAATCATTCACCATAATCAAGTGGAGGTTATCCCAGGGATGCAAGCAAATGGAAATCTATAAACATGATAGCCACAGTAACAGAACAAAAACCAAAAACCATATGATGATAACATTGGTGTGAAAAAGGCATTTGATGAAATTCTTTGGCCTTTCATGATAAAAACTCTCCACCAACCTGGTATAAGAGGAATGTACTTCATCACAATAAAGACTGTACATGACAACTTGGCAGCTAACATGATAAATACAAGATCAAGAACAAGACAAGAATGCCCACTTTTGCTATTCCTAATCAACATGGTACCAGAAGTATCTGGAGCAATTAGGCAAGAGAAAGAAATAAAAGACATCCAAATCAGAAAAGAAATTAAATTGTCTCTGCTTGCAGATGATATAATCTTATAGAGAGACAATCCAAAATCATAAAAACTCTATTATAGTATTAGAACTACTAAACCAAATCAGTAGTTACAGGCACATCGACACACAAAAATCAGTAGTATTTCTATAAGCTAACAATGAACTACATGAAAAAGAAATCAATTAAACAATCTCATTTATAATAGCTAGCAAAAAAAAAAAAAACCCTAGAAATAAATTTAACCAAAGAAGTGAAAGATCCATACACTGAAAATTATAAAATACTAATTAAAGAAATTGGAGAAGATACAAATAAAAGGAAAGATGTTTTTGGATATCAAATATTTTGTTAAAATGCTTATGCTATGCAAGGTGATCGTACAGATCCAATGCAATCCATATCAAAATTTCAATGACATTTTTTCATAGAAATAAGAAACCCTGAAATTTGAACGGAACTGCAAAAGACCAGAATAGTCAAAATAATCTTGAGCAAACAGACCAAACCTGGAGGCCTCACACTACTCGACTACAAGCACCACAAAGATAAAATAATCCAAACAACATGGAACTGGCATAAAACAGACATACAGACCAATGGAAGAGGATTGGGAGCCCAGAAATAAACTCATTCATTTATGGTCAATGATTTTCAAGATCATGTCAAGAGTATACAAATTGGAAAGAACAGTTTCTTCAATAAATAATGCTGGTAAAATTGAAGATGTGCACGCAGAAGAATGGAATTAGACACTTATTTCACATCATACATAAAAATCATGTAAAATGTATTAAAGACTTAAATGTAAACTCAAAACTGTAAAAGTATTAGAAGAAAGCGCAGGGAAAAAGCTCTACAATAATGGTCTAAGCAGTGATGTCTTGGATGTGACCCCCAAAGCACAGGAACAAAAGCAAACATAGATAAATGGAATTGCATCAAACTAAAAAGTAGTCTGCACAGCAAAGGAAACAACGAACAGAATGAAGAGATGGCCCACAGAATGGGAGACCATATTTGTAAGGCAGACAGCTAATAAGGAATTAATATCAAAAATATATAAAGAACTCAACTCAATAGAAAGAAAACAACCCAATTCAAAAAATGGCAAGAATATGAATAAATATTTCTCAAAGAATGACAAATGGTATATGAAAACAAACAGAATATGAAAAGTGCTCGACGTCTCTAGTCATCAGGCACATGAGAATTAAAACTACAAAGAGCTACCACCTCACACCCGTTAGAATGGCTATGATCAAAAAGAAGAAAGGTATGTATCAGAGAGATGTGAGGAAAGGGACCCCTGTGCACCACTGGTGGGAATGTAAATTAGTACAGCCATAATAGAGAACAGCCCGGAGGTTCCTCAGGAAGTTAGAAATGGAATTGCCAAATGATCCAGCAATCCTCCTACCGGATATGTGTCCAAAGGATGTGAACTAGTATGTGAACAGGTATCTGTGCTCCCATGTTCACTGGAGAATTATTCACAGTTATCAAGACATAGAGTCAATTTAAGTGTCTATTAAAAGGATGAATGGATAAGGAAAACACGGCATTACATATATTGGAATATTATTCAGCCTTTAAAAAGAAGACCACTTTATTTTTGACAACATAGATAAACCTGGAGGACATCGTATTAAGTGAAATAACCCAAGCATCAAAACAGAAATGCTGGGAGAGCACTGCAAAATCTCATGTATATGTGAAGTATAAAAAAGTCAATTTCATAGAAAAAGAGAATAAAATGGTGGCTACCAGAGTTGAGGGTGTTTAGGGAGGATAGGAATATAAAATTTAAGTTAGACAGGAGGAATAAGCTTAAGAGATGTACAACACGGTGACAACAATTAATGTACCACATACTTTAAAAATGCTAAAAGAGTAGTTTTAAGTGTTCTCAGACAAAAAAGGGATATGTGTGCAAAATAACAAGTATGTCAATAGCTTGATTTAGCTATTTCACAATGGATACATATATTAAAACGTCATGAGGCCAGGTGCTGTGGCTCATACATATAATCCTAGCACTCTAAGAGGCTAAGGCCTGAGGATCACTTGATGATGGTATTGGCAGAGGGAACTCTATTTCTGGATAAACCCAGAAACTACAGAATGTGCTATGTTTCTGTAAGAAAGTCATTCCTTCTTTACACAGACTTAATTTGGTAGCCATCCCCTAATGATCCCACCTCTTGGTGTGATGGACTATCTGCACCTCACCAAAATTCATAGTTTGAAATCCTAACTCCCAATTTGATGGCATTTAGGGGGTAGTTACGAGGGTAAAGCCCTCACAAGTGGGATTAGCTCTCTTTAAAAAAGGGCACCGGGGGCGGTGCCTGTGGCTCAGCAGGTAGGGCGCCGGCCCCATATACCGAGGGTGGCGGATTCAAACCCAGCCCCGGCCAAACTGCAACAAAAAATAGCCGGGCGTTGTGGCGGGCGCCTGTAGTCCCAGCTACTCGGGAGGCTGAGGCAGGAGAATCCTGGAAGCCCAAGAGCTGGAGGTTGCTGTGAGTCCTGTGACAATGTCATGGCACTCTACCAAGGACAGTAAAGTGAGATTCTGTCTCTACAAAAAAAAAAGGGGGGGGTACCAAGGGACTCTCTCCCACTCTACCCACTATGTAAGGATACAATGAAAACACAGTCATCTGCAACCCTGAAGAGGGCCCTCACCAGAGCCACCGGTGCTGGCACCTTAATGTCAGACTTCCAGGCTCCAGAACTGTGAGAAATAAATTTCAGTTCTTTATAAGCCACCTGGTAAGTGATACTGTGTTATAACAGCCCCAAATAAGACATGCAGCGTTCATGCTTCTATTGGTTTTACATTGTCGCCATAAAAACTTGCTACAAATTTAGCAACTTAAAAAATACTCATTTATTTTCTTATTGTTCTACTGATTTCAGCAGGCTAAAATCAACATGTGGACAGGGATGCCTTTCTTAGAGGAGGCTCTGTGGATGGATCCAATTCCAGGCTGTTGGCTGAATTCAGGTCCTTGTGGTGATAGGAATGAGGGCTCTAGCTCCTTGCTGGCTACTGCCCAAGACCCAGAATTTGTTCGGAGAGCCTGTCTGTGCACCTTCTGGTGCTTTCCAAGAGCTCCGAGAGCCTGCTCTCCCATCATTGCAGCTGCCCCAGAGCCTGCACCAGTACCTTGAATTCCTTTCACCTGGGAATCTCTCTAAGTGTCCCCGCTTCTGCATCCTTTCTGCTCTCTATTTCTGATGCCCTGTTCTGTCAAAGGGCTCATATAATTATTAGTACATTGGACCCTCCTGGACAATCCAGAATAGTCACCATATTTTAAGTTCCATAATCTTAATCACATCTTCAAAGTCCCTTTTGCCATGGAATGTAATATATCCACAGGTTCCAGGTATTAAAGAGTGAGCATCTTCAGGAGGTGAGACTATTACATCTACCACACATCCTTATGTAGCTCCTTCCCCTTAAGGGTGGAATGGATTTAGCAAATAGAATGCAACAGAAGTTTTGAGATGTCATTTGTGAAATCACATTATGAAAAGGCTGCAGTTTCCATTTGGGGGCACTCTCTTACATTTTTTCTTGATCATTTATTCTGGGAAAGCCAGTTGCCATGGGCTGAAGCAGACAGTGGAGAAATTCACAGGAGTCAGTTTGGAAGAAGATCTTCTTAGGCCTAGCAAGAGCCAAATGAGTAAATTTATAAGCAAATCTACCCTGAGTTGAGCTTTGAGATATCAGCAGGTCCAGCCAACATCTTGATTGCATCTTTGTAAGAGACCCTCAGTCTGAAATACCTAGCTAAGCCACTCCCAGATTTCTGACTTTCAGAAGCTGCAAGCTAATGTTTGTTGTGTTAGCACATACGTCCAGCTGTTATATTCTGGAGGGGGTTACTTATTATACAGCTGGAGAAAATGAATGCACCTGGTAACTTTCTTACTGACCTTTCCTAAAACTAGGGACACTTTATTCCTCAGCATTTGTACAGGGACTTACAACTAAAATTTCCTAAGATCTGTTACTGCTAACAATAGAAAAATGTTTGTTAAAAATGTAGAAACTGGATATATTTAGATGTAGAAGTATTTGCATTCAAATCACCATTGTATTAGCCCTTGTACTTTGTTTAGGGTATTGCATTTTCAAAATAAACAGAGGAAGGAAGAATTCAGGTTAAAGAAACCTACATTATTATGAACTTGGGACATATAGATATTGGATTGGAGGCAGCATGCGATCCAGAGTGTAGGCTTTGGATTTGGATATCCTTGGATTTGAAACTTGCCCATGTAGTCTAGATTCTGACACCTGTGATCTTTAATTTCCTGCTAACAGCATCCCAACTTTTTGTGAAGATTAAATGATACATTGCCCAGCAAGTGCTCAGTGCAACGCTCAGTGTGTGTTAGGTATTGCTATTTCTATGTGCATCATTTGCTTACCAAGTAGGCAAAGCTGTAAAGAAAACACAGAGACCCAGTTACCCACTTGCCACTACCAGAAGGCAGAGTATGAATTCTGGGGACTTTTTCTGTCAGTTTTTATATGGGAACCTAAAATGTGATGTGAGTGCATAATTTAAACACCACTTACCAATCCTGAAATCTTGAAAGGGGGCTCTAATAGGCTTTAAAAGAGAAGAAAAAATATATACAGAAGAAACACATTAAGAATAATCTAAATATTATATAAGTTCAATTTATCTAATTAATGTATATAATTGATGTATTTGATTATATAAGTATTGTTGGGGCTGGGAAGTTTGGCAGTGAAGAAAAATATAAAGTAATTATGAAGATTTTTAAAATTACAAAAGTAATCAGTAATATCCTTACCTTATATATTCTACTATATGATATAGGAGTGAAAAAAAAGAATTGGGAGATGGGAAAATTACACAACCAGTACAATTCTCTCTGATAAGCAGCACAGGTGGCAAATGTGTTCCAGAAACAAAGTGTTAAGTCTAAAAAAACTCACAGAAGTAAGAGAATGCTGGAGGGATAGAGGCAGGAAAAATTATGTTACAAATTGAAACAATTCCCTACCAACAGCTATTCATTATTTATCAAAGACTGTCCAGGGAATATACTTGCAATCAATCAATCAATCAATAAAATCACTTCTAACTTCCTGTCAGTGTCTCACTTGGTGGTAACCACTGGACCATGAACTACTTTGCTCCAGAAAGGAAGCATGCCCTGTGGGTCAGATACATCAGTGGCCAGTTTAGAGTATAGATCTACTTTCAGAAATATCAAATTTATCATTGGTTGAAAGGAACTAGTAGCCAATTGTTAAAGAGGCTTGCTTTAATGATCCTTGGCATGTAAATTGGTACTCTGCAAAGTGTGTTTTCCTCTTTGGTTACTTTATTTTTCAAATAAAAACCAAGTCCTGGGTAGTTTTTCTACCTTATCAGCTAATAATGACTTCCCTGGTCAATATAATAGACAATCCCTGATAACCGCAAAACTCGGACCTCAATGAAGCAAATGATGTATCCTGAGAAAACTGCCATCAAGACAGTGATTCCTTCAGGTAGCCCATCCTCACTTCTCCCACAACCCCTGTCAGGTGTGCAGACACTCTGACATCTTCTCTTGCCTGTAGGCTTTGAAGGGGGAGCTCTGCCAACTACCAGTCATGAAGTAGAAGTCCACTCAATGGACCTTACTGCTCAAGGTGCCATCTTCCCTAGGGATCTCCTCAGTGTATCCCAGACACCCATCTATGAAACCATCTGATGCATCAGAATCACCTGAGTGTGTCTGTGGGGGTGGACAAAGGATGGGGACTACTGATTACCATTACCCATTCCCAGATCCAGCATCAGACCTACGGAGTAGAACCTTTCTTATTTATTTATTTATTTTTTTGTGATTTTTTTTGGCCGGGGCTGGGTTTGAACCCACCACCTCTGGCATATGGGACCGGCGCCCTACTCCTTGAGCCACAGGCACCGCCCAGAGTAGAACTTTTCAAACTGGATGCCAAGTATCCATATTTTAACTACTGTATGAATGTCATAAATATCAGATTTCAGAACTGCTATGATGGATGCAGTTGGGTAGAAAATTGGGTATAATAATAACAATACCAAATTTTGCCCAGGGTATGCAAAGCATACAAAGTAACTTAATATGCCTTGTCCTGCTGACCCACCACAGACGGCCTTTGAAATAACTATAATGTAATGATTCTACTCAGACAGCTTATTTTGCATGTGTTAGCTTATATCCTTTATGAGACAGGTTTTATTAGAATCCTTACCCTAGACTCTAGGCGAGGAACCAAGGCTTTAAAGAATGATGTAATTGTTCATGATGAGATTTGGGAAGGGAGTCAAGCTTTGAATCCAGACTCTCCACTGCCCCAAATCACGATCTGTTCACCACACAATATTTTCTTGCTAATTCTTGGCCTTTCAGAGTAAGGAAATTTAGATTCAGAAGGTCTAAGAGAGCATCAGAACTCAGCTTATTTCTGACTATCTGATGTTTAATTACCTTGACAACAATATTCTTCAGAGGCAGATTGAATATTCTTTTCATTATTTTTAAGGATGTTCCTGAGGTGCCTGCATTTGGAATTGCTTTTCAGGCACAAGTGTTAAGACTGATCTATCTATTCATATTTTTTGCTGATTTTCTTAAAACAAACTTTCAACTGGAGATACAGATGAAAATTTCTCTATAGCCATACAAGACTAACCTCCCAAAAGATGAAATTAGCTTGACTACAGGACCCTAACAATGGCAGACCTTATTTTCCAAAACTTGCCACAATAATATTTTCAATTCAATAGGTAGAGCCTGTCTCTTCTGCCTAAACTTAGCAGGCTTCGAGTACTCTAATCAACAGAGTATGGCGGAAGTGACGCCGTGTGGCTTCAAAGGCTGGGTCATTCAGAAAAGGATATAACCTCTGCCTGGCTATGTCTTTCAGGAACATTTGCTGTGGACATAACGAGGAAGCTCAAGTTAATCCAAGGGGAGAACTAATACTACCAGCCAACAGCCAGCTTTGACCCCCAGATATATAAATGAGCAGGCCTTCATGTGATTCCATCCTTTGAACCTACCAGTGAGCTTTCCAGAAAAGGGCCCAGACATCTTTGAACAGAGATATCCTGGTCTTGTTATATCCTGTCCCAATTCCTGTCCCAGCAGATTCTATGTGCATAACAAATTCTTGTTTTACATGACTTATTTTTGGTGTAATTTGCTACACTGTCATGTCATAGTAAACAGAACTCTACTCTTAATGAACTCCGTTTAGGCTTAGCTAATATTTATTAAATATGCCAGAGAAAAAATCTATCCAAACTGAGTCTGACTTATCATTTCTTATCAAACTTTTCCACTCAAAATATCCCTAAACACAATTAAATAATCAGAGGTATACAGATAACAAAAAATGTGTTGGTAATCTCCTGCTTCATCTTGAAAATTAATGTAATTTTGCATTTTGCCATATATCACTTTTTCTTTTTTCTGTTAGATTAAGTCTGTTCTCCAGGAAGGTACATATGATTATCTCAGCATTAAACAGCATAGATTTGAGTACTAGCCAACTCCAAGCTATTTGTGTGTTAATGCCAGACTGAGTCTTACACTAAAAAGATGGGTCTCTAACCAGAATTTAATACAGATAGTGGGAAGGCATTTTGACAGGCAGGGGAATTGTTTACACTTCTGCAAATCAGGAAAAGGAGCCTGACAGACACTTTTCCCAAGAGTTAAGCACAGGCCTTTTTTTTTGGAGACTGAGTCTTACCAGTTGCCCTGGGGTAGAGTGCCATAGCATCATAGCTCACAGCAACCTCAAACTCTTGAGCTCAAGTGATCCTCTTGCCTCAGCCTCCCAACTAGCTGGGACTGCAGTTGCCTGCCACAATGCTCGGCTATTTTTAGAGACAGAGTCTTGCTCTAGCTCAGGCTGGTCTCGAACTCCTGATCCCAGGCAATCCACCTGCCTTGGCCTTCCAGAGTGCTAGGATTATAGGCGTGAGCCACCGTGCGTAGCCTCAGCATGGGGTCTTCTAACATATGGAAAGAGGAATTTAAGCAGTTATCTAATTTCTCTTGGTAGGTAAATATGGATTGTTTAGAATGAAATTTTAATACAGCAAAACCCAATAATACAGAAAGGTGGCCCAACACCTAAAGAATATGAGGTCGGACAATTAAGTTTGCAAACTCATCCTAGAATAAGTGCTACATACCTCATGGCTGAATATCACTTTGGTCACCTTTGAGGAACTACCTTGGGGAAGCTATAACTGATGCCAGCACCTAGTCCATCCTTCAAAGCATTTTGGAACTCTTTTTCTGGGATGGCCACCTAGGCTCTCATAGTACAACATCCGACAATTAAGTTTGGAAACTCATCCTAGAAAAAGTGCTACGTATCTCATTGCTGAATATCACTGTGGTCACTTGATGGCCAAGGGGAGGACTTTGAAGGTGACCATAGTGATTTCTAGGATGAGCTTGTGAACTTAATTGTCTGCCCTTACTATTTGGTAAATATTTTGTAAAATTTTGTAATGAATATTTTGTAAATAAAGGTACATTAACTACAATTTCCCATTTTCCCTATGTACGGTGACTTTATGGGCAACTTTTTGTACACCCTATGTAATTTGTAAAACATTTTAGACTTTCAAAGTTTAGGGAGAAACATTCTTGATATCACTGTATAAACAGAGGACATGATATCAATGTAAAAATGGAGGACATAAACTAACTGTCTATTAAAAATGTGATGGAACCTAGCATTCACATTTGAGTTTTGCTATACACTGGTTCTTATCTATTCTTCAAAAATAAGGAATTAGAATCATATGGCTCTCTAAGTGTAAGGTGTTATGATTCCAGGGCCCAGACTTGGCATTCACGGAAGCCATAGGAAGGCTTAGAAACCCCATTAGAAAAGTCTCTTTTGACTTTGTGGCAGAAATGAATTACATATATCTTTCACTGTATCAGAGCATGTTTGACTGCAAACAACAAAACCTAATTTAATGTGGTTTTAAATATAGATCTTTTTATAAATCCAATATAACAAAAATCCCAGAAGTAGACTCAGTGCCTGTTGCTCAGTGAGTAGGGTGCCAGCCACATACACGAGCCTGGTGGGTTCAAGCCTGACCGGGGCCTTCTAAAACAACAATGACAACTGCAACCCAAAAATAGCTGGGTGTTGTGGTGGGCACCTATAGTCCCAGCTCCTCAGGAGGCTGAGGCAAGAGAATCACTTAAGCACAGGAGTTTGAGGTTGCGGTGAGCTGTGACGCCATGGCCCTCTACCAAGGGCAACATAGTGAGACTGTGTCTCAAAAAAAAAAAAAATCCCAGAAATAGAATAGGCTCCACATCTGGTTGATACAGTACGTTAACATTGTCAAGGCCCAGCATCTTCTGAGCTTTGATGTCTACTTCATTCATATGCAGATAACCAGAGAGCTTCAGCAGAATAAAGCATTACATCCAGACAAAATAGCACAAGGAAGAAAAGAGAGTATTTCCTTCTGGGCCTTTCTCAAAAGTGAGAAACCTTTCCCAGAATGCCAGCTCTGACCCCCCAATCAGCAGCAGCAGCAGACTTCTCCTTATCTCTCACTGCCTAGAGTTGGATCATATGCTCTACCCTGAGCCCATCATGGGCCAAGAGAACAGGGGATCCCTGGTTGACTCAGACTCAGCATCTAGACCAGCGGTTCTCAACCTGTGGGTCATGACCCACAGGAACTGTATTAAAGGGCCGCAGCATTAGGAAGGTTGAGAACCACTGAGCTAGAGTGAAATAGATGTTGAGAATTAATCACAACGGCCACTACATTCTCCCTCCAGCTCTGCCTTCATCTCTCTTATAAGCAATGGCTGTCCCAGCCTCTCTCTTCTATTAAACAGCAGCTTAAAGCTGATACTACTGTCATTTGCAATGACTCTCCACCCTGGCTGCCCCATAGAATCACCTGGAAAGTATTTAAAAAAAAAAAAAAAACAAGCCTAGCCCTCACCACAACTCAAAATTACAATAGAATCTGTGAGGGGAGAGCAGGTGATCTTGGTTTGTCCACCATCGCAGCAAGTTAAAAATGGAACCCAATCTCCTGACTCATGTTCACTGTTCCTTCCATAGCTGGCTTTTACCCTCTTATTCCATGTTATTCCATATGTGTAAAAATGATTTGACTAACTAGCCTAACAGTCTACCTTTCTATGAGGACTAACTAGCCTAACAGTCTACCTATCTTTCTATGAGAACAGCAACAACATAAAATGTCCAAGTTTTATATCAAGGTTTCCTTTTCCCAACTTTCCTCTCTTTTATATTTCTTCATAAATAACTGAAGAAAAAGACAGCTACCTGATTCTGACTTGCATTTGGTAAGCCCCTAGGGTAGTTTTGCAGTAAATGCATCCTTTGCAACATAACAGAAAGTTCTTGTTTTACTGACATTATGGCATGCATGGGTTTACTACTTTGCAGTCAAACATCACTGAGCTAAAAAAAAAAAAAAAAAAAAAATGTTCATTCCTTAGTGTGCTTTAAAATGGATCTCAGAACACTGCCATTTAAGCTCGTCCAGGACAAAGAAAGAAGCCACGCAGCCCCTCCCCTTCTATCTCCTCATGAGGAAAAAAGAAAAGAGAAATTTAAATCTTAATTTCACTCTAAAATAAAATCTGTAGTAAAAAAAAAAGTCAACAATGTTCTGCCCACAACATTTTAAATTTTCACCACTTAAATTTCAAATCCTGTTTGTTATCTTATTTCTAAAAAAAGGTATAGTTGCATAAAGTAAAGATATTGAAAAGAAGGGAATATGATTCTCAAATCTTCAAATGCAAGAAAAAATTGCCAGCCAAATGAGGAAGAATAACATAAAAAATACAGAACTAAACTGGGGCAAAGGGGTGCTACTTGGTCCACCTAGAAACCACACCTAGCCCAGAACCCCTTCCGCCAGCGGAAGGCCTTGTGAACGCAAAGGACAAACTTACTCTCACGCAGGGCACCCCAGCCAAAGTGGGAGGAAGGAGCACACTTAACAAAAAAAGCCTGCTAAATATTTGATGACCAAGTTTATAAAACCATTTCCATCTTCACAGTTTTAATTGCTTCCTGCCTTTCCCTGTCTTTCTTCCTTCCCTCCATAAAGAAGTCATCCTTTAACTCTTACCCCAAAGCAGCTGCTCCTTAAACTGTTTTGCAACTGCCTGCTTGAGCTCTCCTCAGTTCCTCTAATGAGTCTTATCAGCCAACTATTCAATCCAGCTCTTCCTTCTGATTTTTAAAATTTCTCTCTGTGGTCATAATATGCTCTAAGTCCTCCACGCATGAACCCATCACTTCTCCAGCACTCATTTCTCTCTTGTCACCCGAGAGGCAGGGCTCCCCTCCAGTCTACTAAGACTCTGGGCAGGAATGGAACCCACTTTGGGCATATGTGCCACGGAGGTGACCACCCAAGCACCAGTAGTTTTCAGGTTTGTGACCCTGGGAGAAGTTATTCACCCTCTCTGCGACTTGGTTTCCTTATCTTATCTGTAAAAGAGAGATGATTCTAATAATACAACTGCAATGGGTTGTTGTGAGGATTAAATTAGATACTCCAGAGCACTCGAAGGATGAGCGCTCAATAAGTGTTTGCTATGATTTTAAATTCAAAGCCTTACTTTTAGCATCTGTACCTCTGCACCATCTGAGCTGGTGCCTTAATTCTTCTCTAATGCTACTCTCATACCTCCCAAATGAGCTGGGGAACTGGCAGACATTGCTTTGGGCACTGCATAGTTGTGTAGGCATTGTTTAACTGAGTGGAGAAGTCTCAAAACAAAGTGTCAAACTACACTGATCAAAAGGAGATGCAGGCAGGCCAAGTTCCAACAGGCAGAGCCAAGATAGAGGAGAAATCGACCAAGTCTTGACCTTACAGCTTTATTATATACTTCATTACCATTGGAGTTTCTAGGAAAACCTCCCACTGTCATCCTGCTCCTGACACCAGGACACTTTCTATTTGACCATATTTAGTCAAAAGGAGGGTGTCACCCAAATTCTACAAAAACACCACCCCTTTCCAAGAAATAGCATGACTATTCCTTCCCTGGGAGGAATAATTGAGCCAGTAATTGAACTGTTGCCTAAAATGGGGCTGGTTCTGTGCTTCAGAGAGAACTAGCCTCTACTCTGTCTGTAGACTAGACTTTCTGTACTTTCTAAGCAAAAGTCAACTTTCACTTTATACTGTTGGCTCACTCCTCAATTCTTTCTTGCACAAAGCCAAAATGTCAAATGATCACTAGCATTGGAGTCACTTTCTTGTGTTACAATAACCCTTCTACTCCTCCTCTACTGCTGGAAAGTGAGTGGTTCTCAGTTGATGAAGACGTTGATGGAGGCCTCCATCATCAGTGCCCACAGTAGGCTCATAGGCTTCGTTTCCAGCCTCGTGTCCCAGCTTCCACCAACTCTGTTGGGTCTCCAGCAGGCCAGGCCCTTCCTTGTTAGACTGCAGACACCTTCCTCTTATTTTGCTTGTGCTCTTCCCATTAAGTCCTTCATTTGACTCTGAGCTATTTCAAACAAATAAAAAAAAATCACAGAGAATACTATAATAAATTTACCCTCCACCCAGCATTATCAGTTCTCAACATTTAGCTAACCTGCTTCTGAACTCTTTTTTTTTTTTTTTTTTTTTTTTGAGACAGAGTCTTAAGCTGTTACCCTGGGTAGAGTGCTATAGAGTCACAGCTCATAGCAACCTCAAACTCTTGGGCTTAAGCGATTCTCTTGCCTCAACCTCCCAAATAGCTGGGGCTACAGGCGCCTGCTGCAACCTCCAGCTATATTTTTGTTGCAGTTATCATGGTTGTTTAGCTGGCCCAGGCCAGGTTCAAACCTGCCAGCCTCAGTGTATGTGGCTCACGCCCTACCCACTGAGCTACGGGCGCTGCCTGCTTCTGAATTCTTAAAAGAAACCAAACATTGCCAATGTATCTGAAGCTCCTCTGTACCCCTCCCCCCCGAGACCATCCCCCTCTTAATGACTCCAGAGATATCCACTGTCCTAAAGCTGGTGTTTGTGATTCCTGTCTACTTAAAACATAATTCATCAAAAACAAAGAAATTCAGAAAAACTGTGATAGCAAAAAAGAGTCTAAAAAGACATGACAGCTAAATGTGTTATGATACCCTAGATGATATGCTAAAATAAAAAACATGAAGAAAAAATAAGCAAAACTGAATAAAGTATGGACATTACTTAATAATAATGAATCAATATTGGTTCATTAATTGTGACAATGGTTCCATTCCCCCAAGCATACTAATGTAAGATATTAATAATGGAGGGAACTAGATGTAGGCTACATGAAAGCTATGCTGTATCTTCATAATTTTTTCTGTAAGTCCAAAGTTATTCCAAAAGAGGGTTTTTTAAAAATGATTGTCTGTACCTATGTATATAATTATTGACAACATATAGCATTGTTTTCTATGTGAATTTTGTTCTTCTACCATATGAAAATTCATATGGATGTTCCAAAGTATACAAATGATATCATGCTATGCTTTTCTTTATACAACTCATTTTTCCATTAGTCTGCAATGGCCACCCGAGTCCGAGTCTCTGCCCTTCTCCACGATGCTGCTCCCCAAAGGCAGACTCCCATGGGCTGCATCTTCAGGCTCCCCTGTCAGATTGCGTTTGTCCACAGCTAAGCAATGACAGGAGACCGAAGAGCGGCAGAATAGAAAGTACAGGGTGGTAGGCAAAACAACGCCCTTCCAAAGAGATCCATGTCCTGATACCCAGAACCCGTGAAAATGTCACCTTGCAGGACAAAAGAGACTTCACAGATGGCGATTAGTGAAGGAACTGCCAATGAGGAGGTTACCCAGATGGCTGGGGTGGGCCAATGTTCTTACAATGGAAGGCCAAAAGGCCAGCGTGAGAGGGAGCAGAAGAGCTAGGCATGTGGCTTTGAGGATGGAGGAAGGGACTATGAGTGGAGGAATCCAGGCAGCTTCTAGGAAGTGGAGAAGTCTAGGAAATGGACTTTCTCACAGATCTTCTGGAAGGAATGCAGCCTTGCTGAAACTTTTGGTTGTAGCCCAATGGAACCCATTTCAGACTTCTGACCTCCCAACTGCAATACGATAAATTTTAAGTTTAAGCCACACAGTTTTGGTACTTTGTTACAGCACCCATTGTAACTAATATATATAAGATATGTATTGGCTGGCTGCATTCTGGCAAGGCATCCTTTTTGGAGATACTTCCCTTCCAGCAGGTTCTCTTCTGTAGGGTCAGCTCTTACCAGGCTCCATTAATACCAACCTCTCCCTTTATCACTTTAAGCCCAGAGCTGGTAGAGATTTCTCTTTGCTGCCACTTCCTGAGTGTTTTACCAACCCTCTGCTTCCTCTTACCAATCCACACCTCTGGATATTATCTCTTCATTGAATTACCCTCAGTGAAACGTCATAATTTTGCCGATTTTCGGATGGGATCCTGATAAATATACTTTCCTCTCTCAACATTACATTTTTATGATGTATCCATGTTGATACATGTAGTTCATTTAATTTAATAGGTATAGAACATTCTCTTACATAAAATGCCATGTTTTATCCTTTCTCCTGTAGATGGAAATTTAGGAAGACTTCAGTTTGATATTAAACATCCTTGCATATGTACCCTTGTATATATAAGTCATTTTCTCTAATGTGTAAAATTGCAGGTAGAATTTCTTGGTTGGTGACCATCTGTAATTTTTAGTTTTACTAGCCATGACCAATTGGCTGTCTTGTATCATCTTCCAAATCCAGTGCCCAGCAAATCCTGCCCATTTTTGAAGCCTCAGCTTAAGTCCCACTTCTTCCATGCAGCCTGCCCCGACTCTTCTGGCTATGATGTGTTCCGGTTCATCTGGATTCCCATAGCATTGTTTTTGGAACCACTCATTTTGCACTTGCCACCTCCACCCTTTTCTGCTTTGATTTTCTGAAAGCAAGAACTACATCTTTGTGCACCTTTCTGCAGCAGATAACATTTATAACTTGGACACCATCAGTACATCTTTCCAACCAGTTTCTCCTTTTGACTTTTCTCTTTTTATACATGACACTGAAATTCTTCTAGTTATAAAGTTTTGAGCCTTTAGGCATCTTAAGTTTTTTTTTTCTAAATTTTCCCCTGTTAAGTTGTCATTTACTAAGCATATAAGCACCTTTGGTGGCCATAAATCCATAGACCTTAAATACAGCTCCTCATTGATTCCCATGGTTGCTTCCTTGTTATAGACTCTATTGACTTGTCATGTGGACTCCTAGAATGACTCTGGACTGGTCCAAGCTTCAGCCAAGATTCTAGACTCCCCTTGCAAAGCATGCTGTACATTTCATCTCTGACAATGAACCCTAGGAAAGCATCTGTTTCATTAGATGACCTTGCCATCCTAGGACAGCTCCCCTTGTGACTCACACATCTTCAGGGCTCAAGACTGACTCTAAACCACTCCAGTGGGCATTCAAGGCTTACTTACTTACTTCTTTTCCTTTCTGCCCAACTTTCTATGGAGACTACTTCCTTCTCCAAGGGTGCATCATTATTTTCCTACATCTTTATTTATACACTACCTTTTATCTAGAAGACCCTCCCTTTTGCCTGTTAAAATTTTCCCTCCTACTAAGATCTTTTCAAATGTTGCCTCCTTTTTGAAGCAACATTTTCTCATCCTGTTCCCTCCCCATCTCCACCTTCTGCCATAGAGCCACCACCACACTATATTTGGAATCTCTCCCTCCTGGGAATCTTAAAGACTCTATAGCTCATGATTCCTTTTGATTTCTTTTATGGGACTTAGCTTATTGTTCCCAGGATTATGTTCAATATCAATTCCTATACATCCTTGTTAGTTTACAGAAGACAGAGGAAATGCTTCATTAAAATAATATTTTTAAATTTTCCCATGGCAGCTACCATTTGGTTGTACATATAATTGATGCTCAATTAATATAATTTTATGAACAAGAAAAAACTAGGAATAAAAACAATCTGTTGTAGGAGAAATCATAGAACTGGAAGAAACTTTAGAGATAGGGTGGCTCCTGTGGTTCAACAGAGTAGGGCAACCTGTGGGTCATGACCCACAGGAACAACAGGCCAACAGGTAGGGCACCGGCCCCATGTACCAGAGGTAGTGGGTTCAAACCCAGCCCTGGCCAAAAACTAAAAAAAAAAGAAAGAAACTTTAGAGATTCTCCAATCCAGCTCAAGCTCTGTTCTGTATCTTTATTCCATAGACGCTTTAATATCTCCTTATTCTCTTAGACCAGTGGTTCTCAACCTTCCTAATGCTGCAACCCTTTAATACAGTTCCTGTGGGTCATGACCCACAGGTTGAGAACCGCTGTCTTAGACTGAAATCAAAGTTCTCAGTATGGCCTGAGATCTCTGTGATCAACCCCTGCCTTGCCTGGCATCACACAGCCCCTCCTGTTGTACACCAGCCTTGTCTTTCTTGCTTCAGGCCCTTCATCACATTTCTCTGTGTTCTCTCCAGCTACCCTCTTTCTTATTTCACTAAGCTAGCTCCTGCTTATCCCTCACTTCACCTAGACTTAATTTCATTCACTCATGCATCCCACAGTATTCATTAGGCGCCTGCTATGTGCCAGGAATTTTCCTTGGTCCTGGGGATAGAGCAGGGAACAAAGAACATCAAGATCCCTGCCCTTATGGGGCTCAGGGTTTTCCTCTTGGAGGTCTTCCTTGCCCCACAGCCTGTCTCCAACATCCTTACACTAGGTCTGTGTACCTCTATCAATGTGCTGTCACAGCCCTCTAGACCCCTCCTCTGTAGTCCTAAAACAACCATAAGTGCTTACTGATTTAATTATTTCATTAATGATTACCTTCCTCAGTAAGTCAAAAGATTCTTGAAGCCTGGGTCATTGTGTCCTTTCTTCACATTTTTGTCACCCACCCCAAGCTCAGTGCCAGGCACAAAGTGGGTTCTCTGTAAATTCCTTGAATGATTGAACAAAGTAATGAAATTAAGACCCTCGTTATAATGATGAGAAAACCAAATTTGGGATGGACAGTGGGTCACCAGCCTCTGCTTGTCACATAGTAAGGTAGGACAACATCAGGTCCTGGGCTATATGACTTCCATTGCAGTACACTTTTTAATAAAATTGAAATGGAAAAGACAAATCAGTTGGGAAAGGGATGGGGTAAGGGAGAAAGTGGAAAAATACACTAAAAGAAAAAAGGAGAAAACATTAAAAATATTTTTTGTAAACCAAATATAAGAAAAGATAGGAAAAGGGAAGAAATGTTAACAGATGAAGGGACAACTGGTGTGGGAACCTCCAAGAGGAGACGGTCAGCAGTAACACTATGTGTTTCTATCTGGGCCCTTTCCCCACAACTTTGTAGTGAACATTTGACTTTTATTTGAACGGGCGGCGCCTGTGGCTCAGTGAGTAGGGCGCTGACCCCATATGCCGAGGGTGGCGGGTTCAAACCCAGCTCCGGCCAAACTGCAACAGAAAAATAGCCGGGCGTTGTGGTGGGCGCCTGTAGTCCCAACTACTCGGGAGGCTGAGGCAAGAGAATTGTGTAAGCCCAAGAATTAGAGGTTGCTGTGAGCCGTGTGACGCCAGGGCACTCTACCCGAGGGTGGTACAGTGAGACTCTGTCTCTACAAAAAAAAAAAAAAAAAGAAGTGGACTTTTATTTGAAGAAGGCAAGGCATCCAGCACCTTTAATTACCTTTCCTGAGAGTGAAGGGCAATGACCATTTGCCCTTCCACACCTACTCTCTGCTTTTCACCAGCTTGTTCTGGGCTTGAAAGGCTGACCACCCAGACCTGCACCACAGGTTCCCTGGCCCTCTGGCTTCTGATTAGGTTCAGCCAATGGGAAGCAGTAGCAGGAGCCTGAAAGGCAGGAGAAAGGGACCAGCTCACCTGCTGCCAGGCCACAGGTTGCAAGCGGCTGCCTTGCCCTGGGTGACATCACAGCTTCTACAGTTATGGGCCTCACTACATGTCCCTAATAGCTCCTTATCCTGTGGGAGTGGCAATGGCTTCCTGCAGTTGCTGGCTCTGGAGAGGTTCACCAGTCCTTCTTGGTTTCCATATTCCTTCTTATACCTTTATACTTCACAGTAGTTTTTCAGGAAACTCTTTTCAATTATCTCAAATTTCCTGCCAAGAATCCAACTAATAAATAAGGAGCTTTCCCTTGAAGTAGAGACAGATGTCTTTACAGAAAAGCCTTATACTCACTTTCACACCTTCCCTTGTAGCTGGGCTTCACCAATGGGGTGCACCCACCTGAGAGTTTAAATCTAAATCTTGAAAAGGTAAAGGATGAGCTGGATAGAATCCATGCTGGCGAGGGGAACAATCTTCTAGCTGTATAGGCTCTGAGTCTGCTTTTTCAAACTTTATAAGGATTCTGAGAATAATATCCTCTAACTTTTGATGACCAGATGATTCAACCAATTTGTTCTTATCTGAAAGTTTGACTTTATGCTTTTTAACAGATTTTATCTTATTTTTAACCAACAAATAATAATTGCATGCACTTATTGGGTATAATGTGAGATTTAGGTACATATATACATAGCAAAAAGAACAAATCAACCTAACTAGCATAACCACTACCTCAAATATTTATCATTTCTTTATGTTGACAACATTTAAAATTCTTTTAGCTATTTTGAAGTATAGAAAACATTTTTATTGATATTCTTATTAACTAAAGTCACCTTGCTCTGCAATAGAACACCCAGACCTACTTCACCTAACTACAACTTTGTACCCATTGACTGGTGTCTCCCCTTTCCTCACTCACCGTCTCTTCCTCCAGCCTTTGGTAACAACCATTCTACTTTCTTTTTTTTTTTTTTTTTTATTGTTGGGGATTCATTGAGGCTACAATAAGCCAGGTTACACTGATTGCAATTGTTAGGTAAAGTCCCTCTTGCAATCATGTCTTGCCCCCATAAAGTGTGACACACACCAAGGCCCCACCCCCTCCCTCCTTCCCTCTTTCTGTTTCCCCCCCATAACCATAATTGTCATTAATTGTCCTCATATCAAAATTGAGTACATAGGATTCATGCTTCTCCATTCTTGTGATGCTTTACTAAGAATAATGTCTTCCACGTCCATCCAGGTTAATACGAAGGATGTAAAGTCTCCATTTTTTTTTAATGGCTGAATAGTATTCCATGGTATACATATACCACAGCTTGTTAATCCATTCCTGGGTTGGTGGGCATTTAGGCTGTTTCCACATTTTGGCGATTGTAAATTGAGCTGCAATAAACAGTCTAGTACAAGTGTCCTATGATAAAAGGATTTCTTTCCTTCTGGGTAGATGACCAGTAATGGGATTGCAGGATCAAATGGGAGGTCTAGCTTGAGTGCTTTGAGGTTTCTCCATACTTCCTTCCAGAAAGGTTGTACTAGTTTGCAGTCGCACCAGCAGTGTAAAAGTGTTCCCTTCTCTCCACATCCACGCCAGCATCTGCAGTTTTGAGATTTTGTGATGTGGGCCATTCTCACGGGGGTTAGATGATATCTCAGGGTTGTTTTGATTTGCATTTCTGTAATATATAGAGATGATGAACATTTTTTCATGTGTTTGTTAGCCATTCGTCTGCCGTCTTTAGAGAAAGTTCTATTCATGTCTCTTGCCCATTGATATAAGGGATTGTTGGCTTTTTTCATGTGGATTAATTTGAGTTCTCTATAGATCCTAGTTATCAAGATTTTGTCTGATTGAAAATATGCAAATATCCTTTCCCATTGTGTAGGTTGTCTCTTTGCTTTGGTTATTGTCTCCTTAGCTGTACAGAAGCTTTTCAGTTTAATGAAATCCCATTTGTTTATTTTTGTTGTTGTTGCAATTGCCATGGCAGTCTTCTTCATGAAGTCTTTCCCCAGGCCAATATCTTCCACTATTTTTCCTATGCTTTCTTGGAGGATTTTTATTGTTTCATGCCTTAAGTTTAAGTCCTTTATCCATCTTGAATCAATTTTTGTGAGTGGGGAAAGGTGTGGGTCCAGTTTCAGTCTTTTATATGTAGACATCCAGTTCTCCCAACACCATTTATTGAATAGGGAGTCTTTCCTCCAAGGTATGTTCTTGTTTGGTTTATCAAAGATTAGGTGGTTGTAAAATGTTAGTTTCATTTCTTGGTTTTCAATTTGATTCCAAGTGTCTATGTCTCTGTTTTTGTGCCAGTACCATGCTGTCTTGAGCACTATGGCTTTGTAGTACAGACTAAAATATGGTATGCTTATGTCCCCAGCTTTATTTTTGTTACAGAGAACTGCCTTAGCTATACGGGTTTTTTTCCGGTTCCATACAAAACGCAGAATCATTTTTTCCAAATCTTGAAAGTACAATGTTGGTATTTTGATAGGAATGGCATTGAATAGGTAGATTGCTTTGGGAAGTATAGACATTTTAACAATGTTGATTCTTCCCGTCCATGAGCATGGTATGTTCTTCCATTTGTTAATATCCTCTGCTATTTCCTTTCTGAGGATTTCATAATTTTCTTTATAGAGGTCCTTCACCTCCTTCGTTAGGTATATTCCTAGGTATTTCATTTTCTTTGAGACTACGGTGAAGGGAGTTGTGTCCTTAATTAGCTTCTCATCTTGACTGTTATTGGTGTACACAAAGGCTACTGACTTGTGGACATTGATTTTATATCCTGAAACATTACTGTATTTTTTGATGACTTCTAGGAGTCTTGTGGTTGAGTCTTTGGGGTTCTCTAAGTATAAGATCATGTCGTCAGCAAAGAGGGAGAGTTTGACCTCCTCTGCTCCCATTTCGATTCCCTTTATTTCCTTGTCTTGCCTAATTGTATTGGCTAGAACTTCCAGCACTACGTTGAATAGTAAAGGTGACAGAGGACAACCTTGTCTGGTTCCAGTTCTAAGAGGAAAAGCTTTCAGTTTTACTCCATTCAGTAAAATATTGGCTGTGGGTTTGTCATAAATAGCTTCCATCAGTTTTAGAAATGTGCCACCTATGCCTATACTCTTCAGTGTTCTAATTAGAAAAGGATGCTGGATTTTATCAAATGCTTTTTCTGCATCTATTGAGAGGATCATGTGATCTTTATTTTTGCCTCTGTTAATATGGTGGATAACGTTTATGGACTTGCGTATGTTAAACCAGCCTTGCATCCCTGGGATGAAGCCTGCTTGATCATGATGAATGACTTTTTTGATGATAAGCTGCAATCTATTGGCTAGGATTTTGTTGAGAATTTTTGCGTCTATGTTCATGAGTGAGATTGGTCTGAAATTCTCCTTTTTGTTTGGGTCTTTTCCTGGTTTTGGTATCAGGGTGATGTTTGCTTCATAGAATGTGTTGGGGAAGATTCCTTCTTCCTCAATTTTTTGGAATAATTTCTGCAGTACAGGAATAAGCTCTTCCTTGAAGGTTTGATAGAATTCTGGAGTGAAGCCATCTGGACCAGGGCATTTTTTGGTTGGAAGATTTTTTATTGTTTCTTTGATCTCAGTGCTTGAAATTGGTCTGTTCAGGAGCTCTATTTCTTCCTGGCTGAGTCTAGGAAGAGGGTGTGATTCCAAATATTGATCCATTTCTTTCACATTGTCAAATTTCTGAGCATAGAGTTTCTGGTAGTATTCAGAGATGATCTCTTGTATCTCTGTGGGATCAGTTGTTATTTCCCCTTTATCATTTCTGATTGAGGTTACTAGAGATTTTACTTTTCTATTCCTCGTTAGTCTGGCCAATGGTTTATCTATTTTATTTATTTTTTCAAAAAACCAACTCCTTGTTTCATTAATTTTCTGAATGATTCTTTTGTTTTCAATTTCATTGATCTCTGATTTGATTTTGGATATTTCTTTTCTTCTACTGAGTTTAGGCTTAGATTGTTCTTCTTTTTCCAATTCCATAAGATCTCTTGTGAGATTGTTGATGTGCTCTCTTTCTGTTTTTCGAAGGTAGGCATCTAAAGCGATGAATTTTCCTCTCAAAACTGCTTTTGCAGTATCCCACAGGTTTTGGTAGCTTGTGTCTTCATTGTTGTTATGCTCAAGGAAGTTAATGATTTACTGTTTTATTTCTTCCTGCACCCATCTGTTATTCAACAGAAGATTGTTTAATTTCCATGCCTTTGGGTGGGGTCGAGCATTTTTGTTAGAGTTGAGTTCCACCTTTAGTGCCTTATGGTCTGAGAAGATACAAGGTAAAATTTCAATTCTTTTGATTCTGTTGATATTTGTTTTGTGTCCCAGGATATGATCAATTTTGGAGAATGTTCCATGGGGTGATGAGAAAAATGTATATTCTTTATCTTTGGGATGGAGTGTTCTATATGCATCTATCAAGCACAGTTGTTCTAGGGTCTCATTTAAGTCTCTTATATCCTTGTTTAATTTCTGTTTAGAGGATCTGTCCAGCTCTGTAAGAGGAGTGTTAAGGTCCCCTGTTATTATGGTATTATCAGATATCATATTGCTCAGACTGAGTAAGGTCTGTTTCAAGAATCTGGGAGCATTTAAATTTGGTGCATAAATATTTAGAATTGAAACGTCTTCTTGTTGTATTTTTCCCTTGACCAATATAAAGTGACCATCTTTGTCTTTTTTGACTTTAGTTGCTTTAAATCCACATGTATCTGAAAATAAGATTGCAACTCCTCTTTTCTTCTGAATTCCATTTGCCTGAAAAATTGTCTTCCAACCCTTGACTCGGAGCTTTAATTTATCTTTTGAAGCCAGGTGTGTTTCTTGCAGACAGCAAATGGATGGCTTGTGTTTTTTAATCCAGTCAACCAATCTATGTCTCTTCAGTGGGGAATTCAAGCCATTAACATTTATTGAGATAATTGATAAGTGTGGTAGTATTCTATTCGTCTTATTTTGTGAGAGTCCATTGCTTAGTTTTATCTTTTGCATCAGTGTGGAGGTTAGGTTCTGTCCTTTAATTTCTGAGTTCTTACTTTGCTGCTGATCCATTGTGGTGGTCAGTGTGCAGAACAGGTTGAAGTACTTCCTGTAGAGCTGGTCTTGTTGTGGTGAATTTCCTCAATGTTTGCATATCCGTAAATGATTTGATTACTTCGTCAATTTTGAAGCTTAGCTTAGCAGGGTACAGAATTCTGGGCTGGAAATTGTCCTGTTTAAGTAGATTAAAGGTAGATGACCATTGTCCTCTTGCTTGGAAAGTTTCATTAGAGAAGTCTGTGGTCACTCTGATGGATTTGCCCCTGTAGGTCAACTGGCGCTTACTCCTGGCAGCTTGCAGAATCTTTTCTTTTGTCTTGACTTTGGACAGGTTCATCACAATGTGTCTTGGAGAAGCTCGGTTAGAGTTGAGGCGACCTGGGGTCCGATAGCCCTCTGAAAGCAGTGTGTCAGAATCTTTGGTGATATTTGGGAAATTTTCTTTTATAATATTCTCTAGTATGGCTTCTATTCCTCTGGGGCATTCTTCTTCCCCTTCTGGAATTCCTATAACTCGTATGTTGGAACGCTTCATAAAGTCCCATAATTCTGACAGTGAACATTCTGCTTTCTCTCTCTTCTTTTCTGCCTTTTTTACTATCTGAGTTATCTCAAAAACTTTGTCTTCTACCTCTGTAATTCTTTCTTCTGCATGGTCTAACCTGTTGCTGATACTTTCCATTGCATCTTTAAGTTCCCTGATTGACTGTTTCAGTTCCTTCAGCTCTGCTATATCCTTTTTATATTCTTCATATCGTTCATCTCTGATTTCATTCTGTTTTTGGATTTCCTTTTGGTTATTTTCCACTTTATTAGCAGTTTCCTTCATTGTTTCCATCATTTCTTTCATTGTTTTCAACATGTGTATTCTAAATTCCCTTTCTGTCATTCCTAACATTTCTTTATAGGTGGAATCCTCTGCAGTAGTTACCTCATGGTCCCTTGGTGGGGTTGTTCTGGTCTGGTTCTTCATGTTGCCTGGAGTTTTCTGCTGATTCTTCCTCATGGGTGATTTCTTTTATCTGTTTCCTTGCCCTAATTTTCCTTTCACTTCCTCTTGCTCTTTAAGTTCTCGTGCCTGTGGAAGTTGTGGGCGGGTTTAGACGGATTGAACACACGCGACCACTTGCCGGTTTTCCACTGTTTTAGTCCTCCTCTTGGGGTCCAGAAGTCTCTCGCTGACTCCCTGTATCCTCTCAGGGGTGATGATAGGCAGATCCCACCAGCCAGAGATGCCTGGAGTCCTATATCCCCAGACTCACGGTGCCCAGATGCAAGGAAGCTGTTACTCGGCTGCCATCTTGCTCCGCCTCCTCCAACCATTCTACTTTCTATATCTCTGAGTTAAACAGTTTTAGATTCCACATATAAGTGGATTACTACGTGGTATTTGTCCCTCTGTGCCTGGCTTATTTCACTTAACATAATGCCTTCTAGGTTCATCCATGTTATCAAAAATGACATAATTTCCTGGGTTTGTTCTTGTTTTTTAAAGAGTGAATTGTATTCCGTTGTGTATATATACCACACTTTTCAATCCATTTACCTGTTAATGAGCACTTAGGTTGTTTTTATGTCTTGATTATTTAGAATAACACTGCAATAAACATGGGAGTGCAGACTTCGCATACTGACTCCAATTCCTTGGGGTATAGGAGTAATGGAATTGCTGTATCATATAATAGTTCCATTTTTAATTTTTTGAGGTATCTCCATACTGTTCCAAAATGGCTGTACTAATTTACAATACCACCAACAGTACATAAGGGTTCTCTTTTTTCCACATCCTTGCCAAAGTTATCTTTCGTTACTTAGATAATAGCCAATCTAACAGGTGTGAGGTGATGATAACTCCTTGTGGTTTTAATTTGCATTTCTCTTATGATTAAAGATACTGAGCATTTTTCATTTATATGTTGGCCATTTGTAAGTCTTCGTCAAGTCCTTTGCCCATTTTTTACTATTGTGATTTGTTTTCTTGTTAATTAACCAGTTTGAGTTCCTTGTATATTTTGGATATTACCTCCTTATCTGATGCATAATTTGCATTGGGAGAAATATTTTCTCCCAATCCCTGGGTTGTCTTTACATTATATTTAATCGTTTTCTTTGCCATGCAGAAAATTTTAGGTTAATGAAATTGCACTTGTCTGTTTTTACTTTTACTACTTGTACTTTTGGGTAATATTCAAGAAATCTCTGCTCACGCCAATGTCATGGGGCCTGTAGTTTCAAAGTTTCAGGTCTTACATTTAAGTTTTTAATTCATTTTGAGTTGATTTATATATAAGGGGCAAGATAAGCATCCATTTTCATTCTTTTGTCCATAGATATCCAGTTTTTCCAGAATGATCTTTTGAAGAGTCTGTACTTTCCTAATTGTGGGTTCTTGGTGCCTTTGTCAAAAATCAGTTGACCATATATGTGTGGGTTTATTTCTGAGGTTCCTATTCTATTTAATGTGTTTGTTTTTATGCCTATACCAGGCTATGTTGGTGACTAGAGCACTTGTTATTTATTTTGAAATCTGGTAGTATGAGTCCCTCCAGTTTTGTTCTTTTTGGTCAAGATTGCTTTGGTAACTTGGCGGGGGGGAGGGGTTTGTTTGTTTTTTTATTCCATACAAATTTTAGGATTGTGTTTTATATTTCTGTAAAGAATGACATTTGAATTTTGATAGGGATTTGGACAATAAGGATATTTTTAACAATATTGTTTTTATCAATCTGTAAACAGAATATTTTTCCATTTATGTGTTCTCTTTAATTTCCTTCATAGATATTTTGTAGTTTTCATTACTTCCTTGGTTAAACTTACTACTGAGCATTTTACTTACTTTGGGATGCTATTGGAAATGAGATTATTTTCTTAATTTATTTTTCAGATAGTTTGTTGTTAGTATACAAAAATGCTACTGATTTTTATAAGGTGATTTTTATATCTGGCAATTTTATTGAATTCTTTTATTAGTTCTAACAGAATTTTTGGTGGAGTCTTTAGGATATCCTTTACCCTAAGATCATGTCATCAGCATACAATTTCACTTCATCCTTTCCTGTTTGGATGCCTTTTATTTCTTTTTCTTGCCTAATCGCTCTGACTACGACTTCCAGTACTGTGTTAAAAGAAACGGTAAGAGTGGGCATCCTTCTCTTATTCCTGATCTTACAGGAAAACCCATCAACTTCTCCCCAATGAGTATGAAGTTAGCTGCATAGTTGTCATATATGATCTATGTTGTGTTGAGCAACATTCCTTCTATACCTCATTTTTTGGGAGTAAGTTTGACATTAATACTTGCCACTTCTATAGTGAAAAATTGTTGACTTTGCTTCCTAGGACTAAAATTGGTCTTGTGTCACTTGACTTAAACATAACAATAATAATAATAATAATCTTGTAAAAGTAACTTGGAAATTAGAAAAGAGAGTTGCTCACTATGTGGTCTGAGACAGGTCCTAAATCCAAACATTCTCTTTCTTCTCCCATTAGCCTGAGTCTGCTCATTGGCAGTTTCAGGGGAAACTCTATCCTTGAGCTCTTGCACCTGCATTCTATAAAGTTGACCATGAGCAGTTACACCAGCAGGACTATTTTTGCATTTGCTCCTTTTCAAAGGAGGCTGAGTGTGACTCAAATTAAAAAAAATGAGAAAAGCCCCTTCTAAATAACATGTGTCAGCTATGTTACCACACAAATTCTGTGGGTTTCCACTGTACACAAGTAATAGAACAACATATATGGCTGAGCGCAGATCAGTGGTTTAGCCCAAGTGACCAGAGAACCCATCCCAATTTCTTTTTGTTTTAGTGATCTGCTCAGAGACTTCCTCTCCAGAGCCAGCAACTGCAGGAAGCCATTGCCACTCCCACAGATTAGGCATTGGAGGATTCCATGTTCGATTTGATGTTCCTTACTGTGGATCTCAAGCCAGTCATCCCATTTCACGTAAGATCTAAGTAATAAGTTTAATTTACACACATCTAGAAAGTAGGATATGTGGTGCATAATTTCATGAGGGCAGTCAGCAACACTTGGCAATCGTCACTGCATTTGTTCATATATTTTTTCTCACCACCTGCCAATACTTAATATTCTAGCTAGTAAGAGGCCTAAAATTTACCTGATTAAATTCCTCCATTTTATAGATAAGAGAACTGCAATCCAGAGATGTCAAATGGAGACAGCTGCAAAAAGGCAGTTTCAGAGGGCAGCTGGATTCCTTTCTGGCTTTCAAACCAGTATATTTTTCAAATCTCTGGAATCTAACCATCCAAATAACAGTTAAAAAGAGAAAGAAAAAAGCTTTGGGTTTTTATTTAATAGAGGTCATTCAAAAACTCAAAAATTCATTAAATTTGTCCAAAAAAGTTTACAGGAGGAAAACAAGGAGTAATATGCTATTTACATTTTAGATATAAGAAAAATGAAGAATAGAAAATAGTTTGCTTACTTTTTCTTTTGGCTATAATAGCAAAATCAAGCTTAGAACATTGTCAAGGGAGCTCACCTTGTAAAGTGAATCATCTCTCGGCTGTAAATGTGGTTATAAGTTAGTCTAAAATATGATTCACACAGAAATATTAGTGGCGGTTGCAGAATGGGTTGAATGCCCTATGTCAGGTCAAGTGACAAAGGCACAATTCCTGCAGATCGAGACTCCGTGCATGGTATAGGAGGAGGAGAGGCCCATTCCAGGGACATCAGCCTAGAATCTGGCTGTTCTATCAGATCCTGCTGCGTGACTCTCTGTCTATGTGATCGTACACACCAGGGAACTTCATTCCCCACTTTACAAATGAGGAAACAATTATACCTACCTCACTTAGTTATTGTGAGAATCAATAGATTTAGGATGTTATATTCAGTAAGTGTTCTTATTAGATAAAGTTAGAGATTATTGTTATCAAGAAAAGAAACTAAGCAGAAATCTAAGAGCTTAAACAGGGCTTATCTTTGTAATTATTTAAAAATTTGGTGGATGGAAGTGAAAATAACCTGCTCTGAAAAGCCACTGGAGGGAGCTCTCTAGTCAGCGTGGAATGGTGAAGACTTGCAGCCCGGGCTGCTCCACAGAGACAGGCTTTCTGACTGGGGCCGGCAAAACACAGGGCCTTAGAACCTGAACACCCTAAGGAGAGATCCATGGGGTTTCTGGATCAGATCTCCTCCTTGAGCTGAGGTTTTGGTGGGAGTTAAGAGTTTGTCTCTCAAGAGTCTGTCCATTTCAATTCAAGTGGTCTGGCACTGCTGTTCTTCACCGTGGGGGGGAGAGAGAGAGAGAGAGAGAGAGTGCGTGTGTGTGTGTGTGTGTATGCCTACTCCAGATGATAAAAGTTGATAGGTAGATAGACAACAGAGTGATGGTTGCCCCTTTATATGATGTCACCTCAGCTGTGCATTTCTGACTGGGAACGAAAATGAGAAAATGCTCCTTGGGAGCAAGGTGGAAACTCCTGGGAACATCACCCACACATGTTCTAGAACTGCAGGGCCTGGGGTTGGGCAGGGCAGCAATCACTGCCAGGCACTTGTACCTTCAGCCTGCTCGGGTTTGCTTCAGGTGAAATACACATGATGTTCTGTCGAGGGCAAGGCCGAAAGGGACCCTGGCTCTGGCCCAGCCACAGGTGCCTGCCCCATTGTGCCACCTCACCCCTAGCCCTTCTCAGGCACAACCAATATAGTCCCTCCCTTGCTTTACCCAATCCAAAATGTTAGAAAAGAATCTGAGTCATCAGTTTGAGTTCAGGACCTCAATAGCTCCTGCGGAAGCATTGATGTCTTAAAGCCTAGATGTGATTTTTGACTTACAGGCTTTCTTTTTCCTGTCTCTTTTCAACTCCCACCTTCTAGCACCTTAAAGTGATTCCAAGTGTCACCCCAAGCGCTGAACAGTCCTCATCATCACACTGAAGTGTCTTGCTCACTGCTTCTGTGAATTACCAAGGGCAAAAATACCAGAAGTTTCTTCACTGAGGACCATCTCCCTGGCTTCCTGTTTCCCAGCACACCTGTCACTAAACTGTCCAAACTGGTTTAATCATGGTAGTAGGTACTACCTGCCAGTCTCCAGGGGTAGGGAGAAATGGGTAGAAGCAGAGGGAGGTCATAGGCTACTCCCAGACCAAAGGTCAGAGCATTGAACAGCCTCTGACAGAGGCTATCTGTTGTCATTTCTCTCTGTGAGGGTCCAGGCCTTACCAGGAGGGACAAAGGTCACCCAAGATCACCTGAGGTTTTGTGTCTCTAATCCGAAGCCAGGCCTTTGTTCTGGTCCCTTAACCCCTGGAGCAGCTGAAACATTTCTCTGCTGGCCTCACATCCAAGCTCTTTGACTTTGGGGTGCCTAAATCGCTGGACAGCTGCTGGCCTTAACTTGGCAGCAGTCCTCTGGGCTCTGTCCATGGGAAGTCTGACTCACTTTGCTCGGGGTGGGTCTTTCCTGTTTGCTTTCCATCTGCTCTCCCCTGTTTTCCACCTGGGTCTGACACAGGGTGGCCCCAGCCTCTCCTGCTGGGCCCACAGACCTGTTCAGCCTCTCTTTGCCTTAGAAAGGTCAGTTTTGTAAAAGCTCATTAACACCCTGACAAGAATTCCTTCCAAGTTACCAGCATTCCTGATTAGAGTCCCCACCCCTAGTCACATAGCCCCTCAGTAGGGATTTGCAGTGGAAATTTTTGGAAATGTGTGTAGTAGAAGTGCCTGTGGAAGGAACCATCATCTTTCCCTGGGAAGTAGTGATGATCTCCCCTTAATGTTTAAAAAATATTGGAGCCTACAATTACTTTTTGAATTGGGGGTGTTGGCTGTTTGTTTATTTTTTAACCTCAAGTCCCTTTTTCCCTCCCTCCAAAGCCATACCACAAAACGGAACAGTAACAACGAAGAACCACACAGGCCATCCCATCTTGGAGATGCCTCCCGGGTTAGTCCAGTGCTGGTTTCTACATGTCTGCAAAACTCCTTCCTAACTTCGGACTTCCTTCCTGGACACTTGGGGATCTACACACTGAAATGGGGAGAGCAGTGGGATTGGGGTAGAAATAAAACAGCTTTCTTTTTAATGTATGCTTAGCTCTGACAGAACAAAAGCACATAGATAGAGCAAAGAGGATTTCGTTGTTTTTGCCACTTGCCTCAACTAATAGTTTGTGGTTATTGATCTCAGGGCATCCAGAGTATATAATTTTGCCAGGCTTTTAACCGCTATTTTAGCAAATGGGATAAAATTGAACAACAACAAAAAAAGTTCTCTGATATGATAGATCTCTCTGAGCCAGCCCCCAAACCCAGTAGTCTGTGTTTCTCTCTGGGAGCTACAACTCACCGCTGAGGTCAAAGGCACACCGTTTGTGTGTTCACTTCCAGCCACCAACAGGAGGTGAACAATGGCTGGGACACTGGAGCTGCAGACAGTCGAGAATTTCTCTGATACCACGTTCTGTGTACACACAGACACAATCTGGACACAGGTACTCGGGGTAAACCCAGTGCCGGCAGTTCTTCCTAAAACCCAACATACGGAGTGGTGGACTAATTAAACCTTAAGGACAGATGCAACCTCAGAGCAAAACGCACCTCCATTTTCCAGAGAAAAACACAAGCCAGTGATTACCCGGAAGCAGAGCAGAAGGTGGGAGATGGACTCTGGCTCCAGGTTGCCTGGCTTAGACTCCAGCCTCCTCAGTTACTGGCTGCTGTGTGACCTCGAGCGTGGTACCTAACAATTCTGTGCTCAGCTTCTCTGCGGGCAAAGGGCGATAATGAGAGCATTTGCCGCAAGGGGGCGATGGACCCAGCGAGTTGATAGCTGTGTTTGCAGCACCTGAGGCTGGGAGAGCCCATTGCTGAGCGCGTGGTTGTTGCTCAGCAAGTGTCTCATGAACAAATGAATAATTAAAGGGGGACTAGGGTACCCAACATAGCAGGTAAAGAAACGAGGCTGGAGAAGTTAGGGGATGACCCCAAGATTACAAAGCTATGAGAGATGCCAGGGCCCCACGACCAGATCCTGGCCCCTGGCCACCACTCCAAACCATCCACCATTGCTGATGACAGAGTAAAGCTCAGAGAGCTCACGGGCGAGGTTCCCTGGGCCCTGTCAGTGAGCCCACCCACACTCTACAGAGCCCTGGCCTGCCCTCTCGCCCAGACAGGATGCTCAGCTGCAAAGCCCCAGCTCTAACCGGGCTCGTGTAGCCCCTCCCATGGGGCGATTACTGTCCATTCTTCTCTGTGACACTCCAGGTCGGGACCCCCCAGCACCTGCTCCTTACTGGCTACTGCTTTTTCAAATAGAAATGTCAACCCTGTTGCCTCTGTGCTGCCGCAGACTCCCACGGCCCTGTCACCTAGCGGTGAGGATCCTGGGGTCTTTGCTCCGAAGGTGACTGTTCCTGCAGGGCCGCCTTCCAGCCTGATGCGCCGCAGGCTCCCACTTGGCGTTCGGCGGGAGTTCTCGGCGGAGCAGGGGCCCAGCGGCGCGGCCCTCCCCGCCCTCCCCTCGCCTCGCCTTCCCCTCGCCTGTCAGCTTCCTAGCTCGTTCCTCTGGATTTTTTTTTATCTTCTCTGTGCTCTTAAGTGGAGGGAGGGGACACTCCCAGCGACGAGCCCTCGCCCAGCTCCTCTGCGCAAGCTAATAAAGCGGGACGGTTCTGACGCCTTATCCTGGAGCTATTAAAATGTCCGCTTTCTCGCTTCACTCCACCGCAGGCAGATTAAGGACACAG
Organism: Nycticebus coucang; assembly: GCF_027406575.1. NCBI lineage: Eukaryota > Metazoa > Chordata > Mammalia > Primates > Lorisidae > Nycticebus > Nycticebus coucang. The sequence goes on along the minus strand of NC_069780.1, from coordinate 149,024,238 downwards.
GCATCTTCTGGGAAACATAATTGTCATTGCTCAGTCCTATTATCCCAAGGAGCAGCCTCTGCTGACATTACAGCGAGTGACCTTGAGCCGGCCAAGAAAAATGCAGTGTCTGTTTCAACGTTCTTGGCGACCAGAATTCCCCCAGAGGGGCGGTTGCGTCAAGGATGAATAAGATCAAGAGCGGCGAAAAGCACATCATTTATCTGGTGGAGAGGGAGGATTTCAGGCCGTATTTTATGCGGTTGGGTAGCAAGTTTTTGTTTTTTCACAGATAATTTCTTTCTTAGGGAGGTGAAGTTTGGCCTTAAAGTATCATTGTTCCCTGACCACACTCTGGCCCCTGGGAAAAAGACCAAGGACTGAGTGCTCATGCCGCCCTTCTCCTGGGGCTTTTTTTTTTTTCTTTCCTTTTTTTTTGGGGGGGGGCAGGGTGCTGAACATAAAGGCACCATCTTCTTTGCAATGTGTTTCTGCCTTTGTTGCACTGTGCCCTTTACAGATTTTGATTTCACCCACCTGTCTCACACTTCTCTCTGCCCCCAACGCCACCGTGCTTCTGTCTTCTCCCTCCACCCTTTCCTTAAGCTTCTCGAGTTTCAGCCTCTCCTTCGACCCTTTGCTACACCATGCTCTTATCTTTGTCGCCGCCCTGAGGTACCTTCAGCCCAAGGGGAGACCCTCCAGGCTGTGGCCGCCCACGGAGGGCACTGCAGGTGGGAGGAGATACCGCTAGGTGGCGCGCGACTGGGGTCTCAGCAGAGCTCAGCTCCGATGACCAATTCCTGACTGATTACTGGAAAGCACCTGAACACTCAGCCCAGTGACCTAAGTAAAAATTTATGATCATGCATACCCACATGTATTTATTTGTAAATATATATATACTACTATTAATATGTATTAAATATTAGCAAAAGATTTAGATAAATGTTAGCAAGAATGTTTGGATAAAAATGAAGTATTAGACATTCTAATATTTTTTTCCTCCATTGCAATAAATCATTGTCTATACCTCCCAGGGAGAGCATTGATCCAGCACGTATTTCCTTCTCCAAAAGGTCCATATTTTTTAATAAAACAAGCTTTTTTCCCAGCATGTACGTGTGTACTCAGCACTGTGGAAGGGACAAAAAATAGTTCAAAAGGAATAAAGTATGTTCTATCCACAAGGTTCTTGTACTATAGCTTTCAAGACAAGATTTAGCAATAGAAGTAAAAGAGTCAAACACATATAAGACAATATGCAAGTATTGGCCTAGACACTTAGTTGTGGATGATGCAATCCACTTTCTTACTATTTTAAGTAAAAGGAATTTATTAGGTGACTTACAGAATCTCTTGCAGGACTACTAAGCCAGCTTTAGATAATGTGCAGCAGTCAGGGGAAATAATCGACCACCCAAGGGATGTTCTGTGGAAATCCCTGGTGCAGTGGCCTGTCACTCAGCACCAATGACACCAGGGACCAAAGAGTGAAAACTTTACTAGAGATGCCAAGGGGAAACACACCTCAGCCACCCTGCTGGAAAGAAAGCTGAGCTGTTCTCAGCTTTAATTCAGATTATGGGGAGGAAGAAGGAGGGGGAGAGAGTGCTAAGCTCTCAACTAATGTGCACAATGTGGAGACAGATGGCACACCTCCTGGGTGAGGAGCACAACTACAACAGGGACTTCAACAAACACAAACATTGTAACCTAATCATTTGTATCTTCATATTAATCTGAAAAAAAAAAAAAAAAGAAAGAAAGAAAAGCTGAGCTTCCTGAAGGCAACTACCTCTTAGCATGGGTCACTTCCTTCCGGATGCAAGTAGTGGCTGCACCTGCTCAGAGGAGCCTAGGCCATACCCAGTTCCCAGGGATGTCTCTCTAACTGCCCTGCGTCTGCTGTGGAGAAAGGAATAAGAGACTGGAAGAGATGTTGAGGGAGTCACGGCACAAGATCTGTCATATTACAATTATGTCCATTGGGGAAGAAAGGCCCAGGTGTGCTTTGAGCTCTTATGTGGAGAATTCCAGGAAGCTAGTTCAGGACCTGTCCTACCCCAAGCTCTAGGCAGAAGTCAGTCTGAGACGGTGTGGGCTCTGCTGCAGTAAGTATGCCCTGAGGTACTTCCCATCCGAGGCCATTTCCCCTAAGTCCCAAACTTTCCTGAACTTTTCTTCTATGTCTATTTTTCCTCTCCCAATTGCACATGCTGCATTTTAACTTGCAAATTATCCTATGTCTCAGTTCTTATTGATCTGCCTGACTTTTGAGCTCAATTGTTCATGGACTTCATTCCTTCCTGCTCCCTGGATCCTCCCTGCAAGAAAATATTTCTTTCACTGCTTCATCTTGAATTTGGCTTTTATCCTCTCCCTCATCTTGCTCAGCATCACGTCTGAACTTTGCCTGAATCCCAGCTTACTCCTCATCTCAATGTACATGGGCTCAGCCTCAGGCAGAGACTAAAGAGAATGGGGCTCTGGAAATTGGATTATATGAAAATTGGAAGAAAGACATTCTCAATGGAGATAACTGAGGACAGAGGTGCTCTCTGGCTGGCCTGGAGGGATAGGAGAGCAGCTGGTATCAGTAGCATAAAAGAGTCTTTATGAGCAGAAAACAAGACTGTTATAAGGAAGGTGAGGACAATTCTATGATGGACCCAAAGGCCAAGTGTCTCTTGATGTCTTAGTTAGATGTAGGTGTTATAATGGAATTTTAAAAGTAGTTTAAACAGTTTGAAGTTTATTTCTTTCCCATAGAATCCGAGCTAATATTATAACTCTGCTCCTCAAAGTTGTCAGGAGCCAAGGCTTCAATGTATGTCTTCTAACTCACACTTTCCACCACCATGTCCAACAATGGGAAGAAGAGGATACACTCATTCTTTTGGAGGTACAATGCAGAAGGTACCCAGATGGTAGTACAACCCCTGCACACTTCATTTCTTCTCATGTCTAGTTGACCAGAGAGTAGTCACTTGGCCACACCAAGCTGCAAGGGAAGTTGGAAAATAGGGCTTTTACTAGCCATGTACCTGGATACCACTTCTGTTACTATGTTAAAAGAAAAGAGTGAACATTAGAGGCTCCCTAGCACTCTCTGCCACACTCAGCATGGTGTAAGTAGGCTACTAGTGAAGTTCAGGGAAATATGGCTACTATCTCCATGATGAGATTGGCCAATAGGGTCTTCCCTAGAGGAAGGCTGAGGCAATTCATAGCTAATGCCTTCTTAGCAAACACCATGGTTAATGATATACCCAGTCCCCTCATATGGGGTCAGGTAAAGGTAGATGAGAGAATGCGAGGTGACCTTTCACCCCCACAGACTGGGGTGAGAGGCCAGTGGAGCACTTTAGAGCCCTGCATCTGGTCCCACGGGTGTAGGTGAAATCCCAGCTCTCCCATCAACCACCTATGTATTCCTGAGCAATTTGCCCTTCCTTCCTATGCTGCCATTTCCTCATCCATAAATGAGATAGTAATATTAGTAGTACCTAACCTATAGGGCCATTTTGAGGATTAAATTAACTAAAACATATGTATGTTGGAAGATAGTTGAAACTAAATTTAGGTAGATCAACACATGTTCTTATCAATAAATACTGATAAAATGTAAAAACTGTCTAACAATAGAACTCTCCAGTCATTTAAAATCCAACTAAGAAAGAGATTCTCAGGTCCATCAAAGGCAGTGGGAACCCTTCCTATGATGGTCGCAGTTAGCGTCACCAGCAGCTAATCAATCTGCGATTTATCACCCAAGCTGCTCTTAATACCCTGAATAAAACCTTGAAAAACTTAACATTTATGTCTCTTATACCTGTTCCCCAAATCCCAGAAGCTCATTCCATTTGTTAAGTATCTACAAAGGTGATTCTCAGAGGTAGGGGAGGAGGCTAAGAACACTCCACAAAGGAACTCCTCCTCAGAATTCTCTGGGGAGTTTTTAAACTGCCCTCTATTGCACTGGAGATGGAGGTCCCCATTTACTCTTCACTAATGACATGTTGGAGCCAGCTTCTACCACCTCACAGGAGCAGGTTATACACATATTTTTCCAAATTTATGTTCAGTGACATCCCATCAGTAGCTTGAAATCAGACATGGTAGGAGTATTTATACCACAGGAATTGGCAGTCACTGTAAACCATGCTTCTTCACTGCTCTCCAAAGAGCTGCTTTTTAAACACTTATCAGCAGGTCACTACCATCCACTGAGAAGCAATGAAGGAAGGCCCATATTACAAAGGGTAATGGATTATATTTCTGCATCCTGGTATGCTGGAGTAGAAAAAGGTTGAGAATTCAATGCTCTACAATATGTGGAGAATGATGCTGGGTCCTGCTAGGTCCATGTTCTCCAGAAGGGTCAGATATGTGATGACCACAGGTGCAGTGATGAGCTCACCTCTGTCTCCAGGGAGAAGCACTATGGAAAGCCCCGTTGGGTAGAAACACCAGAGGCATTGGACACACTCCCTGCCCTTGGGGTTCTTCTGACTTAGATAACAGATAAGACCCTACATCTAAACCATGAATCAGTGAGTGATATGTAATGTACAATAATACATGGAGAGGAGCCAAATGACTGGTTGCAGATAATAAGCACTCAAAGGAATCAGAGGAGAATTGATTGCCTGTTATGTGCCAGGCACAGTGCTACGTTCTGCAGACACTAGTGAGTGAGACAGACCTGACTGCTGGCTGACCTTGAAGGACACACCATCTAGTGCAATGACTCTCAAAGGGTGATCTGATAACCACCTGCATCAAAGTCATCATGAATAATAATAGCTGACATGTGTTAAAGGTATGCTATGTGCCAGCCACTGAACTAAGTGCTTTACATATATTATAATTTCATTCTCAGAACAACCCCCTATTTGATCTATTATTATCATCCCTATTTTACAGATGAGAAAACTGAGATAAAAGAATTACCGTGCCCAACAAAGTAGTTAGCCCAGTGCATCTTGTTAAGGTACAGATTCTGATCCAGTAGCTTGGAGGTGGAACCTGAGATTCCACATTTGTGACAAGCTCTCACATTAGGCTGAGGCTGCTGGTCCACAGACCACACCGTGAACAGCTAAAGATTGCAGACGGTAAAATCCACTTGCGTGTTAGGAAAAAGTTAAAACAATTCTATGTTTTTGAAGTTCTTTTTAAAATAAATTTGCTCTGATACTTCCTTACTTTTAAACCAGAATTTAAAAAATCATAAGCCTAACCAAAATTATTTGTGAGATATCCTTGGGCATTTTCCCAGCAGCTGTTTTATTCCCCATCAGTTCTCTGTCCAGATACTGTTTTTTTATTGTTTTGTGTTTTTGATTGTAAATCTGAAATTTCCACCTGCACATTTTCCTATCCTCTCATTTTTACAAACTCTCCAAATGCAAACTCTCAAATTCTCTAAATGCAGGATAGGAAGGGAAGAAACAAACAGATTAAATGAGGTCATTTAAGCAATTTGTGGTTTCTGCCACAGATTTTTGTTAACTTAAAGGGAAGCAGAAAACATGTGGATGTATAAATAGAGGTGTAGAGCACAAGTTCACAGAAATTTATTCTCTCACTGAGGAAGGATGAGATTACATTTTGAATGCAGGGCTCAAAACTGGCGAGAAGTGGGATACTGGTTACACTAAGGACAGGTTGACCAATTTGCATCTTTCTGTCAACTGGCTTGAGACCAAATTCTGGGGCTTTGGCTTCTGGAGTAGATTAAAACTGAAAGCATTTAATGGCAACTTAAATCTTAAAGGCTGAAATAGGAAATACAGCAAAGGACTTAAAAGTAGGTCATGGAGGAAACTCTAGAAAACTTCCTAAAATGGCTGTATTTTCAAACATTGTTAAGTATCATTCTTCAGATTATTCATTTTCAAAAGGAAAGCACACTTGTTTCAAAATGTATCTTTCCTGACCCATAAAATAAGAGATATAAGCAGTTGTGCATAGATAACTGTTGAATGAAATCCAAGCCAGCCACACACGCCTTACCTCTGCAACACTCAACCTTCTGTCCCTGACCTTTTGTGCTGTGCAGTATGCTAGCCACATGGTGCAACAAAGGTGGGAGCAAATTGCCCTGGAATGAGAAGCACCACAAGGAAACAGATTAATCTGCACTTGGGATCATTGCAATTGCATCCATTCTAAATGGATTGCTTGGCTAATCTGATTGACTGGACAGATGGTAGCACTGGCCAGGCATAAGCCCCAGTCAGTTCCCAGCTCAATGTCCATTTACGTACCAAGGAAGGGATTAGCTAAGTGCAGTTGGCAATCTAGAGCAAGGTTTGAGGAGTTTTCGCCCACACTTTCTAAAATCCCATCAACATTCTCCTTCTTGCAATGGTATTCTTTAGTGAGTAAAGCAATAAAATCTCGCTGGGTGCAATGGATCACACCTATAATCCTAGCACTCTGGGAGGCTAACGTGGGAGGATCGCTTGAGGGGTCCAGGAGTCTGAGACCATCCTGAGCCAGTGTGAGACCTAGTCTCTACTGAAAACAAAAAAATTAGCCAGTTTTGTGGCCTAAGCCTGTAGTCTCAGCTTCTTGGGAGGCTGAGGCAGGAGGCTTACTTGAGCCTAGGAGTTTAAAGTTGAGTGAACTATGATGACATCACTTCACTCTACTCAGGGTGAGATTCTGTCTCAAAATAAATGAAAAACTACATACATACATAAAATCTTGTCCAGCCCACCTGAACCTGAAAATTTCCTTTAAACTTTCAGACCCAACCCCCTGAGTTGCAGACTGGTATTGGTTCATGGCCTGTTAAGAACCAAGCTACACAGCAGGAGATGAGTGGTGGGCAAGCAGGTAAAGCTTCATCTGTGTTTACAGCTGCTCCCTACTGCTTGCAGCACCGCCTGAGCTCTACCTCCTGTCATATCAGTGGCAGCGTCAGATTCTCATAGGCGCAGGAACCGTACTATAAACTGTACCTGTGAGGTTTCTAGGTTTTATGTTCCCTATGAGAGTCCAATGCCTCGCCATCCCCTTCTGCCCCCAGGGGTGGAAAAATTGTCTTTCATGCCAATAAATGCTGGGGAATGCTGTAGTTTAAATTAACTTAATGGATCATGAAAAGAAAATATCATAAAGTGAATGAGCCACCACACTTATATCAGGTTCATATGTAACGTACAAGACACTGTTGTAGCCACATGCCTTTATTTATTGAAAATGGTGATTATGGCAATCATTTTGTGAGACCTTCAGTCCCTTTAAGAAAACCTGCCCCACTGAAGAAACAAGCCCTGAGCAGTGACTCCAGCCAGTCTGGCAATGTTCAATCCACAAGACCTACCCTAGCACAAAATCTACTAATCCCCACACTATTGTTCACACAAAAAGGTCTGTGAAAAGAGAAATGATGATAATGAGGTGACATGTTGAGAATTCGGATCGAAAGAATATAGGGAGAATTATCAGTGGGGAAAAACAGCAAGAAGACATAAAGACAAGCAGAAACAGAATAACAGAACCACAGGAAAGGCAGAGGGAAGACGTATCCCGTCCTTGTGGGGTGCCCAGAGGGGCCTGGGATTGCCACGTCCCACTGGCCTCCTTTGTGTGGGGCCCAGCGTACCAGTCCTCCTGCTGTCAATGCAGCCCGTTGGTTCAACTCTTCAGGAGTTTCCATAGACCCAGCTACAGGCTGAGATTCCCACTGACAACACTTGAGTCTCCATTTCCAATCCACGTTAAGGAAAGTGATCAAATGTTTAACTAGAACAAAGAACAGAAGGAATGAAAGACTAGAGGAAGAAGGAAAGGAAACAGACAGGTGTACAGATCTTGAAGGAAAAATATTGTAGTTTCAAGACCTTGATCATGAGTAGAAAGATGGTCTACCAACATCTCTGTCAGGCAAGACTCTTGCATTTGAGACTCTCCCACTAAAAACAGGAGTAAGTGAAGACAAAGAATAAAAAGGTAAGGGTATATCATTTTTCTTTTAATTATTTCAAAATAACATCTGTTTTAAATACATTTTATCATTAATTTTAAGATATCTAAAATTCTTCCTTAACCTTTTCTGTCTCCTTTATTGAACTCAAATGTAAAAAAAGTTTTGTTCTTTCTTGTCGTGTCTTCCTCCAGAGAAAATGAAGGGTTTCTCAGATAAAAGGCACTATTTTTCACAATTCAGTTAAAATGCTGAAAAACAGAAAATCCATTATCCATCTTTTTCATGCCTCAATGCTCTTGTCCACTCAATCCATCCCCAAACTGGGGATCTCAGAGCAGATTTTTTTCTAGCACTATGGAAATATGATTCCAGTAAGGATAGAAAGTCCTCTCACACCCCAGGATCATTCCTGGTTCAAAAAAAAAAAAATTGTTCTTTACAAAATTCCTTACTTATTTTTTCTTTTAGGCCACTCCATGACAGCGCCTCCTGTCATTTAAAGACTTCATGCCGTCATTTGGAATGCAGCCTGCATCACTGGTGAGCATTGTCAGCTGAAATCTGTCTAGTGGTTTGTCGCAAAGAGAGGATCTTCGGTGAGTCTCAGCACAATTGTGTCCGGATACAATCAGTGTAGAGATCACCATGGCAACATAAGCAGAGTTAGGTAGAACAGCACTATTGTTTCCGTCATGGAGTGATGCTTCAAAAATGGGCTGGAGTTCTCAGATTCATCCTTTTCTGCATTCTGTCAGGTCACTCACCACCTTTCACTTCTGAAAGTTTTCTTCTCTCTCCTAATACTTAGACTGCATTCAACACATTGAAGAATGCTATTTCTAAAATATATCAATGAGTCACCAGCTATTCATTGAGCATTCCTAAAGCACAATATGTGACTAAAACGTAGCCTGAGGGTAAAGGGGAAATCCAACAATTCTAAATTACTTTCCCAAATGCCAATCTTTCAGTCACAAAAATAAATAAATGGATAACAGCAAGACCTTAGGTTTCGTGTGACATAGCATCATGCTCTTAATTCAGCTCAATAGTTTCATTTACATCATTATCAAAACTCTAAAGGCCATTGGAGTTCTTATTAATAGTAAAGAATGAATTGTTATTAGGTTTACCAGTACCTCCCTCTTGAGATAAAATCTTTAAAAATTACCATTGCTTCTTTCATAAAAGCTATACCTAACCCTCTACCTCAGAGAGAGAGAAAAAAATCCTAAATTGGCAAAGTTAACTCAAAATACATAATCAGTTCTTCTTATTTAACCTTCCAGGTTGGTATGAAACATCATGCGATACTGTGTTAACATCTAGCTGTATAATGATGGTCAAGGTCAATAGCTTATCAAGTCAAAACAATCAGAAAACTTGGTCAAGTTATTAATCTCTCCAGCCAAGAGAACTGGGTTTTGACTGCACTATAGCATGATCACTAACTCACTATACGAGCATGAGCAAATCAATTCCTACACTTCATTTTCCTCAAATGTCAAATTAAGCTAGCATTCTTGTTTACCTTGAGGCTGTGGTCCTCAGCATTTTTCTCCTCTGAGTCAGAACTGTAGACAACAGTCACATGCTGGATACACTGCCACAAGTTAAGATGGTGCACCAAAGTGTACAAGTTAGATGGTGGGTTAGACTCAATTCTCCCAACTCCCACTAACTCTTCACTTGCTAGTATCAGGTTTGCCATGTGGTTGGCAACCTCCAAGATGGGCCCTTGTAACTTCCACCTCCTTCTGCTCATACCATTGCACAATCCTCTCCCTCTTAGTATAGGCTGGACCTGGTGACTCTCTTCCAACAAACAGAATATAGCAAAATGATGAGATAGCACCTGTGAGACTATATTACAGGAAAAAATTTGCATCTTGTTCACCTTCTCTTGCTTTGTGTTATTTACTCTGAGGAAGCCAATAGTCATGTTGTTAATTGCCCTGTGGAGATGTCCACATGGAAATAAATTGAGGAAGGCCTCCAGCTAACAGCCTGCAAAGTATTTTGACTCTGAAAGTCTACCAGGAGCTGAATTTTGCCAACAAACATATGAGTAAGTTTAGAAATGAATTCTCCTGCCCCTATTGAGCCTTCAGATGAGACCACAGCTCTGTCCAACACCCTGATTTAAATTTTGTGAGAAATCTTGAGGGAGATGCACTCAGCTAAGTAATGCCAGGATCCTTGAACCTATACGATTATAATGGGTACACTTAGTTTTGGGATAATTTGTTAGTGCAGTAATAGATAACTAATAACAAGTATGGTCAGAAACCACAATAGAGAGTATTTGCCTTGAAGTAGCATTTTTTCAAATGTCTATGTCTCAATATACTCAATGGTTATAATTCAATTTAGTGATATAGTGAGCTTGAAGCAGAAATTTCAAATGACATTAGAATTGAATTTTAAAATGAAAATTCATTGTCTATATTAACAATAAATGACATTGTCTTACAAAACTTTTATTTCATGTAAATATTTCAGACACTAGGTCATGATGTAAAAATGTGTTTTTATTTTGAATCAGCCAAAAATGTTAGAAAGATACAACTCTAAATTCTAATTGTAAAAATCAAATGAAAAGATCAAATGAACTCTCTTTTCCTCTTCCTTGCCAAAATCAATCAAACTTTCGGTCTTAGTAAGACTTGGTTCAAGTATTACCTCTCTGTAAATCCTCCTTTCACCACTCTAGCCCACTGGTTGTTCTGCACCTCCTCTTGGAGGACCTTCGAGAATCCAGTGTCAGTGGTGCACTGCCTGGTGATAAATTATAGCAATCTGAATTGTTGTTTGTAGTTGAGCATGACACATGTATTTATCCAGTAATCAATAGGAAGATCCTTAAGAGACAGAGGGCTGTGATTTTATTTTTCCATATATTCTATAGCAGTGTTTTTTGACCTTGTTTATCTCATGGCACACTTGAACCTATATTAAACTTTTGTGGCACACTTAAATTATGTTGATCAAAAAATAAAGAGTAAAAAAAGAATATACTTACTTTGCTTTGAACTTCTTTCAAAGATAACTTAGTTAAAGATCTTTAAAATTTCTATGGCACACTTGAGATCCTCTCATGGCACACCAGTGTGCCACAGCACACCAGCTGAAAATCACTGCTCTGTAGGCTACATGATATAAGTATAAAACATGGAAGAAGCATTCAGACCACTTTCATGGTGGAGTTTTACTGCAAAGGAGCACAGCAATGCAGAACAGAACTGTAATTGTTTCTTTATGGTAGTGTTAACAAACCCACGAGGGGGTTCGCTGTTGCTCGTCCCACACAGGAAATCAATTCTGAGACAAGGATTGTCAAAGAAGAAAGGATTTATTTCAGCGAATGAGTCAACTGGGAGAGGGAGGCACAGGCTATCTCAACTCCACCTCTCAGATTATCAGGGTAAAGGGGTTTTTATGGAGGTGAGAATGAACAATGCATAGAGGGAGTTTACCCCTTGTATGTTTGGGGTGGAGTGCAGAGCAGGCAAGTGCAGTGGGGAATCGTGCTAGTTCACACATCCCATAAACAGAAAACGGTGGGTAAATCCTTTCCCAGGGTGGGAATTTTAATATTATAATGAGCTAGGGGTTAATAGTCTTTATTCTTTCAGACTCGTGTGCAGGCTCAGTGGCTCTTAGTCACAATCTGTGGTGGCATATCATTTGACTTTATCTGTACATTCTGGTAGAATAAGGTGCAGTAGTTATCTCAGGGCTGCAAGGAGGTTCTGCTGTTATGTGAGAAAAACTCAAAGAAACTATATCAGTGTACAGAAAATTACAAAGTTTTGTTCAACAGTTTGTACTGAGACCTCTCTGTCTCTTCTCTTGTTCATCTGAGACTGCCATTGCTAGGCCACTGGAGCTGAGATAACCCTCACTGTTTCATCTCTGTCCAGTCAAGGCCACTTAGCTGCCTGCTTCAGTTATGATGTGAACATTAAAATCTCCATTGGAATATTTGGGAGCTAAGACACTAGAGAATTGTAAAATTTTCTTGTAAAACAGGTTACAATTTCCTCCCCCCTTTTTTTTTTTTGGTTAATTCCTCAATCTTGGGGAATCTGGGCATTGTTTGATTTGGTTACTTCCTGCTAGAGTGGGGCAAAGTTGGGGTTTGAAGAATGAAAGTTTTGAACCTGTTGTTGAAATTTTTCTTTAGTCATAGGTGAATGATTAAATGTTTCTAGTACTATTACTTGAGTGTTTCTGCTTGCTGTTTTTTTATTTGTTTGTTTGTTTGTTTTGTTTTTTGCAGTTTTTGGCTGGGGCTAAGTTTGAACCTGCCACCTCCAGCATCTGGGGCCAGCACCCTACTCCTTTGAGCCACAGGTGCCACCTTGCTTGCTGTTTTGAAATAAACCTATAGCAGTCTATATTTAATTAACATATTGGTTATAAAAGTAAAGTAGGAAAATCAGTAGTAAGAGCTTATTTAAGAACTAAATCTTAAAGGCTTTCCCTGAGCTTTAAGATTCCAAAAAGAAGAAAGTAAACATTTGAGGAATCTATGAAAATAGTTTTGAGAACTAATCTTTTAATTCTTGGTCATTTCTATTAACTTCTTGTAACCATAAATATTGTTGTCTGATTTTATTAACATGTGTTTTTATTTCTGTGGAGGTATTCATATAAGTACAGCATTAAGATTTAGCTATAATATAAATACTTCTTGTTCTGCTAGTCAACAGCCATGTGATTATCACGAACTATTTGAGTTAGACAGTTTAAAGATTTCTGTTGTGCAGTTATTGCTAATGCAATCTCATTAGCAATTAATTTTATAGATAGGTTACGAAGCACATGTTGATGTGCTGCCATTCCCCACCAGTGAAGTAGGATGTACTCAAAAACACAGTTATCCCCATCTGGGATTCTTCTTGGAAGATACTGTTTTGGGGCTTGCCAGATGGAATCTTCATCTAAAATTCCTTTAGTCATTTTTGCAAGTACTTTTAAGGAACCAGTCCAATGAGCTACTTCAGGTCTAATATGGACTGAGAAAGGGATGGTTAGAAATCTTAACAAACAAGTGCCCCCCTCTTGCCCAGCTGTCTAAATAATTATAAGTCCAATTTAAGTCCAACTTAAATAATTCTAAGTCCAAAAGTCTTCTTTTCTTTCACAGATAAAGATATACACTTAAGGCGTGCACATAGAGTAACCTATTCCTGTCTGAAGGTTTATTGAATCATTTTTAGGCAACATCAGGGTTAGATTTTTAAACCAATGGTCTGTATAAGGGAATTTATCTTGTCCTTCTGGAAGTTGCCAAGCTTTTTTCCAAAGCTTTGGGGTTACATTCTTTGTTGGCATATTATGCACAAATAGGGGTTTCATAATCTGTGTTAAAATGGTTAAAAGTTTTTTGTAAGATAATCTAGAGAGGATGATACAGAAAAAGATGGCAATAGATGAATTTTTACAGTTGGTGGTTAATCCAATGAGACCCATTGTCCAATAGAAAGTACATTTGTGAGAGTATGGGTTTTCTGTGTCCCTCTGTACATAGTATTTGATAATGGGCTCTATAAGGAAGAAGCATGGGACTTATGAGTATGGAATTATTAGTTGTACCCTGTAGGTGATTTGGGAAACAGGCTTTTGGAAGTTTAATATATAGGAGGGCACTATAGGGTCAGAATGGTCTTGCATCAAATAAAGTTTGGGATGACAAACCCAGCAGCAAGACAAGTTAGCAGAGGATGGCAATAGTTTGAGAAATTCTGACTAAAGAGTTTCTTCTCCAGAAAAACAGAAGTCCCTAAGGAGTACATAAACCGTATAGAACATTTAACTTCATGTTACTTATCCTTTTTTTGTGGAGGAAGAACTTCAGGTTTGGTGGAGGAAGGGTAATGGGTGGGACCACAGCTACGGTGCATCTCACAAGGGTACATGTGAAATTTACTAAATGTAGAATATAAATGTCTTAACACAATAACTAAGAAAATGCTGTGAAGGCTATGTTGACCAGTAACCTATTCCTGTCTGAAGGTTTATTTCAATTATTTTCAATATTTCAAATTGTATATAAAACCAACACATTGCACCCCACGATTGCATTAATGTACACAACTATGATTTAATAATAAAAAATAAATAAAAGTGTAAAAAAATTAAAAATAAAAAAAAGATGCTACCCAACCAATCTGTGACTGTAATAAAATAACTATTCTAAGTTAAAAAAAAAAAAACAAAAGAGCCCACTGGTCTTTCAGTCCCTGTGAGGATGATGAACTCTGAAGTGGTGGAGTGTCTCCTGACTTCATGGAATACAAGGGCATGCCCTTTTGGAAACTAGAGCCCTTTGGAAGCAAACTTAGAAATACTAGTTAGCATATTATCAAGTCATTTGATATATGAGCAAGCCTCCAGTCTCTTCCGAGGTTAGGCTGATAAATGGTTGCCAAAAAGGTAACCCTGCCCTAATCTCTAGAACCTGTGAAAGTGACTTTATATGGAAACAAGGTCTTTATGAGATTAAGTTAAGGATTTTGAGATAGGGAGATTATCCTGGATTACTGGGGTGTGTCCTAAATGTGATTACATGTATTCTGATAAGAGACAGGCAAAGGGAGATATAACACAGATGGAAGAGAAGAGGCAGTGTGGCCACCAAGGTAGGGATCAGAGTAAGGCGGCTCAAACCAGGAAATGCCGGCAGCCACCGGCAGCTGGAAGCGGCAAGAGTTCCTCCCCGAGAGCCCTTGTGAGATGCACCGTAGGTGTGGTCCCACCCTTTACCCTTCCTCCACCAAACCTGAAGTTCCTCTTCTACAAAAAAAGGATAAGTAACATGAAGTTATATGTTCTATACACTTTATGTACTCCTTAGGGACTTCTGTTTTTCTGGAGAGAAAACTCTTTAGTCAGAAGTGCAACCCCATCCTTGACTTTGACCAAGTGATACGCACTAATTTCAGAAATCCAGTTACAAAACTGTGAGAAAATAAATTTCTGTACTTTTATGCCACCAAGTTTGTGTAATTTGTTACAGTAGCCATAAGAGATTAATTTACCCATCTATTGAGGGGTGTATTGTCACCTCTGATTCCCAGAACATTCAATATTATGTTCAACGTGTTTCTTCTCATCTTTTAGGGAAATGATGTGAAATGCAGTGCCCATCTTTCACCCTAAGGAGAGACTGGGCTGAGTCAGTTTGTCACCACGTAACATGGAATATCCCCAGTGACAATACTCTTCATAAATTATCTTGAAGGTAACTGGACTCTTCTATACCCACACCATATGTGGTGGCTTTGGGTTCATGCCAATCCTAATCAGGCTTCTTAGAAGCAGAGCCTGAGACAGGGATTCTTGTTCAAACAATTGACTGGGAAATGCCTTCAGAAGTCAGAGCAAAAACTAAGCCAGGGATAGTCTCAACCAAAGACGGAATTCAGAAAAAAACAATAGAAAAAAATTAAAAACAAAAAAGAATACGAGAAAAAACAAAAGAAAAACAAACTAACTAAAAAAAGACAGAATTGAGTCTGATCCTTCAGAAAGTCTTTGCACCACACATTAATCCCACCTTAAGGCAAGAGGGCTAGCCTTTGCCTACCCACCCTATCAGTTAGGGATTGGGGGTTGGTGGGATAGAACTGGGAACTGTCAGTATGGAAACAGAAAATTTAGTCTCTCAGGCAAAGAACAACCTTATAAGACTTCTTAATAAGGAATGATTAATAATACTGCATATGTAAATCATTATATAAACAATTAATGAGTTTAACCATTATAAAGTATTGTCAGAATAAATTTAGATTAATCATAATGCATTGCAAATGACAGGCAATGAATATTATTTGATTTGAACTCTGGGTTCCTTTAGCCTGTGGCATAGTATGGCCGTGTAGAAAATCTCAGTTTGCAAACACAAACATGACCTTCGGCAGGGTAACAGTGGGCTGACAGCTCAGACGATGCCTTCAAAGGCATCACATAAAGGAGGAGGTGGGCACCTGGTCCTACAGGCGCATGGCAGGACCTCTCCAGGCCACGTACAGTCTCCAAACCAAGCCAGGCAGCGTCTGCGGAGGTTTATGACCACACTGAAATCGTTGTATGAACCACAGGTGAAAGCGGCGATCCAAACGCGGCCTACGCGGAACTGGGCTGTTTCGTTTGCTCCTCAGGGAGAGGGTGAAACAGCTAAGTATCCAAAGAGGTGTCACTTCCACCCTTCATGTGGGAAGCGTGTGCCCATCAAAGCCTAGATTTCGATCGGATTTAAATCCGACACTTCGAAGTCCTTGAAACTTAGGAAACGCTACGTGAATTTTCAGGACATTTCTGAAACATGCTAGATGGCTGCATTTGTTGAAGTCAGCTAAGAGCAAAGAGCTGGAGTCCTTCCGGCCCGGAGAGGAGGGACAGGGAAGGGCCACGCGGAGAGGAGGGACAGGGAAGAGAAACCTTGGCCCGGGAGGCGAGCGGCGCATGCGCAGGCCCAGCGTCCAGGCCCAGCCAACACCCTCGCCCTGTAACCCGCGTCCGCCGCACACGCGCTTGCAGGTTTGTTTCCTGGACTGGTTAAAGAAACATGACAGAGACACAAAGAGACAGAGATAAATACAGAGAGCGAGGGACAGAGGAAGACTGAAATAGCATTGCAGACTTTTTTTTAAAGGACAGGTAAAAACAAAAGATAAAAAAAGACCCGCTATCATTATTATTCCATAAACAAAACCCGTTTGAATATCATAATAAAAGAAAGCCCATAAACAAAACGCTGCCAGGACAAAGGGCAGTCCTGTAAGTTCAATGGATTTAGTTTTAGGAAAAAACGCATTATCTTATGCTTATTTTTTCATTTTACCTCAAATCGGCTCTCTTAAGCTCCCTCTTCCAAGCCTTCCCGTGCAAATTGAAAGTAGCTGGGCTCCTTCCGGCCCAGCTTGCATCAAGAATAAATTAAATTCCCACCCCAAATAAAGGCTATCCAAAGACTGTGGAAACTTTTAAATCATTCCCATCTCCGGTTTCTCAGGTACCCTAGTGAATTTCTTCTCATCAATAGGGCTGCTGGGGAAGGTTTCAATAACCTACAAACTAATGAAAGTTTACTTTGTTTTCGTTACTTAAGACTTTTTAAAATAAAGATGAAGGGAGTGTTTGTTTACCATTTATTGAGTACCTGACTATACATTAGGTCTAGTGCTAAAATATGGGGATATATGTATTATGGATATATTTATGTATTTTTCCAAGTTTTTCAATTAAATTATTATTTACATAAATAGAATGTGTATACAGTGTACAGTTCTTTTCAGTGTACAATTCTAGAAGTTTTGGCAAACACTCAATTGAATAACCGTCAACACAAGACAAAGAACAGTTTCATCAGCCTCCATATCTTGCTCACTCATTGTGGTCAACCTGTACCCTTACCTCCAGCCCCTGGAAACCACAGATATATTTTCTAGTTTCTGTCCCTATGGACTAGTCTTCTCTTGTCCAGAATTTATATTTATAATTATATTGACCATTATTTACATAATAACTTTCCTGATTTCTTTATAGATGGAATCATACAGCATATCGCCTTTCCCCAGCATAGTGCTCCCACATTCTTCTGTTGCTGCTTGAATCCCTAGTTTCTCTTATCTAACTGCTGAGTATGCCCAGTTTGTTTAACTGTTCACTTGTTGAGGCACAGTTGGGTGGTTTCCATTTCGGGAGTAGAGAGTATAAAAATAAAACTACTATCAACATTCACATGCAGGTTCCTGTGTGAATATAAATTTTCATTTCTCTTGAGTCAATATTCTAAAAGTAGAATATCTGAGTCTTATATATGTAAGTGTATGTTTAACTTTATCAGGACTTGCCAAACTGCTTTCCAAAGTGACTGCACAGTTTTGCATTCGCAACTGCACTGTATGAAAGTTATAGTTGCTCTATAGCTCTGCCAGCCCTTGGTATTATCAATTTTTTTTTTGTTTTACACGTGTATATACATGTGTATATGTTTGCATATGTGTGTGGAGAGAGAGACTTTCTAGGAGGTAGCAGTTAAGCAGCCTGTTCCCCACCCACCTCCCAAAGCCCTGCCAACCAGTGATTCATTTTCTGTTTCTGGGGATTTACCTATTCCAGATATTTTATGTAAAAGGAATTGTATTAAACAATGTGTTACCTCTGTGTCCGGTTTCTTTCACTTCACATAATGTTTTTGAGCTTCCTCTCTGTTGTGTTAGTACCTCCGTCCTTCTGAGTAAGATCGCATTATATGGATCTGCCTCATTGTTTATGCACTCATAAGTTGGTGGCCATTTGGGTTGTTTTCATCTTTTTCTCATTGTGAACAGTGTTGCAATAAACCTTCTTGTACAAGTTTTTGTTTAAATATCTGTTTTCAGTTCTTTTCAGTATAAGAAGAACTGATGAATCGTGTGGTAATTCTTGTTTAACTTTTGAGGACCTGCCAAACTATTTTCCCCAATAGCTGAACAATTTCACATTCCTGCCAATAATGTGCAAATGTTCTCACTTTTTCATACCCTTACCAACACTTATGATTGTGAGGGTTCTATCAATTAACTTTTTAATCAGTAGTATAGCTATCCTAACAGGTATGACATAGTATCTCATTGTTTGACTTTGCATTTTTCTAGTGTGGAATGGAAGCTTGACATCTTTTCACTGTTGGCCAATTGTCTATCTTTGGAGATTTTGAAGTCATTTGCCTGGAAACGTTTTAAGGGTTTCCAAAAGCACAAATGTAATAGTTAATGGTAAAAAGAACTCCTTAAAGATCTGGAAAACTCTATCCAGTGGATTTGTACAGATTTGAAAGGGAAGGCTAGAAAGAGCCAGATAAATTATCTGAAGCACAATTTTATAGATTGAAAGTTTTTAGCCACTGATGTAAGAAAGTAGGCTCAAGAAATCTGTAGAATTAAGATTCCAAAAGAAGGCATGGAAAAAATAGAAGAAGAGCCAAGAAGGAAAAGTATAGACTGAGGCCAGGCCTGGGATTAAATTCTGGTCTGCGAGACTGGCTCCCAAGAAAGACCACAGGACACAAGCAGGAGAGGAGGGACAAGATTCATTTAAACATGAAGGATTTTTTTTGCAGTTTTTGGCCAGAGCTGGGTTTGAACCTGCCACCTCTGCATATGGGGCCGGCGCCCTACTCCTTTGAGCCACAGGCACCGTCCTATGAAGGATGTTTTTCATAGACCCAGTTTTGATTTTGACAGACACAGAATTCATCTGGTTTTTTAAAATGGATTATCCGACAAGGCAAAATTTAGGAGATTCTGATTGAGAACAAATGTCTGGGTCTGAAGGTAAGAAAAGAGTAAAAGGAAGGCAGACACTTAATCCAGCAAGTGGTACTGACACAAAAAGGGAGCAGCTGAGAAACAGTGAGCGTTAGGGAGCAATTAAGTCTTGAACGGAATCAGCAACAGAGAGTGAGGACTTAAGCTATTACTCCCTCAAAACTGGTCCCAGAGAAAATGCTACTCAAGATCTGGGATCTCCAGAAGCAAAGGGTGTCTGGAGGCGCACCTGGCAGCCCTGCTGTCTCTGAGTCCCAAGGATACAACTTTAGACAACAAAAGGCAGCTTTGCTTCAGGACTCTGTTGAATGACATTCTCCAAAGACAGGTATGAAAAGAGAAGGAAAACTCTCCGTAGTAGGTAAATTTTCAGAGGAGATTGGGTATGTTCAGAGAGGTATGGCCATAGACAGGAGGTCAGTTTTCAGACCTAAGCAATTTCATAGCAAGAGACCACGAGAAAAAGATGTTTAGCAAAGAATAGAAAATGCTTGCTCTACAAGAGCTAGTGAAGGTCAGGGGTGAGGCAGATTACTGTCCTCACTCAGCTCTGGGTAGGGAAAGGGGATCCCAGTGAGGATAAGAACACTGGGCTCAAAGAGGAAAGGGAAATTAAGAGATTTTAATTTTGCCAGAGAGGAGAGAAGTGGCGGCTAGAGCTGTGTTGGGATGTGGAAAACAACACCTCAAAGCACAGCACTTTGGCGAGCTAAGTGCTTTGAGTCAAATATTGAAAGGCTGCAGAAATAAGCCTCAGAGCCAAGACTTCAGAGCCACTCCCCATCTCTCTGATCTTCTCCCCTTCCAAATCCTCTTCCTTCCAAAGCTCTCTGGAGCTTCCCCCCCAACCCACCAAATAAAAAATGCAAATGCCTAAAGACCCTCTTGCTAAGAATCTCACCAAATGACCCGGAAAGATGAACCACAGAGAAGAGAAAAGACAGGGAGTTGTCAGTGTGCCCAGACTTTTCATTTGTCCTTCTGAGGATAGCACTGAAAGATTACCTAAGAGAATTCATCTGCACGATAAAACAACCTTTGTTCACAGTAAACTTCCATCTCTCACCTTCCCACTACCTCTCCCAAAGCTGCGAGGAACTTATCCCAAGCCACTGTTCTTTGTGCTTACTTATCCCCTGCCCCTGAAATCACTTATTCCTATAAACCCCATGCTCCCTTTCCCTCCATAGAAGGGTGTATAAGCTTACAGACCTCACTGGAAACTGAGTAATCACACTCCTGCAATTTTATATAAAAAATTAGATGCTTTTTTTCTCCTACTAATTAGCCATTTGACAACTGTTTTGAAATGGAACACTTTGGTGTGCAGAGAGGTGGCTTTCCTTCTGCCCCTGGACCTGCCTCCATTGAAAATTTCTGAGTTCTCAAAGAAGATAGCAAAATCTCAAAAGCCACCTTCAGAGAGAAAAGGGTGTACATAGATGGATTTTGTCTCTAACACAGGGCAACGGACTGACCAGCATTCTAAGAAGACTGAAATCAAAGTCTTTCTCCATCTGTTCTGCATAACTCAGAAACCATTGGTGTTCTGGCTGAAACTGAGCAGAGTAAGACATTTGTAATGATGGTTTTGGGACTTCAGTTTAACTTAAAAATTTTTACACATTGGATTTTTAATTCATAAGGAGATTTGAGTTTAGATTTTGAAATTTCATTAAGTTCGATATGAGAGCAATTGTAGTGAGAATAAGATGGAATCACTCAGGGTAGGGCCAACAGGACACAGCCACTCTGGGCAGTTTAGGTCCTAGTGACCTTCACCTCATGTCTTCCATCCTTGTTGTTTTGTAAATTTGTCTTTCACCTGAAGGTGTATTTCTGAGTACTTTAGGGTGATTGTTTGAAGAGACTAACTTTGAACTGGAATGTTGTTATACTAGTCGTGGGCTATGTCAATTATTGTTTATTATGGGTCATGGGTTATGGTGATTATTGTTGTTAAGATAAATGTTAATTACTGTTATTTAAGATACAGGTTAGTACAGTTCTTGATTTTAAGTTTTATGTATAAAAACTGTGATTTTGAAAATGGAAGAACAGAACAGTTTTAGAGAGACTCTTCTCGCCGTTTTCCAGAATTGATAGCCTTCTGCTAATAAAAGTGTGGAAACTTATTCCTATCTCTGCATATTGTTGGACAGTGACAGGCGGCTGGACCCTCTTTGTCGCACAACAGATATTGCTAAGTAATTTTGGATTTTAATGTTTCCTCAAGAATTTGACAATCTGATGAGATTTATATTTAAATTCATAGGATGTTCACATGGTTAGCACATTAGATTCATTTTATGCATCTTATGTCAGTATTTCCATTTACTCTCTTGACAGGTCCTCTGAGTCTATAAGAAACAAAGTAGCCAGACATAGTGAGTTGGGAAAGAGGAAAGCAGGTAAATTATAGCACTGGTATAAAGTGGCCTTGGATTTGACTTAATTCATGTAGTGACCTATTTTACATTCTTCCATAGGTAAACTCTGCACTTCCCATGAATGGCCTCAGGAGAGCCCCCAAAGCAGTAGCGTTGGTAGTGGGGGCCAGCCATGCTTGAGAGAGCCACACCTGTGGTTGGTCAATTATTGTTTATCATGGGTCATGACTCATAGGCTATGGTTAAACCCAATAAGTTAAGAAGGGGAAAAGATAATATTATGGTGTGGGAAACAAATTGTTTCTTCCCCACTCCTAATATTTACTACCAAGAGAAAAAAAAATTAAATGGAATGATATTTCTTCTACATGCTCTCTGCACCCTTTTATTCATTCCTTTTTTCTAAAAAGATAGGAAAGTTTACCTGCATGGCAAATTGGTGAATAATGGCGCACCTCATCCTCAACAGGTTTCTTTGAAGTGAACTGATACAGAGATTTCCTCCAGCCTTACAGATTGTAAGTCTTACATAGGGAAACCTCCCACCATGATTGATTTCTGCTCTCAGTGTGTTCAGAATCTCTATATTTGGAGATCCCACAGAAACTCCAACCCGAAAGAGCAAAGAAAGTGTTCCATTTCAATTTCATAAGGGTTTAGGGAGGAACTGGTATCTGGGCCTTTAAGTGTGGAGAGTGCAAATAAGAAGATTTACAGGTTGAGATAACAGCCTGAGCAAAGGAAGGAAGAATTGGACAGGGACAGCCAGCAATGAGTGATTCACTAGGATTTGCAGCGGGGCTAGAATGAGGGTAAACAAGCAAGGCACATGGGTGCAAAATTTAAGAAGATATTCTCAAGGTCATGCAAGTGCCAACTTTGCATTTACAGGCCCTGAAGGTGAGTGTCTTAAATTTTGTGCCCCATGTATTCTATTTGCTAACCTCTGATCCTGACTCACATTTGCACATGTAGTCCATAAAGAAAGATGGAGGACAGATCCTATGAGCCTGAAAGCTCAGGTTCTCAGGCTCTGGAGTTCTCAGAGGGAGACCATGAATTCAAGCTACTTTACAACAAATGTGGTAAACACCGATTTGCATTAACTATTTGTGGGATGCTAATGATGGCCTCCAAAGATATCCAGGTCCTAATCCCTGGAATTTCTGAAAGTTGCCTTATATGAAAACGGGATCTTTGAAGTTGTGATTTAATCAAGGGTTTGAAGATGAGAGGATTATCTTGAATTATAAGAGTGGGCCCTAAATGCAATCAAAAGCATCCTTGTAAGAGAGAGGCAGATGATGATTTGACTGCAGAAAGGAAGACCGTGTGATGGAAGCAAAGACAGAGGGAGGGTACTGCAGCACTGGAGGAAGTGGCAGTGAGCCCAGAAATGCAAGGAATATAGCTCTAGAGTAGTGATTTTCAACTGATGTGCCCTGAGAGGATCTTAGGTGTGCATGTAAAGTTTTAAAAATCATAAATTATTTTTGAAAGTTCTAGATATAGTAAATATATTCTATTTTTTACACTTTTCTTTCTTCAACACTATTTAATTGTACCAGAGAAGTTTAACTTATAGGTTCAAGTGCTTAGAGATAAAAATGGCTAAAAAACACTGCTCTAGAAGATGGCGGCCGAGTAACAGCTTCCCTGCAACTGGGCATGGTGAGTCTGGGGAGATAAGACTCCAGGCATCTCTGGCTGGCAGAATCTGCCTATAATCATCCCCTTCAGGATACAGGGAGTTAGCAAGGGACTTCTGGACCTCAAGAGGAGGACAAAAACAGTGGAAAACTGGCAAGCAGTTACGTGTGTTTGATCGACCTAATCCCACCAGCAGCCATAAGTACAAGCAGCAGTGAGACTGCAAACCGGAAAGGCTTTACCTGTGAACTGTTTTGGTATTTTTGGACTTGGCACTCAGTTGAACTGCCTTGGGGAGAGCTTGAGCAGGAGTGCGGAGAACTTTGGGTATTGTCTAGGGCCCCAGACTGAGCTGTTTAGCCAGATGGAGCTAATAGTGTTCAGCTGCAGGCCGCAGGGAGCCATCGTGAGAGAACTGCCCTGGCAAGCTCTGCCCTCAGGGTCACAGAGCAAGGATCAGGCAGGAGCTAGTAATATAGTGACTGAGCAGCCTAAAGGCAGGGACTGAGCTGCCTCACAGCCTTAACCCTCAGGGGCACAGTGAGACCGGTTTTGGCACACTGGAGCCTCAGGCTGTTGCCTTGGGTAGAGTGCCGTGGCATCACAGCTCATAGCAACCTCAAACTCCTGGGCTTGGCGCTGCTCGGACCTCCATAAGAGCTGCACCCCCAACCCGCGCCCTGCGCCCACCGAGCCTACTCAGGCCCTGACCAGGAACTGCGGGAGACATGCAACCCTGCGTCCTCCCTCTTGTACCCTCCCTGCCTCCACACCGGCCCACTTGTCTGGCCAGGGATTCTGGTAGCCACGTGCCCTCCAGAGCCCTCCCTGCCTCTGTGCAAAGCCCTTCTCCTGGCCAGAGACTGCTGGAGCCTTGGGCTCTCTGTGCCAAAGTCACGGGTCACAGGGCACTCCCAGAACCATGCACACCACCTCCCGCCCTGTTGCGGGATCCGGATGGGTCACACTCTGGAGCTGCTTCCACAACCAGAACTCCCTGGCTGGGGCAGCCCCAGAGGAACTACACAGGGTCACTCCCTACAAAAAATCCAGCAACAATAGAGTGATCCCACTGGGGTCTAATCTTGGAGAGACACCTCCCCAATTCTGAGGATGGCCAGAAGCAAGGGTGAAAAACAATCATGAGGCAAAATCAACAGAAAAACTCTGGCAATATGAATAATCAGAGTAGCTCAACTCCCCCAAGGATCAATGGGGCAGACACAGCACAAGATCCCATGCACAAACAAATAGCTGAGATGTCAGAAATCGAATTCAGAATCTGGATAGCAAATAAGATTGAATTAGAATTCCAAGCAGTAACCCAAAAGATATCTCAAGAATTCAACGAATTCAAAGACCAAATGACCAAAGATTTTGACACATTGACACAAGAAGTTGCAGCCCTCAAAGATCTGAGAAACATAGTAGAATCCCTCAGTAACAGAATGGAGCAAGCAGAAGAAAGGATTTCTGACATTGAAGACAAAGCTTTCGAATGCTCCCAAACTCTCAAAGAGGAAGAGAAATGGAGGGCAAAAACAGATCACTCTCTCAGAGAGTTCTGGGATAATTCGAAGAAAACCAATATTCGTCTTATAGGGATCCCCGAAAGTGAGGAAGTGGCTTCACAAGGCACAGAATCGCTTCTCCAAGAGATTATGAAGGATAACTTTCCTGGCGTGCCAAGAGATTCTGAAATTCAGATAGCAGACAGTTTCAGAACTCCAGCACGACTCAACCCAAATAAGACATCCCCCAGACACATCATAATCAATTCACTAAAGTTAATATGAAGGGGAAAATTCTGAAAGAAGCCAGACGAAAGAAAACTATCACCTACAAGGGCAAGAATATTAGAATAACTGCAGATCTCTCTGCTGAAACCTTTCAAGCTAGAAAAGGATGGTCATCGACTTTTAATCTCCTAAAACAAAATAACTTTCAACCCAGGATCCTGTACCCAGCTAAACTGAGTTTCATTTATGACAGAAAAATTAAATACTTCAATGACATTCACATGTTGAAAAAAATTGCCATAACTAAACCAGCTCTCCAGGATATTCTCAGACCTATCCTCCATAAAGACCAGAGTAATCCTCCACCACAAAAGTAAACCCACCCAGAAAATTTTGATCAAATTCCAACTTCGACAGTCACAAAAGGATTAAAAATGTCCTCTGGACTCTTGAAAGGCTTATCAATATTCTCAATTAATGTGAATGGTTTAAATTGTCCTCTAAAGAGGCACAGGTTGGCTGACTGGATACAAAAACTCAAGCCAGATATATGCTGCATACAAGAATCGCATCTTAAATTAAAAGACAAATATAGACTCAAGGTGAAGGGATGGTCATCTATACTTCAGGCAAATGGAAAGCAGAAAAAAGCAGGCATTGCAATTCACAGACGCAATAGGCTTTAAACCAACCGAAATAAGGAAGGATAAGGATGGACACTTGGAAGGACTGATTAGACATAGTGATGCTGATAAAATGAAGTGCTACAGGGAGAAGGTCTAAATATAAAGTGTTCCAAGTACAATCCTTGCATCCAAAATTAATGAAATAAAATTGAAAGGGAAAAAAAGCAATTTCTGACTTTGGACTCTGGGATAGTGCAACAGGAACCTCAAACAGGAAATAGCCTGCTTGGTTGGTAACAGCCACTTTTGCCAACTGTGGCTGTAGTGTTTTCCCTGACTTTCACGTAGACCTTTTCGTATGCCCCTCTGAGAAGGGACACTCAGAAAGGGGAAGTGGGAGGAAAACCTGGCCCACTGAACCAGGAAGTGGGAGTGACCTAGGTAACTGATGACCAATAGAAAGAGACCAACAATGACCAATAGAAAAGGGCAATACTGATAGGAGGCTCCCAGAGACCAATGAAAGACTTGCAGCCAACTTCAAATGGAGAGAGTATTTAAAGCTCTGCAGGCCTTTGTATCTGTCTCTCTCACCTTTTGTCTTTCACTAAAAGGACCCGCTTCCAACTCTTTTTGGAAGTGCTCTAAACTTCTTTTTTCTTCCTAAATAAAATCTCCCTTTGTTTCCCTGAAACTTGTATAGGTTATTTTTGCTTTATTCACACTGTTTTAGTTTTATTTTCAGTTTCTGCTCACTTTTGCTTGCGATTACCACCAGGCCTCAGTTGAACTTTCCAGCTCAGCAGAGAAATTGAACCAGGTCAACTGGGTTTCGGGAACTGCCACCCCAGATTCCCCAAACCTCAATTTTGGAAATCATCATTGCTCTTAGAAGTGGGGGGGATCCCCTTGCTGCTTTGCCTCTCTTACAACAGGAAGGGAATCCAATTAGATGGGGTCATCCCAGCACTGTGATTAGATAACACTTTTCTTAATATAAAACCTAAAACAGTTGCTATTTGGTCAAACCAGAATTAGTTACTTCCATGTGTCACAGTAACAGATCTTAATGTATAAATTTGCTAAGGAAGAAAAATGTAACAGAGTAATATTTTCCTTTTTAAATTTATTAATAACTTGATTGTTGCAGGGAGATGGTTTTAGTAATCTAAGTAAGACTCTTTTGAGCAAAGAATTTCCTCTTTTGCAGAAATCTTCTATTTTGTTACATGAACTTTCTTCAAGAAGATGTCATTGTTCACTTTAGAACCTCTGGCTGGAGCAATATAATTTGTTGTCAAACTGAGACCTTGGATGTACTTGGAGCAATGGGTATAAACAAAGACTCCCAGTTAAACCCATACTCACCATATGTAGGGCATTTTCTCAGTGACCTTGCTGTGTTAATTATACACTGTTAATTATCCTTTCAGGTATAAGTTCTAAGTCAAATTTTTCTGGTTTAAAAATAACTGAAACAACTTAAACAAGCTTAAGCCAAAAACCAAAGGAGTAAGATTTATGTAAAGACTGAGGACAATCCCATGGAATCCAAGAGCAGAGACCACAGCAGGTCTCGTGAGATCCTTGTGGTGCCAAGGATAGGGAAAGCATTGGGAACCAAGGATATTTACCAGCTGGTGGTCTGCGTACTCTCTCTGCTTGAGTCTTTTCTTTCTTTGAAACCACAAATAAGAAAATTAGTGGGAAACTGTGAGTGCACAACAATGCTTTCTTAGAGTGCACCTCGTGCAGATTGGCTTTGTGGTATCTCAATTCTTGAACTTATCATAGTTAGCTGTGCAAGAGGCTTCAGTTATTTTCATTACTCACCACTTTCTGTTTAATGTAGTTTCTTATGGTGATAGAAAAGAAGGCATATTCAGAAAAATAACGTAAGGAGGTTTTTTTCTGAGCCAAATTTGAAAACCATGACCCAAATCACACCCAAGGAGCCTTGATCATGTGGACTTGAGGTGGTGGAGTTACAGTTTGGTTTTATACATTTTAGGGAGACAGGAATTACAGGTGAGGTCATAAATCAATATGTGGAATGCATATTGGTTTGGACCCAAAGGTGGGCCATCTGGAAGAGGGGGAGCTTACAGGTGATAGGTGGGTTTAAAGATTTTTTTTCTGACATTGGCTGAAAGAGTTAGGCTTTGTCTAAAGAACCAGGAATCTGTGAAAAGGAGGGTATAACATAAAGGGTCTGCGAACAAGAGACAAAGCACAGGACAGACTCAAGTGGTTTGTTGTGTATATTGAGGACCTGCAGGTAGGTCTTGCAGAGCCTTAGGCCTGTTAGTGAGTCACAAAGGACATCTCTAAGCGGGGGGTGGGGGGGCAAGCTAAAACATGTCTGATCTCTTTTCATGCCTAGAAACTCAGTTTCAGGGATCCTCTTGGCCAAGAGGGGAAGGGGTCCAGTCTGTCAGCCACCTAGGGGGAACCTTAAGATTTTATTTTAATTGGGGAGGCGGAGCAAGATGGCAGCCGAGTAACAGCTTCCTTGCATCTGGGCACCGTGAGTCTGGGGAGATAGGACTCCAGGCATCTCTGGCTGGTGGGATCTGCCTATCATCACCCCTGAGAGGATACAGGGAGTCAGCGAGAGACTTCTGGACCCCAAGAGGAGGACTAAAACAGTGGAAAACCGGCAAGTGGTCGCGTGTGTTCAATCCGTCTAAACCCACCTGCAACTTCCACAGGCACGACAACTTAAAGAGCAAGAGGAAGTGAAAGGAAAATTAGGGCAAGGAAACAGATAAAAGAAATCACTCATGAGGAAGAATCAGCAGAAAACTCCAGGCAACATGAAGAACCAGTCCAGAACACCCCACCAAGGGACCATGAGGTAGCTACTGCAGAGAATTCCACCTATAAAGAAATGTTAGGAATGACAGAAAGGGAATTTAGAATACACATGTTGAAAACAATGAAAGAAATGATGGAAACAATGAAGGAAACTGCTAATAAAGTGGAAAATAACCAAAAGGAAATTCAAAAACAGAATCAAATAAGAGATGAACGATATGAAGAATATAAAAAGGATATAGCAGAGCTCAAGGAGCTGAAACAGTCAATTAGGGAACTTAAAGATGCAATGGAAAGTATCAGCAACAGGTTAGACCATGCAGAAGAAAGAATTTCAGAGGTAGAAGACAAAGTTTTTGAGATAACTCAGATAGTAAAAGAGGCAGAAAAGAAGAGAGAGAAAGAAGAACGTTCACTGTCAGAATTATGGGACTTTATGAAGCGTTCCAACATACGAGTTATAGGAATCCCAGAAGGGGAAGAAGAATGCCCCAGAGGAATGGAAGCCATACTAGAGAATATTATAAAAGAAAATTTCCCAAATATCACCAAAGATTCTGACACACTGCTTTCAGAGGGATATCGGACCCCAGGTCGCCTCAACTCTAACCGAGCTTCTCCAAGACACATTGTGATGAACCTGTCCAAAGTCAAGACAAAAGAAAAGATTCTGCAAGCTGCCAGGAGTAAGCACCAGTTGACGTACAGGGGCAAATCCATCAGAGTGACCACAGACTTCTCTAATGAAACTTTCCAAGCAAGAAGACAATGGTCATCTACCTTTAATCTACTTAAACAGAACAATTTCCAGCCCAGAATTCTGTACCCTGCTAAGCTAAGCTTCAAAATTGACGGAGTAATCAAATCATTTAAGGATATACAAACATTGAGGAAATTCGCCACAACATGACCAGCTCTACAGGAAATACTTCAACCTGTTCTGCACACTGACCACCACAATGGATCAGCAGCAAAGTAAGAACTCAGAAATTAAAGGACAGAACCAAACCTCCACACTGATGCAAAAGATAAAACTAAGCAATGGACTCTCACAAAATAAGACGAATAGAATACTACCACACTTATCAATTATCTCAATAAATGTTAATGGCTTGAATTCCCCACTGAAGAGACATAGATTGGTTGACTGGATTAAAAAACACAAGCCATCCATTTGCTGTCTGCAAGAAACACACCTGGCTTCAAAAGACAAATTAAAGCTCCGAGTCAAGGGTTGGAAGACAATTTTTCAGGCAAATGGAATTCAGAAGAAAAGAGGAGTTGCAATCTTATTTTCAGATACATGTGGATTTAAAGCAACTAAAGTCAAAAAAGACAAAGATGGTCACTTTATATTGGTCAAGGGAAAACTACAACAAGAAGACATTTCAATTCTAAATATTTATGCACCGAATTTAAATGCTCCCAGATTCTTGAAACAGACCTTACTCAGTCTGAGCAATATGATATCTGATAATACCATAATAACAGGGGACCTTAACACTCCTCTTACAGAGCTGGACAGATCCTCTAAACAGAAATTAAACAAGGATATAAGAGATTTAAATGAGACCCTAAAACAACTGTGCTTGATAGACGCATATAGAACACTCCATCCCAAAGATAAAGAATATACATTCTTCTCACCACCCCATGGAACATTCTCCAAAATTGATCATATCCTGGGACACAAAACAAATATCAACAGAATCAAAGAATTGAAATTTTACCGTATATCTTCTCAAACCATAAGGCACTAAAGGTGGAACTCAACTCTAACAAAAACGCTCGACCCCACCCAAAGGCATGGAAATTAAACAATCTTCTGTTGAATAACAGATGGGTGCAGGAAGAAATAAAACAGGAAATCATTAACTTCCTTGAGCATAACAACAATGAAGACACAAGCTACCAAAACCTGTGGGATACTGCAAAAGCAGTTTTGAGAGGAAAATTCATCGCTTTAGATGCCTACATTCAAAAAACAAAAAGAGAGCACATCAACAATCTCACAAGAGATCTTATGGAATTGGAAAAAGAAGAACAATCTAAGCCTAAACTCAGTAGAAGAAAAGAAATATCCAAAATCAAATCAGAGATCAATGAAATTGAAAACAAAAGAATCATTCAGAAAATTAATGAAACAAGGAGTTGGTTTTTTGAAAAAATAAATAAAATAGATAAACCATTGGCCAGACTAACGAGGAATAGAAAAGTAAAATTTCTAGTGACCTCAATCAGAAATGATAAAGGGGAAATAACAACTGATCCCACAGAGATACAAGAGATCATCTCTGAATACTACCAGAAACTCTATGCCCAGAAATTTGACAATGTGAAAGAAATGGATCAATATTTGGAATCACACCCTCTCCCTAGACTCAGCCAGGAAGAAATAGAGCTCCTGAACAGACCAATTTCAAGCACTGAGATCAAAGAAACAATAAAAAAGCTTCCAACCAAAAAATGCCCTGGTCCAGATGGCTTCACTCCAGAATTCTATCAAACCTTCAAGGAAGAGCTTATTCCTGTACTGCAGAAATTATTCCAAAAAGTTGAGGAAGAAGGAATCTTCCCCAACACATTCCATGAAGCAAACATCACCCTGATACCAAAACCAGGAAAAGACCCAAACAAAAAGAGAGTTTCAGACCAATCTCACTCATGAATATAGATGCAAAAATTCTCAACAAAATCCTAGCCAATAGATTACAGCTTATCATCAAAAAAGTCATTCATCATGATCAAGCAGGCTTCATCCCAGGGATGCAAGGCTGGTTTAACATACGCAAGTCCATAAACGTTATCCACCATATTAACAGAGGCAAAAATAAAGATCATATGATCCTCTCAATAGACGCAGAAAAAGCATTTGATAAAATCCAGCATCCTTTTCTAATTAGAACACTGAAAAGTATAGGGATAGGTGGCACATTTCTAAAACTGATTGAAGCTATCTATGACAAACCCACAGCCAATATTTTACTGAATGGAGTCAAACTGAAAGCTTTTCCTCTTAGAACTGGAACCAGACAAGGTTGTCCTCTGTCACCTTTACTATTCAACGTAGTGCTGGAAGTTCTAGCCAATACAATTAGGCAAGACAAGGAAATAAAGGGAATCCGAATGGGAGCAGAGGAGGTCAAACTCTCCCTCTTTGCTGACGACATGATCTTATACTTAGAGAACCCCAAAGACTCAACCACAAGACTCCTAGAAGTCATCAAAAAATACAGTAATGTTTCAGGATATAAAATCAATGTCCACAAGTCAGTAGCCTTTGTGTACACCAATAACAGTCAAGATGAGAAGCTAATTAAGGACACAACTCCCTTCACCATAGTCTCAAAGAAAATGAAATACCTAGGAGTATACCTAACGAAGGAGGTGAAGGACCTCTATAAAGAAAACTATGAAATCCTCAGAAAGGAAATAGCAGAGGATATTAACAAATGGAAGAACATACCATGCTCATGGATGGGAAGAATCAACATTTTTAAAATGTCTATACTTCCCAAAGCAATCTACCTATTCAATGCCATTCCTATCAAAATACCAACATTGTACTTTCAAGATTTGGAAAAAATGATTCTGCGTTTTGTATGGAACCGGAAAAAACCCCGTATAGCTAAGGCAGTTCTCTGTAACAAAAATAGAGCTGGGGGCATCAGCATATCAGATTTTAGTCTGTACTACAAAGCCATAGTGGTCAAGACAGCATGGTACTGGCACAAAAACAGAGACATAGACACTTGGAATCAAATTGAAAACCAAGAAATGAAACTAACATTTTACAACCACCTAATCTTTGATAAACCAAACAAGAACATACCTTGGGGGAAAGACTCCCTATTCAATAAATGGTGTTGGGAGAACTGGATGTCTACATGTAAAAGACTGAAACTGGACCCACACCTTTCCCCACTCACAAAAATTGATTCAAGATGGATAAAGGACTTAAATTTAAGGCATGAAACAATAAAAATCCTCCAAGAAAGCATAGGAAAAACACTGCAAGATATTGGCCTGGGGAAAGACTTCATGAAGAAGACTGCCATGGCAATTGCAACAACAACAAAAATAAACAAATGGGACTTCATTAAACTGAAAAGCTTCTGTACAGCTAAGGAGACAATAACCAAAGCAAAGAGACAACCTACACAATGGGAAAGGATATTTGCATATTTTCAATCAGACAAAATCTTGATAACCAGGATCTATAGAGAACTCAAATTAATCTACATGAAAAAAGCCAACAATCCCATATATCAATGGGCAAGAGACATGAATAGAACTTTCTCTAAAGACGGCAGACGAATGGCTAACAAACACATGAAAAAATGTTCATCATCTCTATATATTAGAGAAATGCAAATCAAAACAACCCTGAGATATCATCTAACCCCAGTGAGAATGGCCCACATCACAAAATCTCAAAACTGCAGATGCTGGCGTGGATGTGGAGAGAAGGGAACACTTTTACACTGCTGGTGGGACTGCAAACTAGTACAACCTTTCTGGAAGGAAGTATGGAGAAACCTCAAAGCACTCAAGCTAGACCTCCCATTTGATCCTGCAATCCCATTACTGGGCATCTACCCACAAGGAAAGAAATCCTTTTATCATAAGGACACTTGTACTAGACTGTTCATTGCAGCTCAATTTAAAATCGCCAAAATGTGGAAACAGCCTAAATGCCCACCAACCCAGGAATGGATTAACAAGCTGTGGTATATGTATACCATGGAATACTATTCAGCCATTAAAAAAAATGGAGACTTTACATCCTTCGTATTAACCTGGATGGACGTGGAAGACATTATTCTTAGTAAAGCATCACAAGAATGGAGAAGCATGAATCCTATGTACTCAATTTTGATATGAGTACAATTAATGACAATTATGGTTATGGGGGGGAAACAGAAAGAGGGAAGGAGGGAGGGGGGTGGGGCCTTGGTGTGTGTCACACTTTATGGGGGCAAGACATGATTGCAAGAGGGACTTAACCTAACAATTGCAATCAGTGTAACCTGGCTTATTGTACCCTCAAGGAATCCCCAACAATAAAAAAAAAAAAAACATTTCAAAAAAAAAAGATTTTATTTTAATTCATAATTAACTGCATTTTTCTTTCTCAAGGAGGCTCTTGGAAATTGGGTAGGAATGGGGTAGATAGGTTAAACATTCCTCATCTCAAAAGAGAACCCTGTCTAATGAATTGCCCAATCCCCACCCCTAACACACACACACACACAAACACACACACCCTAAATGCCAATAGGGTTTCCACTGAGAGATGCTTAAACATAGTATGTTGCCTACAGGATCCTAATGCAGCTTGAGAGGGTGCATAGTTCTCTTGGGTCCAAGCCGTGTAAGTAGACTCTGATGGCAGAGAAGTACCTTCAGTGATCTTCAGGGAGAAAATAAAAATTAGATTTGAAGAATGATTTCTTTTGCTCCATACCTTTATAACACCAGCTAAGCCAGATATCACTAAGAACTATTCATGGTTCTGGCACACTAAATGTGGGCCACGGTAACAAAACCTGAAATAATAGCCCTGAAATAGATGGCACCCTCACACCGTCAGGACACTCTGACCTTCAAAAAGCAAATGTTAAAACTCTCCAGACTGAGGTAAGTGTCCTGTGCTTGCTGACAAGGCAGAGGGTATTAAAAATAACCTATTTTGATCCCTGTGATATGTCAACCAATCTTATCAAAGCATTTTTCAAATGTCAGCCCCCTCTGTCACCTGGCTTTCATTGGCTTCCCAAACAGCTATTTCCCACACTAATTTTAGGGGACATTTGGTCTATGAACTACATACCCCAAAATCTAGACAGTTGAACTGGCTTGGTTAGGGGGTCTGCAATTACCTTTAGTGTGAGACTTGAGGTTTGTCATGTCATGGATTCTTGACCTGATTAGCTACTAAACTAGAGCCCAATGGGAGCCTGAAGCCCAGAACCTAGCACCCCTCCCTCACCTCCAGGCACATCTTGGGCCTCTTACTCTCTTCCCTGTGGTGCTGTGACTCAGCCACTGCAGAGATGGGTGGATGGATGGAAACTTGGCTCCCCATCCTGCCCCTCCACCCCTTCCCTCCCCATCCCCAGCTAATCCCTTGGAGAATACTTCAAACTGCTCATATCTGGTATCAGGAGACAGGGAGGAGGTTTACATTGACGTCTTCTGGTGTTATCTAATAGCTTTCCTGAATGACAAAGGAACAAGAAATCCTGAGGTGCAAAAATAAGATTCGTCAGCGTCATCAAACTTCAAAGCATACGAGCCTCTTCATTCTTCTTCATTATTAATGAAGTCAAAAGAGAGTCTGAAATTTCGATCCAGGAAGCACCAAGGGTAAACATGCTAAACCATCTTTGCTCTCAGGCTCTGAGCTGACACACCGCCCGTGGCAGGCAGTTCTGTGGGCGAGCGTCTGGCCTGGGACCCAGTGTGTGCAAGCTTGCTATGGGTTCAGGCGGGGGCCTAGGGCACTGGCCTGATGTGGGAGGATGACTGGTCGCTGGCACACTTTCCTAGACAGAAGTCAGGGCAAGGACCACACTCAGATCTGCATGGTTATAGAATTCCCTGCAATATAATTGTTAGTGTCCTCCACCTTCCAACCAGATGAGCACTTCTATTTTTCTGGAACACTGAATTAAATGGTCTTTATCCTGTGAACTCATGTCATTTGAACACCAATTGTAGTCACTGACATTATTCAGTTCATTGAACATTGAGATCTTTTGGCTGTTTTAAGATGGAATCGTTGAAAATAAAGATCATGGCGGATATTCAAATTTATCTCATCTGAAGTCCTGTCTTGGTTTTAGCTTTTCATTCTTTTACACTGAGTCAGACATTGGACAAGTTTTTAATTGCTTTAATTTAAAATGTCTAACATTAAATGAATGGTGTACAAAGTGTCAAGCTGATGAAAGGAAACCTGGTGGTGGCTGCTCAACTGGTTTATTATGTGGTAGTTTGAGCTACATTGAAGCTAGACATAAGTCATCGGGGTTGGGAGTCCCAGTTTCCCAAACCCAGTTGACTTGGTTGGGTTACTTGGCTGAACTAGAAAGGTCAACCAAGGCACAGTGTAACCAAAAGCAAAAGTTGAGTGGAAACTGAAAATAAATCCGAATGGCAACAGCAAGCAGTGTGGATAGGAAGCAAAAGGAACTTATGCAATTTCAGGGCAACAAAGAGAGATTTTACTTAGGAGGCACAAAGAGAAAGTTTAGAACACTTCCAAAGAATTGGAAATGGGTCCTTCTAGGGAAGGAGAAAAGGTGAAAGATGGCTGTGCACTCGTAGCTCAGTGGTTAGGAGGGAGGTGGGTTCAAACCCGGCCCGGGTCAGATAAACAGTGACAACTGCAACAAAAAAATAGTCAGGCGTTGTGGGGGACACCTGTAGTCCCAGCTACTTGGCCTCATGTGGGAGGATGGCCGGTCCCTGGCACATTGTCCTAGACAGAAGTCTAGGGAGGCTGCGGCAAGAGAATCACTTAAGCCCAAGAGTTTGAGACTGCTGTGAGCTATGATGCCACAGCACTCTACTGAGGGCAACATAGTGAGACTGTCTCAAAAAAAAAAAAAAAAAGAGAGAGAGAGAGAGATGAGAGAGACAGAGATGTAAAGGCCTGAAGGGGTTATTACTCTCTTGAAAGTGGCTGCAAGCCTTTCCCTGGCTTCTCTGCGTCTCAGGCAGTACTGCCTTTTTCTATTGGTCATTGGTTACCCAGGTTACTCCCTACCCACATACTTAGGGGCCCTCCAGACTTCCTGGTTCAGCAGGGCAGGTTTCCCTCCCGTCCCCATTGAAACCCCTTTCTTAGTGTCCCTTCTCAATAAGCACACACATATTTATGTGCACGTATTTATCCTTCCAAAGATGTCATCCCTCAGGTCATCCCTTGTCAGAGACGATTGCTCCGTCTCTCTCCATGAGATTCTGACTTTACTGTCTTGACACTGTGTTGGCTGAGCCTCCCACGTTTTGTGTCTGCACCTCCTCCGGACTAGCCCTTACTGAGATGACTCATTGATGTTGGGACACAATCTAGCTATACAATAGAGCTTTTCTCTGCGTGAAGCTGGACCATCCGAAAGGGACTTTTATTCAGACACATGGCATAATTAGCACCAGTGATCTAACTTATGCACAGACTTCATTAATTAACAATTCACCTTTACTTTTAGAGTTGGCCTTGGATAGGCCATGCTTCAGCGTTTCTTCTTCTATAGTATCTAAAATTGACCAGCTGGATTATTTTGAGCCAAGACAGTACAATTTAGGGTATTATAATCTAAGTGATGTCTGTATTCCCATACATCTTTATAGAAAATACTCTACTTGCTGTAAAAAGAAACATTTGGGTAGTTTTACTGATTCTAAAATACAAGAAAGGTATTTGGAGCAAAAAGATTTTGTTTCCAATCACACTCTCTGTGTCTTTGGTCTGTATCTCTATAATTACTGGCCTTTCCCGCGTGTGTCAGACAGTGTATCCAGTGAGGGTTAGATGGGCACTAATCAGCCTTAGGCCTGGTGACCCAGGCTCAGTATTCTGAGTAAAGCTGTAGCATGCGTGGGCATATCCTGTGTCCTCGCGGAACCCAGGCGGTAGAGCAAGGATAGCTTCGGCTATGTGTCAAGGAGTACCCAGGACACCACAACTGTGGTCCCAGGAGCTGAGGAGATCTGTGGCTGTAGCTGCTTCTGTATTCCAGGAATTGCTTGTCTAACCCTTCCCTTGCTTTCCAGCCCATTTGCATGTGAAATGTTTTTTTTAGCTAGTCGCTGTCTGGTTCACCTGTCAGTATCTTGTTCTAGGAAAGCCTTTATTAGATAAATGAAAGAGGCTGGATGCTAGTACAAATCAATAATTTAGGATAAATATCTTGTCACTAAGATAGGAATAATAAACTCCACCAACTAACATGAGTTAGGACAAAAGGCAAATTATACAAAATAAAAATAGTCTGAATACAAATAGGAAGAACATCAGCACAACAGCATCTTTTGTCCTAGTACCTAGCCTTTGCTCCCAGTCCACACTCTTACCAGAGGGCCCATGTCCCAGCCTTTGCGATTCAAGTGTGGCTCATTGAGTATTTCGGAGGAAGTCTCAGTTTCTTGGGTCTTCATTTTTGTGCTGAACTTTCAAAATGTTGAGATGACTCTGGGGTTGGTGACACTACTTGCTCATGACTACAGATTCTCTGTCATCAACCCACCCCCTTGACTTCTCTCCTGTCTCCAAGCATGGATGCTGAGCCTTTTAAATTACTCAAGGGCTTACCAACTTATGGCAGGATGTATAGGAATCAGACAGTCTTGAACTCTGGGGTAAATCTGACTTCTTAGTATGGAAAATAAAAATTCACTTGAGGTAATTTACCTCCTTGGAATTTTAACAAGGAATAAAAGCATGAACTTTCGGTACTTGATTTTCATTGACTATAGATGAAATAAAATAAAATAGGATTTAGGGGGAGGTAATGGTTCATGGTTAGAGTCTAGCCTGGTAGCCTTGTGTCTACAGATACAGCTAACACCAATTTGGACCTAAAGGGGCATAAATTCCAGCCTACAGTTGGGTTCTTTGAGTCAGCTCTGTGCCTAGAGTATGGGAGGGCAGAGTCAGGGCCTTCAACTGGAAGCCATGGCAGTGGGCAGGTGACAGAGCCATTTCCAGGTTCCACAGCTGTCCTGGGAGGAGCAGTACAACCTCTTCACCAGACTGTCCATTTGCTCTCCCTCTTGGTCCTGTAACGCCACCCTCACAGCCACCCTTCCCCAACAACTGTCACAGTACTGCACTTCCAACAGTAAAGATTCACTGCTCAGTGCATTGAGGCAGAAACAATGTTCACTTTTCTCTGGGAGTGTACCAGGGGCCAAGATCACTGCCAGTTAAGTGGTTAAGTATTTTTCCCCCCACCAGCCCTCTGCAGGGAGACTGTTCCTTCACTCTGCTCAGCAGCCTTAGTTCCCATAGAGAAAAGGTCAAGAGTCTGGACAGTCCTGAAAGGCAGAATCCAGAAGGTCACTCCGAAAAGGTAGATCTGAAACATACTGCACGGAGAAACTGGAGGAGGGAGAGAGGGAAAGAGTCCAGGAGGAAAGCTGGGAGGCAGTTCTTGAAGCTCAGTTTTTAGCTATTTTTCTGTTTTATCACAAAACATTTCCTAACACCCATTTTACCACCTTATTTAAGTTCTCAGAGAAAAGCGCCTTTTCAAACCTTTGTTTGGATTTTTATTTCTTTTAAGATTAACACTAAGGATAGAGCACAGAGTCTCAGATTTACTTTCCTTCCGTCTACATCTCAGGGAGAACCGAGAGTCACTCAAGTAAGAGCAAGGTTCTGCTGAGATGGGCTGTGGCATGAAGTGGGCAGTGGGGTCCAGAAGGAGGCGTGTGCAGTCAGGCATCTGGACGCATTTTCTCTCTCTGGTCCACCCTGGGTCAGTGCCATTGGCATCCTTGTTCTTGGCCCGCTGCGTGCCCTTGCTGCGTCAGAGGAGTACCCAGGC
Organism: Nycticebus coucang; assembly: GCF_027406575.1. Classification (NCBI taxonomy): domain Eukaryota; kingdom Metazoa; phylum Chordata; class Mammalia; order Primates; family Lorisidae; genus Nycticebus; species Nycticebus coucang. The sequence continues at coordinate 148,985,212 of NC_069780.1, read as the reverse complement.
ATCTGCCGCGGCAGCTGGGCACAGGGCACAAGGCCAGCTGCCCTCGGCTGCCAGCACTTAGGCCCTGTCCACTATCCCAGCCCACCAGGAAGTCAGATCCCCCCCGTTTCCTCCCCAGCCCCACCACTGTCCTAGGAATGACCTTGTGGAACGGTCCCCTGGCAGAAGCACATTGCAGCCAGCTTGTCTCTCCTCTGAAGTCAGCCTTGGGCCATAGGCTCCATGAGGCTCTTCTGGACCGGGCCCCTGAGGCAGAGACAGAGGAAACTTGGGTAGAGGAAGCTGACACTTAACTGCAAATCTGGCTCTGCCTCTGTGATGTTTTTAGAAAACAGCTCCTGGCTTGACAAGGGGAGAAAACCTTGTGTGGAAAATGCCTGTCGTTCATGTTCCTGGCAGATACGCAAGTATTTTTATGGCGCAAATGTAGCTCTGATTGTTCACTCAACCAACACAGACAGAACCTTTGTCAGGACGCTGGCTGCACAGTGTGCCAATTGGCAGACTGGCTGCAGACGAGGAGGGAAAGGTGATGTCCCCTGCTGAGCAGCGGAGGGGTAAGGACCTATGCTCTCCCCGACCCTATGCCAACAATGTGTCCCCCAACTTAAGCATTCAGTGATTTCTCTCATACCTAAGGGAATCTGGGAGGCATTAGCTAAATGGATCCCAAACGTAGTGGGTTGAACCACATCCCCCAAGAGAAATAATGTTAAAGACCCGAATCCTGGCACTTCAGAAAGTGAACTTATGTTTGGAAATAGGGCTACTGAAGATGTAATTAGTTAAAATGGGTCCATACTAGAATGTGCATTGATTTAATATGATTGGTGTCCTTACAAGAGGAGAATGCCCTGCAAAGAGACAGCGTCACATGGGGAGAAGATGGCCATGTGTCAGGTGGAGGGAGAGACTGAAGTGATGCATCTGCAAACCAAGGAAGACCAAGGAATTCCAAGAACTGCCAGAGCCCTGTCAACAGCTGGATGGCACACTTCTGGTCTCCAGAACTCTGAGAAAATACATTGACGTTGTTCTAAGATGCCCAGTTTTGGGGATTTTGTTATGGCAGCCCTAGGAAACTAATATACTGGTCAGTGATGGCTTGATAATTGTCACCCTGAGCTGGCAAGTGTGCACAGGTAACCTAGCAGTGACCCTAATCGAACGTCCCACCAGGAGCACCAGACAAAAAGCACGTGCAATCAAAATGATTTTTGTTTTGCTTTTTTCTCCTAGCCAAAGATACTTCTCCTTCACTGGCCCTTGGGGGAATTCATAGTCTTTTTTTTTTTTTTTTTTTCATATTAAACAGACCCAAAGAGTCAATGGTTGTCACCTAGTCCAATAATAAATGTGCTAATTCCTTGAGCCTTTGCCCCTGTGAATTAGACTTGTGGGACAAGAAAACATTCCTTGCGAGTAAAACACTCAATAATCTTTATTTGGTTTAAAAAGGAAAAGTCCTAATTATTCCAGAAGGAACACGTGGTTAGGCATGAGGCCCTGGGAAACTGGTCATGTCATCGTTGGACTTTATTCACCCATTTCTGATTAAAGTTTGGGGCGGAGGGAATGTAGCCTTAGCCTTTAGCCCAGCTGTGAACCACCAAAGAGACCGTGCGTTGTTCTACAAAGAAGGCTGATTTGACATGGCTTTGGAGATTAAATGGAAAGCAAAATTGGCTGGAGAGGGTGGCAGGGTAGAGACTGTAATCTAGGCATGATGAAGTTGCTTCTTGAGCCAGGGCAGGATGATGAAGGTGAAAGGGACAGAGCAGCTTGCAGAGAAAGAATCAAACATCAAGAGAAAAAGAGATTCCAAAACTACAACAAAATTCTGGATCAGACAAGGGAATATTTAAGAGAATTTGCCTTTCATCTCCTCTAAGGAAGAGAGGTTTTGTTGGACTGATTTAAAAACATCTAGATATTTAGGAATATTTTAGACATTGCATAATTAAGTGTGGTGCAAAATAGAACATGTAAAGGCTCAAAACCAGAAAAAGAGATCATATAAGAAACAAAGGAACAGGTCTTACCAACCTCCTGCTTAAAAAGGAACTGTTATTATACAATTGGAAACTAAGGCAAAGGGAGAAATAGTCCTTAGTTTTCACTGTGTACACATGAAAACTCATCTAAGGACAAACTTTGTCCTAGAAGTGAGCTAGAGAATTATTTATTCCATTAATCTAGGAAGATTCTTTCTATAAGAAAATGTGTGTATATATATACATATATATGTCTTGCTTGAGGTATGTAGGTACATTTACATATATGTGCTTATCTATGAAGTCAGACAATTAAGTTGACTAATTCATCCCGGAAAAAAATGCTACAAACCACATTGCTGAATATTGCTACCTCCAAAGTACTTCCTTTGAAAAGCTATGCACTGACACCCGGGCCTACTCCACCCTTCAAAGCACTTTTTCTAGGATAAGTTTGCAAACTTAATTGTCTGACCTTGTATCTATATGTGCATTAGATAGATAGAGTTTCTTCCAAACTAGTTGGGCTGAAATGAAGTTCAGTATAAAGTTTGTGAATGGATTCCCTGATTTCTGTGATCATTATCATATCCCTGAGAAATACAGGCTTGTGAGAAGGAGCTAGATAAAATATACGCATGATTTTACATGTAAATACTTTCTCCCTTACCCACTGTCAAGTGGTTGAGCCAGAGAAGCAGCTGTGGGTGGTAATCAAAAGACAGTTGGTTTCATGGTCTTACACAGCAGCAGGAAACAAAGATGGTACCTTTAATCCTCCCAGGGTGTAATTATTCCACAAAAGTCCCAGCTAATAGAGAGGTCTCCTTGCTATTATTAGATTTCTCTCAGTTTAGGATATAAGTCTATGCTGAAAGTCATTCTCTGGAAATGACTGGTTTCTCTATCAGTGTGTTTGAAATCTGAGCTCTGCGGTGGTGAATTCGGTACCTGAGGGAGGTGAAGCTTCTCTTTGGCTCTCCTTTTGTGCAAAGCCTGCTTCTGAATGAACTGGCACGTCACCCCTTGTTTTGCTTGTGTGTGTTCCCAGAAAATGGCAGGACTGTTCTCTTGGACTGCTGAGATATCTCTAAGTTCAAGAATTTGTTCCATTAACTGTTTTTTCCCTCTACAGTTTCAAAGATTCTTAGCTGTCTTCTTTGCTGATGTTATAACCACTGATGTGGATGTCACCCAGTCAGCTGTCTCATCATGCCACTTAATTTTACGTGTGTCCCCCACCCCCAACCCCTGAGGCTCTCTGTGGGATATGTTGTCATATTTCCCAAAATCAGTTGTTTGAATAATGGGCAAATGACTGACCTGGAGGTCCACAAGGATGAATAAAATTTAAAATGAGAATTTTATATGTAAATGAAGTTTCTAGAGCGGTGTTAATTTTCTCTCTCTCTTTCCCCCTTCCACATAGGCAAACACATATTTATTGGCTAGAAATATATAAACTTCCACATTATCCAAATAACTAAAAAATAATGTAGAATAATATAGAAAAAGATCTAGTCCCATCTAAATAATATAATATTATTAATATATTTTTTATAATTCTAAAATCCTATAGAAAAAAGATCTAGTCCATTCTTTGTTAATATTTGGTCAACACCTCTGTAAGCCAGGGGTTGCCTTGCTCCACTGCCCATCCTGGATTTTTCTCAGCGTTTTTAGAAGAGGATTTGGATAGCTCCCCAACCTGCGGGATGCTTAGCCTTGGAAAATCTTGTCCCTTGATCTTCCTTGTAATTTGTGTATTTGAGCAATTGGAATTGCTCAGGGACCAGAGGGGAAAACAGCAGCCATGCTGACCTACGGCATCAGAGGCCAACTCTACCTCTTTTTGGTGGTTGCATGAGATTCTTGAGAAAATCGCCCTCCAGTTGAGGAACAGCTAGACACTCACCTGCCTGGATTATCACTCCCCACACTGCTCTCCTAAGAACCCACATTCTGCCATCTCTCATTCCTCCTTTCTTTCTTGTTTTTCCCTCCTTTTCTCTTCCTCCTTTTCTTGTTTTTAATGAACTTTAGATACAGAAAAGCATCTTAATAACCAGTCTCCATGGATGATGTACTATCAGGGTAGAGTCACCCAGGAGCTCTTCCTTGTTTGGTCGGGGTGGAATCCCTCCCTTTTCCTTCTGACACCCACTGTCATTCCTTGCTTATCATGCTCCCACCCCAGCGTATTTGCGATGTCTTCCTTGAAGATGCACGTGTTTGTGGCAGGCCCTGCTCCTTGTCCTCACCTGTATGTGGTAATAGAATTTATAGCTAGGTATTGGGTATAACGACACGGCTTAGTTTTGACCAGTGGAATACGCACAAAGTGATGTGAGCGACTTCTAGATTGCACCGTTACCGGGCAGAAGTGCGTCCTTGCCTTTCTGTCTCCCCCTTCCCACTGGCTGTGTTGTGACCGTGGTGGCAAAAGATCCCGCAGTCATGAAAGAAGCCAGGAGTCAAGAGCGGCAAAGGAAACTGACAGAGGCAGCTGGTGTCCCTGATGACTTTGAGCCACCATATGCCCCTGGATGGCCTACCTGAATTCTTACAGGAAAAAAAGATCACTCCACTCTAATCCATGACTATTTTGAGTGCTTCTGTTATAGCCATTGATCCAATTTCTAAACAAATACAGTGTGCTTGCAAAATACATTGGGGCATTTAATATGTCTGCATGTGCTTTGAATTTTAAACAGTATTGTTCTGTTTCTTAGGTTTTTCACTCAGCACATTCCGTTCTTGTTTCTGAGGGCTGCAAAGCAGATCATTGTGTGAAGCTGCCACGTTCTTCTCACATGGTCACCTGGTGATAGACACCTGTTGCTTCCAGCTTCTGCCCACAGACAACACCATGTTGATATCCTCAGTGATGTATTTTTTTTGAACCTTTCACAGAATTTCTCTTCAGTAAGTGTATGAAGAGAACAATTGTTGGTCATAGAGTTTCCTCAGTTTTAATGCCATGAAGTTCTGCCAAATCATTTTTCAGAATGGCTGTACCTGTCAGCACCTCCAGTAGCAAAGCCCAAGGATTCTTATTTCTCAATATCCTTGCCAATGCTATGTATTATGTAAGTTTCTAATTCTGGCCAACCTCGAGTGATTCATTTTTGTTTGCACTTCTGTGATTATGAATGTTTGCGTAACTGTGCATATGCTTTTTGGCCATTTGACTGTTCCTTTCTGCAAATTGCCTCTTTCTACTCTTTCCCCGCTTCCTAGTATACTCTTGACATTAACTTGTGTTGTTTTTTAGTCACTTGCACCCCCGATCTTTTAAGGCAGACAACTTTTGCTCCTTATTCACTGAGACATTGTAACCATGTGATATCAGTTTCCACATTGGTCCGCAACCCCATACCCCATTGTATGCACCCCCAGGCCAAGCTCAGTCCTGCTCCTGACACTTTCAATGTCCCTGAACTGCCAAGTGTCCCCAGCTTGCAACAGCTCCCCAGATGAGCCAACATGCCCTCCCTCCCCTGCTCTCCCTGGCCCTATTTCTTCCCTGTATCCGCCTTTGCTTGCTCTGTAGTTAAGGAGCAGAGAGGAAGAGAGTGGAATTTGGGATTTGGATTATGCACCCAGTGGCTAACACTCAAGACTCCAACATTTTGAAATGGAAATATGGATGAAAATTTAAAGAGAAACTCTTAAGGTCCTTCCTCGTTCTAAAAAGTCTAACTCTTCAAAGTACATATGTTTGTCTGTTTTTTGTTTTTCTTTTTTAACCAAGAGGTTTCCATTGGCTTTTCCTCTTATTTTCAGCTCAGATTTTCTGTCTTCTAAGTCCTGTAGTCCTGGTAGAATGTCAGCCCATGGAAATCAGTACAAAATATTTTATGCAGTTAAACACAGGAAAATCTTTTAAGAAAGAGGAAGGATGTACCATTGCTGGAGATCCCTGGGGTCGACCAGGGCAGTCAAGGGGAAGGCCCTTTATGATAGAACAACAGCCTCTTTGCCGCCACTTCTGGCCCTTATCATGGCTCACTACTCAAACCAGCAGTCCGGCAGTTATGCTATCCTTGTCTTAACCTTTTGCTCTTCTGCTACTACTGCTTAGAAAAACTCTAGCCCTGTATTCATACACTCATCCTTCTCTACCATGGTGTTGACTGAGGCTTTTGACAAATTTGGGCTCTCTCACCTCAGGGGGCTTTCCACAGTTTGGCCTCCACGGTCTGCAGACAGCACCCACCCACCAGAGTGGCTCCTTCCAACTTGCTTCCTTTCTCTCTCTCTCTCCGTTCCTTTCTTCAAGTCTGCTTCTTCCTTCACCCTCTATACATCTTCACTTCCTACTTGACAGAGAATGAGGGACAGGCTAACTCATTCAAGCCCTTGTTCCCTCTCCTTTAATTTACTTGCAGCTCATCTGTCTTACCTCTTTATAGCAGTGTCTCCTGCTAAATGCCTCCACTTTTGCTGGTGATGCTCACCTGGAAAGGACCTAATTCCCTCTTTATATAAAAATGTTTTGTAACCCTCCTCTCCTTTGCTATTAAGAAATGAATACAACCTACACACAGTTATTTTTACTTAGTTTAATGCAGTAATTATACAATAGAGGGAAAACTAAGAAAAATAATGTGCATGTCAACAGGGAAATCGTGGACACTACTCTGCTGGAATACATAATTAGGTAGACAAAGGCCTGCCCCTAATGAAGGATTGCTGTGTGATAGTTATGAATTTATAGACTAATACAGATGCTTGATATTGGAACTCAAATAATGGGAGAAAAATTGCCATGTCAAAACCACAAACAAATCTTGCTAAAACATTCAAGACACAGTACATGTGCAGTCTTCTCTTGACTTACACAATGGTTGCACCCTTAGAAAATTTAGTTGGTATGTATGAAAAAGAGTTAAGCTCTAAACTCACCTAATTCTAAACAGGTTTTCACCTTCCTGACTACCTGAAGTGTCATTTGGAAGCTGTTTGGGATGCGGAAACATTCTTCATTATGCTGTCCATCGCCAAGACATAACACATCCTTGAACTCTGCCCACCTAATGCTTTAATACTCCCCAATCACTGTGACAACCCAAACTGTTCCACGCATTTCAAAAATGCCTCTGGGGACAGCCACCTCCTTTGTGTAAAGAACTGCTGGTCTGTGTTCTTGGTCTCTCTCCAGTGACTTGGTTTTATCAGTTATCTCTTTGTTTTGACCTTCAACTTCATTTTCTCTACCTGCTATTTGCTCTGAATTCTGTGTCACAGCAAACACCTGTTCCCTGGAACACTAGCTCCTCCTCTGGCCAGTGTACCATCTCACTCCTACTTGCACAGCTGAACATCACAGCAACTCGCCCCTGCTATTCCTTCTCCTGCGTCTTTCATTTGCTTCCATTTGACAGAGGCTGGTAGGAGAACCAAAGGATGGCCGCTCAACCGTGCTCATCCATATCAGCCTAACTAACTGCTCTTTTTCTTTGGCCTCTATTATGTCAGTGAATTTGTTCTTGACTGAATTACCTGTAATCTTCTAGTTACTCATTTTTTCTTTTCTTTTTCTTTTTTTTTTTTTTTGAGACAGAGTCTCAAACTGTCACCCTGGGTAGAGTGCTATGGTATCACAGCTCACAGCAACCTCAAACTGTTGGGCTTAAGCGATTCTCTTGCCTCAGCCTCCCAAATGGCTGGAACTACAGGTGCCTGCTACAACGCCTGGCTATTTTGTTGTTGTTGTTGCATTTGTCATTGTTGTTTTAGCTGGCTCAGGCCAGGTTTGAACCTGCCAGCCTCAGTGTATGTGGCTGGCGCCCTACCCACTGAGCTATGGGTGCAGCCTGTTTTTGTTTTTTTTTTTCCTCTTTTTTTCTTTTTAATTGGTTGTTATCGTTTTCCCTTCATGGTCCCTCTTTTTCTGCCTAGATGTTAAGTGAATACCTCTGCCAGTATCACCTGTCTCAATGGGTGTCATCAACACGCACCTGACTGTCCATTGTCCAATCAGAAGTCAAGTAGTCATCCCACCCCACATCCTCAACACTTGGCCAGCCACGAACTTCTATTCATTCTTCTTTTAGCATCTCTCAAATATTTTCTTTTTTCTCTACATCTGCTAGGAGTATATTTCTCACTCAAATTACTATAAAATCTTCTTTCCCCACATTCTCCATACTATTTATTGATCCTTATCACTGCCTTTGAAACAATTTTCAATAGCCACCGAATAGCTTCAGGACCAAACTGAAACCTTCAAGTACAGCAGAGATAAGCCCCTCTCAGTGTGGCATCAACCCACTTGTCCAGCTCCATAGCTCACTATTCCTCCTCTGCAAACTTAGCCAGCCATAATGAATCACTGCTTCTCTCCAAGGCATGAGGCTCTCCAATGCCTCATGGCATTTGCATATGCTGTTTCTTCTTAGATTGCTATCTTTCACCTGCTTCTACTAAACTTCAAGATAAAGCTCAGATACCTACTGCCCCAGACTGAAGCCTGGTTGAGCGGCCATCCTTTGGTTCTCCTACCAGCCTCTGTCAGAGAACTCAGCATGCTGTATTGCAATCTCTGATCTTGCATTTACCCTCCACTGGACAGAGTTTCTCTGTTGAGTATTTATGCAATCACAGTGTCTAACACAGCGACTTGTACTCAATAAAAGTTTGTGAAATAAACAAATGAAGGTTAAGGGTGCAGCTGATCTCAACAAGACATGGTCAATGGTCCTTACAGTAACACAAGAACTAGCGCAGTAACTTGCTAGCTTTACAAGAAAAACAAACACAAGAAAATTTTAAAATTGCTCTCTTTGTTAGTCATAGATTCTACCATAAATCCTTCTCAGTCCCCAAAGCATGTAGTGGGTGGTTAAATGTTCAACAGGGCAAATGTTCACACCAACCCCACATGTAGATTTTCTCTGCTTCAAAGCAGACTGTCCATCATTTTGCATGATAAACCCTTAAGAAACTTCTAAAGAGAGAAGAAAAGGGACAGCTAACCCAGTCTAGTAAACACGGACAATTCTGCAGATGGAATGTCAGGAAACATCTCAGAGAGGGCCTACGTTATCCTCCATCGTGGGCAGGGTCTAGTCGACTAAATGCGGAGTGGGGACGGTGTTAAAGTGGGGGTGTGTGTGTGTGAACACATTGAGCAAAGGGGCATGTTTTCACAAGAGCAAGAACCTTGTTTGCCTCTATATTTGCAACAACTGAAATAATGCCTGGTATAGCACGAGCACTCAATAAATAAATGTGTGATGAATTATGAAGTCAGTTGTTGGTAACACAATAAAGTATTAAGAATGGCTGGCTTTGCATGTGGTAGTCTGTAGTTTTTACCTTCCATTTTTTGCTTTTTGGTTCTATCTAAACTTTCAACAACGAGCGTGTATTCCTTTTACAACTCTTTTTCAATCCGAAGTATTCGATGGAAACCAAAGCAGCAATGGGGCAACGTGGTACCATGGCAGTGGCGGTGGTGGGGGGCGTTGCTAGGGTAAAACAGGACTTCTACCTACCCATTATTTCTTTATGCCCAGCAGACGAAGGAGTGCACTGTTGGGGTCTGGGGTCCCAGTTTCCCAAACCCTGTTTTGATTACTTGGAGGAACTAGGAAGTTTAACCAAGGCACAGCACAAAACAGAAAGTGAAAGTGAAACAGGAGCAGCACAGGCAGCATGAATAGAAAGGAAAAACAACTTCACACAGACTTCAGTGTCACAAAGAAAACTGAAGAACCAAGAGAAAGCTTAGAGCACTTCCAAAGAGAGTTGGGAGTGGGTCCCTCTATGAGTGAGGACAGAGCGACGAGAGGCAAAGGCAGCGTAGTGGTGTAAAAATCCCCTTTCTCTCCATCTGAAATTACTTGTAACTCTCATTGGTCTCTCTGTGGTTCTGGACACTCCTGTCCTTTTCTCTTGCCCATTGATTAGGTTACCTCATCCCCACATTCTTTTTCCTTTTGGGGGAGGACTGAGTGGCTTCTGGGGGCCTCCACACCTCCTCATTCAGCTGGCCAGGCTTTTCTCCCACTCCCACCCCTATCCCTTGTCTTTGTCCCTTCGCATGTCCCCCTTACAGAGCAGTTCGGAATGAAAGGTCATCCTGGACTCCCAAATGTGACCTGTAGTCTCTCCTGCCTCTGTCCCTCTCCTGTCTTTCCCCCACCACTGCTCCCACACTCCAGTTCTCTGTTTCTCTGTCTCATAGAGCAAAGGAACTGTGTGGGCTGTACGTGAAGGGGGTGGAGAGACAGGAAAATTATAGGGGTTTTCCATGCTTTCACAAAACCGTGTGGGAATCAGTTCTTTTCAAATCACATGAAAAGCTATTTAAAAGCCAAGCCCTGTTGTGAACTACGCATTGGGGCCGTTCTCTTAGGATGTTTCTAGTGTATACCAAGGAACCCTCAGCACAGCCGAGGATCCCCCAGTGCCTTGGAACTAAACCAGATTTAAAGGTGTCTGAGTTCTGAAGATAACACTGCTCCTTGGCTCCCCAGCCTCCCTCCCAACATTTATCACCAAACACTTTATATACTTGCCAATCAGAAAACAATCACTAAGGATAACTAATACATAGTAAGCAAGAACAAATGCAGCCCAGATTAAGGGGTGACGGAGGAAAATAAGTGCTTGCAGCTGGTGTTTAAGAGGAACTGGAGCTGATGGGCAAATGAGGGGGGGGGGACCAAATCCCACAGGAAATTATCACGCATTTGCCTGTACGTGAATAGCCTATCCACATTTGGGTTCAAGTTAAAAATCATTCCCATCTATTGAGATCCTTTGGTTTTCCCATGCAAGAAGCGAACAATGATGACACCACTTTCTAAGGTAAAGTGTTTTAGCAGGTGGAAAAGAAAAGCCCACTGTTCACAAACCCCTAACCTGCTTGCCCAGCTATTCAAGAAACAGTTCATTTGTGACTCTTAGGTCAACACTGCCATCACTTTATGCCATCAACTTCCAAATACACTTATTAAAAATGTGTACATCTGCTGGACTATAACGTCAGTATTCTCACTCTGCTCTCCAGCCTCCTCCTAAGAAACTACAATATTTACTCTCCGGCTCTTTACAGAAATAGTTTGTCTAATATGAATGCACTTATGTTACTTGAAGGTATAAAACATGGGACACCGGCATATGTTCACGGTTTGAACATGAAGGAATCACATGGCAATGCAGTAGGGTCACAGGAAGGAGGAGTCAGTTTCGGGCCTTCAGGTTCTCTAGAGCTGAGTTTCTCAAGCTTGGCACTGGTCACAGTTTGGACCGAATAATTTTTTGTTTTGGAGGCCCCTTCTGTATATTGTAGAATGCTGAGGGTCATCCTTGATGTCCACCCACTGGACACACTGGAGGTAGCTCTAGATGCTTCCTCCAGTGTGTTAATCAAAATTGCTTCTAGACATTGCCAGGTGTTCACTGGGGAGCAAATGTGCCCTCATTTGAGAATCACTGCTCTCAACGTGTGGTCTATGAGCGGGTTCCTGCCTCAAACTGGTTAGCAACTGCAATCACAGTTTCTAACAGAAGTATAGCTATCTGACAGTGTAATTTGTTTGTCGAATCTAATAAAAACTTTGGCCTTGTGTTTTGTATATTTGGGTTTGTTTTTTGTCTTTCTCAAATGCATTTTTATTATCTGTCTTATTCCATTTGTACTGCTGTACAAAGTACCACAGACTGGATAATTTATAAACAGCAGATATTTATTTTCTCATGGTTCTGGAGACTGGGACTCTAAGATCAAGGAGTTGGCAGGTTCAGTGTCTGGTGAGGGCCTGTCTGATCAATTGTACCTTTTCACAATGCCTTACTCATATGACCAAGGTAGGAGGGCCAAAAGAGAGTGAACACTGTGTCCTCATATGGCAGAATGACAGATATGGACAAATACTAATTAAAACCAAAGTTTGGTGCTTTTCTACATACAGACTTTTCTCTATCAACAACGTAGGCCTGGGTCCATGGGGCTAGGCAGAGCGAAATAATGTATTTAAAGTGCTTCTTCCCGTGACTTTGGCTTAATTACTGAATCATGCCAGCCTCCATCTTTCCCTATGTTCTCATGCAACTTTGCTTGCAGGCCCATCTTTCCAAATTTTTACCCTATCATATGAGGGTAAAACACACCCTTGGTGTGTTCAAATCCTTATTGGCCCACTGGTGCATGTGTTTACAAGTACATATTATCTTTTGAGTGGCTGGTACATAACGAGCACCATGTATGCTATGGATTATACAGCAGAATTTCCATAGTTGACCACCTCCCTGAATTGACCACGTCCTCATGTTGACCTAATTTTCATAGGCCAGACATGCACCACATGTATGGATCAGTACAGTAGGCCTAGTTCCTCATGTTGACCACCTCTGTATGTTAACTACTTTGTTACAGTCCCTTGGATGGTCAACTTACACAGGTTCTAGTGTGTGTATATATATATAAGCACAAATATATATGTGTGTCCATATATATTTCTAATAAATTTCTAATCTTCATGATAATTTATGAAGAATTACCACATATATTTTTTCCCATGTTTCTCCACAAAAATGACAGCAAAAGAATTTTCATTAAAGGCATAAACCTCCAAGGACAAAGGGAATAGGTAAGGAGCTGACACAAAATTTTAGAAGCTGGAAGCAGCCAGGTAGTTGCTGATTAATGGGAGCATAGTGTATACAGTGAGCCTAGAGTGAGGGACATGCATTAATAAGCTGATTTATCCTGTGGGATACAGAAAGATTCAGAAAGTAAAGAAGCCAGGGACTTATGGAAGCGGGGGCATTGGTGGGTTCCAAAAACAGTGGGATCATTTGAAAATCTGTATATCAAGCAGTTAAAATCTTTTCACTCACCTCATATAATGGGATAATGCTCTTCATTCATGCTGGTTCTAAAAGTTTATTCTCTGCAGAGGTTGATTCCAAAGGGTATCTGGACTTGAGATGGCGGCCACTGCTGAAAAAGGGCCACCATATTAGAACTCATGAACTTAAGTGGAAAAATAAAGAGTGCAGCCTCCATAGTTGACCTCCTCCCTACACTAACAGCCTCCTTAAGTTTACCTAATTATCTTAGACTAGACATGCACCCTGTGTGCATCAGAACAGCTGAGCTAGTTCCTTATGTTGACCAGTTTGTTAGAGTTCCTTGAGTGGTCAACTTACAAAGGTTCTACTGTATTTTGAAGTGAGAAACCCCAGCCCTGTTTTATAATAAGCTGGCAGAATGGTGGCACCAAAGAGATTGGGGAGAAGACCACTAGGAAAACCAATGATCCAAGCAAAAAACATCTAAGAACAGCAAAAGGTTTTGGATGTTCCTCAGTGAAATGGCCAAGCAAGAATTCCCCCATGACACTCTCCATTCGACAAGCCCTGTATACACATAGGATTTTCACTTGGCTTTTTAACATCTTTCTTCAATATAAACTGACTGCCAAGGATCGTCAGAAAACATGCGTAAACCTTTATTATAAAAGACAGACTAAACAAACAGAAAAGAGAAACTAAGATGAAGCAGAAATTATGAAGAGAGCTAAAGAAAGTCTATAGTAAATTATAATGAATATCAGAAGATATTACACCCATTAAATGGATGGTAATGAACTGTGGAAGAATTTGGCCTTTTAAACAATGTTACTGCATTATTTCCAAAATTTATTTTTTAGATTTAAAAAATAATTAAATAAAATACTCATGGGAAGTAGCTCTCACAAGAGAGAAAATTTGAGCTCAGATTAGTAAAAGAATGTGCCAGGATGACACATCTGGAGCCAGTTGTGTCTCATTGCAGGTCATAGATTTCCAAGTTTGTCCTGGAATCCAAGGGGCACAGCATGGACCCTAAAACACTGCCTTGGATTGCTCTTAGGAAAAAGCTCTGCACCCTTCACTTATTACTACAACAGATCTCCCTTAAGAAGTCTTTTAGGCGGGGGTTGTACATTAAAGACTTGAAACTATTTCTTAAGCGAGAGCAATCTCATCAAAATATCTTCTGAGTGTCACTGTCCAACTCCAAGGCAAGCTTGGGAATGATTCTGGCCACACTCAGCCCTTCTACCATGAGACTTGAACTTAGAAGTTCTCCTGGGGTCTGCATTGATGGAAGAAACCCATATCTTTTCTTCTTCAGGAAAAAAGAGTTCACATAGGTCACAGTAATACTAATCTTAACAAAACAAGTGGAAGGGATGGAACTACAAAATACCCTTGGGTAACTTTCCCTTTCACCTTCATCCTGAATAACTCTGAGGTAATCTGGAGATACAGAAGAGGCTGTACACTCAATAGTGTGACAGGCTTCTTCACAAGGGAAGTTCATGTTTTGAATTCAACTTGTATTTTGTCCAAAAGGTGAGGCACTGAAATGTTAGTTATAAAAGGAGAGGGAGATTTGGGATTTAAAAGGAAAAAACATGAACAGAAAAGGAAGGCCCTAATGCCTTGAGTACTGACAGATGACATGAAAAACGGAATCAGGTTTCAATACCCGCTTCCCCAGAGAGTAAAGGGCATTTTAGAGACAAACTGGTTGATGTTCAAATATCAGTTGACATTTTTCACGAGTGACCTTCTTCTCAGCCTCATGTGACTTTTCTGTCAAATGGAGAGTATTCTGGGCTGGTAAGAAGTTGAAATGAGAAAGCAAGTGTGGGCAAGTCTTAGCATGCACTGTTCTCCCAGTTTCTTTCTATCCCATTCCTTTTTCAAACTACATTGACATCTCCCCCAAAGCAAGAATGAGGTCCTGCCCTTCCAGGCACCTGGCCCAGTGCTCAGTAGAATAGGCTATTCTGGCCCTGTTGATTTCGCCCTTCTCTCAGCATGCTTCAAGGCCCTACCCTCCTCCCAGATGAGTGTGAGTTACCTGAATAATAATCTTTCCTTGACCTTCTCACCTTGCCTAGTGAAAGAGCAAAACATTTCACAGCAGAAGCTGCATGTTTGAAAGCATTCTGCAATATTCTTTTCTTTGAGCAGAAGGGCAATTATTACAGGTGTGGCATCTTGGGTTGGGGGGATGCAGTAGGTGGTCTGACACTTTGAAGGTGAGGCCCCCATGGGCACATAAGCCCCGTGATAGTTAAAGGTGATGATGAACCCACTCTGCCTGTACTCAGGTATCTTCCAGTCTGTCTCCAGGCAGTTAGTAGAATGGCAAAACCTGTTATCCTTTTCTCTTACCTTTCAGGATGTATGCGGGTAACAAGAGTGTGAAAACAAAGGCAGTATCCTGGGCTCACAAAATAGAGCAAAGCTACCTGCCCCCTGAAACAGCCAACTTTCCCATGGTGAAGAGGCTGGAAGGGAAGGAGCCTTCCACATCCCAGCGGTCCTGGTACATCCCATAGTTCTCCCTCTCTTCCCATGAGACACTGCACCCCACTGCATTTCATCTGAGAACGATTCTAATGATTTAGCAGAGGACCCAAAAAGGAAACGTAAATATATATATTAGTGTTAAAATGGTGCAATAGATTAACTGAACACAAATGAATAGCTTACATATATACTCAGCACTGGACCAGGCACAATTTGAGACACAGGAAAATCTAATATGCTTGCCTAACCCTCACCCCCATCCCCAGCAAAAGAGTTTACAATCTAGTTGTTAATTTTCAGCTAATATTCCCAATATTGCCAATATTCCCAAGTGTTGGTTTTGCCTTTGTCCTCTGATGTAGATAAGCTGGCATGCTGAGTTCTGACAATGAAGTTCACAAACTCATCCTAGAGAAAGTGCTTTGAAGGGTAGGCTAGGCGGTGTCCCCAGTGTATGGTCTCCCAAGGGGAGTACTTCGAAGGTGAATGTAGTGATATTCAGCGATGAGGGATGTAGCACTTTTTCTAGGACGACTTTGCAAACTAATCATTGACCCTCACATGTCTTTAATCTATATACTTTCAAAACAAGGGTCTAGCAATCACAGGTTCTCAAAAGTCCTGAAGTCTTCTCTTTGTCTCCATAGTTTCCTCCCCAGGCAATGTGAAACACCAGTGCTGAGCATTTACTTAAACACTGCTCCACTTTACCACCCTAAAACCATCACTGGCTCCCTGCTACATTGCTTACTAGGCCTTCCTGTTGGATCAGTTTTTATTTCTCTTTGGAAATCATTGGGGAGTCATGGAATGCTGGTAAATTGGCAGAAGTAGGAATTGATGGCAGCCCTGGGGTTCCTATAGTCATCTCTGGGATTGTTGATTCTAACTCAGTGCTTCATGTATTTTTTTTGTGTGTGTGTGTGTGTGTGAATCACCTAAAAAGAGAATGACATTTTCCCTGGCAACTAGACACACACACACGCATCTATGTGCGAGTACACAGGTGTACCTGCTCGTGTATGCAAATGAGACAATGTCAGGAAACCACATTACTATTATTATGAGTGGTACGCTGTGATATTTTCTATTCTATTTTAGTTCTTTTACTTTTGCTCATTGCAACCACCTTTTGATTCTACAATCCACCAATGGGTCATCAGCTATAGTTCGAAAATTTTTAGCCAAATTTTACTGTGAGATTAATATTAACTTTCATAATACTCCCAAGATTGTAGAGAAGAGTCTAATATCACAATTCCCATATTTAAAATGAAAGAAGGAATTAGGAGATGAACTGACATGCCTAAGATCACCCAGGTAATTTGGGGCCAAAGCCCCAACATTCTACAGTGCCGGCTACCTCTATTCCCATCCCAGCCCAGACTCGCTGGCATTTTGTTGGCACATGTAGTGGATATGTTAGTTAGATTGTTTCAGGGAAAAGTAACAGAGGTTTAACTAAAATGGCTTAAAATAATAAGCGCTAGTCATTACCTTACATAACTAGTTTTGAAGTAGGGCTGATTATCTCCGCAGGTCTCAAGGACACGTTCTTTTCGCCTCTCCTCTGCCATTCCTGGTACGCTGTCTTTGCATATAGATAGTGCCCCTCATGATCTCAAGATGACGTCTAACCATGACATCATCCTCATAAACAATTCCAAATCCCAGGAGAGACAATGCCCTTCCTCCCCTCTTTTTGTGAGAGTGAGGGATATTTTCCTGGAAGTCACCCATGTCTCATGGTCTGCAGCTGCACCCCTGCATGCCTGTCCTAACCTGCCAGTGGTAGGGTTTGAGGAATTACCAGAAAAGGCTCAAAATCAGCCTGCGGGGCAGAGGCTGAATCTTCTTGGAAGTACTTACCTTCACAGGACTTTAGGAAAATCCAGGTTCTTTATGTCAGGAAGAAAGTGAGGGTGCAAGGCTGGTAACAATCACGAAGGCACCCCAGAGCATCTTTTCTGGTTGGTGTGGCTAAGACTTCCCAGATGGTACGGTGTCTCTCTTACCCTGCCATACCTTTTATTTCTAGTTAGCATGCCTGATGCCTCCAATTTCCGTTTCTGGTCCTCATTCTCCTCCAGCTGCCTTCTGCTCCTTAATCATCTCAACACCTGCTTACCCAATCTCTACCCTATTCTACACCTCTACACCTGCTTACCTAATCTCTACCCCTTTCCACCCATTCCTCACCACTGATTACAGTCATTCATTCATTCATTCACTCAGGCATACTTTTCCAGTTTCTGATACCTGCTATGTGGCAGATACTGAGTTTTGCCCCGGGAAAACAATGATGCCTATGGTGCAGTCCCTGCCTGTAATGCCCAAAGGTCCTATTTTAAATAGTGAACACACATGTCTACACAGAAGTTTGGCATCTGCTGTTCTGAATGTACAGGGTGGAATGTAACACAGGGTCTCTAGGAACAGAGCCCAAGAGAGGGTCAAAGTGATACAGTTTATTTTGGCAGCATAAGCCTTTTAGTAGTGAGGGTGAGAATAAAAAGATGAAGACAAAATGAAGTGAAGTGAGGAAAGGAAGGGAAGCCCAGAAGCCTTGGGGCACTGTGTTGTGGTGGAATATGGTCCCTGTGATGAGCAGCCAGGAGGTGCCGCAGGTGGCTTGGTGGCACTCTTGCTGGCAAGGAAAGCCAGAGATCATCCTGATGGGCTTCCAGGGCTTGGGCAGGGGACCTTCCCTCAAAGTAGTTCAGGAATGAAGGAGAAGAAATTAATCTTCCTGGCTCCTTCTTATCCCTTGTTTCCCAATGTTTAACGTTAACCCTGTGGGAAGTTACCTCTCCTGAACTTCTGGGTTGTGTCATTTTTCCCTTCGGTGGGTTCTTACGGGGCTGGATCCTAAACTCTGGATCCAGTTACAAAGCAGAGAGGCCTCAGTTGTGTGATTAAGAGAGTGAAGCTCATGGGGTAATTGAAGAATGAAAAAGTACTTAGCTTCTGTCCATTAAGTTAATTATCTTGCAGTGAGACTGTGGATGTAATTTTCTTCTAGCTCTTCTCACTTTTTTTTTTTTTTTTTTTTAGAGACGGAGCAACCTCCAACTCCTGGGCTTAGGTGATCCTCTTGCCTCAGCCTCCCAAGTAGCTGGGACTATAAGGCACCCGCCAGAACATCCAGCTATTTTTTGTTGCAGTTTGGCCGGGTTCGAACCTGCCGCCCTCGGTATATGGGGCTGGTGCCCTACCCACTGAGCCACAGGCACTGCCCAGCTCGTCTCACCTTTTTGTGATGCTTTAGTCTTTATACCTTTAGCCTGTGCCCACTTGTGTCACCTTATTGCCTGATGGTAATGGCCAATCCCAGATTTCCTCTGCAGCTGAAGGGAGCTAGTAACCTCATCATTCCTTCCTTGCTTGTTGGAAATGGGTCAAACACGTGATCCTGCTGTTCCTAAGATTGCTATGGCCCTCAGTAGATCATCTGTGGCAACTCTTGTAGTAAAAAGTATCCTTTTGATTAAATACAAGAAATTAGAAATAGGGTTGAGATTATTACCTTTGTCTTTCTACAAAACCAAAAATGAGAAGACGACTCATTGACGTCTTGAATAGTGCTTCTTAAACTTTATGGCGTGTCCTGACCACCTGGAGTACTTTTTGAAACATGGATTCTAGGGCCCATCCCTAGGGATTCTTTTCCTGGAGGCCTGGTTTGGGACTTGATAATTTGCTTTTCTAACAAGATCTTACTTGATACTGATGTCAGCTCAAGGACCACATCTTGAGAAGTGCAGGTGTTAGAAGGGAAGGAATAGTCAGATGTTAATATTCTGACCTACTTTCTTACTTGCCAGGCACAGGGAGTACATTGACTTAAAAAAAAAATCACAATTCTGTGGGAGAAACAGAAAATGAAAAGGAGAATTACACATATTAGAGAAAAAATCCATTGCAGGTGTGTGTACATAATGCTAATGGGAAAGGCTTTCCAGACAAAGGCAGATTTAAATTGGATCTGGACGGAAGAGCTGCTTTCCCAGCAGAGAGATGGTCCTATGCAGGATGCAGAAACGTCACCAGCTGAGGCACAGGGGCATCTAGCTGTGATTGACAGGAGGGTTGAGGGTGATTTGGTATGATGAGACTCCTCAGGGCCTTAGGCTTCAGGCACTGGACTATGAACTTGGTCCTGTGGGGAAAAGAAGGCATCGTCACTGTTCTCAGGTGCTGTGAGCAGAAGGGCCACTTTCTCCCATTTATTCCTTAGCCTTCCTCCTCTCACTTTTGCTGGTGGTCAGCTTTTCCAGTGCACCCATTAGGCATTCTAATCACTGATCCCAGCTATTATTTTTAGACTATGTTTTCAAAGATACTCCTTGACTAGTGTAACTAGTAATTCTACATGCCACCAGACATGGCTTTAAAATGTGTGGGCAGTTGCTTCTTAAGCAGTCCTCTGGTGTGGACAGTTGCCTGGACTGCAGCAGCTATCCACGGCTGCTCTTCCCACCCCGGAATCATTGACTTCTGCAGGGTAGTGAGGGGTGTCTGCACCTGTCCTTAGTCTGACCCACTGTGGCAGGGATGGGGAGACACTTTCTGTCTCTCTTTTCCCCAGATGCTATAAATGAACAGCAAGAAACAGAAACAACTAACAATGCCAGGGAGAAAA
This sequence comes from Nycticebus coucang, assembly GCF_027406575.1. Taxonomy (NCBI): domain Eukaryota; kingdom Metazoa; phylum Chordata; class Mammalia; order Primates; family Lorisidae; genus Nycticebus; species Nycticebus coucang. The sequence goes on along the minus strand of NC_069780.1, from coordinate 148,965,250 downwards.
TGAGTCAAGTGTTAAAAAGTCACGAGGTGAGAGACTGCTTGGTCCCTAATTAACCAGCCTGGTGGTAAAACAGCACCTTACACGGCCCGGGCCCTGAGCGGTGTTTTTGCCCCGTACATTAGTCTGCTTTTTGGTTCAAAAACAATGAGCAAAGGAAAACAACTCCTAGACAATAGAGCTTTTCAGACAATACATTTGCATGATTCAGGTTCTGAAACCTTGTCTGTTGGCTCAGGATCTGTAAGCACCTGGGAAACACTTGCTGAACAGGCATGACGGTGGAAGGGGCTCCATTCCCTGGTCTGAGGGCAACATCCTGCCAGGAGAACCTCTCAAATCTCCTTGTCCTGTGTCATGAGTCCCCTCTTAGCAGAGGCACACATCCATCTCTGCTCTTTACTTGTTAGCTTCTTTTTTTCTTTAAAAAAATTTTAAAGGGTCTGGAGCTCTCTATCCCAGATCTCCTCCTCACTATGGAGAAGTAAGTTAATGCATGAACATGAACTAGTATCTGCTGTCTTGCTCTGGGCCATGAACATGGTGAGTAACACGTATAATGAAGGAGGCTCAAAGGAAATCAAAGGTCAATTTTGATCCTTGTTAGCAAATCAACACAAATAAGATGTAGAGATAGCGACTGGAATTCTGTTGAATTTGTAGTTGGTAAATTATCGGTCTCAGCATTTAGCTTTTGAGTAATTTTAGCCAAGTCAATTAACCTTCTTGGGCCTCATTTTTCCTAGCTACAGAACAGAGTGAATCCTGATGTCACTTGTGGACCACAGCAGGATACTGGTATGTATGGGAATGTGGGAGTGGGTGGCAGGGATCAAATATGAATTTCACTTTATAAAATTATTAAGTGCTGAATCTTGTAATTGAAGCAGCTGGGTGAGAACTGGGAGCCAAAGTCAGGGATAGAATTGGAGCAGAATTGGATAGAATTGAAGAAATGGTTCTTTCCCTACCTCTTCACTTAAGAAGTATAGGAGGGCCTGATGACTTCCACCTGCAGACAACGTTCTCAACATCCTACATCTCCAAATGTTCAGGCAACATTCTTGGATCTGAATGTCACCAACCACATGTGGAAGGTTAGTGGACTGAACTTTTACTAAATGTGTACTACTCCTATCTCTTTTTTCATCTCCATATTTCAAGTAATAGTGAAGATTCTGCAGAGTGGAGAGCAGAAGCAGACGGAAGTCATAACTAACTCCAGTCTTTGGGTTTTTTTTTGCAGTTTTTGGCAGGGGCAGGGTTTGAACCCACCACCTCCGGCATATGGGGCTGGCACCCAACTCCTTTGAGCCCCAGGCACCACCCTAGTCTTAGATTTTTTAAAAAAGCCTAATCCCATTGAAGGGAAAAAGGTGGGAAGGAGGGAAGAGAGAATGTGTCCAGAGTTAGAAAAGGAGTGCACTATTTTTTGGTGCTTTTTTGCAGCAACTTAAGTAGATATGTGTTAGTCTACTCACCTGCTATAATAAAATACCATGCTGGATGGCTTGTAAACTAATAGACAGTCCTCTCTCACAGTCTGCAGGCTGGGAAGTCCAAGCTCAAACCTCCAGCAGATTTAATGTCTAGTGAGTGCTTGCTTGAAGGTTCACAGATGGCACCTTCTAGGTGTGTCCTCACATGATGGCAGGGTCACGTGATCTCACTTGGACTCTTTCCTCATGATCCTGTTCATGAGGACTCTGCCCTCTTACCTAATCGTCTCCTGAAAGGCCCCATCTCCTAATACTATCACCTAAGGGTTAGGTTTTCCAACATATAAATTGTGTGTGGGGGGTGTCATAATGATTCAGACCATAGCAAGGTTGTAATAAGACAGCAGAAGGGCAGGCTCTTTTTATATACACACTCTGCGGTAAGCCTAAGGAAGCAGGGCCCCAAACCAGGGTTCCTGGCCTCAGCATCTAATCCTAGTAGACCACCAGGATATGTTCTGACAAGGAAGCCAAGAGATGAGAGACTATGAGGAAACACTGTAGCTGGGATGACATAGAGTCTGGTGCTCAAGGTAGGCTGGGGATAAGAGAACTTTTCAGAAATTTTATTTTGGAGGAGAGAAGGGGATACGCCAATAAAGACAGATGGAAATTCCCAACAGTATGATAGGATGGGGACACCGAGTCCAAATTAATTGATTTGAAGGAAATAAAGGAAGCAGTATTTCCCCCCAAACTCATGGACTGATTTATATTTGAGGATTTGGAGACAATGCAGCTGTGTGGTGAATATAAAGTTCCAAATCAGAAAGACGGTGAAGCAAAGGTACGATCCATTGAAAACCGTTATCAACCCCCAGGGGAGTTGGTGGATCTCACTGGCAACAGGGAAGAGGTTTTGTTTGGGGAGATTTTTATGTTTTTTTTTTTTTTTTCTTAAGTTTTGTGGGAGATTTTGCTGCTGTGCCTAAATCAGCATGAGGGACAAGTTGAGAAAAGGGATTTGGTTCCTTAGTGCCATAGTCTCACTTTGGGGTCATGGGTTTGGGAAGGGAATTTGAGATTAAAAAATTCCCTGAAAGGCACACATTGGGCATTTCTTGGCAATCACCTGCTGTTTTTTTTTTTTAATAGAGACCCAGAGTCTCACTTTATCACCCTCGGTAGAGTGATGTGGCATCACTGCTCACAGCAACCTCCAACTCCTGGGCTTGGGCGATTCTCTTGCCTCAGCCTCTGGAGTAGCTGGGAATACAGGTGCCTGCCACAATGCCTGGATATTTTTTTGTTGCAGTTTGGCTGGGGCTAGATTCAAACACGCCACCCTTGGTATATGGGGCTGGCGCCCTACCCACTGAGCCACAAGTGCCGCCCTCACCTGTTTTTCTTTATCATGGTGAGAGGAATGGTGAAGAGGCTATTTAGTTACATTATTGGATGGGTTATGGTTTGGGGATTATTTTGGAATTAAATGTATTCTGATTTATTTATTCTTATCATGAAAAATGGATTGCTTTGTCATTCAGAAAAAAAACATAAGGCCTATCTCACATGAGATGGTTGGGTCCCCAGCTCTAGGCCCTGCTGATCCTCCCCCAGCCTTCCGTTAATTTCTTCAAACTATCTCAGACCTCAGTATGTGTGCACATGATGGTTCCTGTCTACCCTTCCCTTTCCTATCAACTTCTTTCCCCCTGCTTACCACTAACTACCCTTCAGATAGTACCCTACCAGAAATCACTTCCTTAAGGAAGCCTTCCCTGACCTTCCGAAATAGATCAAGTTCAGGTTTGTTCTTAATCACAGCACCAAAGTGCTTCATTGTACTGAGCAAATTATAACATACATTATGTACTGACGTTAATGCTTTTGTTCCCTTCAGACCATAAGCTCCATGAAAGCAAAGAGTCTATCTTGGCCAGGCACGGTAGCTCACATCTGTAATCCTAGCACTCTGGGAGGCTGAGGCGGGTGGAATGCTTGAGTTAAGGAGTTCAAGACCAGCTTCAGCAAGTGCAAGATCCTGTCTTTACTAAAAATAGAAAAACTAGCTGAGTGTTGTGGGAGGTGCCTATAGTCCCAGGTACTTGGGAGGCTGAGGCAAGAGTATCTCTCCAGCCTAAGAGTTTGAGGTTGCTGTGAGCTACAATGCCAGTGCACTCTACCCAGGGTGACAGAGTGAGACTCAGTCTCGAAAACAACAACAAAAAACAAAAAACCCAAAACAAAAAGTGTCCCATTGATTTACTATTGAATCCTTAAAACCTTGTAGTTTGCAGAGCAGAAGCCCCTAAAATAAACTTGTTGAATGTCTAAGCAATGATGATATTCCCTCAATGTCAGAATATCAATTAAGCAAGGAAAGCCCCTTCTCAAGCGTATTTAAAAAACACCATGCTTAATCTGAGTAATTTACGAAATACTTTATGTCGCAAGATTAATCAATTTAATCTGGCTTCATTTGGTTAGGAATCTCAGTACTAACTTACAATGTCAATATCTTCCTTTCAACAATGTTCATTACCCCTCGAAATGTGTACCGATTGAATTTAATTTAAAACAAATTAATCTTTTTATTTGTAAAAGACCAAGTCATAAATAGGCAGAATCAACCCATGCTTTTATTTTCATTGCATATAAAAATTTCTTATGAAGGTATTGATGTACAGTACTATCCCCATGGGCTGTTAAGAGAGGCTAAGAAACCACTAAAAGAATCATCATTTGTAATGCTCACACACAATTTACCACTCTTGAAAACATATTCAAAGAAACAAAATTAAAAACAACTAAAATCAGTAAGGATTTTTTTTTGTTGTTGTTAATTATAGTGTCCCCTTTGTACTGTTTAAAACAAAAGTAATCAAATTCCTTTGGGCCAGGGCTGCTAAAATCTACAGTTTGTGTCAAAAAAATAAAATAAAATAATAGGAGGCTCATTTTCCTAGAAAAAGAATCTTTCCTTTTGCTAAGTCCTATGTTCTGAGGGCTGGGCAGCAGTGGGAGGCTGTTTCCACATTATCCACTGAGGACTTTTTCATGCTTTCAGAGACTGGCCATTGTATAAGGCTAAATTTAACAATTCTACAGTGATAAAAATTTTGAAGAAACAGACGCTAGAGGATGGAGATCCTTTGTTATGTGAATTGGCGTCATCTACAATGTTGAGTTTAACTAGATGGGCTTACATATATATATGTAGTATTTGGTTTATCTTAATGGAAGAAATGTTGAGTTTAAAAAATTACCTTTTTCATATGCTCTTTAACACGTCCAGAAACTGATGAACAGATCAGCAATGAAAGTGACCTGTGGCTCCAGAAGCCAAAAATACATTTTAAAAAAAGACTTTATAAATCACTGGACAAAAATATATTACCCCAGGAGATTTTGAGTGTTAAAATAATAAAATAAAAAGTCTAATCAAATGTGAGTAGCTGAAGAGGCTCCTGATAAACAGATGGCAAGTAACTATCATATGTGTGATGCTGCTCCCTGGCAAAAATAACTTAAGAACTTGTATCTCCAAAGGGTCTTAAAATCTTCCAGAGTTGTCTCTGGTTTTGTAAAATCCAGCTGTCCCCAGAAATCTAAATCAACTGAATGCCTGGATATAAAATGCCCAGCCCTAGTCCCACCATTACCTTCCTTTCAAATGCAGCAAAACAGAAGAAAATATTGGTTAAAGTTAAGGCACAGCCCTGGGACCAAAGACCTGCAGCTATGTTTTTAAATTTATATATCTTTATGTATTTTATAGTTTTCTTCAATCTTCCATAAACAAGCTCTAAGGTGACAAGACTATATTACAGGAGAAAAGAAAAATGTACAAGGAGTATGTATACACACCATTCATTCTCTCACCAAGAGTTTCCAAATAATATCAACACCATCCCATTGTGGGATGATGTTTTAATAAGAACTGATAATTTACAATTAACATTACAGTATGTACATTGCAATAAATACACGGTTGTAAACAGACAAACAAGACTGTATTACAGGTAAGGTCATTTGGTGAGAAAAAAATGCATGGCACAAAAAATAAATAATGCATTCAAAATTATCATAAAGCTTTCTGTAAAATCCATTTCATTCAAGTTTTTTTTTCTTTCCTTATCTGCAATTTGTTCTACCTACATTATTTTCTTGTGAATTTTTTAAACTGATGTAAAAGAAAATAAGATTAAAACAGCCATTATTGTGTTCAGTAACTTGCAAGCTGAAATGCACTGGTTTTATGCAAACTTGGACATTTTTTTTTCCCCATACAGTACCCAGATATTGCATTTTCTTATGGCATTTTAGGAAACGTAAAGCCACTTGTCAAAGGGTGCTCTTTTTAAAGCAGTGTGTATTTCTGAAGCACACTTTGGAGAGAGAGGAGGAGGGAGAATGAGAGGAGAAAGAGAAAGAGAAGGGCGAGGGTAAACAGATTGTACAGTGCATTAGTCCCTGTCTCTTAGATATTAAGCCTTTTCTGCAATTTGATTGTCCATTGGTGGGTAACTTTACAACATGGTACCATTAAAAACCAACAAATTGGGAAAAGGCGCCTCTCTTTATTAGTGCAGTTATAAACCCTTTCAGGTTTGGATTTGTTAGTGACATATTGCTGCTTTTTAATTTTTTCTCATTATTAAGATTCTAGGCACTCAGTGGGGGAAATACCAAGTGTATGGGGTGGGGGGACCAGGGAGAATGAAGATGTTTTAGAAAGAGGAATAAACTCTAGACTCCTTTTCCTTTCCTTTTAGACCTTCTTCAGGGACAAATACAATGAAAAGAGAAACAAGGTCCCAGGGTCAGATTAAGAGTGAAAGTAGCAATGTGGGGAAAAAAAGAAAAAAGTTTCTTGTGAAACCACCTGGTCAAACGTAGGTATTTATCTGGAAGGTTAACTTTGGATCTTTACAGGGAAAAGAGGTTGCAAATCTGATAAGTAATTAGTTGATTCCTATCCTGCCCTATGTAAAAGATCAGAGCCATAAAGATATGATTTTTCTATCAAATCCTCTCAACTTTGGTTGGATCTCAGGGAATTAAAACAGGAATTGTCTTTAGTTTGGGTCATTTCTCTGGCTGATAACTCAGTGACTAGTCCCCAGAAGGCTCTTTGGAGGTTCCCATTATAAATGTTTTGCAGGATTGCAGTTTTTCTCAGCTGTATTATTTTTTACTTGGTCAGATACCCCTTTACCCTCTATTACAATTCTTATATATCAGTGTGAAAAATGATTATTTGGGATCCACACTCTTTGCAGCGAAGGTAAACTCTTTACTAAAAACGGATATGAGAAGAAAAGTCCAAACTAAATGCCTCATGAAACCAACTGCTCTGAGTAGGTAAAAACTGGGACTTGATCGTTAAAATTGCAGTTCAATTCCTGGTGCTGAAATCAGGCAAGAGTGATCTCTAATTTTTTATTTAGGCAAAGTCTTTTTACCAACCCTCTGGTGCCAGTGGCATCATCTTCTTTCCCTTGGTGTGCTTCAAGAAGTAGTTCCCCTCTGTAAGACATGCTTAGGAATCAAGGATGAGTGACAGAGCAGTCCCTACAAATTACACAGCTGTCCATTAAAAAAGAGCAGTTGCTGCACTTAAAATTCTCAGATTCGACACAGTTCTGAATCTCATGGTGAAATCACTGAAACCAAAGAGAGCTACACTGGTGTTTGTTAATATATTCTGTTAATATTCTTAGAAACTGCCCCGTCAGTCGTGGATTTTTCTTTGTAAACTAAGAGTAAATAAAAGCTGGTCATGATAGACCACTCATGGTAGAAATGAATGCTGACCCTGACTTGCCTACCTGTCTGCTCCTTTCATCCCTCTGAATGGTGGTATTTGGTAAGATCCCATCTAGCAACCATGGACAGAGGATCAAACACGCGCTAAATCATAAAGCAGCACAAGAGGAAAAAAAATTTTTCTCACTGTAACTGTAAGAACAATTAAAATGAGCATGAAATGCGTGGATTATTACAAAGACATGCACTGGGGAAATGCACGCCTACTGACACGGCAAAAAGTTATCAGAAGACACTAAGTAGGAAAAGACCTAAAAAAGACTGACCATTTTAGCTACTGGGTATTTATATATCTCCCACTTGCTTCGGACAACACCAACTGATGATTAAGACACATTTGACATTACGCACATCAGAGAACAAATTTTCACTTTGCACACTATGGAAAAAAAAAATGTCAGCGGAGAGCAGCTCCACTTATCTGGAAGAGTGAAACAGAAAGCAAACGTCAATGAAAGCTTACAAAAAGGGCTTCCTGCAACATAAAGCTGTTTTTCTGTTTTAAAATATGGAAGTCATTGGTATATAAAACAACGAATCACTACAAATCAGTTAATTGCTATGAACTATATGGTGCAAGTAAAATTTGTAAATTAGATTTATCCAGTGTAGCACAGATTTGTACTGAAAACTTGCAAGTTACTCCTTAGAAAAAAAATAATCAGTGGCAGATGAAGTTCTGAACATAGTTTTCTTTTTTAAATATAATACCTCAGTACATTTAATAATAAAAGTAAGCTCTACAAAAAATCTGTTTTACATTATCATACAAAATGCAGAGGGCAGTGCAGCTCACTGAACCACACTATTCAGTCATATGTATCAGGAAGACTTGAAATTAGAAAATTATGCAATTTCTGTGGCTCTTCCTCCTTCTGGAAACAGATTTATGCTATGTCCTGTTTCTTGATCTATCTGTTGCTTCACCCACTAAGTTCACTTGATGAAATGCCTTCCTCCTTCAGAACATATTGCAAACAAATAAAATAAAAAGAAACCCCAAATCCAATCAAATTTTGGGGCTGTCCGATGAGCCATGCTCCCTTGAAAACATTTTGGAATTGACTTTATCTGCTTTGTCAGCTCTACCAAGCTGAAATCTTTTTAAAATGCTGTTCACGAAGATGTCCACTTTGCTCTGATGACATGGAGGTGAAAAAACTGGTTACGATATTCCTGAGCGCCAGACTGGATAGTCAAGGTCAGTTTTGTTCAACAAACGTCCTGGCAGATGACAGTGAGGTGTGACCGTGGTTGTGGCATGTGACATGCACTTTGGAAACAATTTTTCTACCAAAAGAAAAAAAAAAAGAAGGCATGAAAGTATTTGCACTGTTACGTGTCAGGAGAATGATCATCTATTACACAAGCTTCAGGCTGGCTTTCTTCGTCCCCCACTGCCTCCTCTTCAACTTGTTCATCAAGGGGAATCTCAGTAGACTCCGAGTCTTGAGTACAAAGAGTCTTGGAGTCACTGCAGCTAGTGTCTTCTTCCACTTGGCTCCCACTGTCCTTTTCTGTGTCTGACTCGCCATCTTCCTCTAAAGTCAGTTCAAACTGAAATTTCTCAGTTTGACCCTGCCGACCCTCCTCTTGGTCGTCAGGTGCAGGAGAGGGGCTCTGAGGGATTGTGCTCTGGTACCATTCACGATTGTCTTCCAAAGTGTCCAAAATGTCCTGGGCATCAGGATGTACGAGGTCTGCCCATGTCTCCCAGAGAGGATGAACGATATAGTCTATGAAGCCCACCTAGTTATGAAAAAAATCCAATGTGAGTAGAGGATGTGAGACTAAGAAACAACTGGGAGAGGTTAACTAGGTCATGGCCCACAAATAACACGCTGAACAGAAGACTATTCACCTTAGTTTGATGGAACAGTCACTATTTCAGACAGTAGATCATATAAAAGCATTATTACTAGCTGGTGGAAATTAACTTCTAGAATTCTTAGTTCAAATGTATGTTTACAATGTAAAAAATTTTCTAGTTGTTTACAGGGTAGAGTTTGGTGGGCCTTGGACCTTATTTTAGAATGGCCGACCTGTAGGTGAATCCTGATAACTGACATAATGCTACGTCCTCTATGTGTGTGAATATACCAAATGAATGGGATGAATGTGCTGTCATAAGAACGTACATACGGCTCTGTGGATGTAGCCATAGAATGAAAGTTTCCTGGATCGCAATCTGGTGAAATTGAGCTTGTCAAAAATCAAAGTAATTTAAAAATCCAATAGAATACTGTGAGATGTGAAGACAAAGTGAGCAAATGCTAACTCTGTATCTCTGCTCTCCCTGAAAGTTCTAAGCTTCGTGCATTACCTGTGATTTTTCCACGGACGCATTGTGCTTGTCACACATAGGACTTATCTCCATGCCACGCTCCCTCTCCCGGTCTCCTTGGCGGAAAAACTCCTCCATGATACGGTCCGTCCACTGGCGGTACAGCTGGAGAGGTTTCGTTGGGTTGCTCAGATCGGCACAATGCACCATGTTCTGAAGGACCTAAAACAGACGGATGAATTCTCTATTCAGCATCTGCTCCTTTTTTTTTTTTTTTTTGTTAACTAGAAATTCACATGGGATGACTGTGACACTTAAAAATACATGTAGTGTAAGATTTATTCTAAACAGCTCAACCATGATGTGTCTGTGTGCAGTTCACACTTGTATTAATAGTTCCAAATTATGCTACTTCTATCACATCTAAATATCCTAAGAGAAACTGTTTATGTGCATAGTTGATTAAATTCTGAGCTGCTTAAGTGGTTAGCCTTGGGGGTGTTAGTTTTCTTTTCTTTTCTTTTTTTCTTTTTTAACACATATGCAAATGAAAAGAGCAGTAGGATTTTACATAGTTGATTCTCAGGAATAAGAATCTGTATTAAAATTGTGATTATAATCACTAAAAGTGTAAGGTGGGAGAAAGAAGAAATAAACCTTCATCAAAGCTGAGCACTCAGACGCACGTGCGCATGCACAGGCACCCACAGAGCAAGCTCAAAACAAGGCTTTACCTGAATCCTGTCAGAGTAATTGTCAAGAAGGAGAACTCCAGAACTTGTCACTTTCTTAGTTTCAACCATAGTTTTCAAATCAGCCAGGAGATTCATGTGCTTTGACATGTCTGTCGCAAGTACCTTAAAAGACAAAGAGTGTTTTATTAAGAATGTGGGGAAGGGGGAGAGGGAGGGGAGGGAGGGGGGAGGATGGGCAGAGGGAGGGTGATTGGTGGGATTATACCTGCCGTGCATCTTACAAGGGTACATGTGAAACTCAGTAAATGTAGAATGTAATCGTCTTAACACAATAACTAAGAAAATGTCAGGAAGGCTTTGTCAACCAGTGTGATGAAAATGTGTCAAACTGTGTATAAAACCAGTGTATGGTGCCCCATGATCGCATTAATGTACACAGCTATGATTTAATAATAATAATAAAAAGAAAAGTCCAGAGGAAAAATGTCAGAATTTGCACCTGAAAATATTATGCAGATTATCAGAAGGAACAGAAAACCAGTATGCTATCTAGTAACAGTGTATGGAAATTCTTCACTTTCTTGGGGGCAAAGTCTTTCCTTCTTTGCTGTCAAGTTTTCTGGTAGCCCAGATAAACGTCTGCAAGATATGGAAACATTAGGCACTGACGGCCACGTTCATGGTGAAAAATGGGGTGATACCGCATCATATGTTCTGATGGTTTTCCCATTCCTTGGACTAGAAAGTTAGTCTATAGTCTATAGTCCATAGTCTTAGACTATGATGGACTACTTCAGAAACAGAATATTCTCATTGATTTTCTGCTTATTCCAGATGGAGATAATTCCTGCCTTGGGATATATGTAGTTTAACAGAATAAGTTTTTTTTTTTTTTTTTGCTTTTGAGACAAGAGTCTCACTATGTCGCCCTTGGTAAAGTGCTGTGGCGTCACAGCTCATAGCAACCTCAAACTCTTGGGCTTAAGTGATTCTCTTGCCTCAGCCTCCCAAGTAGCTGGGACTACAGGTGCCTGCCACAACACCCAGCTATTTTTTGGCTGTAGTTGTCATTGTTTTTTGGAAGGTCCAGGTTGGATTCGAACCTGCCAGCTCTGGTGCATATGGCTGGCACCGTAGCCGCTGAACTACAGGCGCCAAGCCTAACAGAGTAAGTTTTGATAAACAGAGATTTTCCTTTGAATCATATGAATAGAGAAAACAGTAAGGTCAGAGGTGGCCTGACCTTACGGTAAACGGCACTGTTAAATGATGAATAAAGTTGGAAAAAAATCCACCGAAGTGGTGGCCCACACCCTTTGCTTTTGTTAGTCATGTTTCTCTGCCTGCCACTAGACTGGAGGGGCTCAGAAAATAAAAATCTGAGTGCTGAGGGCGAGCAGTCGTGAGTTAAATCCAAACTGCTACATGTGGAAATCCTATTAGGGAACATCGTGGCCTGCAGCAGGGTCAGCTTCTAGAACGTAAAGGGCAACAATAGATTTTGAAATACAGCTTCTTTTAGCTGATAATCATCTCATTCTTACATTAAAAACAAAACAAAAAACAACAACCTTGCATCAGAGTTCTCATTTTTTTTTTTTTTTTTGCTTTTATCAGCTACTTACAATATCAATGACCATTTTCCTTAACGACTGTCTTTGCTTTTTGGTCAAATTCTGGAAAATGTCACAGTTTTCTTCCTGAAGCAACTTAAAGCCCACAGCTAAATGATGGTTCTCTAAGACGGAGGAGTCATTGTACATCAAGGCAAGTTCAGAATCTGAAAGTAAGATGTGGAGGCAGAAGATCAGCATGGCTGTTTGTAAGACATTTATCTTATTCTTCCAATGTTATGATACTTGGGGTTTAGGCTGCAATTTCTCCTAACCCTCTCTGCACCCCTTACCCTTACAGGACAATATGCAGGAGAGAAAGTGTTGGATAATTTAAGAGCAGAAAGAACAATGGAATCTTGAGAATTAATTCTAACGTGACTGACATGCAGCAGATCATTTTACTCTGTGAGCATCCCTTTCTTCTTTTCTAAAGCAGAAAAATTGAATTACCTTTCCTCTAAAGTTGCCGTAAGTTCAGTAATATAAGACATTATACATAACATCTGAAATGTGCCCAGAGCATAAAGTGTTGTATTCCTGATCACTGGGGATTATCCACATTGCAGTTTATACAATGTAAGGACAACGTGACATGAGATTGTTTGTACTCAGAGACAGTATATTAACAGTTTGGACCATGTGAACAATATTCATTTGTTCTTGTTGCTTTTACTTTCTTCCACAGGATAGCTCACTAAGTGTAAACTTTATTCATTTTTCCCACTTTCTTTCCCAAGTATGGTGGCAGTCACTGCCAACTCTGCAAGTGCGCTGCTCTTCCCGCTCTTGCTCAGGGCTTCCCAGAGACATTGTGCTTAGTGTTTATACCCCCCTTGTAAAGTCGCTGTCACTCTCTCACTACTGCCCTGGACCTGCGTGTTTCAGGCAAGGAGAAATCCTGCCTCTTTCCTACTGTCTGTCAATAGCAGACCTAGATCTATAACGTAATCATTAAAAAAAATTGGTGTTTTATTCTGTTTCTACTAGGTCACTTTAAAGACTAAAAGCACATGTATTTGATCTTTTGTCTGACGAATGAATAGAAAATATACTTCCTTTTCTAAGAAAGAAATACTCAGTACAATTCACTGGCTATTTTAAAGGGAGCTAGCGAGGAGAGGAGAAGCTCGATACATGTCTGCACTAGGAAATCCTATGATTTTTATCAGAACTACAGTAATGGGAATTTGCACACCTCAATTTTGGCTCCCGAACTACAGGAATAGAAATGTCCAAATTTTTAGGGAGGGAGTGTGTAAGGTATTATTATTATTTATTTTTAGTGTTAATTTTTTAAAAGGCAGTTTTAGAGTCTACATAAGCTCCTAATTATGAAACAATAAAACTTTATCTACAGAGGGTTATATAGAAATTAAAATTTTAAAACTATACAGAATCTTAGCATATGACATTATTGTAGTAATATCATACTAAATAAAGATATATTGAAAGGAAGCCATAATGTTTTCAAACTGGAGAAATCACGCCTAATTAATCTATTAGGATTCTCTTAAGGGAATAAAAATGCGTGTGGACAAGTGGCATTAACCGAACTGCCATGGTCTTACAAAAGCCTTAATCGATTTATATTTCCCATGAAGAAAGGTGAGGAAATGAAGGCTATTGAGCCTACAGAAGAAAAACAAGATGATGAACTTCTACTTCAGGGAAAAGGTTGATCTACAGTGTGGAATTTGCAAAACAAAGTCTATGTTCTACTCAACATAAGGAGGGCCTTTCACATTAGGCTAAGCCTATCTTGGAAACATGGTTATCTCCGGACATTTAAAGAGTCCAGATTGGCCAGAAAAGCCATGAGACAATTCCTTACTGGACTGGCAGGCCTCTACAGCCTCTTCCATCTCTCAGGCCGTTACAGGAAGGTGGTAGTGACTGTTGATTTTTAAATGAACAAGTGTTGGCATTTAAGAAACTGATTCTCAGAGTAGCCATTTAACTTTCCACTCTTCTTTAGACTAAAGGCATGTGGTTACATCTAAACGGGGCGAGGGGGTAAGACCCTGCAGCTCCTCAGTTGGCTTTCTACCACAGATGATAATCCAGTAGTTCTAAGTAGAGTCTATGAAGGTGAAAGTTGTCTTTATAATTTGACACAATGCATAGCACAAAGGGGCAGAAAGATCAGCTTATACTGCACTTTTGTTGAAACCCCCTCATCTCTAAGTCCAGTAAAAGTCGCCTCTTTCATGAAGCTTTTCATGATTACCACAGGCTGAATTATTCACTTTTTCCCTGTAAACTCCGATACTACTTTGAACTACAGATCTGGCCTTTATTGCATTGTACCTCATTTGTCTTTATTTCCATACAAAACATTTAACAGCCCCTCCCCAAACTTCCTAACCTACCTAGAGACTTAAGCCCTATATAAAATTCAAGATTATTAATTTAACATGATTGGTTGTCTGATTTCTTCTGTGTACTTCAATTATTTTAACTTAAAAGGTACAGAGGGGAATAGAATAAAGTATAATATTTCTTTACTTATTTTTATGGTTTCAACCACCCTTATAACCTCACTCCAACTAAGAAGCTATGTTTATTATCTTTATAGTTATCTCCCATTACAGTAGAAACTGTTCACTGGTGTAGAACAGTGACTACCACACAACAGGCACACGATTCATTTGTTGAATTAAACAACTCTTTAGAACCCAACAGAGACTATCAAGAAGAAAAAGTTAGCCTTATTTAATAGAACCAGGATAACTCATTAAGGAAGGTTTAAGAGTAAAATTAAAGCCACTTGACGGCATTCTATGGAAAAATCAACATACTCTTATAACAGAGGGCTTCTGAAGAACCAGTTATATTATTCCTTGACTAGTGGACAGAAGTGAGTCTATCAGTTGCGTAGGTCAATCTGAAGCCATGTCACTAACCTGGTGACCGACCGTGCCATGAGGGCCACCACCAGCGAGTAAGTCCAGCAGTTACTCTTGGGAGACTCTATCACACTTAGACAATAACCAAAACCTGAGCATTATTCTAGCCTTGATAAAAGCATAGTATTTAGAGCAGCAGTCCCCAGCCTTTTTGTCACCAGGGACTGGTTTCACGGAAGACAATTTTTCCATGGATGGGAGGATGGGGGGAGATGGGAAGGAGGCAGAGCTCAGATGGTGATATGAATGATGGGGAGCACTATGAATATAAAGGAAGCTTCACTTGCTTGCTCGCCGCTCCCCTCCCGCCGTGTGGCCCTGTTCCTAACAGGCTATGGACCAGAACTTTTTTGGCTCCATGGATTGGGTTCATGGAAGATAATTTTCCCACTGATTGGGGGCGTGGGGGGCAGAGCATGGGACAGAACATGGAGATAAGGCAGTGCTGTTGTGTGGCCTGGTTCCCAAGAGGCCACAGACCAGTACGAGTCCGTGACCTGAGGGTTGAGGACCACGGATTTAGAGGATCTTGGTGCCAGGCATCGTACTAAGTGGTTTATGTGCATTACTTAATTTAATCCTCATGGTTTTAGGAAGATTATATTGTTATTGCTACTTATAAAGGATATAAATGAGCCTTAAGGAAGTAACTTTGCCAGTGTAAGTCCTGGGGATAGTACTTAAAACTAGGCAGTCCCTAGAATTCTCTTCTTATACTACTTATTATTACAAATGCTTTATAGGGGTAGTGACGTTGAACAGTGAACAATAAGCATAAACCAGGAAATGATAAATAATGCAATCCATTCAGTGCCTGGCCAGACTAATAACTATATAAGTTTATGCTATTTTATTGAGGGACCATGCGTATCCTTACAAACACAAAGTCAATATTTTATTCTACACAAACCAATTGTACACATTCATCAAAACTACCCTGGATCATCAGGATAAATTAAATTATGCTTAACATACAGTAATAACAAAAGCAAGAAGAACACCTTTGTTTGTGTGCCCCTCTCTTCTGAGTTCTGATAGAATAGCAGGGTAGAGGGTTGGTAGGCACCATCACCTAACTAAGAACGTGGACTCCATCTGTGTTAGTCTTCTCGCCCCATGGTTTTCCAGAGGGAAAAAAACCAATAAGATGGAGAGTTTATATATGTATGGATTTGGCTGAGGTGATCATGGAGCTAAGAGGTTTCGTGATGATAGTCTGTAAGCTGGAGAACTAAGAAAGCCAGTGGTATAATTCAGTCTCAGTCTGAAGGCCCCAGAACCAGCAGCGCTGATGCAGAAGAGCAGAAGACATTCCAGCTCACAGAGAGAAAGAATTTTCTGCCCCTCCCCTTCTGTGTTCTAGTCTTCTATTTGGGGCCCTCCACGTATTGGACAATGCCTCCCAAGACTAATGAGAGTCATCTTCTTTACTCAGTCTATTGATTCAAAGGCAAATTTCTCGTAGAAATACCTTCACAGAAATACACCAAAATATTTTATTAGCTATCTGAGCGTCCTATAACCCAGTCAAGCTGACTTATAAAAGTAACCACAGAACTCTAATCTCAGACTGCAAATCCCTTGAGGCAAAGAGCTGCTTTTTTATGCTTTAATACTACAGCAGTACCTCATACACTGAGGGGAAAAAGTAGGTAACAGTAAGTATTTATTGATTCTATTATTAAGTTGATTTTTGAAAAAACTTTATTTTAAATTGCTTATTACCAAAGACATTATTAAATAATGGGGAACTAATAGAAAGAGCCTACAACATAAAAACAAATTTAAAATTTTTACCAAATTTAAAATTGTTTAAAAACTTAATAATATCAGAATTGGCAAGAGTATAGGGGAAAGGGCAGACTATTGGTGCAAATGTAAATAGTTATAAGCTTTCTGGAGGGCCACAGAATATAAAAGAAAAAATTAACCTCTGAAATTATCACAACAGTTCAAAGCAATATAAGCAAAAGAAAATGGACAACTTAACATTCTCTAACAGGAAATATATCCAAAACAGGTTACTGAGCAGATTAAAGGTTTTAGAAAAACCTCTACAGTATGATGTTTTAAACTGATACCTAACAGGTGTACTTATTTATGGGGTACATGTGATATTTTGATATATTCATACAACGTATAATGGTCAAATCAGCACCACTGGAACATCTATCACCTCAAATGTTTATCATTTCTTTGCACTGGGAACTACAGTATGTTTTTTAAATATTTATCTAAACTTGAATGCTTATATCTATCTGTATGCATATGTGCCTAGACATAAGTGTGAAATTATATTCACTGAAATTATTACCTTCGAGGGAAAATTTTCAGGTGATTTTTATTTTCTTCTTTATTTTCCATATTGTTTTATTTTATAATGAACATACTCATTTTATAAAAGATCAACTAAAACATATTTTTAAAGTTTTAAAGCTGAAAAAAGGACGTCCTCTATAATAAGACAAACATGGTCAAGTCTCAAATCTACCATATTTTGATATATAAAAAATGTAAATTCTATATACATTTCTGCTTATCCGCCTGACAAAGAGCACTTGCAGGAGTAAGTTCAAGGCATATCTATTACATTAGCGTTTGAGGCAAAATGATCATGAGCCTAGAAAACAGCAGACCTGGCTTGGAAACTAGGATCCATCTCTCCTCTTTTGGTCTTATCTGTTAAATGAGGACAGTCCCCACCAAACTGCTATGGGGATTTTAGGACACCATTAACATAATGTCTGAAATTTGGGGAACTTTGAATAGCTCTCAAGATTTCCTCCACAAACTGTCACTGGATGGAAATGCAGGGGTGACTGACTTGAAACCTACATTCCAACAGCTCTCACTCTAAGAAGGAAAACAGAAACAGAAGACAAGAGGCTCGTAGTCAGGAGAACAGATTGTGTAAAAGGCACGGCGAGCAGAAGACGGGTCCGTATGTGACAGCAAGCACGTCCACGTGGTGCATCAGAGCCAGCATCCAGACGTGGGCTGGAGCAGGTAAGATGGGGGACCGTTTTTCTTATCTATATCCAATATTGTGAAAAGTATGCATGGACCTGGACCTTTTCTTTTGCTCATTAGCTTTGTCAGTGTTTGTGTACTTAACGTGTGGCCCAAGACAACTCTATTCTTAACCTTTCCAATGTGTGGCAAAAAAGAAAAAAGCTTGGACATCTTTGATTCCTCTTCCTGTTCTTACACCTTTGCTAGGTTTAATTTAGACTCAGAAAATGCCAGCACGCTATGCCGTGTCTCTAAACTACAAAAGAAAATGAACAAAGGTCTTCAAATGGACTTCTGAACAAAACATTTCCCCTTGAAATGGGGGTGGAAATGGTGGTTTTAACACACTATCCAGTTGCTGAGGACAAAGCATTAAAACTGTTAGGCTCACCCTCTCTATTCAACCCCTCGCCATGCCCAACCCTCACTGCGCTCTGCACCATCGCATGTCACATGTCTTCTTATTGTGTTCTGTCTTTTCTTGCAGAATGCAGGCTCTTGAGAGCCAGGGCTTTGTCTCGTTCACTCACGTATCCCTAGTGCCTAGAACAATATTCGATATTCAGTAGGCTGTCAGTACATTTTTGTTGAATAAAATAACAACCTCTGCAGTTACAGCTATATACTCATATTTGATAAAAATGAATTTATACTATATTAAAGATGTTAGGTTTATACAGAAAAATAAAATTCTCTGTATTATCCACTAGTATAGCTACAAAATGTTTGTTTCCAGGTAAGATTAGAGAAATGAAGAAGATGTGTGTTCTGGTAGCTGGACCAGCTTCACCTCAGCACATCGAAATGCCTCTGTTCTTGAAAATCAGAAACCATGCTTTCACCATGTGACTAATGTGAATAAATCTTTCTTCCCCAAACTTCTTTGCCACAAATTAACTCATTTTCCAGGTAATAATTGATGCTATATATATTTTGTACCTTTTACACTGCTTTATTTTTTCAGAAAATTAAACTTATAAAGTTAAATGCAATTTTATGACCTCTGGCATGTTAAAATCAAAACTTTATGATGCTATTTACATTTTATAGATTTATTTATATGTGTACAAAAGACTTAGGCAGCGTCCTGCCTGGAATTTCCATTTCTCTAAATCCCATTTACGTTCCTGCTCATTTGCAAATCATTTAGTAAAGCTTAACCAACTCTACAGGTAGAAAAGATCTCTCTGCTTTCATAACATCCTGCATATTAATAAGGAGTGTCAATAAAATTAGTCAAATCATGTGGCACCTAAACCTGACACAAGTGATGTAATTAACAAAACCTATGATCCCAACTAAGCTGCAGGAGCCTAACTGGACTGGGAACCAGCCTGGTGAGTCCCTGGCACTCCCTCTTTATCAGCCACCTAACCCAGGACACATCCCCAAACCTTGTAGCACCTTCGTAGCCTCCTTAAAATGAGACAGGTAACCTCCCAACTATGGGCTTACAAAGCTGATGGTCAGACTTCGTTAATACAAGAAATATAGATTCAACTTTTGCCTGTGGACAGGTCAGCAGCTCCAGCATCACGGCAGGAGCTGAAGAGTATACTAGTTTGACTCACGGATTCTCAATCCATCCATAAAAGTCAGAGAAAATATAAACTTCAGTCTATTTTTAAAGAGGGTTTACTGTAAATTAAAGATAAACACATTAATTTTGATAGAGTATTTCAACAAACCTTATTTCAAATTTGTAAGTTATTATAATTTATAAGTTATTAGAGGATTCTTTCACTGCATGCTGTGAGGATAAAGGTTATTTGTGTTACTGGCAACTAAGTCTCTTTTGTCTTCTGGGTCCTGAAAAAAACATTCTAGCTCACAGGATCCCTAGTCAAAAGCCAACTAAGGCAGTAATTCTGATACATCCTGGAAGCTCTGACCAACCTTGGAATACCTTCACACACCAAATGACATGGCTGACTCATTCTCTCAGGAATAATGGTCTCATCATACCCCACCCTCAACAAAACACCAGCAGTCCAAAGCCGTGCTGGAAACTGAACTTCCCTCAGTTGCTCTTTCTGTGGGAAAGAAATCCTCACAACCCTAACTGAAGATGTATTTTTGATAAAGAAGGATGAAAAGAAAGAAAATAATTGTATATAAAAAGGAATCTTATATGAAAACTTTTTGTCCTAAAATAATTGGTAATTTATAAAAACAGTGTCAAACACATTGAAAGATAGTTCGTGTAAGTAATGAAGATTAGGTTAGTGAAAGATAATTTTAATATAATTTTGTATGTGATCAAGTTGGTTATAACGAAAGAGGAATCCCTAATTTAAACAACAAAGTTCTCTTTTAAGTTTATAAATCTTAAGTTTGAAGCCTTTTGGATTTCTGTTCTTGTATGTGTCTTTAAACTAATGAGCAAATACCTCAAAAGTTCAGAATTCAAAAGATCAATCTGTCACTATAGAGTTAAAATGCAAAGTTTGTTAAACTGTTTCTCTATCTTTTTGCCTAATAAAAACTGTGGTTGCTAAGTGTGTGTGTCCTGGAGAAAAGGTACCAGCACTCAACAAAAGACCTAAGGTTAGTTAGTCATTTGAAACTGAATGAAAAAAAAAAAAGGGTCTTCTTTACTTTTTAAAACACCAGCCACTTTTCTTTCCTAATTGACATCACCTTGTATAGCTCCTAAGGTAGCAAGGCATGTTCTTAACAAAAAGTTCTTTGGATTTACATTACATTCCAAGACTTGATTTTTTCCCTTCCATTTGTACTACAAGGTGATCAGAAAAAGAGCACCAGACATTAACCTGGTGGGGACAAAGAGAGTTGTGTATTTTCTGTGAGAAGTCAAACTTCTTACTGTCACCTTCCTGGTTAATTTCTTGAGACAGCTAATGATACTGGCCATGTAGGAAGCTGACTGGGGAGATACAAAAAGTCCGTTATGTCAGCGAGCTCCCCCTAATCATGAAATTGGGTGCATCTCAAAACCCTCCACCCCAACCCCCCATCCCCAAAGTTGAATGACCCCTTGACAACCCCTACAACAGCCAGACTACAAAACATTAGCAGCCTCCCTGGGACAACTATATGATGTGATTTTAGCTAAAAGTATCCCTAACCCTCTTCTAACTGTCAAAACCCTTCTCACACTTCTCTAGGACTTCACAGATTTCTCATAACAAGACTTTAACTCTAGTTAAACTGCCTTCTTTCTCTGCCTAATCCCTTCTTCAGTCCTTTAAACGTCCCTGATGTTATACCTCACTGCCTACTCAACACGATCGATCTCACACAGGACTTTCTAAACCGAACCTCCTCACCCGTATCTCGCAGATGCTGGATTTGCTTGTCCCTCCCTACGCCCTCCTCAACATACATACCGCTGTTCCAGGCCCAGATCGTGGCTGAAGGACATCCACTGGGCACTTAACCTACTGCAAAGAGAAGGGAGCCTCCTTCACTGACTGAGCAGACACCCTGCTTGGGAACTGTCCCACCACTATAGCCAGTACAGTGATTTCACTATCCCAGACCTTTTCATAAAACATCTGCTCACTCCTTTACGCAGCAACTCCCATCTCCGGGATGGTAACATCGACCATAAACCGTCTTACCCCTGCACCCTTTTGTATGATCCTCACTGGCCCTGGGCCTTCCCAGATACCTTACCTCTAAATCATCACAATTTCCCCCCTAACACTTCCTAATTCTGACAGTCATTTCAGGTCAATGGATTTTCTTCTCAGGACTCCCCCACCCCCAAACTTCACCATGATCCCCTTCTTTCTTACCCTACATCTAATTCTCAAAAACCCTTCCCCAGAATCTACACTCCTGGCTGTCCCCCAACAAACCAATGAGCCAATCTACCCTTTCCTCAGAGAAGCATTTGCCAGTTCCTCTTCAGTAACAAACTGGGACAGAATTAGAGAAATCACAATTTTCTTCATTTTTTTTTTCATTTCACCTTAGCTCATGTCTGACACAGGCGGCCTATTTTTTTGTGTGTGGCCACCTACCAGACAGGCACCTGCAATCTTACAGATCTATCTCCTAATGCAAACACTGCCCCTCCTGATCAGCCTCTACCTGTTCCAAATAAAACACAGGTCAGGCCCCAAAGAACCCCCATTCTGATCCCACTCCTCACTACCCTGGAGATAACCACAGGAATTAAAACAGGACTCAGAAACGTGGGGTCTTTCCTGCACCTTTCCCACGCATTATCCCAAGACCTACAAGAAAGCCTAGAAAAAATATCCCATAGCCTTCTTGGCAGCCATAACCCTCCAAAATAGCTTAGATCTTCTTCAAGAGAGAAGAGAGAAGGGAACACTTTTACACTGCTGGTGGGACTGCAAACTAGTACAACCTTTTTGGAGGGAAAGTATGGAGAAACCTCAAAGAACTCAAGTTAGACCTCCCATTTGATCCTGCAATCCCATTACTAGACATCTACCCAGAAGGAAAAAAAATCCTTTTATCATAAGGACACTTGCACTAGACTGTTTATTGCAGCTCAATTTACAATCGCCAAAATGTGGAAACAGCCTAAATGCCCACCAACCCAGGAATGGATTAATAAGCTGTGGTATATGTACACCATGGAATACTATTCGGCCATTTAAAAAATGGAGACTTTACAGCCTTTGTATTAACCTGGATGGAAGTGGAAGACATTATTCTTAGTAAAGCATCACAAGAATGGAGAAGCATGAATCCTATGTACTCAATTTTGATATGAGGACAATTAATGACAATTAAGGTCATGGTGGGGGTGGGGGAAGGGGAGAGCAGAGAGAGAAAGAAGGAGGGAGGGGTGGGGAAAGGAAGAGCAGAGAGAGGGAAGGAGGGAGGGGGTGGGGCCTTGGTGTGTGCCACACCCCACTCTTGGGGGCAAGACAAGATTGTAAGAGGGACTTTACCTAACAAATGCAATCAGTGTAACTTGTACCTCCAAAATAGCTTAGATCTTCTCACTGCAGAAAGAGAAGACTTATCCTTATTTCTAGATGAAGCATGCTGCTACTACATCAGCCAGTCTGGGCTCATCAAGATGCTGCCAAGAAATCAACAGAAGGGCTGCCGACCTCCAAAGACAAAAAGAAATAGCTGGCAACCCTTGTTTGACTCACAAAGCTGCCTTCCCTGGGCCTTACCTCTCCTTAGCCTGTTAATCCTTCTGTTACTTTGTGTCTCCCTAGACCTGCTCCTTATACAAACTGCAATCCAGTTCATTCAAAACACTGTTCATGGTTTAACCCAACAACACCTCACCCAGTTCTTTCTTCTCAAGGAGGCGCCCTCCAGACAACATCCAAATCTTCCTAACTCCAATGACTCCCCTTTACATCCCTAAAGGGAGCCTCTGCCCCCATCCACTAGGAAGCACTTCTGAAAGATTTCTGTACCCCTGTTCCTTAAAATAAAAAGTGGGGAGTTGTGGGAAAGAAATCCTCACAACCCTGACAGGACTGCAGCTATTCTGGGAAACAGCTAGTGGGAAGGAGCAGGCCAGAAACCAAACTGGAATCACAGCAAACCCCCTCCCGTACTGCCCCATGCCTCAAAACCATTGTTCCTGGGAAGTAACAGACCAGGTAATTTTGACTCTGACCCTGGCTAGTGGCCAATTAAGGGAGTAACTCTTACTCCTAGATTTGCCCTGAGTACAAAAATCAGTCCCTCTGCACAAGGGAGGACTCCCAATGGGAAACCCCCTCCCACATTCAATCCTACTGATAAGGAATAGAAGCCTCTTAAAACTGTGAGAACGAGCTGGCTCCTGGTCAGACTCCATTCTGCTCTTCCTCTCTGCTATTAAAGCCTTTCCCATCCCTCTTCTTCTCACTGAGTCTTACCCCAACCTACCCTGGTCCTCTCCCTTTCAGAAATGCCTCTCCTCCTACCCCAGGCATATCACTCACAAAACAGCCTTTAATGAACATCTGGGCCACTCTTCTTGTATTTAAAACCACCCCCTGATTTTCTCCACTTATTCAGTGGCTCTGAAACGTCAGAGGGCGTCAGATTCATCTGTGGACCGAGGCCTTGCTGCTTAAACAACAGACTCCACAGGGACCCAGACGTCCGCCAAGAGTGAGCCTAAGCCCAAACCCTCACGGGATTCACAAGGAAGAGGGACAGAGCTGGTCACAGTACAGGGGAGACAGTGACTTTACTGTGAATTGTTTTAATTTGTCCTCTAAGCTATTCCTAATTCTAATATATATATATTATAATAATAAAGGAACACACAATATGGCATAGAATGGGATGCAAAGAAAACATACCAATCAGACTGTTTGGTATCACCAAGAAAATATATTTCTTAAGGACAAAAACTTAGATTAAAACAAACGCTTCATGAATTTGTTAAAAAAAATCTAAAAAATTAGGAAAATACCAAGGCATTAAATAATATATCATCTCAGGCTCATGGAAAGTACCAGTGTTCATTGGACTGTATGACCCCCCGGCTCTTCACAGAAAGGACAGTCAACCCACATGGCTGACACAACCCAGGAGTGGAATCCAACAGGTACTCATCTTCATGTGTGTGCTTTGGTGTGTTCTGAAAGTGCCCCACTATGGGTCCTCATAAAGTAGCTGGAAAGTGAAATGTTATCCTGTGTAATATGAATAAATACGGTCCTAAACGAAACTTTTACAATGTACCTGAGTAACCACACGTCTCAGGAAATCCTGACTTTCCCAATCCTCCCTATGTGGGTGAGTCACTAACGTGCATTTTGCAATTGGGTTGTCCAGAGGGTTTTAAAAGATATAAAAATAGATCTAAATAATCCTAAAGGTTTGAATTAAGTCTCTCAAATCAAGGTTACATTTAAATTCTTTCTTTAAATATGATTACAGCAAGGTATAGGAAATTAATGGTGAATGAATTCAAAGGCAGTCCTGCAGCCAAGCTGTTACAGGGCAGGAAGAGACTGCAACCCAGAAGATCAATGCGGGGGAAGAAAAGGCAGATTCTTAACAAACATGAGAAAAAATTTCACTAAGTTTGCATTTTATTTTTTCATATATAAAACTGAATTTATATTAATCTACCACAAGGGGAGGGAGTTAAGTTATAGTTCACTTCAATTGTTTAGCAGTTAACTTGCAAGTACTAACTAGTTTCTCTTAACATAAACCTCTTTACAGAGGCATAGCCCAAATGTCACCTAAACATTTCCTCCAGAGGATTTCTGTGCAGCTGTGTGTGAGAGATGTTCCATATTAAACAGTCATCACTGCTCCTTGTATTTCCAAAGTCAGTGGTGGCTTCTTAGACAGTGAGATGTCACCAGTGAAAAAACATTTAATTGTTTAAAAGTGTTAACTTAAGAGAGAAGTTCCTGTTACTGTTGTTAGGAGATTTTAAAAAGGAAAAAACAGGGCTCCGTATGGTGACACAGGAGAAAGGGAAGCTGTGTGAACTCTGAGGAGTAAATGATGACCTACATAAAGTAAGGAAGGTTTGAACATTAATTCTCATAACCGTTTCCTTTTTTATTTAAAAATTTAGGGGCAATACAGTTACCTCAATCTTTTTGCACACTTTCACTTTTAATTACCCTTGCCTAGTAACATGGCATTTTATTTTTATTTTTTTAGAGAAGTACTGGAATATACGTTTTTTAAATATTGTATGCGTCATCGAACATAATGATAAATTTTCAGAGCTAAATTACATTAATATATTCTATCATTACAACACATATTTACGTATCTCAAAAGGACTTTATCATTCTGGAAATACCCTCAGGCATTCTATAATGTACAAAGGAAAAATGTGTTCCACACAAACAAATAAACTTTACTTACTCGTATTGATCAGAAATTGATTTGACACACCAGGATGATCTACGTCATGTATTGCACTGGCAAAAATTGCTGCAAGAATCTCCAAATCTGTAAACACAGCCTGAAAAATCAGACAGCAATTGTAACAATTTTATAATGAAAACAAATATATTAGCAAAAGAATATCTTTCCCCCAAATGATTAGGGAAATCATATTGCTTTAGGAAACAATAGAACAACTTCTTAGGATTTGTAAAAATTAAAAGTGTTTCCTCCTAATAAATTCTATGAAAATATCAATGTCTTACTTATATTTTATAAAATAGTCATTCTTTGACCTGTTAACTATCAAAGCCATCAGACTACATTTCAAGGAAACAAACTAACCAAAAGTGAGTAAGCCAGATACACTATATGAATCTCTAGCCAATGTTCATAGGCAAAAAATCATCTAAGACTTCACTGTTTACTAACTAAAACAATTTTTCCCCATGTAAGTCCAAATACTTCCAATAAATCCAATTATTTTCTTCACTGCAAACCCTTTAGGATACAAGTTTAAGAGCTTCTATGAGTGGAAAGCTAGTGTTCTTCCGACTTCAGAAGACAGATGTACCTCCAAAGCGGGTGTCGATAACAGCACATGCGTAGACTGGACGACGTCTGCAGCATGGATGTTGTTGTGGTAGGCCACATCAGCATGGTAATGGTCTTCAAGAGTCATGAGATACGTAATTAGAGTATCTACTGGAATCTTAAACGTTTTTAATAAATCCCGTTCCTGTAGGAAAAGAAGTCCTCTCATGTAAAAAAAAAATTTTCCTATAGCGTACATCAACAAAATCACATACCAGTGTTACCTAAGGTTAACCCAGAAATGGCAACTGTACTCTCACATGGAAGATGGAAACCTCTGGGAAGATCCGGAGACTGTGGGACAAAACCAGAGTTGGGTTTCCTTCTCTCCTCCTGGAGCCCAGCAGTGCTAAACTCATGCTGTGGGTGGTAGAAATGAGCTACCTACTATAAAAGTCTCTGTGTCCTATCGCAGCTTCCGTCAAGTGTCCCTCACTCAGCCACTGGATCACACCAATTGAAACTCAACATTCTCTCTAGGGCTGGCCTTGATCATTCCAGTCCCAAGGTGTATCTACAACAGCTTCAACTTCTCATTTAAATACGCTGAGCAGGGCCAAATGCTCCACAAGGGTGAGAAATGGTCATAGAGAAGACAGCAGGACATGGGAAAGTGACTGAAGTCTAAGGCGAGGCAGCAGGGTGCTCATTCATTTCTTAAAGTTAGTGCTCCATTCTCTATGCAAGTCAGGGTCAGGGAGGTGATTCTCTACATTTTATTTTAGTGAACTGCTTCAACTCCCCCGCTCACATCTTTTTCTTCTTTTTCATATAAAAAGTTACCAAAATCATAATTTATGTGTACTTCACCCACATTTCACCTTTCTCTTTATGTGTCCCTTGGCAAAGGAGTAAATAAGAACAAAAAGTATCAAAATAAGCAAAAGAGGATAAGGAGGAAAGAAGACAACAGGTATGTACAAACCACAGCCTGGACATTAAGTTCCTGATTAAAAGAAATAGGATAGAACTTAACTACAGTACCTGGAAAATGGTGTGCATGATAACAGTCAGGGGCCGGTTCCCAGACAACTCTGCTATTCTGAAAACATGAAGACCCCATTTGTTCACATCTTCCAGTTCCTGAGGTCAGAAAACAATATTGGAAAAATTAGAAAGTGGAAGTAGAAAGTGAATAAATGAATACAACTGTTTAAAAATTACTGACTTCAGGTGGCGCCTGTAGCTCAGTGGGTAGGGTGCTGGCCACATACACCCAGGCTGGCATTGACCATTTCAGTCAATGCCAGCCTGGGTGTATGTTCAAATCCGGCCCAGGCCAGCTAAACAACAATGACAACTGCAACCAAAAAATAGCTGGGCGTTGTGGCGGGCGCCTATAGTCCCAGCTACTTGGGAGGCTGAGGCAAGAGAATAGCTTAAGCCTAAGAGTTTGAGGTTGCTGTGAGCTATGACACCACAGCACTCTACTGAGGGCGACATAATAAGACTGTCTCAAAATAAAAATAAATAAATTATATATATATATATGTAAAACTGACTTGAATATAATGATTGTTAAGATTTTTTAAAAATAATGATTGATTTTAAATCTAATGCATGCACCATGTGAGTATAGGTAAACTTTAGGCCAATGCACTCGAATGTAGTAAAGACTGAACAGTATTTGCTTAACTTTATGACTCTGACAATACAACATATTTACATTCTTTAAATATCAAAGCTTTCTTAAATGGCTAAAATCTATTCATGAAGTCTTAACTAGTCTCCTAAAACACAGAAGACATGCCAAATTTCCAATTCTTTAAAGGCAAACAATCAAATAAAGATGCAGAAAAAAAAAGGAAATAAACATATATACCAAATCACTTATCTAAATCTCTATATTAATAAAATCTAAATACTTTGCAAAGAACTTTTTAAAGTGCTTTTCCATCTTCAAAAAAACCCTCCCACAGACCGGGCACAGTGGCTCATGCCTGTGGTCCTAGCACTCTGGGAGGCTGAGGCCTATGAATTGCTGGAGCTCACAGGTTTGAGACCAGCCTGAGCCAAAGCAAGACCTCATTTCTAAAAACAGCCGGGCATTGTGGTGGGTGTCTATAGTCCCAGCTACTTGGGAGGCTGAGGCAAGGAAATCTCTTAAACCCAAGAGTTTGAGATTGCTGTGAGCTATGATGCCATGGCACTCTACCAAGGGCAATAAAGTGAGACTGTGTCTCTGAAAAACAAAACAACCCCCCCTCCCACAAATTAATAAACTCTTCCACCTATTTAAAAGAGAAGGAACCCAAACTCATGCCAGGGCATCACTGCATGCTTATGATCATCATCTCTGAAGTCATCATACCTTGGCAAGGACATCTTCTTGTTCAGTTTTAACTCCAAACCTTGGGATACTTGAATTAGTCAGGCTAGAGCTGTGCATCAGCTTCTTGACTCCACTGATCTGAGACATTGGTCTTTTCTTTTTCTCCTTTTCCTTCTGAGTTGGACAAGGTATTTCCACTTCATGTTGCTTATCTTGAGAAATTCAGAAAATGTTACACATTTATCATTAATTCTACCTTTTTTACCACAGTATGCAAAACTGGATGGATTGTAATTATTATATATTGTAGGAAATGTTTCCATGTAAAACTTTTTCTTTTAGAAAATTATTTCAATTTGATATGGACTCAATTTGCTATCTTTGAACACAAAATTAAGCAAATAAATTCCACTAAAGAACAACTAATATGGTTATCTTTTTGATAGAATTTCCTAATAAAAAATTTTGCAACAGTTATAAAAACAGACTGGGAGAAAACAAAATAGGTGGTTATTTCCACTGTTTATCATTTCCATTCCTTTCTGAAATTCACTCAGTGGCTTGAAAACTGCCCTTGCCAACTAAAGACTCCAGTTTCTACCACTTTGAAATGGTAGAAACTTCATACACAAATGCCATAAAACCCAGCAGTATATAAACTTGAGCCATACTGTAGGCTCATACTGTAGGATTTGAAATGGTCATACTGTTAGGATTTGAAACAGCAGTTTTAATGACTTGTATTAATTCTACTACTTTTTTATTTCTATATTGTAGTGTGATAAGGGTTATGCTATAACCAGGTTTTCGGGTAACACCAAATCTCAGACATTATATGATAGTGGATATATACACATATGTTAATTGTTATTTTCTGCAGCCAAAGACTTAGGATGTCTTGAAACTTTCACCCACTATTTCAAAGCAATGAGCAGCTTTAACTCATCCTCAGACACAGTATGTGTTTGATAAATGTCTGAATAAATATGGCAATTAGGTATTATGGCACTTTGGTTTTGAAAGTAAATCCAAACCAAGGATATGTTCAAATTACTGACTTTTACTTATTTCAATTTCTTTCTATGGATGGGTAGAAGGCTTGTCCCAAGATACCACACTGGCAGCTAATCAGCAATCTTTTCTTTAGCAACTGTATCGGATCTGCCCATCGGTTTACCAGGCCTAGTGTCCATTACACTGTCAACTCATTGAGGAAGGAAATTATTTCTAATTTATCATTAAATACCCGTTGTCCAGCAATGGCTGGTATTCAACAAGAACTTACTGAAGACATGAATAGATCCTTTTGTAAAATATAGTTTGAAGTTTGGCACTATGAAAAAAATGCAATGTACAACTTGAGTTCAAAGAACCCCTTGAAGTCCTAAATAAAGCTAAAATAAAAAAATGTACTTTGTCATTTTAGATTTTAAAACTTCTAAGATCAAACGATTAAAATGATAAAAGCAAAGAGAATTTCTAACACTTGTTTGGTTTCAAAAATGAGCTGGTACTCCAATTCCCCTCCCAAAACAAATAAGTAAATAACTGAAAATAATAAAAAGTTTTACTTGTGGGCGGCGCCTGTGGCTCAAGGAGTAGGGCGCCGGTCCCATATGCCGGAGGTGGCAGGTTCAAACCCAGCCCCGGCCAAAAGAAAAAAAAAAAAGTTTTACTTGTATATTGTTATTCTCACCTAAGAATGTGTTTGATATGTACTCTGACACTTGATTTCCAGACCGGCTCATTTCAGAGAGATGGGTGAGCTCCCGATTAAGCATCCTTTTAAACTGAAAAACAGAAGGGTAAAATGAAATAACAGAAGAGGAAAATGTAAGTGAAATAAGATAAGCATACTCTGAGACACAGGAAGACATGCCCAAAGAATTTTCAAATTGTCCTGACAATTTAGATTAGTGCCATCCAGATGAGCTTTCTGTAATGATGGAAAAATACCATAATCTGTGCTGCCCATTACAGTAGCCACCAGGCACATGTAGCTGGTAAGCACTTGAAATGTGGCTAGTACAAATGAGAACTGAATTTTGAATTTTATTAACTTTTAATTAACCACCAAGGGACCGTAATAAACTGGTCAACATGAGGCACTAGGCCTACTGTACTGATATGTACAACAACTGGGCCATGTCTGGGCTATGAAAACTAGGTAAACTTAAGGAGCTGGTCAATGTAGGGAGGTGGTCAGCTATGGAGGTTCTATTATATTTTCAATTTAAGTGGCTAGTGGCTACCATATTGGACAGCACAGACTTAAGACTTTCAAGGAGAAAATCAGGGAAATCTAGGGAGAAAAAAAGAGAATAAAAAATTTAAAACATATTTAGAAAAGATAAAACCTAATTTACAGATACATAAAAACTGCCAAAGAAAATATGATGTACTTTCATCAACTGCAGAAATGTATACATATACTGATTAGAGGTTAAAAATCTAGTCTTTTTACCCCAAAGCAAAAGTAAACTGACTTATTTGAGTACTGTTCCAGAATCATGGAGAAATAAAATAAGTATTATATGGTATTATATAATGCATTATACTATATATAGTATTTGAATAAACAGTATATAATACCTTATTTTACAAGTTGTTTTTCAAGTAGGGGATATATGATTTACTGGTTCACAGCATCCACAGAATTTACCAAACCATTCCCCAAGTTACTGAATAGAAAACAGGTTAATTTTTAATTCCATACCTTGTTATTTCACAATTTATTTTACTGATACGGTGGTGAAATATTGTAATTAACCTACTACCACCACATGGCTTTACTAATATCCAACATTCTCAAAGATTTTATGCTTCCCCACCCAGCGGCTACTCTTCATGTGTCTTCTTTTGACTCTAAAAACAGCCCAAGTAGGCCTTTTAATATGCCTTTCATATTTCTCCTACTATATAGAAATAATACATTTTTCTATATGTATAGTAACTGCTATTAGATACTTAGTCAAAAAATGTCAAACACATTTCCTCTAATCCTCAGTATCCTGAAAATTATGTAAGGATGCATAAAGTCTCACCATAAAGTCCATTTATGTCTGCAGGTGAATAGTGGGTTTATCTTTTAGTAATACCTAAAATATAATACTTATGCAGTATTTGATTAATATCAAATTCTAAAAAAAAAAAAAATCTTGCTTCTCTGCATAATTCATACCAAGAAAGCCTACTCAATGTTGTTTGCTAAATCACTCCCAAAGTCAATCTTATTGACTGTCTAGATTAGGTATAAGAAATTAAAGAACTAAAAGCGGACCTTCCATTTGATCCCAAAATTCTATTACTAGGTATCTATCTAGAAGAAAAAAATTTTTTACCACAAAGACATTTGCACTAGAATGTTTACTGCAGCTCAGTTCACAATTGCCAAGTTGTAGAAGCAACCCAAATCCCCATCAACCCATGAATGGATCAACAAACTGTGGCATATGTATACAATGGAGTACTATTCACCCATAGGAAAAGATGGAGACTTTACATCTTTTCTGTTTACCTGGATGGAGTTTAAACGCATTCTTCTTAGGAAAGTATCTTAAGAATGGAAAAAAAAAATTCCAATGTACTCAATACTAATATGAACCCAATATATAAACAACTACATGCTCAAAAGAATGTTAAAATACAAATATAGTCTAGCAAGGCTTAGGGAAGAGAACAGAGCAGAAGGCGGGAGGAGGGAGGGTGAATGGCAGGATTGCACCTACTGTGCACAATGTGTGGGTCTTCATCACGCCCCCTGGGGGTGAAGGGTGCAACTATATGTTGAACTTTACCTTAGGATGGAAAACAATGTAACCTAAAAATTTATACCCTCATATTAATTTGAAATAAAAAAAATAAAACTATCACCACAAAGTGTAGAGGGAGACCCCCTCCCCCCCACAAATTTCAATAGACTGTTGTATACAAAAACTGAACATTTGCATTCTACTGTCATCATAAACATATATGACCAATTCACTTTCTGTTTGTCAGCTTACTGGTCTAGGGAGTTTATTGTCAGACTCAGGAACACAAAATTCACTTTATTTATGTATTAATAACTTCTTTATGAATATAAAATGCACATGTACCACATAAAATCTAGAATACTTTACAGATAAATATCATGTAATTCCCTACTGCTAAGAGGGAATTGATAATTACTAAATTTCCTTCTATGTCTTTTTTCTACATTTACATGTGTATACAGATTTTTTTAAATTGTAGTACACCATACTTGGGTGGCTGTTTATGTTCATTGGCATTACATATTATAGCGTACTGAAAAACTTAAATCGGAGGCTTTCTAAGAATATGCATTGAAACATTTGCAACAGTGTTCAAAATTTTTTATGTCCATCTTTACAATTTTCTTGAGTAAATTATGAGCCAACAAATAATTAAATGAGCTCCTACAAAAAAGTACTTTATGTTCACGTAGCAGGTAATCAATATTATTTGAGTTCCTTCTCCCAGTTCTCTTTCTGCCACTCGGTCCTTGATTTGGGGGCCTTTTTATATTACTATTTCATTTCTGTCATTGCAAGACAGACAGATAAAGGATTTGACTATAGTTATGACCAGAAAAATACATATTTTTCCAATTCCTTTAAAGAATTTAGGACAGTATTCATATGGAAAACCATAGCTATGTTTCAAAACATAATATGCATAATGTCTCAGAGGTAAGAAAATCCTTGCTTTACAGAGGAAATTACCCTTGGAAAAATCTACTCATTAGGCAAAGCACATTTAAATGAGAGTGAGTGTGCTAACTATTTAAAACATGTATTCAATGAAATATCTCTTTGGCCTGAAATCGTCCATGTTATGAGCTACAAGGTGCTATTAAAAACTATCCAGTTATGATAAAGTGCTTTTTTATAAAATATGGGGAACAGGCAAGGCTTTCAGCCACTGCTAGAGTTTTAACAGTCAATATAGGAACTGCTGTCTACCTTGTACTTCTTTCAGTGAAACTAAAAAATGATGGCAAGCTTTCAGGGGGGTGACTGAAAAGGTTAGTTAGATAGGACCCCACTTTATTACATACCCATCTTCTAACCTGTACATATAACCTGGTATAAGGAATAGGTTGTCATATGCTCAAGAAGAAAATGTGCATGCTACCTGCAAATAAGCTATACATTCTATGGATTACTGGATTTTTTTTTCTTTTCTTTTTTGAGACAGTCTCACTTTGTTGCCTTTGGTAGAGTGCTGTGGCATCACAGCTCACAGAAATCTCAAACTCTTGGGCTCAAGTCATCCTCTTGCCTCAGCCTCCTGAGTAGCTGGAACTACAGAGGTGGGCCACAATACCCAGCTATTTTTAGAGAAGGGGTCTCACTCTTGCTCAGGCTGATCTCAAATTCCTGAGCTCAGGCAATCTACCAGCCTTGGCCTCCCAGAGTGTTAGGATTATAGGCATGAGCCACAAGGCTTGGCCTTACTGGATTTTTTGGGAAGAATATAAAGAATGAAGTATAATTTTCCTGGTGGTTTGTTACATAATTCACCAAAATAGCCAGTTAGTACAGGTAATTAAGGAGAAAAATGCCAGGGAAAGGAATCTAACTATTGTACAGACCAAATAAATGATATATTGCATATTCCAGTTTGTATTTTTATTTTTGCATCATACACATTATTCCCAGATTAGTTTCCTGCCTATTTTCAACACAAAAAAAACGTGGTTTGGAGACACCCTTCATCATACATCTATTTCCCTACCGAGGCTTGTAAGGTGCTCCAAGAAGTAAATATTTCATTTTAACATAATCTTAAGAGACAATATTTGAAGCAACCCTCTCTCTTGCCAAGGAAGGGAGTATGGGGGTTTCCTAAAGACAATGGTCAAAGAGTCACCTAAGTTATAATGTAAGAGCTATGTTCTAAAAGGAATTAAAATTGTTCTCCTTTTCTGCTATGAATCTAAAACTTGTGGTCCAGGGAAGCTAAATTAATAATCACAAAAATTATCACAAGAGATTTCTCAACTGTAAGTTGCTCTTACAAATTCATTTTGGAATGTATAGCTAGATATTCTTTAGAATAATATACTGGACTATTCAAGAAACGCTTTAAAATGTAAGTGGAATTTCTCTCTTTTTAGAGATAACTACATAACATTTATTACGGTAACTATGTAAAATTACCACAAGGGGGAAGGAATCATTAAAAAAGCAAATAAAATGTACTCTGTCTGTAATACCATTATATCTTTCAATTAATAGATTTAGAAAAAACATAATATGGAACTGCTTTTCAAAAGAACTGGTTAAAAATGGAGAATGATTAAATTAAACATTTAATTACTTTTTGGAAAGTAACTTCTAAATATTTTCTGTTGCTGAATTTCTAATTGTTTTGGGTCTAAACAGTACATAGAATTATGGTTGTAACTAAGAAAAAAAAGAGAAAGCTTTCTAAGTGAAGGCTCGCAACTCCTTTGTTCTCTTATGCACCACAATGTCTGTGTACAGCACTTAAGCCATAAAGGAAAATGAAGATATAGTTGAATCTGAATGCTGTATTCTGTTTTTTAGAACTGTAGTTCTCCAATTTACATTGTATGTTTAAGATTATTCAGAAAGCAAAATAAATAAAATAATAAAACAAAGTTAAAATATTCTTAAATATCATCCCTTGCACTTCTGCATGATGCTAATGTGCTATGGGTATGTCACGTATCTTCTTCAACTTATATTTAAGGAAGTGATGGTACAGGTCAAACAGTAAGAAAATACCTTTTTTCTCCCCCCCCCCCCCCGTAGGATATTCTGCTAAACATCATTTGACTACGCTGTACCGTGATGCATACAGGTTTGGTAGGTATCAGTAAGAACAGCTATTTAAATAAATACTGCATTCACTGCATAAAAGTTAATCCTTCGAAGTGCATTAAATAAGACTAGATACATCACTATCTGCCTTATGTTTTAAAGGTACAGTATTAAAACATAAAGCTATCCAGGAAAAATTTTCATTAAGAAGATAAATACATTCTGTATCTAGATTCTTGGTTGTATTATTTGTAATCATAATACAAATGTGAAGCTCTTCAAAAATACATCAGTTATGAGCTGAATAAAAGCTAACAGAGAAATTCTGCGGTGGCAGGGGGTGGCTATGGGGGTTTCTTCTGTTATCCTTACACTTTGTATTTAAAAAAAAATTTTAGCCAAGAAATGGCTAGCAAAATTCAAATATTAAAAGACTGTATCTTTAAAAAACCATTTAAAAATGTAAACATCCACTTATTTAAAGGTAGGTAAGGAATCATGATCATTTAGACAATCAAAACTGAACTTAGTTTTCTTAGAATTCAAGTAAATCTTAACACTGAAAAGCAAATTTTTCTTCAAAAAGAAAGAAAATGAAAAATATTTCTATCTGAAAGCCCTTAAAGTAATAGAAAATGAATCTTTAAAAATGTATTGTGATTGGCTCAAATATTCAAGGATAAACTTCAATTTATGAAGTGATGCTTCATTTGGGACTGAGTAAGGTTTGGTTTTTCTACCTCTTGCTTCTATTATGGAGATACAACTGCAATACTAACATGACCACAGGTCTCACAAAAAGCCTGTGAAGCATGAATACAATCCTACCAAATTCAGGGTATTAACTCATTTCTTGAGATTAACAAAAATAACAGTATCATAAAACTTTTCTTCCAGTTTTACAAGTAACCAAGTTTTCATTTTAATAAACTATCAATTCAGTTGTCAAGTAATGTCAGTTTTTAATATCACCTAAGCTTTATATATAAAAGGTAAAAAAATCCACATATTTCTCCTCAGGTTAATGTAGTTCAGATTTTTAGAAAGAGCCACAAATTAATTTTATAAACTTTAAATGCAACATATTGACTGGAATCCATGAATCAGTATAAGCAATCTGGCCCAATACTTCATTTTCAGTGAATTTTATTAATTACCTTAATGTTTTAAAACACAACTCAAACCTATACCACTTGACGTACAGAAAACCCACTTCATGTCAAAAAAGCTATTTTAACATGCATACTTCAACTGATAAAAGTTACACAATCTTGACCAATAAAAAAATGTATTTTTCCCTAGTTTATGTGTAAGAATACAAAATTGCTCAGAAAGCCTGACTCCACTGTAATTTCTTAAAACTATCAGTTATGTAATCAGATAATCAGGAATTTTGAAAGACTAAATAAATCTTACCTTTATGTAGCCCCAAGATACTGACAGTAAATAGTTTGCTTCAGGCATTTTTGATTGCTTATGTATATAGACAGTTAAGTTCTAAAATGTATATATCTTCAAAACCTTTAACAACCTCCACAAGCCACGCAGTGTGTAGGTTTTTAAAAGATTTTTGGTAATTAAGTATACATTAGATCCCATCCAGCCATCTCCCCATTAAATACATGCCAATTGTAAAACTCCAGAATGGAACAAAATTCAAAAACTGTTTTGAATAAAAAACATCCATATGATAAAGGAAGATCTAGAGATCTAAGGGTCTGCATCTTTCTCTCCCTGAGCTCCCGGACTTAATGAATAATGTATGTCAAGATGCTTAGCTGCAAGAAAGAAGAGTTCTGTCAAAAGCTACCAAATAAGGAACTGCGGGGGAAGCCAGGAAGAGTGACAAGAAACCCCGCCCATAAAACTCCAACTACCTACCAATTGCATTTCACCCCTCGATCCCCCAGGGGCAGGGGGCGTGGACTCAGCACAGGTTGCCTTGTGATTGGTCGGCAAGGGCAACCCTCTGACCAGGAGGTTTGCCTCCTCGCCCCCCCTTAAATGCTAGCTAATAATGGCATCCCAACCACTCTGAGGCTGCCTTTAAAAAAGATGAATGGGGCTTCCCTCCCTGCAGTGATGAATAAGGACCATAAAACTCTTTAAAATTCGTAGTCCATTCTTAAATAAGAATTGCCAATCCTTTGGGAGTTATTTCTATGAATTTTAATATTCTCTGACTTCTCTTCCTTCCAAATAAAACCCGCTCCAAAATGGCAATCAGGCATTTTAATTGCCTCCCTCTCTCAAATCCAAAACAAGTGGCTTCCCTGGTGACGTAGATACAACCAACATATAAAATACAACCAATGCCCGGAATTCACAGATGAAAATGACATATTCCCTCACCGGTGCAGCATGGCTGTCCTCAGCTCCCTTTGTTTCTATTGTTAGGTATGGCTGAGCTACATAACCTTCAAAATCCAGGGGTGGAAATGACTTACAAATATAAATCTGATTGGGGAAAAAAGCATCTCAAAGCTAATGCGCTGTGTATGGACAAGGAATGCAGAGTTTTGTACACACGATTCAGGATCTACATTTTGATTACTGGAAGAGAATATTTTTACAACTGTACACAATGTTAAGAAAGGAATAAGTGGCTCTTAGGAATACAGAATAGAGCTCAAGAGTAATCAGACACTTTATGAGGAGAGTTAAATAAGAAATTTAAATTCTTTTCAGAAAACCAGTATTTCTACTTAGTTTGGGATAGCATTACTTTGTAACTTTCATACTAAGGAATGTTAGTTACTCTATTTTAGTATAAAATTCCGTCCATTCTATCTCATCTCCATCTGCTTCTATGACTTGCTAGTATGGTTTTTCTGCCATTTAAGTATTTCTATATCACCTTTGTCTGTCTTAGATAACATGCTCTCTCATAAACATCTGTGTAAAACTTTGTCTGAGTTTCTATTTGTCTTTTGGTGCTAAAGTCCTCCACTGCTATTCACATCTATTGTG
Organism: Nycticebus coucang; assembly: GCF_027406575.1. NCBI lineage: Eukaryota > Metazoa > Chordata > Mammalia > Primates > Lorisidae > Nycticebus > Nycticebus coucang. Next base: position 148,927,021 of record NC_069780.1, on the reverse strand, counting down.
TTAATTTCGTAACTTCCTTCCAATTCTCCGTAGACGAAAGTAATGAAAACCCCAACACTCTTGAAACTACCCCAGAAGAATACTAAGAGTCTCCTTTTTTTCTGGTTTTACCTTCCCTTAATTCCTCTGAAGTGTGCCACATCCTGGGACCATTCCTGCCCATCTCCTCCCTCAACTCCCAGGGTCTTAAATTTCTCTGGTTTTCATTCTACTTCTGTGATCGTGCCTTCCTCACCACCTTAATCCCCCAACTCAGCATCTTCACAAAGACTCTGTCTCAGGCTCACACTCTTCGGTGTCCACTTCTGACTTAAATTTAGTACCATTTATTTCCAAATATAAGATCCTCTCCCCTCTTGAATGCCTTGCCAGTCACAGCAAACTTTTTCAAAACTATGAAACATTTTTTCTATTTAAAATAGTTCTTTAAGGTGATAAAATTAATAGAAAATGACTGAAAGAAAATTTCCTCATGGGAATAAATTCCTAAGGAAAACATCAGAAATTACCTACTTCAAGAAATTTAAAGCCCGGTCAAAGTATAAAGGGTATGTTCAGGGGCTAATTCCCCCAAGTCTAGGAATTTGACAGCTTCGTTTTATTTAACCAATACAAAACTTATTTTGATAAATCCATTTTCAAAGCTAATGCTATTTTTAATGTTAGGCAGTAGAAATAAATTCCTTAGGGCAAGGAAAAAAAGTAAAGTAGTTTTTATCATGGCTACTTCCGTTTCAGTCAGTGGGTCCATCCATATTTCTTACAGTATCTCAGATGATATTTGTGACGCTCTTCTAGCATTCAACAGGTGTTCTATGCAATGAAACACTCTCAGCTTTGATAGGAGTCTAACTGGATCTGGGAATAACTCTGGTATATTCTCCTCTATTGCACAATCCTTGACAAATATTCTAACTTCCTGGTGTGTCAGGGTTGTCATCTATAAAGCTGTTCACTAAGGCAGCTAGTCTCCAAAGACACCCCTTCCCTTAATGAGCCACACAGCCTGATGTGGACTCTGAGCGGCCTGTGTCACCCATGAGTGATGCTGCATGACAGCCAGGCTAAGAACTAGAAGTTTTGCAGCTCTCCTCTTGTCTTCTTTGAACATGCTATTGGAATTCCAGAGCTACTACCAGGTGAGAAAGTAAAGACAGACAGACACTCTTCCTCAAATCCAGCTTCAGGCTATTACTTCAAATCTCGTAACCAAAGGCCTGGCATTTGGCTGCTTTATCACATTCACGTTCCTCTGTGAGCTCCAGACTGCCATCATCTGACCCTAGTTCCCAACTCCAAGCCTACTTCAGCTGCTCTGTTGCATCTTTGCTCTGTCACTGGAAGACTCGTATTACCCCAATCTCTAAAATACAAGGACAATCTCATTTCTCTTACCTTTACTGAATTCACTGCCTAGAATACCCTCCTTCTGCTCAGTCTACCTCCAACTGGTTTTCCAAGCCATATGTAAATAATTCCAAGTATATCTCAGGACCAAATATTCCAGCCCTGCTTCTAATTCTAACTATTCCTCATTCAATAAATACTTACTAAGCTCCTACCATATGCTAGGCCCTGTCCTGCATGCTGAGGACATAGCAGTGAACAAAACAAAAGTTATCTCATCTGGAGCTTACATTCAACCATTACATTAATAAATAATATGTCATGGGGTCATAAGTGCAATGGAGAAAAAAATAAGGATAAAGATTAGGAACAGAAGTTTCTATAAGATGATCAGGGAAAGTCCCTCATACGAGATGACACAGAGATCAAGAAAAGAGGGACATGCGGATATGGGGGAAGAAAGTCAAGTCAGCTGTAGCCAAAGGCAAAGGGCCTGCAGCAGGAGCACACTTGGTGTGCTCCCTAAAGAGCAAGGGTAAATATCGAACTACATCATTTCAACCCAAATTACGTTCTACAGTGGTTTGCAGCCATATCTGGCTCACTGCCCTCTCCCTCTAATATCTGCTGCCACATCTCCCTGCTCAATGTGACGGTATCTTCATTCTACAAACTTCTATTTAGTAGCTACTATGTGCTAAACTCTGACAGGTGCTGGATTTGAAATAATTCAATAACAAATTCCTATTGTTGCTGCAATAAGTCAGGCTATTTAATAGTACTAAAAAGTATCAAAGAATGTTTCCATATTTCTAGATAACAAAAAATCTTTTCTTAAAAGCTCTGAGCAATATTAAAACTCATTTCATTGATAAAACAGACAGATGAGGGGCTCCTTCCTATTGCCAAGGTAGTAGCAACCTATATAGAGAGAATCTAGACAATCTGGAAAAGAAATGTGCATGGGGCCGAAGTCATAAGATTCTGATGGTCAGACTTGGCTTTTGCCAATTTTCATGAAGAAACTGTAATACGTTACAGCATTTACTAGGAACTCACTGTAAGCTGAGAGTTTTACTGACCTTGTTTCTAATGTTGGCAACATCGTAGTAAGATAGATATTATCTTGATTTTAAAGTGAAAAGCTGGACCTCCTTAAATATTCAACAACTTGCCCCATAGGTGACAGGGCTGAGATGCAAGTCCAGGCCTCTTTTAGCCTTTACTCCAGCTATGTGGTGTGTGATAGTTCATTGTATAATTAGGTCAATGCATATTCTATGTTAAATGGTATGAATGTAAGAGGGACTCATTTACCCTTCACCCCTTTGCTGACTTTACAGTGCCTTGAATTAAAGAATCGCAGTTACTCATCGCCCTGGTTGATCTCTGGACAGGGCAGATCCAACCAACTGGTGGAGTGAGGAAGCAGGTGTCCCCATAGTTAGGCAAACCCACCAAATAGTGAGACATGCTCATGTCTGGGAATGCTACCTGAGCAAGATACAGTTGCCCTCACACATAGAGGTAATGGTGATGACACATTTAGACAAGGAACTGAGGTCCAGAAAAGACCCAAGAACACAACACAACTTGAGCACCCCATAGTGAGAATGCAGGTGTTTTTATTTGTAATCCACTGTTCTCAAACACCCAAATAATTTTATATATGTGTGTGTTGAAATAGAAAAAAAAATAATGTCCTATACTGTTTGTTTCTCTTTTTTGGGGGTCTCTTTTTTAATAATATTCTTCAGAATTCTAGAGGCCACTCCTCTTTTACTTCTTGTTTTCTCAGTCTCTAACATATACCCAAACTATCAATAGTCTTTCTGGACCATGTCAGGACATTTGGGGACATTTAAAATTCTGCCAGTAGAGGTGACCCTTTGACACATTAACACACACTGGCATCAGTGACTTTGCAACAAAGGTCAAGAGAGAAAAGATGCGTTTTGAATAAGAAAAAGAAAACCAAACCAAATTATAAGGAAATTATAAGAGATCAAATGTATTGCTCAAGGTCACAAATCCAATAAGTAGCATAACAGGAATTTGAACCCAGGCTGTCTGGCTCCAGAGTATGCTAAATTGCCAGAAAAAGTATTTCAGGCATTGTTCTACATTTAGCCTAGCATCTATACAATAGGCTTATTAATATAATCAATTCTAAACTGTATGTTATATTACTGTGTTTAAAATATTTAAGAAATATCATTTAAACATTGCTTTCAGTAAGAGTACAACCATTGGAAAAATATTTCATCCTATAACGAATCTACATTTATTTTACACCTTTCTCCTTAGAACTAATGTTCTGGTCGTTGTTCCATGTGTTGATCGAGAAGCAAGTCTATGGAAAGCGTATAGTGGGCTCTCATATATCCAGTACTGCTCCACTTGAACAAATGCAAATCCAATCGCTAAATGTCCCTGATAGAATTCTGAGGCAAAGTTAAACCAGATATTAAATACAATTATTACAGCAAACTAGAGTCTGAAAGCAATCTCAAGTCTCCCCTGGCTTTCCAATGCCTCAAAGATATCTTAAGAGGCAGACGACAAAAGTAATTGATACTCAAAATTTTAAGTAATAGAATTTTAAATCTATGTTCACATTATAAAAACTATCTTTCTTTGATTGAAGCTAATATTAAAAAAAAAGGAAAACTTTAGCCTAAGTAAACCCACTAAATATTTTTGTGTTTACTGCCCTCTAGTGATAATGGATCTGCATCAGATTTAAGAAACAATTACATTCCTGAAGAGTCATCACATTTCAGAAAACAAAAACATATCTTATGAGTGTTACGGAGATTTGAGACTGGCAGGAACTCCAGGTTGATTATTAAAAACCAAACAATCATCTGAAAAAGCTAAGAATCATTCTCCAATAAACGTGGTTTGAATATTTTTCTTAAAAAAGGTTTTATTTAAAATAGAAAATATCTGCAACGTCTATTGAGAAAACGAATTCCAATAAAAGAAACAATTTTTGTTGAGAGGTTCCTTGAGGCAGGCCTAACACGAGACTGATCTGATAGCTATATTTTTATTTCCCTTCTAAATGGGCTAATCCTCTTATTAAATGTTATGCTATTCTATAACTGTTGATATAGCTTTAATTCATATACAGTAGACACAAACTTCTATATGCTCAGACACTGTTCAATCTAGCTAGAACTATCATTGTCATTACTATCCTAAACATAATCATTATAACTAACATGGGCTTTTGTTTCACTAAAGAATAATCAAGGCATCAAACGTAGCACAAACTTCACATATATAAAGCCTCCACAAAAATAATCTTGTAAGAAAAAGTACTTACCACTTACAGAGAAAATGAGAATCCACAGTTCACCTAAGTTGGCCCGAGTGAATACTAATAGTTCATATTTATGATGCTATCCTATTCACCATAAAAGACTTACTAATGTTCCCTCTGTACTTCATGGTATGCTTTGTGAAAACAATTTAAACAGAGAAATACCTGTCTTCTAAAGCAATAAATAGGCATATTTCTAGAAATATATCTTTAATCTTTTACATACACACCACATTTACATGTAGTTTTTAAAGTAATTTTCAGTTATAACATTTCAGCTATAATTTAAAAAAGAAAGGATATTCCTTGTAAAAATGATTCTTGAATAATTTGATAGCCATTCATAAAACAATGTATCAACCTTTATCCTGCACCACACTAAAATCTATCGGAATGGTTTACAAAATCAAATGGAACACTTATAACCATACAACTTCTAGAAGAAAAAAAAAGGCAAAATATTTGTGATCTTGGGTTAGGCAAAGGTTTCTTAGAACACAAAAAGCATGAAACATTAAAAAATTGATAAACTGATTTCATCAAACTTATTTAAAGAAACTGATAAGAGGTAGAATAAGAAACCACAGACTGGGAGGGAAATATGTATAAAAATTTTATCTGACAAAGAATTTATAGCCACAATTTATTAAAAAACATTTACAACTCAATAATAATAAGAAAACCCAATGGGGAGAAAATGGTCAAAAGATTTGAACACTTCTTGGAAAAAAATAAAAAAGATCAATACACACACGAAAAGAAACACAACATCATTAGCTATTAGGGATATGAAAATTAAAACCCCAATGAGGTGCCACTACGTACTTACTAGAATGGCTAAGATGAAAAACACAAACAATACAAAATGCTGGCTAGGATGCAGAATAAACCAAAATCCTCATACATTCCTAGTAGAATGCAAAATAGTACAGCAACTTCGGAAAACTGTCAGTTTCTTATAAAGTTAACAAGCACACTGTATGATTCAGCAATCTCACTCCTAAGTATTTACCCAGGAGAAATGAGAACATACGTCTATATAAAGACTTATATGCAGATGTCTATAGCAATTCTGTTCACAGAAGCAGAAACTTGGAAACAGTCCAGATATTATATCAACTGGTGAACAGATAAACAAATTGTGGTACATCCATAAAATGAAATACTAGAAAAAAAATAAATACTAGACAGCAATAAAAAGAAACAAATTACTAATAAGAATAGCAACACAAAAACAGGAAGCAAACTGAAAGAAGGCATTCACAAAAGGCTACATATTTACTACATTATTTCCTTCATAAGACAGTCTGGAAAAGACAAAACTATTGGGACGAATGATACAGGAAGTGTTAGGAAGGGAATGACCACAAAACAGCAAGAGAACAACATTTTGGGTGATAGAAATATTCCACACTACATACTATAACATATAGGATATATACTATATAATATTTAGAATACATTATACATACTAAATATATATAATGAATATACATATAGATTATTGTGGTGGTTATATAATTGTATATATTTGTGAAAAATCATTCAATTGTACACCCAATAAGAGTAAATCTTCCCATTTGTAAATTATACCTCAAAAATCTGACCGAAAAATATGAGCTAATGTTATGAAATTATTTTAACTCTAGATTTGCTTAACTTTACTCAAAGGTAAATTAAAAATGAAAACTGTGATTATGTATAGTGCAGTAACATTTTTACCCCTTCGAAAATCTCCCCTAAGAAAAGGGAACACACCTACACTGCTGGTGGGAATACAAACTAATACGTTCCTTTTGGAAAGATGTTTGGAGAACACTTAGAGATCTAAAAATAGACCTGCCATTCGATCCTATAATTCCTCTACTAAGTATATACCCAGAAGACCAAAAATACATTATAACAAAGATATTTGTACCAGAATGTTTATTGCAGCCCCATTCATAATTGCTAAGTCATGGAAGAAGCCCAAGTGCCCATCAATCCATGAATGGATTAATAAATTGTGGTATATGTACACCATGGAATATTATGCAGCCTTAATGAAAGATGGAGACTTTACCTCTTTCATGTTTACATGGATGGAGCTGGAACATATTCTTCTTAGTAAAGTATCTCAAGAATGGAAGAAAAAGTATCCAATGTACTCAGCCCTACTATGAAACTAATTTATAGCTTTCATATGAAAGCTATAACCCGTTACAACCTAAGAATATGGGGAAAGGGGAAAGGGAGGGGAGGAGAGGGTGGAGGATGGGCAGAGGGAGGGTAATTGGTGGGACCACACCTACGGTGCATCTTGCAAGGGTACATGTGAAACTTACTAAATGTAGAATATAAATGTCTTAATACAATAACTAAGAAAATGCCAGGAAGGCTATGTTAACCAGTGTGATGAAAATATGTCAAATGGTATATAAAACCAGTGTACGGTGCCCCATGATTGCATTAATATACACAGCTATGATTTAACCAAAACAAACAAACAAACAAAAAAACTCCCCCTATTTACTTCCAGAAAATAAGCATATATTTGTCTAATATACTTGTTAGCTTTGAATAATATGCTATTCAGGCAAAATCTAAGTTGCGCAAAGGCTTTGAGCAATAAAATAATAATCAAAGTATTCTCCTAAGTACTATTATTATTTTTTAAATTTTAATCCTTTGGGATGAAAATTTCCTTAAAATATTTAGAACAGTTTCCTGCTTTTTAAGAGAAACCAAACTCAATTTAATTAATTAGTGGTGATTTCCTGGGCCACTGTTCGTCACTTGTTATTGAAGAGTCAACATAGTTTTTGTATGGTCACTCTAGGCTAAATGCTGAATAGTTCCAACTGCTGTGTTCTTTATGAATCCTTTTTTCACTTTTTCATAGGTTTTATTTTTTTTCTGAGTCGTTGGTTGTCAGCCTGTTTTCCAGTTAATATGAATCTGCTGAGGTAGAGTCAGCTCAGTGCCTCTCTCCCCCTTTCTAATAGGAAGGGTTTTGTCTAAGGCAGTATTTCCCAGAATGTGTTGTAAAGAACAGTAGCCCTATGTGATAAATCTCCAAGAAGACTTCCACTGTCAAATAAACTTTTGACTTAGAGCTAACCTTTTTCAAGATTGTGTACATGAGCATGCTCAAGGCTCTGTCAGGAACTGTAATACATCTTGTTTCATTTTGTTTAACTATTTTCCAAACCTATGTTGCTACTCAACTTTGGACATTAACAAGCAAAAACAAATAAAAATACTAGTGTTTCACAGAAAATTCTTGTGGAAAGTAATGGACTTTAAATATCAGATAATACACTTTTTAAAAGTAGTTATTCACTTATTCACTCAACAAGTATTTATTAAACAGCTACTATGTGCCAGTTTGGGGGGACAAAGTAATGAACAAAACAGATGACTCCCCTGCTCATGTAAACCTTGGTGTCCCAGGATAGGAAGACAATAAACAAGTAGACAAAAAAATGAATGGTAACACTTTGAATGAAATAAAAAAGCAGGGGAGTAACGTGACAGCCTGACAGAGGACTATAAAGTTAAGTAGTCAGGTAAAGCTGCCCTGAGAGGCTGTATCTGAGAAGAGGCCCAAATGACTAGAAAAAGCCCAAGCAGATTTGGGACAGAGCAGCCTCAGCAGAGGATGACAGTACAGTCAGCAGAGGGGAAGGACAGGGAGGCAGAATGAGATCAGAGGTGGGCCAAGCAAGGTCCCACAGGCCCTTGTGAGTCTTCTGGAAGGTATGAGGGAACAACTGGAAGGTTGAGCACGGAGTGACACAATGTGATTTACACTTTAAAAAACTGTCTTTGGAGGGCACAGTGGTTCACCCCTGTAATCCTGGCACTCGGGGGGTGGGGGGTGGGTCGAGGCGGGAGGATGGCTTCAGTCCAGGAGTTCAAGATCAGTCTGAGCAACAGCAAGACCCTGGCTCTACTAGAAATAGAAAAATTATCTGGGCGTGGTGGCATATGCCTGTAGTCCCAGTTACTAGGGAGGCTAAGGCAGGAGGACTGCTAGAGTCTAGGAGTTGGAGGATGAAGTAAGTCATGATGATGTTACTGCAGTCTGGCTGGGGTGATAGAGCAAGATTCTGTGTCCAAAAACAAACACATAAAAAGCTGTCTGTGTAGATGATGGTTTATAAAAGGGCAAAAGCAGACTGGGAAGAGAGAAAGGACTTGAGGAAAAGTTTACAAAACTCAATAAACTGGGCCCTGGAAGGGAAGAAATGAGAAGAATGGACGTGTGGCTTGACCAGAACCTGCTTTGGATGGATGTGGTGCCTTGTGCTGTGATGGAGAACACTGGAGGAGGCCCAGATTTAGAGGAGGACATACAAGGAGTTCTATGCATCTAGCCCAGGAGCACTTGCTGAGAAAGAAAAAAAAAAGAAAAAAAGAAAATAAATAAATACATGAAGTAATTTGTTTGTTTTTTACTGTGGAGGGACATTTTACCTCCTTTCCCCTTCTTCACTAAGTTCTGGATAAAGAAAGCAGCCATATTGGTGAGTTTTCAATGAGACAATCATTAGGAAAGACCCTGCCATCAAAAATCTTTCAAAATGTTTTTAGAACAGTCCAATAGAGTCCAATGGATAATCTACTTTTTAAACACCCTCTTCATAAGAAGGTGAAAGCCTAAGCAACTTCTGCATCCAAGGTCACACAACGGAACCAGATTAGAATACAGCACACACAACTAGCAGTATTTTTATTGAAGTACTCTATCTTACTTAAACCATTTTAGGAATAAAGACTTCACTGGTCTTGAAAGACTTCACCAAGCAATGAAAAACAATGAAAAGTGGTACAGCAATATGATTTTCTTTTCATTTGCAACAGTGACAGAATAGTAGGGCATGAGAATTATGAGACATACAGTGGTACAGAGAATAGGTTTCTACAGTTGGTTCCACATAAGTTCAGGTCTTGGCTTTGCCTCTTGTTAGCACTTCCCTGTGCAGCATGTTATTCAGGGTCTCTGGGTTGAACCATGAGAACTGGAGTTAATGTAGGTGACCTAGCACACATTAAGCACGTGGCAGGAGCTCAGGAAGTTATTTGACCAGAAACACTGAAACTTGTCATAAGGAAAACAGTCTGATTAAAACTGCTGCATTATGATTTCTGCAATGATGTCTACCCAATAGCTTATGCAATCAATGGCTTGTCTGAAAACTATTAGAATTACTGATACCAGCTGAGAAAGCTTTTGGAGATTAAAAAAAATGGAAATAAGGGCAGCACCTGTGGCTTAAAGGAGTAGAGCGCCAGCCCCATATGCCGGAGGTGGTGGGTTCAAACCCAGCCCCGGCCAAAATCTGCAAAAAAAAAAAAACAAAAAAAAACCCCACAGAAATAAATTTCTCAGAATGCACTAATCCGACCATGCAAAGAGAAGCAGACAGAAGTGTACGACTCCTCATAAGTAACACTTTGTCTCTCCTGAATTTCTTCCATTGCTGTATAAGTTCATTCTACTTTGAGTGAATACTGTTTTAAAACACTGGGTTAGTATCATTCTTCAAAAGAAGCTCCTTTTAAATACCTTCAAATAGATTTGACTCTGGATATAAGTAAATAAACCCGTTGAGGTTGGCATACCCATCAAGGACAGTGACTACCATGGCTTCCAGTGCTTTGGCCAAACTTCAGATGTGTGGCCTCTTGGCCAGGCGCCTGAGGATTCACATTGTTGGAGCATTTGTTGTACCCCTGGGGGTTGCAGCTTTCTGTAAGTTTGCTGTGGCTGAACCAAGAAAGAAGGCATATGCAGATGTCTACAGAAATTATGATTCTATGAAAGATTTTGAGGAGATGAGGAATGCTGGTGTCTTTCAGAGCGTAAAGTGATTTTGGAATATAAAGAATTTCTTTGGGCTGATTTACAGAGACGTTTGTCACTGATCCGTGTTCCTGAGCTATGAATATGAGTGATAAATAAACTATTAATAAATAAATAAAAAAAAAATTACTGCTAGGGATTGTATTATGGAAGTTGCCAAAAGCAGAAAAGTAGGTAAGATTCTTAATCATTTATGTGAAAAGCACTACGAGTCTTACAAACATGATCACCAGCAGCAGGAGAGCAATTATAGCTTGGGCAACCACTTTCTCCTAAAGCTTGGGAGGCAAGTATGTGAATTAGGACATATAAACTTTCATTTGAGGGACTAAGAAAACATACAAAGTGGATAACTTTTATAGCTTCCTGGATACCAATTCTAACAATTCATGAAATTGTTTCCCCTAAAGCCTGTAATGAATAACAATAAAAGGTAACATTTATTGATTATCTATTAAGTGTCAAGGACAATTCTGAGTACTCTCTTGGAATTATCTCATTTATTTCTAATAAAAATCCTATGAGCATTATCATTATTCTCATTTTACAGATGAGACTTAAGGTCTCAGCTATCAACTCTGCAGGCAACACCCAAGCAAAATCCTGCCTTTTCAATCAGAAATCCAGTCCCGACAATTGAAGACCTATAGGGAATTTCTACTTAGATATGTGGTCTTACTTCAATTTCATAACTAAGAGTTTAATTGTCATAAAAAATCTGACACATTTGTGAACCTGTCACGGTGCTCCTACACCGGCAGCACTGTACAAACAACTCAGTAAGATTTCATAACCTTAGTATATCAGCATCTCACAGCTGCATTCCTGCCCATGTGTGGTGTGTCTTGCTGAGACGCGCTCATTATTATTGTTGTGAGCTTTTGTGTACCATCTCAAGAATGTTGTACCTTGAATTAGAGCAACAAAAAAACATTAAGTTTCTTGTTAAACTCTGCAAGAGTGAAAGTGAAATCAGGGACAATGTTAGTCCACGTTTATGGGGATAATGCCATGAAGAGCATGGCAGTGTACAAACAGATTAAACCTTTTACTGAGGGCAGAAAACGTGACACTGATAAAGAGAGGTCAGGGCAGCCAGTAATGAGCAGAACTGGCAAAAACATGGTGAAAAATTTGCTGAATTGTGCATAAAAATAAGAAGCTGACTCCAAGAAGCACAGCAGACCAAGTAAATATCCATAGAGAAATAGGAAAATCCTAACTGAAAATCTTGGCCAACAACTCAAGGCTCTTACATCACAACAGTGCACCAGCTCACACAGCACTATCTGTGAGAGAGTTTTCAGCCAGTAAACAAATGACTGTATTGGAACACCCTCCCTATTCACCTGATTTGGCCCCCACTGATCTTTTTCTTTACCTGAAGATAAGAGAAATATTGAAAGGGAGACCTTTTGATGATGTTCAGGATACTGAGGGTAATGTGACAATAGCTTTGATGGTCATTTCAGAGAAGTTTCAAAATGCCTCGAAGGGTGACTAGGCACTGGCACTGGTGCATAGCTTCCCAAGGAGAGTACTTTGAAGGTGACTGTACCACTTTGTCTAGGATGAGATTGTGAACTTAATTCTCAGATCTCATACTGTCCAACTCTCATCCCAACCCTTACCCAAGTGACTTCTCTTTCTAATTTTCCAACTTTTATTCTTTCTATTATTTGGGTTTAGAATTTCATACTTTCTTCTGGCTGTAGCCCCCAACCCTGCCTGCCATGTCTTATATATCTTATCACCCTTGCCCATGTAATCTCTCTCCTATCCATTCCTTTCTTTTCATTCCTATCCTATTTCAGGCCCTTATGACTTGGTGTCTGATTTCCTAACAGATTCTTCTTACTTTCAGTACAATTTCCTCTCCTCTCAATATAATCTGTCCTGCATACCACCACCAGACTTACCGTTCTAAAATCATTTTGTTATTATTTTCCTTGTAGAAACTTCCTTATAATCAAATTTGAGAGTTCTTCAGGATGCATAGGACAATGTGCAAATAACTTTGCTTGGTATTTAAGGCAATCAGCAGAGAGGCCCCAACCTACATTTGTCATACCTACCGCTGGTCCTATCATCAAATCCTGTGTTCCAGACAGGCTTCCTTTTCCACTAACTTCTTATCCCCTCAAACATGTGATAAGGCTAAATTCACAAAAGGGTTCCACTAACCCCTGGAATATTACCTCTTCCCTGGTTATCAACCTATACTCCAGATCCAACTTTAGTAGCACCCTTCCTGAGATGCTTCCTAGTCATTCTTGTCCTGTGTTGAAAACACTGTGAATGCCTATACAGGACAAGCACATCATCAATACATGAATTATTCTATTGCACATTAACACACAATGGGCTTACTCCTTCCTGTGGCTAGCCGCATTTTCAGTACCATGTCTATATGCTTTTCTACCTACATGTTTAAATACAGACACTCACATACAAAAGTCTCACTTTATCTGTAAAAACCTTCGGAGTAGACATACATCCTATAGTAACTAGGCTATCCATAGATATCTTCTGGGAGGAAAAAAAATGAACAGGCTGAGACAAAAATCAGTGGAAGCTTAAAGATTGGGCTATGGTTGTCAACAGCCAAAAGAGGAAAAATCAAAACCTCCTGTTGATTTCTTTCCCGTGTGAAAGTGGTATTTGATCTAGGGAACAATGATCATGAATCAAATGCAAATAATAAAGACACACTAAACTAAAACTTTGATTCAAAAGTGATGATGTCAATTACAACCAAAACCAAGGTCGTATGTCCAGCAACAAAAAGTTTTTATTCACCACAAGATAGAAACCTTGACCAAAGGAACACAGAACTATTTTGTTCTGGGTCACTTAACTTTCCTGTGCCTTGTTACTTCATGGCACATGGCAAGTGAAGGGGGTGAATAGACTCATCTCACAAACTTCTTTCACTTGTAAGGGCTTTTGGAATAATAATAATAAAAAAAAAACACCTACATTTTATTAAACACACTAAAGTTTGATTTCTTTGCAACCTGGCTGACAGTGAGTGGAAAATGAAGAGGGATCAATCACTACTCCGTGACTCATTTTCAACCCTTATAACAACTACAATGCTAGGGAATTTCTTCTTCTTTCTTCTCTCGCTTGCTATAGCTAGTGTCAGACTCATGACTAAGATCTCATCATGGGGCCAGAACTGAGGTGTTCAGAGTCATTTCATCCATTCCCTTTTTTTCTCAGCAGGATTACCATTTTTCATCTGTGCAATGCTTAAAACGTCTATTTTTGGTTCTTATGTCTACTTTCCCCAGATACCTAGTATCTGAATATTGATTGATATTTGACACTTTTGTTAATCACTGAAATACTCACGTTGAGTATTTCAAAGAATCTGAAAAATCACTTGGAAGGGCCTTGGAGGTCATCCAGGGTGAGGGAAAAGCAAAACACAATCAGTGAGCCAATTTGTGAGCACAGTGAAATGACCAGCTGTGAGACCTTCACAACTCTAATCAAAGTCTTTCTTATGGCTGCCTTCATACATGTTCTTTCAAAGAAATAATGACGAAGCAGTCATTGAGAGTATAAATAAACATACGCTATTACTGAGTGCTAGGTAACCAAGCTAAAAACTGAAGTAAACAAACTCAGTGGCTCATAGCATATGCAAGTTAGTAAGGGCCCATAAATCACCATGACTGGGTATCAGGATTTCAAGGACACACTCCGTATTCTTTCTCCAGCCCTGCCGATTCAGATCCAATTGCACTGGGTTACCTATATGGCAGCACGTAAACTTTTAAGTTTAAAAATAGTTCCAGTCCTCATCCCCGCTAAAGATAGGCCTTAGTACTTATCATGTGTGTGCACCACTCTGTATTCTTCACGTAAATTTTCATTTAATTTTTATAACAATCCTGTGAGGTAGATTATGTTAGTCTTTATCTACAGAGAAAAACAAAGGCTCAGGGGTGGAAGTAATTTGATTATCTAAGGCTACAACTCTATGTAGGGTAGAGTACATTGATATCTAGAAGAGAGGAATTGCTAAGCTCCTCAGAATCCAGGAGATTTAATATAAAACCAAGACAAAGCTTCATGTTTTTCACCTGCTATTCTGTTCCACTTTTCTCTTCCAGCATCTAATAATAACTTAGAATATAGTATAGTGAGTCAGCTCATCCTTGTTTTGACACAGCCTTTTTTCACCAGTTTCCAGCTTGCATCTTGCTATCCCAGAGTCCATCAACTACCTTTTTCTCACTCTCAGGCAAAAGGCTTCTTAGGAGATGTCCCATGATCCACTGCTACTGGGCCATGACTCAAGGAGGCAACAGGTGAAGGAGGTGACGCCAGATATTAGTGCTAAAAATGACCTAGGCCTCGTGAAATACACCACGTCCATAAATCTCCTCTCTAGTCATCTCCACGCCTCCCACTCCCCCACCACAGCTGACCGTCCCTCCTTAAACATTCATATCCTCTGGCTGACCTCTCTGGATTTTTTTTTCAAATATGCCCCAAAGGTTCATTCCAACCAGATTTTACCATATGAACCTGGTGGTGGAAAGGGGGTAAGAACATGAACTGGTCATTTTGCCTCTAGCCAAGACAGCCCTTACCCTAGATCAGCCTGGCCAGTCATACCTCTGTCTCCCATCCCTCCCCTTCCTCACCTTGCACTGTCTGGCATGTCCTCTGTCTTTCTCTCTAGTTTTCTTTCCTTCCATCTTCCCTTTCCATTTTTCTCCCATTAAGAAAACATACCTCAAAGGCACCCTCGTGGTAATAGACCCTTTTTAGTGTACTGAATCTGCCTCCACCTGCTTATACCTTCCCTGAATGTTCTACACCTTCTCTTTCTGCCACCTGCCTGCCTCCATTAATGAAGTTTCATCCCACCCCCACTCCTAAATCCTCTGGCAGCTCAGAATCTCAGATCTGATTTTATCACGGGCTCCTCAGCCTTCCAACCTCATTACCTTCCAGTTATATCTGGGCCCCATTAACTTAAATACCTGCTGAACACACCGGCTCACCAGCATGTTCCTTCTAGGAGCTTGGGGCCAGGCCGGTTTTGTTTCCATCCCAACATGACTTAGAAAACAAGAAAGGCAGAACAAGATGTACTATAGGATTCCCCTCTAGGAATTACATTTTGCTGAAATTATTCTTGCTATTTGGGGATCTAATGCTTACTAAATAAATAGAAAAATATCATATGGATGTATTTTGAAAATGCAGCCCGAGAACAAACCCTTGTTCTTCTATCTCTGCATCTTCCCCATAATGCTACATCCAGAAAATAATTATCTTTTCTACCTGGTAAGAAGCATACGGATCTTAGGTAAGTTCAACTGAGCCTCAGTCTTCACCTATGGAGATATTCTGAAATGTAACGTAACATTCCTAGGACTAAATGAGAAGGTTAAGGGCTAAGATCTGAGAAAATATCCAGGATCATTCCCTACAGTAGAAGGCAGGGTAGATGACGGTATTCCCTGACCAGCTACTGTCAAAGATTCTTCATATTGTTCAAACATTTGAACAACCTATCAAATAGGTAATAGTAAAATGTTGGAAAATAGGCTAAACAGCAACAAGTAATTAATTTTCCACTGAATTCTACTTTTGAAGAAACAAAATACTCTCATGCAGTCTGCAATAGTACAAGTTACTTTATTTTGGTCTAATCTTCTATGTATCTGTTAGTCACTTTACCACTCATTAACACTACACAGAAAACATAAAACTTAGGCCTAAACAGTATTTCTTGAGAGAAAGTAAACTAATTTTTCCCTAATATACAATAAAGAAGGAGGCATATTTCTAGTAAAAGATTCTATGTGATTACTAAGAATATAAGACTAAGAAATGAAGAGAAAACAAAATATACACCAAAGATAATGTTAATTGATTTCATTCTTATCACAGCCTATCACTGAAACTAACTTGAAATTTTTTTTTGAAAAAAGATACAAGACAATAGGTGTTTAGTTTTGTAAAAGGAAAGAGGATAGTCAACACTTATTGCATACCTAACCTATGAAAGGCTCTGGACAAAGATATATATATATATCAAAGATTCAAGACTTCAGTTTTCCTAAACCTGCTTAATTTTTGAATATTCTTTTAATAGGATTACAGCTTTGCTCAATATCTGTAGTCATTAGCCTCTTGTGTTAGATGCGGCTGCTTTGCAAATAATTAAATAACACCTACATATAGTTAAAGCACCCATGAAAGAATTCTATCTTTTTGTTAAAAACTGTGAAAGCCATTCCAAATTTGAAACGTATTCTTTTCTAAAATTCTTGCTACAAAGCTCATTTCTTTCTGAAGTTCAAAAAAAAAAAATCTAGCAAATCTGAAATAGAATGTACTTTATGGTCACAGAATGTACTTTTTTTCTTTTTCCTTTTTTTTTTTTTTTGAGACAGAGTTTCACTTTGTCACCCTCGGGAGAGTGCCATGATGTCACAGCTCACAGCAACCTCTAACTCTTGGGCTCAAGCAATTCTCTTGGTTTAGCCTCCCGAGTAGCTGGGACTACAGGCTCTGCTACAATGCCCGACTATTTTTAGAGATGGGGTCTCACTCTGTCTTAGGCTGGTCTTGAACCTGTGAGCTCAAGTGATCCACCTGCCTTGGCCTTCCAGAGTGCTGGGATAACAGGCATGAGCCACTGTGCCCGGCCTAGAATGTACTTTTTTTCTAAAACTTGGAGTTGATATAAAGGCATAAATAAACAATACTGTTACCTTACTAAAAAATGCTCCTTTCTTTTTAACTCTGTATAATTCAGTACAATTGATAATTCTTTAAAAAGACACAGACCTAATTATTTTTGGTATGATGCTTTTTTCTCTTAATTTCCCACTTTAGTGAAATTTCTATTCTTCCTTCTTGATTGGATTTAGAATAGAATGATCAGTTAGAATTAAAAGGAGAATAACAAAAGGAAAACTTTTATGTAATCCTCACAAAATACTTCGAAGGTATTTTGTGAGGATCTTATTTCTTTAAGATGCCTTTATTCATACATGTATTTAACTGTAAAACAAAAACAAAGCAACCAAAACACTGTTCTGTACAGGAAAGCAGCCTTGAAATCAGCCAGTTACTTTCTGAAATGGAGAAGGCAGACACCAGCCTGCACTTACTCCAATATGGCAGCTGTGTCTTTGCCTGGTTGCTATGGACACATCCCAGTCAGGCTTGTGCTTTCCACTCTCCAGACCTTTTTATGACAGGCCAAGGTGTTTCCTATTATGGTGTCTGTATCCCCACAGCACACTGCTTGCCAGTACTAAAAGCCAGAGGCTGCCCCTATAGGGAATAGAGTGCAGCAGACCAGAGATGCTGATGGGGACTCAAGCACGCCTTGGGCAAGCATCACAGAATGTTCTTTCATAGGCCAAAGCTGACAAACACATCCTTTCTGTCCAAGGCTAGCAGGGAAAGTATTCAGATATGTCACTTTTAGTTGGGATAAACTAATAATAAGGATGATACTGCCAATACAGGTACAGAGGACAGACAGTAATTTAAGGCCATGAATATGGCCTATATGGCTTTTGCCTGAGAACTACAAATTTTTAACTTAAAATCAGTAAGACTAATCCAGAATACAATATGCTAAAATTTCTGAGACATGAGTATCCGTAACCAGAAGTAAGATTGTTAAGTGGGAAATGCTTGAGATTCTTAACCATTGAAAGAAAAATACCGGCTCACTGCCTGTAGCACAGTGGTTATAGTGCCAGCCACATACACTGAGGGTGGTGAGTTTGAATCCAGCCTGGGCCAGCTAAACAACTGCAACAAAAAAATAGCTGGGCATTGTGTCAGGTGCCTGTAGTCGCAGCTACTAGGGAGGCTGAGGCAAGTGAATCGCTTAAGCCCAAGAGTTTGAGGTTGCTGTGAGCTGTGATGCCACAGCACTCTACCCAGGGCAACATAGTGAGACTCTGTCTCAAAAAAAAAAAAAAAAAAAGAAAGAAAGAAAGACAAATACCTTTCTTGAAGGGCTGAAGGGCATAAACTACTAATCCAAGGTGAAAAATGGCATTTATGAAAAATGGCATTCACCAACATTGTGCATCCTGTACTAATTTATGTGATCAACTACAGACTGTGATACTGACTCTCACAAGGTTTGGGCTAAAAACAGTGTAGAAGGCCTAACTGGAAGAATGAAACAGAGACACAAAATATTATACTAAGAGTTAAGAAAACTTCAAATAAAAATACTGTGGAAGGTCAAAGGTGAGAAACATCATATTCCTGCCTAGAGTGGGAGATACAGAAGAAAAGGACAAAAAAGGCTTTCCAAAGAGGGAGCATTACAAAATAGGCCAGAAAAGAGGGTTAATGCATTTTACATAAACTTTTTGTTTTAGAAAACTTCCAGATTGACAAAAAACTTGTGAAGACAGCACAGACAGTTCCTACACACTCTACGTCCGGTTTCCTCATTATTTACATCTTACATTAATACAACACATTTGTTGAAATTATTGAATCAATATAGACGCATTATTATTTAACTAAAGTCAACACTTGATTCGCATTTGCTTAGTTTTCACCTAATGTTCTTTTCCTGTTCCAGGGTCTCATCTAGGACATCACATTATATTTAATGGTCGTATCTCCTTAGGTGTTCCTCTTAGATGTAAGCTTCTCAGATTTCCTTGTTTTTGATAAACCTTGATGGTTATGAGGAGTCACGGTCAAGTATTTTTTATAATGTTCCTAAACTGGGATTTGTCAGATATTTTTCTCTTGATTAGACTGGGGTTAATATGTTTTCAGTAAGAAAACCACAGATACAAAACACCATTTCCATCAGCTCATGTCAAAGTTACACACTCTGGCTTGACTTACTGCTGTCCATGTTGACCTTGATAACCTGACTGTGGCAGCGTCTGTCAGGCTTTTCCACTGTGGAGTTACTCATTTTCCCTTCCACACTGCACTGTTTGGAAGGAAGTCAATATTGCAGGCCATACATAAGGGGTGGGGAGTTCTGTTCTCCCTTCTTAGGCTGAAATATCTATATACCTTCTTTGTAATTCTTCTGCGTGGGAGTTCGTCTATTTGCCCCCATGTAATTATTTATTCAATAAATGCACACAAGGACATTCATTTTATACTTTGGGTTATAATCCAATGCTAGATTATGTTCTTGCTCAAATCGTGTCAGCTCTGACCACTGGAAGCTCGTTCCGTTTGCTCTAGTATCCATTTGACGCATCTCCATAGTGCGAGTTCTGTTTATTTAAGCACCTCATTACTTTCTGGCACTATCAGATGCTCCAGGCTCATCTTGTATATTTCATTCCTGAGTCCCTAGAATCAGCTATTTCTACCTAGAGTCCTGGTTCCTTTTTCTGGAGAATGGTATAAGAAACCAAAATGTGGGTTGCACGTGTGCTCACTGCTACAGGCGTGTCACTTCTTCTAAACTCTCTCGGCTGAAAGTGCAAGGAAATATTTGTGTGTATATTAGATGGTTAAGATGTTGAAAGGTGGAATGAAGGGCTATGTTCTTAATATATTTTCCTTAATATTAAGTATTAATAAGATGTTATATATCTGGATTACTTCTAGTCTCATTCAGAGGAATAACAGAGATTATGTTCATCTATGAAAAAGACTAGCTAGATTTTTCTCCACTGCTTTATGCATTTCTGCTAGAAAAAGCTCACCTATTGATTATAACCAGTTACAGTTTTCTTTAAGAAAAAAACTCAGAGATTGTTTATATTCTGATAAAAGCTAAGGCCAGTTTAATGGGCTATACTATAAAGTATACAATGAAACAAAAGGTAACCTCCCTAAGACAGAAATAGAGGTGGAGAAAAAGCATATAGAGCAACAACCAAAAAACCCTGGCTTTCTAAAAGTCACTGATGGAGAGAGAAGAGGAAATGAAACACCACAGTATTTCTCCTTGGGTCAGCATCAACGTCATTAGGCCACCATCAGAAGCTCATCGGAAAGGTAGGAATCAGGACAGCAAACAAACACTCTCTAACCCTTGGCCTCCAAAATAACAAAAATTAATAATATTCCTTTACAGATGAAAACAAGTGACTTAGCATACTGAGTACCAACTATGTTCCTGACTTTGTCTCAATACTTCCTATCTTTTAGTTCATTAAATCACAGCAGCTCTTTAACAAAGGAGGACGCTGAACCACTGAAGGCAAAGTGGTCCCATGACGGAGGCAGGCTGCTATCGGAGGGCTGCTCTAAACCCACAGATCATGCTACCGGAGGAACAGATGTCTAATGAATGGGATGATTCTGCTGAGAAAATCTGCCACTTTCTCTTCTAGTGGATAGATCTTATTGAAGGCAGGCAAGAAAAACTGTAGATTGTTTAAAACCTATCTTTCTAATCAAAAATGAGTCTCAAAATTGTTCTTGCCATTGATCCTTAGACTAGTATGTCCCTAAGTAGTAATCAAAATGTGTTAATGTAGCACATGGATAAATTTTTTCTCATTTTGCTACAGATTGATTTTAATGTACATTAGAAAAAATGTAACTAGACCAACAAACCCATGATATTATGCATATCATTGCCTCAGATGGAGCACTGAGATGGGTGTTTACATTTAAAAATAAACAGCTTTAAGTAACTTTTCTATACACAAACAACAAGCTGTACAACAATTAAGAAAATGATCCCATTCATGATAGCATAAAAATACTCAGAAATAAATTTAGTCAAGAAGGTGAAAGATCTGTACACTAAAAACTACAAAACATTAATAAAAGAAACTGAGGAAGACATGAAAAGATGAAAATTCGTGCTGATGGTTGGTTTGAAAGAATTAATATTGTTTAAATGTCCATACTACCCAAAACGATCTAAACAGTCAATGCAATTTCTATCAAAATTCTGATGTAATTTTTCACAAAAGTAGAAAAAAAATCCTAAAATTCATATTGAACCAAAAAAGACCTAATAGCCAAAGAAATCTTGAGCAAAAAGAACAAAGTTAGAGACATCACACTCCCTGATTTCAAAATATAATATAAAGCTACTATAATCAAAATAGCATGGTACTGGCATAAAAACAGACACAGCAACAAATGGAACAGGACAGAAAGCTCAGAAAGCTCAGAAGCAAACCCAAGTTTCTGCAGTTAATTGATTTTTGACAAAGATGCCAAGGACACACAATGGGGAAAGTACAGTTTCTTCCATAAATGGTGCTGGGAAATTAGAAGAATAATATTGGAACCTTTTCTCATAAGACACAAAAATCAACTCAAAATGATATAAAGGTGTTTAATATTAAGACCTGAAACTATAAAGCTATCAGATGAAAACACATGGGAAAATCTCTACAGCATTGGTCTGGGCAATGATTCCTTGGATAGTACTCCAAAAATACAGGCAACGAAAGCAAAAATAGGTAAATGGATTCCATCAAACTAAATAGCTTCTGCAGAGCCAAGGAAAGAACTAACAGAGTGAAAAGACAACACATGGATTAGGAGAAAATGTTGGCAAACCATGTATCTGATAAGGGGCTAGCATTCAAAATATGTAAGAAACTCAAAGAACTCAATTGTAAGGAAATAACTTGGTTTAAAAATTTAAAGATCTGTTACCAAATAGATAAACGGTAACAAGTGTTGGCAAGGATGTAGAGAAAGGGATCCCTTGCACACCGTTGGTAGGAATGTAAATTAGTGTAGCCATTTTGGAAAATAATACAGAGGTTCCTCAAACATCTAAAATTAGAATGACCAGAGGAGTGAGCAATCCTACTTCTGGGTATATGCTCGATAAAACTGAAATTGGCATTTGAAAAGGTATCTGCACTCCCATATTCATTTCAGCATTATTTGCAACAGCCATAATACAGAAGCCACCTAAGTGTCTATCAATGGTTCAATGATAAAGAGACTAATATGTATACAAATTAGAGTAACATACAACTTAAAAAAGGAAGTTCTGCCTGTCTTGACATCATTAATGGAAATGGAAGGAAGACATTATAAGTGAAATAGCCAGGCATAGAAAGACAAACATTGTCTTTAATGAATGATCTCACTTATATGTGGCATCTAAAAATGACCATCTCAGAAACAGAGTGGAAAGTTGGTTACCAGATGCTGGGAAGAAGAAGAAAGAACATGCAGGGGAAGATGTTGATCCAGCAGTACTAAGTGTTAGTTAGACTGAAGAAATAAATGTTAGTGATACATTGCACTGTCTCGTGACCAAAGTTAATGTATTGCATGTTTCAAAATTGGAAGGCAGGTTTTTAGTTTGTTCATCATAAAAAAATGCTACATTAGTGAGGTGATAGGTATGTTAACTTTATCTTGATTGACTCCTTCTGTAACATAGACATAAGACATCACATTGAACCCCCGTAAATACACACAATTATGTCTATTAATAAGTACATAGATTTTAAGAAAATTAACAATTGCTTTATATGGAAATAATCAACATATAACAGCAGATATGCATGAACACAGAAATGACAAGGTTTAATATTAATTTAAACCATTATAAAATAGGAACATCATCTTTTTCTTCTAAGAAACACTATGTCCTTAT
This sequence comes from Nycticebus coucang, assembly GCF_027406575.1. Taxonomy (NCBI): domain Eukaryota; kingdom Metazoa; phylum Chordata; class Mammalia; order Primates; family Lorisidae; genus Nycticebus; species Nycticebus coucang. The sequence continues at coordinate 148,903,921 of NC_069780.1, read as the reverse complement.
GTTGCAAGGAATATAGGACACAGGGTTTTCCCTAATTTTGCTTTTTGTGTATATTCTAGACAGGTGAGTAGGTGTAATTTACTGAGCACCCAGCATGTGCTATACACCAAACTGAGCTTGGCATACATTATAGCCAATGCTATTGATAACTTTTCAATTTTATTTTCCCCTTTTCTCCACTTATAAAGAAACTGAGCTTCAGAGAGGTAAGGCCTATTGCTCAAAATATTAGGTAGGAAACAACAAAGCTGGTATTTGAAACCAAGTTTCCCTGGTGAAAAAACACCTATGTTCTTTCCACTATATAAAACTACCATAAGCATTACTGGTGTATTCTCCGGGCCTGGGAATAAATATCATTGATCCTTATCATATACAAAGTACAGCAAACAATAACAAAAGCCCAGAATACTAAACAATAATAATAAAAATACCTTTTTAAAAGTAAAATCGTCTCTAAGAGGAATGAATAATAAACCTATCATACTTATAGTTGATAATCCAACATAACTAATTTCCTAATAAACACAGTATAATCATTATTATTTGTTGGGTAAGCAACTATCAAGGCTTATCCGCCCATTCTTGTTAGAATAAAATAAAACGCCTTTCTATACTAGTACGGATACTAAAATAAAGGGCTACTCACCTTGCTATTTTCTATGAAGCCCTCAGACTAATAGTGCCAATTAAACTATCACCACGAGTAGCCAGGTATAGAACTACTGTCCTGCTATCACGAAATAAACCCTAACAATTAGCATTTTTTAAAAAAGAGTTCGTCTTTCCTGCTGCAAAAGAGAAAATCAAATTCTATATGTTTCATGGATCAATTAAAAATCATGACATTAACAGTATTTCATGTCTATCTCAGATTTGTATCTTACATAATAGCTACAATTTATGCAAGTGTCACATAGTCACATATAAATCTTCTTCAATTGAACAAGGTCTCAGCAAAATAACTAAGAAAATGGTATGAAAGCTATGTTAACTAGTGTGATGAAAATGTGTCAAACGATCTATGAACTAAGTGTATGGTGCCCCATGATCATATTAATGTACACAGCTATGATTTAATAAAAATAAAAAAAATAAAAAAATAAAAAACAAAAAACAAAAGCATATCTATCACCTTGGCAACTTGGGAAAAAAAGAGTTTGTTTTTCCATAATATTGGGAAAAATATTATTTTATCATGGCCACACCTTATGTTTTGAAAGTTGCTTCAAAAAGGGAGAAAGTTTGTAATCCTCTCAGACAGAAATTACCATGATCCCATAAATCACATCAAAACATAACTAAAAGCAATTTCTATACTAATAATTAATTCGTTAAATTATAAAAATTAGAAGTTTTTGATAACTGACTGTTAGGGATATTTAAGCTTACTGCCACCAAATACTAACACAGGAACTGAGCTGATGACAATAGAGAAAAATCAAGATTTGTTTTAATGTTTAATGTCTTGCTAAGTTAAAGTCAAGGGCTTTACTATTCAGCAAAAATTACCTTTAAAGGTGTTTTGCTCTTCTATTATTACTTAAAAGCAAGGAAAATGTTTTTTTTTTCCTAATGGTTTATAAAAGTAAGGATTCCCAATTCTTCCAATTAGCTTTAAGGAATTATACATAAACTTTATAAATCTCTCCCAAATCTACCTTTAGTAAATGAATGTAAAGTCAGATAAACTCGAAACATCAAAAAGTTGAATTTCTATAACTCTGGATGATATTTTCTCTTAAAATATAAAGTTTTCCTTTAGGCATGTTGATAAAATCTTCACAAATCTTTTATCTCAGTTTTAATATTTTAATGGGGAGAACAACTGTTGCTATTTCCTCTCCTAAAATTAAAATGCCTTTTCCAATCAACTTAGCTTCCTTCTTTGCAAAAGTTTAACATGTATTTCTATCCTGAGTTATCTTGTATTTATACAATGCTGAAATATCTTAAATTCAGCCACTTTTATGAATATCCTATATTTATTCCAGCCCCACTTTTGCCCGTAAAATAATCTACCAGCAGTCACAGAAAGAGCTAATAGTGAACTTTATGCATTGACTTCTACAAAGCAGTAGGGGGAGTAACCAAAGAAAGTGCTAAGAAAAGGCCCCTTAGAAAAGCAGTTTAATTTATAGGCAACAGATACATGCTGCGGCTGTTTGCTAAAAACCAAACAGACAAAATAAATTCCATAAACAAGTCATGACCACATTTGCAAAGCTCGCCTAAGTTCATTTGCAATGAACTATAGAAAAACATTAAGTCTCTTAGAAGGATGCTTGAATCCTAACTTCAAGACAGACTTTCAGCTTCAAGTCCAGTAGTGGCCAGCAATGCCAAGCCTCAAAGTGCCCCCTAAAATAGAGGGCAGAAATAAAATACAGTTTTATAGTGGTATGTTTTGGGGAGAACATGATGATCAAAAAAAAAAAATCAATCAAAAAAATGATTTTGTTTTCTCCTTCAAACATTGCTGCATTACATTGAAGGCCTGATGAAATATGCCTTATTAACTCACAAGAGGATAAAGATATAAGGTTCCAGCCTTGAAAGTCCTGAGCTCCAGACCTCTGTCATACACTCCTTTCCACCCCCTCCTGTGTTCAACATATTTTCCATGAGAGATAGGTAAACAAAAACACAGTGAAATTATTTTGCATTATATAGAGATATTTTACTAAAAAGCTTTGAAATTTCTAAACAAAAGGAGGAAAATTTGCCCACCAACTCATATTATATTTTATATGTTATAAAAGTTATTAAGGGCTGTGTTTTCAATTTTAGAGTAAAAGACAAAAAATACTTAGCTCTTCTGTCTGGCTTTCTGTAGCTGGAATTTAAGAAAAGACTAAACTGATAATTAAAACTTCAAAAAAGTATATGTCTTTATTATACTAAAATATTATAAATATAATTTAAGAACTTTTTAAAATACCAACTTGTACACTGAAGACAATTATTATCTAAGAATTATAAAAATCTGTGAAACTTTAAATGTCTAGCATAAATTATAACTAAATGGTAAAAAACAAACAAACAAACAAAAAAAACACGTTTAGTCAAGTAGACAACCAGTGAAGTTTGACTCGAATAATACCAATAGTAAGAAGTAATTGGTAGTGCCTACTGTTGTCAGAGACTGCATTAGGCAACTGTTTTATAATATATTCTTTTGAACTCTTACATTGACCATTTAAACTAGTTACTATTATATCCATATTAGGCTAAGGAAACTGAACCTAAACAAGTCGAAGTGATTTCTCTAACGTAGGTAACCAATAAGGAACAAACCCATGATGCAACTTGCAGGTCTATCTATCTCCAAAGCTTCAAGATCACACTAAAACCATCTTCAACTGTAGCAATGAGGTTCCCGAGGAAATCTATACAAATCTCAGGCAGATTAATGTGCTTATGAGAGTAAATGCTGTGGATGTAATCCCTCAAATTAAATGCCATCTGGAATCTCTTGCCCCACTTTGTACAAGCATCCTACATGTGTCAGAGGCAACCTTGGCATGGGCCAAGAATTCAATAATCTTCCTGCCTCCAGACTATCAACGAACAGTACGCACATAATACCAATACAGGAAATATTGGTATTATGCTAGAAGCTAGCTGCTTCTAAAGCATCATTTAAGAACTGCTGGTTTAGATTCCTTTTATTAAAATATCTATGAAACCCAATTTGTTAAATGGGTTTGGGCAATCAATTTCCTTTTTTGTAACACCCAAATCTATCTCCATAGTAAGCATTTTCTATCATCACTTTAAAATCCTGATCTCTAACTAGCGTTTTCATTGTCCTTTTCAATCTACTGCAGTAAATCTTTAAAAACCTCAAGAGAGAAGAACACAGAGAAAATTGTCATGATTTTCAAAAGCAAAAAGAATCAACTGAAAACAATGGTTGGTTTGAACAAGTATATTTAAAAAGAATGGGTGGTAACAAAACAAATAAATGAAAACCAGTGTTTCAGACTTATTCATTCATACTTAAGAGATACCAAACTGAGCAGACATGTAATGTAAGCTGTACACAGCTCCAATTCAGACAGAAGGTGCCGCACCACTCACACGGCCTGTACATCAGCTGCCCCAACTCAGTTTACAGCTCTTGGGGATGTGGCTTATTCATGCCCTTGTTATCAAGCAGAAGGGTAACTTTATAACCTTCACCAAGCACTTTTTTTCTTCCTATATTAACCCTTTTTCCTATGAAAAGTTATGGGAGCTTAGCACTTCTATAGAAATGAATGAGTTTAAAAAGAAATGAGGAGTGGCTGGGACATTAAAAGTTGAAGCAACAGCTTTAGCTGAGCTAACTTTGATTTTAAAAATAAGTGTCACATCAATAATTTTTCAACCACAAAACATAAACACAGCTAGAAAGACCACATTTTGAAAAAGGCATTTTCTCACTTTACCGAGAATTTGCTTCAACCAAATAAACTTCTGTCCCATACTAAACCTGTAAACTAACTCAAAGTGTAATTTCAAAATAAAACTGTCTTATCTGGTGCGTTTAAAAGAAAAGAACCATTTTAAGCAATTATTGCAACCTATAATTTTTTTTTATCTTAAAGTATAGCTAAATTAATTAACAGTTGAAGAAATTTACATTATTAGATTTTACATTACTTTTTAAGTTCAAACAAAACACAAGTCTCATTATTAAGATTATGGACTTTAGGGAAAATAACTCTAGGTTCATTTAGTTGAAAAAGTACCGTCAAATCATTTTGAAAACATAAACAAATGCTTCTATGTCACTAGGTGCCTTCAGATTCTGCTCTTCCTTTTATTACACACAATCAAACAGACAACAGAATTAACATCTTTGTCCAGTACCACGGCAGAAGGCTCCCATTCAGCAGTTAGGATACTGGAGCTACTCACTTATGTTTACTGGTATTATGAATCAAATTAAGAAAAAATTATTTATATTCCATAAAACTAAGAATGTGTTACCCAAATGAAAAAAATGGTCCCTAATGCCACATTAGGGATGAAGAGTCCCCTTAGGAAGCAATAACCAGTCATTCTGATGAGGAGCCATGCCAAATTTAGAAATGAGGCCCAAATGAGGGGAAAAAGAAAAAAAAAACTATATATTTAATCATCGGTGTGTATATGGGTTGGTCAGGCTCTGCAGGCAGTGTCTGTGGGGGTGCCTCTTTTATTTTATTTATTTGAAGCCAACTTTTTCCTTAAACAACACTGCTATCTACATAAACAATATTAACTGAGTAAAACAATCAAGTGGCTAATATGCTATGGCATTTTCATAAAAACTGCATGAGAACGAAACAGGTGGGATAAAAACCGTAAGCTTTTTTTAAAAAGCATCACTCATTGAAAGATACATGCAAATAAACTGTAAGATGATATAACCTTCTTGACCTTGTAAATAGGTGGCCAAAAATACTTACATATATTTAAGAGACAACTATTAGCATTTGCCAGACAACACTACCAAGTTCTTACTGGCTAAATACCTCAGCCATCTGCTTCCAACATGCACACACCTCTCTGTCCTCTCAGGAAAACAGTCATTGAAAACATGCATAATCTCAAATATTTTCTTTCATAACTAAAGACAAAAAGAACAGGAATTCCCAAAAATACAGCAAAAACTGAAAACATTCTACCTCGCCTTTCAGGCTATTTTAAGGCTGTCTCAGGCTAAAGGTTACTTCTCAGACCCCAAAGTACATTCACTGCCATAATCAGCACCTTAGCACATTAAGGCACAAATGCCTAGTTGAAGTCTCCTTGTAACTGAACCATCTCAGAAAACTGGATTTTCTCTCCAAGATTAATGGAAATGAAGGTAATGATTATAATGAACCTTCTAACTTTGTTAACATTTCCTGAGGATGTGTATGGCCAACTGAAAATATATAAAGAAAACCTAGCTCAGTTGTACCCTGACAACTAGACAAATGAGGTTAAGGTTCCAAGTTCAGGGAACTCTTCAGAGTTTGGTTGCCCTAGGTCATGACATTCAAGTGCTTTCATCGACAACCAGCAACTCTTATTTTCAACTGGGCATCCCAAGAATATCTTTAAACATGCAACATGCAATGCCAATGGACCCTACTGGATTTCTGCTCCAAGGACAAAATGTCACTTAGGAACTCTGTGTCCTGGGGGTACTCAAACTATGTCAAAGTTGCTTTTGCAAAATGTTTAATTTATCTGGAATGAATAGGAGAGACAGGGAAAGCATGGAAATGGAACACTCTTGCAAAGGAGCAGAACTGCTAGCATGCAGTTGGCATGACAAATGTCTCAATGTATGTCCCGAGGACACTGGGGACCGGTGGCTTCACGAGCATGGTAGCAGCAGCCTAGGGGCATCAGTGATAACAGAACCAGGGCTTACCTTGTTGGAGGCCATCTCACTGACAGAGTGCCTGGTCTGTAGGGTCTCTAGCTGGTCCAGACACCAGTCCAGCTCCTCCAGGGTCTCGCTGGCCAGTTTCTGGTAGGCCTCCTCTGCGAAGAGACAGGGAAAGGGGGACTCAGTTCTCAAGCGCTTCGCGGAGCCGCTAGCGAGTTCAAAGGGGGCCATCCTGCCATACCCCGCCATGCTCGGATGCCCGGTGCCGGCACATGAGGGCTGCTCCCTCATATTGCCGAGCCCGGCAGCGGGACGGGGGCCGAGGCTCTGCTCGCTGGGCGGCCGGCCTCGGGATGACAAGGTCTCTCCAGCTTGGCGTCTCGGTCGGCCTCCGGGAAGGGCGCGCAAAGAGCGGCAAGCCAACTTTTACGCGGGGACACCAGCGGAAACACCGCGATGCGACTTTAGACGGCGCGGCGGCTCCTAGTCGCGGAGCGCCGTCCCGGAGGATGGCCAAGGGGGCGGCGTGCGCGCCTGGGTGTCCGCCCCGCGGAGGAGCGTCTGGGCCAGCGCCAGGTCTCCTCGGTCCCGGCCCCGAGCCGCGGCCCCGCGCCCGCCCCGCCTGCCGAGCCTTCTGCGCGGCGCTCAAAGCGAATGAATCAGCCGCGGCCGGGTGCGCGGCCACCACGTTTCCTGTTTTCTTTCTCAACTCCTTGGGCGGCGGGCGCAGCGCGACTCCATCGCCGCGGCTTTCCGGGAACACTCCTCCTCACGCCCCTCACGGCCTTCGGCGCTGCCTGGCTCCTCCTCAGCCCCCTCACGGAAAGATTCCAAATTGCAAAAGCCGGTGCCCGCCACCCGCCGCGTCCTTCCCCTCAGTCCCAGCGACTCCCCGCCGTGCCATCACCCCGCGCAGCCGGGGAGGCACAGGCGTGAGCTTGTGGGGCTGTCGCGGGGCTGTCTGTGCCGGGAGAGCTGCGGAAAACCCGGCGTGGAGCGCCTGCAGCCCGCCTCCCGGGGTCGCGCCCGCCGCGGGGCTCGGGAGGGACCCGGCGCGCAGGCGCGCCCGGCCGCGCACCTGCCCCGCGGGAGCCCCGCGCGCTCCGCAGAGCCGCGGCCCCGCCCGGCCACCCCAACTGCCGGAGCCGTCGCGTCTCCACCACTCGCTGCTTCCCACGAAGTTTCACGGGAGAGCCCGGCGGGCGGCACAGACACAGTTATTTAGGACCCGCACAACAGTGTCAGGGTTTTAGGTTTTAGAGTTTCTGGGGGTTTAGGATTTACCTACTTCCAGGAGGCAGAGATGGGAGAATAACAGCATTTCTATCAAGACCAGATTCTTTCTTGTTACCAGGTCAGCCCCTGCTAAGTACCCAATTTTTAAATTTGGGGGTGGACATGAGCAGACAAACAAAATATACAATGTTGTGGGGGGTCTGAACGCTTTAGAATCCACAGATTTGGCAATATGCTGCATTTTCACGTTAAGCATTGCCTAGGAGTAACCTTAAAGCAACAGCACCGAGAATGAACCACATGGTAAGAAGAGTTTACATACACGTTGCATAAATACTTCCTCTCTGGAATTGCACAAGACCAAGACACGGTGTGTGGTGCCAATGAAAAAAAAACAAAAACTGGCAGGGTGTTTCTACCCACCATGGGCAAAATGTACTTTCAACGTGAGAAAATGAAAAGACCATATCCAAAGGCATCACAGGCAAGCCAGGGAGCGAAAGGCACGCTCCCTAACTGGTCAGTTGCGGGAGAACCTCACTACAGTAACTTGGGGCAAGCAAACCATTCGGAGGGGGAAAACTCAAACTTTCAAGAGTCTGTCTTATGAAACTGTCAATAGACGATAAGCTTACATGATGTGGTGGGGTCTCTTTTGTCTTCGAATCTAGAGGTATTGGTGGAGAAAAAAAATCTGCCTTTGAAATTTAGACTCCCGGAATGATCAGTGGCACAACAAGACCAACAACAACAAATCCAGGGACTGGATCTCGCACTCTTGGGATTTTCCAGACAGATTTTTATATGAAATTTGTAAAAGTTAGAATATCTTTCAAAGTATTTGTTACATGTGCCATGTTGCTTATTGTTATCAAGAACTCTTGAACTGTTTAATACTTGGTCTGAGTACTCTAGGTTAAAATTTGCCTTTTTAAATTCTGTTTTTTTTTTTTTTTGCAATAACCTGTGTAAATATATACTTTAGGTGAACAAATAACTACTTACACCTTGCCAGGTGAATTAAAGTTTAAGACTGAAGCTTTTATCCCTAAACAAAAGTAATAACCTTAAAGATAATTTTAAATGATCAGCACGAAAGCTATACTTTTTGTATAGCCTTTCTTGAACTATAAAAATACTACATGGTTGTTACAAAAATTGAAACATTACACAGAGGTGTTAGTCCCTTTTAATCCCGTACCCTAAAGATCATTAGGAATAATTCAGCCTATGACCATAACACAATTATTTTCATTTTACCGAATACCTTCCATATGCAATTATATAGCATTACCAAGTTGCCGTGGTGGTGTATCTACTATATAGTTTGATTTTGTTTTGGCCTTTTTCCACCCCATACTACATAAAATATGAATGTAGAAAATTTTCAGAGGAAATAAACTTTCTTCTTAAGGTCATTTGAGTTGTCCCTAGTTCGCACATCCAGTGAGCTAAGGATGCATAGCCAGTGGGTCTGAGATTTGTTCACTGCCATTTTTTTCACTCACTGGTTATATCCAGAAGCCAGTCCTTTCTAAGGTTTGGCTTTCCAGGGTTCTGTCCTCCATACTCTAATTTTCTCAGAGCCTTAGCCCCCGAGGACTTCCCAGTAAGTAAGCAAACAGTCCCCTCCCCATCTTTGCCAACTTCCCAAAGCATTCCATAAAGTACAGATTCAGGCCTCAGACCTAGCAGGATGTGCTTCCATATATTATATTTCAGTCTTTACTTTTTAATGTGGAAAAGTAATTCAGGAAAGATTCCAGTTAACGCTTTAAGACATAATGTGCTTAGATACAGGATTTGCTTTTAAGAGGGTAGTACCACAAGAAGGGCAACTCTTTCCAGAACAACTATTTTAGGTCCAAGTCATCCATTCAACTCATTCCAGCCATTTTGACAATTGAGATTTTGGTGTCATTATAATGTTATGTATACATGTATTTTAAGTTCTCACATCTTTTACATGCATTGTATAATCTGAAGAGTGAAAAATAAATCACCAGAACACATCTATACAACCAATAAGAAAATAATTACTAACAACAGGGTAAAGACTAGTTTGTTCTGTAAAACTGGTCAAAGAATTATTCTTGATATTAGCAGAGCTGAGTCTACTATTTTTTTCACATTCCTAGGTTGATAGGCAATATGACTAGCCACAGGTTTCCAGGATCGTCATTAAAGCTTCATTTTTAAGAATTTTACCCCCAAGTGTTCTGACCCATCAAGTAACTGACCTTTTCATCCCTACCCCCGAAAAAACCTCAGTGTGGAGTTGTCTGCTATCCTACAGGAAATTGAGTCACCACACCAAACAACACACCTAAATGTCGACAGCCAGCAAGACAAAAATCGTGAGCCAGTTTAATTTTGGCCTTTACCAAGAACACATACTGCATTCATTAATAAAATACTTCTTCTCCCAGAGAGTAGTATACACTGTGGGTCTCCTTAAAAATTATTCAAACTCTTCAATTTAACCATTTAAAGTATGGTTAAGTCAAGGAACTAAAGGAAGAAAAAAGACAAAACAAAAAACAAACCTAAGCAAAAACTTTTGACTCATTTCCCTAAAGGCTAAGAGAGGGGTATGGAACAGCAACCAAGAAATAACTTGAGCCTGGAAGTCTCCTCCTACACAGCATCGGTTTTCTTCAAGACGCCCTTGAACTGTGTAACACCAGTGTTCTACTCGGACTCTTTTTGTGAACAAACAGTCCTCAATTCTCGCAGGCCAGCACTTGGACTCCATCATTGAGATGGGCTCAAGGGTTCCCGTGACACATGGCCTGAAACAGTTCCAGGGGCTCCAGGAGAAGATGCTGAAGCAGCAGCTTCCCTTTGAAAAGGAAAAAACTCATCACCTCAGAGCCACAACAGTTAGCTAGAGGCAGGGGTTGTTTTCTTGTGACCGTATTACTCTCACAACTTCCAGTGCTTTTGGCCTGGCAGTAAAAGGATCCACTCTTTGAGACGGGATGTCTGACTATGTGGATGTTGCTTTCTTTGCCAACACTTGAAGGTCTGCTAAAGGTCTGTCAGTTTGTTATCATTCCTAGACAGACCTATTGGTATGAGTTAAGAGAATAAATCCAAAAACATATCACTTTGGACACTATTTGTTTGCCCTTCCTTTATAATTGCAGGTTCAGACTTTCTAAAAATAAAATAAAAACTGCTTTAACCACCTCCTAAGAGCAAATACTTAAATATATATAGTAGAACCTCTCCAAGTTGACCACGTGAGGGACTGTAACAAACTGGTCAACATATGGAGCTGGTCAGCATAAATAACTGATACATAACATGTGGTGCATGTCCGGTCTGTGAAAATTAGGTCAACTTAAATGTGGTGGTCAAGGTAGGGAGGTGGTCAACTGTGTTCCTAACCAATTCCAGTTTTTCCTCTCTGAATTCTTACCAAAATTCCCTCTTGGTTCCTTAGGAAGGAGTTTGTAATGTCTGAAATAGGTAAAAGTGCAGAAAATGATTTTTATCTTATCACGTATTGCTTTGAGCTTATCATTCCCTGAGTTTGCTACAGTAAAGGATTTTTGCAGGTTAGCTCTAACTTCTGCTAACTTAATTTTTTCTCTCTATACATTTTATCGGATGGGAAATAAACGAAGGCTTTGGATTCTCTTTCTGTGTGTACATGTAACAGTTTTAAGCACAGCTCCCCAGTGGCAAGCGGCTGTCATTTCCAAGTGTCTTTCTGGCATCAAGTTCTTGTTCTAAAGTATTCTAAAATCTTTAAAATATATACAATTTTACTTAGTATGTCAAAATCTTCCAAAATGAAGATGTACATAATTTTGTGAGTTTCTTTTAATCTTCCCACCATCTATAATTTTTTTTTCTAGTGCTGCTTAAGGCTGTAGTAAACTTTTTTAGATGAAGTAAACACAGGATTGGCTTTCATTGACTTCTAGTCTCACTAGTAACTCAACATTTATTTAGCACCAACTGTGTGCCACGTGCTTTATTAGAGTCCTCAGAAGCAAGATGATGTAAAGAATGTGTCCCTTATCCAGCAGAGGAGACAATTATAGCACACTAGACTATAGAAAGCGTTCTGACAGGAGGAAGCAAGTGGGTTACAAGATAGTAAAACATGGCTATGTATTTATTTATCTTTATGGAGACAAGAGTCTCCTTTTGTCACCCAAGCTAGAATGCTGTAGCATCAGCCTTATTCATAGCAACCTCCAATTCCCAGGTTCAAGCAATCCTCCTGACCCAGCCTCTAAGTAGCTGCTATGTTTTTCTATTTTTGGTCTCTTCTTGTTCAGGCTAGTCTAGAACTGAACTCCTGAGCTCAAAGGATCCACCTGCTTTAGCCTTCCAGAATGCTAGGATTCCAGGTGTGAGCCACTACATTGTGCCAGAGAGGGCTATTTAAATCAGACTGGGATAGCAGCAGAGTGAGAAAAAGCTGAGTCCTAAAGAATGGAATAGGAAGTGAAGAGGATGGGAAAGATTTTTAAAAGAAAACAACATGAGCAAACACGGGGACCTCTGCCCAACAAGGTACGTGTATGCAGAAAAAGGGATATACAGTTCCTTGAGGAGGAACCTGCTCGGGCAAAAGGAAGCTGGAGAAATCTGCAAAATCTGCGGACACTGGGCGTGGAAATCTTGTTCAGCATCTGAAGCTAGGAGCTTTGGATCATATCTTCGTGATTAGAAGCCACAGAGTGATTCAGAATGCTGTATGGTATGAGATCTGCTTTTATTTTAGTTGGAAAATTCTAACATCGTGCAATAAGTGAGATTGAAGGAAGTAAGGCTGAAGTGAAACCATTATCTTTGATGATATTATTGCTAGAATAAAGTTAAATAATTTATAGCTCATTTGCTTCTCTAATGATCATTCTTACCTGAGACAACCTCTGTCTTAAAATTCTACCTAGGCACACATCCCAGAACGTTAGGCACAAACAGAAGGACTACCGAGCGTGACTTGACAAGAGGCGGGCTTTTTGCTCTTAAAAACTACAACCTTCTAGTCTCCCAATTCTTAATCATACTATAATGAGATAGAAAAAAAACCTATATTCCCCACAATTTCGGAAGAGCCTATTTGCATGAAAGTGTTTGATAAGGTTACTTCATGGCAGAAGGTGAGACTTCAAGGAGATGCAGTTGGGGCAGAACAATCTGTGCCTCTTCTACATGGAAAGGGGAAGAATATGCTGGTTGCTGGAGAGAGAATGTGTGTGTGTGTGTGTGTGTGTGTGTGTGTGTGTGTGTGTGTGTGTGTGTGTGTGTGTGTGTGTGTGTGTGTGTGTGTGTGTGTGTGTGTGTGTGTGTGTGTGTGTGTGTGTGTGTAAGAGAAAGGAGTCAGCTTGGTCTATAGGATAACTCTGCCCGGTAAACTTTCCCTTCCCGCTCATCTTTAATAAGGTTACTGAAGGCACAAAATTCCGAGTTAAAGCGATTTCTTATTTTGTTTTGTTTTAATTCACTGAAGGAACTGAGCTTGAAGGCCAGAATGGCCTAGGCAGGAATGTCTGTCTGAGCTGACATGGAAAGAAGAGGTAAAGAAAAAGGAGAAAGCTTTTGGAATTGAATGTAAAAATGGGGAGGCTCTGTCCAAGGCATCAGAATTTGAGCCAAGTTTAATTAGACATCTGGGTTGGAGGCTCTGTGTGACATGTGTATAACTGTAAACAATATTACTACTAGAAGGGTGGGAAAAAGTTTCTAAGCTCTATTCTACTACATGCAAGCCACAATTTCAGGCAATTCAACTAATCTTTCTGGGGCCTATTTAACATCATTTAATAATTATCTAAACTTATTTGACTTTGGAATGCTTTTTTTTCCATAGAGCTATCATCTTTTGAAGCATACCTAAGAAAATTTTGTCCTACACCTATACCTATATGTCAGATGAGTCCAAAACATAAATGTCTGTGTTCTACAGACTCCTATATGTTTGAAATCTTCACTGAAGATATTTTGTTTCCCTTTCTCCTCATTTTATATGCTGTCAAGAAATGGTCAGGGAGTAATGCTCCTCCCTTCCTTCCTTCATTTCCTTCTCTCTCTCTTTTCTCCATAAAGAGAGCAGCCAAAAGCATTCATACATATTTATTGAGCCTTACTGATGTACTAGTTGCTGTAAAATGCAAGAACATGAAAGATTCAGTGGCCTGGACCTGGGAAGGAACTTATAATAATAACCTCCTGAGAAAATCAGACACACAATCAGCTGCTGCCTAGAGACAGTGTAAGGTGGCATATAAATCATTCAGCCTGGGAGTGCTACTGTAGTTCGGAGCATGGAGAGGGAGCTATGCCCTGTAGTTAATTGTGCTGAGTGACAGAAGGAAGGTGAACCGGGATGTAGGTCTTCAAGGAACTCTGTGGGTTGAGTGCCTATGGGAGCCAGCTGGCATTCTTTTCAGGTAGAAGAAATGTCTGGAGCCTTAATAAGGGTTACCTGTGAGGGGGGTAAATGGCCCGGGCGGAGTAGACTCCTTCCAGAGAGGACAAGGGAAATAGAGTTCAATACTTAAATGTGTGGTCTTGAGCTAATGGGTATTGTGGAAATTGGGTAAGTGCAGTGGTAGGTAGGCCAGGGAGTAAGTGGAGAAGAAAGAAGGATGGAGATTAAGAAACCATTATAGCAGTCAGAGGTACTTCAATAAGCAAAGAGCGCAGGAAGTGTCCATGGGAGTGGCCTTCTATGACAGTTACCAGCAAGAAAAAGTGCATGACATTGAGGGCAGAGGTTCATACAATGGGTCTGCAACTTAGCAACAATGTGGCAAATTTGGGCAAGTTATTCAACTTCTCTGTACTTTAATTTTCCTTTTTGTAAAAGAGGGCTAAAAAACACATCGGTAGAAGGTGGCCTCAAGGCTATTCTCCCACATCTTATTTTAATGTTAAAACTAACTTTAATCTAAAAAATCATGTATCCATACACCTATTTCCTCTTTGTTGGTTTCATTTCAACTTAAAAATGCATGATTTATTAAAAAAATTAAATATCATGCAATACATGTAATACATAAAAGCTGCATGCTTGTTAAGAGCAATCCATCTTCTCCCCATCTTTTTATTAAAACACAATGAAAATTATCAAAACAATTTTCCCCCTATTTTTGATAATAATAGCCCTTTCACATTGTTGAAAACTAACATAGCAAAAATACTGATGGTACTTGCCACTTCAAATAATTTAAACTCCATTCATTTCGGTAAGCAAGATGTACAAGGCATGTCATGCCATTTATCTATTTATTTTTCATCCTTAAGATTAGCTTTCGCAAACATATATTATTCCAGAGCAATCTGGACAACTACTGCCATGTCCTGATCTTGTAAGCCCAAATTTTGAGTACTCCACCTTTCTGCTTTAAAGACAGTACTATGATAAAACAAAAACAATTTTTCTTCCCATTGTCCAAAATGTAATAGGTATACATATATATGCATATATTTATATAAATCTCCATAGATTGTTTACTAGCTAGAATTATTTAATGGATGGACATCCTGCATTGTGATAACTGAGGAATTAATACGATTAGAAGATTTTTGATTTAAGACAAGTTTCGGATTTATTAAAGTTAATTATTTACATGTATGTCCTGGTACATTTATATTTTCCTTAAGCAGCACTGTATATCTTAATTCTTGAAGGACAATTTTTAAGTTGCTGAATTAAGTTGTATGTATTTTCCAATTTTTGCTAACACTGCTATGCTCAGTGCATCTGCTGTTTCACTTGGAATTATTTATTCCATTTATATAAATTTTCTTTATAAATTTAGTGAAGACACTTCTGGATATTTAGGTCTAAAATTCTTATTTCAATTTGTATATTCTGTTTTTCAAATTTTTTCTTGTTGATCCAACAATTATACTTGTCCACTTTGAAAGTGTTCTTTCTTCATCAACCTAAGGCCCCAGCTACCTGTACCATTCCCTGTTAATACTCTTCATGACCGTAGAGACTGAGTGAATGTTACAGGGAACTTTAACTCCTGTGAATACCACCATCTTCTGCTGAAGCTCCAAACTACACTTACAGAAGGATTTTGGAAAGATTAAATGAGAATAGTGCATGGCTTATAAATTTTTATTTTAAACAGTGAACTACATTAAGAAATATATTTATACTATGACCCATTAGATTTGTTTAAAGTAGGAATTACAATGAATACTATTGTTAATTGTGCTCATTTTTGAAGGTATGTGGATGCCGACTCCTAGCAGTATAAAAAATACGTACAAGAACATTTTGACACATATTTATTTAAAAAAGGACTGGGGGTGGATTCCTAACATTTCTTAAAAGCAACTCCTATGTCTTATATATAACAGTCATGGCAAAATTTCTTTATAGTCTTTAACAAACCATGCATTTCATGGTTTTCAGCTTCAATGAAATAAATGAGAACTATTATATATACAAATATAAAGAAAATCTATATGTAATTAAAACATGTATGTATATATTACATACAAAGAGATTATATATATACATTTGATTCAGTATATGAGAATCGAAATAGAACTTAACATGAAATAATATTTACTTTTCTTATGTGTGATTCACTGTTTTCTAATTTATTTAATTTTAAAACATATTGTGACTCACCAAATTGATTTTGGAAAGTGCCAATGCGTTTGAAAACACTCTAGTAAGACATCACCTAGCTGGGTAATTGTTGTTCTGTCTCCCTCTTCTCTGTTCCACCCTTTTTATAACAAAACCTCTCCCTCTACATCTCTATTTCCACTGAGAGTTAAGGAGAATACACATGATCAGATTTGAGCTATCTATCATGCATATATTCTGTAAATTCTTTCTCTATGCTGTGTGAGTTTTCTCTGGGCACTGTAGGATTGCAAACTGAATAGATAAAGCAGGGATCACTCAATCAGATGCCTGTTGGGAGCCAGGCAGACCCTGTGAATGAATGAATGACATGGTTGGTGGAGACTTGGGCACGGGGACAGAACTGTGGAGGGCAGAGCAGATTGTCGGCCTGCTGGCCAACTGTTGCCAGATCTTCAGAGTTCTTTTTTTTTTTTTTTTTTTTTAATAATCCCCATATTTGAATATTTCAAGGCAAAATTTTTGTTTAAAAATTTTTGGCAACTAATTTTTTTAAGGTTAAACATTTTAAGCAATTTTAAAAGGTTAAACACTTTAAGGACAAATAAAACAAGTCTATGGGCCTCAGCAGCCAGTTTGCACTTCTAACTTCGACAATGTTTAGCACTAGTGTTAGAAACCTTCCTCAGAATAGTGTTTTAGAAAAGCCCATAGGACTGTGTATGAATAATTTCAGGGTAGAGAAATTAAAAAGTGTCTTTGGGATCTGAAATGCTAATGTGGGGGTCACTTAACGACTATCTGATTTGGAGTCAAAAGGCACAGATTCCTTTCCTGGTTCCAACAGTCACTAAGGAATGGTCTTGGCCAAATGATATCAGCTGTCCCTGGGCCAACTGGACCCCTGTGAGATATGCTGTGAAGAATGTGGCCTGTCCAAAAATATCTGACCCTGTTGGACTCACAATTACCTGTGACCCAACCAATCAGGGAACACTATCTCACAAATACCAGCACACATCCTCACCCTTTCATTGGCAAATGAATAGGAAGAAGACATCTCTTCCCATTTGGCCCTTATTTTACTTTCTAGCTCTTAAAACCTTACAAATGTATTCCCAGCAAACTTAGCTGTTTCCCCCATTTCGGATTCTTGATCCTCTGTAGTTGACGCCACCTCCACCGCCATCTCTTATCATCAGCAAGTTGCCTCAGAGCCCCATCCCTGCACATTCGGTCATGCTAGGTTATTTGTTATTGTTCCTTGATCATCTTCTACACCTTTATTCCCCCTGCCCCTCCATCTATTCAGTTTTTGCCTTTCCCAGGTCTACATAGGAGAGACAGGAAGGGCCAGGCTGAAGGGTATGGAGGCACATTCAGAAGTTGAAGGAAATTCACATAGTTCATCTGTTTTTACCTGGGAGTGAGACTTTTCCATGGACAAAGTTGGAAAGTGAGAGGCTGTTTCATGATTTATCTTGTCTACTTAAATCATGACTTGATCCATTCCTTCTCAACAGAAATATTTGTTGAACCATACCGATAATACCAGAAGCCTGATATTCTAGGGGGTGCTCAACGTACAGAGCTTAGTTCAGACAGGCTCTAGCTTCAGGGAGTCCATAATCTAGAGGTGTTGGTCAACAAAGGAAATAATGGCAATGATTTCACAAGATACTCATGTGTGCTATGAGAAAGGCATTCACAGGTCAGAAACGCTCAGAGGATCCAGCCAGGCTTCCTGAGGAAGCTGCCCAGGCCCCCTCCACCTGCTAACTCAGGACCAAGCTCAGCTGGGTTACAAGAAACAGTGTATGAGCCACAGGACGAGCTGGTCCAGTGGCTCAGACAGGACAAGAACCAGCTCACAGCACCAGGCATTGGGCACGAAACAATCTTTTCTCCAACTCTCCAAATGCTCTGAAGTGGAAGCTTAGGAGTGAGAAGGAGAGGGAGGTAGGGAGCTGCAACTGCTGGGCCAAGGGAGGGAAGAATAGGTTGAAGTCTCCAAAAGTGCAGAAACTCAACTAACTGGAAGCGGATAGCATTCAGGAGACAATGTTTATAGAAAGCAAAGTCACAATTATGGCAAGCAGAGGAGAAAAACTGGGGCTGGCAGAGGAAGGAGGGAAGAGAAACAGCACTTCAGAGAAGTTAATTAAATCTCGCAGCTTCCGTTCCCCACTTCTGCTCCCGTTGGCTGTCTCTCCCTCCTCCCCATGAGCTGGGGCCTGTGGGCCCAGGAGCCTGCACTCGTTTTGGAAAAACGAATGTTGAGAAATGAATTCATCAGTGCGAGTAGCCACTGGTAGCATAATTCTCCTTCATGGTGAGACAGCCACTTCAATTTAATCTGTTTGGTTCAATCTAGCTCCGCTTCCCTCACTCCTTTCTTCAGAAACCAGGTTGGCTGATCCCTGCTTGTTTTGATCCTCAAGTGGAACAAATGCTGGGCTATGCCAGGCCAGAGAGGGACCTTACAAGGAGAAGAGTTTTTAGAGGAAGGCAATCCTTGTTTCCAGACCTGAGCTTTATCAGGACTAGCCTGAGACCCTCCTAAAGGCCAATTTACTTACCTACGCTTGTTTCTAATTTGTAATAGGGAAAGGACTGTCTACATCACAGAGTGGTTTTAAGGATTAAATAGCATTCTGCATGTGCCTGAAAAATACTAAGTACTTAAAAAGTTACTGTGATGATGAATTTAATGGACAGGCACCCAGAGCATGTTTGGATTATTCTCAGCTCACTCTGATGCATCACTCTTCTCCAAGATTCTGATATCCAACACTGCCTAACTGAGGTGGTCTTCTTAGTTTTTATCAAATGTGATTAGGAAGAGTAATCTTGGGAAAAGCTCCCAAATTATTCATCTAATTAAATCAGCAAACCTTTTTACCCAGATATCCTATGTCTCTGTAGTTTGTCTTTGCTGATTTGGTCAGAACAGCTCAGATAGCAGAGAAAAGCTTTCCTGGTAGAAAAAAATAAATTGGTAACCTGGAAAACAAGGAACTCTGGGTTCAAAGAATCTCGCTGAAACAGCCTGATGAGCCAGTTTATTTGCCATGTTGTCTAGCATTAGTAGGGGATGGGAAAAACCCAGGTTACAGCCCAGCAGGAGATCCCTCTAAAGATAGAGACTGGCAAATATTACGTTTGATACCCAAAAGCCAAACCAGAAGTTAACTCTGCAAGTCATTAACTCACTAAACATTCAATCACAACAATGTGTTCACTACCAGACTGAACTTCTCCAGGGTTGGGATCATATCAAATTCATTTTTTGGTTTCTTGTGCTAAACACTGGCCGTGACATACAACGTATCTAGCACATGTTGAATTAGCTAAAAACACATGGAACATTCCCCTTATTAGGGAAGCCTCTGTAATGTTTCACTAGTTTCTAATGTCTGAAAATCAGTAAATGGACCGACCATTAAGAGTATTATGAATGTGGTTCAAGGACTTGTAACCCTTATGCTCTGAGATACCACATGATTAGAGTAACTCTTGTGCCAGGGAGAGAAAGAAATCCCTGGTAGAGTGGCCCTTATCCATTTGTTCCCTCCTAATGTCCTACAGACCCTTTTATTCTCTGGGTACCTATAAATACTGTTACTTTTTTTGGCTGTTTATCTATTGCCCCCTGTTCCCAACTGACCTGAAACTCATCAGATTTATGTCTGTTACCCTAGTATAATTACAACAGCATTGCCTTTCACTCTAAAAATGTGTCCTGGTTTGAATGCCAAATGATATAGACACCATTCTTATGAGAGAGCTAACTGTACATCACTCAGCCACCTGACTCCCTCCCCTGGAAGTCTGGGTTCTGAACCCTGCCAGGGGATTTCCTCTGTCAACCCTGACATTCGAGAGGTATGATTCCACTCCTAAGAGAACAGACACCGTCTTTGGAGAGACTCTCAGTGGAAGAGAAAAAAAAAAAAGATCAGTTCTCTAAATTTAAGTCTTTCTTTTAATCTTGGATTTCTTATTCACATAAGAAACGAAGAATCAGGGGAGTTGAGGGTGGGCGGCATAAAAAAAAAGAAACAAAGAATCTCTAATAATCCCTAAATTAAATAATTAAATCTAGAAGATATACTCATTTGAAAACTCTAATCGTTAAACTTAAGCTTCTCAGGTTAAACTGCACCTTAATAATGTAGCTTATTTTGTCAAAATCAGTTAAGGTCCTCTTATATGATTTGGAAAAAATGGACAGACAAAAATTAAAATGTGGCTGGTCAAGGTAATCAGAAAGTTCACTTCATTCAGTCAATAACAATGGCAATTTAATGGGTTCTTTTTACTACTGGGATGTAATTGTGCTTGGCTTTAATTTCTTGTAATGAGGGAACAAATTAAATTACTTCATACTTCTAGGAACATTTGGCTACATCATGTTTTGGTACTTCCATAAGCCCCATAAACTGAAATTAAATCAGCTCTGTGATTGCTCATTCTTCCTATTTAGGGCCATGTCTGCCTTGTGGCAGCAAAGTGGTAACATTGTCTACCTTAATCCAAGACATTGCAGTGGAGTTAAAAGAAATTACCTCCCCCGCCTCTCTCCTTTCAGAGCTCCCTATTTGTAGTTATCAAATTTTGGCAAGCCTGCTGGAACACAATCTTGTTAGAACAAGCACAGTAATTCTCATGTGAGACTATAGGACTCTCCCTATGATAAGGTCAAAATGTACCTGTGATTCAAATTTAGATGAGGGTATGAGTTGGTAAGAACCTGGAGAGCATCAAACTGCTTTCAGAACTCAAACTACTTTTATTTTGTGTAATTGATTTCTCCTTTACTCAATTGCAGGTGGACACGTAAACTTTGAAGTTAGGAATCTATTGCCCTGTGCCTTTAAAATTAGTTAGTCTAGCACATTTCATCTTTAGGCCCTGACCCAGGGCAGGCAAAATATTCCAGCAGTAACTCATATTCCTGGCCTCTAGGGATCATCTCACCTCAGCCTCCTGAGCCTTAGGCTCCATTCTGGTGGAAACTAACACAACTTTCCTACTAAGCTCATATAACAAAAATCATACTGTAAGTTTCATTGCAAATAGACTACACCAGGCTGATGGTAAATATTTAAAGTCTATACAACATTGTTAATAGGCAACATTGTGGCAGAGAGTGCTGACTGTTACTGCCATTTTTCTTCATCAATTGTGTCAGAATCCTGTTTTTCACCTAAGAATATGACTTCCCCACAGAGAGAACATTTCCAGACTCCTTTGCAAACAGGTATTGCCACCTGAGTCATTTCTGGTGAATGGGTTGTTAGTAGAAGTGATATGCGGAGGTTCTAGGAACTTTCCTTAAAAGATATCTCCCATGTATCTTGGTGTGCCTGTCTTTATCCTTTTTTTTCTTTCCTATAAGCGAGACCATGAATGCGATGGCTCGAGCTAGTGTAGATATATTGGACCATAAGCTAAACTTGGGTATCTAACCAAGCAACAAGATGGAAGGAGCTTACATCCTTGAAGACTTTATGGAATAATGTTGCCATATTAGCTCTGGATTGTTTACTTTCAGATTTTAACATGAGAGAGAAATATCTGTCTTGTTTAAGCCGCTTCTATATTAAATCTATATTTGCAGCCAAATGCAATTCAAATAATATAAACACCAATAACAAAAACTCATAGTTAGTCATGTTTTAGGACCATAATCTGTCTTAATAACAAGAAGTATGTTTACATAGGCCAGGCAGACTTGGCTATAGGATGACTTGTTTCTGGCTTACTAGGATTTGAATATTTTTGCAGTAATAGATTGCTTGATAACAGCAATCTTACCATGAAGAAGAACACTGTCCCCACTGCTGAGAGGCTCTCTTTGCCCCAGGCCCCTATCCTGGGACCTGGATTTTCCCACATTTCTTCTTCTTTTTTTTTTTTATTTATTTTTATTAAATCATAACTGTGTGCATTAATGCATTTATGGGGTACAATGTACTGATTTTATTTCTTTATAGTCTCACTAGAACATTGCTCTTGTTAAATCATTAAAAACCGGAGAGTCTTTTCAAAATTATTTCTTTCTGTGATTTCACATCTAAAGCCAATGTTCTCTCTTCCTGCAAATCTGATGCCTTTAAAGCTAAATTCTTGTGGATCTCAGGAATGCCCGAGAGGTTTACTGAATGACACATTGTGGTCGTACGGTCAGAGTACAAATACTTCTGAAAGTGCAATATTTTAAAATGAAACAGTTTATGTGTAAGCTCTATGAGGTTACAGACCAGGGCTTTCTTCTTTATTACCAAATCCCAAGCGCCTAGAACGGAGTCCCTCAATATAAATCTGCAAATGAATAAATGAAGAGCTTGCTTACAGTAGTAAATGTGCTTTTACACAACTCAAGGCCCACATCTGTGGGTGACTTTGTGGGAATGTGTCTCTGTAGTGTCCACCACAGTTGCCAGGGACCCCAACTTTCATAAATTCCTCCAGCATTTATGAAAGTAAATAAGCATCTCTTACTCCTTCAGAGACTTTTGTTGTCTATTCTAATTCCCTGAAACACTGGCCTCCAGGGATCTTCCCACCTTGGCCTCCTGAGTACATAGGACTACAAGAATGAGCCACAGCGTTAGGCTCCACACTAGTGGAAACTAACACGAATTTCCAGAATGCTGTAGCTACTAAGCTCATATGGTAAAAGATCATAGTATAAGTTACATTACAAAGAGACTTCCCAAGACTGAGAGTAGATATTTAAAGTATACACAACATTGTTAACAGGCACCATTATGGCAGAGAGTGCTGTCTCCTCCTTTTTTTGCCATTTTTATTCATCAGTTATATTAGAACCCTGCTTTTCACCTAAGATTATGACTGCCCCACAGTTGGATTCCCCAATGTACAGAAAATTTTTTTTTTTTTTTTTGCAGTTTTGGCCGGGGCTGGGCTTGAACCCACCACCCCTGGTATATGGGGCCAGCGCCCTACTCCTTGAGCCACAGGTGTCGCCCAGTACAGAAATATTTGTCAAACATACCAGGTAGAGATGGATAGGCAGGCTCGAGGTCTTTCTGGGAAAAAAATTGCAACTGTCAGAAATGTGTTAGCTGCATAGATTATAAAACATACATGTCAGTTTTATCTGCTCACTGCAGAGTAAACCTACATTAAAAAAAATAGGATAGGAAAAATAAAACAGCTTTAGGTGTCACACTGGAGAGAGACCTACCCCCACCTGCTTCATGAAGGGATGGTGTGGTACGGATGCCGATTACTACCTGTACCCCACTCCCTCCAGGACCCAATTCAGCAGCATCAACCCGCCCTTTCTACTTCTCTGGTGCTTACTGTTAAGGAGCAAGGTAAGGGTTTCATCTCTGTAGAAACTACGTGGATCTTTCAAAACCTGAAATTATCTGATCACAAGAGGAAATACAGGATAAAAATTACAAAGACAAGATGTTCTGGCTGTCCTAATGAATGCTGGCTTACTAAACCATTGATACAATGCATCACTAAATAGATATGATTCATTAATTGTGGGGAATCTCTATTTATAACTCATCCATTCTCCCTAAAACCA
Source organism: Nycticebus coucang (assembly GCF_027406575.1). Lineage (NCBI taxonomy): Eukaryota > Metazoa > Chordata > Mammalia > Primates > Lorisidae > Nycticebus > Nycticebus coucang. The sequence goes on along the minus strand of NC_069780.1, from coordinate 148,880,182 downwards.
GGGCTTAGTTATTTCCCATATATTGACATATGCACATTTTTAACACACCAGTATTTCTCACATTTTTAATATTTGAAGAACTTTAAATGTTAGGGAAAAGTCTTTTTATTTTTCCTCCCTCAACTAATAGTTGAGTTGTTCTTTATACAGTTCAGTATCTGGGTTAGAACTGGAGGGAAAAAGGAATAATAAGCCAAGCTATGCTATAAAATTCAAAGGTAATCAGATGTTTGAGACTACACTTTAGTTATACAGAAAAGTGTCCTTGCTCTTGGGCAGTGCACATGGAGAGGACAGGGCCATGATGGGTGCAGTTTTCTCAGGTGGTCAGTGAAAAAAAAGAAATATGTGTGTGTGTGTGTGTGTATGTGTGTGTTATGTGTGTATTGAGAGAGAAAGATGATGCAAAGGAGGCAGAAAGCTGACGGTGTGTGAACTCGTGTGTTCTCTGTACTACGCTTGAAGCTCTCCCATATGTTTGAAATTATTCTCAAGCATTTTTTAAAGGCAATCAGACAGTAATAATAATTCAATTGTTTCATATTTGAGCATTCTCAGCTGCTCCCTTCCCCGGTGTAAACATGCTGTATGCACACAGAGGCTCACACAGTGACACTTGCTGTACTTTTTGCCTACATAATGGGTGTTCAGAATGTGCCTGGCCAATTTAGTCTCCTATTCATGGGCATTCAAGCTCTAAGTGACTCTAAGAGACTTTTTAGACAGGGTTTGACTTTTAAGACAATTTTCAAAGTCATAATATACCGTCATTTCTTACAACAACAAGACTGCCCTTTTGTCCTTTTGGATTTGATTGAAACTGGCCCATGGGGTACAACTACCTGAGAACACATCCTTGAGAAAGACAGCGGAGGCAAACTGCCCAAACCACAGGCTATTGAAAACTTGGCCAAAGGTGACTACTTGGGACTGTTGACTCTGAAAGTGCTGATGAATACAATGAACTGTGGAAGATGTATGATTTGTTTTGAACACATTTAATATGATTGATGATCCAAATTTGGCAAGTGAGTTCACTCCCAGGGGAGATGAAAGTTTCACGGCCTTGCCTCTTGCAACATTCCTGTTGAGACAGGTTTCACTCTTGTTAGCCAATGTACTAACACATCGCTTACATCTGCAGCATAATGAATTCATTAGCTATACTATGGATCAATGCTGTATAGAATATGCCAGAGCCAACATGAGCTCTTAATTAAATTTCCTTAGTATAATGCCTCTGGAAATTTTCTTTCAGACTACTAAACTTCAAACTATGAGTGTAAGTGGTAACCAGTAATTATACTAGTAACTATTTGAGACAGGACAGAGCCAGGGTCAGTTTATAAAACCAACATATGTGATCCCAAACACCCAGAAGTTGACTCAATCCATTCTGTGTCTCAAGAGATTCTGGCTTTCAGACCATCAGCCTTCTGAGCAAGCTAATGTCGGTTACTACATTAAAAAATCCAAAAGAAAAGATAAAAGCTGAGATAATTGGTTTGGTGGGCAAAGGCAAGGAATGTGGGGAATGAAAAAGAAGAAAGTTAAAAATGAGTGAGGATAGGATAGTCCTGGTTTGTAGTATGAAACCGAAATTTCTATTTTAAATTAATGAATATCATGATGAAATACAGAAAGGGCATTGAGGGTATAAGGACTTAATTCCAAGGAAGAGGCTATGGATGTAGACTATAGCCAGAATTCAACAGTCTGATGTTGTTGACGTCACTGTTGTTATTAAGTTTAAAAAAAGAAAAGAAAAGAGATAAAATATATGTTTTCGGTTGGCTCTCAGCAGTAAAAAAGAAGAGAGGAAAGACAGAAAGAGGGAGAAAGAGGGGGACTTATAAAGTCAGGAAAGAGACAAAAATCCAGTTTAAGATCCCAAAGTATGCTATATTTTTTTCTCTTTTCAAAATATTACACTTTGATAAAACATACCAGACATGTTTTTTGTATTTTATTTTTTAAAACCAATGCGCAGGCCAATTAGCCAAGATGACATTAGTATCCTCAGTACTCTTCAAGTGAGCTCTGTGGAGTACCTTCTCAAGGTCTTAGCCAACCAACTTCTCAGACTATACAGCTTTCTAAAATAAACCACACCACTCTGACACTGGCCCTGTTGAAGTGTAGTTTGCTGTCAAGTCCTGTACGCTACCAATTTCTCAGTGTTTTAACACAATAAAGCAAATGGGAATGAAATACCCAGAAACAAGCCATAAATCTACTTTCCAGTCTTCCACCCCATGATGATCTATTAATTCAGATTGGGTCATTAGTCCTCTCTAAAATGTCATTAAACCATCTGTTTTGACTTTGTGATCAAACAACTTTAAAAAATGTATTTAGAGTATTAGTCACCCTTAAATTAATATATCCCTTAGTAGTGATCCCCTCTCCAAGATTAGATTACCTTTTAAGCACTAATTTTTCTTCTATCCTTCCAACAAATATCTTGGCTTCCAAGTATAAGAAGCACTTCAGTTGAACAAATGTCCAGGAAATGTCTCTACTTTCAAAACAGGCAATAAATTGGTCCAATAATGTCACTTCAAAGTATATGTGTACCCAAAGGAACTAAAATCTAAATCTTGAAGAGATATTTGCACTCCCATGTTCATTGCAGCATACAGCCACCTCTGAAGTACTTCCCTTGGTCATCTGGTAGCCATAGTGATATTCAGCAATGAGACACATAGCCACTTTTTCTAGGATGTGTTTGTGAACTTAATTGTCAGACCTTGCATGACAACATCTCTGATGACCATTCCAGAGAAGGAGTTACACAATTTCTCTGAAGGATGGATAGGTAATGGCCTCGGTGCCTAGTTTCCCAGGGATAGTACCTCAAAGGTGACTGTAGTGATATTCATAATGAGATATGTAGCACCTTCTCTAAGATGAGTTTATGAACTTAATTGTCCAACCTCATACTCATAACAGCCAAGATATGGAAATAACCTAATGTTGTTAATTGACTGATAAATGGATAAAGAAAAGGTGGCATACACACACACACACACACACACACACACACACACACACATACACACACACACAATGGTATATTAGACAGCCTTAATCCTGTCATTAGCAAAAACATTAACAGACCTGGAGGACATTACGCTAAGTGGAATAAACCAGATACGAAAAGACAAATATGATACGACCTGGCTTATACATGGAATCTAAAATAGTCAAACTCATAGAAGTAGAAAGTAGAACAGTGGTTATCAGGGGCTGGGGGAAGGGAATAATTGTGAGATGTGATAAATAGCTACAAAGTTTCAGTCGTGTAATATAAGTTCTGGAGAAGTATTGCACAACATAAGGCATATAATTAACAACACAGGTAAAAATTTGCTAAAAGAACTGATCTTACATTAAATGTTCTTACTCACATTTAGTAAAACAAAGCAAAACAGAACAAAACCAAGCCTTCAGAGGACACTTTTGGAGGTGATGGCATTGACTATGACAATGGTTTCATGAGTGTATACTTATCTCCAGATATCTTGCAGAATAAACATCTTAAACCTTAAATTTCCTTGGGAAAGGATATGAGAACACACTTGTCAGGAGACAAGTGGGTATATGTCAAGAGACTGTATACCAATAAAATATTGTCAAAGCGTCCCAAGAACACCAAGAACCTCGATATCTTGTTTCTTCTTTTAAATCATACTGTTTTTTTTTTTGTTTTTTTTTTGTAGAGACAGAGTCTCACTTTTATGGCCCTCGGTAGAGTGCCATGGCGTCACACAGCTCACAGCAACCTCCAACTCCTGGGCTTAAGCGATTCTCTTGCCTCAGCCTCCCGAGTAGCTGGGACTACAGGTGCCCGCCACAACGCCCAGCTATTTTTTGGTTGCAGTTCAGCCGAGTTTGAACCCGCCACCCTCGGTATATGGGGCCAACGCCTTACTGACTGAGCCACAGGCGCTGCCCTAAATCATACTGTTTTAATCGTATGACTTTATGTGTATCAGTATTTGGAACCTATAGAGACATTTCAACATAATTTTGTCCTTAGGATCTATTTTTTAGCACTCTCATTATCAGGAAGTTCATTTCATACCAATTTGTTTTGTTCCTTGGTAACTAGACCTCCTTTAACTGGATGTGAGAAGTAATATTCCTGTTTCGTAAAGAATAAAAGGATCCAAGTAAATGCAGTTTCAAAGGTGGTCCTGCCAAATCATCTTTACCTTAAGCAAAGATGTCCCAATTTTCCTTAATTGTTTTTCAGATCCTGTTGTAAAAAAAAATGTACCTCATTTACTTTACTAATGGAAAACCCATTGATTCATTGATCATTGAATGAATACTAAACTTGCAATATATATTAAGTGTTGGATAAGATTCTGGATATGTAACAAAGAATGAGATAAGTCCCTGCCCTTAAGCAGGGATCCTTAAACTTTTTAAATAGGGGGCCAGTTCACTGTCCCTCAGGCCATTGGAGGGCCAGCCTATAGTTTAAAAAAAAAAAAAATCTATGAACAAATTCCTATGCACACTGCACATATCTTATTTTAGAGTAAAAAAAAACGGGAACAAATACAATTCACACCACCACATGTGGCCCGTGGGCCACAGTTTGAGGACCGCTGCGGGAACAGTCTGGTTAAGAAGGAAGGGAAGCTGACCGACATTCCTAGTCCACCACGTCAGTAAGGGATCCAACAGCACACACGGGAACACAGAAAGAGGAACCTCACGTGGTCTCAGAGAGGCTTCCTGGAGGAGGCAATTCTTGGTATGTCAAAAAGAAGGAGGTATCAGCCTGCAGAGAGGAGGGTGAGAGTGGAGTGGGGAGGAGGGGAGGGGGAGGGTCACAGACGGAGAGAATAACATGGGCACAAGTGGGAAGTCGTGGGACCCAGTGCGTTTGGGAAACTGCCCACCATGTGTTACAGCAGAGAGGACATACGTGGGAGATGAGGTGGAGGGGGAGTCAGGAGAGAATCACGGGAGGTTCATGGCTGGCAAAGAAAGTCTGGGTCACGTCCTGATGTAGTGGGGGAGCATGGTGAGAATTTCACTTGTAAGACACTGATTCTTCTTTTTCACTCTATGGGGAATAGTAGATGCCGTGTCTGAAAGTTTGTGCCCCTCCTCACATTCCTATGTTGAAACCTCATCACTGGTGTGATGGTGCTAGGAGGTGAGGTCTTGAATACTCAGCGGAGCCCTCAAGAGAGGGATTAGTGCCTGTATAAAACAGACTCAGGAGAGCTGTGTCAGCCCTTCTCCCACATGAGGACAAAGGCACAGAGATCTCATCTGTGACCCAGCAAACAGGCCCTCACCAGACATAAATCTGCTGGCACCTTGATCTTGGACATCACAGTCCCCCAAACTGTGAGAAATAAATTTCTATTGTCATAAGCCACTCAGCTAGTGGTACTTTGTTATAGCAGCCTGAACAGACGAAGACAGAAAAGAAAGTGTGCCCTCTGGAAAGTGAGTTGAAAGACAGAATATAGCCATAGGTTCTGAAGAGCAAAAAAGAGAGGTGATCAACACCTGTTTCTTTTATTCTTTTTTATTTTTTTTGCAGTTTTTGGCCAGGGCTGGGCTTAAACCCACCACCCCTGGTATATAGGACCGGAGCCCTACTCCTTGAGCCACAGGCACTGCCCAGATCAACACCTGTTTCAATTGGGACTATTTTTGTTTGAAGTCTACTAGGTTTTCATGTACCTTACCACATATTCTATAGTCTATATGTCGGCAGTGAAATACCGACTAGGTTTCTGATATAATGTCTGGATTCTGGATGCCACTGCAGAGATGAACAAACCAAACAGATTAGATTCATATGGGTTTGCCACATGACACATTTTTTTTTTCCCACATAACATTAGAGGAAAAACTGATTTCACCCAACTTCCTGCCTTATTTACGTTAGAACTAAAGTCAGTGCTATTATCTCTTTGCCTATTTTTTTTTTTTGTATTTAAAATCTGATGTAGGATTGTGCTATAACAGAAGAATTTAACACATTCTGTTACTTCGTATTTCTTAGGAGTTTTCACTTAAAAAGAAAAGAAAATCAGGATGTGGATTTCCTTTTGTTTATAAAAGTCACACTACTTCCAGACTTTAAGAACTTTTAGTTATCAAGTAAACACATATTTTTAATCTACTTGGTGACAATTTGCATATATCAGTATTATAAGGTACTTAGAGGCTAATTTGTATGTGGTCAGGTTTTCAGAATTCAAAATTTATGAAAACCTTATTAGACCATCAACGTAAAGCACAATTGTAAACCTTGTAGTGACGAAACACGAACCACACTGGCTCTAGTCCAGAGGCTTAAAACTGCCTGTTTGACGTCTTGATTACAGAGCATGTGTGAATGAAAAGTCTGCCATCTGTACAGCTGAGTATTGCGAAGTCTTGCTGTCCTTGTTTATAAGAAAGTAAAACTTGCCCCTAACCCACACTGCTAGCACTCCCTTAGGGCACAGATTTTGTTTGGCTTATGATTGGTGATATTAGTAGTGTATTTCATGTGAATCTAAGAAATCATTGTCTATCCAGACAATGGGGACGATGAAAGTATTATTTAGCTAGGAACTGGATCTGGGTCTTTCTGCTTTAATCATTTGTTACTTCATTTATTCACTCAAAAATGTATATTGAGCAATTTCTATCTGGCAGACATTGTGACCCAGGCTGGAGTCCATGGCGAACATAGCGTCCATGGTTTCAAGGCTCAAGAATCCTACCCTGTGGAGTGTAAAGGAAAGCGAGGCATGTCAACAATAAATGGAAAATTTCCATCTGATTGATGCTATATAAAGATACAACCCTTCCAAAATGGACACTTTATCTTCTATTAAGGAATGAAGATTTAGACCAGCGAGGAAGACCAACATTTAAGCAAATATAAAGCAAAATCAATAGGCGATGCAGTTTTTGAAAAAGAAGGGGCTTTAGGCAGGAAATGTTGGATTTGGATTTGGGTTACTAATCTGTGGGTGCTTGAGACAGATACTCAGTCTTCTAAGCCTCAAGTTCCTTCTCTGTAAAGTGAGGCTAAAACTACCTCATGTGTTTGATGGTATGAGACTGGGTGGAGGACCGGACAGCTAAATAAATTGCTGTTTGTTAGCACTGTTATTTTCTTAAGGCATGAACGTTTTCACACTGTAGGGAGCACTTCACCTTGGTCTGGAAGAGTAAGTAGGAGTTTATCAAGCAGAAAGAGTTTGTTAGGATATCCCGGAGAGAAAGGACAAACTGTAAATTCCAGTGGCCAGCATGAAGATGGTTTCTTGGAGGAATGGCAAGTAGATGAGTGCTGCTGGAGCACCATGTTACCTAAATAATCTGCCTTTTAACCTCTCCTTTCAACTAATACACAAAGGAAAGCATTTCAAAAATCAGTTTTAATCTTTTCTTCCTTACCCTGTTCCATTCCCTGTACCATGGAAACACGGTTCTATCTCTTTTACAAAATCTCAGTGTTAAGAGACTGGGCTCATCAAGATCAGCACACCCCAGAGCTTTGAACAAAACAGGGAAAGAAAAGTTAATAGCAAACATGTTCCATGTAAAAGCTTAGCTACTCCAGGGAGATGCAGTTAAAAGCCTGCCCACGGATGCAGGAAAATATTTCAGTGGTGCTCCTACCTTCATCCTAACCATTGCGTTCCACCTTCATAAAACCTTATTACTCATATGATCTGTGGGCTCTGTTTGGGAACAGGAAGCTCATTTTTTATCCAGTGGGGAAGCCCTCTTGTCCCTTCCCAGGTGATTTCTGGGCAACCACGAAAACAGCAGCCACAGTCAACACGGCTCGTCCTTGTAGGAAGCCTCTCTTCCACGGCCCTCGGGATGACTCACACTTCCAGATGGCCTGGTCAGCCTTCAGCCACATTCCACTCCTGGCACTATTAACCTGGGCTGGTCACAACAAATAACTTTTTCTGTTATGAGGAGCAGCGTTTTTAAAAATTAAAAATGTTTATTGTTCTAATTTCTGAATATAAAAGGAGCCTGCCTTCGCTATAGATCATTTGGAAAAACTGTAGAGGGGTACTAGAGAAAAGCAGAAACAGTCCATCATTTTATCACCAATAATCCCAATAATCCCACCATTCAGAGATAACCACTGGGAACGTTCTAATGTATTTCTTTCCTATATTTTTTAAGTAGATCTCTGTAAGAAATTTCCAAAAGAGGAATTACTAGGTCAAGGGAATAAACATTTTTAGGTCTCTTCTATGTGCTTGTTTTTCAGGAATATTAGACCCTATTTCCACTTTTAAAGCACTGTTTAAAAGTGGTTTCACATGGTATTTTTATGCACACTTAATATAAAATGTTATAACTGCATTAAAAAACACTTGTCACTATATTATCTCTTTCTTCCAATTTGAACTTCCTATTACAAGGGAGAGTGATCAATTTTTATACTTTAATTTTATTTTTAGCAAAGTTTTATGGACGCATAGATTAAAGAACCGAATAGTACTATAAGGAGTAAGAAAAGAAAAAAACATTGCGCACTGCTTCCTCCCTCTTATAGTACATAACGTATCTTCCACTCCCTAGAGGTAGCTACTTTCCTTTTTTTGAGACAGAGTCCCATTATGTCGCCCTGATTAGAGTGTGATGGCATCACAGCTCACAGCAACCTCAAACTCTTGGGCTTAAGGGATTCTCTTGCTTCAGCCTCCCAAGTAGCTGGGAGTACAGGTGCCTGCCACAAGGCCCAGCTATATTCTTTTTGCAGTTGTCATTGTTGTTTAGCAGGCCCAGGCCAGGTTCGAACCTGCCAGTCTGGGTGTAAGTGGCTGGCGCTGTAACCAGGTAACAACTTTCAAATATGATTCATTTGCTATATTCCACTGCATCTCTAAAAGACACATCTTTATTGCTACCTCTTAATATTTCATTTTTAGGCTTTGCTTATTGCTATTTCACAGTGGAAGATGACGACTAAGCATCCATTCATATTTCTCATCCCCACCCTTAAATATATATTGTAATTTTAGTTAGACTTATTTGTAGTTATTGTGTCTGTATTAGTAGAACTAAGAAAACCAGCTAAACCATATAACATAATCTATTTAGTTTTCCTTTTCTGCACAAGATTTTGTGTTCCTTGTTGAAAATTCATGCCTTTTGTTTGTTTGTTTCTTCCCTGGGTGCCAATATACTACTTTTCTCTGATTCAATCCCAAAGCTTCTCTCTCCTGCAAAAATCTAAGTATGGCTCAAACACATGAAGAATTTCATCAAATTCAACTTCTTGAAGAAATCTCCCCTACGAGGCCTCTTTGATCTGGATTAGTTATTTTCCAGGTCTGTTCCTCTGCTGTTACTTTTGGATGCTCCTTCCTCATTATCCTGAGGATGATCTTTTTAGAGTTTACTCCCTTGTTTTGGTGGGCATACTTGTTTTTGGTGGTTTCCTGAGTAAAATTAGAAACAATTTTTAGGGCTTTGAGGTCAGAAATTGGCTATAGTTTATGCTCACTCCTGAATAATAGTTTGGTTGAATATACAATTCTTTGTTGAGAATAATTTTGCTTCAGAATTTTGAACACATTGCTTCTTTCTTTTCTAGATTTTAGTATGAATCTTAAGAAGTCCAATGACCTTTGATCTTTGTTCATTTCTATGTGACCTGATGATCTTTAGAATAAGTCTCTTCTTAAATACTGTACGCTGTGATGGATGCTCCTATTAATAAGTTCCAGAAATAGTCGGGCATTGTGGTGGGCGCCTGTAGTCCCAGCTGCTTGGGAGGCTGAAACAAGAGAATCGCCTAAGCCCAAGAGTTAGAGGTTGCTGTGAGCTGTGTGACGCCACGGCACTCTACCCGAGGGTGGTACAGTGAGACTCTGTCTCTACAAAATAAATAAATAAATAAATAAGTTCCAGAAATACTTCTTCAATTATATGTCTTCTTGCAGTTTTCTCTTTTTTTCTAGAATTTCTGTTATTAGGATGTTAGATTTTTTGTTTTGGCCCTTTAATTCCCATTTTTTTCTTCTGTATTTTCTACCTCTTTGCATTTTTGTTTTATTTCCATAGAGATATATATCCTCATGTTTATATTTAAACACTTCTATTAAGTTTATAATTTATGGTATCATGTTTTTGCTTTCCAAGACCTCTTCTGCTAGTCTTTGAACATTTCCTTTTCATACCATTCTGTTCTTGTTTCGTGGAAACAATGTTAACAACATTCATGGAAACAATATCAACTGTTATCCCCTCTTTTCTCTCTGAGGATATTTTATAAGTTATCGTCTTCCTGCAGCATCTTTATTCCTTCAAAGTTGGTATTTTTTTTTAAATTTGTTTTGATTTCTCTCCTTCATTTAGATATGTTTTCTAAAGGCTTGATAAATTTTACCTGTATACTCATATTTAAGGCTAAAGTACTAAAAATTAGTTTAGAAGCTCTGCTTGCATAGGAAAGATCTGTCAATAACATTCTGCACATTAGAGTGATCTAGCTGAGCTGTTTCTTTTGGAAATTCCATGTATTACCATTTGGGTCTTTTCTCTGGGGCTAGTGGGTTCTGTAACTGGTAACTCAATCTCTCGTCCAGAGACAAGAGTGGAAAATGGAATGGAGGAAAAACATTGGAACACTGAGCCTTCAGAACTCATTTAACAAATACTAGGTGTCCGTATTCAGCAGCCTTTGTTTTTACCCTCTGGAGATACAGCGGTAAACAAAATTGAAAAATCCTTGTTATTAAACATAAATATCTAAGTGTTTATTTAATCCCTCTGTTTTCAGTATAGCACCTCAATCGCCAACATGCCTGGTTTTCCCCTTTCTAGGGACTGTCTATTTTACACACTCCAAAGAATAAATGACCTATATTTTGCTGGAGCGTATGAGAGATAGTTCCACAGATAGTTCCACAGAGATAGTTCCACATAGTTCCACAGAGCATAAGATGGGATAGGCAAATCTAACGGCTTCTAAAACAGCATTGGTCTTTGTCCCACTTGCTTAGGTACTGGTTATAGCTGCTTTCTGAGTCTTTGGTTGTTCCCAACTATTCATGAAATCATTCTCTGCCTTTCCCTAATGCTAGCACAAGGTTTCACTCTAACATTAGGGGGATTAGGGAAGGCTTCAGATCTAAAGAATTGACAATTGAGGCTGGTCATGAAATACAAGTGTAGTGGTGATTTTGTTAACTTGCAAAGGTGACTAAGGGCATCCCAGACTGAAAGAGAATGTGCAAATATTGCGGATGTAAAGAATGTATATTTACGGAATGCAGAGAAGTCTTTGGAAGTTGCTGAAGGAACAGAAAATTAAGGAAGGGGGGCATAGTTGAAGATGGGAATGAGAAAGTAGGTTTGATTCAAACTGTGGAAATGTATCTGAATGTACCAAGAGATACTGTTGTTGCCTACACAGCAGCCACCAGATCTTGTTCAGGAGTCACGTGCTTGGTCCTTCAAGGCAGACCAGGCCCCTCCCATACCGAGATGAACCAGGATTAGTTCTGACCAATTTCTTGGCATTTCTCTTGCCAGTGAAAGGGTTATGTATAAGCATATGACGAATTTCCTTCAGCAGAAATCTGAGAAGGAAATCTGTTAAAGAGCTTCTGGAATACTTTTATCTTTCTTAAAAATGGACAGAAGGAAAGGAAATTGTATGAATATATTACCTTTAGAGGCATTTCAGCCACCTTGGGATCATAATAAGATAAATCTGAGATAAAAAACCAAAGCGTTAAGAGTGAGTGAGTTGAAAGAAGAAAGGAATTTGGCTTCTTTATACATGTTTGAACCACTGGAATAATTCTATCCTACGCTTGTCATATTTGTCAATAACTCTCTTTTTTTTATTATTTAAACCATTTTAAATGGATTTCTCTGTTAATTGCAGCCTAAACATATGTAGTAACTCAAGTTCTTAGCAAAATCTCTCACACATAATTCAAGGAATTTTTGTTAATAATTTCACACTATTATATGACAAATAATTTATTTGTCAAGGAAAACTTTCTGCTTTGGAAAATTCCAGAAAGATGATAAAGACAGTATGTACACATGTTGTTATGTTCAATGCATGTCTACATGGAACACAAATTATCTTAGAGTAGCAATAAAAGAGCAGGAACTTATGTAGGATCCTAGAATTAAAAAAAGTTGATGGCTATGAAATGGAGAGAAAAGAGAGCCAGAAAGATGAAAATATGAAAATAAAAAGAACTTGAAAGTCACAAAAGGTCGAAAGTGGAAAGAATTTTAGCAACTCTAACCGAATCCCCTTAAATTTTACAGATTGGAAATCAGTCTGCAGAAGTTACAAGTTGTCTAAGATTCCACTATTAATGGTGGAACCAGGACTTGAACATAATGTTCTGACTTCTCTTAGAGCATTTTTTATTATGTCACACAGTTCCTTACTTTTCACTATAAATAGAGATTATTTTACTAAAAGCCACGCTAACAAGCGCTGATCAGAAGACCTGGGAGACATAATTAGTATTCAATTATAATTTGCTAATGGGTCCTTGAAGTGCTTTATTGAGGAGATTTCTGAAGCTTACAGAAAAAAACACAATTTCTTAATTATGTCTACCATGGGCATGGGATGGGAGAAATGCCATGCAATTATTTTCCTTGGACAAGAACTACCTAAGGGGAACAACGAGTAGAAAATAAAAGGAAAAAAATATACTATATGTAATTTATGACTGACCTCATCTTAGCTTAGCTTACATTATCAAACTTAAATCTTTTGAAAAAGTCACTTGATTTGGAGTTAGATTATGTGCAACCTCTCCTTTTTTAACTTTATTTCTTCTCTTGTTTTAGTTTGCTTTTTTAGACAGCAGACATGCTTCGCATTCAGTATTTGAGACTATGTAAAACTAGTCACATTGATTCCTTTCAAGTAAAAAAATTCTTTCATCCTACAGTAGAACCTCTGTAAGTTGACACCCAAGGGACTATAACAAACTGGTCAACATATGGAAGTGGTGAACATAAGGAACTAGGCCTGCTATTATCACACATACACATGGTGAATAGCCAGTCTACGAAAATTAGGTCAACTTAAGGAGGTGGTAGATGTAGGGGCGTGGTCAATTATGGAGGTACTAGTGTATTTCAAATCACTGGCATGTACATTTACTGCAAAGAAAACTCACACTGCAAAATTTTGCTTATTTTCGCACTTAAGCAAATAGGTATTTATTAATATACCACATTTCATTTAAATGAAAAAAAAATCACCAATTTTCTTCAACACCCAGTTGTTTGGAATTAGTACAAGACTCTATAATATGGAATTATTTCAGAATTTACTATTACTTCTTATAGTGTGTATAAGAGATTCTCACCATTTTCTAGGATTAATATTTGAAAGACATAACCGTTGTCTTTTAGAATAATAGTTTCGTTTTTCTAAACATTCCCCATAATGTATGTATTTATTTAATTTTATCCTTTTTTGTTACAAATATATGCATTTTTAAATGACTCTACTATTTTTTTCACATTCCATTTAACCTAAAATGACATTTTCTGTCAGGTCATCTATTTCTCCACTTTTCTCCTTCCTGATGCTTGGCAGTCCTCAAGGCCATTGCGGATCCTTCTAGAAAGCAATTTTTACGAATAATGCTTTACTTTGGAGCTATTGAGCAACCTCCTGAGAATTTGTAGAATAAATAAGAATGAAAGCTAAGGAGACAAAAGAATCCTACAGTTTCTTTAACGTTAATCAAACAGGCAATTTACATTCTATACAGTAAGTATATACTACACACTATGTTTATGAAAAGGAAAAACAACATAATTCTTCAGCTGTAAGGGGGAACCTCTTGGAAAATAAAGGGAAACATTTATTTCCATTAATAAAACACTGGAGTTTAAATGTAGAGAACAAGTACTTAAGAAACCTAATAGAAAAAAGTCCCTGATTTGTACTGTGTAAATAATTTATGTTTGAGAATATTGCTGTACAATCACAGAAAATACCAGCTAGACTATTTGAAGTCTCCAGTGACAATAAGGGAAACTGAAAAAATAAGTCAACTCCATCAACAATGAAAACACGAAACCTGAAGAACATCCAGGGACCACAAATCTACACCTTTCTTTTTTTTTTTTTGGCCAGGGCTGGGTTTGAACCTGCCACCTCCCATATGGGGCCAGCACCCTACTCCTTTGAGCCACAGGCCCTGCCCATCTACACCTTTCTGAGTCTGACAATACACATACAGTTCAGGCAGTTAGGAAGTTTGAAACAAAGTTGAAACAAATATTCTTGGCTAAGAACAAAGAATTGTTATTGAGCAGATGGTATCACTTTTTCTTGCTAATTTATGTTCCTAAAAACTCAATCAATGCCTCGCCTTAAAAATGTCAAATAACTCAGATTTTCAGGATAGTACACACCAACTAATCTGTTCTCCCTATCTCTATCACTCCCCACTCCAAAAGGTGAAACAACATGGTATGACACAAATAAAAGCAAAAACTATTTTCTCACTGCAACATGGTCTTATCTCTAATTCAGCAATTCAATACCTTATAAAAGATACCAAAATCCAAATCAATAATGTCCCAACTACTAATCTATAACATTATCTATCAATTTCCCCATCATCCATCCATCTGTCTATCTAACTATCTATCCTTTTTTGTTATAAATGTATGCATAGATCATTTGCTGGAATTGCTACCAATATGGATCATTTGCTGGAATTGCTACCAATATAAAAACATTTGATTATCAAGTAAATACATTTTTTTTTTTCAGTGTAGTGTTCACAGCTAGAATTTTAAATACACAAAATCTTGGGTTCAAATTTTAACTCTGCCACTTACAGTTGAATGACAATTGGTCAAGTTACTTTACCTGTTTACAGATTTCTTACCTGTATAGTTGTTATAGCTTTTACAGGGCTCTTCTGAATATTAAAAAGGCATTATATCATATATAAAACTCTTAGCATAATTTCTGCATTAATATTTAACAAAATAACTACGATTAGCTTGGTGATTGGAGAACTGAAGTTTTCAGTAAATTAAAGAGCTGTCTCCCTGATGCACTCAGTGCAACTGTAATTTTTAAAAATTTATATTTTTCCCCCTACTTTTTTAGGGAAAAGTTTTCCCTCTCATTTCTCTCTCATTTGTTTTGAATTGTAAAAGAGATTTGCAGTTACACTATACTATACATCCACAGGATTAACAGCTGATTTTCAAGATTGGGCAAGAACTCCTATTTTCTTTCCTAAAACGTATCTGAGGACTACCATGCACACCGGTCACTTTGACAGTCTGCTGCAGGAGCACAACAGGCAATTCAGGATAGGGCTGTGCACCTTCCTCGCCCATACATCAGATACCCTTCCTCCCCCATCCCAAGACAGCAAATTTCCAGCTGTACATAAAAGGAGTTGTTTTTTCTTACACAAGAGCAACAAAGACAAAAACCATCTTAGTATTTTGGAGGGTGGATTTTAACCAAAACTTCTCTGAAGACTTGTGATTTCCTAAAATTCTTCACTTCCCAGTAGAGTTGCAATTGAATGTCAGAAAATTTTGTGAAACTTGGTGAATATTCTGTGCTTCAGAAGTAACTGATTCCACCCCCTTTAATCTCATCTCTCTTATGTTCATCTCCCCACTTAATGTTTCTCTCCATCTTTATATCTAGTTCACGGATTTAAAAGCCACTCTAATATATAAACAAACATGCACAACAATGTTCAGTGTGGTACTATTTTGCAGTATTAAAAAATGTCCATCAATGGAAAAATAATTAAATAAGAAATCTGAAATATACACTATTCTGCACTATAAGAAGATTGATATAGATTTATGTCCAATAAAATAAAAGAATCTCTAAGACATATTAAGTACAAAAGTCAGTCATGGAATAGCATCTGCAGTATATTACTTTTGACTAAAAAATTATCTATAATTATGAAAGTTTACATTCAGGGTGGTGCCTGTGGCTCAAAGGAGTAGGGCGCTGGCCCCATATGCCAGAGGTGATGGGTTCAAACCCAGCCCTGGCAAAAAACTGCAAAAAAAAAAAAAAAGTTTACATTTAAAGGGTACCAAAAGTGTATACACATGATAAGAAAGGAAACATTTTAAAATACTCAACATATATTGATAACATTTGTTACCTCGTGTATTGTATCTTGAATCTCTTGTAATTGCAGAAGACACACGTGACTTGAGTATTACAATTTTAACACAGCTTTTTCCTTTTTTAAATGTGGATACATATTTTTGGTACCCTCTCTATATGAATATTCCATTAAAATTCTGGGAAGAATTTCCAGAATTCAAGGCTGCAGCTTGAATGTCTGTCCCCTCCAAACTCATATTGAAGTTTAATTGCAATTGTATCCATACTAAGAGGTAGGACTTTGAAGAGATGATTAGGTCATGAGGGTTTTGCTCTCTCAAACAGATGAATGCTGTTATTGGAGTGTGTTTGTTACAGTGGGAGTGGGTTTGTTATGAAAGGGCCAGTTGGGCGGCGCCTGTGGCTCAGTCGGTAGGGCGCCGGCCCCATATACTGAGGGTGACGGGTTCAAACCCGGCCCCGGCCAAACTGCAAAACCAAAAAATAGCCGGGCGTTGTGGCGGGCGCCTATAGTCCCAGCTACTCGGGAGGCTGAGGCAAGAGAATCACTTAAGCCCAGGAGTTGGAGGTTGCTGTGAGCTGTGTGAGGCCACGGAACTCTACCGAGGGCCATAAAGTGAGACTCTGTCTCTACAAAAAAAATAAAAAAAAAAAAAGAAAGGGCCAGTTTGGGGGTCTCACTCTAATCCCATCTTCCCTACCCCTTTTCCGTGTGATGATGTAGGAAGACCCTTGTCAAACGCCAGCACCTTGACTTTGGACTCTCCAGCCTCCAGAATTGTGAGCCAGTAACTTTCAGTTCATCATAAATTACCCAGTTCAGAGAATTCTATTACAGCAGCACAAAATGGACTAAGGCAGATACACACCAAATTATATCCAGTGTTAAGTAGATGCTTTCAAAAAAGACAGCTAAAGAACTTTAGCATGAAGAGGAACTTTCTTATATTCTTAATTTTTAAAATATTTTATGACATGAATATATTTGTTGTTTATTTAATAAAACCATACATTAAAAGAAAATCTCAAGGTAGAAATCATAGGAAATACTAAAATATTAGAGAAAATAAAGAAAATCATATATATATTTCCACAGCCCAATGTTCATTCACCACAGTAAAAAAAAAAAAAAAGGCTTTTCTTTCCCATACATTTCTACACACATATACACATTAAAAGTTTTAAACATAACTGACTCTCTTCTTGTTGACCTCTTTAAAGGGTTTCAAATGTCAAAAAAAAGTTTTGATTCCTATAAAGCAGCAGCAATAGGAATTAAAGGCCAAAGCAAGCTGTGGCTTCTCACTGCACAGCCTGAAGCTCAGCTGAAGCTGTGGTACACAGAATGAGGATGTGATGGCCACACACGTTTTCCATGTTCCCAGTTGCAGTTTGTGGTCAGGGAAGCTGAAGATGGCCTGGGAGCCTGTAGTGTCTCAAGCTACTGACCTAATTCCTAATGCTTCACTCTGGTCCATTTCCTGCGTGACCTCAGAATGTGTCATTGTAAACTCCACACTAAGATGGTAGCTGCCCAGTTTGGAGGGTGGATTCTGCTATGTGACTCAAGTGTGACGGAGATGACCCTGGAGTTCCGTGGGCCTCAGTTTCCTCACCTCCAAATTGATCACTATCATCCCTGCCAGCAATAACAGTCTGTAATTTACTACAAACCACAAGACTCATGCTGAACTGACTACCACATAATGGCCTGCTTTCAGAGTTCTTAAATCACTCCTTAAAACTGCTTGCAAAATGACTTCATTCATTATGTGTGTGGTACTTGTCTCCAGAAGGCTCACCAGATGGTGAAGGAGTATTTCCACCGACCAACATCTTCCCATTGTTTCTTTCCACTCACCACTCAGAGCTGTGTAAAACCTGTGAGGGTAACCACTCAGCGGAAAAACGTGCCTGTCTCCTTACGAAAAGTTACAGGGCAAAACACAGCCCCAAACAGGTATCATGGGAGGGTAATGAGACACAGGAGCTCTGGTTTTGACTATCTTTAAAGTTTATTGAAAACCCTGAATCTGTACCCATTATGATACGTGTAGATGTCAGATTCACAAATGAGAAATGCTAAGCTTCCCTAATATTCTATGTAATCTTATAGATCATGAAACATATTATAATTCAAGATCCGAACTATTAATATGAAACAGAACATAAATACACCATCTTATCCCAAGATAACTAGGCAAAATGTTAAAAATAAAATTGTGACTTGATACTGTCTATCAGGCAGTATGAAGGAAAATGAAAAAGGGGGTTGTCAATATTCCTAGAAGTTTATGTTAGACACTTTTTTAATCAAACAGGGATAGAGTAAGTTCAAGTAAGAATTAATATTCACATTATTGATTATCATGATTGAAAATCTGTTGTCTATACAACGAGAAAAAGCATAAAAATCTGCTACCTCCAGGTAGAATTCATGCTTTTAAATGACATTGCATCATCCAGAGTGTGAAAACTTACTGATTTTGTGTTTGAAAAATTTTAAAACCACCAAAATAGATGATGTGGGAGCCAATCATCATTTAAGTAATAGTTTACAGAAACTACAAAACTATCGAGCGTAGTGAGTAGAGGTTAGTTGTTACTGTTCCTTATTTCAGAGAAGGAAGTCAAAGGCTATCTGATCTTAAGGAGAAATAGCTTCCTGTTGTTCAGTTTTGCTTTTTACTATTCTATATGATGGGCAGCAGAAAAGGGGGTCTATTTTTAGCAGTAATGTACAAATTCCATTCACTATTAATTTAGATTTTAAATCATTTTGCTATCAAATAATTTGAATCATATGAGCAAGAAGTAATCAGGTAAAAAGAGTGGGTTTGTTATCTGACCTACATATTAAGTTCATTCCTTCTGTATGTATTTTCCCTGCCTTCATCCAGATGGTTAGACAACTATCACTGGAGGCTTGAAACACTAAACAGTTTCCTGTATCTTTTTTGTCAAAAATTATATTTATTCTATTAGTGGCTTAGTCTTTCAAAGGACTGCTTTTTATCATATTGCTGAAGACCCCCTGTAGTACAACATTGAACCTGCAACCTTTTTTTGGAGGGGGACAGAGTCTCATTACGTCGCCCTTGGTAGAGTGCAGTGGCATCACAGCTCACAGCAACCTCAAACTCTTGAGCTTAAGCAATTCTTGCCTTAGCCTCTTGAGTAGCTGGGCTGAACCCACGACCTTTATCCTGCCATTAAACATGTTGATAATCCAGCCCATATTAAAGAGTTGATAGTAAAATAGGACTCTCAGTACAATAATACAAGAAGGGTTCCTTATCATGCTAATGAATAGCTTTCATCTGAAATCTATAATTAACAATGAAACAAACCAGAAACAAGAAAAGGCTGCCCACTGTTTCCACAATTATTTAATACTATTCAGAAAATTCTAACCTAAGCAACCAAACGAGAAAACCAAATACATTGTACAGATGTTTAAAAGGAAGGAAATAAAATTATATTTTCAGATGAAAATTCTATAACTCAAAATTCAGGAGAATCAACTAAAATGTATGTGAAAGGGAGAGTATTATAAAATACACAACAGGTTTTCTAGATATCAGTTAGAAAATAGAGAAGTGATTCTATTCAGAATAGTCATAAAACATAGAAAATACATAGAAATAAATTTAATAAGAAGTGTAAAAGTCTTGTGTAAATAATGTTGCAAAATATCACTGAAAACATTGTTTAAAATTTCAGATTAATATGTGGGTACAAATGATTAGGTTACATTGTTTGCGTTTCTAAGGTATGAAGGACATTTTTAAAAACCTCAAAAATGTATCTAGTTTCTTGGGAAGAGTCAATATTGTAAAGATATCAAATCTTCTTAAGTTAATCATTAAGTTTAATGTAGTTATAATGTCTAAAGGATCTTAATTACACAATTTTAATTATGATGTCTTCTTTCTTCTTGAAAGGATTTTTCTTGGAACCTTTCAATGACTCTGATTTTGACTATCTGCTTTCTGCTTTCTAGGCCTACTACACTGTTGTCATACTGGGATTTATTTACCTAAGACATCTGGGCTGGTTCCAGCCCTCTCTGTATCCTAGGTTAACTTCCATATAGAATTCCTAGTGCTTTGTTTTGCTTGAATCTATCTTCAAGTGTTCCTTTTATTGTTTTAATTTGTTGGAGGTAAACTTGCAAACTTGAGCCCTCACACATTTAAATACATCTTTAGTTTGTCCTAACACTTGATAGTTCAGCTATCAATCTGGGGTTCTATTTACTCTTTCTCTGAACTATGAAACACTGCCTAGTCTATAGCAGCTTTCAGCCTTGCTGATGAGAAGCCTGATATGTTGGAAAAATCCTTTTTTGTCCCCTAGAAGCTTTTAGGACCCATTTTTTATCCTTGGAATTCCACAGTTATATTGGCATGTGTCTAGGTAGGTATCCTTTTCCCCCTGTTGAGCACTGGATGAAACTTTTCAATCCCAGGACTTGAATTTCTCTTCAGGTCAAGAAAAAATTTTTTCTATTCTTTATTTCCATCACACTCTTCATATCTTTTTACTTTTCCATCATATTAATTTATATCCTTAACTTTTTGCTCTTTGTTCTAAGAGATTGGTTGACTAATTCAATGTTCAAGCATGTTTAGCCTTTTTTTGAAACTTTCTGTTTTTTTTTCAGTGTCCTGGTCCTATTTTATGGAAACCTGATGATACTTAATGGATACGCTCTACCTTGACTCTCCCTGAAAACTGAATACTGAAAAAAAATTTCCCATACGACTTTACCTAACAATTGCAATCAGTGTAACCTGGCTTATTGTACCCTCAATGAATCCCCAACAGTAAAAAAAATAAATAAATAAACGTTAACCTTAAAAAAAAAATTTCCCATACTTTTCATTGTTTTTGTTTCTTTTGGAAATATGCCCAAGAAAAATAAATCTGTCCTGTTTATGCATTAGTGTTGTTTTTGTTGTTGTTCATGCTATTGATTTTCTTCAAATGTCTAATGATCTTTTGTTGAACAGGAATATTTATGATTTAATAACTAGAAATACTTGGCAGGGGTATAAGAAGTAGCTATGCATTACCTGGGAAAACTGCTTATAAGGTATTTAATGTAAGGTCAATCAAAACCTTAATGAGTTTTTTTGGGGGGACTTGACAAAGATATTATAAAATTAATATTTATAATTTATGTTAATTTGCATAAGTTCACAAAACTATGTGAGAATAACAGAAAATTCTGAAAGAAAAGATTACTTAAGAAGGAACATGTTTACCAGGATACTAAAATGTATCCTTAAAATTATAATAATAATATGTTGCTTTGTTTTGTAGAAATGGGATATAAAGATTAAAAACAGAACTAACCGGCGGGGGAACCTGTGGCTCAAAGGAGTAGAGCGCTGGTCTCATATGCCGGAGGTGGCGGGTTCAAACCCAGCCCCGGCCAAAAGCTGCAAAAAAAAAAAAAAGCAGAACTAACTGTCCTCAAATTTAGTAAACTGTACAAGTGGTACTTCAAGCCAGTGAGGAAATTATAGATGATGTAATAAATAGTGTTCTGATAATTTAGAAGATCTAGGGAAAAATATAACTCTTGACATACAGTTAAAAAAAACTATAATTATTAAAGATTTAAATATATAGCATAAAACATCAAAAAGGAGAATAAAACATAGGTATATATTCTATATATTGGAGTTGGTAAAGAATTGCTAAGAATTTATAAAATATATTCATGTAAAGACTACATAAACAATTTAAACTTTCATTCATTAAAATAAATATCTATAGGGTGGTGCCTGTGGCTCAGTGAGTAGGGCGCCAGCCCCATATGCCGAGGGTGGAGGGTTCAAACCCAGCCCTGGCCAAACTGCAACAAAAAAATAGCCAGGCATTGTGGCGGGCGCCTGTAGTCCCAGCTACTCGGAGGCTGAGGCAAGAGAATCGCGTAAGCCCAAGAGTTAGAGGTTGCTGTGAGCTGTGTGATGCCACGGCACTCTACCCGAGGGCGGTACAGTGAGACTCTGTCTCTACAAAAAATAAATAAATAAATATCTATAAAAGTAAAAGTAGAACAGAACAAATGGCACAAAAATGTAAAACACAAACAATAAATAAAAAGTTGATATCCTTAATCTCTACAGACCACTCTAAAATGAGTAGGAAAAACAAAGAAACCTATAGATAAATCATCAAAAAATAAGAAAAGGTAAAAATGTATAATTGCTATTGGATATATAATAGTTTTTTAATGTCCTTGAAGATAAATTAATTCACATTAAAACACAATACTATTTGACTAATCAGATAAAGGTAAAAATAAAAACAATAAAACGTTATATTGGAGAAAGTGTGGGAAATAAAGACTGCTGATGGAGTGTGTATAAACTTTCTAAAACAAATCTTTAAAAAATTGGGAGAATCCTTCAGTTCAACAATTCTAATTCTAGAAATATATAGTAAGGAAATAACCAAACTTTGCTATAAAGGTTCTACCATAAAAATACTTATCACAATACTGTTTATAATAGGTAATGTAAGAAAATCTTAAAATTTTCAATAATAGATTGCTGAAATAAATAAAAGATATTTATTTAAGAAAATGCCATTGAAATTTAATATAATAATTATATATAATTGCAAGAAAAGTGTTCATGATACAATACATTATGTATTTAAAAAAGAGATTACAAAATATACCTTACCTATACCAAAAAGTATAATCTCACTTTTGTTAAGAAAACTCCCTCTCTCTCTCCACATCTCCAGAAATACATACACACACAGAGAGAAAAATGTTTCTCAGTGTTATAATTACTGATAGTTTATTTTCTGTCTCTTGCTTATTATTACTCTGCAAAAGGTATGCTATATCTTTAGTAGCCACTTAATAAACATCTGTTGCAAATTTTAAAAAGTATACATTATACCAGGCTAGGTTGTTCATGTAATTTATCATCTAAACAATTACCCTTTTGAGAGGGTTAAGGGGTAGGCCTTATAAATTATAAATTCATATAAATTACATCAGGGCAACAGGTGTAAACTGGGACTGTCCCAAGCACAGCAAAATGTGTAGATACTCTAAAGATAGATCTCAACTTTTAAGAAGTTTACAATATTTTTTGAGGAGGCAAGATTCAAATACACGAAACTATTAGAGAACAATCTCCCAAATTAGTCTTGCCAAATCATGCACTTAAAAACAATAAAAATCTAGGCATAAAACTGCAACGTATCTTACATATATGGGTTGGAAAGGTGCCACAGTGCCACAGAAAGCATGATTGTGTCACCCATAGTGCCACAAACTTTAACCTGTTTGAGACTCTCTCATGTTTTCCACACATCATTATTTGCTTAGATGTGTGGCCCTAAGCATTCGCATCTTTCCTCCCTAACTTCTCCTTATCTTCAAAGTTTCAGTCAAGAATTTTCATCTCTGAGAGGATCTCTGCTTTTCTTCTCTT
This sequence comes from Nycticebus coucang, assembly GCF_027406575.1. Classification (NCBI taxonomy): domain Eukaryota; kingdom Metazoa; phylum Chordata; class Mammalia; order Primates; family Lorisidae; genus Nycticebus; species Nycticebus coucang. The sequence continues at coordinate 148,856,581 of NC_069780.1, read as the reverse complement.
TTCTAGTCTCTAAATGGTATGTGTACCAAAGCATGCTGCAATGTAATGAGTGTTCCCTTTAACACCCTTGGCTGTTGGGTCCTTGAATCTGGCACTGTCTTTATCCACTCTTGGGTTTCCAAGCCCAGCACAATCTCCTGGGATGCAGTATGCTTGTTAAATATGTGGTAGGTGTAGACCTCCATCTGTATTTACCTTTTCTTTCTCTGCTGCCATTAATTAACATATTCATTTATTAATCCACTAATAATCATTTATCTATCATTTTCTAGAAAGACAAAGATGAATAAGACATTTTTGCCCCCAAGGAGAACTTCAATATTCTTCTTCTTTTTTTTTTTCTGCATCTTTTTCTCTCTTTCTAATCATTTAGTTGTATGGGTCAGTGAGTAGGGCGCTGGCCCCATATACCGAGGGTGGCAGGTTCAAACCTGGCCCCGGCCAAACTGCAACAAAAAATAGATGGGTATTGTGGCGGGCGCCTGTAGTCCCAGATGCTCGGGAGGCTGAGGCAAGAGAGTCACCTGGGCCCAGAAGTTGGAGGTTGCTGTGAGCTGTGTGACGCCACGGCACTCTAGCAAGGGCGACAAAGTGAGACTCTCTACAAAAAAAAAAAATAAAAAATAAAAACAAAAAAATTTAAAAGTAGTAAGGAGTCATTTTTATATCTTCTCTATTTCTCACAGTTTCTAATTCACTGTGCACAAGTTCAATCCACTTTATGGAATAACCTTATTATGTCTTTACAGGATAGGGCAGTGCCTCGCCTATTAATGCATACTTCTGTCAGAGCTTCCGGTTGCATGGGAAACTTGACTGTCACACTTCAAGCAGTTGAGGCAATTTATAGGTTCTCTGGCATAAATGTGCTAAGTGGGAAGTTCAGAAAAGAAATTGAATGTTATGTATAATTCCAGGTCACTAGTTCAGCTTTGGATGCAATACTGACTTAAGAGAAATAGACTGATTTGTATTGATTTTAGTCCACATTACACGCTAGTTTTATAGGGATTTTAAAGAGATTTATTGATTTATAGATGTTATTGCTCTTTAATAATAAATAATTAAGAAAGATAATAGTGCTAATATGCATTGAACATTTAATGTTGGACAGGCACTGTTTTAGGTACTTCTATAAGTACGAACTCATTGCATTCTCATAACAACTCTTATTATATTTTTATTGCTGGAAAAACTGAAGCACAGAGTGCCTCATTAACTTGCCCAAAGTTATTCAACTAGTTAGCACAGAGCTGGGATTCAAATGCCGGCAGCACTGTATTAAATACTGTATTAAACTGCCCTACAAGGAGCACTAGAGAAACTGTTACGAAACTAGGTTTTTAAACTTAAATCTGCTGTACAATAGTGGAGTGAATTTAAGAATGTCATCTGAGTTTCACTGTCCTTGCATCCCTTCCAGCTGCGATGAGGAGCCTTTATCTTTTACAAACCATTAAGTATTCTAAATTCAAGAATTTCCTTTTTAAGAGTCTGAGAAGGAAAGTCTTCCAGAAAGTCCTCGGGAAGGCGGAGAGGTGAGACGAGACACCAGCACTGAATGTTCAGACACTAACCAAGTTAAGCTGCACATTTCACTGCTAATCCTACGGGAAGGGTTAGATCGTAGGAGAGTGAGAAGCTAGAAGCTACGAAGTCTGGGTATTGAGGAGCTAATATAAATTATTTTCTCGATCAATTTAAAAGAATTAACAGTTACTTAAGGGACAAGCAGAGTGAAAATGGTCTGTGGAAGGCATAAAACTGCACGAATATAGCCAAATTGTTAAAGGAAAATCAGAACCATCTGTAAAAGCAAATACAGTAATACAGTGTGATCATGTATCTTTCTTTCTTACAGAAAACTTCATGTTCTAGCTAGTTGCTATTAGCAGTGAGTTGATGAGCTCTGCTCATGTTTCATGCATCATGTCTAGTGCACTCGGCATTAGCGTAGGAGTCAGAACAGAACCTGAGTTCTGTTCCCCGCTGTGTAGACCCGGTTAGTTGAGGAGTGGCCACCTCCCGATGGGGAGATGTGTCTTCTGTGATAAGGAGGATGGTGATGCATTTGCATCCTCTCCAACTCAAAAAGATGCTCTGAAGATTACAGACAATGCCTGTAAATTTCTTTGCACTTTTTGTAAGATAAACCACACATAGACCCACTGGCGTGTGAAGCACTATCATCATCTCTTTCACCCACGAGAGAAATCACAAAGAAGGCAAATGTCAAAGGACATTCTAAGTTATGAAAATGCAAAAAGGACACAAAAAGTAGCAAACAAAAACAACCCTGAATCCAAACTAATATTTGCATTTTGTGTTCTACGGATTCTCAGAAGGAGCCTTCAGCAAGTGCTCCAGAGAACTATCAGCAGCCATCCTTTTTTTTTTTTTTTGGTAAAAGGACAAATGGTAGGTAACAAGTCAGGAGACGCTGCTAAATCTATCTCAATAAGCACAGCTTGTGGCAAGCAATTCAGGAACAAACTCACCTCTCTCACTGCCAGTACGCTCCATTATGTGGCCTTTGGTCCCTTTTGGAAAGGTGCTCAAAAATTAGAGCATATATTTCAGGAAGAGGTACCACTACCACAAAAACAAATAAAAAGAAAGTTCAAATACCTCCTAAACATAGGAGAGGGTGCTCACCCTTGTTAGTCATCAGGAAAATGCAATTACAAAGGCTCCATAGAGGGGAAAACGTGGGGATATGACAATGCCAGGTTCTATATTAGAATGCGGAGCAACAGGACCTCTCATACGCGCCTCCTACAGGCTGCCCAACATGTTCCGTTATCTAGTGAGGTTAAAAGATTGGCATTAACCAGGATCTCCCTCCTAGATATGCTCTCCCACAGAAATCCAGGCTTGCGTGCGTCAAGAAACATGTATATAAATGTTCAAAATGCCTTTATTCATAAAATTTCAAAACCGGAAACTTTCTAATTGCATAACAAGAGAATGATGGACAAATAAATTGTGGTTCCTTTGCATGACAGCACATAGTCACGCATCCTGAGGGTCACAATATACAAGCCTCTCCGACATACAACACGGATGAATCCCAGGAGCATAACATGGTGTAAAAGGAGCAGAACACAAGGGCATCCCTAAGAGGAATTTATTTACATAATAAAACACAGAAGAAACTCAACTGAGCTGTATCATTTTAAGCTGTATTATTTATGATAGCTGGTAAACCACAAAGAAAATCAGGAAAAGAAAAGAGTCAAGATAGTCGTGAACCTCTTTGGAGAAGAAAAAGGTACAAATGCAGCATCTTTGAGGGTGACTATGACAGGCTTTCACTTTACAAGTAGTCGTTAAACTTAACATTATGGCTTATGCACTTCCCTGAATTTTTTTTTTTAATGATTCACAATTTTAAAGTTTACAAAGAGATAATCTTACAAAACTTTGTAATATGAAAGTTGAATTATGTGGGAGCTTTTGCTTCTGTGTCATCCGTGCAACTGCTGATGAAGATCACCTGGTGTGTGTAGCATGCGGAGTGTCCTTAAATAACATGTATTTATGGGGAACGCCACGAAATCCAAATGGTAAAATGTTAGCAAGGGTAAGAACTGAACACTTCTCTTCCCCTAAATCCCAATCAAGTCCAGTCTAACTAAAATTAATGGCAGACAACACAGTACACTTAATTAAATTTTAATCTTAATGATCTCGAAACCATGTTTGAAACATAAACAGACATATAAGGGTTCTTCAAGATGTTGGCCATGAATTTATTTTCATAATTCAAAAGCATATTTTGCCTATGAATCTCTCTTTTTAACAAGCTTTGACTGGGTATTCTTTTCTTCCAGATGTTTGGTGTTATACAGATGCAGGCTCCATCTCTCTGCATATGATTTAAAGCATAGTTAGAAAGAGCATATTTATTTTACAAAATGGTAAGAAGACAGAATTCAAATTTTCTATGGATTTATATGAGCATTGAGGCCCATACAGTGGTACAGATAGCATCTAATAACCTGGAGGAGGTTCCCTCACGATTTTGCAAATCTGAAAACATTTTATACTTGCAAGATGTTATTAAATTTTGGTAAAGTAGAAAGCCCCCTAAATCATGCCCGAAAAATTATTTTGTACATATATACAGGTTTTCATTTAAGATCCCTGCTTAAGCAATTTGTGGGAGTTAAGATAGCGTGGTGGTCAAGAGGATGATCTCTGAAGTCAGAGCTGGATTTAAATACCGGCTGTACTATCTACTAATTTAGACAAGTCATATTATCTCTTTATGCCCCAGTACCTACTTCCTTGTATTCTTGCAAGGACAAAAATAAATTACCTATGTAAAGAACTTAGCAAAGTGCTGAGCATACAGTGAACATTATGGTCATCATCATCATCTTGCTGCTTTTTCATAAAACTTGACCTATCTTACCTTTTCCTGCCATAAGGCACTCTTCTGAGCCGTATTCCTTCTCAGGAATAATGAGAAGGAATCTTGAAGGAATCTTCTTTCATGAAGGCATCTCATTTCGAAAGCGTGCTTATTCACCTGGATTCCCTATAAAAGAGAGTGAAACCATCCAGGCTTCTGTTCTCTCTCCTTGTGTGATACCTTACTAAAGCAGAAGTAACGGAGCAGAGGCACCCACATCCACAAAGTTGTAAGTGACAGAGAAGTAGAGATGGCAAAAGAGAGATTTCAACTGACTTTTTGAAATCAGAAAATGTATAGAGAAACAGAACTGCCTCCGCACAATGGAGGAAACGATCACAGAGTCAGTTTCAAGAGGAAATGGACTTTGCTGCACCCGGAAAGACTTAGAGCATATGCTAAGGAAGGCAAGAATTTAGTGAAAGGCTTACATTATACTAAAATCAGCCTTTGGGTCCTAACTCACTACTTCTCTTCCCTGCTAGAGGTGAAATCTTTCTTTTCTGGAGAAAACTGGCTATAGAGATCAAACTGAGGACAGTATAGGCACAGTGACAGATAAGATGAGGAACAAGGTTGAGAAATAGTTGCTTAACTATTAAAGTCTGCAGAGTTCCCAGTAAGACGTTCAACCTACTCATATGCAACCAGCTACACATGTTGGGCAGACATCTTCCAGAGCAGGAGAATCCTCTGTTAATGACATTGAGAAACTCCTCAAAGAATCCACCACCTCTGATTGAACAACCAGTCACGCAGCAGGAAAACCTTACAGTCCACAAGCCGTATCCACGCCTGCAGAACTTTTGACAGCCTATTTCTTGTCATTGCTGTTGTTGTTTTGTGTGTGTGTCTCACTTTTAAATAAGAATGAACAGACCCTTAAGGAAATTCTCTAGAATAAAGAAGACAGACTAGAATAAGCAGACATCATCAACTGAACAAAGAAATCCACAGGAGACAGAAGAAAACCTCAAAAGAACAATAATCTATGCCCTTTGAAAGATAGGACAATGCATTCCTGACATAATAACAGATAGCTATTAACAAGGAGAGAACAAGAGAGTGCTAATTAAAAAATCATAGCCAAAATGAAAATTTCAATAGAAAAGTTGTAAGATAAATTTGAACAAACAACCTAAAAGGTAGAACAACAACAAACAGAAAGGGACAAAAATACGAGAAGAAAAAATTGAGAAAATAAAGGATCTGATCTAGAAGGTCCAGCATTCAGCTAACAGGAGTTCTAGGAAAGAAAAGAGAAAATGAAAGGCATAAAATCATCAATGCATTAATAAGAGAAAAAATTCCAGAAAGGAAAGGCTGATAGCAGGCGTCCTCAAACTTTTTAAACAGGGGGCCAGTTCACTGTCCCTCAGACCGTTGGAGGGCTGGACTATAGTTTGAAAAAGAACTATGAACAAATTCCTATGCACACTGCACATATCTCATTTTGAAGTAAAAAAACAAAACGGGAACAAATACAATCACACCACCTCATGTGGCCCACAGGCCGCAGTTTGAGGACCCCTGGAAAGTGTAACCAGGATGATGGATCCAGGTCAAGACAATCGGTCATGAAATGCTGGGACATCAGTGATGAAAAGAAGTTCACAAAAAATTCTACAAAGAAAATATCAGGTTGTTACCAATGTTAGAAAACGATGGAATGACTCTTGCAAAACATTCAGAAGATACATTTGCAACCGGGAATTCAATTGCAGTTAATCCAGGCCTCAAAGGGCTGGGAGTGCTGAAGAGTAGATAGAAAAGATTCCTGAAGAGGAAATCTTAAAACCTGGTTTTACCTAAAACGTTGATACTAAATGTAGAGACACAGGCAAGAATTAGGGGTGCTCTTGGCATCAACCCAAGACTCTGGATCTCCTGAGACCCAAGTTTCTTTTTTGCTAACACCATTGAGTCCCAGAACCAAAAAGCCAACCAAAGTTATAAAGTTACCTTGAAACATATTCATTAACCATCCCATAAACAAGTGTTCTTAGATGCTTATTCTTAAAAGAAATGGAACAAAAAATAATTGAACTAAAAAAGAAAAAAACCCTTCCCGGTATTCTACTATTCTTTTACAAAGGATCCTTTTTTATCACAGTAATTGATTCCCTCTCTTACACTAGCGATATTATTATATTAAATGGCTAAAGGATAAACTTAGGTAACAGTGGAGCTATAGTTCTTTCAAGAATAAAATAAATTGAATAGCTATGTGTGCCAAAAAAACTTACTTTGAACATTTCTATTGCTCCTTCTCATTATTTCTGGCTACCTGATTAGCAGTCAGTAAAATTGGGTAACTGTTCTCTTCTGATAGTACTTCAAGTCTATTCTTGAGTTCTCGTATTACCTAGACTACCAGGAAAAAAAAAAAAAAAAAGAAGAAACTGTTTTTCTTCACTTGTACAATATGCTGAACTGTTTATAACATTAGTCTTTTCTCCCCTAATTCTCCAGGCTGTTTTGATAATTGGCTAAGACCGATAATAATAGATTAACAAGTACAAAATAATTATAATAATCATTCTTACTTAAAATAAGAAGAGTTTCCAGAAACAGAAACTGAAACAATTCAAGCCAAGCAGCTGAATAGGCTATTTCAGGGGTTCTCAACCCTTTCCTCATGAGGATAGATTGCTTTTCATTTCCCCTAAGTGTTCTTTATTCATTTCACAAATAACACTTAATTGTGGACAATACTCAAAGACAGTCCTGTGCTATGGGTGGCGCCTGTGGCTCAGTGAGTGGGGCGCCGGCCCCATATACCGAGGGTGGCAGGTTAGAACCCGGCCCCGGCCAAACTGCAACAACAACAACAACAACAACAAAAATAGCTGGGTGTTGTGGCGGGCGCCTGTAGTCCCAGCTACACAGGAGGCTGAGGCAAGCCAATCGCCTAAGCCCAAGAGCTGGAGGTTGCTGTGAGCTGTGATGCCACAGCACTCTATCTAGGGTGACAAAGTGAGACTCTGTCTCTAAAAAAAAAGAAAAGAAAAAGAAAGTCCTGTGCTAGTTACTGGAGGAAATTAAGGGAGATAGGGACAAGTAGTTTTTTCCTTCAAGGGAGAGTTTGTGAGAGTTAGTTGCAGGGGCATCTGTAAAGGAAACTGCTAAAAAGGAGAGGATGGGGAAAGCAAGAACAAGGTCTTAAGTTGTGAACTAAGGAAGGCCAAAGAGATGTTTCTTTTGTAAGAGAAGAATGAGATTTGTTTTTAGCCTACTTCCCCTTTACCCTGGAACCCCCCTTAGGCTATACATAGCTGTAACCGGCAGAGTTTGAGCGGGTAGTCAGACTTGAGAATATACTAGCTAATTATGATTGGTCTGTCCTGGAGCCCGGTATACATGAAGTTTCTATCTCTTCAAGAAAACAGGACTGTAGTTCTAGTGGGCAATTAGTTGTTATGAAAGCTTCACATTTATTCTTCTTTATTTTGAAAGCAGTATCTTCATTTCCTCTGTCGTGTGGGACCACTCTGATTGACTGGTTTAGGGAGGGTCTGTACCCTTAATTATGTGGAAGCTATAAGAGAGAGATGCTGTATTTTTCTGTTGGTCATAAAACCTGGAAAGCTCTGCCTCTAGAATTAAGACACTGGTGCTGGCTCAGCGCCTGTAGCTCAAGTGGCTAAGGCGCCAGCCACATGCACAGGAGCGGGCAGGTTCGAATCTAGCCCGGGCCCGCCAAACAACAATGACAATTACAACCAAAAAAAAAAAATAGCCGGGTGTTGTAGTCCCAGATACTTGGGAGGCTGAGGCAAGAGAATCGCTTAAGCCCAAGAGTTTGAGGTTGCTGTGAGCTGTGATGCCACAGCACTCTACTGAGGGCAACATAGTGAAACCCGGTCTAGGGGAAAAAAAAAAAAATAGACACTGGTGCTGTCCTCATGTGCATGGAAGCTGAGACTGAAGGTGAAAATGGAGTTCAGATATAGGAGCCACAGACAGACAATCTAAATCCTCATAAAGGGCCCTAACCCAAACAGTAACCACAGTCTGTGATTATGAGGATTTCAAACCTCGTGCAAACCACATGAAATGGTGGATAAAGCCAGCCATGTACTACACATAGAAGAAATACATTCAGAAGGACGTTCTCCCAAGTGTGAAAACAAGCATGTAACAACGGTTCCTGGGTATGTAATACTCTTCTCTGTTATACGCAATGTCAAATTTTGCACTTTGAATTTACTGGGGAGTATTTCTCAAGGGAATGGGAGAAAGAGTTAGCTATCAATGAGGGGAAACATTGGGCAAATGTAAGTTAAAACTCAAAATAGAGTTCTTTTAAAAAAGTAATTTTTTCTTACTGAAAGTTGATATGAAACTGGCAAATGGCGATGACTGTGATTATTGATACATGTAAGTCAACAAGCAAAAGAAATCAAACAGGCAAACAGATGCGGAAGGATGAGGCAGTTCTTCCAATGACCAAAAAACACAACTCTGTAAGATTGCTTGGGTGATGTATTTTGCCTGGTAACACGTTATGTTTGTACTTTTACTTAAACCACAGCAAGTCTGTCTTCCTGAGAATAGTTCCTGCATTTTAGACAAGTACAATATGAAGTTTCAGACTGGTGCTGAGCTCAATCACACCTACAGAGCTATGATAGATTTTCTAAACTGCCGTTCACTAGATTTCACAAAAATCTGTTCCTCCTACCACCTCGGCTCTCCAAACACACAGACAAGCAAATCACCTCAAAGCATAATCACTGAAGAACACCAGAGCTGGCAGATTATTATATAATCTGAGAAAGAAAATCATTGAAACAAAACTGAAAAAGAAGAATCATATGATTATCTCAGAGGAGAGCTTTTTCGCCTAAATATTATTTTTCTTTCCACCGACCACTAAAATGGTTCCTTTTCAGCCTTTGACTGTTTGTTTTAAAGAGAAGCATCTGCTCAAAAGCCAAATGCACTGATAAATGTTGCCTGATAACACCTTCCAGATGAGACTACTTTCAAAGATGGTCAATTACAAGCCTTGTGTCTCTCCTTTTAAGGATATCTTGAATGATCTCCTTCCTCTCCCAGAAAATTAAGGCACAAAAACAACTTAGGCAGAGAATGATCCAGTAATCCTCCTAATCACATTGTAGTGACAGGCAAGAGGATCAAAGTACAGGTGCCTTGAGAAACAGGGGCTTCCATGCTCGTACAAAATGTGAACTTGCTACTAACGGAAGATCAAAAGTGCTTTAAGCTCCCAAATCTCAAGGTTCCTTGATGAATAATCTTCCCTCAAATTTTATCCTCCCAACATTTCCTAAGCATTAGCACCTTCTTCACAGAGGGTGGCTGTGTTTCATATATTCAAAAACTGATTAATTTTAGGAATGTGGTAAATTATGTTGAAACTTGAATAGCGTCAAGAAATTCCCAAGCTAGTTATTAAGTTACTGCCTCTAGTAATACAAGAGAAAACTAAATGATGGACAATTATATAATGATAACCTATTGACAGTAAATTAGAAAATGAACTGGGCGGCTAGCTGTGGTTTCAGTAAAAGACAGAGGTTTATTTTGGTTTTATATTAAGAATATCTAGAGCAGCTCAAGGTTGGAATCATGACATGTTTACCAGGGACCTAGGTTCCTGTTACCTTTCTGCTCTACCATCTTTAACAAATGCCTTCCATTCTCAAAGTCAATTCAGGTTGGAAGATGGCTACTGATGCTCCAGCGCTCATGTAAACCAAGTCAGTACTGCAAGAACAGCAACAGGGGTAAAAGTGAGTGCTTCCAGAAAGAAAGCCCCTCTGCATGCATTTCACCCATTACACTTGTCTCTCAGGGAGTCTGAGAAATGCAGCTTTTAGAATAGGCAGAGGCCTCTCGCTATACTTAAGACTCACTCAGTAACCTTAGGTATATTGGTTACCAAATGAAAAAATCTGTAAGGATATTATTCAGTCAGTACCAAGCAGTCTTTGTCACACCACAGAAGCAGTAACTTCTCAATACTGTGTGAAATTTAGTCTAACCCCTTACTTGCAGAGAGAGAAACTGAGAAAAGAGAAGTTAAGAAGTTTCCCCCAAACTATAGAACTGATTCGCCAAAGAATGAGGAGCATGGTTCAGAACTCTGATGATTTATCAGTCAAGACTCAGTTCTTTACAAAGCAAACTCCAACAAGGTCAGCCCAGGAAATTCAGCTAACCAACATGAATAATAACGCATCTTACTCCCTGACTCACACGTCAAGCCTTATGATCAAGACTGCTCACAAGCTGTAGCAGCCACGCTCTTTGGTTATAAAGTGAGAATCACAAGTCATGTACCTGTGTCCAGGGCCACTAAATTATCAACAGACTGATGTGCGCCATGCCATGTGACAGTGCAAGTTACCCTTTGTAGAAGAGCAAGATGTTCCACATCCATGGGCACAAATTGGTACTTGAACTTTATGAGTGACTCTAGGTCTTTTATGGGGTGGCTTTTTAAATACACACAAACACATCATTATGGTGTCTCCTGAAACGGACTTTCTCAAAATAGCATCCACCATTATACAAAGGAAGTTTGAATGTTTTGAGGCTTTTTTTTTTAAAGCCATTGCTTTTATCCTCTTATCTCTTCTTTAATTATGGTCATCCCTTCCTCAGACTCCTCCCAACTGCATTCTCAGCCAACCACTGTCCAGGACTAGAACTCCAATACCACACGCTTTCTTCATCAGGTGGGACTACGTAATAGGGCCCCTGCTCTCATGTTCTATCTGTTTTACGTTTCAAGCTTCTTGAAGGCAGGGCCCATGCCTTCCTCATTTTCTGTGACACTTTGCGTGTGGCAAAGATTATAGTTTTCTTTCATATCATGCTTAGCACATTCCAGTACTCTGGCAAAGGGTCTCGCTAACTGCTTCCTGTGGTTTCACTGATCCTGTTTGTTCATCCCTACTCTCCACGTAGGTAACTTGAGTGACTTCTCAAAAATACAGAAGCCACCTTTGTACCTCTTTGGTGATGCACCGCCATCTATAGATATAAACATTTTCAGCCGATAGCCCCCACTGCATCCACACCAGTCTTATCCCCTTGCCGTTGCTTCTGTTTGCACGCTGCATTCTGTAAGCTACCCAGAAGTATGCATCTTGTTCTAGATGGCTATGACTCACATGTGCAATTCCTTTTATCTGAAATGCCCTTCCTTCTTCTGTTTACAGAGGTATTTCAAATGGCCTCTAAGGTACTGGTCCATTATTGTCTATAAAAGACTATGCTGTGTGTATCCAGGGTGCAGGGAAGCTTAGACCTTGAGTATTACTATACATGCATTTCCACTACTACACATATTCTATTGAAGTTGGAAAACTCTATGAGTGTAGAAATTGTGTTTATTTAGTTATTTATTTATTTTTCTAGAGACAAGGTATTGCTCTGTTGCCCAGGCTGGAGCGCAATGGTATCATTATACCTAATTGCAACCTCAGATTCCTAGGCTCATGCAATCCTCCTACCTCAGCCACTGAGTAGCTATGACTATGGGTCTGCACCACCATGCCCAGTTAATTTTTTAAAACAATTTTGTAGATGCAGGGTCACCACTGTGTTGCCCAGGTTGGTCTTGAACTCAAGTAATCTTTCTGCCTCCAAAAGTGCTAGGATTACAGGGATGGGCCACTGCGCCTGGTCTCTGTGTTTATTTAGGTTCACTGTGAATCTCAGGTTCTGATGCCCAGGAGATACTCAATAATTTGCTGAATGAATGACTGTCAGTTTCCCTAACTAGACTTGAATAATTTTATTGAGAGTCTAGCTGCTTGTCATAATAGATCTTGTCTCATTTGATTTTGCATTCACAGAGCCCAGTATAATACTTAGAAGTAAATATTGCTAAATCTCTTTTGTTTTTTCCGGGTATTCACTGGAGCCTAGTGATTCGATGAGAGATCCAATCTCTCTTTGGCAATTCCTCCTCCTTCACATAACCCAAGAACATCAGGGGATATTCAGTTTATTGTTTTTATTATTATTTTTTACTAAATAGTTTATTTTAAGTTTTTTGTTTTGTTTGTTTGTCTTTTTGTGTTTTATTGAGACAGAGGTCTCACTCTGTTGCCCTGGGCTAGAGTGCTATGGTATCACAGCTCTCTAACTCTCAAACTCCTGGGTTCAAAAAATCCTCATGCCCCAGCCTCCTGAGTAGCTGGGAGTGCAGGTTCCCACCACAATGCCAGGCTAATTTTTTCTATCTTCAGTAGAGATAGGGTCTCACTCTTGCTCAGGTTGAATGAACTACTAAGCTCAAGGGATCCTCCCGCCTTGGCCTCACAGAGTGCTAGGATTACACATGGGAGCCACTGCCCCCTGCCTGGGATGTTCACTTGAGGTGGAGAGAGGATGGCCAGTTAACCTGAAGCCCCTGTCACTGCCACCTGGTATCACGGTTAACACGGGTCCCCTATCCTTGCTGGTTCTAGTCTCCACGGGTGTCTAAGATGGACCAACCTTGGACTCTTAAGATGGCAGCTCTTTGATTTCACTGGTTTGTTTAGTGAAAATTAGCTCTCACTTAACAACCTCAGGAGTTCCCCTTCCCTGAATGTCCTAGTCCCTCCAGGGCCTGCTCTATCAGCATTCTCCCTTGATAACAGACCACACAGCTCCCTCCTTGGTTCATTCTAATAGGTTTCTTAAATTTGTAACTGCAGGAGAAACTTGAGGGTTCAGTCTCCTTTTTCCCAGTAGACTCCTCAAATTCCTAGGTAATTTGGTCCACTTTCTCCCCAAACTGTACCAAGGGGAGGGGCAGCTTTCAATAAAAAGGGGTAGATCTTGTTACACCCTTTCTCCAGGGAAAGAGATGACCAGAAATCTCATATGTACATAATTAAAGGAATCCACTTAGTGATTTTTCCAAAAATAAAAAGTATATGAATCTCCCAGCAGGTTTTCCAATAAGAAGAACAGAGTATAGCCGTGGAATTTCTGCCTCTCCAGTTACCCTTTTACACGAGCATGAAAATGCTTATCAAAATTAATAGTCATTTCTTCTAAGTCCTTTTATCTTAGGAACAATAATTTATGACAATAAACTATGTACACCTATAATGTATCCATTAAGAAATAATAACTTCTGACTAGGGAGACAAAGTGGGATTATGACAAGTGAGAAACTCTTGTCCTAAATGCTCTTTCCTGTCTGGCCAAGGAAACAGTGAGTCTAATAATCAACTCTTTTTTTTTTTTTTTAAGTGCATGGTCCTACCAATCCAAAATGATAAAAAGATATTCATTCCAAGGCAAATATCTGGCACTGCAAGGTCACATTTGAGTAGCAGAGGATAAATGCAATAGCAATAGATTTCAATTAGATGACAAAGTCAGCCATAGGTCACGGGAACCAGCAGTGTCTTTTCCACTAAGAATTGGGAAAGGAAGGCTTAAAATGCACCTTAGGTTTGTTTAAGAAGATACCTGGGAATCCTTCCTTCAACTCTATCCATCCAGTTGAGGCTTTTAAAACACAATCCGAGGGGGACCAGTCCAAATTGAAGCTTAATTTATTAAGCTCTAAAAATGTACATTCTTTCACCACAATTTCATTGTCTCTAAAATCCAGGGGTGCCTTACAATCAATGGGATCTTGGATTTGGTGAAATAAAGTCATTAATCAAATATTTTTAATTAAGCCAAATACTTTAACAATTTTATATAGACCCAGGTGCTGTGGCTCACGCTTGTAATTCTAGCACTCTGGGAGGCTGAGGTGGGTAGATCATTTGAGCCCAGGAGTTCTGGACCAGCCTGAGTCAGAACAAGACCCCATCTCTACTAAAAAACAAACAGAAAAAACTAGCTGGGTGTTGTGGTGGGTGCCTCTTGCCTCGGGAGGCTGAGGCAAGAGGATTACTTGAGTCCAAGACTTTGAAGTTGCTGTGAGCTATGACGCCATGACACTCTACCAAGGGCAACAAAACAGAGATTCTGTCTCAAACAAACAAACAAACAAAAATGTAATACAGATAACCTAGAAACTATGCCAACACTCGGATTCCAACCTCAGGATCAGGAGTTAACTATATTACTATCTTAGCAGATTGAAGCAAAGATACAGACAATTGTGGTAACTCTTCATAAGGGAAAACGGGCTGTCAGCTAAAGATGATAGACAGCCCCGCGGCTCTCAAAGGGGATTCCCCATGCAGCAGATCAGCAGAATCAGCACCACTTGGGAACTAGTTAGAACTGCAAAAGTCTCAGGTCCCACCCCAGAACTGCTGAATCAGACTCCGTGGGGTAGAGGGCCTTGCAATCTGTGTTTTGAGGACACTTACACAGTAGCTGGAGAAAGGAGACACTCGGTCAGTGTGTATTTGGTATAGTATGGGAGGAGTAGCACCCTAACATTTCAGGCCAGTGATAAAACTGCCATCAAAATAAAAGACTCTCAAGACCCAGTGCAGATAAGCACCTAAAAACCCCTCTGTTCCTGGTTTCTCACTCCCCATATGCCAGAGAAGCTTCTAAGTAAAAGCTTGTTTCCCAAGTGGTGAAAACAAGGAGAGAATGAACTGATCTGGCTAATACAGCATCGTGTCTACTTGTCAACGTATTTCTCACCATAAATTACTTGACTCATGTTCTTGCTCTTGTATTAAGTTCATGAGTCCTGAGTG
The DNA here is from genome assembly GCF_027406575.1 of Nycticebus coucang. NCBI lineage: Eukaryota > Metazoa > Chordata > Mammalia > Primates > Lorisidae > Nycticebus > Nycticebus coucang. Next base: position 148,841,515 of record NC_069780.1, on the reverse strand, counting down.
TCAGTCACAGCACTCAGTTTCATTAGGTTCTGAGAAAATAAAATTGCTGAACCCAGAAAACTTAAAGGTCAGTCCCTGAGATTTGTATAGGTAATGAGGATACAGCCTGAAAGAGCTCACTACATACATAAGATATTTAAATAAATGGACTATTTACCAGGTTAAGAGAAGTGGAGAATTAAGGGCAATTAGGTCAAGATTGCAAGCTGGCAATCCTCAGGCCAGATCTGGTCCACAGATGTGGTTTGTGAGCCCACACACGTTGTTCAAAAATTGGGAAGTTTCACATAAAATTCTGGATTTCTTCCTGTCTTAAAAAAGCTAAAAGTTTGACAATAAGGAGCCCACATCCTGGCACTTTATCACTAGCCTGGAGCTAGGCAGAAGCTGCCTCCTTTAAACAGGCTGTACCTTCCAAGTCTACACGGCTTCTGTTGTCTCAGGCTGGTGACCTTTTCCCCTTAATTACCTGCCTGTCTCCTGTGCATTTGAGTTTGAGGACCATTGATCTATATAGTCATTTTTCACAGATAATATAGTTTTTTTCTTTTCTTCTTTTTTTTTTCTTTTGAGACTACGTCTCACTTTGTCACCCTTGGTAGAGTGTTGTGGCATCATAGCTCACAGCAACCTCAAACTCTTGGGCTCAAGAGATACTCTTGCCTCAGCCTCCTGAGTAGCTGTGACTACAGGCATTGGACACAATGCCCAGCTATTTTTAGAGGTGGGATCTCTCTTTGGGTCAGGCTGGTCTTGAACTCCTAAGCACCAGCAATCTACTCACCTTGGCCTCCCAGAGTGTTAGAATTACAGGCGTGAGCCACCATGCTTGGCCCGGTAATGTAGTTTCATGAAAACATTTTCATGGAAATAGATAACGAGGCTGATTTGAATAAAATAAATTATTCAGGAAATGATTTTGTATCTTTATAGCTGTTTGTGTGAGTTCATGTGTGTGAGCAGAGGTGAGGTGTTCAGTTATTTTTAAAGACAGACACAGAGTCAACTCAGACAAAGGGTGTTGACAGAATAGAAAGTACAAGACAGGACCTCTAATGTCTAGATTTGGATCTACCACTTCCTAAATGTGAAATTATCCCTGAGCTTCTCAATTTACACATGCGTTATATGGGAACAATGCTATCTACCACACACAGGGGTTACTGCAATAATTGAATTAGACAATGTACATTCAAGTTCCTCCAAAAAGTCAGTTGAATTAAATCTTTATTGTTTTGGTAACTACATTTTACTTTAGAAATTATGCCTAGCACACAGAAACTTTTGGAACAACAACCAAATTGACCTTTCAATAGCCTTACATTATGATAAGATAAAGAAACGAACATTTATTGGCTATATGCTATGACCCAGGTACTATGCAGAGGGCTTTTATATACATTGTCTTTATTGTGGAATAAATATGTGTGTAAATTGTGTGTAAATATTGTGGAATATTTACAGCAATACTATGAGTTAATGTTATCCCTCTTTTACAAATTAAACGCCAGGGATTAAAAAGTTACACAGCATGTGTTGATAAACAGAGTCCAGAGTCCATCTTACTTTAAAGCTGTTACATGTGATTACTTTAATGTTTCTCAAACTGGCCTGTTTATAAGAATCACTTGGGCTGCTAGTTAAAAACACGAGTTCTCCTATCTGTCCCCAAGCTTTCTGAATCAGAATGTAAGAGAATAGCTTTGAAATCTGCACTTATTATCAGAGCTCCAAGTAACAATAGCAAGAAAACTGCTTGAGAAAGCTGCTGCAGAGTCAGAGTAAGCAGAGACAGAAGTACTTTACGTTATAATCACTAGAAGAAAGGGAAGAAGGGAGAGAGAGAGAGGGAGGGAGACAGAAAAGAAGAAGGGAAGGAGAGGAGGAGAGAGATCCTGGAGCGGAATGTCATTTAAGGGTCCCGTGAATGCACTGACTAGATGGCTGCTTTCTTTCTAACTGCACCCAGCCTGTTTATTGCAAACATAAGGAACCAGCCAACAGGAAGCTCAGCTTGCCACTGCAGAGGAGTAAAGCTCTTTGAACTACAGGCATCTTGTACACCCAAATTACATACTGCGATACACATAGTATTTGAGCTGTTCTGCAATACCGAAGCCAATTATTCTTGGCATGTACTTCTATCGTGTTCTCCAAGTCACCAGCCCTCACATGTGGAACTGTGCCACATCAAATCCACCGAGTCATAAATCCCTTAAACTCTTCGAGATGAAAGTCAAATGGAGAAAAAAGATAGTTTGGTACACACACCATGTAGCAGAAGAGAAGCGTCTCAACTTAGTATTGCTCCATCTGCTATGAGAATCTGGGACAGCAAAATTCTACCTTAGGAATTTTTCAGACTGTAAACTGAATTCGTCCAATGTCATTTAGCATCATCTTGCATTTGAAAATCTTATTTATAGTATTCACCTTAAAATGATTATTTAATAATCAGATCAATTAGCCCACTTCTCTTACTCCTTGCAAATTCTGAAGTTAAGGAAGATTTAATCAAAACTATTAAGTGATATTGAAATAGAAATCTAATGATAATTGTTAATACATCTATAATAGTATTTATAGAGAACTTAAAATATAGTGCTTTCCTCCTACTTAACATGAAGAGGCTTAATGTATTAGTTTGGGGAAATTTACATTTCAACCACTTTATATTTCCTAGAAGAGACTGAGAAATTGTCAGTCTTTATACATTGATATTATCAATAAGATACAAAAATAGATTCTAAGTTGCCCTTTATAGCAATCACTCTCAAAACGACAGATTTTTTTCCTCTGTACTAATTACATATACACATTGGTTGTCTGGTTGTAGCTCCTAGGTTGATTCACACCTTTCCAAAGGATGTTCAGGGAACCTTTTGAAACTCTATAGAGAAACGTGCGCTCTTGTTCATGTCTACATGTGAGGGGTGGGGGAAATGATCCGGTGTCCTTGTCAAATTCTTGAGTTTGGGAAATTTTTATTGTAATTCCACTTCCTCTCTTACAATTCCTCTTACTAATCCAAAAATAAGATTATTTTTCTATTTCCTGTGTAACCAATTTCTTCTGAAGAAATTAGACATTTACATAAATGCTTCGATCTCTCTGATCTCTCCCAGCTTTACATTTTACTTTTAGGTAATACTTGCTTTATGTCACAATCCCGCCTACTGGAGAGTCTTCATCATCTCTCTAGCAACTTCACAGGCATGCGCGTTCCTAAATTAATTGACTTGCTACTTTAAGTTTGATCCCTGGGCCAGCAGTGTGGGCAATCATCTTGTTAAAAATCAGAATCTTGGGACTTGGAAAGGCAAACATACTAAATGAGAATGTTCATTTTTACAAAATTCCTAGGAGTTTCCTCAACATACTTAAAGCTTAAGAAGTACAGGGCTGGTGCATCTGATGGTCCATTTCTTTCTTTTCAATTTTACAGAATTTGCATTTTAAGTTAGATATATATTACTTTGAACAAACACGAGACAAACTTTTGAAAATTACTGTACAGTGAAGGGGTTTCTGAAGATGTAAAGGGCAATTATTGTTTTGTGGACATATGGTACCATATGGAGAAAATTACTATTTTCTCCAATAGTTATGAGCATCCTACCACCTGTTTCCTTATGCTAGTGAGAAATCATAAATATTTAGAGTTGTCATTTAAAAGACATAAAGAACCAGTTTATTTTTCAAAAAAAGGTTATTGGTCACCCAATCTTAGGATTTAGAAGGGGAATGACACGTGTGTGTGCGCGTGTGTAAAACTATATGCCAAAGCATGATATGAAACACACATAACGCTATGAAAGTACTGAGGAAGGAGGGATTATTTCAAGCATGAGACAAAGGGCACGTATCAAGGAAATGGTCCCAGAGGTAGGTCTGAGCTGGCCCCAGAAGGACGAGTAGGATTTCAGTAGACGGAGAAGTAGAGGAAAGGTGTTTTGGGCAAAAGGACTCCCATCATCAAAACGTTACAGAGGTCAAGGAGGGAAGTATGTACAGTATGGTCCAAGAAGAGTATGATATTTCATTAAACTGTAATATTACCACTTGTATAGCCTCTTCTTGAATCTAGGTCTTGCTTTAATTACTAGAATATGGCAAAATTGGCCATGCACCAGTTCTGGGGTTACACATTAAGAGGGCTGGGCTTTTGTGCTCTTGGAGCATTGAGCTGCCAAGTAAGGCATTCTGACCACCTTGTTGGGAGATCATATGAGGAATCCACGTGGAGAGAGAGAGAGGAGACAGACAGACACACACACCCACACCCAAGATTACAGCAAGAGAGACAGAAGACAGGTCATCCCCACTGAGGCCAGCCCATCCACCAGTCACCTGGCCCAGCTACAGCAACCATATTTAGGAACATGATGAATAAGACCAGCAAAACTACCCAGCTGAGCCCAGAACAGACTACAGAATAGAATGGTCATTTCTCAAGACAACCATTTGGATTGTAGCATAACAATGCAGCAATAGAAAAGTGAAACAGTGTAGATCAATATTTTAAATCAATGCTTCCTTTTGACAAATATAAATCACATCTATCTACCTGGAGGTTCAGATGTAGGCCTGCTCTTCTACACTCACTAGTCAAGACTTGGATACAATCTTGTTATTGGAGTTTAGAGTACCAAGCTCTAGGTTTCTTTTTTCTTTTTGCAAATAAAAATCATTACAAAAGTGGATCAACTTTTTCAAAACATACCCCTTATATCATCCCTGCTGAGAAAGAAAAGTTGTGTGCTCTATGGTAAGGTAATGCTCTCATTGCATCTGGAGCATTTAAGTGGATCTGTTCCTGGATGCCAAGTCAGGGAAAGGCTAAAGTAATAGAGGTCAGTCTGTAGAACATTTATGGCCTGCCAAGGGCTAGCAGAGGACAATTGGAGGAGGTTGCTAAACAAGCCAAGTGTTGGGCCTCTGCTGGCTGATGCTCTGTCCAATCCTAAGACTAAGAGTAAGAGCTGGTATGAGCCATAGCCTGTTGGCCCAGCTTATGTTTAACTCTTTTCAACAATTCTTGGCTTGTTGGATTTAAAAAGGAGAGGTCAAGGTATCCCCCTTAGAGTCTAGAAATGAGCCAAATTATCAAAAATAGTCTCAGAGACTCACAAGCCAGAACTTGACAATAACTAGTTGAGGTATTAAAATATTTGGAAAAAGAATGTTCCCATAAGAGGGAGGCTGGGCAGTTAGTAAATCTGACAGTGGGGACAGGGAATGCCCAGAGAGTGTATCCATCCTTCTGAGACCAGGTCAGCCAAACTTCTGATCATATATCATTCTATGTATGCTAAATCCATGCCATATGACAATTTATCTTTCTGAACTTACCCATGGAGGTAGAGTATGTGTGCTGCTGAGGCTAAGCACTTTGTAGTTTTTAAGGAATCAACTGATACTCTGGCTTGAAGTCTCTTGTGAGCTTTGTAAGTCAGAGTCAGCACACTCAGGGTCTGTGACAAGATCATCTTTCTGAGACTGCATAGCTGAGAAGCAGACCTTAGAATATAGTTAAGTCACACACATACAAAACACTACTCTATCAGAACTTGTCTGGGTACCCAACTGCCTTTCCCTAGGCACTACTACCCCCACCCCAACCTCACATTATTTTAAATTTAAAATTTCTACAAGGGTGGGAGCTTCAACATTTATACAACACAACAGCAGTTAACTTTGGTTAAATGCTGCCCATGTGCTCATCATTGTTCCAACCACTATGTGGATCATTTCATTTAACCTTCAGACCAGGGGATGAGATATGATTATCACTTTGTGCCACTATGGAAGCTGAGATTAGGAAGCACAAGGTCTCTGGCTAGCAAATGGCAGGGCTGGCATTCAGAGCAATCAGATGCCAGTGTGGCACCTTGAACAATATGTGGCTCTGTCTCTTTTCAATGTCTCTACACCAATGAGGATTAGTGCTATGTCAAAAAGTCCATTTGTTCTCAACTGTGGCTTGTTAAGTTTGTTTTCTTTAAGAAGAGGGGGGAACAAATGACCTCTACTTGTATGCTGTGGTAATCTACACATCTTTCCTAGGGTCTCACAAAATTTTAATGTTTCATTGACTAATGTTTAGTGAAACATTAAGCATTAAACAAATCAGTTTGATGCTTCATTTGAACTACTGAGAAGTGGCCTAGTACCCTAGCCCCAAATCCCATATTTTCTTTCTCCTTCTGACTTTTCTGTGGTATCACAGATTCTCAAGTTGTTTGAATTTGTCTCCTTGAGTATGTAAGCACGATCTTGTAACTACAAAAGGTCAGCAAAGCGCACTCTGATTCTCAGCGGGAAATTCTGAAGTGTTCTAAGGAGATAAGAGAAAGCCATTTAGGATCCTGCTTTCAGACAGGTTCGTGGGGTTATGATGGCAACCACCCAAGCCAGAGAAGATGGTGGCTTGCAGTAAGGTAGTAACTGTGGAGGTGGTGAGAAGGACTTGGGCTCTGGGTATATTTTGAGGGCAGAGGCTTCAGGAGTTCTGATGTACTGGATATGAGATGTAATAGAAACAGGGAACACAAGGATGTCTTCAAACTTTCCCGGAGCAACTGAGATGGGGAAGCTATGCATAGAACAAATTATGTGGCAGGTAGCTGGGGAAATCTGGGGTTCAATCCTTTCCTTCCTTCCTCCCTTCCTTCCCTCCTTTCATCTTTCTCTTCTTTCCTCTTAGTCCCTTTCTTCTACCCTCCTTCATTTCCTTCCATGCACACCTACAAACGCCAAACATCATATCTTGACATACAACAGACACAGAGCATCCTCGCCAGCCAATAGAATATGTGATCAAATGGGGTAGAGACGTGGAACAGATGGCATGGGACCTCCTATGTTCTAGTTACTCCCTTCTTAAAGATTTAGAATGGATTTTCATGTAAATGGATTTGAAAAATTCACATTTTTAATCATAATCTTGAAAATGTATCATGACTTTCACATTGATTATACTTTAGAAATTATTCATTATTATTAAAATTAGGATTCCATTGTTAAATCAATGGTATATATTTTTTGACCATTCTATATTATTGAAAACCAACCAAAATAACCACTTATATGAATGAAACATGCATTACCATCTCAGAGAAATGGTGCCTTTTTTTGTTTCTCTAGCCACTATCCATTAGAGAAATGGTGCCTTTTTTGTTTCTCTAGCCACTATCCATTAAAGGTTCTGATGACTCAACTAGCTAACTTTATTATTTATTGGCTTTATTTTAAGAAATGTAAAGCTAAGTGGTATACTCTGGTAGGAAGAATGCCCGAGGGTACAGCAAAAGGCAGATTAGTATTGTGTTAAGAGGCAAATCTTTGAACCAGACTGCCCAAGTCTGACTCTTGGCTCTATTTCTTATTATCTGTGTGACCCTGGGCTAGTTATTTAACCCCTCCATGCCTCAGTTTCCACAACTAAAAAATTAAAAGCAATAACATATCCAACCTCACAAGTTTATGGGGAGGATCATGTAGAGTCCATACTGAATGTAACACATGATAAGCTCTCAATAAATAGCATTACTTACTGAGATATTGAGGCTGTCATTACTGCTACTGCCATACTCTCTCTCCTTCCTTCTCAAGAGCTCATTTTTATATCCGATGTTATGTGCTAGGTTTTGTTTCTCATTTTCATAGTCATTTCTTTCTTAAGGAAAATGCAAGGAGGAAAAGAAAGTTGACAAAGATGATGGAAATATTTAACATTATAGGTTAAATAAATGATAGAACGTGAACAACTGGAAAACTGATTTTGAAGAATACTTTGATAAGAGACAAAATGTTCATGAATTTTTGTTAAGTGGCAAAAAGTTTACAACAATAAGTGATCAAATGTCTCAATCCTATTATATATGTGTGTGTGAGTGTGTGTATACACACACACAAAGATTTAGAAAGATATAAAGCAAATATTAATGGTGGTTACCTCTTCATGGATAGATCTGTAGAGTTTTGGTGGCTTTTATTTTTTGTTTTATTTTATGAACATGTATGATATACTCACGTGACTGAGTAGTGTCTCCAACTGAGTGAGATGCATAAAGAGGCATAAAATTAGAGGAAATACTCTATTTCTGTTTGGATATGAAGAGTTTGATAAACCTGTGGGTCACTCAGGTGGGAATTTCTGACAGATATTGTGAAATGGGTTAAGTTTAATTTCTATGTAAATACAGGGGCTTTCAGCACATATGGGAGGTTAAAATAACAAGAATGCATGCTTCAATCCTGGAGGACATGCAGAGTGAGGAGGCATGGAGTGAGAAAAGGATCCTGGAACACCAATGTCAAAGTGAGGGCAATGGACAAGGAATGTAGGAGGAAGACAGAAAGAATATGTGGCCACAAGCAAGGAGGAAAGAGTTTCAAGGACAGACTGACAATTGCCTTAGAGAAACCTGGTAGGAAATGAACTGACAAATATCTACTTGACTCGGCAATTAGGGGATCAGGGAACCTATAACAGGAGTGGTTGGAATACAGTGAGAGCTGCAAGCTGATTTCCAGGGTTTGAGAAATAAAGAGAGAAAAAGAAATGAAAGTGGCCAATAAAACCTTTCTTTTCTAGAAGTTGGAGGAGAAAATTAATGGGGAATTTCAACCAGGCCCCCAAAGAGTACTTCAAAGAAAGACAGATAAGGGATGATGGATGGATGGAAGGAAGGATGGATGGGTGAATGGATGGATGGACGGAAGAAAAGATGAATGGATGGATGGATGGACGAATGGAAGGACAGATGGAAGAAAAGATGGATGGATGGATGGAAGGATGGATGGAAGGATTGGATAGAAAGAAGGAAGGAGACATGGATGGATGGATGGATAGAGCAATAGCCATTGTTCCAGGAGGTGTGGAAGAGGACGGGGGTTAGGTTTAGGGGTATTTTGACCACTTATTTTTAAGTACATAAAATATAAATCTTTTTTAAAAAATATACATCTTCTGATAACATTACATAGAAAAGTAATACAGATTGGACAAAATGTAATTTAGTATCTTTTTTTTTTTTGATGACTTAGGATCATCAATTTGTACACCAATTATTATACTCAGTTGTCCAGAAAGAGATGCCCTTAGTGTTTCCTAAGACAATTTGAGTGTATTGCCCCTTTCTAGAAGACCCTAAATAGCTGTGAGTCTCTTCCTTTTCTTTCTTTCTTTCTTTCTTTTTTTTTTTTTTTTCCTATTTCTTACTTTGTTTTCTGGCCATGAGCTGTCACTTGACTACTAACACTTGTGACTCCCTGCAATCTCCTACCCAGCCTTTCCTAGTTTGCTTCACCCAATTGTGGAAGGTTTAAGATGACATGACCATGCTCATGTGAATCACCACTAAAATGTGAGCAGACGTTTCGGTAGCTAATGACCTGAATTATTCTTAGGAGGTGAACATCATGAACATCTATTTTTGAGTGCTCAGAGATCTCTTTAGCTTTTTTTCCTGATGCTCATCTATGTTCCACGAGAAAGGGGACGGGGTAGGGGTGGTGGGCTGAAATATTATAATTGAAGAACACATATACACATCATGCATACTAACCCGCAATGTGTACACAGAGAACAGGCTGATGAAGCACTCTGAACCTGCTGATAAATGTTTGCTACTTTTTCTCAAAACCTACAAAGTGTGTTGAACAATTTTACAAGACTCTTCTGTAAGCCATGATCTATGATCACATAAATAATTAACAATAGTTTTAAAATAACTTGGCAATGATTATGGTTCTGTTTAAATCCCCAACAATGTAACTCCCACAATCTTCTGGCTGATTCATAATTCTTATTGGAAACACATTTCTTGTCTCTGATGGTTGGTGAATAAATGTTTGCTACATTATTGGCTATATGTTTATTAACTAACAATTAATATGTTTACTAACTAATAAACATAGAGTCAATAATGTGTAAAAGTGCAGGAAATAAAATGGGAATTTTTGTCCAAATCATTAGCAATCTGTTTTTCACATATATGGTACTGAGCTATATTGTAATGTACTTTTTTGAGCAAGCACATTCAAGAAATTGAAATGGCTTACAGTATACAATTCCCCATTGTACAATCAAAGTAAAGAAGAAAAATGATTTTTAGAAAGCTCATCCCTTGGCAATTTTTCTGTGTATATGGAATTAATATTTACACGATGAGGATGCAAACCAATGTTTTGCCTTCTGACCCTGATCTACCAAACTTTTACAGCTCAGACCTGCAGACAGCTTTTGAAAATAACATTTGGCAAAAACATGTGCAAATGCTCTCAGTGGGCATCGAGGTACATGTATATTTTACTATCTTTCCTTTCTTTTTACTCTGAGTGCTTTAAAAATCAGCATAACTGCAATAAAAAGAACCCACAAGTGACCTCTTATTGAATTATGAAGCAATGTGTGTGGGAAACACCCCTCCGAGTTTTAAGAGGTTCTAAAGGAAGATGCTGTGCACGTACTCCACGCCTGCAGGAATTCTGGTGAAAGGAGATACCAACTCAGAGCTGCTTAAGTGATGACTCTGCGGCCAGGCAGAGCTGGGGAGAATGACTGGAAAGCTGGACTGGAAGGCAGAACTACCAGGGGCAGAGGTGGTGACCAAGTGGACAGTGAAAGGCCAGAAAAGACAACAGATAAGTTTCAGACGTGCCGCTGGGATAGGCCCCCTCTTCCAAGTTTTAAACAAGGTTTTAAAAAGTTGAAAGAAAGAAGACAACTGAGCTTCTGCAAAACTGACAACTGACAACTGCAAAAATGAAATATTGCTTTAGGCACTTTGTTTTTAGTCATTAACAACAGTTGATAATTGTTCAATATAATCATTATCAATAATAATGGCAAAACTAAATGCCAATGAAAATATCTTACAGTACACAGTTCCATGTGTCAATCCTTCATCTCAGCTAAATTTCTCTACATTTAGCTATTATTATTTTTCTGTCTTCGCAGCAGTTTTATCCAACCTTCTGGGATATAATTTGTGAGCAGAGGAATTACAAAATTCCAAGATTGCTGCTCAGTTGAATTACTCTTGCTTATATAAGGCAGGTCTCATGTGCACATTATTCTATTAAGGGTATCAATGCTATCAATTATTCCTTATTTTTAAAATTTTCCTTAAAAATTGCTTTTGTCAAAATAGTATTGCTATGTTCCTCCAAAGTCCAAAACACCTTAGTTTCATCAGGCTTTCATAACCTAACTTTCTTCAAACTGGCCTCATCCATCTCTGGATTCTCTGCTATAGGATTGTCACACTTGCCACACACATACATGAGTCAACATTTGGGCATCACATTTGGAGTGCTGGTTCCTGTTTATCTATTTTAGTTTCTTTTTTTGTTCTTCATTTCAGAATATTACAAGGTATACAAGTTTTGGTCACATAGATTGCTTTGCACAGATTGTGTCTAAAGTTGTAAGTGTGCCCATCACTTGTACCTATAAATTACCCAACCCCCTTTCCCCCGTTCTCACATGCTATATTTTTGTTGAGTTTTACTTCCATATGTGCACGTTGGTGGTTGATTGATTAGTTCCAATCTATTATTAAGTGCATGTGTTGTTTTTCTGTTCTTGCAATACTTCACTTAGAAGAATGGTCTTCAGTTACATCAGGTTGTTATAAAAGATACTACGTCACTATGTTTTTAATGGCTGAGTAGTACTCCATGATATACACATTTGATTAATACATTCATGTATTGGTGGGTACTTGGGTTGTTTCTACACCTTTGCAGTTATGTATTGTGCTGTTATAAACATTCAAGTGCATGTGTCTTTTTGATAAAATGACTCTTTTTACTTTTGGGTAAATACCTAGCAGTGAGATTGGTTGTTTGAGTTCTTTCCATATTACTTTGCACAGAGGTTGTACTAGTTTTCAGTCCCACTGAAACTAGCCCATATGTCCACATCCAGGCCAACATCTCTTCTTTGGGGACTTTTTGATAAAAGCCATTCCCACTGAAGTAAGGTGATATCTCATTGTGGTTTTGATTTGCATTTCCTTAATGATTAGAGATGTTGAACATTTTTTTGATGTGTTTTTTGGCCATTAGTTTATCTTCATTTGAAAAGTTTCTGTTTGTGTCTTTTGGCCACTGTTTAATAGGGTTGTTTGATTTATTTTATTATATATATATATATATATATATATATATATATATATATATTTCCCAACTGAAGCCTTACTTCATCCAAGGAGCATTTTCTGATCAAGCTGGCTCTCAAAGATCTCTTCTTCTTCATAGTACCTGTATGTCTTATTGTTTCTATTATTTGCAGCATTGCTGTTGCTATGGTATGCTGGAACTTGAGCTTTTTGATTGTTAAGCATTCAAGAATTCTGCAAAAACTGTAAACCAGTGGTAGCCTGAAATCAGCCACATTGGGGGCATTTACACTATGTCAACAGGCAAGCAGTGAGGATCAAGTTCTTTATTTTGTTTTGGGTTTTTTTATTGGGGGATGAGGGTGGGGGTAGAAGTAGAGGGAAAGGACAGAAGGAGGAGAACTGGTTTGCCAGTATACCACACAACAGACTCTCTAATCCAACTATTCATAATATACTTAAAATATTTTTTCAGGGCGGTGCTTGTGGCTCAAAAGAGTGGGGCGTCGGCCCCATGTACCGGAGGTGGCAGGTTCAAACCCAGCCCCAGACAAAAACTGAAAAAAAACAAAAAAAAGTACTTTTTCACTTCCCTACTATATAGTTTTCTAATAAATTTAAATAATTCTAAGATGAAGTAATCTGTGACTTCTCAGGGAATTAAATTCCAACATGAACATGTATCCATGTACACTAATTAAAGTGTAAGCTCCATAATAGCTAGCTATATCTCATCTATATTTTATATTCTTCATGGTGCCCAGCACAGTGTATAGTAAAAAGACCAAAAGAGCAGAACAGAGAACCCAGAAGTAAACCCATGTACTTAACAGCCAACTGGTTTTCAACAAAGGTGCCATGAACAAACACTGGGGGAAGGACATTCAATAAATGGTGCTGGGAAAACTGAATCTCCATATGCAGAAGAAAGAAACTGGATCCCTATCTCACACTACATACAAAAATCAGCTCAAGAGAGATTAAAGACTGAAACATAACACCACAAACTATAAAACTACTAGAAGAAAAAACATATGTATGGAAAACAACTTTTGGACATTAGGCAAAGATTTTAGGGTTAAAACTTCAAATGCTGAGGATTTTAAAAATACCATTATTATTTTTTTTTTTTTTAGGTCTTGGCATTTTTAGTCTTTTTCAATATTTCAGATTCTCATTTCCCAAGGTCAACAGATGTTTCCTCTGGTCCAATGACTAAAATGTGATGTACTTATAATATTAGATCTAATTCTCAAAGATCAATCAATAAGAGTAAATCTCAAATCTGTATATTGGGTAAGCCTTACCCTACTGCCTGAGAACTCCATCTCTAAATTACACATAGTCTTTCTGTCTTCAGTAATGAGCAATAGTGCAGCGATCCTCAAAAGATCTCTACTGTATCTTTATTTTTATGTCCTTCCTTGATATTTACTTTCTATTCCAATTCAGGTAATAGATATGATTAAAAACATGAAAGTCTTCCCCAGCAATCTTCGTTTCTCTTCCATAATCTGCTGTTTACATATTCTCTTAACTCTTAATTTTGCTAAACACCTCAAATCCTTTGTTCTTACACTGTCGTTTTGCTATCAATTCCAGTACTTGCCTCTCTAGTCCATTAATTACCACATTTCCCACTTTTGACATTGGAGTTCTTAATAGTAACATCAAACCAAATGTTTTAAAACCTCATTTCTAAAAGCATTTGCCGCAAAGACATTTGTACCAGAAAGTTTACTGCAGCTCAATTAATAATTGCCAAGTCATGGAAGCAACCCAAACGCACATCAACCCACGAATGGATTAACAAATTGTGGTATATGTATACCATGGAATACTATTCAACCATAAGAAATGCTGGAGGCATCTTTTATGTTTACCTAGCTCAGTGGTTCTCAATCTTCCTAATGCCGTGGCCCTTTAATACGGTTCCTATGGGTTGCGACCCACAGGGTGAGAACCACTGACCTAGATGGAGTTGAAACTCATTCTTCTCTCTCTTTTTTTTAATTAAAACAAATGACAAATTTTATTACATGAGTTAATTTTTATGTCTAAGCACAAGGATAATGAAATACATTTTCCATGCCAAATATTATATACATTAATAACATACAGTGGTAACAATGCAGTGGAGGTTTCCTGGGAAACAGACTCTGTGATAGAAATATCCAAGCAGGAAGTGTATTGATTGGGCAGTGCTGTCCAGATGAGGACCAGGGAGAGTGAAGGAATGAAGCAGGACAGACAGAGCAAGAAGTTGAACTCTATCGAAGTCCCGACAAATATCTCAGTTGATCCCTTGAGGAACCTCTGAAATTGGGAAAGCCCCTCAAAGATGTCTGAATTGAGGCAATGGCCAGTTTTTGGATATCTGCTGCCCTACAAACAGGAACTTGAATGAGATGACTCTCTAGCCAGGGGCAATTTCCAGAGAAGAACTCAGCAGAGAGCAGCCAAGGACCAGTAGTCCCAGTAGCTGAGGGAAGGGGAGCTTCAGTCTCAAAAGGGCTGGGGGATTTGTGAGAATCTGGGAAGCATATCATAACATTGACTACAGATGATCAAAAAGAAAAATACATCGTTCATAATTTACGGCAAAGTTCTGCCTCAGTCCCAGATACAACTGAAATTAAAATTATGAAAAGGTAAAATTCTAGCAAGAATTTTTCTCGTTAGAAACTCATTTTTCTTAGTAAAGTATCTTAAGAATTGAAAAAAAAATACTCAATACTAATATGAAACCAATACATAAACAATTACATGCTCATATAAAACACAAAAATAGTCTAGCAAGGGGTGGGGGTGAGGAGGTGAGGGAGAGAAGCGGGTAGGGTGATTAGTGGGAGAAGGGAGGGCATTTGTCAGGATCCCATCCTATACGCATAATGGGAGGGTGTTCAGCATAGCCATTGGGTGAAGGGCTCTTCTACAACTGAACTTTACCTTGGAAGTGAGAACACTGTAACCTAAACATTTGTGCCCCCATATTAGTTTGAAATGAAACTTCATTTCTCAGAGTCTTCTCTATTATAGACAACCTGCCCTCTACAAAATAGACATGCCATTGTAAATCTGAAAACTTAAATACTTCAGAGATGGATTGGAAAGAACTCATTTTGGAAGGAGCTCGAGGCAGCATAGCATAGCAGAGTGATCAAAAACATGAAAGTGAGAGAGAGGTGGGTCCAAATCTTGGCTCTGCTGCTGCTAAGCTACATGACTTTGGGCAAGTTGTTTAAATTCCCCGAGCATCAGCTTCCTCATCTGCAAGACGTGGAAAAGAGAGGGATCGTTTAGTAAACATGTCCTTGTCTTTACACCATTTTCTAGGATTTCTACAACAGTCAAGTCAAAATATTACCCTCAGAAACTGCTGAAGAGATGTAGGTTTTGGAAAATGTGAGCAAAAAGGAAAAATTTTTCTTACCCAAAGCCCAGCTTTTGGTTCTGTCCTGAAGCTACCTCTAAAGGCATCTCTAAATCATGACACCATTGCAGGTCTGCACTTCCTTGTTTACACATGGAGGGAGGCTGAGTGAGTTCTATTATGTGCATCTGGCACTGCAATTCTGGGGTTTTATTTTACATAGAAGGAACCAAAGAGTAAGGTGAGGGGCGCGTAGCAGCGGCTGGCTCTACGACTGTCACACAGAAAGGCTTGCTGTAAAACCAGGAGCTCATCCTAAACTGGTTGCCAGCAAGTTTGATTTCCACTTGAGTAGGCCAGGCGCCCTCTCTCCCCAGGTGCAGCTCTGCTCCTCAGCTATCTCAGCCTAAGCTGACCCAGAGCCTCTTTCACTTCCTCCCTGCATTGGGACCCGATCTTTGTGCTGAACTAGCCTCCCATTCTGAGATCCCTTCTTGAACTGGTCATTCTATTAACCTTCCCATTTAGGTTACTTTACTTATTATTATTGATCTATTGCCACCAATCAATAGAACTTATATGGTGGAATGGGGCAAAAGAAAAAAATCTAATAATCACAATGTTGGATTAAAAAAATTAAGCTAAAAAAGGGTGCAAGGGATGTGAGGAATAAAAACTTATCTACTAGGTACAATGAACATTACCCCGGTGATAATCACACTAAAAGTGCTGCCTTCAGCATTATAGAAGGTATCTATGTAACAAAAACATTCACACCTCCTTGATATGATACTTTGAAGTGAAAAAAATCTAAGCTAAAATATACTGATAATGCTGAGTTTTAAAAATCACGATACATTGTTTATGAATAAAAACATATAGTGAAAATATGGACAGGATGACAATTTCCAAAATTTATGGCAGACGTTTTTCTGGAGAGGAAGGAAGAGAAATAGGACTGACGGCGGTGGTGGGGATGGGGCCTTGGAGTTTATCTCTATTGTTTTATTTTGTTTCTTAAAAGAAAAAAAAAACTAAGCTAGTTATGGCAACGAGGCAGTCTGTCATTTCCAGGTTGTAGATACATTTTTTTAAAACTTGTTGCTTTCCAAGTAATTTTTTTTTTCCAAATTAATTCTATGGGATTTCTACCAGCTACATGAAGAACTAAGCAATTTCCAATTTCTTGCTAAAGAGTTCAAATGCTGAGGCAAACTCTGGGCTACAAATTTGTGTAACCAAAGCCATGCTGGTCTCAATGCTGCCAGTGTTGGGTTACAGAGGTGAGAGGAGATTGAACTGTTTTGTTTTCATGGCTCATTAAGTGAGGGTTACACTGGTAACCATAATCAAATTCACTGCACTTATCTTTGCCTCCTCTCTAGGAAGTAAGGCCAGACCTTAGGGAACCGAAGGACTTAAAAAAGTCTCAACTACTCAAGGCCTATGGTAATTCTGTGCGCAAAAGAAATTCGCACACCTGAAAAGGATTAAATTCTTTTTCCTTTTCTAAATGCTCCCCTTCCTTAAGCTTCCTCTGTCAGTTGACTGCCAACCTTACTGCTAATTCCCATCCTCCATCAGGTTTACCAGCACTTCCTGCTGCAAATTAGTGTTCAGTGAACCTGAGCCTGATCTCCAAAACACATCCAGGCTCTGGGGATTTCTGTCCTAGGATGCTGGTGCAAAGGGCACCCAAACATCACCAGGAGATGATCAATCAACTGTGACCTGGGAGTGTTCCGGGAACAAGGGAGGAAGGGATATGCTGGGAGACAAAAGTAATGAGTATGTAGGAAAAAGCAAGAAAGTCTTTCATTAAGTTTTCACTGTAGGACATGATCTAGATGGAGAAAAATTAGAATCATAAAAGGGAGAGGAAGGGCAGAAAGGGGGTGATGACAGACTCAAGTAACGGGAACAAGCCAGAAAGGTCAGAAAACTTGCAATCAAGGGACACAGCAGAAAAGTGAAGGGAATCAAAACAGTTGGTCTGTGAAGTCTTGACAGTATTAATATCAAAGTCAGTGCTTAATAACCTCAACTTCAACCCAAAGAGCAGAAAGGCTCTGGGCCTGCTAACTCATTCCCACAATACACCTGCACACATTCATGCTCACGTCTTTGGGGAAAAAGGGCTCTCTCTGATCCACTGAAGAACAATCCAGGAGCCTATCAGATCTGGGGACTGATTTTCAGAATCCTTTCTTGTTTTCTTCTTTTTTTAAATATAGTCAAAAAAGGAGAAGGAAGCAAGGAAGACGGGAAGGGAGGAAAGAAGGAAGAAAGGAAACAATTCCATGTGTAAACCACAGACAAAAGCTAAAAGCTAATACGTGCCTATGAGCCAAGTTGCAGATTTACCTGTACTCTTCCAGAGGATAAAATCTAAATTCCCATGTGGATAATTAGCCATCTTTTCTTTCCATTATTACACCTAGTAAGACAAGTTAAGAACTCCCTTCTTTTTCCCTTTATTTTTTACTCTGCACAAGAAGACCATTTTAATGCAACCTTTACTATTTTTTAAGAACCAAGGGGAGGAAGAGGTGGGTTCTACTTCAACTATGTTTTGTGTATTTGAAAAGAATGCTGTTTAGTGCTTCTTCCTTTTCCAAAAAGAAACAGGACTTTGAGACCAAGAATCCTCACGTCACTGTGCATCTCTCCCCTGTGGCTGCTCCTCTAGTGCCAGCCCATTTGAAATAGCAGTTTCACATAATGCAATTTATTAAATCCACGTTTCCTGCCACGTTTTGCTTCATGTGCCTATGTTCTTTTGTTTCCTTGCTAACATTTTTACAGCTCAGAGATCAGACTTTCTGGTATAACTCTAGGATATGGATATTAAAATCAGATCAGCAAAAGATTTTATGGACTTGGAAAGCTTCCAATCCGGGCTGTAAAATAAAGCATATTATGCAGCTGATACCATCAAATCTATTCTATGCCGGTTTCCTACTCTGGGGGTGGGGTGGGAGGAATGAAGGTGGACTTGGTAGAACAATGGAGAATGGGAAAGAGAAGGAAAGGATTTGATTAATCGTGGAATTTGAAAATGAGACACATTTATATTAAAGAAATGTCTTCAAAGACTTCATAACCCCCGAGACGTTTTCCAGCTAGGTAACTTTTGAATTACAGCTGGAGGTGATGTTCTCGGAGCTGCCTCTGCCAGCTGTAATCCCACCCAGCCTGCAGCGTCCCTTTTGCAAACGCACAACTTTGCCATTTTCTCCGGCAGAGGCACAGATAACTCCAGCGTCCACAGAAAAGTGTGTGAGACAGAGGGCTGAGGGAGGAGCCCCGTGGCTCTGCAGCAGCTCCTTTGAAGTGTTTAATTCCTCTCTTGTGATCTATTTATCAACACGACATTTAAGCGTATCAGCTTTAGCTCAGCAATTCCATCCTCAGCGGCTCATGTGGCTCAGGGCCTCTGTCCAGCACCTGGGGGGCATAGTTTGTCTTATCTGAATTCAGAAATGTTAACAAAATCAGACTGTTTCTTCTTTTTCTCCCTCTCTTCCCCTCCCCCCACCTCCCTCGGGGTAGGCTGGGGCTCCCAGCGCGGGAGAGTGGCGAGTGTGCGCAGGAGCGCGGAGCCTGCCTTTGTCAAACACAGGAAACGCACCAAAGCAAAGAGTGCAGCTGGAGCCCGGCTCCGCTCTCGGCTCCGCTCCCTCCACAGCCCCACCCGCCAGCACCGGCTTTTAATTTTCAAAGGCACTGCAATTGCTTGGTGTGGTTTCAAGAGCTGGGGTGCCATTCTCCCAGATGATGACTGTGCTGACGTCAATGGCATTCTTATCATGCCTAGTGCGACATCAGAAACCAGCCCTCAGAGGCTCCTCTTATTCACAGTGCCTGGGCTCTCCGCAAAACGTGGACCGGATTTTTGAAATGCAAAGGTCTCCCTTCTCTCAACAAGCTCTGCGCTCAGCAAGGCAGCCTCCTTGAGTCTGCAGCTTTCCAGTTAAGACTGTTCCTTGGTGTTCTCTCCTGCAAGGACTCCCTGTAGGAGCAGAAAGGGCTGAGTGGAGCTCAGAGCTCCCTCTTGCCTGTCAGTTTCAGAGCCCTGTGTGTGTCACTCCACCCAGGTTAGAGACAAGTTGCTGTTTCTGATCATTCTTTAGGTTTTACTAAAGCCCTTGACAGGAGGAGATTTCCACCTATACAAAGACCAAGACCCTCTTATGTAACTGCTTATAGCTTATTTTCTGGGTCATAACCAGAGCCCAGGTCCCCAAATCAAGCCTGAATTCACTTCAGACTGCAGCAATCACCCCTGTCATGTTTTTTAATAAAGAAGAAAAACAGCATCACTGAGAATTAAACATTTTACTCTAAATTTTACCAACGACTTTTTAAAGAGGCCTGATTTCAAAGGCTGAATTTACAAGGGACTCACTAGACACTGAACTCATTATCCTTTCCCTACCCAGCAATTTGGGAGCAGTTTTTATGGTGATGATGAAACTGTCTCCATTTGTAGTGGAGTTTATTATGATCCAAATCTGCCCCCAAACATTTGGGAAATGTCTAGAGCCCAAATCAAGATATTTAAAGAGTCAAGATCATTTTGTGTGATGACAGAACAGTACCTGTCTAGGTAGATTTCATCTGCCCAGACTTTGACACAAATAAATCAAAATTATCTTTGTGTCTACCAACCAAATAATGATCATCCTGCTAAAGACTACTGAGCCACCCATAGTAAGCTTATTAGGAGCAACTATTCTAGAAAGAAGCCTGTTTCACTACATAAGAAATAGACAATGCAATTCCATCAAGAGTCATGACAGGGAAGGAATATCAGCATACAATGGGTTTAACCCTTCCACCTTCAAGGGAGGAAACTGAAGCCCAGTGGTTGTTTTGTGGTTTATTCCAGGTCACACAATTATTAAGTGGCAGGACTGACAAACTTCAGCTGCTCTGTCTAAAGGTGATACGCTCTTTCTGCCATATCACTTTGCTCCTTGTTATTGAAAACCTGCTGACTGAGCCTCAAACTCGTTTGCCAAGAAAGTTCCCATTTTTCCTTTAAATCTAAACAATAATTCTGAATTTCTTAAATAAAGAGATTTTTCAGGAACTTTTACATAAACAGAGTTCTGATACATTTCTCTGAGTTTCACAATCGGTGAAAAGATTATTAAACAGAGTGGAACAAAATAATAGACATTGGAATGCCTGAAATTTAGATGATTTTTTTTTTTTTTTTTAAAGATGATGCTCTTGGAGAAGAAACAGCGAAGATTTTCCTGGGCTCCAAATATCTAAGCTCCCTGAGACTAGCCATCATTCTGCCTCAATTACTACCTAGCTCCCACTGTGCCCTGTAACATTGTTTACTAATGTAATTTGTTTGTTTGCTAAGTCCAGCCTTTCACTTAAGGTGTGATCACATATATCAGAGCTATTGGGAAAGTATCCAGCCATTATTAATACTATTTTTTATATTACATGGTAGATACTTTCCAAACAGCCCTTGTATATGATCTTCACAGTTACTTTGCCTCCCACCTCCACTAGCTTTTGCTTTCTCTTCAGAGTGTAATGGCAGCTTCTGTAAGTCACCTTTTGCTACTCTCATTTTGACAGATATGCATCACATTCTGGTCTAGAAAGGAGAAGAGATTAGACACAGCTAAAAGATCTTGGCTTTAGAGTCAGACCTCAGCTGTAAACCTGGCTTAATCACTTGCTATCATATAATTTTAGGACATTTCTTTACCTCTCTGAGTTTCAGTTACCTTATCTACAAAATAGGAATAATGGCCCCTACCTACCAGTGTTATTGAAAGGGTTGGCTTGGCATAAAAGGTAGTGATATAAGGATGATTTTAAAAAATAAATGGGGAGAATCATAAAATTATTAAAGAATAAAACGTAGAACAAAGGACAGTAAACATTTTCCCTCTTGCAACCAGAGTTAGATCCTCAGAGCCACTAAAATTGGAAGGGCAATATTTCTTTAAAGAATTTTTCTTGAAAAACGAATTATCGAACCACATATACAAGCATCAGCCTGCATTATACATTTCCATAAAATGTTAGTGGAATGCATTTTGCACTGAGTATCTGATTACAATTGGATGTCAACTAGCTTCAAAACCTAATTGTGCTCTTAAAAATTGTCTCTTCTCCCTGAGACAAACTGTCAATATTCATCTAGGTGATAAGTAACTTTATATAAACTGAGATAAGAAGCCAAATCAATTCCTTAAAGGCAAACCCACATTAATGGTGCAGGGTTTTGGAAAGCCTAGCTGTCCATTTGTGAGATAAGCCATAGGGTCTCAAAAAGTACATTTTCACTGTATACTATGTTATTAACAAAATTGATGTTATTTCACCGACAACAAAATTTATCAAACTTAATGTGCCTTCCCTTTGGCAGAAATCAATAATATGAAATAATAATAGCATTTTAACTTAGAAACAAATTACAGCCCTGCCTGTTTAAGCTGACTCATCCAGATTTTGTAAGTGAAACCGGAGTGGTCTGCGTAAGTTCTAGGATGGATATGAAGCAGAAAAGCCCAGATGTCAAAAGGGTGTGTGATTCAGAAGAGGGTATTCATGTTGGGGATTTAACCCTAAACTAATCAATTCTGCCTAAGACAATCAAGAAAACAGCGCTTGTTTCTAATGCAATCATCCAGCCCTCCCCACATAGTGAAGATTTTGCACCTAGTCAATATCTCAATCAACTTTAAATGCTTGATATCCTTTCTGCTTCATTCAAGCACGTGGAAAGGAAGGATTTAGTCATTTCGAATTACTCCAAACTACCACGTAAAGATACATGCAAATTTGAGCATGTGGTTCCCTTCCTTAAAACCACTCATTAGTGATGTTCCATTCACCTAAGCCCTTCTTCAGCAGGACTGTTTCACAATTTAAGGAATGGCACCACTTTCTAATTCATCCTGCCAGGGGGGCAGCCCTTTAGAATTTATCTGCCCAGAGTTGGTGCCTTTTAAAAATAGGCACAAGGTGTCTAAAAACACAAAAGGCTCAGGGGAGTACTCTCAGGTCTCGGATTAGCACGGATTTCTGATCTGGTTTTATGTGTTGCTCCCACAGCAACTTGTAGTGTGCCTTCATGGTGCTAAGGGCATTTCAACAATATATTTTGTTTAATTTTTCTTTACCCTACTAGAGTGTAAGGTAGGAATTGTGACCATATTGTTTAACTATGTGTTCCTAATTCCTAGCCTAGTGTGTGGGACACGGTAGTTGGTGAATAAAAAATTGTTACATGAAGTTAGGTTGTTAAGTCATGTTCAGTTGCTATGTTTTGCCCTAGGAGTTAATCTGGAGAGTATATGAAATAATTCTGTCCTCAGGAATGACTCTCATGATCAATCCCAAACACCACAGGCATGTGTTCCAACACAAAGTTTCAGTGGCCCCTAGGGAAATTGACAGAAATATCAATAAGGCCAATGTAACACCCTTGCGCGTGTCACACGCACCTACGAGCAGTTTCTCCAGCCCCCTGTGGGCAAGGATTGTTCTCTGTGTCCTTACTAGATCGTAAATATACAGCATGTAGGACATACATGTCATAATATGAAATCATGATTTTAGTTATCTGGTAGTTCTGTTGAAATAGCTTTATTTGGTAAAAACGAAGAGTTAGAAATACTATGTTGGGCCCCACAATTTTTTATCTTGAAATTCTAAAGTCTGAGAACCACTGACTTAGCAGAATTTTCCCATCAGAACCCAGACTTGAGGGTTTTTAGAAAGCATGTCATGTGTGGCTTAACTTACAATCTTTCCTTCTTTTGCTTCTCATCCTTAGTTTTGATTTTTTTCCAATACTTCCCACAACTGTGCTATTTCCTAACTTTACTATTATCACTGTGCAATTCTATATTCCACAAAGCTAATAAGCTAGAACCTCCATAGTTGACCGCCTCTACATTGACCACCTCCTTAAGTTGACCTAAATTTCGTAGACTGGACATGTAACACACATATATATCAACACAGTAGGCCCAGTTCTTTATGTTGACTGCCTCTGTATGTTGACCAGTTGTTACAGTCCCTTGGGTGGTCAATTTACAAAGGTTCTACTGTATGTAAATTATTTTGCTGTAAAAGATTTAAAATTTCTAACCAAATACATTAGAATAATGGGCCTGGTACACTCAGCCACCACTTACTGGTATAATTTAAGGCATAACCTTTAAAGATAAAAAGTAATTGCACACATTAGACTTCCCAACAGTGTGCCAATTAGTGGGGATTATAAGTGACGTAAAATACTGACTTCTCTCATTTCTTATAACAAGTGGGTGGGAGACTAAACATAAGTCACATCCTTTATCTGCTTAGTTTTCACTAGAAATACTCGCATAATTACTGATGTGTGCCATGAACAACAACAACAAAAAAAACACTGGAAGTGCTGACCTAAATAATCTTTATATGATTTAATGAATGTATAAATTATAATCAAGAATATTAAATTTTAAAATTATTCGGCAGACCTTATTCAACAGTATAATAATATTTCAAATTCTATATTCATGACAATACATTTTCAGGTACAGTTTTAAAAAATAACTCATGGAAGGGAAGCAAGCAATTAACGAATGCATGAAAATAATACTAGCTTAATCCTCCCTTTAAGAAAGTTCTTATGCTTGGGCGGCGCCTGTGGCTCAAGCAGTAGGGCGCCGGTCCCATAAGCCGGAGGTGGCGGGTTCAAACCTTGCCCCGGCCAAAAAGAAAAAAAAAAAATAATAAAAAGAAAGTTCTTATGCTCTACATGTTAATATTCAGGTATGGACTTCATGGCATTTCAGGCATGTTGATAATATTAACATTTCCACTTGATTGTGGGAAATGGCATTTATTTTCAGCTTTTCTTAGGAATATAATTAACCTGATGGTCAACATGATATATTAGAAAAGTTCTTGTCAGTCAAAACCCACAAGCTATAGAAATTACCATGTTGTTAAACGTCTCACCCTGATTTGACAATGGTAACAAGTCAGCACTGTTCTGCTAAAGGAAGATCAATCATCCCATTCATTGCACTAGAAATTTCTTTCTTTTTCTAAAATTAGCATTATGCTCAGTATATGTGAAAGAATACATGGGAATCCAAAATAATGCTCATTCAACTCTGTTTTTTCCATCTTCTGATGAGTTAGGGAATTGAAAAATTCACCCTAAAATGTCTTCCTTTCTGTGTCTCTATGTACACACACACACACACACAGACACAAAATCTCTCTCTGTAAATCTTGTCATGGGCATGAAACACAAAAAGAAAAAGGTAGATATTTTGTTATAAATATGAAACAGAAAAGAACTCCCCTCCTCACTAGTATTGATAGCTAGAAGTCATGCATTTCTAATGGAATAGTAAAATAGATATTGATTCTATGGCATAGGACACTAATGGTTTTAAAAGTAGAAAGACATGAATTCAAATTTTGACCCCGCCACATTCTAGGTTTGTGAACACAGGCAAGTTACTTTACCTCTAAGTCACAGTTTTCTCATCTGTAAAATGGAGTCCATAGAATTGTGAGGATTTAACAAAATACTTTATTTGAAGCATCTGGTATAAATTAAGCATTCAAGCATTCAAGCAACAGAAAATATAGCACTAAAGTACAGTGCACTACATTGGGACATCAGAAAAGCTTAATTTAATAAATCTCTGGTCTGATGCAATATGATTCTGCCAGTAAACTGTAGTTGAGTGCAGTTGGCCCTGCTTAGGGCATCCCTACATCAGCTCTGGCCAACTCATCCCTTGGACATAAGTGACCTTCCCAGTTTCCTGGCTACAGCAGCCCCAGTAAAGAGTTGGTTAACATTAAAATTAAATTAATTAAACATTAAATTAAAATTGCTCACCTTTTCTGCCTTCCCCTCCTGGAGAGCCTGGCCCTGACCACGGCCTGTAACTTAACAGGAACCATCTAGCTGCCTGTGAGATACATGAACGCTCTGGATTCCCCAGTCACTTCTGGGAGGGTCCAGGGAGTACAAGGCCCAAGGAATAAACTTTGACCAATGACGGACAAAGATGTGTGAGCAGAAAAACCGCCCACCTGTTCTCCCCCACATGGAATGTTGTAAGACAGAGTGGTTCAATATAGCCTCACAGGCAACGTCTCTCATTGGTTAAAATCCAGTTGTGTTTTTGAAAAATTGTAACAAGGTTGGCAATGCACACCTTCTATTTGGTTTCTGTTCTTAACCTGCTAGTGATCCCCTCGCTCCACTCCACTTTTGCTTTCCTGGAATTACATGGTTCCACTTCCCCCATAAATGTTAGCCTGTTGGGTGTTTCTAGGGAACTGGAGCTAAGATTGTGAGATTTAGGGAAAAAATGAGGTAATAAAGTACAGAATAAGAGAAAGAAAAGAATTAATAATACTCAACATTAATTCTAGTTATCTCTTAATTCCTGAGATTCCCACATCAATGGAAGCTCATAAGGCCACATTACCACCTTATTAACAAAGAATAAATGATAAAATCAGGAGAACAATGGGCCTTTGAGGACAAACATTAATTTACTTCCATACAGTCTAGTTTTAATTATAACCTAAGACAACATGTCCAGAACCAACTAATGCTAGAGAGAGAGTGTGACAGAGAACACTTTTCTCTTTGAAAAGTCATGTTCCTTTGAATTTAACTAAAATGTTAATTGGATGTTAAAATTCAATCCTGGCGTTTTTCTTTCCTTTAGATATATGCCCACATTTTATACAGAAAACTATATATTGAGGTTCTACAAAAAAACAAAATGCAATTTTCACATTAAACATGGATTCTAATGTCTGGCATTTCTCTTAGTACTTGCACATAATTATCCAGAATTGCAGTTTTTCCAATACGGGACCCACAGTGGTTGCTCTGATTTGTTCCACATTGTATGGCCCTCTTGCTTAGTAAGGGTGGTCTTCAGTCCCAACGCTCTGGCTGCCATCTTCCTTCAACTTAATTGGCACACTTATGCTCTTGTGCCTGATGGCATGGAATATATGAGCTCCAGGTCATTATTTGGGCTTCTTTCATCCTCATTTCCAATATTTTTATGACTCTTTGTGCATAGGCACATTTGCTGAGTTGGCGCCTCACAGGTGGTTTGGTTTGTGGCGTATTTTAATAGCTATGAAACCATGGGTTCAGCGATTGGGTTGCGATGAGTTACATAATGCATGTGCTATTCAGTGCACCAACAAGAGGACTTTCCGAAGACCCCAAATGACCCAGGAAACTGCCTCACTGAAGGGAGTGCACCTCACTGCATGCCCCCACCACAAGGATGCATGCTTGATGCACGCCTATCCTGAAGGATGTGCCCTTACTCTGAAGGCTGGTGGTCTGACGAGAGCAGATTTGGTAACTACCCAGCTACATTAAGACACATTTATTTCTGTTGCCTTTTGGTTCACTTTATTTTGATTTGGTTTGTTTTCTGTTCTTAGTAATCAGGCCATTTTGTGAGTACTTTGGCAAGTAGTAGCAATACATGTTTTCTCTAGGAAATTTTTAACCTTTCAAACACAGCAGAGATATTATAGACATTATAAGTTGAATTAAATGGGGTTCTCAGTTCAGGGATGATGGTTATAACCCTTTTTCTTTTTATTACTATTCCAGTTTAATATCCTTACAAGAAAGGAATTGAGTATGAGGCATCAATGATACTGAGTTGAAACCCTGGTGCCTATAAACACAATCCTCTCTAGTCTGGGTTTGTTTGCAACTCACCACTTCCAGAAGCACCTGCCATTGACCCAGAAGGATAAATTCCAACTAACCCAAGTTCTATTTACCTTACTATTATTCATAGTTTACTCATTCATTCAACATGGGTATCTCCCCTATGCCAGCACCATGCACAGGATATCATCCCCTAACATCATGTACCATCAAATTCTGCTGAAATATACACTTTGGCATTCATCTTGCAACTCTCCTTGAATCAAGGTGAGGAATAAAATAAAACACATAATATCATTTATTTATTCATCAATTCATTGTCCATTCATTTAAAATAACATTTATTGAGAATCTAATTTGTCATAGGCACTGCACCAAATGCCAGCAAAACAAGGACAAAGGATACAGGATACAAACCATCTGCAAAAGATGAATTTAACTACAAAGATATCTTAAAAGTCTGAAAGGTAAAACAAATGAATACCGTGCACAAAGTTAAAGTAAAGAAAAATGTTAGAGAAAAGGAGGAGCTCATTTTCTTAAAACCAGTATGTCCAGAACATTAAACATAGCAATGCAGAATAAATAACCTCCTCCAAAGATAACT
Source organism: Nycticebus coucang (assembly GCF_027406575.1). NCBI lineage: Eukaryota > Metazoa > Chordata > Mammalia > Primates > Lorisidae > Nycticebus > Nycticebus coucang. Next base: position 148,813,688 of record NC_069780.1, on the reverse strand, counting down.
GATTTAATGAGGTGGATAGTAAACACAGAAAAAAATGATCAACTTGGTATGAGTAAATAAGATGGACAAAATACACTTTTGGGGAATTTTAGCATCAGTAGGTATGGGACTGTAAGCATTTCTCATGTGGATGGTGAAATTATAACTTGACGTAGTCATTTTAGAAGACATCTTGACAATATCTATGAAAAGTTTAAATTCAATTTCACAGCTAAGACTTATTCAGTAAATATACTTATAAAAGAACACAAAGATTTTTCAGGTACAGGGATGACTGCAATGTTATTTGTAATAGTAATAAAGTGGAACTGATCCATCAATCTATCATTAGATTAAATGGATCACTGTACACATCATAATGAAATGCTGTATGTCAGGTAATAAAACGAGGTAGCTCATTATCTGTATAAGCCCGTACAAACAAATTCAATTTTTTTTAAGACAGTCTCACTCTGTCACCTGGGTAGAGTATCATGGCATCACAGCTCATAGCAACCTCAAATTCCTGGGCTCAAGCAATTCTCTTGCCTCAGCCTCCTCATTAGCTGAGATTACAGGTACCTGCCACCATGCCCAACTACAAATAAATTTAAAAAAATCTTGGTGCAAAACAGTGTTTATAATACTCTCTGGGAGCATATGCAAGAAACTATTAACACTTTACTCCAGACAGTTATGACCAAGCAATTAGCACTGGCACAGGTGACCTCGATTTGTCATCCTGCTCTCTCACATGATAACATTTACAGACAGTGTACCCTCCCTGATGTGCTGGTCTACGATCTTTGAATATTATCAGGAAGTATTGAAGATCAGTGCATATTTTCAAAAGAATAAAGATTTTAAAAGAGCAGCAGCAAGGGAAAGATAAGGTGACCAACTTGTCCCAATTTGCCCAGGACTTTCCCAGTTTTAGCACTGAATGTCCCCCTTCCTGGGAAATCCCTCAGTGCTAGGAAAACTGGAACAGCTGGTCACCCTTGTCTGCCTCCGGGTTGTTACAGAGGGTTATGCCTGAACTAGATGCATAGGAGAGGCTGACATGTGTTTTTCTCCTGCCCACATCCTAATTTCCCCGTACCTCTGCCCAGATGCCACAGGGTCCCCCCTGGTCCCCAGAGGCAAAAGTCCCGGCTTTCTTTTCATCTCTGTCCTTTGACAGAAGGATTTCTTCTTTTGCTTTGGTGATTTGACCTTATGGATTATAATTTCTAAGACTGGAAATTTAAAAAAAAGTTTTCATGTAGTTTTACAGGAGAAAATAAACTACTGTGAAAAAACTGGGAGAGGAGGAATTTGGATATGGGGAAAAATCAAGTTATTTGTAGAGTGAAGGAGGATGAATTCAAAGAGGTTTTCAAGGCAAAGAAAGAACCCCCCTGGTCTGGCTGGGACGAGGTAAAGCAGCGCCCATTAGACAGACAGGAACAGTATCTATGAAATTCTGTAGATTTACAAAAGGGCTTTTTAGGGAAAAACTTTCAAAGCAAAACACACCAACCTTGAGGGGCAACTGGATTAAAAGATGAAATCAGTAACTGTATGCCTCTGACACTTTCCATATGACCCAGAATGCGCCGGTGGGAATACTGACTAACAGCAGAAAATATGAGTATGAACTATTCCCATGGGCAGGTGCCCTGCTGCACAACCGCCCTTATCAACCCTAACAAGGTTAAAGGAAAAATCCCCAAGGAATCTCACTGTTTACAGTGTCCATGGCAAGAGGGAAGCCAAACACGGAGGACACATGCTACTTCACATTTGTCCCTGAAATTGGGTAATGTTTCAGACCCGAGAAGGGCATCATAAGCCTCTCTGTCAGTGTGGGTGTGCCTCCTAACAGCGTAGGAATTCATTTCACACACATCCCCACAGTAACCACTTACTGAAGGAGAACCGAAGCCATTTCAGCTTGATTATATTTCTAAGAGTCCTGCAAAAAGGAAACCTCAGTATTATTCATAAGCCATCTAGCCTCTCGCCTTTAACAGTTTTGCCCATTCAGGGGGTAGAAGTGTTGCTTTTTGCATTGATAGATCAATAGCTACGCCACCACTTTCAAAACCCTATTTATTCTGCTCTCTGGACCATTCATTCAATCATTTAACCAATATTTGCTAGGAAATGAGTGGGGCAGTGGAGCGTCATAGATGAATCAGACAGAGTCCACACTCCAGAGTTAAGGGTACACCAGGAAGACAGATAAAAACAGCTGGTATTATGACTCTGCAAGATGAAAGAATGATGGAAGCCTACAGGAGGAATGCTTCAGCTGGGAAGGAGCTGAAGAGCTATTCAGAGCTATTCAGGAATAGCTCTCTCCAGGGGCAAGGAGATGTCCTACAGAAAAGGTGAACGTGAAGAAGGCTCCCTGGGTGGCAGAAGTTACATGCAAATGTTACAGAGGTGTGGGCTTGTGGCTTGACTGGGAAACTAGTCTGTGGGCTGGAGTCAGATGCACTTGAAAGGGGACACATGGAGGAGGAAGGGGCCTACAAAGGCCAGTGGGACCAGCGGACTAGAGGAAGGAGAAGGAAATGCTCACTGAGCATTTATTTTGCACCAAGCTTCTTACGTTTTTTATCTCATATAATGACTCCAATAACCCTCGTGAGTGTTCATTGCTCCCCTATGCAGATGAAGAAACAGAAGATGAGAAAGGTTACACCTGGGCTGACCCCCCATTTGAGGCCAGGTGTATCTAATACCGAAGCCCTTGCTCATTTTACCATGGAACAGTATTTCTAAGTAAAGGGTAAAGAAGTTTAAACTTTACCCTGAAGGCATTGCAGACTCTCTGAAGGGCATTCGGCAGGAGAGAGACATGGTCAGAACTATACTCTAGAAAAAAATTATTCTGGCAGTCATTGCAGAAGAGGAACCAGGGCTTTTCCGAGGAGGACAGTGAAACATTTATGTCAATGTCTACTGGCACATACAGAAAAGTCTGGGTGTCTTTAGGCTTTGATGTTGTCATAATTGAGTTTATGCCTAGAAACATGCACGTCTGAGACATATTAACAAGTTGCAAACCTAAAGATGGTGGATTCCAGAAACTCTGCTAGACCTTAAAGAGGCGAGAGGTTGGGGGAGGGGCACAAAGGTAAAATAGTATCACATTTCCAAAACTGAAAAACATAATGTTTGTGCAGATTCAGCCTCTATGGATGGACTGGCTGGGTAGAATACATAATTCTTGAGGTAACAGCTAGAGATGCTGGGAGCAGATGAAACAGGTAATTACATCAGAGGCTTACAAGCTCCATCAAACAATCCTATCATGTTAAAAGTTTGAGATGTTCTGACAGGCCTGTACCTCTGGCCTGTCATAGTACCCCATGCCAGAGCAAACTGACCCCGACCATTGCCTGGCCTCTACCCAATGGCTACTGGCACTGAAGTGGGTCATACCGTGGGAAGAAAAAAATAAAACTTTGAGACGATGCCTTGGCAAAGAGTTTGCTTTAGCTGCCTGTCTCAATGTGGCTCTCAATGTCAATCCGGTCAAGTCCTGCAAATTGGGTCTAATTGAAGAACTCGAGAATGGAAGGAACGGGGGAAATCGAGATACACAAGGACTGTCCAGGAAGTATCTAGCCATACTTTCCGAGAAGCCCTGGTAAGTTAAGAGATGGCGGAGTTAATTTACTTCTTGGGTTGAAAGTGCAATGGTCATTGCACGAAGCCTCCTTGGGTTGGAAATGTAAATCTTTATTACACATTCATTTTTCACAAATAAAAGTGGTAAACCAAAAATCAGGAATGTGGAAGTTCTTAAACTAAGGACTACATTGTATTAAAGCTCCAAGAAAGAAGGCTAGAAACTATTTTTGAAAAAAAAAAAAAAGTTTCAAAGAAAATTTTGCTATATCATCTTTTTCAGAAATAGTAAGAAGACATCTATATTCTAGTCGGTACAAGTGTTTATACTAAAGGTCAGGATTTTGAGATGGCAAGTAAACATTCCTACCTTAAAGATGGTTACAGGAACTAGAGGTGAAGAAATATTCCTTGATTTGATTTGCTCATAAAAGTAGCAGCTTTATATCTTAAGGTCAAGGAGCTATTTGTGGAAGGTTCCAAAGGTTTGGCTAGATTCAGGAATCATTGAAGAATTCCTTAAATGGTAAAAATTTTGCATGTGTATACATGTTCTGAAGAATCCTCTACTTCTAGGGGCCAAAGAAGAGAGTTAAAACTATAAATGGATATTTTACTTAAGTTGCTGAAGGAAATTTACAGGGGTTTCAACATCTACAAGGGAGAAGAAAAGGTTAACTGGGGACTAAATGGCAGCCGTATGGTGAGTTTTTAATCTCTACCAAAATACATTTTTTGCGAATGTTGTTTTCTGAAAACTTACAATTAGACATACATTTGTTTATATGTATAAAATAAAAATATCCCAGCGAGTAATTTATTACACCAAGTCCTTCAGTTCTGCAACCAACCTGTTTGCCCAAATTAGTTATGTTAACAGCTTCAGGATCTTCACAACTATCACCATATTAAAGAGTAGTTTAGACCACACCTGTGTTTCATTAAGGGCACTTTGGACAATTTTAGAATCTTGTTCCTTGGTGTTTTGAAGTTTCTGAGGAAGCTCCTGAGAGGCTTTTATTCCTGGAAGATTAATGTGGTTATAAGGCTACCAGGTAAGGCTCCAAACCTCCCGCTCAGCTCACCTAAAGCAGACCTGCTTTATCACGGAGACTTGTATACTGGGCTTCTTTCCGAATAACATTTATTTGAAGAAACATCTCTTCTATTGAGTGAAATTTTTAAATGAGCACATGGTAGACTATGCTAAAGTATTGGGCCTATGGAAGAGAAGATGGTGTGGACACAGCAGTCACATGGTCCTTCTCATCTGGCAATTTTCCCCAACTCTAAATTGTTGCTTTTGGGGATGTTCCTGTAGTTATAGCTAAAGGGGCTCCCTTCTGAACCGGGACAGTTTTCTAATTCCCTTCTTTCCTTCCACTGTGGCATGGGATGTGGTTAACTTGTATCTCTGGAAGCCAGGCCTGACGTTTTCCTGACTTTTATATTAGGAATACAATCTCCCAACCTGGCCCTATACTGTTGTCTCTGCACAAGGCTGCAAACTCTGGTAAATGAATGAATATTAGGTTGATGGTAATTGCGAGAAAAGAGATAAGAGGTAAGAAAAATAACAATGTTCAAATTACAAGGCAATAGAGTCCCTGATATTAAAGGAAGGTAAATGAGTTCATTCCAGTGTTCCACTAGCCATCTTAGACATTTTTATGATTGCCTTCTCTTCTCTTTGTTTACAATTTTATTTCTGAGATGCAGCTCATCATTTCCTGTTTATAAGGAGGCTTCAAACTTGGTTTCCTTTCTCCTCAATCTCTAGTTTCCTACCTCACTTTCTTTCCTCTTCTAATTGTAATTAGGTCACTTAGGTTTACAATAGTTCACTACACTGTGTATTATCCCCATCTCAAAGCAAACTTCAGATTGTAATCTTCACATTCAAGGTTTCTTACACAAAATTTACCCTAGAGAACCTGGTTTCAGACAATTACTGCTTAAGTGACTTGGTGTCTTGATACATTTTGCCTAAAGGTGGGACCTTTCCAGAATCATGGAACAGGTGGAAACAGTACCAAAGTAGTGGTTCTCAAACTGGGTGGGGTCAGAAAATATTTTCTGTGAATACTTTCATAATTTATATTTTTATTACAATGATTGTCTTTAAAATTATGTTTTGCCAGTTATAATGACAAAAATCATTTTTGCAGGAATCACTACAATTAAAAGATCTGTATAGAATAAAACATTTTAAAGTCAGTTTCTTGACAAGAGGTCTTCAAAATTCTTTCCTGAAGGTATTTTTTTGAAGAATCCAGCAAAAATATTTTCGCACTAAAATGGGCATTCATAATGGCCATAAAGAAGGATCTACATGTAATAGATTATTTGAAAGCTAGAAGGAAATATAAAAGAGCACTGATTAATGTGTTGTAAAATTTATATTTGTGAAAAATAACATTTATTAAAAGAGGTTTGACAGAGGGACTAAGTTACTTTTTTCCTTCTTTTCCTTCACCCTTTCCTTTCTTACTTTCTTCCATTAATACTCAAATCCTCTGTTATCTCTAAACTTTTATTCAAATGCAAACTTCGATCCTTTTGACCAGCTTATAGAGTTCAGAGTTTCATTTTGAAGAAAACTAAAATTAACTGTCACCATCAATAAATCAACTAAAGGATCAAGTACACGTATTGCATGGACAGAGAAATTGATTTAACACAGGGATTAAGAGGTTATCAAGTCAGCCCCACCCAGTCTGGACTCCAGCTGCACCACTTACTGTGCAGTAAGTAACTCAATTACTTGAGTTAATTAAAGTAAACCACACGTCCTCCTAGTAAAATGGGGATAACACTATCTCCAAGGGTAATTGCAAAGATTAAGTGATAATTTGTACATAAAAGCTTGGACTGTGCCTGGGACATGGTATAAGTGCTCAATAAATATTATAATTAATATAGTAGTGCAAAACATAATATTTCATACTGCTCCTATCATTACAAAGTGATAAAGCACATTCTGATATCCAATTAAGAAAATGAATGTTCAGCAATATCTCAATTCATGTGCTTCTATTGTTACTTATCATTATCTTATTCAAATGACATTTTATAAAAGTATTTGATGCTCCAGTTTGACTTGGTTCTAGACCTAGTACTAATAATGAACTGATGGGCTTTGAACTTGGGGAAGTTCATGATATAATGTGAAGCTTAATTCCACAGGGTTTTTATTAGTTCACTGCCTGTAACAATACCCAAATTTGTCCCTGAAGAGGCCATCAAAGCAGAATAAGACTAAGTAAGGTACTTCAACTCCTTCACAGTCATGTCTCCACCTTAACCCAGTTACAGATAATAGTCACATGCTTTCCAGATCAGAGCTCCAAATAAAGCAGTGATTTTCAGCTGCTGTGCTGAGGCACACTGGTGTGCCATGAGAGGATCTTAGGCATATCATGAAAATTTTTAAAGATTAATTAAATTATTTTCAAAAGAAGCTCACAGCACCAGAAGTATATTTTATTTTTTGTTACTTTTTTTTTTATCAATACAATTTAAGTGTGCCACAGAAGTTTAACTATAGGTTAAAGTGTGCCATGAGATAAAAAGGTTGAAAAATACTGAAATAAGAAAAACCACTGAGGTAATCTGAGTGGCTTATAAAGAGAAACATCTTTTATGACTTTCCTAGTCTAATTTTGTACTGTAAAGAGAAAACAATTCTTCTCTTTGTCTTTAACTAAGACGTGCTGTGGGTGGGAAGATGTGCGTTCTGACCACTTACCACCCTGACTTCTTTAACTACACACTATCACTGGCTAGCCCAGGTTCACTTTCCTAGTTTCTAAAGTGAACCCTTGAGTTGGAGTTGCGGGGTCGGGGGTGGGCTCCCTGAACCCAGTTGACTCGGTTTAATTACTCCCATGAGCTTTAAAGTTCAACCAAGGCATTGCAGTAATCAAGGGCAAAGGCCAGCGCGGAGGCTCACACCTGTAATCCCAGCTCTCTGGGTGGCCAAGGCAGGCAGATGGCCTGAGCTCACAATTTAAGAGACCATCGTGAGCCAGAGAGATCCTGCCTCTAAAATTAGGCAGGCATTGTGGCGGGCGCCTGTCGTCCCAGCTACTGGGGAGGCTGAGGCAACAGAATCCCTTGAGCCCACGAGTCTGAGGGTGCTGTGAACTGTGACGCCAAGGCATTCTACCCAGGGCGACATAGTGAGACTGTCTGGAAAAAAAAAAAAAAAGTGTAAACAAAACTGGAAGGGAACAGGCGTGTGGATAGGAAGAGAAGGAACTTAGACAAGTGTCAGGATAACAAAGAGAGACTTTATTTAGGAAGACCAAAGAGAAAGTTTAGAGCACTTCCAAAGAGAATTGTAAGTGGATCCCTCTACTGAAGGAGAAAAGGTGAGAGAGACAAAGGCCTGCAGGGATGTTAATTATTCCCTCCATTTGAAATTGGCTGCAAGTCTTTCATTGGCCTCTCTGCACCTCCAGGCAGTATTGCCTTTTCCTATTGGTCACTGATGGTCCCTTCTTATTGGTCACTGGTTACCGGGGTTACTTCATACGCATTCTTACCGGCCCTGCGGACTTCCCGATTCAGCAGGCCAGCTTTTCCACTCATCCTCCTAGAAGCCCCTTTCTTAGTGTCCCTTCTCACTTGCATTGATGATCCAAGAGCCACTCCAGCATAACTCGCTATTATTTCATACCAAGTGACTTTTCAAGAACAACTGGAAGGCTGTAAATGGTATGTTCAGAGAAGACAAAATGAAACAGTAAATAAAGAATGTGTGTCCCAGAAAGCAAAGGAAAACAAAATCACCAACGCTATTTGCTAGATTGTTCAATGAGAAAAAAGATGAGTGGGGTTTTGAATATTAATCTTTCTACTACTTCAGCTATTAAAATTAGCTTTATAGTTAACTGGGTCCTAGTATAATTAAGGGCTTTGTGTGTCCTAAGCAAGCATTTGTTAAAGACTGACAAAGTGTATAGGGTTTATATCTAGGGGCAATATAGTTTCACAGAGTTGAGGTGCAACAATGACTATTCTGCAGAAGATTGCAATCAAGGAGAAGAGGTAAAATAACGCAAATTTAGTATGAAGTGCTTACAAGCTTACATACAAATCACATCCAGCTTAAATATCAGCCTCATTAAGTTGACTGCAAGGGCTTGTGACTTAAATGGTTTATATGTTTAACATAGGTCTCTGAATTTCCCTTTTAGAAACGCTACCTCCTTTAACAATTAAAAAACTCCCATCCACATGCTACTCCTTCTCATGTAGATGTCCTCACTCTTTTAAAGAGATGTTTTAAAATAATAGGTTGTTTTTACTATAGAAAGTGTATCAAAGAATAAGAGAATGCAGAAAATAGATTTTTTTCTTAAAATAAAACAAGGATTTAATGAAATGACAATTTTCAAATGCAAAGGAGTATTTGGTGAATGCTTTTTATGGGCTAGGTACTCTCCAAATAATCTAATTTAATCTTTGTAATGATCCATTGTATTATCACCGTCCTATATGAGAATAATAGAAACGAGGCTCATGAAAATGTAGTGATTTTCCTGAATTTACCAAGTAAATAGTTGGGCAAGTGGAATGAAACCCAGGTCTGGCAGGCTGTGAAGCCTGGGCTCTCCCTAATCTTTCATCCCTCTTCTCATTCTCAGTGTTTCTCTGGAATTTTCCTAACAGAGAGAAGGGGGCAGGAGCTTTTCATCTCTGATATACCAAGACTATAAGAAAATATACAGCTTGCTTACTAAAAATGTACATCAATCTTCCTGTATAATTTTTTAAAGAAGTCAGATTTTCAATGAATGATTTTTAAATGCAATTTTACATTCACCTATAATAAATGTACAGCTCTTTCCTAGAGATACAAGAAATCTACTGAATTAAGAAGGAAAAACACTATCCCAGAGAAGTAAAAGGTATCCCTGAGAAGTATGCTTCATTGCCACCAAGGATATATGTATTATTCCTCATATTATCAAGCTGTAATTGAAAACTGCTTATTTCAACAACTTATGGCAAATTAGGTAGTGTTGCCGATGAATATAACATTAACAGTTAAGGAAAATTTAAAATACATGTCTGAAGAGAAGTTTAATAGGTTTTAAAAAACCAAAATCCTGTTCTTATTTTTAAAAATATGAAAAAATATACACCTAAATTTAGGAAGCTTTTCTTACCCTTTAAGGACTGCTAGCTAATATCTATTTTGCTTGTATATGCATACGAAGTGTTTACATACTATACAATAAGCTGTTAACAACTGATCCTTTCTGAGACAGATTTTGAATTTTGAAGCATGAGAAACTATCATTCTTTAAAATATGTTCAATTAAAAAAAAGAGTGCTAGGCATGGGGGATAATTACTACAGGCAAGCTAGGATGGAAATGTTAACACTTTCAAAGCCCCTGAAGAGAGCCATTTCTTTAAAGTTAGCAAATAAGTTAGTGTTTCATCAAGAAATGGAAGTAGTCTGATTCACTTTCTTCCAAATCAAATAATGCAGTCTAGTGCAAATTGTTGAAAGGGTTTTGATACCTTTATTTTTAAATTGGATTTGGAGTTTCTTCTTATTCAGATTCTGTTGAGAGCACAGCAGTAGGAATAAGACTGTTAATATAATTGGATGAGGCTCCCTACAGAAAAAAAAAAAAAAAAATGGCAGAAAACAATTGCCTACTGCTTTATTTCCTGAGTAAAAGAATTACCTTAATGAAATGAATGGAAATGCTGGAAAGAATAGATTCAAATTAGAATTATGCTCCTTCTGGATACCTACTTTACATCTCTGGTCCTATGACTTCAAAAGGTAAGGATATATGGCAGTTCCAGGTACATTTTAAATATCAAATGTCTTTGCAACTTCTATTTTAAGTATTCCTTTCAATACAATAGAAAATAACAAATTCTTATGCTACAGTTGAGTGTAGAGACACAGACTATATTTGAAAGTAGAAAAAAAATAAGAGTTCCCAGTTGAATTAGAGAATATTTTCTCAAAAAAGTCAAACAATGTCTAAATCTTTAAGTTATTCCTAAGATAAATTCAGTTTTGAATAAATTCATAAGATTTCATTGCTTGTCAGAAGCTATCTCCATTGGTCACTGAGTTGGGCAGAAAAGTGACTGAAAGAGCCATGCTGGAACCTGGGCGTGAGCAATCTGCAAGCTCACCTTGAGTTTGGCTCCTAAAGATCATGACTCTTGATGCTGCTTAAATCTCTACTCCTCATACTTTCCTAAATAAATGACATTTAGAATTTCTTATGGTCCTATTTTGGTCTCCATAGTCCTAAACTGGATGTACAATTATTCATAAAGTAAATGAAAGAGCATTAACTTAGCAACTTTGGTATTTATCTCCCCAAAAGTCTTGAGAAATCTGGTATTTGATTAGGTTAATTTTCACACAAAATCTCATCATTTCAATAGCTTTTTATTAACCTTACCATTCACTAGTCTCCATAATCTTTTGAATAAGAGACATAGTTATGAATATCTCCTAGGCCATAGTGGGCCCATTAACATGTAACTTCTTGGTAGAAAGTGATTTTCAAACATATTCCTAATTCAGCAGCCACTTGCATCATTTGTATCTGAGTTATTTCTTGTTTTTCTTAGTAGATAAATGACCTGATATTCGAGCCAGCAATTTTTACTTGGTGCCTTAGTCATGTCATTAATGGAAGTAACTCTTCTTGAACTAGAAACAAAATATGTAGTTTCCCAATTACTGATTTCTACTTTGTTTGGGATTTTGGTAGCAGTGACTTTAGGGCTCTGATCTACAATATACAGGCTGTGCTTATTTCTGTTCAGGGTGGAGAAGAAAAACTATACCTGAAAAGTGAGGAAAAAAGCACAGACTTCTCAAAAGAACTTGAGGTGAGCTTTTTTTCTTTTCTTTTTTTTCTCCTTTTTTCCTTTTTACTGTAACTCCTCTAACACTATCTAAACACTCTTTTAGGTTATGATTTATCTTCTCTAAGCCCTAAGTTCTGTATTGTGATGATGGTAATAACATGTGTATCCCATCTGCATCATGGAGACAATAATAATAGTCCCATAGTCCCACAGTGTGGAGAAGGTAAAATAATAACATAATAGTCTAGCCTAGCCCCGAGCATGGTAAGCAATCAAACACAAGTTATTTGTTGTTATTTTAATTGGTTATTCATTGTATTTGACATATAATTTATTCCCTTTGGAATAAATCCATTCCCAAGAAACTCCATAGATGACAGATTCTTCAATAAAGATCTACTAGAAATGAAACAATTTACCCACAAACCAAATATGTGTGTGTGTGTCCTTGTGTGCATATATATATTTTTGGTTTTGTTCTAAG